>NC_071993.2:47112500-48517500 GCF_028885655.2 Pongo abelii
CAAAAACTAGACAGAAGTTTTCTCACAAACTTCTGTGTGATGTGTGCATTCAACTCACGGAGCTGAACATTTGTTTTGTTAGAGCAGTTTTCAAACACTCATTTTCTGGAATTTGCAATTGGACATTTGGAGCACTTTGAGGTCTGTGCTGGTAAGGAAACATCTTCACATTACAGGTAGACAGAAGCAGTCTCTCAAACTTCTTTGTGGTGTGTGCATTCATCTCACAGAGTTGAACATTCCTTTGGACAGAGAAGTTTTGAAACACTCTTTTTACAGAATGTGGAAGTACATATTTGGAATCCTTATAGGAATTCGTTGGAAACGGGTCAACCTCACACAAAAACTAGACAGAAGCATTCTCACAATCTTCTGTGTCCTGTGAGCATTCAGCTCACGGAGCTGAACCCATCTTTTGATAGAGCAGTTTTGAAACACTCCTTTGGTAGGATCGGCAAGTGGACACTTGGAGCGCCTTGAGGCCCGTGGTGGAAAGGAAATATCTTGACATAAAAACTAGACAGAAGCATTCTCTGAAACTTCTTTGTGGTGCGTGCATTCAACTCACAGAGTTGTACATTCCTTTTGACAGAGATGTTTGAACGACTGTTTTTGTAGAGTCTGCAAGTGGAAATTTGGACCACTTATAGGAATTCGTTGAAAAGGGGACACCTTCACAGAAATCTAGACAGAAGCATGCTCACAAACTTCTCTGTGATGAGTGTATTCAACTCATGCAGTTTAACCTTTCCTTTCATGGAGCAGTTTTGAAACACTCTTTTGGCAGTATATGCAAGTGGTCATGCCGAAAGCTCTCAGGCCTATGGTCGAAAAGGCAACATTTTCACATATATCCTCGAAGGAATCATTCTCAGAAACTACTTTGTGTTGCTCATATTCAACTCACAGAGTGGAACATTCCTTTTATTGGAGCAGCTATTTAACACTGTTTTTGTATAATCGGGAATTGGACATTGGGAGAGCTCTGAGGCCTCTGGTGGAAAGCCAAACATCCTCACAAAAACCTAAAGAGAAGCACTCTCAGAAACCACTTTGTGATGTGTGCATCCAACTCTCAGAGTTGAACATTCCTTCGGTTAGAGCAGTTTTGAAACACTCCTTCTGTGGAATCCGCTTGTGGATATTTGGACCACTTCTAGGAATTTGCTGGAAACGGGACATCCACAGATAAAAACGAGACAGAAACATTCTCACAAACTCCTGTTTGATGTGTGCTCTCAACTAAGAGATGTGAACTTTACTTTTGATAGAGCGGTTTTGAAACACTCTTTTTCTAGAATCCGCAACTGGACGTTTGGAGTGCTTTGAGGCCTGTGTTGGAAAAGGAATATATTCACATAACAAGTAGACAGAAGCATTCTCTGAATCCACTTTGTGGTACGTGCATTCAAGTCACAGAGTTGAACATTCCTTTTGACTGAGAAATTTTGAAACACTGTTTTTACAGTGTCGGCAAGTGGATATTTGGAACGCTGATAGGAATTCGTTGGAAACCGGACACCTTCACACAAAAACTAGACAGAAGTTTTCTCACAAACTTCTGTGTGATGTGTGCATTCAACTCACGGAGCTGAACATTTGTTTTGTTAGAGCAGTTTTCAAACACTCATTTTCTGGAATTTGCAATTGGACATTTGGAGCACTTTGAGGTCTGTGCTGGTAAGGAAACATCTTCACATTACAGGTAGACAGAAGCAGTCTCTCAAACTTCTTTGTGGTGTGTGCATTCATCTCACAGAGTTGAACATTCCTTTGGACAGAGAAGTTTTGAAACACTCTTTTTACAGAATGTGGAAGTACATATTTGGAATCCTTATAGGAATTCGTTGGAAACGGGTCAACCTCACACAAAAACTAGACAGAAGCATTCTCACAATCTTCTGTGTCCTGTGAGCATTCAGCTCACGGAGCTGAACCCATCTTTTGATAGAGCAGTTTTGAAACACTCCTTTGGTAGGATCGGCAAGTGGACACTTGGAGCGCCTTGAGGCCCGTGGTGGAAAGGAAATATCTTGACATAAAAACTAGACAGAAGCATTCTCTGAAACTTCTTTGTGGTGCGTGCATTCAACTCACAGAGTTGTACATTCCTTTTGACAGAGATGTTTGAACGACTGTTTTTGTAGAGTCTGCAAGTGGAAATTTGGACCACTTATAGGAATTCGTTGAAAAGGGGACACCTTCACAGAAATCTAGACAGAAGCATGCTCACAAACTTCTCTGTGATGAGTGTATTCAACTCATGCAGTTTAACCTTTCCTTTCATGGAGCAGTTTTGAAACACTCTTTTGGCAGTATATGCAAGTGGTCATGCCGAAAGCTCTCAGGCCTGTGGTCGAAAAGGCAACATTTTCACATATATCCTAGAAGGAATCATTCTCAGAAACTACTTTGTGTTGCTCATATTCAACTCACAGAGTGGAACATTTCTTTTATTGGAGCAGCTATTTAACACTGTTTTTGTATAATCGGGAATTGGACATTGGGAGAGCTCTGAGGCCTCTGGTGGAAAGCCAAACATCCTCACAAAAACCTAAAGAGAAGCACTCTCAGAAACCACTTTGTGATGTGTGCATCCAACTCTCAGAGTTGAACATTCCTTCGGTTAGAGCAGTTTTGAAACACTCCTTCTGTGGAATCCGCTTGTGGATATTTGGACCACTTCTAGGAATTTGCTGGAAACGGGACATCCACAGATAAAAACGAGACAGAAACATTCTCACAAACTCCTGTTTGATGTGTGCTCTCAACTAAGAGATGTGAACTTTACTTTTGATAGAGCGGTTTTGAAACACTCTTTTTCTAGAATCCGCAACTGGAGGTTTGGAGTGCTTTGAGGCCTGTGTTGGAAAAGGAAGTATATTCACATAACAAGTAGACAGAAGCATTCTCTGAATCCACTTTGTGGTACGTGCATTCAAGTCACAGAGTTGAACATTCCTTTTGACTGAGAAATTTTGAAACACTGTTTTTACAGTGTCGGCAAGTGGATATTTGGAACGCTGATAGGAATTCGTTGGAAACCGGACACCTTCACACAAAAACTAGACAGAAGTTTTCTCACAAACTTCTGTGTGATGTGTGCATTCAACTCACGGAGCTGAACATTTGTTTTGTTAGAGCAGTTTTCAAACACTCATTTTCTGGAATTCGCAATTGGACATTTGGAGCACTTTGAGGTCTGTGCTGGTAAGGAAACATCTTCACATTACAGGTAGACAGAAGCAGTCTCTCAAACTTCTTTGTGGTGTGTGCATTCATCTCACAGAGTTGAACATTCCTTTGGACAGAGAAGTTTTGAAACACTCTTTTTACAGAATGTGGAAGTACATATTTGGAATCCTTATAGGAATTCGTTGGAAACGGGTCAACCTCACACAAAAACTAGACAGAAGCATTCTCACAATCTTCTGTGTCCTGTGAGCATTCAGCTCACGGAGCTGAACCCATCTTTTGATTAGAGCAGTTTTGAAACACTCCTTTGGTAGAATCGGCAAGTGGACACTTGGAGCGCCTTGAGGCCCGTGGTGGAAAGGAAATATCTTGACATAAAAACTAGACAGAAGCATTCTCTGAAACTTCTTTGTGGTGCGTGCATTCAACTCACAGAGTTGTACATTCCTTTTGACAGAGATGTTTGAACGACTGTTTTTGTAGAGTCTGCAAGTGGAAATTTGGACCACTTATAGGAATTCGTTGAAAAGGGGACACCTTCACAGAAATCTAGACAGAAGCATGCTCACAAACTTCTCTGTGATGAGTGTATTCAACTCATGCAGTTTAACCTTTCCTTTCATGGAGCAGTTTTGAAACACTCTTTTGGCAGTATATGCAAGTGGTCATGCCGAAAGCTCTCAGGCCTGTGGTCGAAAAGGCAACATTTTCACATATATCCTCGAAGGAATCATTCCCAGAAACTACTTTGTGTTGCTCATATTCAACTCACAGAGTGGAACATTCCTTTTATTGGAGCAGCTATTTAACACTGTTTTTGTATAATCGGGAATTGGACATTGGGAGAGCTCTGAGGCCTCTGGTGGAAAGCCAAACATCCTCACAAAAACCTAAAGAGAAGCACTCTCAGAAACCACTTTGTGATGTGTGCATCCAACTCTCAGAGTTGAACATTCCTTCGGTTAGAGCAGTTTTGAAACACTCCTTCTGTGGAATCCGCTTGTGGATATTTGGACCACTTCTAGGAATTTGCTGGAAACGGGACATCCACAGATAAAAACGAGACAGAAACATTCTCACAAACTCCTGTTTGATGTGTGCTCTCAACTAAGAGATGTGAACTTTACTTTTGATAGAGCGGTTTTGAAACACTCTTTTTCTAGAATCCGCAACTGGACGTTTGGAGTGCTTTGAGGCCTGTGTTGGAAAAGGAATATATTCACATAACAAGTAGACAGAAGCATTCTCTGAATCCACTTTGTGGTACGTGCATTCAAGTCACAGAGTTGAACATTCCTTTTGACTGAGAAATTTTGAAACACTGTTTTTACAGTGTCGGCAAGTGGATATTTGGAACGCTGATAGGAATTCGTTGGAAACCGGACACCTTCACACAAAAACTAGACAGAAGTTTTCTCACAAACTTCTGTGTGATGTGTGCATTCAACTCACGGAGCTGAACATTTGTTTTGTTAGAGCAGTTTTCAAACACTCATTTTCTGGAATTTGCAATTGGACATTTGGAGCACTTTGAGGTCTGTGCTGGTAAGGAAACATCTTCACATTACAGGTAGACAGAAGCAGTCTCTCAAACTTCTTTGTGGTGTGTGCATTCATCTCACAGAGTTGAACATTCCTTTGGACAGAGAAGTTTTGAAACACTCTTTTTACAGAATGTGGAAGTACATATTTGGAATCCTTATAGGAATTCGTTGGAAACGGGTCAACCTCACACAAAAACTAGACAGAAGCATTCTCACAATCTTCTGTGTCCTGTGAGCATTCAGCTCACGGAGCTGAACCCATCTTTTGATAGAGCAGTTTTGAAACACTCCTTTGGTAGGATCGGCAAGTGGACACTTGGAGCGCCTTGAGGCCCGTGGTGGAAAGGAAATATCTTGACATAAAAACTAGACAGAAGCATTCTCTGAAACTTCTTTGTGGTGCGTGCATTCAACTCACAGAGTTGTACATTCCTTTTGACAGAGATGTTTGAACGACTGTTTTTGTAGAGTCTGCAAGTGGAAATTTGGACCACTTATAGGAATTCGTTGAAAAGGGGACACCTTCACAGAAATCTAGACAGAAGCATGCTCACAAACTTCTCTGTGATGAGTGTATTCAACTCATGCAGTTTAACCTTTCCTTTCATGGAGCAGTTTTGAAACACTCTTTTGGCAGTATATGCAAGTGGTCATGCCGAAAGCTCTCAGGCCTATGGTCGAAAAGGCAACATTTTCACATATATCCTCGAAGGAATCATTCTCAGAAACTACTTTGTGTTGCTC
This sequence comes from Pongo abelii, assembly GCF_028885655.2. NCBI lineage: Eukaryota > Metazoa > Chordata > Mammalia > Primates > Hominidae > Pongo > Pongo abelii. Next base: position 47,117,984 of record NC_071993.2, read on the forward strand.
ATATTCAACTCACAGAGTGGAACATTCCTTTTATTGGAGCAGCTATTTAACACTGTTTTTGTATAATCGGGAATTGGACATTGGGAGAGCTCTGAGGCCTCTGGTGGAAAGCCAAACATCCTCACAAAAACCTAAAGAGAAGCACTCTCAGAAACCACTTTGTGATGTGTGCATCCAACTCTCAGAGTTGAACATTCCTTCGGTTAGAGCAGTTTTGAAACACTCCTTCTGTGGAATCCGCTTGTGGATATTTGGACCACTTATAGGAATTTGCTGGAAACGGGACATCCACAGATAAAAACGAGACAGAAACATTCTCACAAACTCCTGTTTGATGTGTGCTCTCAACTAAGAGATGTGAACTTTACTTTTGATAGAGCGGTTTTGAAACACTCTTTTTCTAGAATCCGCAACTGGACGTTTGGAGTGCTTTGAGGCCTGTGTTGGAAAAGGAATATATTCACATAACAAGTAGACAGAAGCATTCTCTGAATCCACTTTGTGGTACGTGCATTCAAGTCACAGAGTTGAACATTCCTTTTGACTGAGAAATTTTGAAACACTGTTTTTACAGTGTCGGCAAGTGGATATTTGGAACGCTGATAGGAATTCGTTGGAAACCGGACACCTTCACACAAAAACTAGACAGAAGTTTTCTCACAAACTTCTGTGTGATGTGTGCATTCAACTCACGGAGCTGAACATTTGTTTTGTTAGAGCAGTTTTCAAACACTCATTTTCTGGAATTTGCAATTGGACATTTGGAGCACTTTGAGGTCTGTGCTGGTAAGGAAACATCTTCACATTACAGGTAGACAGAAGCAGTCTCTCAAACTTCTTTGTGGTGTGTGCATTCATCTCACAGAGTTGAACATTCCTTTGGACAGAGAAGTTTTGAAACACTCTTTTTACAGAATGTGGAAGTACATATTTGGAATCCTTATAGGAATTCGTTGGAAACGGGTCAACCTCACACAAAAACTAGACAGAAGCATTCTCACAATCTTCTGTGTCCTGTGAGCATTCAGCTCACGGAGCTGAACCCATCTTTTGATAGAGCAGTTTTGAAACACTCCTTTGGTAGGATCGGCAAGTGGACACTTGGAGCGCCTTGAGGCCCGTGGTGGAAAGGAAATATCTTGACATAAAAACTAGACAGAAGCATTCTCTGAAACTTCTTTGTGGTGCGTGCATTCAACTCACAGAGTTGTACATTCCTTTTGACAGAGATGTTTGAACGACTGTTTTTGTAGAGTCTGCAAGTGGAAATTTGGACCACTTATAGGAATTCGTTGAAAAGGGGACACCTTCACAGAAATCTAGACAGAAGCATGCTCACAAACTTCTCTGTGATGAGTGTATTCAACTCATGCAGTTTAACCTTTCCTTTCATGGAGCAGTTTTGAAACACTCTTTTGGCAGTATATGCAAGTGGTCATGCCGAAAGCTCTCAGGCCTGTGGTCGAAAAGGCAACATTTTCACATATATCCTAGAAGGAATCATTCTCAGAAACTACTTTGTGTTGCTCATATTCAACTCACAGAGTGGAACATTTCTTTTATTGGAGCAGCTATTTAACACTGTTTTTGTATAATCGGGAATTGGACATTGGGAGAGCTCTGAGGCCTCTGGTGGAAAGCCAAACATCCTCACAAAAACCTAAAGAGAAGCACTCTCAGAAACCACTTTGTGATGTGTGCATCCAACTCTCAGAGTTGAACATTCCTTCGGTTAGAGCAGTTTTGAAACACTCCTTCTGTGGAATCCGCTTGTGGATATTTGGACCACTTCTAGGAATTTGCTGGAAACGGGACATCCACAGATAAAAACGAGACAGAAACATTCTCACAAACTCCTGTTTGATGTGTGCTCTCAACTAAGAGATGTGAACTTTACTTTTGATAGAGCGGTTTTGAAACACTCTTTTTCTAGAATCCGCAACTGGACGTTTGGAGTGCTTTGAGGCCTGTGTTGGAAAAGGAAGTATATTCACATAACAAGTAGACAGAAGCATTCTCTGAATCCACTTTGTGGTACGTGCATTCAAGTCACAGAGTTGAACATTCCTTTTGACTGAGAAATTTTGAAACACTGTTTTTACAGTGTCGGCAAGTGGATATTTGGAACGCTGATAGGAATTCGTTGGAAACCGGACACCTTCACACAAAAACTAGACAGAAGTTTTCTCACAAACTTCTGTGTGATGTGTGCATTCAACTCACGGAGCTGAACATTTGTTTTGTTAGAGCAGTTTTCAAACACTCATTTTCTGGAATTCGCAATTGGACATTTGGAGCACTTTGAGGTCTGTGCTGGTAAGGAAACATCTTCACATTACAGGTAGACAGAAGCAGTCTCTCAAACTTCTTTGTGGTGTGTGCATTCATCTCACAGAGTTGAACATTCCTTTGGACAGAGAAGTTTTGAAACACTCTTTTTACAGAATGTGGAAGTACATATTTGGAATCCTTATAGGAATTCGTTGGAAACGGGTCAACCTCACACAAAAACTAGACAGAAGCATTCTCACAATCTTCTGTGTCCTGTGAGCATTCAGCTCACGGAGCTGAACCCATCTTTTGATTAGAGCAGTTTTGAAACACTCCTTTGGTAGAATCGGCAAGTGGACACTTGGAGCGCCTTGAGGCCCGTGGTGGAAAGGAAATATCTTGACATAAAAACTAGACAGAAGCATTCTCTGAAACTTCTTTGTGGTGCGTGCATTCAACTCACAGAGTTGTACATTCCTTTTGACAGAGATGTTTGAACGACTGTTTTTGTAGAGTCTGCAAGTGGAAATTTGGACCACTTATAGGAATTCGTTGAAAAGGGGACACCTTCACAGAAATCTAGACAGAAGCATGCTCACAAACTTCTCTGTGATGAGTGTATTCAACTCATGCAGTTTAACCTTTCCTTTCATGGAGCAGTTTTGAAACACTCTTTTGGCAGTATATGCAAGTGGTCATGCCGAAAGCTCTCAGGCCTGTGGTCGAAAAGGCAACATTTTCACATATATCCTCGAAGGAATCATTCCCAGAAACTACTTTGTGTTGCTCATATTCAACTCACAGAGTGGAACATTCCTTTTATTGGAGCAGCTATTTAACACTGTTTTTGTATAATCGGGAATTGGACATTGGGAGAGCTCTGAGGCCTCTGGTGGAAAGCCAAACATCCTCACAAAAACCTAAAGAGAAGCACTCTCAGAAACCACTTTGTGATGTGTGCATCCAACTCTCAGAGTTGAACATTCCTTCGGTTAGAGCAGTTTTGAAACACTCCTTCTGTGGAATCCGCTTGTGGATATTTGGACCACTTCTAGGAATTTGCTGGAAACGGGACATCCACAGATAAAAACGAGACAGAAACATTCTCACAAACTCCTGTTTGATGTGTGCTCTCAACTAAGAGATGTGAACTTTACTTTTGATAGAGCGGTTTTGAAACACTCTTTTTCTAGAATCCGCAACTGGACGTTTGGAGTGCTTTGAGGCCTGTGTTGGAAAAGGAATATATTCACATAACAAGTAGACAGAAGCATTCTCTGAATCCACTTTGTGGTACGTGCATTCAAGTCACAGAGTTGAACATTCCTTTTGACTGAGAAATTTTGAAACACTGTTTTTACAGTGTCGGCAAGTGGATATTTGGAACGCTGATAGGAATTCGTTGGAAACCGGACACCTTCACACAAAAACTAGACAGAAGTTTTCTCACAAACTTCTGTGTGATGTGTGCATTCAACTCACGGAGCTGAACATTTGTTTTGTTAGAGCAGTTTTCAAACACTCATTTTCTGGAATTTGCAATTGGACATTTGGAGCACTTTGAGGTCTGTGCTGGTAAGGAAACATCTTCACATTACAGGTAGACAGAAGCAGTCTCTCAAACTTCTTTGTGGTGTGTGCATTCATCTCACAGAGTTGAACATTCCTTTGGACAGAGAAGTTTTGAAACACTCTTTTTACAGAATGTGGAAGTACATATTTGGAATCCTTATAGGAATTCGTTGGAAACGGGTCAACCTCACACAAAAACTAGACAGAAGCATTCTCACAATCTTCTGTGTCCTGTGAGCATTCAGCTCACGGAGCTGAACCCATCTTTTGATAGAGCAGTTTTGAAACACTCCTTTGGTAGGATCGGCAAGTGGACACTTGGAGCGCCTTGAGGCCCGTGGTGGAAAGGAAATATCTTGACATAAAAACTAGACAGAAGCATTCTCTGAAACTTCTTTGTGGTGCGTGCATTCAACTCACAGAGTTGTACATTCCTTTTGACAGAGATGTTTGAACGACTGTTTTTGTAGAGTCTGCAAGTGGAAATTTGGACCACTTATAGGAATTCGTTGAAAAGGGGACACCTTCACAGAAATCTAGACAGAAGCATGCTCACAAACTTCTCTGTGATGAGTGTATTCAACTCATGCAGTTTAACCTTTCCTTTCATGGAGCAGTTTTGAAACACTCTTTTGGCAGTATATGCAAGTGGTCATGCCGAAAGCTCTCAGGCCTGTGGTCGAAAAGGCAACATTTTCACATATATCCTACAAGGAATCATTCCCAGAAACTACTTTGTGTTGCTCATATTCAACTCACAGAGTGGAACATTCCTTTTATTGGAGCAGCTATTTAACACTGTTTTTGTATAATCGGGAATTGGACATTGGGAGAGCTCTGAGGCCTCTGGTGGAAAGCCAAACATCCTCACAAAAACCTAAAGAGAAGCACTCTCAGAAACCACTTTGTGATGTGTGCATCCAACTCTCAGAGTTGAACATTCCTTCGGTTAGAGCAGTTTTGAAACACTCCTTCTGTGGAATCCGCTTGTGGATATTTGGACCACTTATAGGAATTTGCTGGAAACGGGACATCCACAGATAAAAACGAGACAGAAACATTCTCACAAACTCCTGTTTGATGTGTGCTCTCAACTAAGAGATGTGAACTTTACTTTTGATAGAGCGGTTTTGAAACACTCTTTTTCTAGAATCCGCAACTGGACGTTTGGAGTGCTTTGAGGCCTGTGTTGGAAAAGGAATATATTCACATAACAAGTAGACAGAAGCATTCTCTGAATCCACTTTGTGGTACGTGCATTCAAGTCACAGAGTTGAACATTCCTTTTGACTGAGAAATTTTGAAACACTGTTTTTACAGTGTCGGCAAGTGGATATTTGGAACGCTGATAGGAATTCGTTGGAAACCGGACACCTTCACACAAAAACTAGACAGAAGTTTTCTCACAAACTTCTGTGTGATGTGTGCATTCAACTCACGGAGCTGAACATTTGTTTTGTTAGAGCAGTTTTCAAACACTCATTTTCTGGAATTTGCAATTGGACATTTGGAGCACTTTGAGGTCTGTGCTGGTAAGGAAACATCTTCACATTACAGGTAGACAGAAACAGTCTCTCAAACTTCTTTGTGGTGTGTGCATTCATCTCACAGAGTTGAACATTCCTTTGGACAGAGAAGTTTTGAAACACTCTTTTTACAGAATGTGGAAGTACATATTTGGAATCCTTATAGGAATTCGTTGGAAACGGGTCAACCTCACACAAAAACTAGACAGAAGCATTCTCACAATCTTCTGTGTCCTGTGAGCATTCAGCTCACGGAGCTGAACCCATCTTTTGATAGAGCAGTTTTGAAACACTCCTTTGGTAGGATCGGCAAGTGGACACTTGGAGCGCCTTGAGGCCCGTGGTGGAAAGGAAATATCTTGACATAAAAACTAGACAGAAGCATTCTCTGAAACTTCTTTGTGGTGCGTGCATTCAACTCACAGAGTTGTACATTCCTTTTGACAGAGATGTTTGAACGACTGTTTTTGTAGAGTCTGCAAGTGGAAATTTGGACCACTTATAGGAATTCGTTGAAAAGGGGACACCTTCACAGAAATCTAGACAGAAGCATGCTCACAAACTTCTCTGTGATGAGTGTATTCAACTCATGCAGTTTAACCTTTCCTTTCATGGAGCAGTTTTGAAACACTCTTTTGGCAGTATATGCAAGTGGTCATGCCGAAAGCTCTCAGGCCTGTGGTCGAAAAGGCAACATTTTCACAGATATCCTAGAAGGAATCATTCTCAGAAACTACTTTGTGTTGCTCATATTCAACTCACAGTGTGGAACATTCCTTTTATTGGAGCAGCTATTTAACACTGTTTTTGTATAATCGGGAATTGGACATTGGGAGAGCTCTGAGGCCTCTGGTGGAAAGCCAAACATCCTCACAAAAACCTAAAGAGAAGCACTCTCAGAAACCACTTTGTGATGTGTGCATCCAACTCTCAGAGTTGAACATTCCTTCGGTTAGAGCAGTTTTGAAACACTCCTTCTGTGGAATCCGCTTGTGGATATTTGGACCACTTCTAGGAATTTGCTGGAAACGGGACATCCACAGATAAAAACGAGACAGAAACATTCTCACAAACTCCTGTTTGATGTGTGCTCTCAACTAAGAGATGTGAACTTTACTTTTGATAGAGCGGTTTTGAAACACTCTTTTTCTAGAATCCGCAACTGGACGTTTGGAGTGCTTTGAGGCCTGTGTTGGAAAAGGAATATATTCACATAACAAGTAGACAGAAGCATTCTCTGAATCCACTTTGTGGTACGTGCAGTCAAGTCACAGAGTTGAACATTCCTTTTGACTGAGAAATTTTGAAACACTGTTTTTACAGTGTCGGCAAGTGGATATTTGGAACGCTGATAGGAATTCGTTGGAAACCGGACACCTTCACACAAAAACTAGACAGAAGTTTTCTCACAAACTTCTGTGTGATGTGTGCATTCAACTCACGGAGCTGAACATTTGTTTTGTTAGAGCAGTTTTCAAACACTCATTTTCTGGAATTTGCAATTGGACATTTGGAGCACTTTGAGGTCTGTGCTGGTAAGGAAACATCTTCACATTACAGGTAGACAGAAGCAGTCTCTCAAACTTCTTTGTGGTGTGTGCATTCATCTCACAGAGTTGAACATTCCTTTGGACAGAGAAGTTTTGAAACACTCTTTTTACAGAATGTGGAAGTACATATTTGGAATCCTTATAGGAATTCGTTGGAAACGGGTCAACCTCACACAAAAACTAGACAGAAGCATTCTCACAATCTTCTGTGTCCTGTGAGCATTCAGCTCACGGAGCTGAACCCATCTTTTGATAGAGCAGTTTTGAAACACTCCTTTGGTAGGATCGGCAAGTGGACACTTGGAGCGCCTTGAGGCCCGTGGTGGAAAGGAAATATCTTGACATAAAAACTAGACAGAAGCATTCTCTGAAACTTCTTTGTGGTGCGTGCATTCAACTCACAGAGTTGTACATTCCTTTTGACAGAGATGTTTGAACGACTGTTTTTGTAGAGTCTGCAAGTGGAAATTTGGACCACTTATAGGAATTCGTTGAAAAGGGGACACCTTCACAGAAATCTAGACAGAAGCATGCTCACAAACTTCTCTGTGATGAGTGTATTCAACTCATGCAGTTTAACCTTTCCTTTCATGGAGCAGTTTTGAAACACTCTTTTGGCAGTATATGCAAGTGGTCATGCCGAAAGCTCTCAGGCCTGTGGTCGAAAAGGCAACATTTTCACATATATCCTAGAAGGAATCATTCTCAGAAACTACTTTGTGTTGCTCATATTCAACTCACAGAGTGGAACATTCCTTTTATTGGAGCAGCTATTTAACACTGTTTTTGTATAATCGGGAATTGGACATTGGGAGAGCTCTGAGGCCTCTGGTGGAAAGCCAAACATCCTCACAAAAACCTAAAGAGAAGCACTCTCAGAAACCACTTTGTGATGTGTGCATCCAACTCTCAGAGTTGAACATTCCTTCGGTTAGAGCAGTTTTGAAACACTCCTTCTGTGGAATCCGCTTGTGGATATTTGGACCACTTATAGGAATTTGCTGGAAACGGGACATCCACAGATAAAAACGAGACAGAAACATTCTCACAAACTCCTGTTTGATGTGTGCTCTCAACTAAGAGATGTGAACTTTACTTTTGATAGAGCGGTTTTGAAACACTCTTTTTCTAGAATCCGCAACTGGACGTTTGGAGTGCTTTGAGGCCTGTGTTGGAAAAGGAATATATTCACATAACAAGTAGACAGAAGCAATCTCTGAATCCACTTTGTGGTACGTGCATTCAAGTCACAGAGTTGAACATTCCTTTTGACTGAGAAATTTTGAAACACTGTTTTTACAGTGTCGGCAAGTGGATATTTGGAACGCTGATAGGAATTCGTTGGAAACCGGACACCTTCACACAAAAACTAGACAGAAGTTTTCTCACAAACTTCTGTGTGATGTGTGCATTCAACTCACGGAGCTGAACATTTGTTTTGTTAGAGCAGTTTTCAAACACTCATTTTCTGGAATTTGCAATTGGACATTTGGAGCACTTTGAGGTCTGTGCTGGTAAGGAAACATCTTCACATTACAGGTAGACAGAAGCAGTCTCTCAAACTTCTTTGTGGTGTGTGCATTCATCTCACAGAGTTGAACATTCCTTTGGACAGAGAAGTTTTGAAACACTCTTTTTACAGAATGTGGAAGTACATATTTGGAATCCTTATAGGAATTCGTTGGAAACGGGTCAACCTCACACAAAAACTAGACAGAAGCATTCTCACAATCTTCTGTGTCCTGTGAGCATTCAGCTCACGGAGCTGAACCCATCTTTTGATAGAGCAGTTTTGAAACACTCCTTTGGTAGGATCGGCAAGTGGACACTTGGAGCGCCTTGAGGCCCGTGGTGGAAAGGAAATATCTTGACATAAAAACTAGACAGAAGCATTCTCTGAAACTTCTTTGTGGTGCGTGCATTCAACTCACAGAGTTGTACATTCCTTTTGACAGAGATGTTTGAACGACTGTTTTTGTAGAGTCTGCAAGTGGAAATTTGGACCACTTATAGGAATTCGTTGAAAAGGGGACACCTTCACAGAAATCTAGACAGAAGCATGCTCACAAACTTCTCTGTGATGAGTGTATTCAACTCATGCAGTTTAACCTTTCCTTTCATGGAGCAGTTTTGAAACACTCTTTTGGCAGTATATGCAAGTGGTCATGCCGAAAGCTCTCAGGCCTGTGGTCGAAAAGGCAACATTTTCACAGATATCCTAGAAGGAATCATTCTCAGAAACTACTTTGTGTTGCTCATATTCAACTCACAGAGTGGAACATTCCTTTTATTGGAGCAGCTATTTAACACTGTTTTTGTATAATCGGGAATTGGACATTGGGAGAGCTCTGAGGCCTCTGGTGGAAAGCCAAACATCCTCACAAAAACCTAAAGAGAAGCACTCTCAGAAACCACTTTGTGATGTGTGCATCCAACTCTCAGAGTTGAACATTCCTTCGGTTAGAGCAGTTTTGAAACACTCCTTCTGTGGAATCCGCTTGTGGATATTTGGACCACTTCTAGGAATTTGCTGGAAACGGGACATCCACAGATAAAAACGAGACAGAAACATTCTCACAAACTCCTGTTTGATGTGTGCTCTCAACTAAGAGATGTGAACTTTACTTTTGATAGAGCGGTTTTGAAACACTCTTTTTCTAGAATCCGCAACTGGACGTTTGGAGTGCTTTGAGGCCTGTGTTGGAAAAGGAATATATTCACATAACAAGTAGACAGAAGCATTCTCTGAATCCACTTTGTGGTACGTGCATTCAAGTCACAGAGTTGAACATTCCTTTTGACTGAGAAATTTTGAAACACTGTTTTTACAGTGTCGGCAAGTGGATATTTGGAACGCTGATAGGAATTCGTTGGAAACCGGACACCTTCACACAAAAACTAGACAGAAGTTTTCTCACAAACTTCTGTGTGATGTGTGCATTCAACTCACGGAGCTGAACATTTGTTTTGTTAGAGCAGTTTTCAAACACTCATTTTCTGGAATTTGCAATTGGACATTTGGAGCACTTTGAGGTCTGTGCTGGTAAGGAAACATCTTCACATTACAGGTAGACAGAAGCAGTCTCTCAAACTTCTTTGTGGTGTGTGCATTCATCTCACAGAGTTGAACATTCCTTTGGACAGAGAAGTTTTGAAACACTCTTTTTACAGAATGTGGAAGTACATATTTGGAATCCTTATAGGAATTCGTTGGAAACGGGTCAACCTCACACAAAAACTAGACAGAAGCATTCTCACAATCTTCTGTGTCCTGTGAGCATTCAGCTCACGGAGCTGAACCCATCTTTTGATAGAGCAGTTTTGAAACACTCCTTTGGTAGGATCGGCAAGTGGACACTTGGAGCGCCTTGAGGCCCGTGGTGGAAAGGAAATATCTTGACATAAAAACTAGACAGAAGCATTCTCTGAAACTTCTTTGTGGTGCGTGCATTCAACTCACAGAGTTGTACATTCCTTTTGACAGAGATGTTTGAACGACTGTTTTTGTAGAGTCTGCAAGTGGAAATTTGGACCACTTATAGGAATTCGTTGAAAAGGGGACACCTTCACAGAAATCTAGACAGAAGCATGCTCACAAACTTCTCTGTGATGAGTGTATTCAACTCATGCAGTTTAACCTTTCCTTTCATGGAGCAGTTTTGAAACACTCTTTTGGCAGTATATGCAAGTGGTCATGCCGAAAGCTCTCAGGCCTGTGGTCGAAAAGGCAACATTTTCACAGATATCTTAGAAGGAATCATTCTCAGAAACTACTTTGTGTTGCTCATATTCAACTCACAGTGTGGAACATTCCTTTTATTGGAGCAGCTATTTAACACTGTTTTTGTATAATCGGGAATTGGACATTGGGAGAGCTCTGAGGCCTCTGGTGGAAAGCCAAACATCCTCACAAAAACCTAAAGAGAAGCACTCTCAGAAACCACTTTGTGATGTGTGCATCCAACTCTCAGAGTTGAACATTCCTTCGGTTAGAGCAGTTTTGAAACACTCCTTCTGTGGAATCCGCTTGTGGATATTTGGACCACTTCTAGGAATTTGCTGGAAACGGGACATCCACAGATAAAAACGAGACAGAAACATTCTCACAAACTCCTGTTTGATGTGTGCTCTCAACTAAGAGATGTGAACTTTACTTTTGATAGAGCGGTTTTGAAACACTCTTTTTCTAGAATCCGCAACTGGACGTTTGGAGTGCTTTGAGGCCTGTGTTGGAAAAGGAATATATTCACATAACAAGTAGACAGAAGCATTCTCTGAATCCACTTTGTGGTACGTGCAGTCAAGTCACAGAGTTGAACATTCCTTTTGACTGAGAAATTTTGAAACACTGTTTTTACAGTGTCGGCAAGTGGATATTTGGAACGCTGATAGGAATTCGTTGGAAACCGGACACCTTCACACAAAAACTAGACAGAAGTTTTCTCACAAACTTCTGTGTGATGTGTGCATTCAACTCACGGAGCTGAACATTTGTTTTGTTAGAGCAGTTTTCAAACACTCATTTTCTGGAATTTGCAATTGGACATTTGGAGCACTTTGAGGTCTGTGCTGGTAAGGAAACATCTTCACATTACAGGTAGACAGAAGCAGTCTCTCAAACTTCTTTGTGGTGTGTGCATTCATCTCACAGAGTTGAACATTCCTTTGGACAGAGAAGTTTTGAAACACTCTTTTTACAGAATGTGGAAGTACATATTTGGAATCCTTATAGGAATTCGTTGGAAACGGGTCAACCTCACACAAAAACTAGACAGAAGCATTCTCACAATCTTCTGTGTCCTGTGAGCATTCAGCTCACGGAGCTGAACCCATCTTTTGATAGAGCAGTTTTGAAACACTCCTTTGGTAGGATCGGCAAGTGGACACTTGGAGCGCCTTGAGGCCCGTGGTGGAAAGGAAATATCTTGACATAAAAACTAGACAGAAGCATTCTCTGAAACTTCTTTGTGGTGCGTGCATTCAACTCACAGAGTTGTACATTCCTTTTGACAGAGATGTTTGAACGACTGTTTTTGTAGAGTCTGCAAGTGGAAATTTGGACCACTTATAGGAATTCGTTGAAAAGGGGACACCTTCACAGAAATCTAGACAGAAGCATGCTCACAAACTTCTCTGTGATGAGTGTATTCAACTCATGCAGTTTAACCTTTCCTTTCATGGAGCAGTTTTGAAACACTCTTTTGGCAGTATATGCAAGTGGTCATGCCGAAAGCTCTCAGGCCTGTGGTCGAAAAGGCAACATTTTCACATATATCCTAGAAGGAATCATTCTCAGAAACTTCTTTGTGTTGCTCATATTCAACTCACAGAGTGGAACATTCCTTTTATTGGAGCAGCTATTTAACACTGTTTTTGTATAATCGGGAATTGGACATTGGGAGAGCTCTGAGGCCTCTGGTGGAAAGCCAAACATCCTCACAAAAACCTAAAGAGAAGCACTCTCAGAAACCACTTTGTGATGTGTGCATCCAACTCTCAGAGTTGAACATTCCTTCGGTTAGAGCAGTTTTGAAACACTCCTTCTGTGGAATCCGCTTGTGGATATTTGGACCACTTATAGGAATTTGCTGGAAACGGGACATCCACAGATAAAAACGAGACAGAAACATTCTCACAAACTCCTGTTTGATGTGTGCTCTCAACTAAGAGATGTGAACTTTACTTTTGATAGAGCGGTTTTGAAACACTCTTTTTCTAGAATCCGCAACTGGACGTTTGGAGTGCTTTGAGGCCTGTGTTGGAAAAGGAATATATTCACATAACAAGTAGACAGAAGCAATCTCTGAATCCACTTTGTGGTACGTGCATTCAAGTCACAGAGTTGAACATTCCTTTTGACTGAGAAATTTTGAAACACTGTTTTTACAGTGTCGGCAAGTGGATATTTGGAACGCTGATAGGAATTCGTTGGAAACCGGACACCTTCACACAAAAACTAGACAGAAGTTTTCTCACAAACTTCTGTGTGATGTGTGCATTCAACACACGGAGCTGAACATTTGTTTTGTTAGAGCAGTTTTCAAACACTCATTTTCTGGAATTTGCAATTGGACATTTGGAGCACTTTGAGGTCTGTGCTGGTAAGGAAACATCTTCACATTACAGGTAGACAGAAGCAGTCTCTCAAACTTCTTTGTGGTGTGTGCATTCGTCTCACAGAGTTGAACATTCCTTTGGACAGAGAAGTTTTGAAACACTCTTTTTACAGAATGTGGAAGTACATATTTGGAATCCTTATAGGAATTCGTTGGAAACGGGTCAACCTCACACAAAAACTAGACAGAAGCATTCTCACAATCTTCTGTGTCCTGTGAGCATTCAGCTCACGGAGCTGAACCCATCTTTTGATAGAGCAGTTTTGAAACACTCCTTTGGTAGGATCGGCAAGTGGACACTTGGAGCGCCTTGAGGCCCGTGGTGGAAAGGAAATATCTTGACATAAAAACTAGACAGAAGCATTCTCTGAAACTTCTTTGTGGTGCGTGCATTCAACTCACAGAGTTGTACATTCCTTTTGACAGAGATGTTTGAACGACTGTTTTTGTAGAGTCTGCAAGTGGAAATTTGGACCACTTATAGGAATTCGTTGAAAAGGGGACACCTTCACAGAAATCTAGACAGAAGCATGCTCACAAACTTCTCTGTGATGAGTGTATTCAACTCATGCAGTTTAACCTTTCCTTTCATGGAGCAGTTTTGAAACACTCTTTTGGCAGTATATGCAAGTGGTCATGCCGAAAGCTCTCAGGCCTGTGGTCGAAAAGGCAACATTTTCACAGATATCCTAGAAGGAATCATTCTCAGAAACTACTTTGTGTTGCTCATATTCAACTCACAGTGTGGAACATTCCTTTTATTGGAGCAGCTATTTAACACTGTTTTTGTATAATCGGGAATTGGACATTGGGAGAGCTCTGAGGCCTCTGGTGGAAAGCCAAACATCCTCACAAAAACCTAAAGAGAAGCACTCTCAGAAACCACTTTGTGATGTGTGCATCCAACTCTCAGAGTTGAACATTCCTTCGGTTAGAGCAGTTTTGAAACACTCCTTCTGTGGAATCCGCTTGTGGATATTTGGACCACTTATAGGAATTTGCTGGAAACGGGACATCCACAGATAAAAACGAGACAGAAACATTCTCACAAACTCCTGTTTGATGTGTGCTCTCAACTAAGAGATGTGAACTTTACTTTTGATAGAGCGGTTTTGAAACACTCTTTTTCTAGAATCCGCAACTGGACGTTTGGAGTGCTTTGAGGCCTGTGTTGGAAAAGGAATATATTCACATAACAAGTAGACAGAAGCATTCTCTGAATCCACTTTGTGGTACGTGCATTCAAGTCACAGAGTTGAACATTCCTTTTGACTGAGAAATTTTGAAACACTGTTTTTACAGTGTCGGCAAGTGGATATTTGGAACGCTGATAGGAATTCATTGGAAACCGGACACCTTCACACAAAAACTAGACAGAAGTTTTCTCACAAACTTCTGTGTGATGTGTGCATTCAACTCACGGAGCTGAACATTTGTTTTGTTAGAGCAGTTTTCAAACACTCATTTTCTGGAATTTGCAATTGGACATTTGGAGCACTTTGAGGTCTGTGCTGGTAAGGAAACATCTTCACATTACAGGTAGACAGAAACAGTCTCTCAAACTTCTTTGTGGTGTGTGCATTCATCTCACAGAGTTGAACATTCCTTTGGACAGAGAAGTTTTGAAACACTCTTTTTACAGAATGTGGAAGTACATATTTGGAATCCTTATAGGAATTCGTTGGAAACGGGTCAACCTCACACAAAAACTAGACAGAAGCATTCTCACAATCTTCTGTGTCCTGTGAGCATTCAGCTCACGGAGCTGAACCCATCTTTTGATAGAGCAGTTTTGAAACACTCCTTTGGTAGGATCGGCAAGTGGACACTTGGAGCGCCTTGAGGCCCGTGGTGGAAAGGAAATATCTTGACATAAAAACTAGACAGAAGCATTCTCTGAAACTTCTTTGTGGTGCGTGCATTCAACTCACAGAGTTGTACATTCCTTTTGACAGAGATGTTTGAACGACTGTTTTTGTAGAGTCTGCAAGTGGAAATTTGGACCACTTATAGGAATTCGTTGAAAAGGGGACACCTTCACAGAAATCTAGACAGAAGCATGCTCACAAACTTCTCTGTGATGAGTGTATTCAACTCATGCAGTTTAACCTTTCCTTTCATGGAGCAGTTTTGAAACACTCTTTTGGCAGTATATGCAAGTGGTCATGCCGAAAGCTCTCAGGCCTGTGGTCGAAAAGGCAACATTTTCACAGATATCTTAGAAGGAATCATTCTCAGAAACTACTTTGTGTTGCTCATATTCAACTCACAGTGTGGAACATTCCTTTTATTGGAGCAGCTATTTAACACTGTTTTTGTATAATCGGGAATTGGACATTGGGAGAGCTCTGAGGCCTCTGGTGGAAAGCCAAACATCCTCACAAAAACCTAAAGAGAAGCACTCTCAGAAACCACTTTGTGATGTGTGCATCCAACTCTCAGAGTTGAACATTCCTTCGGTTAGAGCAGTTTTGAAACACTCCTTCTGTGGAATCCGCTTGTGGATATTTGGACCACTTATAGGAATTTGCTGGAAACGGGACATCCACAGATAAAAAGGAGACAGAAACATTCTCACAAACTCCTGTTTGATGTGTGCTCTCAACTAAGAGATGTGAACTTTACTTTTGATAGAGCGGTTTTGAAACACTCTTTTTCTAGAATCCGCAACTGGACGTTTGGAGTGCTTTGAGGCCTGTGTTGGAAAAGGAATATATTCACATAACAAGTAGACAGAAGCATTCTCTGAATCCACTTTGTGGTACGTGCAGTCAAGTCACAGAGTTGAACATTCCTTTTGACTGAGAAATTTTGAAACACTGTTTTTACAGTGTCGGCAAGTGGATATTTGGAACGCTGATAGGAATTCGTTGGAAACCGGACACCTTCACACAAAAACTAGACAGAAGTTTTCTCACAAACTTCTGTGTGATGTGTGCATTCAACTCACGGAGCTGAACATTTGTTTTGTTAGAGCAGTTTTCAAACACTCATTTTCTGGAATTTGCAATTGGACATTTGGAGCACTTTGAGGTCTGTGCTGGTAAGGAAACATCTTCACATTACAGGTAGACAGAAGCAGTCTCTCAAACTTCTTTGTGGTGTGTGCATTCATCTCACAGAGTTGAACATTCCTTTGGACAGAGAAGTTTTGAAACACTCTTTTTACAGAATGTGGAAGTACATATTTGGAATCCTTATAGGAATTCGTTGGAAACGGGTCAACCTCACACAAAAACTAGACAGAAGCATTCTCACAATCTTCTGTGTCCTGTGAGCATTCAGCTCACGGAGCTGAACCCATCTTTTGATAGAGCAGTTTTGAAACACTCCTTTGGTAGGATCGGCAAGTGGACACTTGGAGCGCCTTGAGGCCCGTGGTGGAAAGGAAATATCTTGACATAAAAACTAGACAGAAGCATTCTCTGAAACTTCTTTGTGGTGCGTGCATTCAACTCACAGAGTTGTACATTCCTTTTGACAGAGATGTTTGAACGACTGTTTTTGTAGAGTCTGCAAGTGGAAATTTGGACCACTTATAGGAATTCGTTGAAAAGGGGACACCTTCACAGAAATCTAGACAGAAGCATGCTCACAAACTTCTCTGTGATGAGTGT
This sequence comes from Pongo abelii, assembly GCF_028885655.2. Taxonomy (NCBI): domain Eukaryota; kingdom Metazoa; phylum Chordata; class Mammalia; order Primates; family Hominidae; genus Pongo; species Pongo abelii. The sequence continues at coordinate 47,134,636 of NC_071993.2, forward strand.
ATTCAACTCATGCAGTTTAACCTTTCCTTTCATGGAGCAGTTTTGAAACACTCTTTTGGCAGTATATGCAAGTGGTCATGCCGAAAGCTCTCAGGCCTGTGGTCGAAAAGGCAACATTTTCACATATATCCTAGAAGGAATCATTCTCAGAAACTACTTTGTGTTGCTCATATTCAACTCACAGAGTGGAACATTCCTTTTATTGGAGCAGCTATTTAACACTGTTTTTGTATAATCGGGAATTGGACATTGGGAGAGCTCTGAGGCCTCTGGTGGAAAGCCAAACATCCTCACAAAAACCTAAAGAGAAGCACTCTCAGAAACCACTTTGTGATGTGTGCATCCAACTCTCAGAGTTGAACATTCCTTCGGTTAGAGCAGTTTTGAAACACTCCTTCTGTGGAATCCGCTTGTGGATATTTGGACCACTTCTAGGAATTTGCTGGAAACGGGACATCCACAGATAAAAACGAGACAGAAACATTCTCACAAACTCCTGTTTGATGTGTGCTCTCAACTAAGAGATGTGAACTTTACTTTTGATAGAGCGGTTTTGAAACACTCTTTTTCTAGAATCCGCAACTGGACGTTTGGAGTGCTTTGAGGCCTGTGTTGGAAAAGGAATATATTCACATAACAAGTAGACAGAAGCAATCTCTGAATCCACTTTGTGGTACGTGCATTCAAGTCACAGAGTTGAACATTCCTTTTGACTGAGAAATTTTGAAACACTGTTTTTACAGTGTCGGCAAGTGGATATTTGGAACGCTGATAGGAATTCGTTGGAAACCGGACACCTTCACACAAAAACTAGACAGAAGTTTTCTCACAAACTTCTGTGTGATGTGTGCATTCAACTCACGGAGCTGAACATTTGTTTTGTTAGAGCAGTTTTCAAACACTCATTTTCTGGAATTTGCAATTGGACATTTGGAGCACTTTGAGGTCTGTGCTGGTAAGGAAACATCTTCACATTACAGGTAGACAGAAGCAGTCTCTCAAACTTCTTTGTGGTGTGTGCATTCATCTCACAGAGTTGAACATTCCTTTGGACAGAGAAGTTTTGAAACACTCTTTTTACAGAATGTGGAAGTACATATTTGGAATCCTTATAGGAATTCGTTGGAAACGGGTCAACCTCACACAAAAACTAGACAGAAGCATTCTCACAATCTTCTGTGTCCTGTGAGCATTCAGCTCACGGAGCTGAACCCATCTTTTGATAGAGCAGTTTTGAAACACTCCTTTGGTAGGATCGGCAAGTGGACACTTGGAGCGCCTTGAGGCCCGTGGTGGAAAGGAAATATCTTGACATAAAAACTAGACAGAAGCATTCTCTGAAACTTCTTTGTGGTGCGTGCATTCAACTCACAGAGTTGTACATTCCTTTTGACAGAGATGTTTGAACGACTGTTTTTGTAGAGTCTGCAAGTGGAAATTTGGACCACTTATAGGAATTCGTTGAAAAGGGGACACCTTCACAGAAATCTAGACAGAAGCATGCTCACAAACTTCTCTGTGATGAGTGTATTCAACTCATGCAGTTTAACCTTTCCTTTCATGGAGCAGTTTTGAAACACTCTTTTGGCAGTATATGCAAGTGGTCATGCCGAAAGCTCTCAGGCCTGTGGTCGAAAAGGCAACATTTTCACATATATCCTCGAAGGAATCATTCCCAGAAACTACTTTGTGTTGCTCATATTCAACTCACAGAGTGGAACATTCCTTTTATTGGAGCAGCTATTTAACACTGTTTTTGTATAATCGGGAATTGGACATTGGGAGAGCTCTGAGGCCTCTGGTGGAAAGCCAAACATCCTCACAAAAACCTAAAGAGAAGCACTCTCAGAAACCACTTTGTGATGTGTGCATCCAACTCTCAGAGTTGAACATTCCTTCGGTTAGAGCAGTTTTGAAACACTCCTTCTGTGGAATCCGCTTGTGGATATTTGGACCACTTATAGGAATTTGCTGGAAACGGGACATCCACAGATAAAAACGAGACAGAAACATTCTCACAAACTCCTGTTTGATGTGTGCTCTCAACTAAGAGATGTGAACTTTACTTTTGATAGAGCGGTTTTGAAACACTCTTTTTCTAGAATCCGCAACTGGACGTTTGGAGTGCTTTGAGGCCTGTGTTGGAAAAGGAATATATTCACATAACAAGTAGACAGAAGCATTCTCTGAATCCACTTTGTGGTACGTGCATTCAAGTCACAGAGTTGAACATTCCTTTTGACTGAGAAATTTTGAAACACTGTTTTTACAGTGTCGGCAAGTGGATATTTGGAACGCTGATAGGAATTCGTTGGAAACCGGACACCTTCACACAAAAACTAGACAGAAGTTTTCTCACAAACTTCTGTGTGATGTGTGCATTCAACTCACGGAGCTGAACATTTGTTTTGTTAGAGCAGTTTTCAAACACTCATTTTCTGGAATTTGCAATTGGACATTTGGAGCACTTTGAGGTCTGTGCTGGTAAGGAAACATCTTCACATTACAGGTAGACAGAAGCAGTCTCTCAAACTTCTTTGTGGTGTGTGCATTCATCTCACAGAGTTGAACATTCCTTTGGACAGAGAAGTTTTGAAACACTCTTTTTACAGAATGTGGAAGTACATATTTGGAATCCTTATAGGAATTCGTTGGAAACGGGTCAACCTCACACAAAAACTAGACAGAAGCATTCTCACAATCTTCTGTGTCCTGTGAGCATTCAGCTCACGGAGCTGAACCCATCTTTTGATAGAGCAGTTTTGAAACACTCCTTTGGTAGGATCGGCAAGTGGACACTTGGAGCGCCTTGAGGCCCGTGGTGGAAAGGAAATATCTTGACATAAAAACTAGACAGAAGCATTCTCTGAAACTTCTTTGTGGTGCGTGCATTCAACTCACAGAGTTGTACATTCCTTTTGACAGAGATGTTTGAACGACTGTTTTTGTAGAGTCTGCAAGTGGAAATTTGGACCACTTATAGGAATTCGTTGAAAAGGGGACACCTTCACAGAAATCTAGACAGAAGCATGCTCACAAACTTCTCTGTGATGAGTGTATTCAACTCATGCAGTTTAACCTTTCCTTTCATGGAGCAGTTTTGAAACACTCTTTTGGCAGTATATGCAAGTGGTCATGCCGAAAGCTCTCAGGCCTGTGGTCGAAAAGGCAACATTTTCACATATATCCTCGAAGGAATCATTCCCAGAAACTACTTTGTGTTGCTCATATTCAACTCACAGAGTGGAACATTCCTTTTATTGGAGCAGCTATTTAACACTGTTTTTGTATAATCGGGAATTGGACATTGGGAGAGCTCTGAGGCCTCTGGTGGAAAGCCAAACATCCTCACAAAAACCTAAAGAGAAGCACTCTCAGAAACCACTTTGTGATGTGTGCATCCAACTCTCAGAGTTGAACATTCCTTCGGTTAGAGCAGTTTTGAAACACTCCTTCTGTGGAATCCGCTTGTGGATATTTGGACCACTTATAGGAATTTGCTGGAAACGGGACATCCACAGATAAAAACGAGACAGAAACATTCTCACAAACTCCTGTTTGATGTGTGCTCTCAACTAAGAGATGTGAACTTTACTTTTGATAGAGCGGTTTTGAAACACTCTTTTTCTAGAATCCGCAACTGGACGTTTGGAGTGCTTTGAGGCCTGTGTTGGAAAAGGAATATATTCGCATAACAAGTAGACAGAAGCATTCTCTGAATCCACTTTGTGGTACGTGCAGTCAAGTCACAGAGTTGAACATTCCTTTTGACTGAGAAATTTTGAAACACTGTTTTTACAGTGTCGGCAAGTGGATATTTGGAACGCTGATAGGAATTCGTTGGAAACCGGACACCTTCACACAAAAACTAGACAGAAGTTTTCTCACAAACTTCTGTGTGATGTGTGCATTCAACTCACGGAGCTGAACATTTGTTTTGTTAGAGCAGTTTTCAAACACTCATTTTCTGGAATTTGCAATTGGACATTTGGAGCACTTTGAGGTCTGTGCTGGTAAGGAAACATCTTCACATTACAGGTAGACAGAAGCAGTCTCTCAAACTTCTTTGTGGTGTGTGCATTCATCTCACAGAGTTGAACATTCCTTTGGACAGAGAAGTTTTGAAACACTCTTTTTACAGAATGTGGAAGTACATATTTGGAATCCTTATAGGAATTCGTTGGAAACGGGTCAACCTCACACAAAAACTAGACAGAAGCATTCTCACAATCTTCTGTGTCCTGTGAGCATTCAGCTCACGGAGCTGAACCCATCTTTTGATAGAGCAGTTTTGAAACACTCCTTTGGTAGGATCGGCAAGTGGACACTTGGAGCGCCTTGAGGCCCGTGGTGGAAAGGAAATATCTTGACATAAAAACTAGACAGAAGCATTCTCTGAAACTTCTTTGTGGTGCGTGCATTCAACTCACAGAGTTGTACATTCCTTTTGACAGAGATGTTTGAACGACTGTTTTTGTAGAGTCTGCAAGTGGAAATTTGGACCACTTATAGGAATTCGTTGAAAAGGGGACACCTTCACAGAAATCTAGACAGAAGCATGCTCACAAACTTCTCTGTGATGAGTGTATTCAACTCATGCAGTTTAACCTTTCCTTTCATGGAGCAGTTTTGAAACACTCTTTTGGCAGTATATGCAAGTGGTCATGCCGAAAGCTCTCAGGCCTGTGGTCGAAAAGGCAACATTTTCACATATATCCTAGAAGGAATCATTCTCAGAAACTACTTTGTGTTGCTCATATTCAACTCACAGAGTGGAACATTCCTTTTATTGGAGCAGCTATTTAACACTGTTTTTGTATAATCGGGAATTGGACATTGGGAGAGCTCTGAGGCCTCTGGTGGAAAGCCAAACATCCTCACAAAAACCTAAAGAGAAGCACTCTCAGAAACCACTTTGTGATGTGTGCATCCAACTCTCAGAGTTGAACATTCCTTCGGTTAGAGCAGTTTTGAAACACTCCTTCTGTGGAATCCGCTTGTGGATATTTGGACCACTTCTAGGAATTTGCTGGAAACGGGACATCCACAGATAAAAACGAGACAGAAACATTCTCACAAACTCCTGTTTGATGTGTGCTCTCAACTAAGAGATGTGAACTTTACTTTTGATAGAGCGGTTTTGAAACACTCTTTTTCTAGAATCCGCAACTGGACGTTTGGAGTGCTTTGAGGCCTGTGTTGGAAAAGGAATATATTCACATAACAAGTAGACAGAAGCATTCTCTGAATCCACTTTGTGGTACGTGCATTCAAGTCACAGAGTTGAACATTCCTTTTGACTGAGAAATTTTGAAACACTGTTTTTACAGTGTCGGCAAGTGGATATTTGGAACGCTGATAGGAATTCGTTGGAAACCGGACACCTTCACACAAAAACTAGACAGAAGTTTTCTCACAAACTTCTGTGTGATGTGTGCATTCAACTCACGGAGCTGAACATTTGTTTTGTTAGAGCAGTTTTCAAACACTCATTTTCTGGAATTTGCAATTGGACATTTGGAGCACTTTGAGGTCTGTGCTGGTAAGGAAACATCTTCACATTACAGGTAGACAGAAGCAGTCTCTCAAACTTCTTTGTGGTGTGTGCATTCATCTCACAGAGTTGAACATTCCTTTGGACAGAGAAGTTTTGAAACACTCTTTTTACAGAATGTGGAAGTACATATTTGGAATCCTTATAGGAATTCGTTGGAAACGGGTCAACCTCACACAAAAACTAGACAGAAGCATTCTCACAATCTTCTGTGTCCTGTGAGCATTCAGCTCACGGAGCTGAACCCATCTTTTGATAGAGCAGTTTTGAAACACTCCTTTGGTAGGATCGGCAAGTGGACACTTGGAGCGCCTTGAGGCCCGTGGTGGAAAGGAAATATCTTGACATAAAAACTAGACAGAAGCATTCTCTGAAACTTCTTTGTGGTGCGTGCATTCAACTCACAGAGTTGTACATTCCTTTTGACAGAGATGTTTGAACGACTGTTTTTGTAGAGTCTGCAAGTGGAAATTTGGACCACTTATAGGAATTCGTTGAAAAGGGGACACCTTCACAGAAATCTAGACAGAAGCATGCTCACAAACTTCTCTGTGATGAGTGTATTCAACTCATGCAGTTTAACCTTTCCTTTCATGGAGCAGTTTTGAAACACTCTTTTGGCAGTATATGCAAGTGGTCATGCCGAAAGCTCTCAGGCCTGTGGTCGAAAAGGCAACATTTTCACAGATATCCTAGAAGGAATCATTCTCAGAAACTACTTTGTGTTGCTCATATTCAACTCACAGTGTGGAACATTCCTTTTATTGGAGCAGCTATTTAACACTGTTTTTGTATAATCGGGAATTGGACATTGGGAGAGCTCTGAGGCCTCTGGTGGAAAGCCAAACATCCTCACAAAAACCTAAAGAGAAGCACTCTCAGAAACCACTTTGTGATGTGTGCATCCAACTCTCAGAGTTGAACATTCCTTCGGTTAGAGCAGTTTTGAAACACTCCTTCTGTGGAATCCGCTTGTGGATATTTGGACCACTTCTAGGAATTTGCTGGAAACGGGACATCCACAGATAAAAACGAGACAGAAACATTCTCACAAACTCCTGTTTGATGTGTGCTCTCAACTAAGAGATGTGAACTTTACTTTTGATAGAGCGGTTTTGAAACACTCTTTTTCTAGAATCCGCAACTGGACGTTTGGAGTGCTTTGAGGCCTGTGTTGGAAAAGGAATATATTCACATAACAAGTAGACAGAAGCATTCTCTGAATCCACTTTGTGGTACGTGCATTCAAGTCACAGAGTTGAACATTCCTTTTGACTGAGAAATTTTGAAACACTGTTTTTACAGTGTCGGCAAGTGGATATTTGGAACGCTGATAGGAATTCGTTGGAAACCGGACACCTTCACACAAAAACTAGACAGAAGTTTTCTCACAAACTTCTGTGTGATGTGTGCATTCAACTCACGGAGCTGAACATTTGTTTTGTTAGAGCAGTTTTCAAACACTCATTTTCTGGAATTTGCAATTGGACATTTGGAGCACTTTGAGGTCTGTGCTGGTAAGGAAACATCTTCACATTACAGGTAGACAGAAGCAGTCTCTCAAACTTCTTTGTGGTGTGTGCATTCATCTCACAGAGTTGAACATTCCTTTGGACAGAGAAGTTTTGAAACACTCTTTTTACAGAATGTGGAAGTACATATTTGGAATCCTTATAGGAATTCGTTGGAAACGGGTCAACCTCACACAAAAACTAGACAGAAGCATTCTCACAATCTTCTGTGTCCTGTGAGCATTCAGCTCACGGAGCTGAACCCATCTTTTGATAGAGCAGTTTTGAAACACTCCTTTGGTAGGATCGGCAAGTGGACACTTGGAGCGCCTTGAGGCCCGTGGTGGAAAGGAAATATCTTGACATAAAAACTAGACAGAAGCATTCTCTGAAACTTCTTTGTGGTGCGTGCATTCAACTCACAGAGTTGTACATTCCTTTTGACAGAGATGTTTGAACGACTGTTTTTGTAGAGTCTGCAAGTGGAAATTTGGACCACTTATAGGAATTCGTTGAAAAGGGGACACCTTCACAGAAATCTAGACAGAAGCATGCTCACAAACTTCTCTGTGATGAGTGTATTCAACTCATGCAGTTTAACCTTTCCTTTCATGGAGCAGTTTTGAAACACTCTTTTGGCAGTATATGCAAGTGGTCATGCCGAAAGCTCTCAGGCCTGTGGTCGAAAAGGCAACATTTTCACAGATATCCTAGAAGGAATCATTCTCAGAAACTACTTTGTGTTGCTCATATTCAACTCACAGAGTGGAACATTCCTTTTATTGGAGCAGCTATTTAACACTGTTTTTGTATAATCGGGAATTGGACATTGGGAGAGCTCTGAGGCCTCTGGTGGAAAGCCAAACATCCTCACAAAAACCTAAAGAGAAGCACTCTCAGAAACCACTTTGTGATGTGTGCATCCAACTCTCAGAGTTGAACATTCCTTCGGTTAGAGCAGTTTTGAAACACTCCTTCTGTGGAATCCGCTTGTGGATATTTGGACCACTTATAGGAATTTGCTGGAAACAGGACATCCACAGATAAAAACGAGACAGAAACATTCTCACAAACTCCTGTTTGATGTGTGCTCTCAACTAAGAGATGTGAACTTTACTTTTGATAGAGCGGTTTTGAAACACTCTTTTTCTAGAATCCGCAACTGGACGTTTGGAGTGCTTTGAGGCCTGTGTTGGAAAAGGAATATATTCACATAACAAGTAGACAGAAGCATTCTCTGAATCCACTTTGTGGTACGTGCATTCAAGTCACAGAGTTGAACATTCCTTTTGACTGAGAAATTTTGAAACACTGTTTTTACAGTGTCGGCAAGTGGATATTTGGAACGCTGATAGGAATTCGTTGGAAACCGGACACCTTCACACAAAAACTAGACAGAAGTTTTCTCACAAACTTCTGTGTGATGTGTGCATTCAACTCACGGAGCTGAACATTTGTTTTGTTAGAGCAGTTTTCAAACACTCATTTTCTGGAATTTGCAATTGGACATTTGGAGCACTTTGAGGTCTGTGCTGGTAAGGAAACATCTTCACATTACAGGTAGACAGAAACAGTCTCTCAAACTTCTTTGTGGTGTGTGCATTCATCTCACAGAGTTGAACATTCCTTTGGACAGAGAAGTTTTGAAACACTCTTTTTACAGAATGTGGAAGTACATATTTGGAATCCTTATAGGAATTCGTTGGAAACGGGTCAACCTCACACAAAAACTAGACAGAAGCATTCTCACAATCTTCTGTGTCCTGTGAGCATTCAGCTCACGGAGCTGAACCCATCTTTTGATAGAGCAGTTTTGAAACACTCCTTTGGTAGGATCGGCAAGTGGACACTTGGAGCGCCTTGAGGCCCGTGGTGGAAAGGAAATATCTTGACATAAAAACTAGACAGAAGCATTCTCTGAAACTTCTTTGTGGTGCGTGCATTCAACTCACAGAGTTGTACATTCCTTTTGACAGAGATGTTTGAACGACTGTTTTTGTAGAGTCTGCAAGTGGAAATTTGGACCACTTATAGGAATTCGTTGAAAAGGGGACACCTTCACAGAAATCTAGACAGAAGCATGCTCACAAACTTCTCTGTGATGAGTGTATTCAACTCATGCAGTTTAACCTTTCCTTTCATGGAGCAGTTTTGAAACACTCTTTTGGCAGTATATGCAAGTGGTCATGCCGAAAGCTCTCAGGCCTGTGGTCGAAAAGGCAACATTTTCACAGATATCTTAGAAGGAATCATTCTCAGAAACTACTTTGTGTTGCTCATATTCAACTCACAGTGTGGAACATTCCTTTTATTGGAGCAGCTATTTAACACTGTTTTTGTATAATCGGGAATTGGACATTGGGAGAGCTCTGAGGCCTCTGGTGGAAAGCCAAACATCCTCACAAAAACCTAAAGAGAAGCACTCTCAGAAACCACTTTGTGATGTGTGCATCCAACTCTCAGAGTTGAACATTCCTTCGGTTAGAGCAGTTTTGAAACACTCCTTCTGTGGAATCCGCTTGTGGATATTTGGACCACTTATAGGAATTTGCTGGAAACGGGACATCCACAGATAAAAACGAGACAGAAACATTCTCACAAACTCCTGTTTGATGTGTGCTCTCAACTAAGAGATGTGAACTTTACTTTTGATAGAGCGGTTTTGAAACACTCTTTTTCTAGAATCCGCAACTGGACGTTTGGAGTGCTTTGAGGCCTGTGTTGGAAAAGGAATATATTCACATAACAAGTAGACAGAAGCATTCTCTGAATCCACTTTGTGGTACGTGCAGTCAAGTCACAGAGTTGAACATTCCTTTTGACTGAGAAATTTTGAAACACTGTTTTTACAGTGTCGGCAAGTGGATATTTGGAACGCTGATAGGAATTCGTTGGAAACCGGACACCTTCACACAAAAACTAGACAGAAGTTTTCTCACAAACTTCTGTGTGATGTGTGCATTCAACTCACGGAGCTGAACATTTGTTTTGTTAGAGCAGTTTTCAAACACTCATTTTCTGGAATTTGCAATTGGACATTTGGAGCACTTTGAGGTCTGTGCTGGTAAGGAAACATCTTCACATTACAGGTAGACAGAAGCAGTCTCTCAAACTTCTTTGTGGTGTGTGCATTCATCTCACAGAGTTGAACATTCCTTTGGACAGAGAAGTTTTGAAACACTCTTTTTACAGAATGTGGAAGTACATATTTGGAATCCTTATAGGAATTCGTTGGAAACGGGTCAACCTCACACAAAAACTAGACAGAAGCATTCTCACAATCTTCTGTGTCCTGTGAGCATTCAGCTCACGGAGCTGAACCCATCTTTTGATAGAGCAGTTTTGAAACACTCCTTTGGTAGGATCGGCAAGTGGACACTTGGAGCGCCTTGAGGCCCGTGGTGGAAAGGAAATATCTTGACATAAAAACTAGACAGAAGCATTCTCTGAAACTTCTTTGTGGTGCGTGCATTCAACTCACAGAGTTGTACATTCCTTTTGACAGAGATGTTTGAACGACTGTTTTTGTAGAGTCTGCAAGTGGAAATTTGGACCACTTATAGGAATTCGTTGAAAAGGGGACACCTTCACAGAAATCTAGACAGAAGCATGCTCACAAACTTCTCTGTGATGAGTGTATTCAACTCATGCAGTTTAACCTTTCCTTTCATGGAGCAGTTTTGAAACACTCTTTTGGCAGTATATGCAAGTGGTCATGCCGAAAGCTCTCAGGCCTGTGGTCGAAAAGGCAACATTTTCACAGATATCTTAGAAGGAATCATTCTCAGAAACTACTTTGTGTTGCTCATATTCAACTCACAGTGTGGAACATTCCTTTTATTGGAGCAGCTATTTAACACTGTTTTTGTATAATCGGGAATTGGACATTGGGAGAGCTCTGAGGCCTCTGGTGGAAAGCCAAACATCCTCACAAAAACCTAAAGAGAAGCACTCTCAGAAACCACTTTGTGATGTGTGCATCCAACTCTCAGAGTTGAACATTCCTTCGGTTAGAGCAGTTTTGAAACACTCCTTCTGTGGAATCCGCTTGTGGATATTTGGACCACTTATAGGAATTTGCTGGAAACGGGACATCCACAGATAAAAACGAGACAGAAACATTCTCACAAACTCCTGTTTGATGTGTGCTCTCAACTAAGAGATGTGAACTTTACTTTTGATAGAGCGGTTTTGAAACACTCTTTTTCTAGAATCCGCAACTGGACGTTTGGAGTGCTTTGAGGCCTGTGTTGGAAAAGGAATATATTCACATAACAAGTAGACAGAAGCATTCTCTGAATCCACTTTGTGGTACGTGCAGTCAAGTCACAGAGTTGAACATTCCTTTTGACTGAGAAATTTTGAAACACTGTTTTTACAGTGTCGGCAAGTGGATATTTGGAACGCTGATAGGAATTCGTTGGAAACCGGACACCTTCACACAAAAACTAGACAGAAGTTTTCTCACAAACTTCTGTGTGATGTGTGCATTCAACTCACGGAGCTGAACATTTGTTTTGTTAGAGCAGTTTTCAAACACTCATTTTCTGGAATTTGCAATTGGACATTTGGAGCACTTTGAGGTCTGTGCTGGTAAGGAAACATCTTCACATTACAGGTAGACAGAAGCAGTCTCTCAAACTTCTTTGTGGTGTGTGCATTCATCTCACAGAGTTGAACATTCCTTTGGACAGAGAAGTTTTGAAACACTCTTTTTACAGAATGTGGAAGTACATATTTGGAATCCTTATAGGAATTCGTTGGAAACGGGTCAACCTCACACAAAAACTAGACAGAAGCATTCTCACAATCTTCTGTGTCCTGTGAGCATTCAGCTCACGGAGCTGAACCCATCTTTTGATAGAGCAGTTTTGAAACACTCCTTTGGTAGGATCGGCAAGTGGACACTTGGAGCGCCTTGAGGCCCGTGGTGGAAAGGAAATATCTTGACATAAAAACTAGACAGAAGCATTCTCTGAAACTTCTTTGTGGTGCGTGCATTCAACTCACAGAGTTGTACATTCCTTTTGACAGAGATGTTTGAACGACTGTTTTTGTAGAGTCTGCAAGTGGAAATTTGGACCACTTATAGGAATTCGTTGAAAAGGGGACACCTTCACAGAAATCTAGACAGAAGCATGCTCACAAACTTCTCTGTGATGAGTGTATTCAACTCATGCAGTTTAACCTTTCCTTTCATGGAGCAGTTTTGAAACACTCTTTTGGCAGTATATGCAAGTGGTCATGCCGAAAGCTCTCAGGCCTGTGGTCGAAAAGGCAACATTTTCACAGATATCCTAGAAGGAATCATTCTCAGAAACTACTTTGTGTTGCTCATATTCAACTCACAGAGTGGAACATTCCTTTTATTGGAGCAGCTATTTAACACTGTTTTTGTATAATCGGGAATTGGACATTGGGAGAGCTCTGAGGCCTCTGGTGGAAAGCCAAACATCCTCACAAAAACCTAAAGAGAAGCACTCTCAGAAACCACTTTGTGATGTGTGCATCCAACTCTCAGAGTTGAACATTCCTTCGGTTAGAGCAGTTTTGAAACACTCCTTCTGTGGAATCCGCTTGTGGATATTTGGACCACTTATAGGAATTTGCTGGAAACGGGACATCCACAGATAAAAACGAGACAGAAACATTCTCACAAACTCCTGTTTGATGTGTGCTCTCAACTAAGAGATGTGAACTTTACTTTTGATAGAGCGGTTTTGAAACACTCTTTTTCTAGAATCCGCAACTGGACGTTTGGAGTGCTTTGAGGCCTGTGTTGGAAAAGGAATATATTCACATAACAAGTAGACAGAAGCATTCTCTGAATCCACTTTGTGGTACGTGCATTCAAGTCACAGAGTTGAACATTCCTTTTGACTGAGAAATTTTGAAACACTGTTTTTACAGTGTCGGCAAGTGGATATTTGGAACGCTGATAGGAATTCGTTGGAAACCGGACACCTTCACACAAAAACTAGACAGAAGTTTTCTCACAAACTTCTGTGTGATGTGTGCATTCAACTCACGGAGCTGAACATTTGTTTTGTTAGAGCAGTTTTCAAACACTCATTTTCTGGAATTTGCAATTGGACATTTGGAGCACTTTGAGGTCTGTGCTGGTAAGGAAACATCTTCACATTACAGGTAGACAGAAACAGTCTCTCAAACTTCTTTGTGGTGTGTGCATTCATCTCACAGAGTTGAACATTCCTTTGGACAGAGAAGTTTTGAAACACTCTTTTTACAGAATGTGGAAGTACATATTTGGAATCCTTATAGGAATTCGTTGGAAACGGGTCAACCTCACACAAAAACTAGACAGAAGCATTCTCACAATCTTCTGTGTCCTGTGAGCATTCAGCTCACGGAGCTGAACCCATCTTTTGATAGAGCAGTTTTGAAACACTCCTTTGGTAGGATCGGCAAGTGGACACTTGGAGCGCCTTGAGGCCCGTGGTGGAAAGGAAATATCTTGACATAAAAACTAGACAGAAGCATTCTCTGAAACTTCTTTGTGGTGCGTGCATTCAACTCACAGAGTTGTACATTCCTTTTGACAGAGATGTTTGAACGACTGTTTTTGTAGAGTCTGCAAGTGGAAATTTGGACCACTTATAGGAATTCGTTGAAAAGGGGACACCTTCACAGAAATCTAGACAGAAGCATGCTCACAAACTTCTCTGTGATGAGTGTATTCAACTCATGCAGTTTAACCTTTCCTTTCATGGAGCAGTTTTGAAACACTCTTTTGGCAGTATATGCAAGTGGTCATGCCGAAAGCTCTCAGGCCTGTGGTCGAAAAGGCAACATTTTCACAGATATCTTAGAAGGAATCATTCTCAGAAACTACTTTGTGTTGCTCATATTCAACTCACAGTGTGGAACATTCCTTTTATTGGAGCAGCTATTTAACACTGTTTTTGTATAATCGGGAATTGGACATTGGGAGAGCTCTGAGGCCTCTGGTGGAAAGCCAAACATCCTCACAAAAACCTAAAGAGAAGCACTCTCAGAAACCACTTTGTGATGTGTGCATCCAACTCTCAGAGTTGAACATTCCTTCGGTTAGAGCAGTTTTGAAACACTCCTTCTGTGGAATCCGCTTGTGGATATTTGGACCACTTATAGGAATTTGCTGGAAACGGGACATCCACAGATAAAAACGAGACAGAAACATTCTCACAAACTCCTGTTTGATGTGTGCTCTCAACTAAGAGATGTGAACTTTACTTTTGATAGAGCGGTTTTGAAACACTCTTTTTCTAGAATCCGCAACTGGACGTTTGGAGTGCTTTGAGGCCTGTGTTGGAAAAGGAATATATTCACATAACAAGTAGACAGAAGCATTCTCTGAATCCACTTTGTGGTACGTGCAGTCAAGTCACAGAGTTGAACATTCCTTTTGACTGAGAAATTTTGAAACACTGTTTTTACAGTGTCGGCAAGTGGATATTTGGAACGCTGATAGGAATTCGTTGGAAACCGGACACCTTCACACAAAAACTAGACAGAAGTTTTCTCACAAACTTCTGTGTGATGTGTGCATTCAACTCACGGAGCTGAACATTTGTTTTGTTAGAGCAGTTTTCAAACACTCATTTTCTGGAATTTGCAATTGGACATTTGGAGCACTTTGAGGTCTGTGCTGGTAAGGAAACATCTTCACATTACAGGTAGACAGAAGCAGTCTCTCAAACTTCTTTGTGGTGTGTGCATTCATCTCACAGAGTTGAACATTCCTTTGGACAGAGAAGTTTTGAAACACTCTTTTTACAGAATGTGGAAGTACATATTTGGAATCCTTATAGGAATTCGTTGGAAACGGGTCAACCTCACACAAAAACTAGACAGAAGCATTCTCACAATCTTCTGTGTCCTGTGAGCATTCAGCTCACGGAGCTGAACCCATCTTTTGATAGAGCAGTTTTGAAACACTCCTTTGGTAGGATCGGCAAGTGGACACTTGGAGCGCCTTGAGGCCCGTGGTGGAAAGGAAATATCTTGACATAAAAACTAGACAGAAGCATTCTCTGAAACTTCTTTGTGGTGCGTGCATTCAACTCACAGAGTTGTACATTCCTTTTGACAGAGATGTTTGAACGACTGTTTTTGTAGAGTCTGCAAGTGGAAATTTGGACCACTTATAGGAATTCGTTGAAAAGGGGACACCTTCACAGAAATCTAGACAGAAGCATGCTCACAAACTTCTCTGTGATGAGTGTATTCAACTCATGCAGTTTAACCTTTCCTTTCATGGAGCAGTTTTGAAACACTCTTTTGGCAGTATATGCAAGTGGTCATGCCGAAAGCTCTCAGGCCTGTGGTCGAAAAGGCAACATTTTCACATATATCCTAGAAGGAATCATTCTCAGAAACTACTTTGTGTTGCTCATATTCAACTCACAGAGTGGAACATTCCTTTTATTGGAGCAGCTATTTAACACTGTTTTTGTATAATCGGGAATTGGACATTGGGAGAGCTCTGAGGCCTCTGGTGGAAAGCCAAACATCCTCACAAAAACCTAAAGAGAAGCACTCTCAGAAACCACTTTGTGATGTGTGCATCCAACTCTCAGAGTTGAACATTCCTTCGGTTAGAGCAGTTTTGAAACACTCCTTCTGTGGAATCCGCTTGTGGATATTTGGACCACTTATAGGAATTTGCTGGAAACGGGACATCCACAGATAAAAACGAGACAGAAACATTCTCACAAACTCCTGTTTGATGTGTGCTCTCAACTAAGAGATGTGAACTTTACTTTTGATAGAGCGGTTTTGAAACACTCTTTTTCTAGAATCCGCAACTGGACGTTTGGAGTGCTTTGAGGCCTGTGTTGGAAAAGGAATATATTCACATAACAAGTAGACAGAAGCATTCTCTGAATCCACTTTGTGGTACGTGCAGTCAAGTCACAGAGTTGAACATTCCTTTTGACTGAGAAATTTTGAAACACTGTTTTTACAGTGTCGGCAAGTGGATATTTGGAACGCTGATAGGAATTCGTTGGAAACCGGACACCTTCACACAAAAACTAGACAGAAGTTTTCTCACAAACTTCTGTGTGATGTGTGCATTCAACTCACGGAGCTGAACATTTGTTTTGTTAGAGCAGTTTTCAAACACTCATTTTCTGGAATTTGCAATTGGACATTTGGAGCACTTTGAGGTCTGTGCTGGTAAGGAAACATCTTCACATTACAGGTAGACAGAAGCAGTCTCTCAAACTTCTTTGTGGTGTGTGCATTCATCTCACAGAGTTGAACATTCCTTTGGACAGAGAAGTTTTGAAACACTCTTTTTACAGAATGTGGAAGTACATATTTGGAATCCTTATAGGAATTCGTTGGAAACGGGTCAACCTCACACAAAAACTAGACAGAAGCATTCTCACAATCTTCTGTGTCCTGTGAGCATTCAGCTCACGGAGCTGAACCCATCTTTTGATAGAGCAGTTTTGAAACACTCCTTTGGTAGGATCGGCAAGTGGACACTTGGAGCGCCTTGAGGCCCGTGGTGGAAAGGAAATATCTTGACATAAAAACTAGACAGAAGCATTCTCTGAAACTTCTTTGTGGTGCGTGCATTCAACTCACAGAGTTGTACATTCCTTTTGACAGAGATGTTTGAACGACTGTTTTTGTAGAGTCTGCAAGTGGAAATTTGGACCACTTATAGGAATTCGTTGAAAAGGGGACACCTTCACAGAAATCTAGACAGAAGCATGCTCACAAACTTCTCTGTGATGAGTGTATTCAACTCATGCAGTTTAACCTTTCCTTTCATGGAGCAGTTTTGAAACACTCTTTTGGCAGTATATGCAAGTGGTCATGCCGAAAGCTCTCAGGCCTGTGGTCGAAAAGGCAACATTTTCACAGATATCCTAGAAGGAATCATTCTCAGAAACTACTTTGTGTTGCTCATATTCAACTCACAGAGTGGAACATTCCTTTTATTGGAGCAGCTATTTAACACTGTTTTTGTATAATCGGGAATTGGACATTGGGAGAGCTCTGAGGCCTCTGGTGGAAAGCCAAACATCCTCACAAAAACCTAAAGAGAAGCACTCTCAGAAACCACTTTGTGATGTGTGCATCCAACTCTCAGAGTTGAACATTCCTTCGGTTAGAGCAGTTTTGAAACACTGCTTCTGTGGAATCCGCTTGTGGATATTTGGACCACTTCTAGGAATTTGCTGGAAACGGGACATCCACAGATAAAAACGAGACAGAAACATTCTCACAAACTCCTGTTTGATGTGTGCTCTCAACTAAGAGATGTGAACTTTACTTTTGATAGAGCGGTTTTGAAACACTCTTTTTCTAGAATCCGCAACTGGACGTTTGGAGTGCTTTGAGGCCTGTGTTGGAAAAGGAATATATTCACATAACAAGTAGACAGAAGCAATCTCTGAATCCACTTTGTGGTACGTGCATTCAAGTCACAGAGTTGAACATTCCTTTTGACTGAGAAATTTTGAAACACTGTTTTTACAGTGTCGGCAAGTGGATATTTGGAACGCTGATAGGAATTCGTTGGAAACCGGACACCTTCACACAAAAACTAGACAGAAGTTTTCTCACAAACTTCTGTGTGATGTGTGCATTCAACTCACGGAGCTGAACATTTGTTTTGTTAGAGCAGTTTTCAAACACTCATTTTCTGGAATTTGCAATTGGACATTTGGAGCACTTTGAGGTCTGTGCTGGTAAGGAAACATCTTCACATTACAGGTAGACAGAAGCAGTCTCTCAAACTTCTTTGTGGTGTGTGCATTCATCTCACAGAGTTGAACATTCCTTTGGACAGAGAAGTTTTGAAACACTCTTTTTACAGAATGTGGAAGTACATATTTGGAATCCTTATAGGAATTCGTTGGAAACGGGTCAACCTCACACAAAAACTAGACAGAAGCATTCTCACAATCTTCTGTGTCCTGTGAGCATTCAGCTCACGGAGCTGAACCCATTTTTTGATAGAGCAGTTTTGAAACACTCCTTTGGTAGGATCGGCAAGTGGACACTTGGAGCGCCTTGAGGCCCGTGGTGGAAAGGAAATATCTTGACATAAAAACTAGACAGAAGCATTCTCTGAAACTTCTTTGTGGTGCGTGCATTCAACTCACAGAGTTGTACATTCCTTTTGACAGAGATGTTTGAACGACTGTTTTTGTAGAGTCTGCAAGTGGAAATTTGGACCACTTATAGGAATTCGTTGAAAAGGGGACACCTTCACAGAAATCTAGACAGAAGCATGCTCACAAACTTCTCTGTGATGAGTGTATTCAACTCATGCAGTTTAACCTTTCCTTTCATGGAGCAGTTTTGAAACACTCTTTTGGCAGTATATGCAAGTGGTCATGCCGAAAGCTCTCAGGCCTGTGGTCGAAAAGGCAACATTTTCACATATATCCTAGAAGGAATCATTCTCAGAAACTACTTTGTGTTGCTCATATTCAACTCACAGAGTGGAACATTCCTTTTATTGGAGCAGCTATTTAACACTGTTTTTGTATAATCGGGAATTGGACATTGGGAGAGCTCTGAGGCCTCTGGTGGAAAGCCAAACATCCTCACAAAAACCTAAAGAGAAGCACTCTCAGAAACCACTTTGTGATGTGTGCATCCAACTCTCAGAGTTGAACATTCCTTCGGTTAGAGCAGTTTTGAAACACTCCTTCTGTGGAATCCGCTTGTGGATATTTGGACCACTTATAGGAATTTGCTGGAAACGGGACATCCACAGATAAAAACGAGACAGAAACATTCTCACAAACTCCTGTTTGATGTGTGCTCTCAACTAAGAGATGTGAACTTTACTTTTGATAGAGCGGTTTTGAAACACTCTTTTTCTAGAATCCGCAACTGGACGTTTGGAGTGCTTTGAGGCCTGTGTTGGAAAAGGAATATATTCACATAACAAGTAGACAGAAGCATTCTCTGAATCCACTTTGTGGTACGTGCATTCAAGTCACAGAGTTGAACATTCCTTTTGACTGAGAAATTTTGAAACACTGTTTTTACAGTGTCGGCAAGTGGATATTTGGAACGCTGATAGGAATTCGTTGGAAACCGGACACCTTCACACAAAAACTAGACAGAAGTTTTCTCACAAACTTCTGTG
This sequence comes from Pongo abelii, assembly GCF_028885655.2. NCBI lineage: Eukaryota > Metazoa > Chordata > Mammalia > Primates > Hominidae > Pongo > Pongo abelii. The sequence continues at coordinate 47,153,825 of NC_071993.2, forward strand.
TGATGTGTGCATTCAACTCACGGAGCTGAACATTTGTTTTGTTAGAGCAGTTTTCAAACACTCATTTTCTGGAATTTGCAATTGGACATTTGGAGCACTTTGAGGTCTGTGCTGGTAAGGAAACATCTTCACATTACAGGTAGACAGAAGCAGTCTCTCAAACTTCTTTGTGGTGTGTGCATTCATCTCACAGAGTTGAACATTCCTTTGGACAGAGAAGTTTTGAAACACTCTTTTTACAGAATGTGGAAGTACATATTTGGAATCCTTATAGGAATTCGTTGGAAACGGGTCAACCTCACACAAAAACTAGACAGAAGCATTCTCACAATCTTCTGTGTCCTGTGAGCATTCAGCTCACGGAGCTGAACCCATCTTTTGATAGAGCAGTTTTGAAACACTCCTTTGGTAGGATCGGCAAGTGGACACTTGGAGCGCCTTGAGGCCCGTGGTGGAAAGGAAATATCTTGACATAAAAACTAGACAGAAGCATTCTCTGAAACTTCTTTGTGGTGCGTGCATTCAACTCACAGAGTTGTACATTCCTTTTGACAGAGATGTTTGAACGACTGTTTTTGTAGAGTCTGCAAGTGGAAATTTGGACCACTTATAGGAATTCGTTGAAAAGGGGACACCTTCACAGAAATCTAGACAGAAGCATGCTCACAAACTTCTCTGTGATGAGTGTATTCAACTCATGCAGTTTAACCTTTCCTTTCATGGAGCAGTTTTGAAACACTCTTTTGGCAGTATATGCAAGTGGTCATGCCGAAAGCTCTCAGGCCTGTGGTCGAAAAGGCAACATTTTCACAGATATCCTAGAAGGAATCATTCTCAGAAACTACTTTGTGTTGCTCATATTCAACTCACAGTGTGGAACATTCCTTTTATTGGAGCAGCTATTTAACACTGTTTTTGTATAATCGGGAATTGGACATTGGGAGAGCTCTGAGGCCTCTGGTGGAAAGCCAAACATCCTCACAAAAACCTAAAGAGAAGCACTCTCAGAAACCACTTTGTGATGTGTGCATCCAACTCTCAGAGTTGAACATTCCTTCGGTTAGAGCAGTTTTGAAACACTCCTTCTGTGGAATCCGCTTGTGGATATTTGGACCACTTCTAGGAATTTGCTGGAAACGGGACATCCACAGATAAAAACGAGACAGAAACATTCTCACAAACTCCTGTTTGATGTGTGCTCTCAACTAAGAGATGTGAACTTTACTTTTGATAGAGCGGTTTTGAAACACTCTTTTTCTAGAATCCGCAACTGGACGTTTGGAGTGCTTTGAGGCCTGTGTTGGAAAAGGAATATATTCACATAACAAGTAGACAGAAGCATTCTCTGAATCCACTTTGTGGTACGTGCATTCAAGTCACAGAGTTGAACATTCCTTTTGACTGAGAAATTTTGAAACACTGTTTTTACAGTGTCGGCAAGTGGATATTTGGAACGCTGATAGGAATTCGTTGGAAACCGGACACCTTCACACAAAAACTAGACAGAAGTTTTCTCACAAACTTCTGTGTGATGTGTGCATTCAACTCACGGAGCTGAACATTTGTTTTGTTAGAGCAGTTTTCAAACACTCATTTTCTGGAATTTGCAATTGGACATTTGGAGCACTTTGAGGTCTGTGCTGGTAAGGAAACATCTTCACATTACAGGTAGACAGAAGCAGTCTCTCAAACTTCTTTGTGGTGTGTGCATTCATCTCACAGAGTTGAACATTCCTTTGGACAGAGAAGTTTTGAAACACTCTTTTTACAGAATGTGGAAGTACATATTTGGAATCCTTATAGGAATTCGTTGGAAACGGGTCAACCTCACACAAAAACTAGACAGAAGCATTCTCACAATCTTCTGTGTCCTGTGAGCATTCAGCTCACGGAGCTGAACCCATCTTTTGATAGAGCAGTTTTGAAACACTCCTTTGGTAGGATCGGCAAGTGGACACTTGGAGCGCCTTGAGGCCCGTGGTGGAAAGGAAATATCTTGACATAAAAACTAGACAGAAGCATTCTCTGAAACTTCTTTGTGGTGCGTGCATTCAACTCACAGAGTTGTACATTCCTTTTGACAGAGATGTTTGAACGACTGTTTTTGTAGAGTCTGCAAGTGGAAATTTGGACCACTTATAGGAATTCGTTGAAAAGGGGACACCTTCACAGAAATCTAGACAGAAGCATGCTCACAAACTTCTCTGTGATGAGTGTATTCAACTCATGCAGTTTAACCTTTCCTTTCATGGAGCAGTTTTGAAACACTCTTTTGGCAGTATATGCAAGTGGTCATGCCGAAAGCTCTCAGGCCTGTGGTCGAAAAGGCAACATTTTCACAGATATCCTAGAAGAAATCATTCTCAGAAACTACTTTGTGTTGCTCATATTCAACTCACAGTGTGGAACATTCCTTTTATTGGAGCAGCTATTTAACACTGTTTTTGTATAATCGGGAATTGGACATTGGGAGAGCTCTGAGGCCTCTGGTGGAAAGCCAAACATCCTCACAAAAACCTAAAGAGAAGCACTCTCAGAAACCACTTTGTGATGTGTGCATCCAACTCTCAGAGTTGAACATTCCTTCGGTTAGAGCAGTTTTGAAACACTCCTTCTGTGGAATCCGCTTGTGGATATTTGGACCACTTCTAGGAATTTGCTGGAAACGGGACATCCACAGATAAAAACGAGACAGAAACATTCTCACAAACTCCTGTTTGATGTGTGCTCTCAACTAAGAGATGTGAACTTTACTTTTGATAGAGCGGTTTTGAAACACTCTTTTTCTAGAATCCGCAACTGGACGTTTGGAGTGCTTTGAGGCCTGTGTTGGAAAAGGAAGTATATTCACATAACAAGTAGACAGAAGCATTCTCTGAATCCACTTTGTGGTACGTGCATTCAAGTCACAGAGTTGAACATTCCTTTTGACTGAGAAATTTTGAAACACTGTTTTTACAGTGTCGGCAAGTGGATATTTGGAACGCTGATAGGAATTCTTTGGAAACCGGACACCTTCACACAAAAACTAGACAGAAGTTTTCTCACAAACTTCTGTGTGATGTGTGCATTCAACTCACGGAGCTGAACATTTGTTTTGTTAGAGCAGTTTTCAAACACTCATTTTCTGGAATTTGCAATTGGACATTTGGAGCACTTTGAGGTCTGTGCTGGTAAGGAAACATCTTCACATTACAGGTAGACAGAAGCAGTCTCTCAAACTTCTTTGTGGTGTGTGCATTCATCTCACAGAGTTGAACATTCCTTTGGACAGAGAAGTTTTGAAACACTCTTTTTACAGAATGTGGAAGTACATATTTGGAATCCTTATAGGAATTCGTTGGAAACGGGTCAACCTCACACAAAAACTAGACAGAAGCATTCTCACAATCTTCTGTGTCCTGTGAGCATTCAGCTCACGGAGCTGAACCCATCTTTTGATAGAGCAGTTTTGAAACACTCCTTTGGTAGGATCGGCAAGTGGACACTTGGAGCGCCTTGAGGCCCGTGGTGGAAAGGAAATATCTTGACATAAAAACTAGACAGAAGCATTCTCTGAAACTTCTTTGTGGTGCGTGCATTCAACTCACAGAGTTGTACATTCCTTTTGACAGAGATGTTTGAACGACTGTTTTTGTAGAGTCTGCAAGTGGAAATTTGGACCACTTATAGGAATTCGTTGAAAAGGGGACACCTTCACAGAAATCTAGACAGAAGCATGCTCACAAACTTCTCTGTGATGAGTGTATTCAACTCATGCAGTTTAACCTTTCCTTTCATGGAGCAGTTTTGAAACACTCTTTTGGCAGTATATGCAAGTGGTCATGCCGAAAGCTCTCAGGCCTGTGGTCGAAAAGGCAACATTTTCACAGATATCCTAGAAGGAATCATTCTCAGAAACTACTTTGTGTTGCTCATATTCAACTCACAGTGTGGAACATTCCTTTTATTGGAGCAGCTATTTAACACTGTTTTTGTATAATCGGGAATTGGACATTGGGAGAGCTCTGAGGCCTCTGGTGGAAAGCCAAACATCCTCACAAAAACCTAAAGAGAAGCACTCTCAGAAACCACTTTGTGATGTGTGCATCCAACTCTCAGAGTTGAACATTCCTTCGGTTAGAGCAGTTTTGAAACACTCCTTCTGTGGAATCCGCTTGTGGATATTTGGACCACTTCTAGGAATTTGCTGGAAACGGGACATCCACAGATAAAAACGAGACAGAAACATTCTCACAAACTCCTGTTTGATGTGTGCTCTCAACTAAGAGATGTGAACTTTACTTTTGATAGAGCGGTTTTGAAACACTCTTTTTCTAGAATCCGCAACTGGACGTTTGGAGTGCTTTGAGGCCTGTGTTGGAAAAGGAATATATTCACATAACAAGTAGACAGAAGCATTCTCTGAATCCACTTTGTGGTACGTGCATTCAAGTCACAGAGTTGAACATTCCTTTTGACTGAGAAATTTTGAAACACTGTTTTTACAGTGTCGGCAAGTGGATATTTGGAACGCTGATAGGAATTCGTTGGAAACCGGACACCTTCACACAAAAACTAGACAGAAGTTTTCTCACAAACTTCTGTGTGATGTGTGCATTCAACTCACGGAGCTGAACATTTGTTTTGTTAGAGCAGTTTTCAAACACTCATTTTCTGGAATTTGCAATTGGACATTTGGAGCACTTTGAGGTCTGTGCTGGTAAGGAAACATCTTCACATTACAGGTAGACAGAAGCAGTCTCTCAAACTTCTTTGTGGTGTGTGCATTCATCTCACAGAGTTGAACATTCCTTTGGACAGAGAAGTTTTGAAACACTCTTTTTACAGAATGTGGAAGTACATATTTGGAATCCTTATAGGAATTCGTTGGAAACGGGTCAACCTCACACAAAAACTAGACAGAAGCATTCTCACAATCTTCTGTGTCCTGTGAGCATTCAGCTCACGGAGCTGAACCCATCTTTTGATAGAGCAGTTTTGAAACACTCCTTTGGTAGGATCGGCAAGTGGACACTTGGAGCGCCTTGAGGCCCGTGGTGGAAAGGAAATATCTTGACATAAAAACTAGACAGAAGCATTCTCTGAAACTTCTTTGTGGTGCGTGCATTCAACTCACAGAGTTGTACATTCCTTTTGACAGAGATGTTTGAACGACTGTTTTTGTAGAGTCTGCAAGTGGAAATTTGGACCACTTATAGGAATTCGTTGAAAAGGGGACACCTTCACAGAAATCTAGACAGAAGCATGCTCACAAACTTCTCTGTGATGAGTGTATTCAACTCATGCAGTTTAACCTTTCCTTTCATGGAGCAGTTTTGAAACACTCTTTTGGCAGTATATGCAAGTGGTCATGCCGAAAGCTCTCAGGCCTGTGGTCGAAAAGGCAACATTTTCACAGATATCCTAGAAGGAATCATTCTCAGAAACTACTTTGTGTTGCTCATATTCAACTCACAGAGTGGAACATTCCTTTTATTGGAGCAGCTATTTAACACTGTTTTTGTATAATCGGGAATTGGACATTGGGAGAGCTCTGAGGCCTCTGGTGGAAAGCCAAACATCCTCACAAAAACCTAAAGAGAAGCACTCTCAGAAACCACTTTGTGATGTGTGCATCCAACTCTCAGAGTTGAACATTCCTTCGGTTAGAGCAGTTTTGAAACACTCCTTCTGTGGAATCCGCTTGTGGATATTTGGACCACTTATAGGAATTTGCTGGAAACAGGACATCCACAGATAAAAACGAGACAGAAACATTCTCACAAACTCCTGTTTGATGTGTGCTCTCAACTAAGAGATGTGAACTTTACTTTTGATAGAGCGGTTTTGAAACACTCTTTTTCTAGAATCCGCAACTGGACGTTTGGAGTGCTTTGAGGCCTGTGTTGGAAAAGGAATATATTCACATAACAAGTAGACAGAAGCATTCTCTGAATCCACTTTGTGGTACGTGCATTCAAGTCACAGAGTTGAACATTCCTTTTGACTGAGAAATTTTGAAACACTGTTTTTACAGTGTCGGCAAGTGGATATTTGGAACGCTGATAGGAATTCGTTGGAAACCGGACACCTTCACACAAAAACTAGACAGAAGTTTTCTCACAAACTTCTGTGTGATGTGTGCATTCAACTCACGGAGCTGAACATTTGTTTTGTTAGAGCAGTTTTCAAACACTCATTTTCTGGAATTTGCAATTGGACATTTGGAGCACTTTGAGGTCTGTGCTGGTAAGGAAACATCTTCACATTACAGGTAGACAGAAACAGTCTCTCAAACTTCTTTGTGGTGTGTGCATTCATCTCACAGAGTTGAACATTCCTTTGGACAGAGAAGTTTTGAAACACTCTTTTTACAGAATGTGGAAGTACATATTTGGAATCCTTATAGGAATTCGTTGGAAACGGGTCAACCTCACACAAAAACTAGACAGAAGCATTCTCACAATCTTCTGTGTCCTGTGAGCATTCAGCTCACGGAGCTGAACCCATCTTTTGATAGAGCAGTTTTGAAACACTCCTTTGGTAGGATCGGCAAGTGGACACTTGGAGCGCCTTGAGGCCCGTGGTGGAAAGGAAATATCTTGACATAAAAACTAGACAGAAGCATTCTCTGAAACTTCTTTGTGGTGCGTGCATTCAACTCACAGAGTTGTACATTCCTTTTGACAGAGATGTTTGAACGACTGTTTTTGTAGAGTCTGCAAGTGGAAATTTGGACCACTTATAGGAATTCGTTGAAAAGGGGACACCTTCACAGAAATCTAGACAGAAGCATGCTCACAAACTTCTCTGTGATGAGTGTATTCAACTCATGCAGTTTAACCTTTCCTTTCATGGAGCAGTTTTGAAACACTCTTTTGGCAGTATATGCAAGTGGTCATGCCGAAAGCTCTCAGGCCTGTGGTCGAAAAGGCAACATTTTCACAGATATCTTAGAAGGAATCATTCTCAGAAACTACTTTGTGTTGCTCATATTCAACTCACAGTGTGGAACATTCCTTTTATTGGAGCAGCTATTTAACACTGTTTTTGTATAATCGGGAATTGGACATTGGGAGAGCTCTGAGGCCTCTGGTGGAAAGCCAAACATCCTCACAAAAACCTAAAGAGAAGCACTCTCAGAAACCACTTTGTGATGTGTGCATCCAACTCTCAGAGTTGAACATTCCTTCGGTTAGAGCAGTTTTGAAACACTCCTTCTGTGGAATCCGCTTGTGGATATTTGGACCACTTATAGGAATTTGCTGGAAACGGGACATCCACAGATAAAAACGAGACAGAAACATTCTCACAAACTCCTGTTTGATGTGTGCTCTCAACTAAGAGATGTGAACTTTACTTTTGATAGAGCGGTTTTGAAACACTCTTTTTCTAGAATCCGCAACTGGACGTTTGGAGTGCTTTGAGGCCTGTGTTGGAAAAGGAATATATTCACATAACAAGTAGACAGAAGCATTCTCTGAATCCACTTTGTGGTACGTGCAGTCAAGTCACAGAGTTGAACATTCCTTTTGACTGAGAAATTTTGAAACACTGTTTTTACAGTGTCGGCAAGTGGATATTTGGAACGCTGATAGGAATTCGTTGGAAACCGGACACCTTCACACAAAAACTAGACAGAAGTTTTCTCACAAACTTCTGTGTGATGTGTGCATTCAACTCACGGAGCTGAACATTTGTTTTGTTAGAGCAGTTTTCAAACACTCATTTTCTGGAATTTGCAATTGGACATTTGGAGCACTTTGAGGTCTGTGCTGGTAAGGAAACATCTTCACATTACAGGTAGACAGAAGCAGTCTCTCAAACTTCTTTGTGGTGTGTGCATTCATCTCACAGAGTTGAACATTCCTTTGGACAGAGAAGTTTTGAAACACTCTTTTTACAGAATGTGGAAGTACATATTTGGAATCCTTATAGGAATTCGTTGGAAACGGGTCAACCTCACACAAAAACTAGACAGAAGCATTCTCACAATCTTCTGTGTCCTGTGAGCATTCAGCTCACGGAGCTGAACCCATCTTTTGATAGAGCAGTTTTGAAACACTCCTTTGGTAGGATCGGCAAGTGGACACTTGGAGCGCCTTGAGGCCCGTGGTGGAAAGGAAATATCTTGACATAAAAACTAGACAGAAGCATTCTCTGAAACTTCTTTGTGGTGCGTGCATTCAACTCACAGAGTTGTACATTCCTTTTGACAGAGATGTTTGAACGACTGTTTTTGTAGAGTCTGCAAGTGGAAATTTGGACCACTTATAGGAATTCGTTGAAAAGGGGACACCTTCACAGAAATCTAGACAGAAGCATGCTCACAAACTTCTCTGTGATGAGTGTATTCAACTCATGCAGTTTAACCTTTCCTTTCATGGAGCAGTTTTGAAACACTCTTTTGGCAGTATATGCAAGTGGTCATGCCGAAAGCTCTCAGGCCTGTGGTCGAAAAGGCAACATTTTCACAGATATCTTAGAAGGAATCATTCTCAGAAACTACTTTGTGTTGCTCATATTCAACTCACAGTGTGGAACATTCCTTTTATTGGAGCAGCTATTTAACACTGTTTTTGTATAATCGGGAATTGGACATTGGGAGAGCTCTGAGGCCTCTGGTGGAAAGCCAAACATCCTCACAAAAACCTAAAGAGAAGCACTCTCAGAAACCACTTTGTGATGTGTGCATCCAACTCTCAGAGTTGAACATTCCTTCGGTTAGAGCAGTTTTGAAACACTCCTTCTGTGGAATCCGCTTGTGGATATTTGGACCACTTATAGGAATTTGCTGGAAACGGGACATCCACAGATAAAAACGAGACAGAAACATTCTCACAAACTCCTGTTTGATGTGTGCTCTCAACTAAGAGATGTGAACTTTACTTTTGATAGAGCGGTTTTGAAACACTCTTTTTCTAGAATCCGCAACTGGACGTTTGGAGTGCTTTGAGGCCTGTGTTGGAAAAGGAATATATTCACATAACAAGTAGACAGAAGCATTCTCTGAATCCACTTTGTGGTACGTGCAGTCAAGTCACAGAGTTGAACATTCCTTTTGACTGAGAAATTTTGAAACACTGTTTTTACAGTGTCGGCAAGTGGATATTTGGAACGCTGATAGGAATTCGTTGGAAACCGGACACCTTCACACAAAAACTAGACAGAAGTTTTCTCACAAACTTCTGTGTGATGTGTGCATTCAACTCACGGAGCTGAACATTTGTTTTGTTAGAGCAGTTTTCAAACACTCATTTTCTGGAATTTGCAATTGGACATTTGGAGCACTTTGAGGTCTGTGCTGGTAAGGAAACATCTTCACATTACAGGTAGACAGAAGCAGTCTCTCAAACTTCTTTGTGGTGTGTGCATTCATCTCACAGAGTTGAACATTCCTTTGGACAGAGAAGTTTTGAAACACTCTTTTTACAGAATGTGGAAGTACATATTTGGAATCCTTATAGGAATTCGTTGGAAACGGGTCAACCTCACACAAAAACTAGACAGAAGCATTCTCACAATCTTCTGTGTCCTGTGAGCATTCAGCTCACGGAGCTGAACCCATCTTTTGATAGAGCAGTTTTGAAACACTCCTTTGGTAGGATCGGCAAGTGGACACTTGGAGCGCCTTGAGGCCCGTGGTGGAAAGGAAATATCTTGACATAAAAACTAGACAGAAGCATTCTCTGAAACTTCTTTGTGGTGCGTGCATTCAACTCACAGAGTTGTACATTCCTTTTGACAGAGATGTTTGAACGACTGTTTTTGTAGAGTCTGCAAGTGGAAATTTGGACCACTTATAGGAATTCGTTGAAAAGGGGACACCTTCACAGAAATCTAGACAGAAGCATGCTCACAAACTTCTCTGTGATGAGTGTATTCAACTCATGCAGTTTAACCTTTCCTTTCATGGAGCAGTTTTGAAACACTCTTTTGGCAGTATATGCAAGTGGTCATGCCGAAAGCTCTCAGGCCTGTGGTCGAAAAGGCAACATTTTCACAGATATCCTAGAAGGAATCATTCTCAGAAACTACTTTGTGTTGCTCATATTCAACTCACAGAGTGGAACATTCCTTTTATTGGAGCAGCTATTTAACACTGTTTTTGTATAATCGGGAATTGGACATTGGGAGAGCTCTGAGGCCTCTGGTGGAAAGCCAAACATCCTCACAAAAACCTAAAGAGAAGCACTCTCAGAAACCACTTTGTGATGTGTGCATCCAACTCTCAGAGTTGAACATTCCTTCGGTTAGAGCAGTTTTGAAACACTCCTTCTGTGGAATCCGCTTGTGGATATTTGGACCACTTATAGGAATTTGCTGGAAACGGGACATCCACAGATAAAAACGAGACAGAAACATTCTCACAAACTCCTGTTTGATGTGTGCTCTCAACTAAGAGATGTGAACTTTACTTTTGATAGAGCGGTTTTGAAACACTCTTTTTCTAGAATCCGCAACTGGACGTTTGGAGTGCTTTGAGGCCTGTGTTGGAAAAGGAATATATTCACATAACAAGTAGACAGAAGCATTCTCTGAATCCACTTTGTGGTACGTGCATTCAAGTCACAGAGTTGAACATTCCTTTTGACTGAGAAATTTTGAAACACTGTTTTTACAGTGTCGGCAAGTGGATATTTGGAACGCTGATAGGAATTCGTTGGAAACCGGACACCTTCACACAAAAACTAGACAGAAGTTTTCTCACAAACTTCTGTGTGATGTGTGCATTCAACTCACGGAGCTGAACATTTGTTTTGTTAGAGCAGTTTTCAAACACTCATTTTCTGGAATTTGCAATTGGACATTTGGAGCACTTTGAGGTCTGTGCTGGTAAGGAAACATCTTCACATTACAGGTAGACAGAAACAGTCTCTCAAACTTCTTTGTGGTGTGTGCATTCATCTCACAGAGTTGAACATTCCTTTGGACAGAGAAGTTTTGAAACACTCTTTTTACAGAATGTGGAAGTACATATTTGGAATCCTTATAGGAATTCGTTGGAAACGGGTCAACCTCACACAAAAACTAGACAGAAGCATTCTCACAATCTTCTGTGTCCTGTGAGCATTCAGCTCACGGAGCTGAACCCATCTTTTGATAGAGCAGTTTTGAAACACTCCTTTGGTAGGATCGGCAAGTGGACACTTGGAGCGCCTTGAGGCCCGTGGTGGAAAGGAAATATCTTGACATAAAAACTAGACAGAAGCATTCTCTGAAACTTCTTTGTGGTGCGTGCATTCAACTCACAGAGTTGTACATTCCTTTTGACAGAGATGTTTGAACGACTGTTTTTGTAGAGTCTGCAAGTGGAAATTTGGACCACTTATAGGAATTCGTTGAAAAGGGGACACCTTCACAGAAATCTAGACAGAAGCATGCTCACAAACTTCTCTGTGATGAGTGTATTCAACTCATGCAGTTTAACCTTTCCTTTCATGGAGCAGTTTTGAAACACTCTTTTGGCAGTATATGCAAGTGGTCATGCCGAAAGCTCTCAGGCCTGTGGTCGAAAAGGCAACATTTTCACAGATATCTTAGAAGGAATCATTCTCAGAAACTACTTTGTGTTGCTCATATTCAACTCACAGTGTGGAACATTCCTTTTATTGGAGCAGCTATTTAACACTGTTTTTGTATAATCGGGAATTGGACATTGGGAGAGCTCTGAGGCCTCTGGTGGAAAGCCAAACATCCTCACAAAAACCTAAAGAGAAGCACTCTCAGAAACCACTTTGTGATGTGTGCATCCAACTCTCAGAGTTGAACATTCCTTCGGTTAGAGCAGTTTTGAAACACTCCTTCTGTGGAATCCGCTTGTGGATATTTGGACCACTTATAGGAATTTGCTGGAAACGGGACATCCACAGATAAAAACGAGACAGAAACATTCTCACAAACTCCTGTTTGATGTGTGCTCTCAACTAAGAGATGTGAACTTTACTTTTGATAGAGCGGTTTTGAAACACTCTTTTTCTAGAATCCGCAACTGGACGTTTGGAGTGCTTTGAGGCCTGTGTTGGAAAAGGAATATATTCACATAACAAGTAGACAGAAGCATTCTCTGAATCCACTTTGTGGTACGTGCAGTCAAGTCACAGAGTTGAACATTCCTTTTGACTGAGAAATTTTGAAACACTGTTTTTACAGTGTCGGCAAGTGGATATTTGGAACGCTGATAGGAATTCGTTGGAAACCGGACACCTTCACACAAAAACTAGACAGAAGTTTTCTCACAAACTTCTGTGTGATGTGTGCATTCAACTCACGGAGCTGAACATTTGTTTTGTTAGAGCAGTTTTCAAACACTCATTTTCTGGAATTTGCAATTGGACATTTGGAGCACTTTGAGGTCTGTGCTGGTAAGGAAACATCTTCACATTACAGGTAGACAGAAGCAGTCTCTCAAACTTCTTTGTGGTGTGTGCATTCATCTCACAGAGTTGAACATTCCTTTGGACAGAGAAGTTTTGAAACACTCTTTTTACAGAATGTGGAAGTACATATTTGGAATCCTTATAGGAATTCGTTGGAAACGGGTCAACCTCACACAAAAACTAGACAGAAGCATTCTCACAATCTTCTGTGTCCTGTGAGCATTCAGCTCACGGAGCTGAACCCATCTTTTGATAGAGCAGTTTTGAAACACTCCTTTGGTAGGATCGGCAAGTGGACACTTGGAGCGCCTTGAGGCCCGTGGTGGAAAGGAAATATCTTGACATAAAAACTAGACAGAAGCATTCTCTGAAACTTCTTTGTGGTGCGTGCATTCAACTCACAGAGTTGTACATTCCTTTTGACAGAGATGTTTGAACGACTGTTTTTGTAGAGTCTGCAAGTGGAAATTTGGACCACTTATAGGAATTCGTTGAAAAGGGGACACCTTCACAGAAATCTAGACAGAAGCATGCTCACAAACTTCTCTGTGATGAGTGTATTCAACTCATGCAGTTTAACCTTTCCTTTCATGGAGCAGTTTTGAAACACTCTTTTGGCAGTATATGCAAGTGGTCATGCCGAAAGCTCTCAGGCCTGTGGTCGAAAAGGCAACATTTTCACATATATCCTAGAAGGAATCATTCTCAGAAACTACTTTGTGTTGCTCATATTCAACTCACAGAGTGGAACATTCCTTTTATTGGAGCAGCTATTTAACACTGTTTTTGTATAATCGGGAATTGGACATTGGGAGAGCTCTGAGGCCTCTGGTGGAAAGCCAAACATCCTCACAAAAACCTAAAGAGAAGCACTCTCAGAAACCACTTTGTGATGTGTGCATCCAACTCTCAGAGTTGAACATTCCTTCGGTTAGAGCAGTTTTGAAACACTCCTTCTGTGGAATCCGCTTGTGGATATTTGGACCACTTATAGGAATTTGCTGGAAACGGGACATCCACAGATAAAAACGAGACAGAAACATTCTCACAAACTCCTGTTTGATGTGTGCTCTCAACTAAGAGATGTGAACTTTACTTTTGATAGAGCGGTTTTGAAACACTCTTTTTCTAGAATCCGCAACTGGACGTTTGGAGTGCTTTGAGGCCTGTGTTGGAAAAGGAATATATTCACATAACAAGTAGACAGAAGCATTCTCTGAATCCACTTTGTGGTACGTGCAGTCAAGTCACAGAGTTGAACATTCCTTTTGACTGAGAAATTTTGAAACACTGTTTTTACAGTGTCGGCAAGTGGATATTTGGAACGCTGATAGGAATTCGTTGGAAACCGGACACCTTCACACAAAAACTAGACAGAAGTTTTCTCACAAACTTCTGTGTGATGTGTGCATTCAACTCACGGAGCTGAACATTTGTTTTGTTAGAGCAGTTTTCAAACACTCATTTTCTGGAATTTGCAATTGGACATTTGGAGCACTTTGAGGTCTGTGCTGGTAAGGAAACATCTTCACATTACAGGTAGACAGAAGCAGTCTCTCAAACTTCTTTGTGGTGTGTGCATTCATCTCACAGAGTTGAACATTCCTTTGGACAGAGAAGTTTTGAAACACTCTTTTTACAGAATGTGGAAGTACATATTTGGAATCCTTATAGGAATTCGTTGGAAACGGGTCAACCTCACACAAAAACTAGACAGAAGCATTCTCACAATCTTCTGTGTCCTGTGAGCATTCAGCTCACGGAGCTGAACCCATCTTTTGATAGAGCAGTTTTGAAACACTCCTTTGGTAGGATCGGCAAGTGGACACTTGGAGCGCCTTGAGGCCCGTGGTGGAAAGGAAATATCTTGACATAAAAACTAGACAGAAGCATTCTCTGAAACTTCTTTGTGGTGCGTGCATTCAACTCACAGAGTTGTACATTCCTTTTGACAGAGATGTTTGAACGACTGTTTTTGTAGAGTCTGCAAGTGGAAATTTGGACCACTTATAGGAATTCGTTGAAAAGGGGACACCTTCACAGAAATCTAGACAGAAGCATGCTCACAAACTTCTCTGTGATGAGTGTATTCAACTCATGCAGTTTAACCTTTCCTTTCATGGAGCAGTTTTGAAACACTCTTTTGGCAGTATATGCAAGTGGTCATGCCGAAAGCTCTCAGGCCTGTGGTCGAAAAGGCAACATTTTCACAGATATCCTAGAAGGAATCATTCTCAGAAACTACTTTGTGTTGCTCATATTCAACTCACAGAGTGGAACATTCCTTTTATTGGAGCAGCTATTTAACACTGTTTTTGTATAATCGGGAATTGGACATTGGGAGAGCTCTGAGGCCTCTGGTGGAAAGCCAAACATCCTCACAAAAACCTAAAGAGAAGCACTCTCAGAAACCACTTTGTGATGTGTGCATCCAACTCTCAGAGTTGAACATTCCTTCGGTTAGAGCAGTTTTGAAACACTGCTTCTGTGGAATCCGCTTGTGGATATTTGGACCACTTCTAGGAATTTGCTGGAAACGGGACATCCACAGATAAAAACGAGACAGAAACATTCTCACAAACTCCTGTTTGATGTGTGCTCTCAACTAAGAGATGTGAACTTTACTTTTGATAGAGCGGTTTTGAAACACTCTTTTTCTAGAATCCGCAACTGGACGTTTGGAGTGCTTTGAGGCCTGTGTTGGAAAAGGAATATATTCACATAACAAGTAGACAGAAGCAATCTCTGAATCCACTTTGTGGTACGTGCATTCAAGTCACAGAGTTGAACATTCCTTTTGACTGAGAAATTTTGAAACACTGTTTTTACAGTGTCGGCAAGTGGATATTTGGAACGCTGATAGGAATTCGTTGGAAACCGGACACCTTCACACAAAAACTAGACAGAAGTTTTCTCACAAACTTCTGTGTGATGTGTGCATTCAACTCACGGAGCTGAACATTTGTTTTGTTAGAGCAGTTTTCAAACACTCATTTTCTGGAATTTGCAATTGGACATTTGGAGCACTTTGAGGTCTGTGCTGGTAAGGAAACATCTTCACATTACAGGTAGACAGAAGCAGTCTCTCAAACTTCTTTGTGGTGTGTGCATTCATCTCACAGAGTTGAACATTCCTTTGGACAGAGAAGTTTTGAAACACTCTTTTTACAGAATGTGGAAGTACATATTTGGAATCCTTATAGGAATTCGTTGGAAACGGGTCAACCTCACACAAAAACTAGACAGAAGCATTCTCACAATCTTCTGTGTCCTGTGAGCATTCAGCTCACGGAGCTGAACCCATTTTTTGATAGAGCAGTTTTGAAACACTCCTTTGGTAGGATCGGCAAGTGGACACTTGGAGCGCCTTGAGGCCCGTGGTGGAAAGGAAATATCTTGACATAAAAACTAGACAGAAGCATTCTCTGAAACTTCTTTGTGGTGCGTGCATTCAACTCACAGAGTTGTACATTCCTTTTGACAGAGATGTTTGAACGACTGTTTTTGTAGAGTCTGCAAGTGGAAATTTGGACCACTTATAGGAATTCGTTGAAAAGGGGACACCTTCACAGAAATCTAGACAGAAGCATGCTCACAAACTTCTCTGTGATGAGTGTATTCAACTCATGCAGTTTAACCTTTCCTTTCATGGAGCAGTTTTGAAACACTCTTTTGGCAGTATATGCAAGTGGTCATGCCGAAAGCTCTCAGGCCTGTGGTCGAAAAGGCAACATTTTCACATATATCCTAGAAGGAATCATTCTCAGAAACTACTTTGTGTTGCTCATATTCAACTCACAGAGTGGAACATTCCTTTTATTGGAGCAGCTATTTAACACTGTTTTTGTATAATCGGGAATTGGACATTGGGAGAGCTCTGAGGCCTCTGGTGGAAAGCCAAACATCCTCACAAAAACCTAAAGAGAAGCACTCTCAGAAACCACTTTGTGATGTGTGCATCCAACTCTCAGAGTTGAACATTCCTTCGGTTAGAGCAGTTTTGAAACACTCCTTCTGTGGAATCCGCTTGTGGATATTTGGACCACTTATAGGAATTTGCTGGAAACGGGACATCCACAGATAAAAACGAGACAGAAACATTCTCACAAACTCCTGTTTGATGTGTGCTCTCAACTAAGAGATGTGAACTTTACTTTTGATAGAGCGGTTTTGAAACACTCTTTTTCTAGAATCCGCAACTGGACGTTTGGAGTGCTTTGAGGCCTGTGTTGGAAAAGGAATATATTCACATAACAAGTAGACAGAAGCATTCTCTGAATCCACTTTGTGGTACGTGCATTCAAGTCACAGAGTTGAACATTCCTTTTGACTGAGAAATTTTGAAACACTGTTTTTACAGTGTCGGCAAGTGGATATTTGGAACGCTGATAGGAATTCGTTGGAAACCGGACACCTTCACACAAAAACTAGACAGAAGTTTTCTCACAAACTTCTGTGTGATGTGTGCATTCAACTCACGGAGCTGAACATTTGTTTTGTTAGAGCAGTTTTCAAACACTCATTTTCTGGAATTTGCAATTGGACATTTGGAGCACTTTGAGGTCTGTGCTGGTAAGGAAACATCTTCACATTACAGGTAGACAGAAGCAGTCTCTCAAACTTCTTTGTGGTGTGTGCATTCATCTCACAGAGTTGAACATTCCTTTGGACAGAGAAGTTTTGAAACACTCTTTTTACAGAATGTGGAAGTACATATTTGGAATCCTTATAGGAATTCGTTGGAAACGGGTCAACCTCACACAAAAACTAGACAGAAGCATTCTCACAATCTTCTGTGTCCTGTGAGCATTCAGCTCACGGAGCTGAACCCATCTTTTGATAGAGCAGTTTTGAAACACTCCTTTGGTAGGATCGGCAAGTGGACACTTGGAGCGCCTTGAGGCCCGTGGTGGAAAGGAAATATCTTGACATAAAAACTAGACAGAAGCATTCTCTGAAACTTCTTTGTGGTGCGTGCATTCAACTCACAGAGTTGTACATTCCTTTTGACAGAGATGTTTGAACGACTGTTTTTGTAGAGTCTGCAAGTGGAAATTTGGACCACTTATAGGAATTCGTTGAAAAGGGGACACCTTCACAGAAATCTAGACAGAAGCATGCTCACAAACTTCTCTGTGATGAGTGTATTCAACTCATGCAGTTTAACCTTTCCTTTCATGGAGCAGTTTTGAAACACTCTTTTGGCAGTATATGCAAGTGGTCATGCCGAAAGCTCTCAGGCCTGTGGTCGAAAAGGCAACATTTTCACAGATATCCTAGAAGGAATCATTCTCAGAAACTACTTTGTGTTGCTCATATTCAACTCACAGTGTGGAACATTCCTTTTATTGGAGCAGCTATTTAACACTGTTTTTGTATAATCGGGAATTGGACATTGGGAGAGCTCTGAGGCCTCTGGTGGAAAGCCAAACATCCTCACAAAAACCTAAAGAGAAGCACTCTCAGAAACCACTTTGTGATGTGTGCATCCAACTCTCAGAGTTGAACATTCCTTCGGTTAGAGCAGTTTTGAAACACTCCTTCTGTGGAATCCGCTTGTGGATATTTGGACCACTTCTAGGAATTTGCTGGAAACGGGACATCCACAGATAAAAACGAGACAGAAACATTCTCACAAACTCCTGTTTGATGTGTGCTCTCAACTAAGAGATGTGAACTTTACTTTTGATAGAGCGGTTTTGAAACACTCTTTTTCTAGAATCCGCAACTGGACGTTTGGAGTGCTTTGAGGCCTGTGTTGGAAAAGGAATATATTCACATAACAAGTAGACAGAAGCATTCTCTGAATCCACTTTGTGGTACGTGCATTCAAGTCACAGAGTTGAACATTCCTTTTGACTGAGAAATTTTGAAACACTGTTTTTACAGTGTCGGCAAGTGGATATTTGGAACGCTGATAGGAATTCGTTGGAAACCGGACACCTTCACACAAAAACTAGACAGAAGTTTTCTCACAAACTTCTGTGTGATGTGTGCATTCAACTCACGGAGCTGAACATTTGTTTTGTTAGAGCAGTTTTCAAACACTCATTTTCTGGAATTTGCAATTGGACATTTGGAGCACTTTGAGGTCTGTGCTGGTAAGGAAACATCTTCACATTACAGGTAGACAGAAGCAGTCTCTCAAACTTCTTTGTGGTGTGTGCATTCATCTCACAGAGTTGAACATTCCTTTGGACAGAGAAGTTTTGAAACACTCTTTTTACAGAATGTGGAAGTACATATTTGGAATCCTTATAGGAATTCGTTGGAAACGGGTCAACCTCACACAAAAACTAGACAGAAGCATTCTCACAATCTTCTGTGTCCTGTGAGCATTCAGCTCACGGAGCTGAACCCATCTTTTGATAGAGCAGTTTTGAAACACTCCTTTGGTAGGATCGGCAAGTGGACACTTGGAGCGCCTTGAGGCCCGTGGTGGAAAGGAAATATCTTGACATAAAAACTAGACAGAAGCATTCTCTGAAACTTCTTTGTGGTGCGTGCATTCAACTCACAGAGTTGTACATTCCTTTTGACAGAGATGTTTGAACGACTGTTTTTGTAGAGTCTGCAAGTGGAAATTTGGACCACTTATAGGAATTCGTTGAAAAGGGGACACCTTCACAGAAATCTAGACAGAAGCATGCTCACAAACTTCTCTGTGATGAGTGTATTCAACTCATGCAGTTTAACCTTTCCTTTCATGGAGCAGTTTTGAAACACTCTTTTGGCAGTATATGCAAGTGGTCATGCCGAAAGCTCTCAGGCCTGTGGTCGAAAAGGCAACATTTTCACAGATATCCTAGAAGAAATCATTCTCAGAAACTACTTTGTGTTGCTCATATTCAACTCACAGTGTGGAACATTCCTTTTATTGGAGCAGCTATTTAACACTGTTTTTGTATAATCGGGAATTGGACATTGGGAGAGCTCTGAGGCCTCTGGTGGAAAGCCAAACATCCTCACAAAAACCTAAAGAGAAGCACTCTCAGAAACCACTTTGTGATGTGTGCATCCAACTCTCAGAGTTGAACATTCCTTCGGTTAGAGCAGTTTTGAAACACTCCTTCTGTGGAATCCGCTTGTGGATATTTGGACCACTTCTAGGAATTTGCTGGAAACGGGACATCCACAGATAAAAACGAGACAGAAACATTCTCACAAACTCCTGTTTGATGTGTGCTCTCAACTAAGAGATGTGAACTTTACTTTTGATAGAGCGGTTTTGAAACACTCTTTTTCTAGAATCCGCAACTGGACGTTTGGAGTGCTTTGAGGCCTGTGTTGGAAAAGGAAGTATATTCACATAACAAGTAGACAGAAGCATTCTCTGAATCCACTTTGTGGTACGTGCATTCAAGTCACAGAGTTGAACATTCCTTTTGACTGAGAAATTTTGAAACACTGTTTTTACAGTGTCGGCAAGTGGATATTTGGAACGCTGATAGGAATTCTTTGGAAACCGGACACCTTCACACAAAAACTAGACAGAAGTTTTCTCACAAACTTCTGTGTGATGTGTGCATTCAACTCACGGAGCTGAACATTTGTTTTGTTAGAGCAGTTTTCAAACACTCATTTTCTGGAATTTGCAATTGGACATTTGGAGCACTTTGAGGTCTGTGCTGGTAAGGAAACATCTTCACATTACAGGTAGACAGAAGCAGTCTCTCAAACTTCTTTGTGGTGTGTGCATTCATCTCACAGAGTTGAACATTCCTTTGGACAGAGAAGTTTTGAAACACTCTTTTTACAGAATGTGGAAGTACATATTTGGAATCCTTATAGGAATTCGTTGGAAACGGGTCAACCTCACACAAAAACTAGACAGAAGCATTCTCACAATCTTCTGTGTCCTGTGAGCATTCAGCTCACGGAGCTGAACCCATCTTTTGATAGAGCAGTTTTGAAACACTCCTTTGGTAGGATCGGCAAGTGGACACTTGGAGCGCCTTGAGGCCCGTGGTGGAAAGGAAATATCTTGACATAAAAACTAGACAGAAGCATTCTCTGAAACTTCTTTGTGGTGCGTGCATTCAACTCACAGAGTTGTACATTCCTTTTGACAGAGATGTTTGAACGACTGTTTTTGTAGAGTCTGCAAGTGGAAATTTGGACCACTTATAGGAATTCGTTGAAAAGGGGACACCTTCACAGAAATCTAGACAGAAGCATGCTCACAAACTTCTCTGTGATGAGTGTATTCAACTCATGCAGTTTAACCTTTCCTTTCATGGAGCAGTTTTGAAACACTCTTTTGGCAGTATATGCAAGTGGTCATGCCGAAAGCTCTCAGGCCTGTGGTCGAAAAGGCAACATTTTCACAGATATCCTAGAAGGAATCATTCTCAGAAACTACTTTGTGTTGCTCATATTCAACTCACAGTGTGGAACATTCCTTTTATTGGAGCAGCTATTTAACACTGTTTTTGTATAATCGGGAATTGGACATTGGGAGAGCTCTGAGGCCTCTGGTGGAAAGCCAAACATCCTCACAAAAACCTAAAGAGAAGCACTCTCAGAAACCACTTTGTGATGTGTGCATCCAACTCTCAGAGTTGAACATTCCTTCGGTTAGAGCAGTTTTGAAACACTCCTTCTGTGGAATCCGCTTGTGGATATTTGGACCACTTCTAGGAATTTGCTGGAAACGGGACATCCACAGATAAAAACGAGACAGAAACATTCTCACAAACTCCTGTTTGATGTGTGCTCTCAACTAAGAGATGTGAACTTTACTTTTGATAGAGCGGTTTTGAAACACTCTTTTTCTAGAATCCGCAACTGGACGTTTGGAGTGCTTTGAGGCCTGTGTTGGAAAAGGAATATATTCACATAACAAGTAGACAGAAGCATTCTCTGAATCCACTTTGTGGTACGTGCATTCAAGTCACAGAGTTGAACATTCCTTTTGACTGAGAAATTTTGAAACACTGTTTTTACAGTGTCGGCAAGTGGATATTTGGAACGCTGATAGGAATTCGTTGGAAACCGGACACCTTCACACAAAAACTAGACAGAAGTTTTCTCACAAACTTCTGTGTGATGTGTGCATTCAACTCACGGAGCTGAACATTTGTTTTGTTAGAGTAGTTTTCAAACACTCATTTTCTGGAATTTGCAATTGGACATTTGGAGCACTTTGAGGTCTGTGCTGGTAAGGAAACATCTTCACATTACAGGTAGACAGAAGCAGTCTCTCAAACTTCTTTGTGGTGTGTGCATTCATCTCACAGAGTTGAACATTCCTTTGGACAGAGAAGTTTTGAAACACTCTTTTTACAGAATGTGGAAGTACATATTTGGAATCCTTATAGGAATTCGTTGGAAACGGGTCAACCTCACACAAAAACTAGACAGAAGCATTCTCACAATCTTCTGTGTCCTGTGAGCATTCAGCTCACGGAGCTGAACCCATCTTTTGATAGAGCAGTTTTGAAACACTCCTTTGGTAGGATCGGCAAGTGGACACTTGGAGCGCCTTGAGGCCCGTGGTGGAAAGGAAATATCTTGACATAAAAACTAGACAGAAGCATTCTCTGAAACTTCTTTGTGGTGCGTGCATTCAACTCACAGAGTTGTACATTCCTTTTGACAGAGATGTTTGAACGACTGTTTTTGTAGAGTCTGCAAGTGGAAATTTGGACCACTTATAGGAATTCGTTGAAAAGGGGACACCTTCACAGAAATCTAGACAGAAGCATGCTCACAAACTTCTCTGTGATGAGTGTATTCAACTCATGCAGTTTAACCTTTCCTTTCATGGAGCAGTTTTGAAACACTCTTTTGGCAGTATATGCAAGTGGTCATGCCGAAAGCTCTCAGGCCTGTGGTCGAAAAGGCAACATTTTCACAGATATCCTAGAAGGAATCATTCTCAGAAACTACTTTGTGTTGCTCATATTCAACTCACAGTGTGGAACATTCCTTTTATTGGAGCAGCTATTTAACACTGTTTTTGTATAATCGGGAATTGGACATTGGGAGAGCTCTGAGGCCTCTGGTGGAAAGCCAAACATCCTCACAAAAACCTAAAGAGAAGCACTCTCAGAAACCACTTTGTGATGTGTGCATCCAACTCTCAGAGTTGAACATTCCTTCGGTTAGAGCAGTTTTGAAACACTCCTTCTGTGGAATCCGCTTGTGGATATTTGGACCACTTCTAGGAATTTGCTGGAAACGGGACATCCACAGATAAAAACGAGACAGAAACATTCTCACAAACTCCTGTTTGATGTGTGCTCTCAACTAAGAGATGTGAACTTTACTTTTGATAGAGCGGTTTTGAAACACTCTTTTTCTAGAATCCGCAACTGGACGTTTGGAGTGCTTTGAGGCCTGTGTTGGAAAAGGAATATATTCACATAACAAGTAGACAGAAGCATTCTCTGAATCCACTTTGTGGTACGTGCATTCAAGTCACAGAGTTGAACATTCCTTTTGACTGAGAAATTTTGAAACACTGTTTTTACAGTGTCGGCAAGTGGATATTTGGAACGCTGATAGGAATTCGTTGGAAACCGGACACCTTCACACAAAAACTAGACAGAAGTTTTCTCACAAACTTCTGTGTGATGTGTGCATTCAACTCACGGAGCTGAACATTTGTTTTGTTAGAGCAGTTTTCAAACACTCATTTTCTGGAATTTGCAATTGGACATTTGGAGCACTTTGAGGTCTGTGCTGGTAAGGAAACATCTTCACATTACAGGTAGACAGAAGCAGTCTCTCAAACTTCTTTGTGGTGTGTGCATTCATCTCACAGAGTTGAACATTCCTTTGGACAGAGAAGTTTTGAAACACTCTTTTTACAGAATGTGGAAGTACATATTTGGAATCCTTATAGGAATTCGTTGGAAACGGGTCAACCTCACACAAAAACTAGACAGAAGCATTCTCACAATCTTCTGTGTCCTGTGAGCATTCAGCTCACGGAGCTGAACCCATCTTTTGATAGAGCAGTTTTGAAACACTCCTTTGGTAGGATCGGCAAGTGGACACTTGGAGCGCCTTGAGGCCCGTGGTGGAAAGGAAATATCTTGACATAAAAACTAGACAGAAGCATTCTCTGAAACTTCTTTGTGGTGCGTGCATTCAACTCACAGAGTTGTACATTCCTTTTGACAGAGATGTTTGAACGACTGTTTTTGTAGAGTCTGCAAGTGGAAATTTGGACCACTTATAGGAATTCGTTGAAAAGGGGACACCTTCACAGAAATCTAGACAGAAGCATGCTCACAAACTTCTCTGTGATGAGTGTATTCAACTCATGCAGTTTAACCTTTCCTTTCATGGAGCAGTTTTGAAACACTCTTTTGGCAGTATATGCAAGTGGTCATGCCGAAAGCTCTCAGGCCTGTGGTCGAAAAGGCAACATTTTCACAGATATCCTAGAAGGAATCATTCTCAGAAACTACTTTGTGTTGCTCATATTCAACTCACAGTGTGGAACATTCCTTTTATTGGAGCAGCTATTTAACACTGTTTTTGTATAATCGGGAATTGGACATTGGGAGAGCTCTGAGGCCTCTGGTGGAAAGCCAAACATCCTCACAAAAACCTAAAGAGAAGCACTCTCAGAAACCACTTTGTGATGTGTGCATCCAACTCTCAGAGTTGAACATTCCTTCGGTTAGAGCAGTTTTGAAACACTCCTTCTGTGGAATCCGCTTGTGGATATTTGGACCACTTCTAGGAATTTGCTGGAAACGGGACATCCACAGATAAAAACGAGACAGAAACATTCTCACAAACTCCTGTTTGATGTGTGCTCTCAACTAAGAGATGTGAACTTTACTTTTGATAGAGCGGTTTTGAAACACTCTTTTTCTAGAATCCGCAACTGGACGTTTGGAGTGCTTTGAGGCCTGTGTTGGAAAAGGAATATATTCACATAACAAGTAGACAGAAGCATTCTCTGAATCCACTTTGTGGTACGTGCATTCAAGTCACAGAGTTGAACATTCCTTTTGACTGAGAAATTTTGAAACACTGTTTTTACAGTGTCGGCAAGTGGATATTTGGAACGCTGATAGGAATTCGTTGGAAACCGGACACCTTCACACAAAAACTAGACAGAAGTTTTCTCACAAACTTCTGTGTGATGTGTGCATTCAACTCACGGAGCTGAACATTTGTTTTGTTAGAGCAGTTTTCAAACACTCATTTTCTGGAATTTGCAATTGGACATTTGGAGCACTTTGAGGTCTGTGCTGGTAAGGAAACATCTTCACATTACAGGTAGACAGAAGCAGTCTCTCAAACTTCTTTGTGGTGTGTGCATTCATCTCACAGAGTTGAACATTCCTTTGGACAGAGAAGTTTTGAAACACTCTTTTTACAGAATGTGGAAGTACATATTTGGAATCCTTATAGGAATTCGTTGGAAACGGGTCAACCTCACACAAAAACTAGACAGAAGCATTCTCACAATCTTCTGTGTCCTGTGAGCATTCAGCTCACGGAGCTGAACCCATCTTTTGATAGAGCAGTTTTGAAACACTCCTTTGGTAGGATCGGCAAGTGGACACTTGGAGCGCCTTGAGGCCCGTGGTGGAAAGGAAATATCTTGACATAAAAACTAGACAGAAGCATTCTCTGAAACTTCTTTGTGGTGCGTGCATTCAACTCACAGAGTTGTACATTCCTTTTGACAGAGATGTTTGAACGACTGTTTTTGTAGAGTCTGCAAGTGGAAATTTGGACCACTTATAGGAATTCGTTGAAAAGGGGACACCTTCACAGAAATCTAGACAGAAGCATGCTCACAAACTTCTCTGTGATGAGTGTATTCAACTCATGCAGTTTAACCTTTCCTTTCATGGAGCAGTTTTGAAACACTCTTTTGGCAGTATATGCAAGTGGTCATGCCGAAAGCTCTCAGGCCTGTGGTCGAAAAGGCAACATTTTCACATATATCCTAGAAGGAATCATTCCCAGAAACTACTTTGTGCTGCTCATATTCAACTCACAGAGTGGAACATTCCTTTTATTGGAGCAGCTATTTAACACTGTTTTTGTATAATCGGGAATTGGACATTGGGAGAGCTCTGAGGCCTCTGGTGGAAAGCCAAACATCCTCACAAAAACCTAAAGAGAAGCACTCTCAGAAACCACTTTGTGATGTGTGCATCCAACTCTCAGAGTTGAACATTCCTTCGGTTAGAGCAGTTTTGAAACACTCCTTCTGTGGAATCCGCTTGTGGATATTTGGACCACTTCTAGGAATTTGCTGGAAACGGGACATCCACAGATAAAAACGAGACAGAAACATTCTCACAAACTCCTGTTTGATGTGTGCTCTCAACTAAGAGATGTGAACTTTACTTTTGATAGAGCGGTTTTGAAACACTCTTTTTCTAGAATCCGCAACTGGACGTTTGGAGTGCTTTGAGGCCTGTGTTGGAAAAGGAAGTATATTCACATAACAAGTAGACAGAAGCATTCTCTGAATCCACTTTGTGGTACGTGCATTCAAGTCACAGAGTTGAACATTCCTTTTGACTGAGAAATTTTGAAACACTGTTTTTACAGTGTCGGCAAGTGGATATTTGGAACGCTGATAGGAATTCGTTGGAAACCGGACACCTTCACACAAAAACTAGACAGAAGTTTTCTCACAAACTTCTGTGTGATGTGTGCATTCAACTCACGGAGCTGAACATTTGTTTTGTTAGAGCAGTTTTCAAACACTCATTTTCTGGAATTTGCAATTGGACATTTGGAGCACTTTGAGGTCTGTGCTGGTAAGGAAACATCTTCACATTACAGGTAGACAGAAGCAGTCTCTCAAACTTCTTTGTGGTGTGTGCATTCATCTCACAGAGTTGAACATTCCTTTGGACAGAGAAGTTTTGAAACACTCTTTTTACAGAATGTGGAAGTACATATTTGGAATCCTTATAGGAATTCGTTGGAA
Organism: Pongo abelii; assembly: GCF_028885655.2. NCBI lineage: Eukaryota > Metazoa > Chordata > Mammalia > Primates > Hominidae > Pongo > Pongo abelii. Next base: position 47,180,108 of record NC_071993.2, read on the forward strand.
ACGGGTCAACCTCACACAAAAACTAGACAGAAGCATTCTCACAATCTTCTGTGTCCTGTGAGCATTCAGCTCACGGAGCTGAACCCATCTTTTGATAGAGCAGTTTTGAAACACTCCTTTGGTAGGATCGGCAAGTGGACACTTGGAGCGCCTTGAGGCCCGTGGTGGAAAGGAAATATCTTGACATAAAAACTAGACAGAAGCATTCTCTGAAACTTCTTTGTGGTGCGTGCATTCAACTCACAGAGTTGTACATTCCTTTTGACAGAGATGTTTGAACGACTGTTTTTGTAGAGTCTGCAAGTGGAAATTTGGACCACTTATAGGAATTCGTTGAAAAGGGGACACCTTCACAGAAATCTAGACAGAAGCATGCTCACAAACTTCTCTGTGATGAGTGTATTCAACTCATGCAGTTTAACCTTTCCTTTCATGGAGCAGTTTTGAAACACTCTTTTGGCAGTATATGCAAGTGGTCATGCCGAAAGCTCTCAGGCCTGTGGTCGAAAAGGCAACATTTTCACAGATATCCTAGAAGGAATCATTCCCAGAAACTACTTTGTGTTGCTCATATTCAACTCACAGAGTGGAACATTCCTTTTATTGGAGCAGCTATTTAACACTGTTTTTGTATAATCGGGAATTGGACATTGGGAGAGCTCTGAGGCCTCTGGTGGAAAGCCAAACATCCTCACAAAAACCTAAAGAGAAGCACTCTCAGAAACCACTTTGTGATGTGTGCATCCAACTCTCAGAGTTGAACATTCCTTCGGTTAGAGCAGTTTTGAAACACTCCTTCTGTGGAATCCGCTTGTGGATATTTGGACCACTTCTAGGAATTTGCTGGAAACGGGACATCCACAGATAAAAACGAGACAGAAACATTCTCACAAACTCCTGTTTGATGTGTGCTCTCAACTAAGAGATGTGAACTTTACTTTTGATAGAGCGGTTTTGAAACACTCTTTTTCTAGAATCCGCAACTGGACGTTTGGAGTGCTTTGAGGCCTGTGTTGGAAAAGGAAGTATATTCACATAACAAGTAGACAGAAGCATTCTCTGAATCCACTTTGTGGTACGTGCATTCAAGTCACAGAGTTGAACATTCCTTTTGACTGAGAAATTTTGAAACACTGTTTTTACAGTGTCGGCAAGTGGATATTTGGAACGCTGATAGGAATTCGTTGGAAACCGGACACCTTCACACAAAAACTAGACAGAAGTTTTCTCACAAACTTCTGTGTGATGTGTGCATTCAACTCACGGAGCTGAACATTTGTTTTGTTAGAGCAGTTTTCAAACACTCATTTTCTGGAATTTGCAATTGGACATTTGGAGCACTTTGAGGTCTGTGCTGGTAAGGAAACATCTTCACATTACAGGTAGACAGAAGCAGTCTCTCAAACTTCTTTGTGGTGTGTGCATTCATCTCACAGAGTTGAACATTCCTTTGGACAGAGAAGTTTTGAAACACTCTTTTTACAGAATGTGGAAGTACATATTTGGAATCCTTATAGGAATTCGTTGGAAACGGGTCAACCTCACACAAAAACTAGACAGAAGCATTCTCACAATCTTCTGTGTCCTGTGAGCATTCAGCTCACGGAGCTGAACCCATCTTTTGATAGAGCAGTTTTGAAACACTCCTTTGGTAGGATCGGCAAGTGGACACTTGGAGCGCCTTGAGGCCCGTGGTGGAAAGGAAATATCTTGACATAAAAACTAGACAGAAGCATTCTCTGAAACTTCTTTGTGGTGCGTGCATTCAACTCACAGAGTTGTACATTCCTTTTGACAGAGATGTTTGAACGACTGTTTTTGTAGAGTCTGCAAGTGGAAATTTGGACCACTTATAGGAATTCGTTGAAAAGGGGACACCTTCACAGAAATCTAGACAGAAGCATGCTCACAAACTTCTCTGTGATGAGTGTATTCAACTCATGCAGTTTAACCTTTCCTTTCATGGAGCAGTTTTGAAACACTCTTTTGGCAGTATATGCAAGTGGTCATGCCGAAAGCTCTCAGGCCTGTGGTCGAAAAGGCAACATTTTCACAGATATCCTAGAAGGAATCATTCTCAGAAACTACTTTGTGTTGCTCATATTCAACTCACAGTGTGGAACATTCCTTTTATTGGAGCAGCTATTTAACACTGTTTTTGTATAATCGGGAATTGGACATTGGGAGAGCTCTGAGGCCTCTGGTGGAAAGCCAAACATCCTCACAAAAACCTAAAGAGAAGCACTCTCAGAAACCACTTTGTGATGTGTGCATCCAACTCTCAGAGTTGAACATTCCTTCGGTTAGAGCAGTTTTGAAACACTCCTTCTGTGGAATCCGCTTGTGGATATTTGGACCACTTCTAGGAATTTGCTGGAAACGGGACATCCACAGATAAAAACGAGACAGAAACATTCTCACAAACTCCTGTTTGATGTGTGCTCTCAACTAAGAGATGTGAACTTTACTTTTGATAGAGCGGTTTTGAAACACTCTTTTTCTAGAATCCGCAACTGGACGTTTGGAGTGCTTTGAGGCCTGTGTTGGAAAAGGAAGTATATTCACATAACAAGTAGACAGAAGCATTCTCTGAATCCACTTTGTGGTACGTGCATTCAAGTCACAGAGTTGAACATTCCTTTTGACTGAGAAATTTTGAAACACTGTTTTTACAGTGTCGGCAAGTGGATATTTGGAACGCTGATAGGAATTCGTTGGAAACCGGACACCTTCACACAAAAACTAGACAGAAGTTTTCTCACAAACTTCTGTGTGATGTGTGCATTCAACTCACGGAGCTGAACATTTGTTTTGTTAGAGCAGTTTTCAAACACTCATTTTCTGGAATTTGCAATTGGACATTTGGAGCACTTTGAGGTCTGTGCTGGTAAGGAAACATCTTCACATTACAGGTAGACAGAAGCAGTCTCTCAAACTTCTTTGTGGTGTGTGCATTCATCTCACAGAGTTGAACATTCCTTTGGACAGAGAAGTTTTGAAACACTCTTTTTACAGAATGTGGAAGTACATATTTGGAATCCTTATAGGAATTCGTTGGAAACGGGTCAACCTCACACAAAAACTAGACAGAAGCATTCTCACAATCTTCTGTGTCCTGTGAGCATTCAGCTCACGGAGCTGAACCCATCTTTTGATAGAGCAGTTTTGAAACACTCCTTTGGTAGGATCGGCAAGTGGACACTTGGAGCGCCTTGAGGCCCGTGGTGGAAAGGAAATATCTTGACATAAAAACTAGACAGAAGCATTCTCTGAAACTTCTTTGTGGTGCGTGCATTCAACTCACAGAGTTGTACATTCCTTTTGACAGAGATGTTTGAACGACTGTTTTTGTAGAGTCTGCAAGTGGAAATTTGGACCACTTATAGGAATTCGTTGAAAAGGGGACACCTTCACAGAAATCTAGACAGAAGCATGCTCACAAACTTCTCTGTGATGAGTGTATTCAACTCATGCAGTTTAACCTTTCCTTTCATGGAGCAGTTTTGAAACACTCTTTTGGCAGTATATGCAAGTGGTCATGCCGAAAGCTCTCAGGCCTGTGGTCGAAAAGGCAACATTTTCACAGATATCCTAGAAGGAATCATTCTCAGAAACTACTTTGTGTTGCTCATATTCAACTCACAGTGTGGAACATTCCTTTTATTGGAGCAGCTATTTAACACTGTTTTTGTATAATCGGGAATTGGACATTGGGAGAGCTCTGAGGCCTCTGGTGGAAAGCCAAACATCCTCACAAAAACCTAAAGAGAAGCACTCTCAGAAACCACTTTGTGATGTGTGCATCCAACTCTCAGAGTTGAACATTCCTTCGGTTAGAGCAGTTTTGAAACACTCCTTCTGTGGAATCCGCTTGTGGATATTTGGACCACTTCTAGGAATTTGCTGGAAACGGGACATCCACAGATAAAAACGAGACAGAAACATTCTCACAAACTCCTGTTTGATGTGTGCTCTCAACTAAGAGATGTGAACTTTACTTTTGATAGAGCGGTTTTGAAACACTCTTTTTCTAGAATCCGCAACTGGACGTTTGGAGTGCTTTGAGGCCTGTGTTGGAAAAGGAATATATTCACATAACAAGTAGACAGAAGCATTCTCTGAATCCACTTTGTGGTACGTGCATTCAAGTCACAGAGTTGAACATTCCTTTTGACTGAGAAATTTTGAAACACTGTTTTTACAGTGTCGGCAAGTGGATATTTGGAACGCTGATAGGAATTCGTTGGAAACCGGACACCTTCACACAAAAACTAGACAGAAGTTTTCTCACAAACTTCTGTGTGATGTGTGCATTCAACTCACGGAGCTGAACATTTGTTTTGTTAGAGCAGTTTTCAAACACTCATTTTCTGGAATTTGCAATTGGACATTTGGAGCACTTTGAGGTCTGTGCTGGTAAGGAAACATCTTCACATTACAGGTAGACAGAAGCAGTCTCTCAAACTTCTTTGTGGTGTGTGCATTCATCTCACAGAGTTGAACATTCCTTTGGACAGAGAAGTTTTGAAACACTCTTTTTACAGAATGTGGAAGTACATATTTGGAATCCTTATAGGAATTCGTTGGAAACGGGTCAACCTCACACAAAAACTAGACAGAAGCATTCTCACAATCTTCTGTGTCCTGTGAGCATTCAGCTCACGGAGCTGAACCCATCTTTTGATAGAGCAGTTTTGAAACACTCCTTTGGTAGGATCGGCAAGTGGACACTTGGAGCGCCTTGAGGCCCGTGGTGGAAAGGAAATATCTTGACATAAAAACTAGACAGAAGCATTCTCTGAAACTTCTTTGTGGTGCGTGCATTCAACTCACAGAGTTGTACATTCCTTTTGACAGAGATGTTTGAACGACTGTTTTTGTAGAGTCTGCAAGTGGAAATTTGGACCACTTATAGGAATTCGTTGAAAAGGGGACACCTTCACAGAAATCTAGACAGAAGCATGCTCACAAACTTCTCTGTGATGAGTGTATTCAACTCATGCAGTTTAACCTTTCCTTTCATGGAGCAGTTTTGAAACACTCTTTTGGCAGTATATGCAAGTGGTCATGCCGAAAGCTCTCAGGCCTGTGGTCGAAAAGGCAACATTTTCACATATATCCTAGAAGGAATCATTCCCAGAAACTACTTTGTGTTGCTCATATTCAACTCACAGAGTGGAACATTCCTTTTATTGGAGCAGCTATTTAACACTGTTTTTGTATAATCGGGAATTGGACATTGGGAGAGCTCTGAGGCCTCTGGTGGAAAGCCAAACATCCTCACAAAAACCTAAAGAGAAGCACTCTCAGAAACCACTTTGTGATGTGTGCATCCAACTCTCAGAGTTGAACATTCCTTCGGTTAGAGCAGTTTTGAAACACTCCTTCTGTGGAATCCGCTTGTGGATATTTGGACCACTTCTAGGAATTTGCTGGAAACGGGACATCCACAGATAAAAACGAGACAGAAACATTCTCACAAACTCCTGTTTGATGTGTGCTCTCAACTAAGAGATGTGAACTTTACTTTTGATAGAGCGGTTTTGAAACACTCTTTTTCTAGAATCCGCAACTGGACGTTTGGAGTGCTTTGAGGCCTGTGTTGGAAAAGGAATATATTCACATAACAAGTAGACAGAAGCATTCTCTGAATCCACTTTGTGGTACGTGCATTCAAGTCACAGAGTTGAACATTCCTTTTGACTGAGAAATTTAGAAACACTGTTTTTACAGTGTCGGCAAGTGGATATTTTTAACGCTGATAGGAATTCGTTGGAAACCGGACACCTTCACACAAAAACTAGACAGAAGTTTTCTCACAAACTTCTGTGTGATGTGTGCATTCAACTCACGGAGCTGAACATTTGTTTTGTTAGAGCAGTTTTCAAACACTCATTTTCTGGAATTTGCAATTGGACATTTGGAGCACTTTGAGGTCTGTGCCGGTAAGGAAACATCTTCACATTACAGGTAGACAGAAGCAGTCTCTCAAACTTCTTTGTGGTGTGTGCATTCATCTCACAGAGTTGAACATTCCTTTGGACAGAGAAGTTTTGAAACACTCTTTTTACAGAATGTGGAAGTACATATTTGGAATCCTTATAGGAATTCGTTGGAAACGGGTCAACCTCACACAAAAACTAGACAGAAGCATTCTCACAATCTTCTGTGTCCTGTGAGCATTCAGCTCACGGAGCTGGACCCATCTTTTGATTAGAGCAGTTTTGAAACACTCCTTTGGTAGAATCGGCAAGTGGACACTTGGAGCGCCTTGAGGCCCGTGGTGGAAAGGAAATATCTTGACATAAAAACTAGACAGAAGCATTCTCTGAAACTTCTTTGTGGTGCGTGCATTCAACTCACAGAGTTGTACATTCCTTTTGACAGAGATGTTTGAACGACTGTTTTTGTAGAGTCTGCAAGTGGAAATTTGGACCACTTATAGGAATTCGTTGAAAAGGGGACACCTTCACAGAAATCTAGACAGAAGCATGCTCACAAACTTCTCTGTGATGAGTGTATTCAACTCATGCAGTTTAACCTTTCCTTTCATGGAGCAGTTTTGAAACACTCTTTTGGCAGTATATGCAAGTGGTCATGCCGAAGGCTCTCAGGCCTGTGGTCGAAAAGGCAACATTTTCACATATATCCTAGAAGGAATCATTCCCAGAAACTACTTTGTGTTGCTCATATTCAACTCACAGAGTGGAACATTCCTTTTATTGGAGCAGCTATTTAACACTGTTTTTGTATAATCGGGAATTGGACATTGGGAGAGCTCTGAGGCCTCTGGTGGAAAGCCAAACATCCTCACAAAAACCTAAAGAGAAGCACTCTCAGAAACCACATTGTGATGTGTGCATCCAACTCTCAGAGTTGAACATTCCTTCGGTTAGAGCAGTTTTGAAACACTCCTTCTGTGGAATCCGCTTGTGGATATTTGGACCACTTATAGGAATTTGCTGGAAACGGGACATCCACAGATAAAAACGAGACAGAAACCTTCTCACAAACTCCTGTTTGATGTGTGCTCTCAACTAAGAGATGTGAACTTTACTTTTGATAGAGCGGTTTTGAAACACTCTTTTTCTAGAATGCGCAACTGGACGTTTGGAGTGCTTTGAGGCCTGTGTTGGAAAAGGAATATATTCACATAACAAGTAGACAGAAGCATTCTCTGAATCCACTTTGTGGTACGTGCGTTCAAGTCACAGAGTTGAACATTCCTTTTGACTGAGAAATTTTGAAACACTGTTTTTACAGTGTCGGCAAGTGGATATTTTTAACGCTGATAGGAATTCGTTGGAAACCGGACACCTTCACACAAAAACTAGACAGAAGTTTTCTCACAAACTTCTGTGTGATGTGTGCATTCAACTCACGGAGCTGAACATTTGTTTTGTTAGAGCAGTTTTCAAACACTCATTTTCTGGAATTTGCAATTGGACATTTGGAGCACTTTGAGGTCTGTGCTGGTAAGGAAACATCTTCACATTACAGGTAGACAGAAGCAGTCTCTCAAACTTCTTTGTGGTGTGTGCATTCATCTCACAGAGTTGAACATTCCTTTGGACAGAGAAGTTTTGAAACACTCTTTTTACAGAATGTGGAAGTACATATTTGGAATCCTTATAGGAATTCGTTGGAAACGGGTCAACCTCACACAAAAACTAGACAGAAGCATTCTCACAATCTTCTGTGTCCTGTGAGCATTCAGCTCACGGAGCTGAACCCATCTTTTGATAGAGCAGTTTTGAAACACTCCTTTGGTAGGATCGGCAAGTGGACACTTGGAGCGCCTTGAGGCCCGTGGTGGAAAGGAAATATCTTGACATAAAAACTAGACAGAAGCATTCTCTGAAACTTCTTTGTGGTGCGTGCATTCAACTCACAGAGTTGTACATTCCTTTTGACAGAGATGTTTGAACGACTGTTTTTGTAGAGTCTGCAAGTGGAAATTTGGACCACTTATAGGAATTCGTTGAAAAGGGGACACCTTCACAGAAATCTAGACAGAAGCATGCTCACAAACTTCTCTGTGATGAGTGTATTCAACTCATGCAGTTTAACCTTTCCTTTCATGGAGCAGTTTTGAAACACTCTTTTGGCAGTATATGCAAGTGGTCATGCCGAAAGCTCTCAGGCCTGTGGTCGAAAAGGCAACATTTTCACAGATATCCTAGAAGGAATCATTCTCAGAAACTACTTTGTGTTGCTCATATTCAACTCACAGTGTGGAACATTCCTTTTATTGGAGCAGCTATTTAACACTGTTTTTGTATAATCGGGAATTGGACATTGGGAGAGCTCTGAGGCCTCTGGTGGAAAGCCAAACATCCTCACAAAAACCTAAAGAGAAGCACTCTCAGAAACCACTTTGTGATGTGTGCATCCAACTCTCAGAGTTGAACATTCCTTCGGTTAGAGCAGTTTTGAAACACTCCTTCTGTGGAATCCGCTTGTGGATATTTGGACCACTTCTAGGAATTTGCTGGAAACGGGACATCCACAGATAAAAACGAGACAGAAACATTCTCACAAACTCCTGTTTGATGTGTGCTCTCAACTAAGAGATGTGAACTTTACTTTTGATAGAGCGGTTTTGAAACACTCTTTTTCTAGAATCCGCAACTGGACGTTTGGAGTGCTTTGAGGCCTGTGTTGGAAAAGGAATATATTCACATAACAAGTAGACAGAAGCATTCTCTGAATCCACTTTGTGGTACGTGCATTCAAGTCACAGAGTTGAACATTCCTTTTGACTGAGAAATTTTGAAACACTGTTTTTACAGTGTCGGCAAGTGGATATTTGCAACGCTGATAGGAATTCGTTGGAAACCGGACACCTTCACACAAAAACTAGACAGAAGTTTTCTCACAAACTTCTGTGTGATGTGTGCATTCAACTCACGGAGCTGAACATTTGTTTTGTTAGAGCAGTTTTCAAACACTCATTTTCTGGAATTTGCAATTGGACATTTGGAGCACTTTGAGGTCTGTGCTGGTAAGGAAACATCTTCACATTACAGGTAGACAGAAGCAGTCTCTCAAACTTCTTTGTGGTGTGTGCATTCATCTCACAGAGTTGAACATTCCTTTGGACAGAGAAGTTTTGAAACACTCTTTTTACAGAATGTGGAAGTACATATTTGGAATCCTTATAGGAATTCGTTGGAAACGGGTCAACCTCACACAAAAACTAGACAGAAGCATTCTCACAATCTTCTGTGTCCTGTGAGCATTCAGCTCACGGAGCTGAACCCATCTTTTGATAGAGCAGTTTTGAAACACTCCTTTGGTAGGATCGGCAAGTGGACACTTGGAGCGCCTTGGGGCCCGTGGTGGAAAGGAAATATCTTGACATAAAAACTAGACAGAAGCATTCTCTGAAACTTCTTTGTGGTGCGTGCATTCAACTCACAGAGTTGTACATTCCTTTTGACAGAGATGTTTGAACGACTGTTTTTGTAGAGTCTGCAAGTGGAAATTTGGACCACTTATAGGAATTCGTTGAAAAGGGGACACCTTCACAGAAATCTAGACAGAAGCATGCTCACAAACTTCTCTGTGATGAGTGTATTCAACTCATGCAGTTTAACCTTTCCTTTCATGGAGCAGTTTTGAAACACTCTTTTGGCAGTATATGCAAGTGGTCATGCCGAAAGCTCTCAGGCCTGTGGTCGAAAAGGCAACATTTTCACATATATCCTAGAAGGAATCATTCCCAGAAACTACTTTGTGTTGCTCATATTCAACTCACAGAGTGGAACATTCCTTTTATTGGAGCAGCTATTTAACACTGTTTTTGTATAATCGGGAATTGGACATTGGGAGAGCTCTGAGGCCTCTGGTGGAAAGCCAAACATCCTCACAAAAACCTAAAGAGAAGCACTCTCAGAAACCACTTTGTGATGTGTGCATCCAACTCTCAGAGTTGAACATTCCTTCGGTTAGAGCAGTTTTGAAACACTCCTTCTGTGGAATCCGCTTGTGGATATTTGGACCACTTCTAGGAATTTGCTGGAAACGGGACATCCACAGATAAAAACGAGACAGAAACATTCTCACAAACTCCTGTTTGATGTGTGCTCTCAACTAAGAGATGTGAACTTTACTTTTGATAGAGCGGTTTTGAAACACTCTTTTTCTAGAATCCGCAACTGGACGTTTGGAGTGCTTTGAGGCCTGTGTTGGAAAAGGAAGTATATTCACATAACAAGTAGACAGAAGCATTCTCTGAATCCACTTTGTGGTACGTGCATTCAAGTCACAGAGTTGAACATTCCTTTTGACTGAGAAATTTTGAAACACTGTTTTTACAGTGTCGGCAAGTGGATATTTGGAACGCTGATAGGAATTCGTTGGAAACCGGACACCTTCACACAAAAACTAGACAGAAGTTTTCTCACAAACTTCTGTGTGATGTGTGCATTCAACTCACGGAGCTGAACATTTGTTTTGTTAGAGCAGTTTTCAAACACTCATTTTCTGGAATTTGCAATTGGACATTTGGAGCACTTTGAGGTCTGTGCTGGTAAGGAAACATCTTCACATTACAGGTAGACAGAAGCAGTCTCTCAAACTTCTTTGTGGTGTGTGCATTCATCTCACAGAGTTGAACATTCCTTTGGACAGAGAAGTTTTGAAACACTCTTTTTACAGAATGTGGAAGTACATATTTGGAATCCTTATAGGAATTCGTTGGAAACGGGTCAACCTCACACAAAAACTAGACAGAAGCATTCTCACAATCTTCTGTGTCCTGTGAGCATTCAGCTCACGGAGCTGAACCCATCTTTTGATAGAGCAGTTTTGAAACACTCCTTTGGTAGGATCGGCAAGTGGACACTTGGAGCGCCTTGAGGCCCGTGGTGGAAAGGAAATATCTTGACATAAAAACTAGACAGAAGCATTCTCTGAAACTTCTTTGTGGTGCGTGCATTCAACTCACAGAGTTGTACATTCCTTTTGACAGAGATGTTTGAACGACTGTTTTTGTAGAGTCTGCAAGTGGAAATTTGGACCACTTATAGGAATTCGTTGAAAAGGGGACACCTTCACAGAAATCTAGACAGAAGCATGCTCACAAACTTCTCTGTGATGAGTGTATTCAACTCATGCAGTTTAACCTTTCCTTTCATGGAGCAGTTTTGAAACACTCTTTTGGCAGTATATGCAAGTGGTCATGCCGAAAGCTCTCAGGCCTGTGGTCGAAAAGGCAACATTTTCACAGATATCCTAGAAGGAATCATTCTCAGAAACTACTTTGTGTTGCTCATATTCAACTCACAGTGTGGAACATTCCTTTTATTGGAGCAGCTATTTAACACTGTTTTTGTATAATCGGGAATTGGACATTGGGAGAGCTCTGAGGCCTCTGGTGGAAAGCCAAACATCCTCACAAAAACCTAAAGAGAAGCACTCTCAGAAACCACTTTGTGATGTGTGCATCCAACTCTCAGAGTTGAACATTCCTTCGGTTAGAGCAGTTTTGAAACACTCCTTCTGTGGAATCCGCTTGTGGATATTTGGACCACTTCTAGGAATTTGCTGGAAACGGGACATCCACAGATAAAAACGAGACAGAAACATTCTCACAAACTCCTGTTTGATGTGTGCTCTCAACTAAGAGATGTGAACTTTACTTTTGATAGAGCGGTTTTGAAACACTCTTTTTCTAGAATCCGCAACTGGACGTTTGGAGTGCTTTGAGGCCTGTGTTGGAAAAGGAATATATTCACATAACAAGTAGACAGAAGCATTCTCTGAATCCACTTTGTGGTACGTGCGTTCAAGTCACAGAGTTGAACATTCCTTTTGACTGAGAAATTTTGAAACACTGTTTTTACAGTGTCGGCAAGTGGATATTTGGAACGCTGATAGGAATTCGTTGGAAACCGGACACCTTCACACAAAAACTAGACAGAAGTTTTCTCACAAACTTCTGTGTGATGTGTGCATTCAACTCACGGAGCTGAACATTTGTTTTGTTAGAGCAGTTTTCAAACACTCATTTTCTGGAATTTGCAATTGGACATTTGGAGCACTTTGAGGTCTGTGCTGGTAAGGAAACATCTTCACATTACAGGTAGACAGAAGCAGTCTCTCAAACTTCTTTGTGGTGTGTGCATTCATCTCACAGAGTTGAACATTCCTTTGGACAGAGAAGTTTTGAAACACTCTTTTTACAGAATGTGGAAGTACATATTTGGAATCCTTATAGGAATTCGTTGGAAACGGGTCAACCTCACACAAAAACTAGACAGAAGCATTCTCACAATCTTCTGTGTCCTGTGAGCATTCAGCTCACGGAGCTGAACCCATCTTTTGATAGAGCAGTTTTGAAACACTCCTTTGGTAGGATCGGCAAGTGGACACTTGGAGCGCCTTGAGGCCCGTGGTGGAAAGGAAATATCTTGACATAAAAACTAGACAGAAGCATTCTCTGAAACTTCTTTGTGGTGCGTGCATTCAACTCACAGAGTTGTACATTCCTTTTGACAGAGATGTTTGAACGACTGTTTTTGTAGAGTCTGCAAGTGGAAATTTGGACCACTTATAGGAATTCGTTGAAAAGGGGACACCTTCACAGAAATCTAGACAGAAGCATGCTCACAAACTTCTCTGTGATGAGTGTATTCAACTCATGCAGTTTAACCTTTCCTTTCATGGAGCAGTTTTGAAACACTCTTTTGGCAGTATATGCAAGTGGTCATGCCGAAAGCTCTCAGGCCTGTGGTCGAAAAGGCAACATTTTCACAGATATCCTAGAAGGAATCATTCTCAGAAACTACTTTGTGTTGCTCATATTCAACTCACAGTGTGGAACATTCCTTTTATTGGAGCAGCTATTTAACACTGTTTTTGTATAATCGGGAATTGGACATTGGGAGAGCTCTGAGGCCTCTGGTGGAAAGCCAAACATCCTCACAAAAACCTAAAGAGAAGCACTCTCAGAAACCACTTTGTGATGTGTGCATCCAACTCTCAGAGTTGAACATTCCTTCGGTTAGAGCAGTTTTGAAACACTCCTTCTGTGGAATCCGCTTGTGGATATTTGGACCACTTCTAGGAATTTGCTGGAAACGGGACATCCACAGATAAAAACGAGACAGAAACATTCTCACAAACTCCTGTTTGATGTGTGCTCTCAACTAAGAGATGTGAACTTTACTTTTGATAGAGCGGTTTTGAAACACTCTTTTTCTAGAATCCGCAACTGGACGTTTGGAGTGCTTTGAGGCCTGTGTTGGAAAAGGAATATATTCACATAACAAGTAGACAGAAGCATTCTCTGAATCCACTTTGTGGTACGTGCGTTCAAGTCACAGAGTTGAACATTCCTTTTGACTGAGAAATTTTGAAACACTGTTTTTACAGTGTCGGCAAGTGGATATTTGGAACGCTGATAGGAATTCGTTGGAAACCGGACACCTTCACACAAAAACTAGACAGAAGTTTTCTCACAAACTTCTGTGTGATGTGTGCATTCAACTCACGGAGCTGAACATTTGTTTTGTTAGAGCAGTTTTCAAACACTCATTTTCTGGAATTTGCAATTGGACATTTGGAGCACTTTGAGGTCTGTGCTGGTAAGGAAACATCTTCACATTACAGGTAGACAGAAGCAGTCTCTCAAACTTCTTTGTGGTGTGTGCATTCATCTCACAGAGTTGAACATTCCTTTGGACAGAGAAGTTTTGAAACACTCTTTTTACAGAATGTGGAAGTACATATTTGGAATCCTTATAGGAATTCGTTGGAAACGGGTCAACCTCACACAAAAACTAGACAGAAGCATTCTCACAATCTTCTGTGTCCTGTGAGCATTCAGCTCACGGAGCTGAACCCATCTTTTGATAGAGCAGTTTTGAAACACTCCTTTGGTAGGATCGGCAAGTGGACACTTGGAGCGCCTTGAGGCCCGTGGTGGAAAGGAAATATCTTGACATAAAAACTAGACAGAAGCATTCTCTGAAACTTCTTTGTGGTGCGTGCATTCAACTCACAGAGTTGTACATTCCTTTTGACAGAGATGTTTGAACGACTGTTTTTGTAGAGTCTGCAAGTGGAAATTTGGACCACTTATAGGAATTCGTTGAAAAGGGGACACCTTCACAGAAATCTAGACAGAAGCATGCTCACAAACTTCTCTGTGATGAGTGTATTCAACTCATGCAGTTTAACCTTTCCTTTCATGGAGCAGTTTTGAAACACTCTTTTGGCAGTATATGCAAGTGGTCATGCCGAAAGCTCTCAGGCCTGTGGTCGAAAAGGCAACATTTTCACATATATCCTAGAAGGAATCATTCCCAGAAACTACTTTGTGTTGCTCATATTCAACTCACAGAGTGGAACATTCCTTTTATTGGAGCAGCTATTTAACACTGTTTTTGTATAATCGGGAATTGGACATTGGGAGAGCTCTGAGGCCTCTGGTGGAAAGCCAAACATCCTCACAAAAACCTAAAGAGAAGCACTCTCAGAAACCACTTTGTGATGTGTGCATCCAACTCTCAGAGTTGAACATTCCTTCGGTTAGAGCAGTTTTGAAACACTCCTTCTGTGGAATCCGCTTGTGGATATTTGGACCACTTCTAGGAATTTGCTGGAAACGGGACATCCACAGATAAAAACGAGACAGAAACATTCTCACAAACTCCTGTTTGATGTGTGCTCTCAACTAAGAGATGTGAACTTTACTTTTGATAGAGCGGTTTTGAAACACTCTTTTTCTAGAATCCGCAACTGGACGTTTGGAGTGCTTTGAGGCCTGTGTTGGAAAAGGAATATATTCACATAACAAGTAGACAGAAGCATTCTCTGAATCCACTTTGTGGTACGTGCATTCAAGTCACAGAGTTGAACATTCCTTTTGACTGAGAAATTTAGAAACACTGTTTTTACAGTGTCGGCAAGTGGATATTTTTAACGCTGATAGGAATTCGTTGGAAACCGGACACCTTCACACAAAAACTAGACAGAAGTTTTCTCACAAACTTCTGTGTGATGTGTGCATTCAACTCACGGAGCTGAACATTTGTTTTGTTAGAGCAGTTTTCAAACACTCATTTTCTGGAATTTGCAATTGGACATTTGGAGCACTTTGAGGTCTGTGCCGGTAAGGAAACATCTTCACATTACAGGTAGACAGAAGCAGTCTCTCAAACTTCTTTGTGGTGTGTGCATTCATCTCACAGAGTTGAACATTCCTTTGGACAGAGAAGTTTTGAAACACTCTTTTTACAGAATGTGGAAGTACATATTTGGAATCCTTATAGGAATTCGTTGGAAACGGGTCAACCTCACACAAAAACTAGACAGAAGCATTCTCACAATCTTCTGTGTCCTGTGAGCATTCAGCTCACGGAGCTGGACCCATCTTTTGATTAGAGCAGTTTTGAAACACTCCTTTGGTAGAATCGGCAAGTGGACACTTGGAGCGCCTTGAGGCCCGTGGTGGAAAGGAAATATCTTGACATAAAAACTAGACAGAAGCATTCTCTGAAACTTCTTTGTGGTGCGTGCATTCAACTCACAGAGTTGTACATTCCTTTTGACAGAGATGTTTGAACGACTGTTTTTGTAGAGTCTGCAAGTGGAAATTTGGACCACTTATAGGAATTCGTTGAAAAGGGGACACCTTCACAGAAATCTAGACAGAAGCATGCTCACAAACTTCTCTGTGATGAGTGTATTCAACTCATGCAGTTTAACCTTTCCTTTCATGGAGCAGTTTTGAAACACTCTTTTGGCAGTATATGCAAGTGGTCATGCCGAAAGCTCTCAGGCCTGTGGTCGAAAAGGCAACATTTTCACATATATCCTAGAAGGAATCATTCCCAGAAACTACTTTGTGTTGCTCATATTCAACTCACAGAGTGGAACATTCCTTTTATTGGAGCAGCTATTTAACACTGTTTTTGTATAATCGGGAATTGGACATTGGGAGAGCTCTGAGGCCTCTGGTGGAAAGCCAAACATCCTCACAAAAACCTAAAGAGAAGCACTCTCAGAAACCACATTGTGATGTGTGCATCCAACTCTCAGAGTTGAACATTCCTTCGGTTAGAGCAGTTTTGAAACACTCCTTCTGTGGAATCCGCTTGTGGATATTTGGACCACTTCTAGGAATTTGCTGGAAACGGGACATCCACAGATAAAAACGAGACAGAAACATTCTCACAAACTCCTGTTTGATGTGTGCTCTCAACTAAGAGATGTGAACTTTACTTTTGATAGAGCGGTTTTGAAACACTCTTTTTCTAGAATCCGCAACTGGACGTTTGGAGTGCTTTGAGGCCTGTGTTGGAAAAGGAATATATTCACATAACAAGTAGACAGAAGCATTCTCTGAATCCACTTTGTGGTACGTGCATTCAAGTCACAGAGTTGAACATTCCTTTTGACTGAGAAATTTTGAAACACTGTTTTTACAGTGTCGGCAAGTGGATATTTGGAACGCTGATAGGAATTCGTTGGAAACCGGACACCTTCACACAAAAACTAGACAGAAGTTTTCTCACAAACTTCTGTGTGATGTGTGCATTCAACTCACGGAGCTGAACATTTGTTTTGTTAGAGCAGTTTTCAAACACTCATTTTCTGGAATTTGCAATTGGACATTTGGAGCACTTTGAGGTCTGTGCTGGTAAGGAAACATCTTCACATTACAGGTAGACAGAAGCAGTCTCTCAAACTTCTTTGTGGTGTGTGCATTCATCTCACAGAGTTGAACATTCCTTTGGACAGAGAAGTTTTGAAACACTCTTTTTACAGAATGTGGAAGTACATATTTGGAATCCTTATAGGAATTCGTTGGAAACGGGTCAACCTCACACAAAAACTAGACAGAAGCATTCTCACAATCTTCTGTGTCCTGTGAGCATTCAGCTCACGGAGCTGAACCCATCTTTTGATAGAGCAGTTTTGAAACACTCCTTTGGTAGGATCGGCAAGTGGACACTTGGAGCGCCTTGAGGCCCGTGGTGGAAAGGAAATATCTTGACATAAAAACTAGACAGAAGCATTCTCTGAAACTTCTTTGTGGTGCGTGCATTCAACTCACAGAGTTGTACATTCCTTTTGACAGAGATGTTTGAACGACTGTTTTTGTAGAGTCTGCAAGTGGAAATTTGGACCACTTATAGGAATTCGTTGAAAAGGGGACACCTTCACAGAAATCTAGACAGAAGCATGCTCACAAACTTCTCTGTGATGAGTGTATTCAACTCATGCAGTTTAACCTTTCCTTTCATGGAGCAGTTTTGAAACACTCTTTTGGCAGTATATGCAAGTGGTCATGCCGAAAGCTCTCAGGCCTGTGGTCGAAAAGGCAACATTTTCACATATATCCTAGAAGGAATCATTCCCAGAAACTACTTTGTGTTGCTCATATTCAACTCACAGAGTGGAACATTCCTTTTATTGGAGCAGCTATTTAACACTGTTTTTGTATAATCGGGAATTGGACATTGGGAGAGCTCTGAGGCCTCTGGTGGAAAGCCAAACATCCTCACAAAAACCTAAAGAGAAGCACTCTCAGAAACCACTTTGTGATGTGTGCATCCAACTCTCAGAGTTGAACATTCCTTCGGTTAGAGCAGTTTTGAAACACTCCTTCTGTGGAATCCGCTTGTGGATATTTGGACCACTTATAGGAATTTGCTGGAAACGGGACATCCACAGATAAAAACGAGACAGAAACATTCTCACAAACTCCTGTTTGATGTGTGCTCTCAACTAAGAGATGTGAACTTTACTTTTGATAGAGCGGTTTTGAAACACTCTTTTTCTAGAATCCGCAACTGGACGTTTGGAGTGCTTTGAGGCCTGTGTTGGAAAAGGAATATATTCACATAACAAGTAGACAGAAGCATTCTCTGAATCCACTTTGTGGTACGTGCATTCAAGTCACAGAGTTGAACATTCCTTTTGACTGAGAAATTTAGAAACACTGTTTTTACAGTGTCGGCAAGTGGATATTTTTAACGCTGATAGGAATTCGTTGGAAACCGGACACCTTCACACAAAAACTAGACAGAAGTTTTCTCACAAACTTCTGTGTGATGTGTGCATTCAACTCACGGAGCTGAACATTTGTTTTGTTAGAGCAGTTTTCAAACACTCATTTTCTGGAATTTGCAATTGGACATTTGGAGCACTTTGAGGTCTGTGCCGGTAAGGAAACATCTTCACATTACAGGTAGACAGAAGCAGTCTCTCAAACTTCTTTGTGGTGTGTGCATTCATCTCACAGAGTTGAACATTCCTTTGGACAGAGAAGTTTTGAAACACTCTTTTTACAGAATGTGGAAGTACATATTTGGAATCCTTATAGGAATTCGTTGGAAACGGGTCAACCTCACACAAAAACTAGACAGAAGCATTCTCACAATCTTCTGTGTCCTGTGAGCATTCAGCTCACGGAGCTGGACCCATCTTTTGATTAGAGCAGTTTTGAAACACTCCTTTGGTAGAATCGGCAAGTGGACACTTGGAGCGCCTTGAGGCCCGTGGTGGAAAGGAAATATCTTGACATAAAAACTAGACAGAAGCATTCTCTGAAACTTCTTTGTGGTGCGTGCATTCAACTCACAGAGTTGTACATTCCTTTTGACAGAGATGTTTGAACGACTGTTTTTGTAGAGTCTGCAAGTGGAAATTTGGACCACTTATAGGAATTCGTTGAAAAGGGGACACCTTCACAGAAATCTAGACAGAAGCATGCTCACAAACTTCTCTGTGATGAGTGTATTCAACTCATGCAGTTTAACCTTTCCTTTCATGGAGCAGTTTTGAAACACTCTTTTGGCAGTATATGCAAGTGGTCATGCCGAAAGCTCTCAGGCCTGTGGTCGAAAAGGCAACATTTTCACATATATCCTAGAAGGAATCATTCCCAGAAACTACTTTGTGTTGCTCATATTCAACTCACAGAGTGGAACATTCCTTTTATTGGAGCAGCTATTTAACACTGTTTTTGTATAATCGGGAATTGGACATTGGGAGAGCTCTGAGGCCTCTGGTGGAAAGCCAAACATCCTCACAAAAACCTAAAGAGAAGCACTCTCAGAAACCACATTGTGATGTGTGCATCCAACTCTCAGAGTTGAACATTCCTTCGGTTAGAGCAGTTTTGAAACACTCCTTCTGTGGAATCCGCTTGTGGATATTTGGACCACTTATAGGAATTTGCTGGAAACGGGACATCCACAGATAAAAACGAGACAGAAACCTTCTCACAAACTCCTGTTTGATGTGTGCTCTCAACTAAGAGATGTGAACTTTACTTTTGATAGAGCGGTTTTGAAACACTCTTTTTCTAGAATGCGCAACTGGACGTTTGGAGTGCTTTGAGGCCTGTGTTGGAAAAGGAATATATTCACATAACAAGTAGACAGAAGCATTCTCTGAATCCACTTTGTGGTACGTGCATTCAAGTCACAGAGTTGAACATTCCTTTTGACTGAGAAATTTTGAAACACTGTTTTTACAGTGTCGGCAAGTGGATATTTGGAACGCTGATAGGAATTCGTTGGAAACCGGACACCTTCACACAAAAACTAGACAGAAGTTTTCTCACAAACTTCTGTGTGATGTGTGCATTCAACTCACGGAGCTGAACATTTGTTTTGTTAGAGCAGTTTTCAAACACTCATTTTCTGGAATTTGCAATTGGACATTTGGAGCACTTTGAGGTCTGTGCCGGTAAGGAAACATCTTCACATTACAGGTAGACAGAAGCAGTCTCTCAAACTTCTTTGTGGTGTGTGCATTCATCTCACAGAGTTGAACATTCCTTTGGACAGAGAAGTTTTGAAACACTCTTTTTACAGAATGTGGAAGTACATATTTGGAATCCTTATAGGAATTCGTTGGAAACGGGTCAACCTCACACAAAAACTAGACAGAAGCATTCTCACAATCTTCTGTGTCCTGTGAGCATTCAGCTCACGGAGCTGAACCCATCTTTTGATAGAGCAGTTTTGAAACACTCCTTTGGTAGGATCGGCAAGTGGACACTTGGAGCGCCTTGAGGCCCGTGGTGGAAAGGAAATATCTTGACATAAAAACTAGACAGAAGCATTCTCTGAAACTTCTTTGTGGTGCGTGCATTCAACTCACAGAGTTGTACATTCCTTTTGACAGAGATGTTTGAACGACTGTTTTTGTAGAGTCTGCAAGTGGAAATTTGGACCACTTATAGGAATTCGTTGAAAAGGGGACACCTTCACAGAAATCTAGACAGAAGCATGCTCACAAACTTCTCTGTGATGAGTGTATTCAACTCATGCAGTTTAACCTTTCCTTTCATGGAGCAGTTTTGAAACACTCTTTTGGCAGTATATGCAAGTGGTCATGCCGAAAGCTCTCAGGCCTGTGGTCGAAAAGGCAACATTTTCACAGATATCCTAGAAGGAATCATTCTCAGAAACTACTTTGTGTTGCTCATATTCAACTCACAGTGTGGAACATTCCTTTTATTGGAGCAGCTATTTAACACTGTTTTTGTATAATCGGGAATTGGACATTGGGAGAGCTCTGAGGCCTCTGGTGGAAAGCCAAACATCCTCACAAAAACCTAAAGAGAAGCACTCTCAGAAACCACTTTGTGATGTGTGCATCCAACTCTCAGAGTTGAACATTCCTTCGGTTAGAGCAGTTTTGAAACACTCCTTCTGTGGAATCCGCTTGTGGATATTTGGACCACTTCTAGGAATTTGCTGGAAACGGGACATCCACAGATAAAAACGAGACAGAAACATTCTCACAAACTCCTGTTTGATGTGTGCTCTCAACTAAGAGATGTGAACTTTACTTTTGATAGAGCGGTTTTGAAACACTCTTTTTCTAGAATCCGCAACTGGACGTTTGGAGTGCTTTGAGGCCTGTGTTGGAAAAGGAATATATTCACATAACAAGTAGACAGAAGCATTCTCTGAATCCACTTTGTGGTACGTGCATTCAAGTCACAGAGTTGAACATTCCTTTTGACTGAGAAATTTTGAAACACTGTTTTTACAGTGTCGGCAAGTGGATATTTGGAACGCTGATAGGAATTCGTTGGAAACCGGACACCTTCACACAAAAACTAGACAGAAGTTTTCTCACAAACTTCTGTGTGATGTGTGCATTCAACTCACGGAGCTGAACATTTGTTTTGTTAGAGCAGTTTTCAAACACTCATTTTCTGGAATTTGCAATTGGACATTTGGAGCACTTTGAGGTCTGTGCTGGTAAGGAAACATCTTCACATTACAGGTAGACAGAAGCAGTCTCTCAAACTTCTTTGTGGTGTGTGCATTCATCTCACAGAGTTGAACATTCCTTTGGACAGAGAAGTTTTGAAACACTCTTTTTACAGAATGTGGAAGTACATATTTGGAATCCTTATAGGAATTCGTTGGAAACGGGTCAACCTCACACAAAAACTAGACAGAAGCATTCTCACAATCTTCTGTGTCCTGTGAGCATTCAGCTCACGGAGCTGAACCCATCTTTTGATAGAGCAGTTTTGAAACACTCCTTTGGTAGGATCGGCAAGTGGACACTTGGAGCGCCTTGAGGCCCGTGGTGGAAAGGAAATATCTTGACATAAAAACTAGACAGAAGCATTCTCTGAAACTTCTTTGTGGTGCGTGCATTCAACTCACAGAGTTGTACATTCCTTTTGACAGAGATGTTTGAACGACTGTTTTTGTAGAGTCTGCAAGTGGAAATTTGGACCACTTATAGGAATTCGTTGAAAAGGGGACACCTTCACAGAAATCTAGACAGAAGCATGCTCACAAACTTCTCTGTGATGAGTGTATTCAACTCATGCAGTTTAACCTTTCCTTTCATGGAGCAGTTTTGAAACACTCTTTTGGCAGTATATGCAAGTGGTCATGCCGAAAGCTCTCAGGCCTGTGGTCGAAAAGGCAACATTTTCACATATATCCTAGAAGGAATCATTCCCAGAAACTACTTTGTGTTGCTCATATTCAACTCACAGAGTGGAACATTCCTTTTATTGGAGCAGCTATTTAACACTGTTTTTGTATAATCGGGAATTGGACATTGGGAGAGCTCTGAGGCCTCTGGTGGAAAGCCAAACATCCTCACAAAAACCTAAAGAGAAGCACTCTCAGAAACCACTTTGTGATGTGTGCATCCAACTCTCAGAGTTGAACATTCCTTCGGTTAGAGCAGTTTTGAAACACTCCTTCTGTGGAATCCGCTTGTGGATATTTGGACCACTTCTAGGAATTTGCTGGAAACGGGACATCCACAGATAAAAACGAGACAGAAACATTCTCACAAACTCCTGTTTGATGTGTGCTCTCAACTAAGAGATGTGAACTTTACTTTTGATAGAGCGGTTTTGAAACACTCTTTTTCTAGAATCCGGAACTGGACGTTTGGAGTGCTTTGAGGCCTGTGTTGGAAAAGGAAGTATATTCACATAACAAGTAGACAGAAGCATTCTCTGAATCCACTTTGTGGTACGTGCATTCAAGTCACAGAGTTGAACATTCCTTTTGACTGAGAAATTTTGAAACACTGTTTTAACAGTGTCGGCAAGTGGATATTTGGAACGCTGATAGGAATTCGTTGGAAACCGGACACCTTCACACAAAAACTAGACAGAAGTTTTCTCACAAACTTCTGTGTGATGTGTGCATTCAACTCACGGAGCTGAACATTTGTTTTGTTAGAGCAGTTTTCAAACACTCATTTTCTGGAATTTGCAATTGGACATTTGGAGCACTTTGAGGTCTGTGCTGGTAAGGAAACATCTTCACATTACAGGTAGACAGAAGCAGTCTCTCAAACTTCTTTGTGGTGTGTGCATTCATCTCACAGAGTTGAACATTCCTTTGGACAGAGAAGTTTTGAAACACTCTTTTTACAGAATGTGGAAGTACATATTTGGAATCCTTATAGGAATTCGTTGGAAACGGGTCAACCTCACACAAAAACTAGACAGAAGCATTCTCACAATCTTCTGTGTCCTGTGAGCATTCAGCTCACGGAGCTGAACCCATCTTTTGATAGAGCAGTTTTGAAACACTCCTTTGGTAGAATCGGCAAGTGGACACTTGGAGCGCCTTGAGGCCCGTGGTGGAAAGGAAATATCTTGACATAAAAATTAGACAGAAGCATTCTCTGAAACTTCTTTGCGGTGCGTGCATTCAACTCACAGAGTTGTACATTCCTTTTGACAGAGATGTTTGAACGACTGTTTTTGTAGAGTCTGCAAGTGGAAATTTGGACCACTTATAGGAATTCGTTGAAAAGGGGACACCTTCACAGAAATCTAGACAGAAGCATTCTCACAAACTTCTCTGTGATGAGTGTATTCAACTCATGCAGTTTAACCTTTCCTTTCATGGAGCAGTTTTGAAACACTCTTTTGGCAGTATATGCAAGAGGTCATGCCGAAAGCTCTCAGTCCTGTGGACGAAAAGGCAATATTTTCACATATATCCTAGAAGGAATCATTCTCAGAAACTACTTTGTGTTGCTCATATTCAACTCACAGAGTGGAACATTCCTTTTATTGGAGCAGCTATTTAACACTGTTTTTGTATAATCGGGAATTGGACATTGGGAGAGCTCTGAGGCCTCTGGTGGAAAGCCAAACATCCTCACAAAAACCTAAAGAGAAGCACTCTCAGAAACCACTTTGTGATGTGTGCATCCAACTCTCAGAGTTGAACATTCCTTTGGTTAGAGCAGTTTTGAAACACTCCTTCTGTGGAATCCGCATGTGGATATTTGGACCACTTATAGGAATTTGCTGGAAACGGGACATCCACAGATAAAAACGAGACAGAAACATTCTCACAAACTCCTGTTTGATGTGTGCTCTCAACTAAGAGATGTGAACTTTACTTTTGATAGAGCAGTTTTGAAACACTCTTTTTCTAGAATCCGCAACTGGACGTTTGGAGTGCTTTGAGGCCTGTGTTGGAAAAGGAAGTATATTCACATAACAAGTAGACAGAAGCATTCTCTGAATCCACGTTGTGGTACGTGCATTCAAGTCACAGAGTTGAACATTCCTTTTGACTGAGAAATTTTGAAACACTGTTTTTACAGTGTCGGCAAGTGGATATTTGGAACGCTGATAGGAATTCGTTGGAAACCGGACACCTTCACACAAAAACTAGACAGAAGTTTTCTCACAAACTTCTGTGTGATGTGTGCATTCAACTCACGGAGCTGAACATTTGTTTTGTTAGAGCAGTTTTGAAACACTCATTTTCTGGAATTTGCAATTGGACATTTGGAGCGCTTTGAGGTCCGTGTTGGTAAGGAAATATCTTCAAATAACAGGTAGACAGAAGCAGTCTCTCAAACTACTTTTTGGTGTGTGCATTCATCTCACAGAGTTGAACATTCCTTTTGACAGAGAAGTTTTGAAACACTCTTTTTACAGGATGTGCAAGTGGATATTTGGAATCGGTATGGGAATTCGTTGGAAACGGGTCAACCTCACACAAAAATTAGACAGAAGCGTTCTCACAATCTTCTGTGTCCTGTGAGCATTCAGCTCACGGAGCTGAACCCATCTTTTGATAGAGCAGTTTTGAAACACTCCTTTTGTAGGATCGGCAAGTGGATATTTGGAGCGCTTTGAGGCCTGTGGTCGAAAGGAAATATCTTGACATAAAAACTAGATAGAAGCATTCTCTGAAACTTCTTTGTGGTGTGTGTATTCAACTCACAGAGTTGTACATTCCTTTTGATAGAGAAGTTTTGAAAGACTGTTTTTGTAGAATCTGCAAGTGGAAATTTGGACCGTTTATAAGAATTCATTGGAAATGGGACACCTTCACAGAATTCTAGTCAGAAGCATTCTCACAAACTTCCCTGTGATGAGTGTATTCAACTCATGTGTTTTAACATTTCCTTTCATGGAGCAGTTTTGAAACCCTCTTCTGGCAGTATATGCAAGTGGTCATGCGGAAAGCTCTCAGGCATGTGGACGAAAAGGAAATATTTTCACATATATCCTAGAAGGAATCATTCTCAGAAACTACTTTGCATTGCTCACATTCAACTCACAGAGTGGAACATTCCTTTTATTAGAGCAGCTATTTAACACTGTTTTTGTATACTCTGCAATTGGACATTGGGAGAGCTCTGAGGCCTCTGGTGCAAAGCAAAAATTCTTCACAAAATACCTAGAGAGAAGCAGTCTCAGAAACCACTTTTTGATGTGTGCATCCAACTCACAGAGTTGAACATTCCTTTTGTTAGAGCAGTTTTCAAACACTCTTTCTGTGGAATCCGCATGTGGATATTTGGACCACTTATAGGAATTTGCTGGAAACGGGACATCCACAGATAAAAACGAGACAGAAACATTCTCACAAACTCCTTTTTGATGTGTGCTCTCAACTAAGAGATGTGGACTTTACTTTTGATAGAGCAGTTTTGAAACACTCTTTTTCTAGAATCCGCAACTGGACATTTGGAGTGCTTTGAGGCCTGTGGTGGAAAAGGATGTATATTCACATAACCAGTAGACAGAAGCATTCTCTGAACCTTCTTTGTGGTACGTGCATTGAAGTCACAGAGTTCAACATTCCTTTTGACTGAGAAATTTTGAAACCCTGTTTTTACAGAGTCTTCAAGTGGATATTTGGAACGCTGATAGGAATTCGTTGGAAACCGGACACCTTCACACAAAAACTAGACAGAAGTATTCTCACAAACTTCTTTGTGATGTGTGCATTCAACTCACGGAGCTGAACATTTGTTTTGTTACAGCAGTTTTCAAACACTCATTTTCTGGAATTTGCAATTGGACATTTGGAGCACTTTGAGGTCTGTGCTGGTAAGGAAACATCTTCACATAACAGGTAGACAGAAGCAGTCTCTCAAACTTCTTTGTGGTGTGTGCATTCATCTCACAGAGTTGAACATTTCTTTGGACAGAGAAGTTTTGAAACACTCTTTTTACAGATTGTGGAAGTACATATTTGGAATCCTTATAGGAATTCGTTGGAAACGGGTCAACCTCACACAAAAACAAGACAGAAGCATTCTCACAATCTTCTGTGTCCTGTGAGCATTCAGCTCACGGAGCTGAACCCATCTTTTGATAGAGCAGTTTTGAAACACTCCTTTTGTAGAATCGGCAATGGACACTTGTAGCGCTTTGAGGCCTGTGGTGGAAAGGAAATATCTTGACATAAAAACTAGACAGAAGCATTCTCTGAATCTTCTTTGTGGTGGTGTGTGCATTCAACTCACAGAGTTGTACATTCCTTTTGACAGAGTAGTTTTGAAAGACTGTTTTTGTAGAATCTACAAGTGGAAATTTGGACCGTTTATAAGAATTCGTTGGAAATGGGAAACCTTCACAGAAATCTAGACAGAAGCATTCTCACAAACTTCTCTGTCATGAATGTATTCAACTCAAGTATTTAACATTACCTTTCATGGAGCAGTTTTGAAACACTCTTCTGGAAGTATATGCAAGTGGTCATTCGGAAAGCTATCAGGCCTGTGGTAGAAAAGGCAATATTTTCATATATATACTAGAAGGAATCATTCTCAGAAACTACTTTGTCTTGCTCACATTCAACTCACAGAGTGGAACATTCCTTTTATTAGAGCAGCTATTTAACACTGTTTTTGTATAATCTGCAATTGGACATTTGGAGAGCTCTGAGGCCTCTGGAGGAAAGCGTAATATCTTCACAAAAAACCTAAAGAGAATCACTCTCAGAAACCACTTTGTGATGTGTGCATCCAACTCACAGAGTTGAACATTGCTTTTGTTAGAGCAGTTATGAAACACTCTTTCTGTGGAATCCGCATGTGGATATTTGGACCACTTATAGGAATTTGCTGGAAACGGGACATCCACAGATAAAAACGAGACTTAAACATTCTCACAAACTCCTTTTTGATGTGTGCTCTCAACTAAGAGATGTGGACTTTACTTTTGATAGAGCAGTTTTGAAACACTCTTTTTCTAGAATCCGCAACTGGACATTTGGGGTGCTTTGAGGCCTGTGGTGGAAAAGGAAGTATATTCACATAACAAGCAGACAGAAGAATTCTCTAAACCTTCTTTGTGGTACGGGCATTCAAGTCACAGAGGTGTTCTTTCCTTTTGACTGAGAAGTTTTGAACCACTCTTTTTACAGTGTCCGCAAGTGGATATTTGCAACGCTGATAGGAATTCGTTGGAAACCGGACACCTTCACACAAAAACTAGACAGAAGTATTCTCACAAACTTCTGTGTGATGTGTGCATTCAACTCACGGAGCTGAACTTTTGTTTGTTAGAGCAGTTTTGAAACACTCATTTTCTGGAATTTGCAATTGGACATTTGGAGCGCTTTGAGGTCTGTGCTGGTAAGGAAATATCTTCACATAACAGGTGGACAGAAGCCGTCTCTCAAACTTCTGTGTGGTGTGTGCATTCATCCCACAGAGTTGAACATTCCTTTTGACAGAGAAGTTTTGAAACACTCTTTTTACAGAATATGCAAGTGTATATTTGGAATCCGTATGGGAACTCGTTGGAAACGGGTCAACCTCAAACAAAAACTAGACAGAAGCATTCTCACAATCTTCTGTGTCCTGTGAGCATTCAGCTGATGGAACTGAACCCATCTTTTGATAGAGCAGTTTTGAAACACTCCTTTTGTAGAATCGGCTAGTGGACACTTGGATTGCTTTGAGGCCTGTGGTGGAAAGGAAACATCTTGACATAAAAACTAGACAGAAGCATTCTCTGAATCTTCATTGTGGTATGTGCATTCAACTCTCAGAGTTGTACATTCCTTTTGACAGAGAAGTTTTGAAAGACTCTTTTTGTAGAATCTGCAAGTGGAAATTTGGACGGTTTCTAGCAATTCGTTGGAAACGGGACACCTTCACAGAAATCTAGACAGAAGCATTCTCACAATCTTTTCTGTGATGAGTGTATTCAACTGACGTAGTTTAACCTTTCCTTTCATGGAGCAGTTTTGAAACACTCTTTTGGCAGTATATGCAAGTTGTCATTCGGAAAGCTCTCAGGCCTGTGGTCAAATAGGCAATATTTTCACATATATCCTAGAAGGAATCATTCTCATAAACAACTTTGTGTTGCTCACATTCAACTCACAGAGTGGAACATTCCTTTTATTAGAGCAGCTATTTAACACTGTTTTTGTATAATCTGCAATTGGACATTGGGAGAGCTCTGAGTCCTCTGGTGGAAAGCGAAATATCTTCCCAAAAAACTTAGAGAGAAACATTCTCAGAAACCGCTTTGTGATGTGTGTATTCAACTCACAGATTTGAACATTCCTTATGTTAGATCAGTTTTGAAATACTCTTTTTGTGGAATCTGAATGTGGATATTTGCAACACTTAGAGGAATTTGCTGGAAACGGGACATCCTCACACAAAAACGAGACTGAAGCATTCACACAAATTACTTTGTGATGTGTGCTCTCAACTCACTGATGTGAACCTTACTTTTGATAGAGCAGTTTTGAAACACTCTTTTTCTTGAAACTGCAACTGGATATTTGGAGTGCTTTTAGGCCTCTGGTGGAAAAGGAAGTATCTTCATATAACAAGTAGACAGAAACATTCTCTGTACCTTCTTTGTGGTACGTGCATTCAACTCAGAGTGTTCAACATTCCTTTTGACTGAGAAGTTTTGAAATACTCTTTTTGTAGAATCCTCATGTGGATATTTGGATCACTTATAGGAATTTGCTGAAAAAGGGACATCCTCACACAAAAAGGAGACTGAAGCATTCTCACAAACTGCTTTGTGATGTGTGCTCTCAACTCACATATGTGAACCTTGCTTTGGATAGAGCAGTTTTGAAACACTCTTTTTCTAAGATCTGCAACTGGATATTTGGAGCGTGTTGCGGATTATGGTGGAAAAGCAAGTATCTTCACATATCAAGTAGACAGAAGCATTCTCTGAACCTTCCTTGCAGTACGTGCATTCAACTCAAAGAGCTCAACATTCCTTTTGACTGAGAAGTTTTGAAACACTCTTTTTATAGAATCTGCAAGTGGATATTTGGAACACTTATAGGAATTCGTTGGAAACGGGACAACTTCACACAAAAACTAGACCGAAGGATTCTCAGAAACTTCAGTGTGATATTTGCATTCAACTCTCAGAGCTGAACTTTTCTTTTGATAGAGCAGTTTTGAAACACTCTTTTTCTAGGATCTGCAAGTGGACAATTGGAGCGCTTTGTGGCCTGTGCTGGTAAGGAAATATCTTCACATAACAAGTAGAGAGAAGAAATCTCTCAAACTTCTTTGTGCTGTGTGCATTCATCTCACAGAGCTGAACATTCCTTTTGACAGAGTAATTTTGAAACCTTCTTTTTATGGAATGTGCAAGTGGATATTTGGAATGCTTATAGGAATTCGTTGGAAACGGGACACCCTCACACAAAAACTAGACGGAAGCATTCTCACAATCTTCTGTGTGATGTGAGCATTCAGCTCACAGAGCTGAACCTGTCTTTTGATAGAGCAGTTTTGAAACACTCTTTTTCTAGAATCGGCAAGTGCACATTTGGAGCGCTTTTTGGCCTTTGGAGGAAAGGAAATATCTTCACATAAAAAGAAAACAGAAGCATTCTCTGAATCTTCTTCGTGATGTGTGCATTCAACTCACAGAGTTGAACACTCCTTTTGACAGAGAAGTTTTGAAACACTCTTTTTGTAGAATCTGCAAGTGGAAATTTGGACCACTTATAGGAATTCTTTGGAAACAGGATACCTTCACACAAAAACTAGACGGAAGCATTGTCACAAACTTCTCTGTGATGAGTGCATTCAACTCACGGAGTTTGACATTTCTTTTCATGGAGCAGTTTTGAAACACTCTTTTTGCAGTATATGCAAGTGGTCATTCGGAAAGCTATGGGGCCTGTGGTCGAAAAGCCAATATCTTCACATATACCCTAGAAAGAATCATTGTCAGAAACTGCTTTGTGTTGCTCGCATTCAACTCACAGAGTGGAGCCTTCCTTTTGTTAGAGCAGCCATGAAACACTGTTTTCGTATAATGTGCAATTGGATATTGGGAGAGCTCTGAGGCCTCTGGTGGAAAACGAAATATCTTCACAAAAAACTTAGAGAGAAGCATTCTCAGAAACCACTTTGTGTCTTCTCCATCTCCCTCTCCCTCTCCCTCCTCTCCCTCTCCTCTCCCTCTCCTCTCCCTCTCTCCTTTCTTTGGTCTCCCTCTCCTTCTTTTTTCGGTCTCCCTCTGTTGCCGAAGCTGGACTGTGCTGCCGTGATCTCGGCTCGCTGCAACCTCCCTGCCTCGGGCTCCTGTGAATCTCCTGTCTTGGCCTGCCGGGTGCCTGGGATTGCAGGCGCGCCCTGCCGCGCCTGAATGGTTTTTGTGTTTTGGGTGGAGACGGGGTTTTGCCGTGTTGACCGGCTGGTCTCCAGCTCCTGGCCTCGAGTGAACTTCCTGCCTTTGCCTCCTGAGGTGCTGGGATTGCAGACGGAGTCTCGCTCACTCAATGCTCAATGGTGTTCAGGCTGGAGTGCAGTGGCGTGATCTCGGCTCGCCAAAACCTCCACCTACCAGCCTCCTGCCTTGGCCTCTTAAAGTGCTAAGTTTACAGCCTCTGCCCTGCCGCCACCCCGTCTAGGAAGTGAGGACCGTTTCTGCCTGGCACCCATCGTCTGGGATGTGAGGAGCCCCTCTGCCTGTCCGCCCCATCTGGGAAGTGAGGAGCGCCTCTGCCCGGCCGCCCATCGTCTGGGATGTGAGGAGAGCCTCTGCCCGGCTGCCCCATCTGGGAAGTGAGAAGCGCCTCTGCCCAGTCGCCCAACTTCTGGGAAGAGAGTTGCACCTCTGCCCAGCCGCCCCATCTGGGAGGTGAGGAGTGCCTCTGCCCGGCTGCCACCCAGTCTGGGAGGAAGTGAGGAGAACCTCTGACCGGCCGCCCCGTCTGGGAGGTGAGGAATGCCTCTGCCTGGCCGCCACCCCGTCTGGGAGGAAGTGAGGAGCGCCTCTGCCCGGCCACCCATCGTCTGGTTGGTGAGGAGTGCCTCTTCCCGGCCGCCCCGTCTGGGAAGTGAGGAGCGCCTTTGCCCGGCCGCCCAGTCTGGGAGGTGAGGAGTGCCTCTGCCTGGCTGCCACCCTGTCTGGGAGGAAGTGAGGAGAACCTCTGCCCGGCCGCCCCATCTGGGAGGTGAGGAGCACTTCTGACTGGCCGCCACCCCGTCTGGGAGGAAGTGAGGAGCGCCTCTGCCCGGCTGCCCCATCTGGGAAGTAAGGAGTGACTCTGCCCAGCCGCCACCCCATATGGGAAGTGAGGAGCGCCTCTGCCTGGCCACCCCGTCTGGGAGGTGAGGAGCGCCTCTGAACCAACACTGAACCACTGCACTCCAGCCTGGGTGACAGAGTGAGACTCTGCCTCAAAAAATATAGGTGTGTTTGAACAAATATTTACTGTCAAAATAATAATTAAAAAACCAAATAAATCAAACCAAAAATAAAAAAAAAAAGAAACCACATTGTGATGTCTGCATTCAACTCACAGAGTTGAACATTCCTTTTGTTAGAGCAGTTTTGAAACACTCTTTCTTTAGAATCCGCATGTGGATATTTGGACCACTTATAGGAATTCGCTGGAAACGGGACATCCACAGATAAAAACGAGACAGAAACATTCTCACAAACTCCTTTTTGATGTGTGCTCTCAACTAAGAGATGTGAACTTTACTTTTCATAGAGCAGTTTTGAAACACTCTTTTTCTAGAATCTGCAACTGGACATTTGGAGTGCTTTGAGGCCTGTGGTGGAAAAAGAAGTATATTCACATAACAAGTAGACAGAAGAATTCTCTGAACCTTCTTTGTGGTACGTGCATTCAAGTCACAGAGTTGAACATTCCTTTTGACTGAGAAGTTTTGAAACCTGTTTTTACAGAATCGGCAAGTGGATATTTGGAACGCTGATAGGAATTCGTTGGAAACCGGACACCTTCACACAAAAACTAGACAGAAATATTCTCACAAACTTCTGTGTGATGTGTGCATTCAACTCACGGAGCTGAACTTTGATTTTGTTACAGCAGTTTTGAAACACTCTTTTTCTAGAATCTGCAAGTATACATTTGGAGCGCTTTGAGGTCTGTGCTGGTAAGGAAATATCTTCACATAACAGGTAGACAGAAGCAGTCTCTCAAACTTCTTTGTTGTGTGTGCATTCATCTCACAGAGTTGAACATTCCTTTTGACAGAGAAGTTTGAAACCCTCTTTTTATAGAATGTGCAAGTGGATGTTTGGAATGCTTATAGGAATTCGTTGGAAATGGGACACACTCACACAAAAACTAGACAGGAGCATTCTCACAATCTTCTGTGTGATGTGAGCATTCAGCTCACAGAGCTGAACCTGTCTTTTGATAGAGCAGTTTTGAAACACTCTTTTTCTAGAATCGGCAAGTGCACATTCGGAGCGCTTTGAAGCCTTTAGAGGAAAGGAAATATCTTCACATAAAAACTAGACAGAAGCATTCTCTGAATCTTCTTTGTGGTGTGTGCATTCAACTCACAGAGTTGAACACTCCTTTTGACAGAGAAGTTTTGAATCACTCTTTTTATAGAATCTGCAAGTGGATGTTTGGAATGCTTATAGGAATTCTTTGGAAACGGGACACCTTCACACAAAAAGAAGACAGAAGCATTCTCACAAACTTCTGTGTGATGTGTGCATTCAACTCACAGAGCTGAACTTTTCTTTTGATAGAGTAGTTTTGAAACACTCTTTTTCTAGGATCTGCAAGCGGACATTTGGAGCGCTTTGAGGCGTGTGCTGGTAAGGAAATATCTTCACATAAGAAGCAGACAGAAGCAATCTCTCAAACTACTTTGTGGTGTGTGCATTCATCTCACAGAGTTGAACATTCTTTTTGACAGAGTAGTTTTGAAACACTCTCTTTATAGAATGTGCAAGTGGATATTTGGAATGCTTATAGGAATTCGTTGGAAACGCAACACCCTCACACAAAAACTAGACAGAAATATTATCACAACCTTCTGTGTGATGTGAGCATTCAGCTCACAGAGCTGATCCTGTCTTTTGATAGAGCAGTTTTGAAACACTCTTTTTCTACAATCGGCAAGTGCACATTTGGATCGCTTCGAGGCCTTTGGATTAAAGAAAATATCTTCAGATAAAAACTAGACAGAAGCATTCTCTGAATCCTCTTTGTGGTGTGTGCATTCAACTCACAGAGTTGAACACTCCTTTTGACAGAGAAGTTTTGAATCACTCTTTTTGTAGAATCTGCAAAGTGGAAATTTGGACCGCTTATAGGAATTCTTTGCAAACAGGACACCTTCACACAAAAACTAGACAGAAGCATTCTCACAAACTTCTCTGAGATGAGCTCATTCAACTCACGGGGTTTAACCTTTCTTTTCATGGAGCAGTTTTGAAACACTTTTTTTGCAGTATATGCAAGTGGTCATTCGGAAAGCTATGAGACCTGTGGTTGAAAAGGCAATATCTTCACATATATTCTAGAAGAGATCATTCTCAGAAACTACTTTGTGTTGCTCGCATTCAACTCTCAGAGTGGAGCATTCCTTTTGTTAGAGCAACCATTAAACACTGTTTTTGTATAATCTGCAATTGGACATTAGGAGAGCTCTGAGGCCTCTGGTGGAAAACGAAATACCTTCACAAAAAACCTAGAGAGAAGCATTCTCAGAAACCACTTTGTGATGTGTGCATTCAACTCACAGAGTTGAACATTCCTTTTGTTAGAGCAGTTTTGAAACACTCTTTTTGTAGAATCTGCATGTGGATATTTAGACCACTTATAGGAATTTGCTGGAAACGGGACATCCTCACACAAAAACGAGACAGAAGCATTCTCACAAACTACTTTGTGATGTGTGCTCTCAACTCACAGATGTGAACCTTACTTTTGTTAGAGCAGTTTTCAAACACTCTTTTTCTAGAATCTGCAACTGGACATTTGGAGTGCTTTGAGGCCTGTGGTGGGAGAGGAAGTATCTTCACATAAGAAGTAGACAGAAGCATTCTCTGAACCTTCTTTGTGGTACGTGCATTCAACTCACAGAGTTGAACATTCCATTTGACAGAGTTGTTTTGAAACACTCTTTTTACAGAATCTGCAAGTGGATATTTGAAACGCTTATAGGAATTCGTTGGAAACGGGACACCTTCACACAAAAACTAGACAGAAGCACTCTCACAAACTTCTGTGTGATGTGTGCATTCAACTCACAGAGCTGAACTTTTCTATTGATAGAGCAGTTTTGAAACACTCTTTTTCTAGGATGTGCAAGTGGATATTTGGAGCGCTTTGAGGCCTGTGCTGGTAAGGAAATATCTTCACATAACAAGTAGACAGAAGGAATCTCTCAAACTTATTTGTGGTGTGTGCATTCATCTCACAGAGCTGAACATTCCTTTTGAAAGAGTAGTTTTGAAACCCTCTTTTTACAGAATGTGCAAGTGGATATTTGGAATGCTTATAGGAATTCGTTGGAAACGGGACACCTTCACACAAAAACTAGACAGAAGCATTCTCACAAACTTCTCTGTGATGAGTGCATTCAACTCACAGAGTTTAACCTTTCTTTTCATGGAGCAGTTTTGAAACACTCTTTTTGCAGTATATGCAACTGGTCATTCGGAAAGCTATGAGGCCTGAGGTCGAAAAGGCAGTATCTTCACATATAACCTGGAAAGAATCATTGTTAGCACCTACTTTGTGTTGCTCGCATTCAGCTCACAGAGTGGAGCATTCCTTTTGTTAGAGCAGCCATGAAACACTGTTTTTGTATAATGTGCAATTGGACATTGGGAGAGCTCTGAGGCCTCTGCTGGAAAACGAAATATCTTCACAAAAAACCTAGAGAGAAGCATTCTCAGAAACCACTTTGTGATGTGTGCATTCAACTCACAGAGTTGAACATTCCTTTTGTTAGAGCAGTTTTGAAACCCTCTTTTTCTAGAATCCGCATGTGGATATTTTGATCACTTAAAGGAATTTGCTGGAAACGGGACATCCTCACACAAAAACTAGACTGAAGCATTCTCACAAACTCCTATGTAATGTGTGCTCTCAACTCAGGGATGTGAACCTTACTTTTGATAGGGCAGTTTTGCAACACTCTTTTTCTAGAATCTGCAGGTGGAAATTTGGACCGCTTATACGAATTCGTTGGAAACGGGACATCTTCACACAAAAACTAGACAGAAGCATTTTCACAATCTTCTCTGAGATGAGTGCATTCAACTCACAGAGTTTAACCTTTCTTTTCATGGATCAGTTTTGAAACACTCTTTTTGATGTATATGCAAGTGGTCATTCAGAATTCAACGAGGCCTGTTGTCGAAAAGGCAATATCTTCACATATAACTTGGAAAGAATCTTTCTCAGAAACTGCTTTGAGTTGCTCGAATTCAACTCACAGTGTGGAATATTCCTTTTGTTAGAGCAGCCATGAAACACTGTTTTTGTATACTCTGCCCTTGGACATTGGGAGAGCTCTGAGGCCTCTGGTGGAAAACGAAATACCTTCACAAAAAACCTAGAGAGAAGCATTCTCAGAAACCACTTTCGGATGTGTGCATTCACCTCACAGAGTTGAACATTCCTTTTGTTATAGCAGTTTCGAAACACTGTTTTTGTAGAATCCGCATGTGGATATTTGGACCACTTAGACGAATTTGCTGAAAACGGGACATCCTCACACAAAAACGAGACTGAAGCATTCTCAAAAACTACTTTGTGATATGTGCTCTCAACTCACAGATGTGAACCTTACTTTTGATAGAGCAGTTTTGAAACACTCTTTTTCTAGAATCTGCAACTGGACATTTGGAGCACTTTGAGGACTGTGGTGGAAAGGAAATATCTTCACATAAAAATTAGACAGAAGCATTCTCTGAATCTTCTTTGTTGTGTGTGGATTCAACTCACAGAGTTGAACATTCCTTTTGCAGAGAAGTTTTGAAACACTCTTTTTGTAGAATCTGCAAGTGGAAATTTGGACCTCTTTTAGGAATTCGTTGGAAAAGGGACACCTACTCAGAAAACTAGACAGAAGTATTCTCACAAACTTCTGTGTAATGTGTGCATTCAACACACGGAGCTGAACTTTTCTTTTGATAGAGCAGTTTTGATACACTCTTTTTCTAGAATCTGCAAGTGGACATTTTGAGCACTTTTAGGCCTGTGCTGGATAGGAAATATCTTCACATAACAAGTAGACAGAAGCAATCTCTCAAACTTCTTTGTGGTGTGTGCATTCATCTCACAGAACTGAACATTATTTTTGACAGAGTAGTTTGAAACCCTCCTTTTATAGTATGTGCAAATGGATATTTGGAATGCTTATAGGAATTCGTTGGAAACGGGACACCCTCACACAAAATCTAGAGAGAAGCATTCTCAGAAACTACTTTGTGTTGCTCGCATTCAACTCAAAGAACTGAACCTGTCTTTTGATAGAGCAGTTTTGAACCACTCTTTTTCTAGAATCGGCAAATGGACACTTTGGGCGCTTAGAGGCCTGTGGTGGAAAGGAATTATCTTCACATAAAAACTAGACAGAAGCATTCTCTGAATCTTCTTTGTGGTGTGTGCATTCAGCTCCAGATTTGAACATTCCTTTTGACAGAGAAGTTTTGAAACACTCTTTTTGTAGAATCTGGAAGTGGAAACTTGGACCGCTTATAGGAATTCGTTGGAAACGGGACACCTTCACACAAAAATTAAACAGAAGCATTCTCACAAACTTATCTGTGATGAGTGCATTCAACTCACGGAGTTTAAAATTTTTTTTCATGGAACAGTTTTGAAACACTCTTTTTGCAGTATATGCAAGTGGTCATTCGGAAAACATTGGGTCCTGTGGTCGAAAAGGCAATATCTTCACATATAACCTAGAAAGAATCATTCTGAGAAACTACTTGGTGTTGCTCACATTCAACTCACAGAGTGGAACATTCCTTTTGTTAGAGAAGCCATGAAACACTGTTTTTGTAGAATCTGCAATTGGACATTGGGAGAGCTCTGAGGCCTCTGGTGGAAAAGGAAATATCTTCACAGAAAACCTAGAGAGAAATATTGTCATAAACTACTTTGTGATGTGTGCATTCAACTCACAGAGATGAACATTCCTTTTGTTAGAGCAGTTTTTAAACACTCTTTTTGTAGAATCCGCATGTGGATATTTGGAACACTTCAAGGAATTTGCTGGAAACGGGACATCCTCACACAAAAACGAGATTGAAGCATTCTCACAAACTCCTTTGTGATGTTTGCTCTCAACTCACTGATGTGAACCTTACTTTTGATAGAGCAGTTTTGAAACACTCTTTTTCTAGAATCTGCAACTGGACATTTGGAGCGCTTTGAGGCCTGTGGTGGAAAAGGAAGTATCTTCACATAACAAGTAGACAGAAGCATTCTCTGAACCTTCTTTGCAGTACGTGCATTCAACTCATAGAATTGAACATTCCTTTTGACTGAGAAGTTTTGAAACACTCTTTTTTTCTTTTTATTATTATTATTATTATTATTATTATACTTTAAGCTCTATGGTTCTTGTGTGCAACGTGCAGGTAAGTTACACATGTATACATGTGTCATGCTGGTGGCTGTACCCACCAACTCGTCATCTAGCATTAGGTATATCTCCCAATGCTATCCCTCCCCCCTCCCCGCACCCCACGACAGTCCCCAAAGTGTGATGTTCCCCTTCCTGTGTCCATGTGTTCTCATTGTTCAATTCCCACCTATGAGTGAGAATATGCGGTGTTTGGTTTTTTGTTCTTGCGATAGTTTACTAAGAATGAGGATTTCCAATTTCATCCATGTCCCTACAAAAGACATGAACTCTTCATTATTTATGGCTGCATAGTATTCCATGGTGTATATGTGCCACATTTTCTTAATCCAGTCTATCATTGTTGGACATTTGGGTTGGTTGCAAGTCTTTGCTATTGTGAATAATGCTGCAATAAACATATGTGTTCATGTGTCTTTATAGCAGCATGATTTACAGTACTTTGGGTATATACCCAGTAATGGGATGGCTGGGTCAAATATAATATCTAGTTCTAGATCCCTGAGGAATCGACAAACTGACTTCCACAAGGGTTGAACTAGTTTACAGTCAAACCAAGAGTGTAAAAGTGAAACACTCTTTTTATAGAATCTGCAAGTGGATATTTGGAACGCTTATAGGAACTCATTGGAAACGGGACACTTTCACACAAAAACTAGACAGAAGGATTCTCAGAAACTTCTGTGTGATGTGTGAATTCAACTCACAGAGCTGAACTTTTCTTTTGATAGAGCAGTTTTGAAACACTCTTTTTCA
The DNA here is from genome assembly GCF_028885655.2 of Pongo abelii. Taxonomy (NCBI): domain Eukaryota; kingdom Metazoa; phylum Chordata; class Mammalia; order Primates; family Hominidae; genus Pongo; species Pongo abelii. Next base: position 47,218,481 of record NC_071993.2, read on the forward strand.
AGAATCTGCAAGTGGACATTTGGAGCACTTTGAGGACTGTGCTGGTAAGGAAATATCTACACATAAAAAGTAGACAGAAGCAATCTCTCAAATTTTTTGTGATGTGTGCATTCATCTCACAGAGCTGAACATTCCTTTTGACAGAGGAGTTTTGAAAACCTCTTTTTATAGAATGGGCAAGTGGATATTTGGAATGCTTATAGGAATTCGTTGGAAATGGGACACCCTCAGTCAAAAACTAGACAGACGCATTCTCACAATCTTCTTTGTGATGTGCACATTCAGCTCACAGACCTGAACCTGTCTTTTGATAGAGCGGTTTAAAACACTCTTTTTCTAGAATCTGCAAGTGGACATTTGGAGCGCTTTGAGGCCTGTGGTGTAAAGGAAATATCTTCACATAAAAACTAGACAGAAGCATTTTCTGAATATTCTTTGTGGTGTGTGCATTCAACCCACAGATTTGAACATTCCTTTTGACAGAGAAGTTTAGAAACACGCTTTTTGTGGAATTTGCAGGTGGAAATTTGGACCGCTTATAGGAATTCGTTGGAAACGGGACACTTTCACACAAAAACAAGACAGAAGCATTCTCACAAACTTCTTTGTGAAGTCTGCATTCAACTCACAGAGCTGAAGTTTTCTTTTGATTGAGCAGTTTTGAAACACTCTTTTTCTAGAATCAGCAAGTGGACATTTGGAGCGCTTTGAGGCCTGTGGAGGAAAGGAAATATCTTCACATAAAAACTAAACAGATGCATTCTCTGAATCCTATTTTTGATGTGTGCATTCAACACACAGATTTGAATATTCCTTTTGTTACAGCAGTTTTGAAACACTCTTTTTGTAGAATCCGCATGTGGTTATTTGGACCACTTATCGGAATTTGCTGGAAACGGGACATCCTCACACAAAAACAAGACTGAAGCAATCTCAGAAACCCCTTTGTGATGTGTTCCCTCCACTCACAGATGTGAACCTTACTTTTGATAGAGCAGTTTTGAAACACTTTTTTTCTAGGATCTGCAAGTGGACATTTGGTGCGCTTAGAGGCCTGTGGTGTAAAAGGAAATATCTTCACATAACAAGTAGAAAGAAGCATTCTCTGAACCTGCTTTGTGGTACGTGCATTCAACTCACAGAGTTGAACATTCCTTTTGACTGAGAAGTTTTGAAACACTCTTTTCATAGGATATACAAGTGGATATTTGGAACACTTATAGGAATTTGCTGGAAACCAGACAACAAAACAGAAAAACTAGACAGAAGCCTTCTCACAAACTTCTCTGTGATGTGTGTATTCAACTCACAGAGGTGAACCTGTCTTTTGATAGAGCAGTTTTGAAACACTCTTTTTCTGGCATCGGCAAGTGGACATATGGAGTGCTTTGAGGCCTGTGGTGGAAAAGGAAGTATATTCACATAACAAGTAGACAGAAGCATTCTCTGAACCTTCTTTGTGGTACGTGCATTCAAGTCACAGAGTTGAACATTCCTTTTGACTGAGAAGTTTTGAAACACTGTTTTTACAGAGTCGGGAAGTGGATATTTGGAACGCTGATAGGAATTTGTTGGAAACCGGACACCTTCACACAAAAACTAGACAGAAGTATTCTCACAAACTTCTTCGTGATGTGTGCATTCAACTCGCGGAGCTGAACTTTTGATTTTTTAGAGCAGATTTGAAACGCTCTTTTTCTGGAATTTGCAATTGGACATTTGGAGCGCTTTGAGGTCTGTGCTGGTAAGGAAATATCTTCACATAACAGGTAGACAGAAGCAGTCTCTCAAACTTCTTTGTGGTGTGTGCATTCATCTCACAGAGTTGAACATTCCTTTTCACAGAGAAGTTTTGAAACACTCTTTTTATAGAATGTGCAAGTGGATATTTGGAATCCTTATAGGAATTCGATGGAAACGGGTCAAACTCACACCAAAAACTAGACAGAAGCATTCTCACAATCTTCTGTGTCATGTGAGCATTCAGCTCACGGAGCTGAACCCATCTTTTGACAGAGCAGTTTTGAAACACTCCTTTTGTAGAATCGGCAAGTGGACATTTGGAGTGCTTTGAGGCTTTGGGTGGAAAGGAAATATCTTCACATAAAAACTAGACAGAAGCATTCTCTGAATCTTCTTTGTGGTGTGTACATTCAACTCACAGAGTTTAGCATTCCTTTTGACAGAGAAGTGTTGAAAAACTCTTTTTGTATAATCTGCAAGGGGAAATTTGGACTGCTTATAGGAATTCTTTGGAAACGGGACACTTTAAACACAAAAACTAGACAGAAACATTCTCAGAAACTTCTTTGTGATGTCTGCATTCAACTCGCAGAGCTGAACTTTTCTTTTGGTAGAGGAGTTTTGAAACACTCTTTCTCTAGAATCTGAAAGTGGACATTTGGAGTGCTTTGCTGGCAGTGCTGGTAAGGTAATATCTTCACATAACAGGTAGACAGAAGCAATCTCTCAAACTTCTTTGTGGTGGGTGCATTCTTCTCACAGAGTTGAACATTTCTTTTGCCAGAGTAGCTTTGAAACACTCTTTTTATAGAATGTGCAAGTGGATATTTGGAATGCTTATGGGACTTCTGTGAAACGAGATACCCTCACACAAAAACTAGACCAAAGCCTTCTCACAATCTTCTGTGTGATGTGAGCATTCAGCTCACAGAGCTGAACCTGTCTTTTGATAGAGCAGTTTTGAAACACTCTTTTTCTGGAATTGGCAAGTGGACATTTGGAGCGCTTTGAGGCTTGTGGTGGAAAGGAAATATCTTCACATAAAAACTAGACAGAATTATTCTCTGAATCTTCCTTGTGGTGTGTGCATTCAACTCGCAGATTTGAACATTCCTTTTGACAGAGATGTTTTGAAACACTCTTTTTGAAGAATCTGCAAGTTGAAATTTGGACCGCTTACAGGAATTCGTTGGAAACGGGACACCTTCATACAAAAACTAGTCAGAAGAATTCTCACAAACGTCTCTGTGATGAGTGCATTCAACTCACGGAGTTTAACCTTTCTTTTCATGTTGCAGATTTGAAACAGTCTTTTTGCAGTACATGCCAGTGGTCATTCGGAAAGATATGAGGCCTGTGGTCGAAAAGGCAATATCGTCATATATAACCTAGAAAGAATCATTCTCAGAAACTACTTTGTGTTGCTCGCAATCAACTCACAGAGTGGAACATTCCTTTTGTGAGAGCATCCATGAAACACTGGTTTTGTATAATCTGCAATTGGACATTGGGAGATCTCTGAGGCCTCTGGTGGAAAACGAAATATCTTCACAAAATAATTAGAGAGAAGCATTCTCAAAAACCAATTTGTGATGTGCACATTCACCTCACAGTGTTGAACATTCCTTTTGTTAGAGCAGTTTTGAAACACTCTTTCTGTAGAATGCGCATGTGGATATATGGACCACTTATAGGAATTTGCAGGAAACAGGACATCCTCTCACAAAAATGAGACTGAAGCATTCTCACAAACTCCTTTGTGATGTGTGGTCTCAACTCACAGATGGACACTTACTTTTGATAGATTAGTTTTGAAGCAATCTTTTTCTAGAATCTGCAACTGGACAATTGGAGCGCTTAGAGGCCTGTGGTGTAAAAGGAAGTATCTTCACTTAACAAGAAGACATAAGCATTCTCTGAACCTGCTTTGTGGTACTTGCATTCAACTCACAGAGTTGAACATTCCTTTTGACTGAGAAGTTTTGAAACACTCTTTTCATAGGATCTCCAAGTGGATATTTGGAACGCTTATAGGAATTTGTTGGAACCCAGACAACACCACACAAAAACTAGACAGAAGTATTCTCACAAACTTCTGTGTGAAGTGTGCATTCAACTCACAGAGCTGAACTTTTCTTTTGATAGAGCAGTTTTGAAACACTCTTTTTCTAGAATCTGCAAGTGGATATTTGGAGCGATTTGTGGCCTGTGTTTTTAAGGAAATATCTTCACGTAGCAAGTAGACAGAAACAACCTCTAAAAGTTCCTTGTGGTGTGTGCCTTCATCTCACAGAGTTGAACATTCCTTTTGACAGAGTAGTTTTGAAACCCTCTTTTTATAGAATGTGCAAGTGGATATTTGGAATGCTTATAGGAATTCGTTGGAAACGGGACACCCTCACACAAAAACGAGACAGAAGCATTCTCACAATCTTCTGTGTGATGTGAGAATTCAGCTCAGAGAGCTGAACCTGTCTTTTGATAGAGCAGTTTTGAAACACTCTTTTTCTAGAATCGGCAAATGGACATTTGGAGCGCTTTGAGGCCTGTGGTGGAAAGGAAATATCTTCACATAAAAACTAAACAGAAGTATTCTCTGAACCACCTTTGTCGTACGTGCATTCAACTCACAGAGTTGAACATTCCTTTTGACTGAGAATTTTTGAAACACTCTTTTTATAGAATCGGCAAGTGGATATTTGGAATGCGTAGAGGAATTCGATGGAAATGGGACACCTTCACACAAAAACTAGACAGAAGCATTCTCACAAACTTCTGTATGATATATGCATTCAACTCACAGAGCTGAAATTTTCTTTTGATAGAGGAGTTTTGAAACACCCTTTTTCTAGAATCTGCAGGTGGACATTTGGAGCACTTTGCTGCCTGGGCTGGTAAGGAAGTATCTTCACATAACAGGTAGACTGAAGCAATCTCTCAAATTTCTTTGTGGTGTGTGCATTCATCTCACAGAGTTGAACATTTCTTTTGACAGAGTAGTATTGAAACACTCTTTTTATAGAATGTTGAAGTGGATATTTGGAATGCTTATAAGAATTCTGTGTAAAGGGGTTACCCTCACACAAAAACTAGACAGAAGTCTTCTCACAATCTTTATGTGATGTGAGCATTCAGCTCACAGAGCTGAACCTGTGTTTTGATAGAGCACTTTTGAAACACTCTTTTCCTAGAATCTGCAAGTGGACATTTGGAGCGCTTTGAGGCCTGTGCTTGTAAGGAAATACCTTCACATAACAAGGATTCAGATGAAATCTCTCAAACTTCTTTGTGGTAGGTGAATTCAACCCACAAAGTTGAACATTCCTTTTGACTGAGAAGTTTTGAAACACTCTTTTTATAGAATCTGCAAGTGGATATTTGAAACACCTAGAGGAATTCGTTGGAAATGGGACACCTTCACACAAAAACTAGACAGAAGTATTCACACAAACTTCTGTGAGATGTGTGCATTCCAATCACAGAGCTGAACCTTTCTTTTGATAGAGCAGTTTTGAAACACTCTTTCTAGAATCTGCAACTGGACATTTGGAGCACTTTGAGGCCCGTGGTGTTAAAGGAAGTATCTTCACATAACAAGTAGACAGAAGCATTCTCTGAACCTTCTTTGTGGTATGTGCATTCAACTCTCAGAGTTGAATATTCCTTTTGAATGAGAAGGTTTGAAACACTCTTTTTATAGAATCTGCAATTGGATATTTGGAACGATTATAGGAATTATTTGGGAACGGAACACCTCCACACAAAAACTAGACAGAAGCATTCTCACAAACTTCTGTGTGACGTGTGCATTCAACTCACACAGCTGAACTTTTCTTTTCATAGAGCAGTTTTGAAACACTCTTTTTCTTGTATCTGCAAGTGGACGTTTGGAGCGCTTTGAGGCCTTTGCTGGTAAGGAAATATCATCACATAACAAGTAGACAGAAGCAATCTCTGAAACTTCTTTGTGGTGTGTGTATTCATCTCACAGAGTTGAACATTCCTTTTGACAGGGTAGTTTTGAAGCACTCTGTTCATAGGATCTGCAAGTTGAAATTTGGATCTCTTATAGGAATTCGTTGGAAACGGGACAACTTCATACAAAAATTAGACAGAAGCATTCTCACAATCTTCTGTGTGATGTGAGCATTCAGCTGACAGAGCTGAACCTGTCTTTTGACAGAGCAGTTTTGAAACCCTCTTTTTCTAGAATCGGCAAGTAGACATTTGGAGTGCTTTGAGGCATGTGGTGGAAAGGAAATATCTTCGCATAAAAACTAGACAGAAGCATTCTCGGAATCATCTTTTTGGTGAGTGCATTCAACTCACAGATTTGAACGTTCCCTTTGGCAGAGAAGTTTTGAAGCACTCTTTTTGGAGAATCTGCAGGTGGAAATTTTGACCGCTTACACGAATTCGTTGGAAACCGGACATCTTCTCACAAAAAACTAGACAGAAGCATTGTCACTAACTTCTCTGTGATAAGTGCATTCAACTGAAGGAGTTTTACCATGCTTTTCATGGAGCAGTTTTGAAACACTCTTTTTGCAGTATATGCAAGTGTTCATTCGGAAAGCTGTGTGGCCTGTGGTCGAAAAGGCAATAACTTCACATATAACCTAGAAAGAATCATTGTCAGAAACTACTTTGCATTGTTCGCATTCAACTCACGAAGTGGAACGTTCCTTTTGTTAGAGCAGCCACGAAACACTGTTTTTGTATAATCTGCAATTGGACATTGGGGGAGATCTGAGGCCTCTGGTGGAAAACGAAATATCTTCACAAAATACCTATAGAGAAGCATTCTCTGAAACCAGTTTTTGATGTGTGCATTCCACTCACAGAGTTGAACATTCCTTTTGCCAGAGCAGTTTTGAAACACTCTTTTTGTAGAATGTGCATGTGGATATTTGGACCACTTATAGGAATTTGCTGGAAACAGGACATCCTCACACAAAAACGAGACTGAAGCATTCTCACAAACTCCTTTGTGATGTGTGCTCTCAACTCACAGATGTGAACCTTACTTTTGATAGAGCACTTTTGAAATCCTCTTTTTCTAGAATCTGCAACTGGACATTTGGAGCGCTTGGAGTGCTGTGGTGGAAAACGATGTATCTTCACATAACAAGTAGGCAGAAGCATTCTCTGAAGCTTGTTTGTGGTATGTGCATTCAACTCACAGAGTTGAACATTGCTTTTGACTGAGAAGTTTGGAAACACTCTTTTTAAAGAATCTGCTTGTGGATATTTGGAACGCTTATAGGAATTCGTTCGAAAACGGATAGCTTCACACAAAATCTAGACAGAAGGATTCTCACAAACTTCTCTGTGAAGAGTGCATTCAACTGACGGAGTTTAACATTTTTTTTCATGGAGCAGTTTTGAAACACTCTTTTTGCAGTATATGCAAGTGGTCATTTGGAAAGCTATAAGGCCTGTGATCAAAAAGGCAATATTTTCACATAAAACCTAGAAAGAGTCATTCTCAGAAACTTCTTTGTGTTTCTCGCATTCAACTGACAGAGTGGAAAATTCCTTTTGTTAGAGCAGTCACGAAACACTGTTTTTGTATAATCTGCAATTGGACATTGGGAGAGCTCTGAGGCCTCTGGTGGAAAACCAAATGTCTTCACAAAAAATCTAGACAGAGTCATTATCAGAAACCACTTTGTGATGTGTTCATTCAACTCACAGATTTGAAGATTCCTTTTGTTAGAGCAGTTTTGAAACTCTCTTTTTGTAGAATCCGCATGTGGATATTTGGACCACTTAGAGGGATTTGCTGTAAACGGGACATCCTCACACAAAAAAGAGACTGAAGAATTCTCACAAACTCCTTTGTGAAATATGCTCTCAACTCACAGACGTGAACCTTACTTTTGATAGGGCAGTTTTGAAACACTCTTTTTCTAGAATCTGCAACTGGACATTTGGAGCGCTTTGAGGCCTGTGGTGGAAAAGGTAGTATCTTCACATAACAAGCTGACAGAAGCATTTTCTGAAGCTTCTTTGAGGAACGTGCATTCAGCTCAGAGAGTTGAACATTCCTTTTGACTGAGAAGTTTTGAAACACACTTTTTATAGAATCTGCAAGTGCATATTTGGAACGATTATAGGAATTCATTGCAAAAGGGACCCCTTCACACAAAAAGTAGACAGAAGGATTCTCACAAACTACTGTGTGATCTGTGCATTCAACTCACGGAGCTGAACTTTTCTTTTGATAGAGCAGTTTTTAAACACTCATTTTATAGAATCTGCAAGTGGACATTTGGAGCGCTTTGAGCCCTGTGCTGGTAAGGAAATACCTTCACATAACAAGTAGACAGAAGCAATCTCTCAAACTTCTTTCTGGTGTGTGCATTCATCTCACAGAGCTGAACATTCCTTTCAACAGAGTAGTTTTGAAACCCTCTTTTTATAGAATGTGCAAGTGGATATTTGGAATGCTTATAGGAATTCGTTGGAAACGGTTCACACTCCCAAAAACTAGACAGAAGCATTCTCACAATCTTCTGTGTGAAGTGAGCATTCAGCTCACAGAGCTGAACCTGTCTTTTGATAGAGCGGTTTTAAAACACTCTTTTCCTAGAATCGGCAAGTGGATATTTGGAGCGCTTTGAGGTCTGTGGTGGAAAGGAAATATCTTCACATAAAAACTAGATAGAAGCATTCTCTGAATCTTCTTTGTGTTGTGTGCATTCATCTCACAGAGTTGAACATTATTTTGACAGAGAAGTTTTGAAACAATCTTTTTGTAGTATCTGCAAGTGGAAATTTGGACCGCTTATAGGAATTCGCTGGAAACGGGACACCTTCACCCAAAAACTAGACAGAAGGATTCTCACAAGCTTCTGTGTGATGTGTGCATTCAACACACGGAGCTGAACTTTTCTTTTGATAGAGCAGTTTTGAAACACTCATTTTCTAGAATCTGCAAGTGGACATTTGGAGTGCTTTGAGGCCTGTGTTGGTAAGGAAATATCTTCACATAACAAGTAGACGGAAGCAATCTCTCAAACTTCTTTCTGGTGTGTGCATTCATCTCACAGGGTTGAACATTCCTTTTCACAGAGTAGTTTTGAAACCCTCTTTTTATAGAATGTGCAAGTGGATATTTGGAATGCTTATAAGAATTCGTTGCAAACGGGACACCCTCACACAAAAACTAGACAGAAGCATTCTCACAATCTTCTGTGTGACGTGAGCATTCTGCTCACAGAGCTGAACCTGTCTTTTGATAGAGCAGTTTTGAAACACTCTTTTTCTAGAATCGGCAAGTGGACATTTGGAGAGCTTTAAGGCCTGTGGTACAAAGGAAATATATTCACATAAAAACTAGACAGAAGCATTCTTTGAATCTTCTTCGTGGTGTTTGCATTTAACTCACGGAGTTGAACATTCATTTTGACAGAGAAGTTTTGAAACAGTCTTTTTGTAGAATCTGCAAGTGTAAATTTGGACCACTTATAGGAATTCGTTGGAAACGGTACAGCTTCCCACAAAAACTGGACAGAAGCATTCTCACAAACTTTTCTGTGATGAGTGCATTCAACTCACAGAGTTTAACCTTTTCTTTCATGGAGCAGTTTTGAAACACTTTTTTTGCAGTATATGCAAGTGGTCATTCCGAAAGCTATGAGGCCTGTGATCGAAAAGGCAATATCTTCACATATAACCTAGAAAAAATCATTCTCAGAAACTACTTTGTGTTGCTCACATTCAACTCACAGAGTGGAACATTCGTTTTGTTAGAGCAGCCACGAAACACTGTTTTTGTATAATCTGCAATTGGACATTGGGGGAGCTCTGAGGCCTCTGGTGTAAAACGAAATAATTTCACAAAAAACCTGGAGAGAATAATTCTCAGAAACCACTTTGTGATGTGTGCATTGAACTCACAGAGTTGAACATTCCTTTTGTTAGAGCAGTTTTGAAACACTCCTTTTGTAGAATCCGCAGGTGGATATTTGGATCACTTAGAGGAATTTGCTGTAAACGGGACACCCTCACACAAAAAGGAGACTGAAGCATTCTCACAAACTCCTTTGTGATGTGTGCTCTCAACTCAATGATGTGAACCTAACCTTTGATACAGCAGTTTTGAAACCCTCTTTTTCTAGAATCTGCAACTGGAAATTTGGAGCGCTTTGAGGCCTGTGGTGGAAAAGGAAGTATCTTCACATAACAAGTAGACAGACGCATTCTCTGAACCTTCTTTGTGGTACGTGCATTCAACTCACAGAGTTGAACATTCCTTTTGACGGAGAAGTTTTGAAACACTCTTTTTATAGAATCTGCAAGTGGATATTTGGAACGCTTATAGGAATTCCTTGGAAATGGGGCATCTTCACACAAAAACTAGATAGAAGCATTCTCACAAACTTCCGTGTGATGTGTGCATTCAACTCACAGAGCTGAACTTTCTTTTGATAGGGCAGTTTTGAAACACTCTTTTTGTAGAATCTGCAAGTGGTCATTAGGAGCGATTTGAAACCTGTGCTTGTAAGGAAATATCTTCACATAAGAAGTAGACTGAAGCAATGTCTCAAACTTCTTTGTGGTGTGTGCATTCATCTCAAAGATTTGAACATTCGTTTTGACAGAGTTGATTTGAAACACTCTTCATAGAATGTGCAATTGGATATTTGCAATGCTTATAGGAATTCGTTGGAAATGGAATACCTTTACAGAAAAACTCGACAGAAGCATTCTTACAAACTTCTGTGTGATGTGAGCATTCAGCTTACAGAGCTGATCCTGTCTTTTGATAGAGCACTTTTGAAACACTCTTTTTCTAGAATCGGTAAGTGGGCATTTGGAGTGCTTTGAGGCCTAGGCTGGAAAGGAAGTATCTTCACATAAAAACTAGTCAGAAGCATTCTCTGAATCTTGTTTGTGGTGTGTGCATTTAACTCACAGAGTTGGACACTCCTTTTGAAAGAGAAGTTTAAAAACACTCTTTTTGTAGAATCTGCAACTGGAAATTTGGACCGCTTTTTGGAATATATTGGAAACGGGACACCTTCACACAAAAACTTGACAGAAGCATTCTCACAAACTTCTGTGTGATGTGTGCATTCAACTCACAGAGCTGAACTTTTCTTTTGATAGAGCAGTTTTGAAACAATCTTTTTCTAGAATCTGCAACTGGACATTTGGAGCGCTTTGAGGCCTGAGCTGTTAAGGAAATATCTTCACATAAAAAGTAGACAGAAGCAATCTCTCAAACTACTTTGTGGTGTGTGCATTCATCTCACAGAGTTGAACATTACTTTCGACAGAGTAGTTTTGAAACAGTTTTCTTATAGAATGTGTGAGTGGATATTTGGAATACTTATAGGAATTCGTTAGAAACGGGAAAACCTCACACGAATACTAAACAGAAGCGTTCTCACAATCTTCTGTGTGATGTGAGCATTCAGCTCACACAGCTGAACCTGTCTTTTGATAAAGCAGTTTTGAATCACTCTTTTTCTAAAATCAGCAAGTGGACATTTAGAGCGCTTTGAGGCTTGCGGTGGAAAGGTAATATCTTCACATAAATACTAGACGGAAGCTTTCTCTGAATATTCTTTGTGGTGTGTGCATTCAACTCACAGAGTTGAACATTCCTTTTGACAGAGAAGTTTTGAAACACTCTGTTGGTACAATCTGCAAGTGGAAATTTGGACCGCTTATAGGAATTTGTTGGAAACGGGACACATTCACATAAAAACAAGATAGAAGCATTGTCACAAACTTCTCTGTGATGAGTGCATTCAACTCACGGAGTTTAACCATTTTTTTTCTTGGAACAGTTTTGAAACACTCTTTTTGCAATATGTGCAAGTGGTCATTCGGAAAGCTACGAGGCCTGTGATCGAAAAGGCAATATCTTCACCTATAACATACAAAGAATCATTCTCAGAAATTACTTTTTGTGTTTCTTACATTCAACTCACAGAGTTGAACATTCCTTTTATTAGAGCAGCCACGAAACACTGTTTTTGTATAATCTGCAATTGGACATTGAGAGAGCTCTGAGGCCTCTTGTGGAAAATGAAATATCTTCACAAAATACCTAGACAGAGGCATTCTCAGAAACCACATTGTGATGTGTGCATTCAACTCACAGAGTTGAACATTACTTTTGACAGAGAAGTTTTGAAACACTCTTTTTGTAGAATCTGCAAGTAGAAATTTGGACCGCTTACAGTAATTCATTGGAAACGGGACACCTTCATACAAAAACTAGACAGCAGTATTCTCACAACTTCTGTGTGATGTGTGCATTCAACTCACAGATCTGAACTTTTCTGTTGATAGAGCAGTTTTGAAACACTCCTTTTCAAGAATCTGCAAGTGGACATTTGGAGCGCTTTGAGGCCTGTGCTGGTAAGGAAATATCTTCACATAACAAGTAGACAGAAGCAATCTCTCAAACTTCTTTGTGGGGTGTGCATTCATCTCACAGAGCTGAACATTCCTTTTGACAGAGCGGTTTTGTAAACCTCTTTTTATAGAATGTGCAAGTGCATATTTTTAATGTTTATAGGAATTCGTTGGAAACTGGAGACCCTCACACAAAAACTAGACAGAAGCATTCTCACAATCTTCTGTGTGATGTGAGCATTCAGCTCACAGAGCTGAACCTGTCTTTTGATAGCACAGTTTTGAAACACTCTTTTTCTAGAATCAGCAAGTGGACATTTTGGGCGCGTTGAGGCTTGTGGTGGAAAGGAAATATCTTCACATGAAAACTAGACTGAAGTATTCTCTGAATCTTCTTTGTGGTGTGTGCATTCAACCCACAGATTTGAACATTACTTTTGACAGAGAAGATTTGAAACGCTCTTTATGTAGAATCTGCAAGTGGAAATTTGGACCGCTTATAGGAATTCGTTGGAAGCGGGACACCTTCATACAAAAACTAGTCAAAAGGATTCTCACAAACTTCTTTGTGATGACTGCATTCAAATCACGGAGTTTTACATTTCTTTTCATGCAGCAGATTTGAAACACTCTTTTGCAGTATATGCCAGTGGACATTCAGAAACCTATGAGGCCTGTGGTCAAAAAGGCAATATCTTCAAATATAAACTAGAAAGAATCATTCTCAGAAACTACTTTGTGTTGTTTGCATTCAACTCACAGAGTGGAACATTCATTTTGTGAGAGCAGCCATGAAACACTGTTTTTGTATAATGTGCCATTGGACATTGGGAGAGCTCTGAGGCCTCTGGTGGAAAACGAAATATCCTCACAAAAACTTAGAGAGAAGCATTTTCAGAAAGCACTTTGTGATGCGTGCATTCGACTCACAGAGTTGAACATTCCTTTTGTTAGAGCAGTATTGAAACACTCTTTTTGTAGAATCCGCATGTGCATATTTGGACCACTTATAGGAATTTGCTGGAAACGGGACATCCTCACACAAAAACGAGACTGAAGCATTCTCACAAACTTCTTTGTGATGTGTGCTCTCAACTCACGGATGTGAACCTTACTTTTGATAGAGCAGTTTTGAAACACTGTTTTTCTAGAATCTCCAATTGGACATTTGGAGCGCTTTGAGGCTTGTGGGGGAAAAGGAAGTATCTTCACATAAGAAGTAGACAGAAGTATTCTGTGAACCTTCTTTATGGTACGTGCATTCAACTCACAGAGTTGAACATTCCTTTTGACTGAGATGTTTTGAAACACTCTTTTTATAGAATCTGTAAGTGGATGTTTCGAACGCGTAGAGGAATTCGTTGGAAACAGGACACTTTCACACAAAAATTAGACAAAAGCATTCTCACAAACTTCTCTGTGATGTGTGCATTCAACTCACAGAGCTGAACTTTTCTTTTAATAGAGGAGTTTTGAAGCACCCTTTTTCTAGAATCTGCAAGTGGACATTTGGAGCGCTTTGAGGCCTGTGCTGGTAAGGAAATATCTTCACATAACAGGTAGACAAAAGCAATCTCTCAAACTTCTTTGTGGTGTGTGCATTCATCTCACAGAGATGAACATTTCTTTTGACAGAGTAGTATTGAAACACTCTTTTTATAGAATGTGGAAGTGGATATTTAGAATGCTTACAGGAATTCTTTGGAAACGGGATACCCTCACACAAAAACTAGACAGAAGCCTTCTCACAATCTTCTGTGTGATGTGAGCATTCAGCTTACGGAGCTGAACCTGTCTTTTGATAGAGCAGTTTTGAAACACTCGTTTTCTAGAATCGGCAAGTCGACATTTGGAGCGCTTTGAGGCTTGTGGTGGAAAGGAAATATCTTCACATAAGAACTAGACAGAAATATTCTCTGAATCTTCTCTGTGGTGTGTGCATTTAACCCACAGAGTTGAACTTTCCTTTTGACAGAGAAGTTTTGAAACACTCTTTTGTAGAATCTGCAGGTGGAAATTTGGACCGCTTAGTGGAATTCCTTGGAAACGGGACTCCTTCATACAAAAACTAGTCAGAAGCATTCTCACAAACTTCTCTGTGATGTGTGCATTCAACTCACGGAGTTTAACTTTTCTTTTCATGGAGCAGTTTTGAAACACTCTTTTTGCAGTATACGCCAGTGATCATTCGAAATGCTGTGAGGCCTGAGGTCGAAAAGGCAATATCTTCACATATAACTTAGAAAGAATCATTCTCAGAAACTACTTTGTGTTGCTCGCATTCAACACACAGAGTGGAACATTCCTTTTGTGAGAGCAGCCATGAAACTCTGTTTTTGTATAATCTGCAATTGGACATTTTGAGAGCTCTGAGGCCTTTGGTGGAAATCGAAATATCTTCACAATAAACCTAGAGAGAAGCATTCTCAGAAACCCCTTTGCGATGTGTGCATTCAACTCACAGAGTTGAACATTCCTTTTGTTAGAGAATTTTTGAAACACTCTTTTTCTATAATCCGCCTGTAGATATTGGAACCACTTCCAGTAATTTGCTGGAAACGGGACATCCTCACCCAAAAACGAGACTGAAGCATTCTCACAAACTCCTTTGTGATGTGTGCTCTCAACTCACAGACGTGAACCTTACTGTTGATAGAGCAGTTTTGAAACACAATTTTTCTAGAATCTCCAACTGGAAATTTGGAGCGCTTTGAGGCTTGTTGGGGAAAAAGGAGGTATCTTCACATAAGAAGTAGACAGAAGCATTCTCTGATCCTTCTTTGTCGTACGTGCATTCAACTCACAGAGTTGAACATTCCTTTTGACTGAGAAGTTTTGAAACACTCTTTTTATAGATTCCGCAAGTGGATATTTGGAATGCGTAGAGGATTTCGCTGAAAATGGGACACCTTCACACAAATACTAGACAGAAGCATTCTCACAAACTTCTGTGTGATGTGTGCATTCAACTCACAGAGGTGAAATTTTCTTGTGATAGAGGAGTTTTGAAACACTCTTTTTCAAGTATCTCCACGTGGATATTTGGTGCGCTTTGCTGCCTGTGCTGTTAAGGAAATATCTTCAAATAACAGGTAGACAGAAGCAATCTCTCAAACTTCTTTGCGGTGTGTGCATTCATCTCACAGAGTTGAACATTTCTTATGACAGAGTAGTTTTGTAACACTCTTTTTATAGAATGTGCAAGTGGATATTTGGAATGCTTATAAGAATTAGTTGGAAACGTGACACACTCACACAAAAACGAGACAGAAGCATTCCCACAATCTTCTGTGTGATGTGAGCATTCAGCTCACAGAGCTGAACCTCTCTTTTGATAGAGAAGTTTTGAAACACTCTTTTTCTAGAATCCACAAGTGGACATTTGGAGCGCTTTGAGGCCTGTGGTGGAAAGGATATATCGTCACAGAAAAACTAGACAGAAGCATTCTCTGAATCTTCTTTGCGATGTGTGCATTCAACACACAGAGTTGAACATTCCTTTTGTAGAGGAGTTTTGAAACTCTCTTATTGTAGGGTCCACATGTGGTTATTTGCAACACTTTTGGGAATTTGCCGGAAACGGGACATCCTCACATAAAAACGAGACTGAAGCACTCTCACAAAACCCTTTGCGATGTGTGCTGTCCACTCACAGATGTGAATCTTACTTTTGATAGAGCAGTTTTGAAACACTCTTTTCCTAGTATCTGCAAGTGGATATTTGGAGCGCTTTGAGGCATGTGCTGGTAAGGAAATATCTTCACATAACAAGGAGTCAGAAGCAATCTCTCAAAATTCTTTCTGGTACGTGCATTCAACTCGCAAAGTTGAACATTCCTTTTGACTGAGAAGTTTTGAAACACTCTTTTTATAGAGTCTGCAAGTGGATATTTGGAACACTTACAGGAGTTCGTTGGAAATGGGACACCTTCAAACAAAAACTAGACAGAAGTATTCTGACAAACTTCTGTGTGATATGTGCATTGAACTCACACAGCTGAACTTTACTTTTGATAGAGCAGTTTTGGAACACTCTTTTTCTAGAATCTGCAAGTGGACATTTGGAGCGCTTTGAGGCCTGCGCTGGTAAGGAAATATCTTCACATAACAAGTAGACAAAAGCAATCTCTGAAACTACTTTGTGGTCTGGGTATTCATCTCACAGAGTTGAACATTCCTTTTGACAGAGTAGTTTTGAAGCACTCTTTTTATAGATTCTGCAAGTGGATATTTGGAATGCTTATAGGAATTCGTTGGAAACGGGACACCGTCACACAATAACTACACAGAAGAATTTTCACAATCTTCTGTGTGATGTGAGCATGCATCTCACAGAGCTGAATCTGTCTTTTGATAGAGCAGTTTTGAAACACTCTTTTTCTAGAATCGGCAAGTGGACATTTGGAGCGTTTTGAGGCCTGTGGCGTAAAAGGAAGTATCTTCACATAACAAATAATCTGAAGCATTCTCTGAATCTTCTTTGCGCTACGTGCATTCAACTCACAGAGTTGAACATTCTTTTGACAGAGAAGTTTTGAAACACTCTTTTTATAAAATCTGCAAGTGGATATTTGGACCCCTTATAGGAATTCGTTGGAAACGGGACACCTTCACACAAAAACTAGACAGAAGGATTCTCACAAACTTCTGTGTAATGTGTGCATTCAACTCACAAAGCTGAACTTTTCTTTTGATAGAGCAGTTTTGAAACACTCTTTTTCTAGAATCTGCAAGTGGACATTTGGAGCGCTTTGAGGCCTGTGCTGGTAAGGACATAACTTCGCATAACAAGTAGACAGAAGCAATCACTGAAACTTCTTTGTGGTCTGTGCAGTCATCTCACAGAGTTGAACATTCCTTTTGACAGAGTAGTTTTGAAACCTCTTTTTAGAGAATCTGCAAGTGGATATTTGGAACGCTTTTAGGAATTCATTGGAAAAGGGACACCCTCACACAAAAACTAGACAGAAGCATTCTCACAATCTTCTGTGTGATGTGGGCATTCAACTCACAGAGCTGAACCTCTCTTTTGATACAGCAGTTTTGAAACACTCTTTTTCTAGAATCGGCAAGTGGACATTTGGAGCGCTTTGAGGCCTGTGGTGGAAAGGAAATATCTTAACATACAAACTAGACAGAAGCATTCTCTGAATCTTCTTTGTGGAGTGTGCATTCAACTCACAGATTTGAACATTCCTTTTGACAGAGAAGTTTTGAAACACTCTTTTTGTAGATTCTGCAGGTGGAAATTTGGACAACTTATAGGAATTCTTTGGAAGCGGAACACCTTCACACAAAAGCTAGATAGAAGCATTCTCACAAACTTCTCTGTGATCAGTGCATTCAACTCACTGAGTTCAACCTTTCTTTTCATGCAGCAGTTTTGAAACACTCTTTTTGCAGTATATGCAAGTGGTCATTCAGAAAGCTGTGAGGCCTGTGGTCGAAAAGGAAATACCTTCACATACAACCTAGAAAGAATCATTCTCAGAAACTACTTTGTGTTGCTCGCATTCAACTCACAGAGGGGAATATTCCTTTTCTCAGGGCAGACACGAAACACTGTTTTTGTATAATGTGCAATTGGACATTGGGAGAGCTCTGAGGCCTCTGGTGGAAAACGAAATATCTTCACAAAAAACCTACAGAGAAACATTCTCAGAAACCACTTTTTGATGTGTGCATTCAACTCACAGCGTTGAACATTCCTTATTTTAGAGCAGTTTTGAAGCACTCTTTTGTCGAATCTACAACTGGACATTTTGATCGCATTGAGGCCTGTGCTGGTGATTAAATATCTTCACATAACAAGGAGTCAGAAGGAATCTCTCAAACACCTTTCTGGTACGTGCATTCAACACACAAAGCTGAACATTCCTTTTGACTGAGTAGTTTTGAAACACTATTTTTATAGAATCTGCAAGTTGATATTTGGAATGCTTAGAGGAATTCGTTGGAAACGTGACACCTTCACACAAAAACTAGACAGAAGTATTGTCACAAATTTCTGTGTGATGTGTGCATTCAACACACAGAGCTGAACTTTTCTTTTGATAGAGCAGTTTTGAAACACTCTTTTTCTAGAATCTGCAACTGGACATTTGGAGCGCATTGTGGCCTGTGGTGTTAAAGGAATTATCTTCACATAACAAGTAGACAGAAGCATTCTCTGAACCTACTTTTTGGTACGTGCATTCAACTGACAGAGTTGAACATTCCTTTTGACTGAGAAGTTTTGAAATACTCTTTTTATACAATCTGCAAGTGGATATATGGAACGCTTGTAGGAATTCATTGGAAACGGGACACTTTCACACAAAAACTAGACAGAATATAACCTATAAAGAATCATATAACCTAGAAAGAATCATTCTCAGAAACTCTTTTGTGTTGCTCGCATTCAATTCACAGAGTGGAAAATTCCTTTTGTTAGAGCAGCCATGAAACACTGTTTTTGTATAATATGCAAATGTATATTTGGAGAGCTCTGAGGTCTCTGGTGGAAAACGAAATATCTTCACAAAAAGCTAGAGAGAAGCATTCTCAGAAACCACTTTGTGATGTGTGCATTCAACTCACAGAGTTGAACATTCCTTTTGTTAGAGGAATTTTGAAACTCTCTTTTTGTGGAATCCGCGTGTGGATATTTGGACCACTTATAGGAATTTGCTGGAAACTGGACATCCTCACACAAAAACGAGACTGAAGCATTCTCACAAACTCCTTTGAGATGTGTGCTCTCAACACACAGATGTGAACCTCGCTTTTGATAGAGCAGTTTTGAAACAATCTTTTTCTAGAATCTGCAACTGGACATTTGGAGCGCTTTGAGGCCTGTGGTGGAAAAGGAAGTATCTTCTCATAACAAGTAGACAGAAGCATTCTCTGAACCTTATTTGTGGTAAGTGCATTCAGCTCACCGAGTTGAACATTCCTTTTGACTGAGAAGTTTTGAAACAGTCATTTTATAGAATCTGCAAGTGGATATTTGGAACGCTTAGATGAATTCGTTGGAAACTGGACACCTTCACACAAAAACTAGACAGAAGCATTCTCACAGTCTTTTTTGTGATGTAAGCATTCAGCTCACAGAGCTGAACCTGTCTTCTGATAGAGCAGATTTTAAACCCACTTTTTCAAGAATCGGCAAGAGGACATTTGGAGCGCTTTGAGGCCTGTCGAGGAAAGGAAATATCTTCACATAAAAACTAGACAGAAGCATTCTCTGAAACTTCTTTGTGGTGTGTGCATTCAACTCACAGAGTTGAACATTACTTTTGACACAGAAGTTTTGAAACACTATGTTTGTAGATTCTGCAAGTGTAAATTTGGACCGCTTATAGGAATTCCTTGGAAAAGGGACACCTTCACACAAAAACTAGACGAAGCATTCTCACAAACTTCTCTGTGATAAGTGCATTCAACTCACGGAGTTTAACCTTTTTTTTTCATGGAGCAGTTTTGAAACACTCTTTTTGCAATATATGCAAGTGGTCATTCGGAATGCTATGAGGCCTGTGGTCGAAAAGGAAATATCTTCCCATATATCCAAGAAAGAATTATTCACAGAAACTCCTTTGTGTTGCTCGCATTCAACTCACAGAGCGGAACATTCCTTTTGTTAGAGCAGCCATGAAACACTGTTTTTGTATAATCTGCAATTGGACATTTGGAGAGCTCTGAGGCCTCTGGTGGAAAACGAAATAACTTCACAAAAAACCTAGAGAGAAGCATTCTCAGAAACTACTTTGTGATGTGTGCATTCAACTCAAAGGGTTGAACACTCCTTTTGTTAGAGCAGTTTTGTAACACTCTTTTTGTAGAATCTGCAAGTCGATATTTGGAACGCTTTGAGGCCTCTGCTGGAAAAGGAAATATCATCACATAAAAACTAGACAGAAGCATTCTGAGAAACTACTTTGTGATGACTGCATTCAACTCACAGACTTGAAGCTTCCTTTTGAAAGACCAGTTTTCAAACACTCTTTTTGTAGAATCTGCTAGTGGATATACGGAGCGATTTGAGGCCTCTGCTGGAAAAGGAAATATCCTCACAAAAAAACTAGACAGAAGCATTCTCAGAAACGTCTTTGTCATGTGTGCGTTGAACTCACAGAGTTGAACCTTTCTTTTGATAGAGAAGTTTGAAACACTCTTTAGTAGAATCTTCAGGTGGACGTTTGGAGTGCTTTCAGGCCTATGCTGGAAAAAGAAATATCTTCACGTAGAAACCAGACAAACGCATTCTCAGAAAATTCCCTGTGGTTTGTGCATTCAACTCACAGAGTTCAACCTTCCCTTTGATAGAGCAGTTTTGAAACACTCTTTTTGTAGTATTCGCAAGTGGATATTTGGAGCGCGTTGAGGCTTAATTTGGAAAAGGAAATATCTTCACATACAAACTAGACAGAAGCATTCTCAGAAACTTCTTTGTCATGTGGGGATTGAACTCACAGAGTAGAACATTCCTTTTCATAGAGCAGTTCTGCAAGACTCTGTTTGTGGAAACTGCAAATGGATATTTGGTGCGATTGCGCCATCTAGTGGAAAAGAAAATACATTACGATGAAAACTAGATTGAACTATTCTCAGAAACTTCTTTGTGATCAGTGCATTCTACTCACAGAGTCGAACCTTCCTTTCCACAGAAGAGTTTTGAAACACTCTTTTTGTGGAATCTGCAAGGGGATTACTAGGGCGCTTTGATGACTATGCTGGAAAAGGAAATATCTTCACATAAAAACAAGACGGAAGTATTCTCAGAAACTACCCTGTGCTTTATGCATTCAACTCACAGAGACGAAACTTCCTTTTAAGAGCGCAGTTTCGAAACACTCTTTTTGCAGAATTTGCTAGGGGAAGTTTGGAGATATTGGAGGCCTATGCTGGAAAAGGAAATATCTTCACATACAAACTAGACAGAAGCATACTCACAAACTTCTTTGTGATGAGTGCATTCAATGCAAAGACTTGAACCTTCCTTTTGAAAGAGCAGTTTTGAAACACTCCTTTTGTAGAATCTGCAAGTGGATATTTGGAGAGTTTTGAGGCCTTTGCTGGGAAATGAAATATCTTCACCTAAAAACTAGACAGAAGCATTCTCAGAAACTTCTATGCGATGCGTGCATTCAACTCACAGAGTTGAACCTTCCTTTTGATAGAGAAGTTTTGAAACACTCTTTTAGTGACATCTGAATGAGGAATTTGGAGCGCTTTGAGGCCAATGCTGGAAAACGAAATATCATCACATGGAAACTAGATAGAAGTATTCTGAGAAACTTCTTTGTGATGAGTGCATTCAACTCACAGACTTGAACGTTTCTCTTGATAGAACAGTTTTGAAACACTCCTTTTGTAGAATCTGCAAGTGTTTATTTGGAGCGCTTTGATGCCTATGTTGGAAAAGGAAATATCTTCACATAAAAACTAGACAGAAGCATTCTCAGAAACTTCTTTGTGATGAGTGCATTCAACTCACAGACTTGAAGCTTCCTTTTGAAAGAGCAGTTTTGAAACACTTTTTTTGTAGAATCTGCAAGTGGATATATGGAGCGCTTGGAGGCCTCTGCTGGAAAAGGAAATATCTTCACATAAAAACTAGACAGAAGGATTCTCAGAAACGTCTTTGTCATGATTGCATAGAACTCACAGAGTTGAACCTTTCTTTTGATAGAGAAGTTTTGAAACACTCTTTTAGTAGACTCTTCAGGTGGATGTATGGAGTGCTTTGAGAACTATGCTGGAAAAGGAAATATCTTCACGTAGAAACTAGACAAAGGCATTCTCAGAAAGTTCCCTGTGCTTTGTGCATCCAACTCACATAATTCAACCTGCCTTTTCATAGAGCAGTTATGAAACACTCTTTCTGTAGAATCTGCAAGTCGATATTTGGAACGCTTTGAGGCCTACGTTGGAAAAGGAAATATCTTCACATAAACACTAGACAGAAGCATTCTCACAAACTTCTTTGTGATGAGTGCATTCAACTCACAGACTTGAACGTTCATTTTAAAAGAGGAGTTTAGAAACCCTCCTTTTGTAGAATCTGCAAGTGGATATATGGAGCGCTTTGAGGCTTAGGCAGGAAAAGGGAATATCTCCACATAAACACTAGACAGAAGCATTCTCAGAAACTTCTTTGTGATGTGTGCATTGAACTCACAGGGGTGAACCTTTCTTTTGATAGAGAAGTTTTGAAACACTCTTTTAGTAGAATCT
Source organism: Pongo abelii (assembly GCF_028885655.2). Classification (NCBI taxonomy): domain Eukaryota; kingdom Metazoa; phylum Chordata; class Mammalia; order Primates; family Hominidae; genus Pongo; species Pongo abelii. The sequence continues at coordinate 47,240,819 of NC_071993.2, forward strand.
TCAAGTGGATGGATGGAGTGCTTTGAGGCCTATGCTGGAAAAGCAAATATCTTCACGTAAAAACTAGACAAAAGCATTCTCAGAAAGTTCCCTGTGCTTTGTGCATTCAACTCACAGAGTTCAACCTTCCTTTTGATAGACCAGTTTTGAAACACCCTTTTTGTATAATCTGCAAGTGGATATTTGGAGCTCTTTGAGGCCTATGCTGCAAAAGGAAATATCATTGCATAAAATCCAGATGGAAGAATTCTCAGAAAATTCTTTGTGATGCGTGCATTCAACTCAGAGAGTTGAAACTTCCTTTTGATAGACCAGTTTTGAAACACTGTTTTTGTAGAATCCGCAAGTGGATATTTGGAGCTTTTTGAGGCTTATGCTGGAAAAGGAAATATCTTCATATACAAACTAGACAGAAGCATTATCAGAAACTTCTATGTCATGTGGGGATTGAATCACAGAGTTGAACATTCCTTCTCATGGAGCAGTTCTGCAACACTCTTTTTGTGGAAACTACAAGTGGATATTTGCTGCAATTGCGGCATCTAGTGGAAAAGGAAATACATGCAGATGAAAACTAGGTAGAAACATTCTCAGAAACTTCTTTCTGATGAGTGCATTCAACTCACAGACTTGAACCTTCCTTTTCAAAGAGCAGTTTTGAAACACTCTTTTTGTAGAATCTGAAAGTGGACAAGTGCGTATTTGGAACGCTTTGAGACCTATGCTGGGAAATGAAATATCTTCACCTAAAAACGGCACAGAAACATTCTCAGAAACTTCTTTACGATATGTGCATTCAACTCACAGAGTTGAACCTTTCTTTTCATAGAGCAGTTTTGAAACATTCTTTTTGTAGTATCTGCAACTCCATATTTGGAGCGCTTTGAGGCCTATGCTTGAAAAGGAAATATCTGCACATAAACACTAGACAGAAGCATTCTCAGAAACTACTTTGCGATGTGTGTATTCAACTCACAGGGTTGAACCTGCCTTTTGATAGAGCAGTTGGGAAATACCCTTCTTGTAAAATCTGCAAGTGGATATTTGCAGCGATTTGAGGCCTATGCTGGAAAAGGAAATATCTTCACACAAAATCTAGCCAGAAGCATTCTCAGAAACTTCCGTGGGATGAGTGCATTGAACGCACTGAATTGAACGCTCCTTTTGATAGAACAGTTTTGAAACACTCCTTTTGTAGAATCTGCAAGTGTTTATTTGCAGCGCTTTGAGGCCTATGTTGGAAAAGGAAGTATCTTCACATAAAAACTAGAAGGAAGAATTCTCACAAACTTTTTCTGACGTGCTCATTCAACTCACCGAGTTGAACCTTCCTTTTGATAGAGCAGTTTTGAAACACTCTTTTTCCAGTATCTGCAAGTAGATATTTTGAGTGTTAAGAGGCCAACACTGGAAAAGGAAATATCGTCACATGAGAACTAGACCGGAAGCATTCTCAGAAATTTCCGCGTGCTTTCTGCATTCAACTCACATAGAGGAATCTTCCTTTTGATAGCGCCGTTTTGAAACCCTCCTTTTGTAGAATTTGCTGAAGGATGTTTGGAGCGATTTGAGGCCTATGCTGGAGAAGTAAATATCTTCACCTAAAAACTAGACAGAAGCATTCTCAGAAACTTCTTTGTGATGAGTGCATTCAACTCACAGACTTGAACCTTCCTTTTGAAAAGCAGTTTTGAAACACAGTTTTTGTAGAATCTGCAAGTGGATATTTGGAGCGCTTTGAGGCCTATGCTGGGAAATGAAATGTCTTCACCTAAAAACTAGACAGAAGCATTCTCAAAAACTTCTTCGCGATATGTGCATTCAACTCACAGTGTTGAACATTTCTTTTCATATAGCAGTTTTGAAACACATAATATCTTCACATAAACACTAGACAGAAGCATTCTCAGAAACTTCCGTGTGCTTTATTCATTCAAATCACATAGTGGTATCTTCCTTTTGATAGCGCACTTTTGAAACACTCCTTTTGTAAAATTTGCTAGTAGACGTTTGGAGCGATTTCAGGCCTATGCTGGAAAAGGAAATATCTTCATGTAAACACCAGACAGAAGAATTCTCAGAAACTTCTTTGTGATGAGTGCATTCAACTCACAGAGTTGAACCTTCCTTTTGATAGACCTGTTTTGAAACACAGTTTTTGTAGAATCCGCAAGTGGATATTTGGAGCTCTTTGAGGCTAATGCTGGAAAAGGAAATATCTTCATATAGAAACTAGACAGAAGCATTATCAGAAACTCTTTTGTCATATGGGGATTGAACTCACAGACTTGAACACTCCTTTTCATGGAGCAGTTCTGCAACACTCTTTTTGTGCAAACTGCAAGTGGATATTTGGTGCGATTGCGGCATCTAGTGGAAAAGGAAATACATGCAGAAGAAAACTAGATAGAACGATTCTCAGAAACTTCTTTCTGATGAGTGCATTCAACTCACAGGCTTGAACCTTCCTTTTCAAAGAGCAGTTTGGAAATACACTTTTTGGAGATTCTGCAAGTGGACAAGTGGATATTTGGAGCGCTTTGAGGCCTATGCTGGGAAATGAAATATCTTCACCTAAAAACTAGACAGAATCATTCTCAGAAACTTCTTTGCTATGCGTGCATTCAACTCACAGATTTGAACGTTTCTTTTCATAGAGCAGTTTTGAAACACTCTTTTTGTAGAATCTGCAACTGCATATTTGGAGCGCTTTGAGGCCTATGCTTGAAAAGGAAATATCTTCACATAAGCACTAGACAGAAGCATTCTAAGAAACTTCTTTGGGATGTGTGCCTTCAACTCACAGAGTTGAACCTGCCTTTTGATAGAGCAGTTTGGAAACACCCTTTTTATAAAATCTGTAAGTGGATATTTGCAGCGATTTAAGGCCTATGCTGGAAAAGGAAGTATCTTCACATAAAAACTAGACAGAAGCATTCTCCGAAACTTCTGTGTGATGAGTGCATTCAACTCACAGACTTGAACATTCCTTTTGATAGGGCATTTTTGAAACACTCCTTTTGTAGAATCTGCAAGTGTTTATTTGGAGCGCTTTGAGGTCTATGTTGGAAAAGGAAATATCTTCACATAAAAACTAGACAGAAGCATTCTCAGAAACTTCTTTATGATGAGTGCATTCTCCTCACAGAGTCGAACCTTCCTTTTGATAGAACAGTTTTGAAACACTCTTTTTGTAGAATCTGCAAGTGGGTATTTGGAGCACTTTGAGGCCTAGGCTGGAAAAGGAAATATCTTCACATAAAAACTAGACAGAAGCATACTCAGAAACTTCTTTGTGATGAGTGCATTCAACTCACAGACTTGAACCTTCCTTTTGAAAGAGCGGTTTTGAAACACTCCTTTTGTAGAATCTGCAAGTGGATATTTGGAGTGCTTTGAGGCCTATGCTGCAAAAGGAAATATCATTGCATAAAAGCTAGATGGAAGCATTCTCAGAAACTTCTTTGTGATGAGTGCATTCAACTCAGAGAGTTGAACATTCCTTTTGATAGACCAGTTTTGAAACACTTTTGGTAGAATCCGAATGTGGATATTTGGAGCTCTTTGAGGCTTATGCAGGAAAAGGAAATATCTTCATATACAAACTAGACAGAAGCATTATCAGAAACATCTATGTCATGTGGGGATTGAACTCACAGAGTTGAACATTCCTTTTCGTGGAGCAGTTCTGCAACACTCTTTTTGTGGAAACTGCAATTGGATATTTGGTGCGATTGCGGTATCTAGTGGAAAAAGAAATACATGCAGATGAAAACTAGATAGAACCATGCTCAGAAACTTCTTTCTGATGAGTGCATTCAACTCACAGACTTGAACCTTCCTTTTCAAAGAGCGGTTTTGAGACACTCTTTTTGTAGAATCTGCAAGTGGATATTTGGAGCGCTTCGAGGCTTGTGCTGGAAAATGAAATATCTTCACCTAAAAACTAGACAGAAGCATTCTCAGAAACTTCTTCCCGATATGTGCATTCAACTCACAGAGTTGAACATTTCTTTTCATAGAGCAGTTTTGAAACACACTTTTTGTAGAATCTGCAACTGCATATTTGGAGCGCTTTGAGGCCTATGCTTGAAAAGGAAATATCTTCACATAAGCACTAGCCAAAAGCACTGTCAGAAACTTCTTTGTGATGTGTGCATTCAAGTCACAGAGTTGAACCTACCTTTTGATAAAGCAGTTTGGAAACACCCTTTTTGTAGAAGCTGCAGATGAATATTTGCAGGGATTTGAGGCCTATGCAAGGAAAAGGAAATGTGTTCACAGGAAAACTAAAGAGACGAATTCTCAGAACCTTCTGTGTGAAGAGTGTATTCATCTCACAGACTCGAAGCTTTCTTTTGAAAGAGCAGTTCTGAAACACTCTTTTTGTAGAATCTGCAAGTGGATATATGGAGCGCTTTGAGGCCTATGCTGGAAAAGGAAGTATCTTCACATAAAAAGTGGACAGAAGCATTCTCAGAAACTTCTTTGTGACGTGGGCATTGAACTCACAGTGTTGTACCTTCCTTTTCAAAGAGCAGTTTTGAAACACTCTTTTTCTAGAATCTGCAAGTGGACAAGTGGATATTTGGAGCGCTTTGAGGCCAATGCTGGGAAATGAAATATCTTCACCTGAAAACTAGACAGAAGCATTCTGTGAATCTTCTTTATGGTATATGCATTCACCTCACAGAGTTGAACATTACTTTTCACAGAGAGGTTTTGAAACACTCTTTTTGTAGAATCTGCAAGTGGACATTTGGAACGTTTATAGGAATTCGTTGGAAACTGGGCACCCTCACACAAAAACTAGACGGAAGCATTCTCACAAACTTCTTTGTGAAGTGAGCATTCAGCTCACAGAGCTGAAAATGTCTTTTGATAGAGCAGTTTTGAAACACTCTTTTTCTAGAATCGGCAAGTGGACATTTGGAACGCTTTGAGGCCTGTGGTGGAAAGGAAATATCTTCACATAAAAACCAGACACAAGCATTCTCTTAATCTTCTTTGTGGTGTGTGCATTCAACTCAGGAAGTTGAACATTCCTTTTGACAGAGAAGTTTTGAAACACTATTTTTGTAGATTCTGCAAGTGGAAATTTTGATCGCTTATAGGAAGTCGTTGGAAACGGGACACCTTCACACAAAAACTAGACAGGAGCATTTTCACAAACTTCTGTGTAATGTGTGCATTCAACTCACAGAGCTGGCCTTTTCCTTTGATAGAGCAGTTTTGAATAACCGTTTTTCAAAAATCTGCAAGTGGACATTTAGAGCGCTCTGGGGCGTGTGCTGGAAAGGAAATATCTTCACATAACAAGTAGTCAGGAGCATTCTCTGAAACCTCCTTGTGTTGTGTGCATTCAACACACAGAATTGAACATTCGTATTGACAGAGAAATTTTGAAACACTATTTTTACAGAATGTGCAAGTGGATATTTGGAACGCTTTTAGGAATTCGTTGGAAACAGGACACCCTCACACAAAAAATAGACAAAAGCATTCTCACAAACTTCTGTGTGAGGCGTACATTCAACTCACGTAGCTGTACTTTTCTTTTGATAGAGCAGTTTTGAAACACTCTTTTTCTAGGATCTGCAAGTGGACATTTGGGGCACTTTGAGGCCTGTGCTGGAAAGGAAATATCTTCACATAACAAGTATACAGAAGCAATCTCTGAAACTTCTTTGTGGTATGTGCATTCAACTCACAGAGTTGAACATACCTTTTGACAGCGAAGATTTGAAACACTCTTTTTAAAGAATGTGCAAGTCGATATTTGGAAAGCTTATAGGAATTCGTTGGAAAAGGGCAGCCTTACACAAAAACTAGACAGAAGCATTCTCAGAAACTTCTGTGTGATGTGAGCATTCAGCTCACAGAGCTGAACATTTCTTTTGATAGAGCAGTTTTGAAACACTCTTTTTCTAGAATGGGCAAGTGGATATTTGGAGTGGTTTGAGGCCTGTGGTGGAAAGCAAATATCTTCAGAGAAAGACTAGACAGAAGCATTCTCTGAATCTTCCCTGTGGTGGGTGCATTCAACTCACAGAGTTGAACACTCTTTTTGACAGAGAAGTTTTGCAACACTCTTTTTGTAGAATCTGAAAGTGGAAATTTGGACCGCTTATAGGAATTCGTTGGAAACGGGAAACCTTCACACAAAAACTAGACCGAAGCATTCTGACAAGCTTCTCTGTGATGAGTGCATTCAACTCACGGAGTTTAACCTTTCTTTTCATGGAGGAGTTTTGAAACACTCTTTTTGCAGTATATGCAAGTGGTCATTCGGAAAGCTATGGGGCCTGCGGTCGAAAAGGCAATACCTTCACTTATAACCTATAAAGAATCATTTTCAGAAACTACTTTGTGTTGCTTGCATTGAATTCACAGAGTGGAACATTCCTTTTGTTAGAGCAGCCAGGAAACACTGTTTTTGTGTAATCTGCAATTGGACTTTGGGAGTGCTCTGAGGCCTCTGGTGGAAAGCGAAATATCTTCACCAAAAACCTAGAGAGAAGCATTCTCAGAAACCACTTTGTGATGTGTGCATTCAACTCACAGAGTTGAACATTCCTTTTGTTAGAGCAGTTTTGAAACACTCTTTTTGTAGGATCTGCAGGAGGATATTTCGAAACTTACAGGAATTTGCTGGAAACGGGACATCCTCACACAAAAATTAGACAGAAGCATTCTCACAAACTCCTTTGTGATGTGTGTTCTCAACTCACAGATGTGAACCTTACTTTCGATAGAGCAGTTTTGAAACACTCATTTTGTAGAATCTGCAATTGGGCATTTGGAGAGCTTTGGGGCCTGTGGTGGAAAAGGATGTATCTTCACATAAAAAGTACACAGAAGAATTCTCTGAAACTTCTTTGTGGTGCCTGCATTCAATTCACAGATTTGAACATTCCTTTCGACTGAGAAGATTTGAAACACTTTTATGAAATTTGCAAGTGAATATTTGGACCGCTTATAGGAATTCGGTGGAAACGGGACACCCTCACACAAAAACGAGACTGAAGCATTCTCACAAACTCCTTTGTGATGTGTGCTCTCAACTCACAGATGTGAACCTTACTTTTGATAGAACAGTTTTGAAACACTCTTTTTCTATAATCTCCAACTGGACATTTGGAGCGCTTTGAGGCCTGTGGTGGAAAGGAAATATCTTCACATAACAAGTAGACAGAAGCATTCTCTGAAACTTCTTTGTGATTCTTGCATTCAACTCACGGAGGTGAACATTCCTTTTGACTGAAAAGTTTTGAAACACTCATTTTATAGAACATGCAATTGGGTATTTGGACCGCTCATAGGAATTCGTTTGATACTGGACACCCTCACACAAAAACTAGACTGAAGAACCCTCACAAACTTCTGGGTGATGTGTGCATTCAACTCACAGAGCTGAACTTTTCTTTTGATAGAGCAGTTTTGAAACACTCTTTTTCCAGAATCTGCAAGTGGACATTTGGAGCACTTTGAGGCCAGTGCTGGAAAGGAAATATCTTCACATAACAAGTAGACAGAAGCAATCACTGCAACTTCTTTGTGGTGTGTGCATTCAACTCACAGAGTTGAACATTCCTTTTGACAGAGAGGTTTTGAGACACTCTTTTTATAAAATCTGCAGGTGGATATTTGGAAAGCTTATAGGAAGTCATTGGAAACGGGACACCCTCTCACAATAACTAGGCAGAAGCATTTTCAGAAACTTCTGTGTGATGTGAGCATTCAGCTCAAAGATCTGAACCTTTCTTTTGATAGAATAGTTTTGAAACACTCTTTTTCTAGAATCGGCAAGTGGACATTTTGAGCGCTTTGGGGCCTGTGGTGGAAAGGATATATCTTCACATAAAAACTAGATAGAAGCATTCTGTGAATCTTCTTTGGGGTGTGTGCATTCAACACACAGAGTTGAACATTCCTTTTGACAGCGAAGTTTTGAAACACTCTTTTTGTAGAATCTGCAAGTGGAAATTTGGACCGCTTATAGGAATTCGTTGGAAATGGGACACCATCACCCAAAAACTAGACAGAAGCATTCTCACAAACTTCTCTGTGATGAGTGCATTCAACTCACGGAGTTTAACCATTCTTTTCATGGAGCAGTTTTGAAACACTCTTTTTGCAGTATATGCTAGTGGTCATTTGGAAAGCTATGAGGCCTGTGGTCGAAAAGGCAATACCTTCACATATAACCAAGAAAGAACAATTCTCAGAAACAACTTTGTGTTGCTTGCATTTAACTCACAGAGTGGAACATTCCTTTTGTTAGAGCAGCCATGAAACAATGTTTTTGTTTAATCTGCAATTGGACATTGGGAGACCTCTGAGGCCTCTGGTGGAAAACGAAATTTCTTCACAAAAAACCTAGAGACAAGCATTTTCTGAAACCACTTTGTGATGTGTGCATTCAATTCAGAGTTGAACGTTCCTTTTGTTAGAGCAGTTTTGAAACACTCTTTTTGTAGAATCTGCATGTGGATATTTTGACCACGCAAGGGAATTTGCTGGAAACGGGACATCCTCACACAAAAATGAGACAGAAGCATTCACACAAACTCTTTTGTGATGTGTGCTCTCAACTCACGGATGTGAACTTTACTTTTCATAGAGCAGTTTTCAAACACCCTTTGTCTAGAATCTACAACTGGACATTTGGAGCGCTTTGAGGCCTGTGGTGGAAAAGGAAGTATCTTCACATAACAGGTAGACAGAAGCATTCCCTCAAACTTCTTTCTGGTGCGTGCATTCTACCCACAGAGTTGAACATTCCTTTTGACAGAGCAGTTTTCAACACTCTTTTTATAGGATCGGCAAGTGGATATGTAGACCGCTTATAGGAATTCGTTGGAAACTGGACACTCTCACACAAAAACTAGACAGAAGCATTCTCACAAACTTCTCTGTGATGTGTGCATTCAACGCACAGAGCTGAAATTTTCTTTTGATAGAACAGTTTTGAAATACTCTTTTTCTAGAATCTGCAAGGGGACATTTTGAGCACCTTGAGGCATGTGCTGGAAAGGAAATATCTTCACATAACAAGTAGACAGAAGCATTCTCTGAAACTTCTATGTTGTGTGTGCATTCAACTCACAGAGTTGAACATTCCTTTTGACAGAGAAGTTTTGTAACCCTCTTTTTATAGGATGGGCAAGTGGATATTTGGACTGCTTATAGGAATTCGTTGGAAACGGTATACCCTCACACAAAAACTAGACAGAAGAATTCTCACAAAGTTCTGTGTGATGTGAGAATTCAGCTCACAGAGCTGAACCTTTCTTTAGATAGAGCAGTTTTGAAACACTCTTTTTCTAGAATCAGCAAGTTGTCATTTGGAGCGCTTTGAGTCCTGTGGTTGAAAGGAAATATCTTCTCATAAAAGCTAGACGGAAGCATTCTCTGAATCTTCTTTGTGGTGTGTGCATTCAACTCACAGAGTTGAACATTCCTTTTGACAGAGAAGTTTTGAAACACTCTTTTTGTAGAATCTGCAAGTGGAAATTTAGACCGATTAGAGGAGTTCGTTGGAAACAGGACATCTTCACACAAAAACTAGACAGAAGCATTCTCAAAAAGTTCTCTGTGATGAGTGCATTCAACTCACAGAGTTTAACCTTTCTTTTCAGGGAACAGTTTTGAAACACTCTTTTTGCAGTATACGCAAGTGGTCATTCGAAAAACTATCAGGCCTGTGGTCGAAAATGCAATAACTTCACATATAACCTAGAAAGAAGCATTCTCAGAAAGCACTTTGTGTTGCTTGCATTCAACTCACAGAGTGGAACATTCCTTTTGTTAGAGCAGACATGAAACCCTGTTTTTGTATAATTTGCAATTGGACATTGGGAGAGCTCTGAGGCCTCTGGTGGAAAACGAAATATCTTCACATAAAACCTACAAAGAAGCATTCTCAGAAACCACATTTGGATGTGTGCATTCAACTCACAGTGTTGAACATTGCTTTTCTTAGAGCAGTTTTGAAACACTCTTTTTATAGTATCTGCATTTGGATATTTGGACCAGTTACAGGAATTTGCTGGAAAAGGGACATCCTCACACAAAAACGAGACAGAAGAAGTCTCACAAACTCCTTTGTGATGTGTGCTCTCAACTCACAGATATGAACCTTACTTTTAATAGAGCAGTTTTGAAAAACTCTTTTTCTAGAATCTGCAACTGGACATTTGGATCGCTTTGAGGTTTGTGGTGGAAAAGGTTGTATCTTCACATAACAAGTAGACAGCAGCATTCTCTGAAACTTCTTTGTGGTGTGTGCATTCAACTCACAGAGTTGAACATTCCTTTTGACAGAGAAGATTTGAAACACTCTTTTTATAGAATTTGCAATTGGATATTTGGACCGCTTATTGGAATTCATTGGAAACAGGTCGTCCTCACACAACAACTAGACAGAAGCATTCTCACAAACTTCTGTGTGATGTGTGCATTCAACTCACATAGTTGAACTTTTCTTCTGATACAGCAGTTTTGAAACACTATATTTCTAGAATCTGCAAGTGGACATTTTAGCACATTGAGGCCTGTGGTGGAAAGGAAATATCTTCAAATAAAAACTAGACAGAAGCATTATCTGAAACTTCTTTGCGGTGTTCACATTCAACTCACATAGTTGAACATTCCTTTTGACACAGAGTGTTGAAACACTCTTTTTATAGAATGTGCAAGTGGATATTTTGACCACTTATAGAAATTCGTTGAAAATGGGACATCTTCACACAAAAACTAGACAGAAGCATTCTCACAATCTTCTGTGTGATGTGAGCATTCAACCCATAGAGCTGAACCTTTCTTTTGACAGAACAGTTTTTAAACACTCTTTTTCTAAAATCGGCAAGTGGACATATGGAGCGCTTTGAGGCCAGCGGTAGAAAGGAAATATCTGCACATAAAAGCTAGACAGAAGCACTCTCTGAATCTTGTTTGTGGCGTGTGCATTCAACTCACAGAGTTGAACATTCCTTTTGACAGAGAAGTTTTGAAACACTCTTTTTCTAGGATCTGCAAGTGGAAATTTAGACCGCTTATAGGAGTTCGTTGGAAACGGGACATCTTCAAACAAAAACTAGACAGAAGCATTCTCACAAACTTCTCTGTGATGAGTGCATTCAACTCACATTGATGCAAAAATCCTCAATAAAATACTGGCAAACCGAATATAGCAGCACATCAAAAAGCTTATCCACCATGATCAAGTGAGCTTCATCCCTGGGAGGCAAGGATGGTACAATATATGCAAATCAATAAATGTAATCCAGCATATAAACAGAACCAAAGAGAAAAACCACATGATTATCTCAATAGGTGCATAAAAGGCCTTTGACAAAATTCAACAACTCTTCACGCTAAAATCTCTCAATAAATTAGGTATTCATGGGACGTTTCTCAAAATAATAAGAGCTATTTATGACAAACCCAAAGCCAATATCATACTGAATGGTCAAAAACTGGAAGCATTCCCTTTGAAAACTGGCACAAGACAGGGATGCCCTCTCTCACCACTTCTATTCAACATAGTGTTGGAAGTTCTGGCCAGGGCAATTAGGCAAGAGAAGGAAATCAAGGGTATTCAATTAGGAAAAGAGGAAGCCAAATTGTCCCTGTTTGCAGACAACATGACTGTATATCTAGAAAACCCCATTGTCTCAGCCCAAAATCTCCTTAAGCTGATAAGCAACTTCAGCAAAGTCTCAGGATACAAAATCAATGTACAAAAATCACAAGCATTCTTATACATCAATAACAGACAAACACAGAGCCAAATCATGAGTGAACTCCCATTTACAATTGCTTCAAAGAGAATAAAATACCTAGGAATCCAACTTACAAGGGATGTGAAGGACCTCTTCAAGGAGAACTACAAACCACTGCTCAAGGAAATAAAAGAGGATACAAACAAATGGAAGAACATTCCATGCTGATGGGTAGGAAGAATCAATATCATGAAAATGGCCATCCTTCCCAAGGTAATTTACAAATTCAATGCCATCCCCATCAAGTTACCAATGACTTTCTTCACAGAATTGGAAAAAACTACTTTAAAGTTCATATGGAACCAAAAAAGAGCCCGCATCACCAAGTCAATCCTAAGCCAAAAGAACAAAGCTGGAGGCATCACACTACCTGACTTCAAACTATACTACAAGGCTACGGTAACCAAAACAGCATGGTACTGGTACCAAAACAGAGATATAGATCAATGGAACAGAACAGAACCATCAGAAATAATACCACATATCTACAACTATCTGATCTTTGACAAACCTGACAAAAACAAGAAATGGGGAAAGGATTCCCTATTTAATAAATGGTGCTGGGAAAACCGGCTACCCATATGGAGAAAGCTGAAACTGGATCCCTTCCTTACACCTTATACAAAAATCAATTCAAGATGGATTAAAGACTTAAATGTTAGACCTAAAACCATAAAAACCCTAGAAAAAAACTGAGGCATTACCATTCAGGACATAGGCATGGGCAAGGACTTCATGTCTAAAACACCAAAAGCAATGGCAACAAAAGCCAAAATTGACAAATGGGATCTAATTAAACTAAAGAGCTTCTGCACAGCAAAGGAAACTACCATCAGAGTGAAAAGGCAACCTACAAAATGGGAGAAAATTTTCGCAACCTACTCATCTGACAAAGGGCTAATTTCCAGAATCTACAATGAACTCCAACAAATTTACAAGAAAAAAACAAACAACCCCATCAAACAGTGGGTGAAGGACATGAACAGACACTTCTCAAAAGAAGACATTTATGCAGCCAGAAAACACATGAAAAAATGCTCACCATCACTGGCCATCAGAGAAATGCAAATCAAAACCACAATGAGATACCATCTCACACCAGTTAGAATGGCAATCATTAAAAAGTCCGGAAACAACAGGTGCTGGAGAGGATGTGGAGAAATAGGAACACTTTTACACTGTTGGTGGGACTGTAAACTAGTTCAACCCTTGTGGAAGTCAGTGTGGCGATTCCTCAGGGATCTAGAACTAGAAATTCCATTTGACCCAGCCATCCCATTACTTGGTATATACCCAAAGGACTATAAATCATGCTGCTATAAAGACACATGCACACGTATATTTATTGCAGCATTATTCACAATAGCAAAGACTTGGAACCAACCCAAATGTCCAACAATGATAGACTGGATTAAGAAAATGTGGGCACATATACACCATGGAATACTATGCAGCCATAAAAAATGATGAGTTCATGTCCTTTGTAGGGACATGGATGAAATTGGAAATGATCATTCTCCGTAAACTATCGCAAGAACAAAAAACCAAACACCGCATATTCTCACTCATAGGTGGGAATTGAACAATGAGAACACATGGACACAGGAAGGGGAACATCACACTTCGGGGACTGTTGTGGGGTGGGGGGAGGGGGGTGGGATAGCATTGGGAGATATACCTAATGCTATATGACGAGTTGGTGTGTGCAGCGCAGCAGCATGGCACATGTATACATATGTAACTTACCTCCACATTGTGCACATGTACCATAGAGCCTAAAGTATAATAATAATAATGATAATAATAATAATAATAATAAATCTGCAAAAAAAAAAAAGGAACGCTCTTTTTGTAGAATCTGCAAGTGGAAATTTGGACGGCTTATAAGAATTCGTTGGGAAAGGGACACCTTCACACAAAAACTAGACAGAAGCATTCTCACAAACTTCTCTGTGTTGTGTGATTTCAACTCCCAGAATTTAACCTTTCTTTTAATGGAGCAGTTTTGAAACACTCTTTTTGCCTTATATGCAAATTGTCATTCGGAAAGGTATGAGGCCTGTTGTCGAAAAGGTAATATTTTCACATATATCCTTGAAAGAAGCATTCTCTGAAACTACTTTGTGTTGCTTGCATTCAACTCACAGAGTGGAACATTCCTGTATTAAAGCAGCCATGAAACACTCTTTTTGTATAATCTGCAATTGTACGTATGGAAAGCTCTGAGGCCTGTGGTGGAATACGAAACATCTTCACATAAAACTTAGAAAGAAGCATTCTCAGAAACCACTTTGTGATGTGTATTCACCTCACAGAGTTGAACATTCCTTTTGTTAGAGCAGTTTTGAAATGCTCTTTTTGTAGAATCTGCATGTGGATATTTGGATCAATTATGGGAATTTGTTCGAAACCTGGCATCCTCACACAAAAATGAGACAGAAGCATACTCACAAACTTCTTTGTGATGTATGCATTCAACTCACAGATTTGAACCTTTCTTTTGATAGAGTAGTTTTGAAACACTCTTTTTCTAGGGTCTGCAAGTGGACATTTGGAGCGCTTTGAGGCCTGTGGTGGAAATGGAACTATCTTCACATAAAAATTAGACAGTAGCATTCTCTGAAACTTGTTTGGGGTGTGTACATTCAACTCACAGAGTTAAACTTTTTTTTTGACAGAGAAGTCTTGAAACACTCTTTTTGTAGAATCTGCAAGTGGTTCTTTGGACCGCTTATAGGAAATCCTAGGAAACGGGACACCCTCACAAAAAAAACTAGACAGAAGCATTCCCACAAACCTCTGTGTGATGTTTGCATTCAATTCACTGTGTTGAACCTTTCTTTTCATGAAGCAGTTTGGAAACACTCTTTTTGCAGTATATGCAAGTGGTCATTTTGAGAGCTTTGAGGCCTGTGATAGAAAAGGAAATATTTTCACATATATCCTAGAAAGAAGCATTCTCAGAAACTACTTTGTGTTGTTTGCATTCAACTGACACAGTGGAACATTCCTTTTGTTAGAGCAGCCATGAAACTCTCTTTTTGTATAATCTGCAATTGGACATTTGGAGAGCTCAGAGGCCTGTGGTGGAAAGGGAAATATCTTCATGTAAAACCTAGAAAGAAGCTTTCTCAGAATCTACATTATGATGTGCGCATAGAACTCACAGAGTTGAACATTCCTTTTGTTAGAGCAGTTTTGAAACACTCTTTATGTGGAATCTGCAAGTGGATATTTGGACAGCTTATAGGAATTCGTTGGAAACTGGATAACCTCACATAAAAACTAGACAGAAGGATTCTCAGAAACTTTTTTGGGATGCGTGCATTCAACTTACAGAATTGAACCTTTCTTTTGATAGAGCAGCTTTGAAACTCTCTTTTTGTAGAATCTGAATGTGACCATTTTGAGAGTTTTGAGGCCTGTGGTGGAAAAGGAAATGTCTTCACATAACAACTAGACAGAAGCATTCTCTGAAACTTCTTTGTGGTGTGTGCATTCTACTCACAGAGTTGAAAATTCATTATGACAGAGAAGTTTTGAAACACTCTTTCGGTAGAATCTGCAAGTAGATATTTGGACCGCTTATTGAAATTCGTTGGAAACTGGATATCCTCACCCAAAAAGTACACAGAAGCGTTCTCAAAAACTTCTATGTGTTGTGTGCGTTCAACTCACAGAGTTGAAACTTTCTTTTGATAGAGCTGTTTTGAAACAGTCTTTTTGTAGAATCTGAATGTGGCCATTTGGAGCGACTTGAGATATGTGGTGGAAAGGGAAATATTTTCACGTAACAACTAGAAAGTAGCATTCTCTGAAACTTGTTTATGGTGTGTGCATTCTACACCCAGAGTTGAACATTCCCTATGAGAGAGAAGTTTTGAACTACTCTTTTTGTAGAATCTGCAAGTGGATATTTGGACAGCTTATAGGAATTCGCTGGAAACGGGTTATCCTCACACAAAAACTACACAGAAGCATTCACACAAACTTCTCTGTGATGTGTGCTTTCAATAAACAGAGTTGAACCTTTCTCTTGATAGAGCAGTTTTGAAACACTCTTTTTCTAGGATCTGCAAGTGGACATTTGGAGCACTTTGAGGCCTGTGGTGGAAAAGGTAGTATCTTCACATAACAGGTAGACAGAAGCTTTCTCTGAAACTTTTTTGTGGTGTCTGCATTCAACTCACAGAGTTGAACATTCCTTTTGACAGAGAAGATTTGACACACTCTTTCTATAGAATCTGCAAGTGGATATTTGGACCCCTTATAGGAATTCGTTGGCAAAGGGACACCCTCACAAAAAACTAGACAGAAGCATTCTCTCGAATTTCTCTGTGATGTGTGTGTTCACCTCACAGAGTTTAACCATTCTTTTCCTCTTGTAGTTTTGAAACACTCTTTTTGCAGTATATGCAAATCTTCATTCGGAGAGCTTTGTGGCCTGTGGTCGAAAAGGAAATATCTTCACATATAACTTAGAAAGAAGCATTCTCAGAAACTAATTTGTGTTGTTTGCATTCAACTCAAAGAGTTTAACATTGCTTTTGTTAGAGCAGCCATGAAACACACTATTTGTATAATCTGCAATTGTACATTTGGAGAGCTGTGAGACCTGTCATGAAAAACGAAATATCTTCACATAAAACCTAGAAAGAAGCATTCTTAGAAACCACTTTGTGATGTGTGCATTCAACTCATAGAGTTGAACATTCCTTTTGAGAGAGAAGTTGTGAAACTCCCATTTTGGAGAATCTGAAAGTGGATACTTTGACAGCTTATAGGAATTCATTGGAAACGGGACACCCTCACACAAAAAATAGACAGAAGCGTTCTCTCAAAGTTGTTTGTGGTGTGTGCATTTATCTCACAGAGTTGAACATTCCTTTAGACAGAGAAGTTTTGAAACACTCTTTCTGTAGAATCTGGAAGTGGATATTTGGACCGACTCTAGGAATTCGTTGAAAACGGAACACCCTCACAGAAAAACTTGACAGAAGCATTCTCACAAACTTCTCTGTGATGTGTGCATTCAACTCTCAGAGGAGAACCTTGCTTTTCATGACCCAGTTTTGAAACACTCTTTTTGTACAATCTGCAAATGCATATTTGGAGGGAATTAAGGCCAGTAATGGAAAAGGAAATATCTTCACATAAAACCTGGAAAGAAGCATTCTCAGAAACTACTCTGTGATGTTTGCATTCAACTCACAGAGTTCAACATTCTTCTTGTTAGAGCAGTTTAGAAACACTATTTTGTAGAATCTGCATGTGGATATTTGGACCACTTATAGGAATTTGTTGGAAACGGGTCTTCCTCAAACAAAATCAGACAGAAGCATTCACAGAAACTTCTTTGTGATGTGTGCTTTCAACTCACAGATGTGAACCTTTCTTTTGATAGAGCAGTTTTGAAACACTCTTTTTCTAGAATCTGCAATTGGACATTTGTAGCACTTCCAGGCCTGTCATGGAAAAGGAAATATCTTCACATATCAAGTAGACAGAAGCATTCTCTGAAACTTCTTTGTTGTGTGTGCATTCAACTCCTATAGTTGAACATTCCTTTTGACATAGAAGTTCTGAAACACCCATTTTGGAGAATGTGCAGGTGGATATTTTGACCGCTTATAGGAATTCGTTGGAAACGGAACACCCTCAAAAAAAATTAGACAGAAGCACTCTCACCAACTTGTTTGTGATGTGTGCTTTCAACTCACAGAGCTGAGCCTTTCTTTTGATAGAGCAGTTTTGAAACACTCTTTTTGTACAATGTGAAATAGGACATTTGGCGCACTTTGAGGCCTGGGGTGGAAAAGGAAATATCTTCACATAACAAGTAGACAGAAGTATTCTGTGAAACTTCTTTGTGGTGTGTGCATTCAACCCACAGATTTGAACATTCCTTTTGACAGAGAAGTTTTGAAACACTCTTTCTATACAATCTGCAAGTGGATATTTGGAGATCTCATAGGAATTCGTTGGAAACGGGACACCCTCACACAAAAACTAGACAGAAGCATTCTCACAAACTTCTGTGTGATGTGTGCATTCAACTCACAGAGCTGAATTTTTCTTTTGATACAGCAGTTTTCAAACACTCTTTTTCTACAATCTGCAATTGGACATTTGTAGCACTTTGAGGCCTGTCGTGGAAAAAGAAATATCTTCACATAACAAGTAGACAGAAGCATTCTCTCAAACTTCTTTGTTGTGTGTGAATTCAGCTCCTAGAGTTGAGCATTCCTTTTGACAGAGAAGTTGTGAAACACCTATTTTGGAGAATCCGCAGGTGGATATTTGCACTGCTTATAGGAATTTGTAGGAAATGGGACACCCTCAAACAAAAATTAGACAGAAGCATTCTCAACAACTACTGTGTGATGTGTGCATTCAACTCACAGAGCTGAACCTTTCTTTTGGTAGAGCAGTTTTGAAACACTCTGTTTGTAGAATCTGCCATTGGACATTTGGAGCGCTTTGAGGCCTGTGGTGGAAAAGGAATTATCTTCACATAACAAGTAGACAGAAGGATTCTCTGAAACTTCTTTGTGGTGTGTGCATTCAACTCACAGAATTGAATATTCCTTTTGACAGAGAAGTTTTGAAACACTCTTTTTATGGAATCTGCAAGTGGATAATTGTACCGCTTACAAGAATTCGTTGGAAACGAGACAACCTCACACAAAAACTAGACAGAAGCATTCTCACAAACTTCTGTGTGATGTGTGCATTCAACTCACCGAGCTGAACCTTTCCTTTGACAGAGCAGTTCTAAAACACTCTTTTTCTAGAATCCGCAACTGGACATTTGTAGCGCTTTGAGGCCTTTGGTGGAAAAGGAAGAATCTTCACATAAGAAGTAGACACAAGCATTCTCTGAAACTTCATTGAGGCACGTGCATTCATCTCACAGAGTTGAACATTCCCTTTGACAGAGAGGTTTTGAAACACTCTTTTGTAGAATCTGCAAGGGGAGATTTGGACCGCTTATATGAATTCGTTGGAAACGGAACACCCTCACACAAAAACTAGACAGAAGTATTTTCACAATCTTCTGTGTGATGTGTGCATTCAAATCACACAGCTGCACCTTTCTGTGGATAGAGCAGATTTGAAACGCTCTTTTTCTAGAATCTGCAAGTGGACATTTGGAGCGCTTGGAGGCCTGTGGTGGAAAGGAAATATCTTCACATATAACCTAGAATGAAGCATTTACAGAAACTACTTTGCGTTGTTTGCATTCAACTCAGAGTGGAATATTCCTTTTGTTAGAGCCGCCATGAAACAGACTTTTTGCATAATCCCCAATTGAACATTTGGGGAGCTCTGAGGCCTGTGGTGGAAAACGAAATATCTTCACATAAAAACTAGAAAGAAGCAATCTCAGAAACCACTTTGTGATGTGTGCATTCAACTCACAGAGCTGAACATTCCTTTTCTTAGATCAGCTTTGAAACACTCTTTTTGTAGATTCTGCATGTGGATATTTGGACCACTTATAAGAATTTGTTGGAAACGGCACATCCTCACACAAAAACGAGACAGAAGCATTCTCGCAAACTCCTTTGTGATGTGTGCTTTGAAATTACTGATGTGAAACTTTCTTTGATAGAGCAGTTTTGAAAGACTCTTTTTCTAGAATCTGCAAGTGGACATTTGGAGCGCTTTGAGGCCTATGGTGGAAAAGGAAGTATCTTCACATAACAAGTAGACAGAAGGATTTTCTGAAACTTCTTTGTGGTGCCTGCATTCAGCTCACTGAGTTGAACATTTCTTTGGACCGAGAAGTTTTGAAATGCTCTTTTTATAGAATCTGAAAATGGACATTTGGACCACTTATAGGAATTCATTGGAAATGGCACACGCTCACACAACAACTAGACAGAAGCATTCTCACAAACTTCTGTGTGATGTGTGCATTCAACTCACAGAGCTTAACCTTTCTTTTGATAGAGCAGATTTGAAACACTCTTTTTCTAGAATCTGCTAGTGGACATTTGGAGTGCTTTGAGGCCTGTGGTGGAAAGGAAACATCTTCACATAAAAACTAGACAAAAGCATTCTCTGAAACTTCTTTGTGGTGTGTGCATTCAACTCACAGAGTTGAACATTCCTTTTCACAGAGAAGTTTTGAAACCCTCTTTTTGTAGAATCTGCAACTGGAAATTTGGACCACTTATAGGAATTCGTTGGAAACGGGACACCCTCACACAAAAACTAGACAGAAGCTTTCTGACAAACTTCTCTGTGATGTGTGCATTCAACTCACAGAGTTTAACCTTTCTTTTTATGGAGCAGTTTTGAAACACTCTGTTTGCAGTATATGCAAGGCGTCATTATGAGAGCTTTGATGCCTCTCGTCGAAAACGAAATACCTTCACATGAAACCTAGAAACAAGCATTCTCAGAGACCATTTTTGGATGTGTGCATTCAACTCACAGAGTTGAACATTCCTTTACTTGGAGCAGTTTTGAAACACTCTTTTTGTAGTATCTGCATGTGGATATTTGGAACACTTATAGGAATTTGTTGGAAACGCGACATCCTCACACAAAAACGAGACAGAAGCATTCTCACAAACTTCTTTGTGATGTGTGCTTTCAACTCACAGAGCTGAAACTTGCTTTTGATGCAGCAGTTTTGAATCACTCTTTTTGTACAATCTACACGTGGATATTTTGACAACTTATAGGAATTTGTTGAAAACGGGACACTCTCACACAAAAACTAGACAGAAGCATTCTCAGAAGGTTCTGTGTGATGTGTGCATTCAAAATCACAGAGGTGAACCTTTCTTTTTTTAGGGCAGTTTTGAAACACTCTTTTTCTAGAATCCGCAAGTGTACATTTGAAGCTCTTTGAGGCCTGTGGTGGAAAGGAAATATCTTCACATAAAAACAAGACAGAAGCATTCTCTGAAACTACTTTGTGGTGTGTGCATTCACCACACAGTGTTGAGCATTCCTTTTGACAGAGATGTTTTGAAACACTCTTTTTGTAGAACCTGCAAGTGGATGTTTGGACCGCCTATAGTAATTCATTGGAAACGAGACACCCTCAAAGAAAAACTAGACAGAAACATTCTCACAAACCTCTGTGTGATGTGTGCATTCAATTCTCAGAGTTGAACCTTTCTTTTCGTGGGCCCGTTTTGAAACACTCTTTTTCTAGAATCTGCAAATGGACATTTTGAGGGCTTTGAGGCCTGTGATGGAAAAGGAAATATCTTCACATGAAACCTGGAAAGAAGCATTCTCAGAAACTACTCTGTAATGTTTGCATTCACGTCACAGATTTGAACATTCCTTTTGACAGAGAATTTTTTAAAAACACTTTTGGTAGAATCTGAAAGTGAATATTTGCACCAATTTTACGAATTTGTTGGAAACGGGACATCCTCACACAAACACGAGACAGAAGCATTCTCACAAACTTCTTTGGATGTGTGCTTTCAACTCACAGATGTGAACCTTTCTTTTGATAGAGCCGTTTTGAAACACCCTTTCTATAGAATCTGCAAGTGGATATTTGGAGCGCTTAAAGGAGATGGTTGGAAACGGGGCACCCTCAAAGAAAAGCTAGACAGAAGCATTCTCACAAACTTCTGTGTGATGTGTGCATTCAAATCACAGAGCTGAACCTTCCTTTTCATAGAGAACTTTTGAAACTCTCTTTTTCTAGAATATGCAAGTGGACATTTGGATTGCTTTGAGCCCTGTTGTGGAAAGGAAATATTTTCACATGACAACTAGACAGAAGCATTCTCTGAAACTTCATGTGTTGTGTTCATCCAACTCACAGAGTTGAACATTCCTTTTGATAGAGAAGTTTTGAAACACTCTTTTTGTAGAATCTGCAAGTGGCTATTTGGACTGCCTATAGGAATTCTTCGGAAACAGGACACCGTCACACAAAAACAAGACAGAAGTGTTCTCACAAACTTCTGTGTGATGTGTGCATTCAACTCTGAGAGTTGAACCTTTCTTTTCAAGGACAACTTTTGAAACACTCTCTTTGTAGTATCTACAAATGGACATTTTGAGGGCTTTGAGGCCTGTGATGGAAAAGGAAATATCTTCACATAAAACCTGGAAAGAAGCATTCTCAGAAACTACTCTGTGATGTTTGCATACAACTCATAGAGTTGAACTTTCCTTTTGTTAGAGCAGTTTTGAAACACTCTTTTTGTAGCATCTAAATGGGGATAATTGCACCACTTATACGAATTTGTTGGAAACAGGACATCCTCACACAAAAACGAGACAGAAGCATTCTCACAAACTTCTTTGTGACGTTTGCTTTCAACTCACATATGTTAACCTTTCTTTTGATAGAGATGTCTTGGAACACTTTTTTTCTAGAATCTGCAAGTGGACATTTGGAGCGCTTTGAGGCCTGTGGGGGAAAAGCAAATGTCTTCACATAACAAGTAGACAGAAGCATTCTCTGAAACTACTTTGTGGTGTGTGCATTCAACTCACAGAGTTGAACATTCCTTTTGACAGAGAAGTTGTGAAACACGTATTTTGGAGAATCTGCTGGTGAATATTTGAACCGCTTATAGGAATTCGTTGGAAACGGGAGACTCTCACAGAAAAACGAGACAGAACATTCTCACAAACTTCTGTGTGATGTTTGCATTCAACTCGGGGTGGAATATTTGTTTTGTTAGAGGAGCCATGCATAATCTGCAATTGGACATTTGGATAGCTCTGAGACTTGTGGTGGAAAACAAAATATCTTCACAGAAAACCTAGAAAGAAGCATTCACACAAACCACCTTGTGATGTGTGCATTAAACTCACAGAGTTGAACATTCCTCTTCTTAGAGCAGTTTTGAAACCCTCTTTTTGTGGAATCTCCATGTGGATATTTGGACCACTTATAGGAATTTGTTGGAAACGGGACATCCTCACAGAAAAACAAGACAGAAGCATTCTCTCGAACTTCTCTGTGATGTGTGCTTTCAATTCACTGATGTGAACCTTTCTTTTCATAGAGCAGTTTTGAAACACTCTTTTTGTAGAATCTGCAACTGGAAATTTGGACCGCTTATAGGAATTCGTTGGAAACGGGACACCCTCACACAAAAACTAGACAGAAGCATTCTGACAAACTTCTCTGTGGTGTGTGCATTCAACTCACAGAGTTTAACCTTTCTTTTTATGGAGCAGTTTTGAAACACTCTTTTTGCAGTATACGAAAGGGGTCATTCGGAGAGCTTTGAGACCTGTGATCGAAAATGAAATATCTTCACATAAAACCTAGAAAAAAGCATTATCAGAAACCACTTTGTGATGTGTGCATTGAACTCACAGAGTTGAACATTCCTTTTCTTAGAGCAGTTTTGAAACACTCTTTTTGTAGTATCTGCATGGAGACATTTGGACCACTTATAGGAAATTTTTGGAAATGGGAAATCCTCACACAAAAACGAGACAGAAGCATTCTCACAAACTCCTTTGTGATGTATGCTTTCATCTCACAGAGCTGAAACTTTCTTTTGACAGAACAGTTTTGAAACACTCTTTTTCTAGAATCTGGAAGTGGACATTTGGAGGGCTTTGAGGACTGTGGTGGAAAAGGAAGTATCTTCACATAACAAGTAGACAGAAGCATTCTCTGAAACTTCTTTGTGGTGTGTGCATTCAACTCACAGAGCTGAACATTCCTTTTGACAGAGAGGTTTTGAAACACTCTTTTTATAGAATCTGCAAGTGGATATTTGGACCGCTTATAGGAATACGTTGGAAACGGGACACCGTTACACCAAAACTAGACAGAAGCTTTCTCACAAACTTATTTCTGATGTGTGCATTCAACTTACAGAGCTGAACCTTTCTTTTGATAGAGCAGTTTTGAAACACTCTTTTTGTAGAATCTGCAACTGGAAATTTGGACCGCTTATAGGAATTCGTTGGAAACGGGACACCCTCACACAAAAACTAGACAGAAGCATTCTGACAAACTTCTCTGTGATGTGTGCATTCAACTCACAGAGTTTAACCTTTCTTTTTATGGAGCAGTTTTGAAACACTCTGTTTGCAGTATATACAAGGCGTCATTCTGAGAGCTTTGATGCCTCTGGTCGAAAACGAAATAAATCTTCACATAAAACCTAGAATTAAGCATTCTCAGAAACCATTTTGTGATGTGTGCATTCAACTCACAGAGTTGAATATTCCTTTTCTTGGAGCAGTTTTGAAACACTCTTTTTGTAGTATCTGCATGTGGATATTTGGACCACTTATAGGAATTTGTTGGAAATGGGACATTCTCACACAAAATCGAGACAGAAGCATTCTCACAAACTTATTTGTGATGTGTGCTTTCAACTCACAGAGCTGAAACTTTCTTTGGATAGAGCAGTTTTGAATCGCTCTTTTTGTAGAATCTACACGTGGATATTTTGACAGCTTATAGGAATTTGTTGAAAACGGGACACTCTCACACAAACACTAGACAGAAGCACTCTCAGAAGGTTCTGTGTGATGTGTGCATTCGACTCACAGAGCTGAACCTTTCTTTTCATAGGGCAGTTTTGGAACACTCTTTTTCCAGAATCTGCAAGTAGACATTTGGAGCGCTTTGAGGCCTGTGGTAGGAAGGATATATCTTCACATAAAAACTAGACAGAAGCGTTCTCTGAAACTACTTTGTGGTGTGTGCATTCAACACACAGTGTTGAACATTCCTTTTGACAGAGATGTTTTGAAACACTCTTTTTGTATAATCTGCAAGTGGATATTTGGACCGCCTATAGTAATTCGTTGGAAACGGGACACCCTCAAAGAAAAACTAGACAGAAACATTCTCACAAACTTCTATGTGATGTGTGCATTCACCTCTCAGAGTTGAACCTTTCTTTTCATGGGCCCGTTTTGAAACACTCTTTTTCTAGAATCTGCAAATTGACATTTTGAGGGTTTTGAGGCCTGTGATGGAAAAGGAAATATCTTCACATAAAACCTGGAAAGAAGCATTCTCAGAAACTGCTCTGTAATGTTTGCATTGACATCACAGGTTTGAACATTCCTTTTGACAGAGAATTTTTTAAAAACTCTTTTTGTAGAATCTGAAAGTGAATATTTGTAACACTTTTACGAATTTGTTGGAAACGGGACATCCTCACACAAAAACGAGACCAAAGCATTCTCACAAACTTCTTTGTGATGTGTTCTTTCAACTCACTGATGTGAAGCTTTGTTGTGCTAGAGCAGTTTTGAAACACTCTTTTTCTGTAATCTGCAAGTGGACATTTGGAGCGATTTGAGGCCTGTGGTGGAAAAGGAAGTATCTTCACATAACAAGTAGACAGAAGCATTCTCTGAAACTTCTTTGTGGTGCGTGCATTCAACTCACAGAGTTGAACATTGCTTTTGAGAGAGAAGTTTTGAAACACTCTTTCTATAGAATCTGCAAGTGGATATTTGGAGCGCTTATAGGAGATGGTTGGAAACTGGACACCCTCAAAAAAAGCTAGACAGAGGCATTCTCAGAAACTTCTGTGTGATGTGTGCATTCAAATCACAGAGCTGAAGCTTTCTTTTCATAGAGCACTTTTGAAACTCTCTTTTTCTAGAATCTGCAAGTGGACAGTTGGAGCGCTTTGAGCCCTGTTGTGGAAAGGAAATATCTTCACATAACAACAAGACAGAAGCATTCTCAAAACTTCATGTGTTGTGTTCATCCAACTCACAGAGTTGAACATTCCTTTTGATAGAGAAGTTTTGAAACACTCTTTTTGTAGAATCTGCAAGTGGATATTTGGACCGCCTATAGAAATTCTTCGGAAACACGACACTGTCACACAAAAACTAGACAGAAGTGTTCTCACAAACTTCTGTGTGATGTGCGCATTCAACTCTGAGAGTTGAACCTTTCTTTTCAAGGACCACTTTTGAAACACTCTTTTTGTAGAATCTACAAATGGACATTTTGAGGGCTTTGATGACTGTGATGGAAAAGGAAATATCTTCACATAAAATCTGGAAAGAAGCATTCTCAGAAACTACTCTGTGATGTTTGTATTCAACTCATAGATTTGAACTTTCCTTTTGTTAGAGCAGTTTTGAAACACTCTTTTTGTAGCATCTAAATGTGGATATTGGCACCACTTATACGAATTTGTTGGAAATGGGACATCCTCACACAAAAACGAGACAGAAGCATTCTCACAAACTTCTTTGTGACGTTTGCTTTCAACTCACATATGTGAACCTTTCTTTTGATAGAGGTGTCTTGTAACACTCTTTTTCTAGAATCTGCAAGTGGACATTTGGAGCGCTTTGAGGCCTGTGGGGGAAAAGCAGGTATCTTCACATAACAAGTAGACAGAAGCATTCTCTGAAACTTCTTTGTGGTGTGTGCATTCAACTCACAGAGTTGAACATTCCTTTTGAGAGAGAAGTTGTGAAACACGCATTTCGGGGAATCTGCAGTTGGATATTTGGACCGCTTATATGAAATCGTTGGAAACGGGACACTCTCACAGAAAAAGAGACAGATTCATTCTCACAAACTTCTGTGTGATGTTTGCATTCAACTCGGAGTGGAATATTCCTTTTGTTAGAGCAGCCATGAAACACTCTTTTTGCATCATCTGCAATGGGACTTTTGGAGAGCTCTGAGGCCTCTGGTGGAAAATGAAATATCTTCACATAAAACCTGGAAAGAAGCATTCACTCAAACCACTTTGTGATGTCTGCATTCAACTCAGAGTTGAACATTCCTCTTCTTAGAGCAGTTTTGAAACCCTCTTTTTGTAGAATCTCCATGTGGATATTTGGACCACTTATAGGAATTTGTTGGAAACGGGACACCCTCACACAAAAACGAGACAGAAGCATTCTCTCAAACTTCTTTGTGATGTGTGCTTTCAATTCACTGATGTGAACCTTTCTTTTGATAGAGCAGTTTGAAAGACTCTTTTTGAAGAATCTGCAAATGGACATTTGGAGCGCCTTGAGGCCTGTACTGGAAAAGGAAGTATCTCCACATAACAAGTAGACAGAAGGATTCTCTGAAACTTCTCTGTGGCTCCTGTATTCAACTCACCGAGTTGAACATTTCTTTTGACAGAGAAGTTTTGAAATACTCTTTTTATAGTATCTGAAAGTGGATATTTGGACCGCTTATAGGAATTCGTTGGAAACGGGACACGCTCACACAAAAACGAGACAGAAACCTTCTCACAAACTTCTGTGTGATGTGTGCATTCAACTCACAGAGCTGAACCTTTCTTTTGATAGAGCTGTTTTGAAACACTCTTTTTCTAGAATCTGCAAGTGGACATTTGCAGCGCTTTGAGGCCTGTGGTGGAAAGGAAATATCTTCACATAAAAACTAGGCAAAAGCATTCTCTGAAACTTCTTTGTGGTGGGTGCATTCAACTCACAGAGTTGGACATTCTTTGTGATAGAGAAGTTTTGACACACTCCTTTTATGGATTCTGCAAGTGGAAATTTGGACCGCTTATAGGAATTCGTTGGAAACGGGAAACCCTCACACAAAAACTAGACAGAAGCATTCTGACAAACTTCTCTGTGATGTGTGCATTCAACTCACACAGTTTAACCCTTCTTTTTATGGAGCAGTTTTGAAACACTCTGTTTGCAGTATATGCAAGGGGTCATTCTGAGAGCTTTGATGCCTCTGGTCGAAAACGAAATATCTTCACATAAAACCTAGAAAGAAGCATGCTCAGAAACCATTTTGTGATGTGTGCATTCAACTCACACTGTTGAACATTCCTTTTCTTGGAGCAGTTTTGAAACACTGTTTGTCTGGTATCTGCATGTGGATACTTTGACCACTTATAGGAATTTTTTGGAAAGGGGACATCCTCACACAAAAACGAGACAGAAGCATTCTGTCAAACTTCTTTGTGATGTGTGCTTTCAACTCACTGATGTGAACCTTTCTTTTGATAGAGTAGTTTTGAAAGACTCTTTCTAGAATCTGCAAGTGGATATTTGGAGCGCTTTGAGGCCTGTGGTGGAAAAGGAAATATCTTCACATAACAAGTAGACAGAAGCATTCTCTGAAACTTCTTTGTGGTGCGTGCATTCAACTCACGGAGTTGACCATTCCTTTTGACAGAGAGGTTTTGAAACACTCTTTTTATAGTATCTGCAAGTGGATATTTAGACTGCTTATAGGAATTCTTTGGAAACGGACACCCTTACACAACAACTAGACAGAAGCATTCTCACAAACTTCTGTGTGATATGTGCATTCAACTCACAGAGCTGAACCTTTCTTTTGATAGAGCAGTTTTGAAATATTCTTTTTCTAGAGTCTGCAAGTGAACATTTGGAGCGCTTTGAGGCCTGTGGTGGAAAGGAAATATCTTCATATAAAAACTAGACAGAAGCATTCTCTGAAATTTCTTTGTGTTGTGTGCATTTAACTCACATAGTTGAACATTTCTTTCGACAGGGAAGTTTTGAAACACTCTTTTTATAGAATCTGCAAGTGGATAATAGCACCTCTTATAGGAATTCTTTGGAAATGAGACACCCTCACAAAAAAACCAGACAGAAGATTTCTTAATAACTTCTGTATGATATGTACATTCAGCTCGCAGAGCTGAACTTTTCTTTTGATAGAGCAGTTTTGAAACACTCTTGTTCAAGAATCTGCAAGTGGACATTTGGAGCGCTTTGAGGCCTGGGGTGGAAAAGGAAGTATCTTCACAAAACAAGTAGACAGAAGCATTCTCTGAAACTTCTTTGTGGTGCGTGCGTTCAACTCACAGAGTTGAGCATTCCTTTTGACAGAGAAGTTTTGAAACACTCTTGGTAGAATCTGCAATTGGAAATTTGGACAGCTTTTATGAATTCATTGGAAACGGGACACCCTCACAGAAAATTTATACAAAAGAATACTCACAAACTTCTGTGTGATGTGTGCATTCAACTCACAGTGTTTAACCTTTCTTTTCATGGAGCAGTTTTGAAACACTATTTTTGCAGTATATGCAAGAGGTCATTCGGAGAGCTTTGAGGCATGAGTTCGAAAAGGAAATATCTTCAAATATAACCTAGAAAGAAGCATTCTCAAAAACTACTTTCTGTTGTTTGCCTTTAACTCACAGAGTGCAACATTCCTTTTTTTAGAGCAGCCATGAAGCACTCTTTTTGCATAATCTGCATTTGGACATTTGGAGAGATCTGTAGCCTGTGGTGGAAAACGAAATATCTTCACATAAAACCTAGAAAGAAGCATTCTCAGAAACCACATTGTCATGTGTGCATTCATCTCACAGAATTGAACATTCCTTTTTTTAGAGCAGTTTTGAAACACTCTTTTTGTAGAATCTGCATGTGGATATTAGGACCACTTATAGGAATTTGTTGGAAACTGGACATCCTCACACAAAAACGAGACAGAAACGTTCTCACAAACTTCTTTGTGATGTGTGCTTTCAACTCACTGGTGTGAAGCATTGTTGTGCTAGAGCAGTTTTGAAACACTCTTTTTCTGCAATCTGCAAGTGGACATTTGGAGCGCTTTGAGGCCTGTGGTGGAAAAGGAAGTATCTTCACATAAGAAGTAGACAGAAGCATTCTCTGAAACTTCTTTGTGGTGCGTGCATTCAACTCACAGAGTTGAACATTCCTTTTGACAGAGAAGTTTTGAAACCCTCTTTTTATAGAATCTGCAAGTGGATATTTGGACCGCTTATAGGAATTCATTGGAAATGGGACACCCTCAAACAAAAACTAGACAGAAGCATTCTCACAAACCACTGTGTGGTGTGTGCATTCAACTCACAGAGCTGAACCTTCCTTTAGATAGAGCAGTTTTGAAACACTCTTTTTCTAGAATCTGCAAGTGGACACTTGGAATGCTTTGAGGCCTGTGTTGGAAAGGAAATATCTTCACATCAAAACTAGACAGAAGCTTTCTGTGAAGCTTCTTTCTAGTATATGCATTCAACTCACAGAGTTCAACGTTATTTTTGACAGAGAAGTTTTGAAACACTCTTTCTGGAGAATCTTCAAGTGGAAATTTGGACCGCTTATAGGAATTCGTTGGAAAGGGGCACCCTCACACAATAGCTAGACATAAGCATTCTCACGAACGTCTCTGTGATGCGTGCATTCAACTCAGACAGTTTAACCTTTCTTTTCATGGAGCAGCTTTGAAGCACTCTTTTTGCAGTATATGCAAGGGGTCATTCGGAGGGCTGTGAGGCCTGTGTTCGAAAACAAAATATCTTCACATAAATCCTAGAAAGAAGCATTCTCAGAAACCACTTTGTGATGTGTGCATTCAACTCAGAGAGTTGAACATTCTTTTTGTTGGAGTAGATTTGAAACACTTTTTGTAGAATCTGCATGTGGATATCTGGAACACGTATAAGAATTTGTTGGAAACGGGACATCCTCACTGAAAAACGAGACAGAAGCATTCTCACAAACTTCTTTGTGATGTGTGGATTCCACTCACAGATGTAAACATTTCTTTTGATAGGACGGTTTTGAAACACTGTTTTTCTAGAATCTGCAAGAGGACATTTGGAGCGCTTTGAGGTCTGCAGTAGAAAAGGACTTATCTTCATATAACAAGTAGATAGAAGCATTCTCTGAAACTTCTTTGTGGTGCGTTCATTCAACTCACAGAGTTGAACATTCTTTTGACACAGAAGTTTTGAAATACTCTTTTTGTAGAATCTGCAAGTGGAAATTTGAACATCTTATACGAATTCATTGGAAATGGAACAACCTCACACAAAAACCAGACAGAAGTATTCTCACAAACTTCTGTGTGATGTGTGCATTCAACTCACAGAGTTTAACCTTTCTTTTCATGGAGCAGTTTTGAAACCCTCTTTTTGCAGTATATGCAAGTGGTCATTTGGAGAGCTTTGAAGTCTGTGCTCGAAAAGGAAATATATTCACATATAACCTAGGAAGAAGCATTCTCAGAAACTACTTTGTGTTGTTTGAATTCAACTCACAGAGTGGAACATTCCTTTGGTTAGAGCAGCCATGCAACATTCTTTTTGCATAATCTGCAATTGGACATTTGGAGAGCTCTGAGGCCTGTGGTGGAAAACGAAATATCTTCACATAAAACCTAGAAAGAAGCATTCTCAGAAACCACTTAGTGATGTGTGCATTCAACTCACAGAGTTGTACATTGCTTTTCTCAGAGCAGTTTTGAAACACTCTTTTTGTAGTATCTGCATGTGGATCATTGGAACACTTTTAGGAATTTGTTGGAAACGGGACGTCCTCACACAAAAACGAGACAGAAGCATTCTCACAAACTTCTTTGTTATGTGTGCTTTCAACTCACACTGCTGAACCTTTCTTTTGATAGAGCAGTTTTGAAACACTCTTTTTCTAGAATATGCAAGTGGATATTTGGGCCATTTTGTGGCCTGTGGTGGAAAGGAAATATCTTCACTTAAAAACTAGACAGAAGCATTCTCTGAAACTTCTTTGTGGTGTGTGCATTCAACTAACTATATTGAACATTCCTTTTGACAGAGAAGATTTGAAACACTCTTTTTGTAGAATCTGCAAGTGGAAACTTGGACCACTTACAGAAATTCTTTGGAAACGGAACACCCTCACACAAAAACGAGACAGAAGCATTCTCACAAACTTCTCTGTGATGTGTGCATTCAACTCACAGAGTTTAACCTTTCTTTTCATGGGCCAGTTTTGAAACACTCTTTTTCTAGAATCTGCAAATGGACATTTTGAGGGCTTTGAGGCCTGTGATGGAAAAGGAAATATCTTCACATAAAACCTGGAAAGAAGCATTCTCAGAAACTACTCTGTGATGTTTGCATTCAACCCACAGAGTTCAACATTCCTCTTGTTAGAGCAGTTTTGAAACACTATTTTGTAGAATCTGCATGTGGATATTTGGACCACTTATAGGAATTTGTTGGAAACGGGGCTTCCTCACACAAAAACGAGACAGAAGTATTCTCAGAAACTTCTTTGTGATGTGTGCTTTCAACTCAAAGATGTGAACCTTTCTTTTCTTAGAGCAGTTTTGAAACACTCTTTTTCTAGAATCTGCAATTGGACATTTATAGCACTTTGAGGCCTGTCATGGAAAAGGAAATATCTTCACATATCAAGTAGACAGAAGCATTCTCTGAAACTTCTTTGTTGTGTGTGCATTCAACTCCTATAGTTGAACATTCCTTTTGACAGAGAAGTTGTGAAACACCCATTTTGGAGAATATGCAGGTGGATATTTTGACCGCTTATAGGAATTCGTTGGAAACGGAACACCCTCAAAAAAAATTAGACAGAAGCATTCTCACCAACTTCTGTGTGATGTGTGCTTCCAACTCACAGAGCTGAACCTTTCTTTTAATAGAGCAGTCTTGAAACACTCTTTTTTAGAATGTGCAATCGGACATTTTGCACCCTTTGAGGCCTGGGGTGGAAAAGGAAATATCTTCACATAACAAGTAGACAGAAGCATTCTGTGGAACTTCTTTGTGGTGTGTGCATTCAACTCACAGAATTTAACATTCCTTTTGACAGAGAAGTTTTAAAACACTCTTTCTATAGAATCTGTAAGTGGATATTTGGAGCCCACATAGGAATTCGTTGGAAACAGGACACCCTCACACAAAAATTAGACAGAAGCATTCTCACAAACTTCTGTGTGATGTGTGCATTCCACTCACAGAGCTGAACCTTTCTTTTGATAGGGAAGTTTTGAAACACTCTTTTTCTAGAATCTGCAATTGGACATTTAGAGCACTTTGAGGCCTGTCATGAAAAAAGGAATATCTTCACATAAGTAGACAGAAGCATTCTCTCAAACTTCTTTGTTCTGTGTGCATTCAGCTCCTAGAGTTGAGCATTCCTTTTCACAGAGAAGTTATGAAACCCCCATTTTGGAGAGTCTGCCGGTGGATATTTGCACCGGTTATAGGAATTCGTTGGAAATGGGACCCCCTCAAACAAAAATTAGACAGAAGCATTCTCACCAACTTCTGTGTGATGTGTGCATTCAACTCACAGAGCTGAACATTTCTTTTGATAGAGCAGTTTTGAAACACTCTTTTTGTAGAATCTGCCATTGGACATTTGGAGCACTTCGAGGCCTGTGGTGGAAAAGGAAATATCTTCATATAACAATTAGACAGAAGCATTCTCTGAAACTTCCTTGTGGTGTGTGCATTCATCTCCCAGAGTTGAACATTACTTTTGACAGAGAAGTTGTGAAACAGCCATTTTGGATAATCTACAGGTGGATAATTGAACCACTTATAGGAATTCTTTGGAAACAGGACATCCTCACACAAAAACGAGACAGAAGCTTTCTCACAAACTTCTATGTGATGTGTGCATTCAACTCACAGAGCTGAACCTTTCTTTTGATAGAGCAGTTTGGAAACACTCTTTTTCTAGAATCTGTAAGTGGACTTTTGGAGAGCTTTGAAGCCTGTGGTGGAAAGGAATTATCTTCACATAAAACTAGACAGAAGCATTCTATGAAACTCCATTGTGGTGTGTGCATTCAGTTCACAGAGTTGAAGATTCCTATTGGTAGAGAAGTTTTGAAACACTGTTTTTGTAGAATCTGAATGTGGATACTTGTACCACTTATATGAATTTGTTGGAATCCGGACATCCTCACTCAAAAACGAGACAGAAGCATTCTATGAAACTCCATTGTGGTGTGTGCATTCAGTTCACAGAGTTGAAGATTCCTATTGGTAGAGAAGTTTTGAAACACTGTTTTTGTAGAATCTGAATGTGGATACTTGTACCACTTATATGAATTTGTTGGAATCCGGACATCCTCACTCAAAAACGAGACAGAAGCATTCTAACAAACTTCTTTGTGATGTGTGCTTGCAACTCAAAGATGTGAATCTTTCTTTTGATTGAGCAGTGTTGAAACACTCTTTTTCTAGAATCTGCAATTGGACATTTGGAGTGCTTTGAGGCCTTTGGTGGAAAAGGAAATATCTTCTCATAACAAGTTGACAGAAGCATTCTCTGAAACTTCTTTGTGGTGTGTGAATTCCACTCCCAGATTTGAACATTCCTTTTGAAAGACAAGTTGTGAAACACCCATTTTGGAGAATCTGCAGGTGGATATTTGGACTGCTTATAGGAATTCGTTGGAAACGGGACACCCTCACACAAAAACTGGATGGAAGCATTCTCACAAACTTTTGTGTGCTGTGTGCATTCAACTCACAGAGCTGAACCCTTCTTTTGATAGAGCAGTTTTAAAACACTCTTCTTCTAAAATCTGCAAGTGGACATTTGAAGTGCTTTGAGGCCTGTGGTGGAAAGGAAGTATCTTCACATAAAAACTAGACAGAAGCATTCACTGAAACTTCTTTGTGGTGCGTGCATTCAACTCACAGGGTTG
Source organism: Pongo abelii (assembly GCF_028885655.2). NCBI lineage: Eukaryota > Metazoa > Chordata > Mammalia > Primates > Hominidae > Pongo > Pongo abelii. The sequence continues at coordinate 47,274,983 of NC_071993.2, forward strand.
AACATTCCTTTTGACAGAGAAGTTGTGAAAAACCCATTTTGTAGAATCTGCAGGTGGAAATTTGGACTGCCTATAGGAATTTGTTGGAAACGGGACACCCTCACACAAAAACTAGACACAACCATTCTCACAAACTTCTGTGTGATGTGTGCATTCAACTTACAGAGCTGAACTTTTCTTTTGATAGAGTAGTTTTGATACACTGTTTTTCTAGAATCTGCAAGTGGATATATGGACTGCTTAGGGGAATTCGGCGGAAAAGGGAATATCTTAACATAAAATGTAGATAGAAGCATTCTCACAAACTTTTTCTTATGTGTGCCTTCAACAAACGGAGTGGAACCTATCTTCTGATTGAGTCGTTTTGAAACAGTCTTCTTTTTGCAGAATCTGCATGTGGATATTTTTAGCAATTTGAGGCCTATGGCACAAAAGAAAATATCTTCATATAAAAACTAGACGAAGCATTCTCAGAAACTACTTTGTGATGTGTGCGTTCAACTCACAGAGTTGAACTTTTCTTTTGATAGAGCAGTTTCAAAACACACTTTTTAGAGGATCTGAATGTGGCCATTCGGAGCGCTTGAGGCTTGTGGTAGAAAAGGAAATATCTTTACATAACAACTAGACACACTCATTCTCTGAAACTTCTTTTTGTTGTGTGTATTCAACACACAGATTTGAATATTCCTTTTGACAGAGAACTTTTGAAACACTCTTTTGTAGAATCTGCAAGTGGATATTTTGACCTCTTATAGGAAAACGTTGGAAGAAGTACACCCTCACACAAAAACTAGACAGAAGCATTGTAACAAACTTCTGTGTGATGTGTGGATTCAACTAAGAGAGTTTAAAATTTCTTTTCATGGAGCAGCTTTGAAACACACTTTTTGCAGTATATGCAAGTGGTCATTTGGAGAACTATGTGGCCTGTGGTAGAAAAGGAAATATCTTCACATATAACCTAGAATGAAGCATTCTCAGAAACTACTTTGTGTTGTTTGCATTCAACTCACAGAGTGGAACATTCCTTTTGTTAGAGCAGCCAAGAAACAGTCTTTTTGTATAATCTGCAATTGGACATTTGGAGAGCTCTGAGGTCTGTGGTGGAAAACGAAATATCTTCACATGAAACCTAGAAAGAAGCATTCTCAGAAACTACTTTGTGATGTGTGCATTCAACCCACAGAGTTGAATATTCATTTTGTTAGAGCAGTTTTGAAACACTCTTTTTGTAGAATCTGCAAGTGGATATTTGGACAGTTTATAGGAATTCATTGGAAATGGGATAACCTCACATAAAAACTAGACAGAAGGATTCTTAGAAACTTTTTTGGGATGTGTGCATTCAACTCACACAGTTGAACCTTTCTTTTGATAGAACAGTTTTGAAACACTCTTTTTCTAAAATCTGCAAGTGGACATTGGGAGCACGTTGAGGCCTGTGGTGTAAAAGGAAGTATCTTCACAAAAAACCTAGTAAGAAGCATTCTCAGAATTTATTCTGTGATGTTTGCATTCAACTCACAGAGTTGAAGATTCCTTTTGAAACACTAGTTTTGAAACACTCTTTTTGTAGAATCTGCAAGTGGATAGTTGGACCGCTTATAGGAATTCATTGGGAAAGTGATGTCCTCATACAAAAACTACACAGAAGCATTCTCACAAACTTCTGTGAGATGTGTACATTCAATTCACACAGTTAAACCTTTCTTTACATGGGCCAGTTTTGAAACACTCTTTCTGTAGGGTCTGCAAGTGGACATTGGGATGGCTTTGAGGCCTGTGGTGGAAAAGGAAATATCTTCACATAAAAACAAGACAGAAGCATTCTCTGAATCTTCCTTGTGGTCGGTGCATTCAACTCACACTGTTCAACATTGCTTTTGACAGAGAAGTTTTGAAATATTCTTTTGTAGACTCTGCAATTGGATATTTGGAACACTTATAGGAATTCGTTGGAAACGGGACATCCTCACCCAAAAACTACGCAGAAGCATTCTCACACACTAATTTGTGACATGTGCATTCATCTCACAGAGCTGAATCTTTCTTTTGATAGAGCAGTTTTGAAACACTCTTTTTCTATAATCTGCAAGTGGACATTTTGAGCGCTTTGAGGCCTGTGGTGGAAAAGAAAATATCTTCACATAAAAACTCGACAGAAGCATTCTCTGCAACTTCTTTGTGGTGTGTGCATTCAACTCACAGAGTTGAAAATTCCTTTTGACAGAGAAGTTTTGAAACACTCTCTTTGTAGAATCTGCAAGTGGATATTTGGGCCGCTTATAGGAATTCGTTGGAAACGGGATATCCCCATGCAAAAACTACACAGACGCATTCTCACAAACATCTGTGTGATTTGTGCATTCCACTCCCAGAGTTAAAACTTTCCTTTCATGGGCCAGTTTTTAAACACTCTTTCCGTAGAATGCGCAAGTGTATATTTCGAGGGCTTTGAGGCCTATGCTGGAAAAGGAAGTATTTTCACATAAAAATTTGACAGAAGCATTCTCTGAAACTTCTTTGTGGTGTGTGCATTAAACTCTCAGAGTTGAGCATTGCTTCTGACAGAGAAGTTTTGAAAAAGTCTTTTTGTAGGCTCTGCAAGTGGATATTTGGACCGCTTATAGGAATCCGTTGGAAACGGGACATCCTCACACAAAAATAACACCGAAGCATTCTCGCCAACTTCTCTGTGATTTGTGCATTCATCTCACATATTTGAACCTTTCTTTTAATAGAGCAGTTTTGAAACACTCTTTTTCTATAATCTGCAAGTGGACATTTTGAGCGCTTTGAGGCCAGTGGTGTATATGGAAATATCTTCACATAAAAACTAGGCAGTAGCATTCTCTGAAACTTCTTTGTGGTGTGTGCGTTCAACTCACAGAGTTGATCATTGCTTTTGATAGAGACACTTTTTTTGTAGATTCTGCAATTGGATATTTGGACCGCTTAAAGGAATTTCTTGTAAACGGGACATCCTCACACAAAAACGGGACCGAAGTATTCTCACAAACTTCTTTGTAATGTGTGCATTCAACTCATAGCCTTGAACCTTTCTTTTGATAGAGCACTTTTGAAACACTCTTTTTCTAGAATCTAGAGAGGGACATTTCAAGCCCTTTCAGGCCTGTGGTGGAAAAGGCATATATTCACATAAAAACTAGACAGAAGCATTCTCTGAAACTTCTTTGTGGTGTGTGCATTAAACTCACAGAGTTGAACATTCCTTTTGACAGAGATGTTGTGAAGCACTCCTTTTGTAAAATCTTCAAGTTGATAATGGGACCGCTTATTATTGGAAACAATACATCCTCTCACAAAAAGTAGACAGAAGCATTCTCAAAAACTTCTGTGTGATGTATGCATTCATCTCACAGAATTGAACCTTTCTTTTGATAGAGCAGTTTTGAAACACTCTTTTTCTAGAATCTGCAAGTGGACATTTGGAGTGTTTTGAGGCCTGCGTTGGAAAAGGAAATATCTTCACATAGAAACTAGGCAGAAGTATTCTCTGAAACTTGTTTGTGGTGTGTGCATTCACCTCACAGAGTTGAACATTCTTTTTGACAGAGAAGTTTTGAAAGACTCTTTTTGTAGAATCTGCTAGTGGATATTTGGACCGCTTATAAGAATTCGTGGGAAACGATACATCCTCACATAAAAACTACACAGAAGCATTCTCACAAACTTCTGTGTGATGTGTGCATTCAACTCACAGAGTTGAACCTTTCTTTTGATGGAGCAGTTTGGAAACACTCTTTTTCTAGAATCTGCAAGTGGACATTTGGAGCAATTTGAGGCCATTGGTGGAAAAGGAAATATCTTCACATAAAACCTGGAAAGAAGCATTCTCAGAAACTACTTTGTGATGATTGCTTTCAACTCACAGAGTTGAACATTCCTTTTGTTAGAGCAGTTTTGAAACACTCTTTTTGTAGAATCTGAAATTGGATATATGGACTGCTTAGGGGAATTCGATTGAAAAGGGATTATCTTCACATAAAATATAGATAGAAGCATTCTGAAAAACTTCTTTGTTATGTGTGCATTCAACCCACAGAGTGGAACCTTTCTTCTGATAGAGCCGTTTTCAAACACTCTTCTTTTTGTAGAATCTTCATGTGGATATTTGGAGCGCTTTGAGGTCTATTGTACAAAACAAAATATCTTCATATAAAAACTAGACAGAAGCATTATCAGAATCTACTTTGTGATGTGTGCATTCAACTCACGGACTTGAACTTTTCTTTTCTTAAAGCAGTTTTGAAACACTCTTTTTGTAGAATCTGAATGTGGCCATTTGAAGCGCTTTGAGGCCTGTGTTGAAAAAGGAAATATCTTCATATTAAAAGTAGGCAGAAGCATTCTCTGAAACTTCTTTGTGGTGTGTGCATTCAACTTACAGATTTGAACATTCCTTTTCACAGAGAAGTTTTGAAACACTCTTTTTGTAGTATCTGCAATTGGATATTTGAACCGCTTATAGGAAATCGTTGGAAACGGAACACCCTCACACAAAAAATAGACAGAAGCATTCTCACAAACTTCTGTGTGATGTGTGCATTAAACTCACAGAGTTGAACATTTGTTTTGATAGAGCAGTTTGGAAATGCTCTTTTTGTAGAATCTGAATGTGGCCATTTGGAGCGCTTTGAGGCCTGTGGTGGAAAAGGAAATATCTTCACATAAAAACTAGACAGAAGCATTCTCTGAAACTTCTTTGTGGTGTGTGCATTCAACTCACAGAGTTGAGCATTCCTTTTGACAGAGAAGTTTTGAAACACTCTTTTTGTGGAATCTGCAATTGGATATTTGGACCACATATAGGAATTCGTTGGAAACGGAACACCCACACACAAAAAGTATACAGAAGCATTCTCACAAACTTCTGTGTGATGTGCGCATTCAACTCTCTGAGTTGAACCTTTCTTTTCATGGGCCAGGTTTGAAACACTCTTTTTTAAAATCTCCAAGTGGACATTTGGAGGGCTTTGAGGCCTGTGATGGAAAAGGAAATATCTTCACATAAAACTTGGAAAGAAGCATTCACAGAAACTACTCTGTGATGTTTGCATTCAACTCGCAGAGTTGAACATTCCTTTTGTTAGAGCAGTTTTGAAACACTGTTTTTGTAGAATCTGAAAGTGGATATATGGAACGCTTAGGGGAATCGGATGGAAAAGGGAATATCTTCCCATAAAATGTAGATAGAGGCATTCTCCCAAACTTTTTTGTTATGTGTGCATTCAACTGACAGAGAGGAACCTTTCTTCTGACAGAGCCATTTGGAAACACTCTTCTTTTTGTAGAATCTGCAAGTGGATATTTGGATCGCTTTGAGCATGTGGTACAAAAGGAAATAACTTCATATAAAAAGTAGACAGAAGCATTCTCAGAAACTACTTTGTGATGTGTGCATTCAACTCACAGAGTTGAGCCTTTCTTTTGATAGAGCAGTTATGAAATACTGTTTTTGTAGAATCTGATTGTGGCCATTTGGAGTGCTTTGATTCCTGTGACGGAAAAGGAAATATCTTCACATAGAAACTAGACAGAAGGATTCTCTGAAATTTCTTTGTGGTGTGTGCATTCAACTCACAGAGTTGAACATTCCTTTTGACAGAGAAGATTTGAAACACTCTTTTTGTAGTATCTGTTAGTGGATATTTGGACCACTTTTAGGAGTTCATTGGAAATGGGGCATCCTCACACAAAAACTAGACAGAAGCATTCTGAGAAACTGCTGTGTGATGTGTGTATTCATCTCACAGAGTTGAATCTTTCTTTTGGAAGAGCAGTTTTGAAACACTATTTTTGTAGAGTCTGAATGTGGCCATTGGAGAGCTTTGAGGCCTGTGATGGAAAAGGAAATACCTTCACATAAAAACTAGAAAGAAGCATTCTCTGCAACTTCTTTGTATTGTGTGCATTCAACTCACAGAGTTGAAATTTCCCTTTGACAGAGAAGTTTTGAAACACTCTTTTTGTAGAATCTGCAAGTGGATATTTGGACCACTTATAGGAATTCTTTGGAAACGGGACATCCTCACACAAAAACTGGACAGAAGCATTCTCAGAAACTTCTGTGTGATTTGTTCATTCAACTCACAGAGTTGAACCTTTCTTTTCATGGAGCAGTTTTGAAACACTCTTTTTGTAGTATATGCAAGTGAAAATTTGGTGAGCTTTGGGGCCTGTGGTAGAAAAGGAAATATCTTTACATATAAACTAGAAGGAATCATTCTCAGAAACTATTTTGTGAAGTTTGCATTCAACTCACAGAGTTGAACATTCCTTTTCTTAGAGCAGCCATGAAACACTCTTTTCGTATCATCTGCTATTGGACATTTGGAGAGCTCTGAGGCCTGTGGTAGAAAACGAAATGTCTTCACATAAAACCAAGAAAGAAGCATTCTCAGAAACTATTTTGTGATGTGTGCATTCAACTCACAGAGTTGAAAATTCCTTTTGTTAGAGCAGTTTGGAAACACTCTTTTTGTAAAATCTGCAAGTGGATATTTGGACACCTTATAGAAATTCGTTGGAAACGGTATATCCTCACATACAAAGTATACAGAAGCATTCTCACAAACTTTGCCTGATGTGTGCATTCAACTCTCAGAGTTGAACCTTTCTTTTCATGGGCCAGTTTTGAAACACTGTTTTTTTAGAATCTGCAAGTGGACATTTTGAGGGCTTTGAGGGCTGTGGTGGAAAAGGAAATATCGTCACATAAAACCTAGAAAGAAGCATTCTGAGAAACTGCTCTGTGATGCTTGCATTTAACTCACATAGTTGAAAATTCCTTTTGTTAGAGCAGTTTTGAAACACTCTTTTTTAGAATCAGAAATTGGATATATGGACCGATTAGGGGAATTCACTGGAAAAGGGAATATCTTCACAAAAAAGCTAGATAGAAGCATTCTCACAAACTTATTTGTTATGTGTGCATTCAACTCACAGAGTGGAACCTTTTTTCTGATAGAGCCGTTTTGAAACACTCTTCTTTATGTAGAATCTGCATGTGGATATTTGGAGTCTTTGAGGCCTATGGTAGAAAAGGAAATATCCTCATATAAAAACTAGACCGAAGCATTCTCAGAAAGTACTTTGTGATGTGTGCCTTCAACTCACAGAGTTGAACCTTTCCTTTGATAGAGCAGTTTTGAAACACTCTTTTTGCAGAAGCTGAATGTGGCCATTTGGAGCACTTTGAGTCCTGTGGTGGAAAAGGAAATATCTTCACATAAAAACTAGACAGAAGCATTAGCTGAAACTTTATTGTGGTGTGTCCATTCAACTCACAGAGTTGAACATTCCTTTTGACAGAGATGTTTTTAAGCACTCTATTTGTAGAATTTGCAATTGGATATTTGAACTGCTTATAGGAATTCGTTGGAAACGGGATATCCTCACACAAAAACTACACAGAAGCATTCTCACAAACTTCTGTTTGATGTGTGCATTCAACTCACAGAGTTAAACATTTCTTTTCATTGGCCAGTTTTGAAACGATCTTTTTGTGGAGTCTGCAAGTGGACATTTGGAGAGCTTTGATGCCTGTGGTGGAAAAGGAAATATCTTCACATAAAAATTTCACAGAAGCATTCTCTGAAACTTCTTTGTAGTGTGTGCATTCATCTCACAGATTTGAACATTCCTTTTGATACAGAATGAATTCACACATCACAAAGCAATTTCTCAGAATGCTTCTTTCTAGTTTTTAACTGAAGATATTTTCTTTTTAAACACATGCCTGAATGCATCACCAAATATCCCTTCAATGATTCAAAAAACAGTGTTTTGCAACTGCTGAATGAAAAGAATGGTTTAACTCTGTGAGATAAATGCACTCATCATAAAGTGGTTTCTCAGAAAGCTTCCTCCTAGTTTTTATCCTGGGATATTCGCTTTTTCACCATTGGCCTCAATGAGCTCCCAAATGTCTATTTGCAGAATGGACAAAAACAGTCTTTCCAAACTGATCAATTAAAAGAAAGTTTTAAGTCTGTGAAGTGAAGCACACATCGCAAGGCAGTTTCTCAGAAAACTTCTTTCTGGTTTTTATATGAAGTTATTTTCTTTTTCACTGTAGGCCTCAAAGTGCACCCAATTATCCCCTCAGAGATTCTACAAAAACAGTGTTTCAGAACTGATGAATGAAAAATAAGGTTTAAAGCTGTGAGATGAATTAACACAACACAAAACTGTTCCTCACATAGATTCCTTCTAGTTTTTACCTTGGAATATTCGCTTTTTGCCATTTGCCTCAATGAGCTCCCAAATGACCATTCGCAGAATGGACAAAACCAGTGTTTCAAAACTGCTAAATGAAAAGAAACATTTAATTATGTGAGATGAATGCATGCATGACATAGCAGTTTCTCAGATAGATAGCTTCCTTCTAGTTTTCACCCTGGGATATTCCCTTTTTCACCATTGGCCTCAATGAGCTCTCAAATGTCCATTTGCAGAATGGACAAAAACAGGGTTTCCAAACTGCTGAATCAACCGGATAGTTTACCTCTGTGAAATGAATGTAAACACCACAAAGCAGTTTCTCAAAATGCTTGTTTCTTATTTTTATCTGAAGATATTTTCTTTTCCACCATAGGCCTCAATATACTCCCAAATATCCCTTCACAGATCATAGAAAAACTATTTCCAAACTCCTGAATGTAAAGAAATATTTAACTCTGCAAAATGAAAGCACACATCATAAAGCAGTTTCTCATACAGCTTCTTTGTCATTTTTATCCAGGGATATTCATTTTTTCACCATCAGTTTCAATGAGCTCCCAAATGATAAAAACAGTTTTTCCAAACTGCTAAATCAAAAGAAAGTTTAACTCTGTGAGATGAATGCACACATCACAAAGCAGTTTCTCATAAAGCTTCTTTCTAGTTTTTATCTGAGGATATTTTCCTTTTCACGATAGGCCTCTATGTGCTCCTAAATATCCCTTCACAGATTCTACAAACACGGTGTTTCCAGACTCCTGAATGTAAAGAAATATTTAACTCTATGAAATGAAACCACACATCATAAAGTAGTTTCTCAAAATGCTTGTTTCTTATTTTTATCTGAAGATATTTTCTTTTTTACCATAGGCCTCAATGCACTCCCAAATATCCCTTTGCAGATAATAGAAAAACAGTGCTTCCAAACTCCTGAATCCCTTTGCAGATTCTACAAAAACAGTGTTTCCAAACGCTAAATGAAAGGAAGGTTTAAGTCTGTGAGATGAAAGCACAGATCACAATGTGATTTCTCAGATAGCTTCCTTCTAGTTTTTATCCTGGAATATTCCCTTTTTCACCATTGGCCTCAATGAGCACAAAAATGTCCAGTCGCAGAATGGACAAAAACAGTTTTTCCAAAATGCTGAATCAAAAGAAAAGTTTAACACTGTGAGATGCATTCATACATCTCAAAGTATTTTCTCAGAAAGCTTCTTTCTGGTTTTTATCTGAAGATATTTCCTTTTTCATCATTGGCCTCAATGTGCTTCTGAATATCCCTTAGAAGTTTCTACAAAACAGTGTTTCCAAACTTCTGAAATAAAAAAAGGTTTTATTTGGTGAGATGAACGCACACATCACAAAACGGTTTCTCAAATAGCTTCCTTCTAGTTTTGAACATGGTATATTCACTTTTTTGCTATTGGCCTCAATGAGCTCTCGAAGTCCATTTGCAGAATGGATTAATCATTGTTTCCAAGATGCTGAATAGAAGAAATGTTTAAAGCTGTGATTTGAATGCACAGATCACAAAGCAGTTTATGAGAAAGCTTCCTTCTAGTTTTTATTGGAAGATATTTGCTTTTACATCATAGGTGTCAATGCACTCCCAAATATCCCTATGCAGTTTCTACAAACAGTGTTTACAAACATCTGAATGAAAAGAAAGGTTTCCCTATGTGAAATAAATGCACAGTCCAAAAAGTAGTTTCTCATGAAGTTTCTTTCTACTTTTCTTCTGAAGATTTTTTTCACAATAGCCTCAGTGCACTTCCAAATGTCAATTCACAGAATGTACAAAAAAAGTGTTTCCAAACTGCTGAATGACAAGAAAGGTTTAATTCTGCAAAACGAATGCTCACATCACAAAGAATGTTCTCACAATGCTTCTTTTAACTTTTTATCAGAAGATATTTCCTTTCACGTTATAGGTCTCTGTGCATTTTCAAATGCCCATTCACAGAATGTACAAAAACAGTGCTTCCAAACTGCAGTGAGAGGTTTAACTCTCGGAGATGAATTCCCATATCACAAAGTGCTTTCTCAGATAGCTTCTTCCTGTTGTTTATCCTGGGATATTTGCTTTTTTGCCATTAGATGCAATGATCTCCCAAATGTCCATTCACAGAATGGACAAACTCAGTGGTTCTAAGCTGCTGAATCAAAAGAAAGGTTTATCTCTGTGAGGCAAATGCGCACACCACAAAGCAGTTTCTCAGAAAGCTTCTTTCTTGTTTTTATCTGAAATTATTTTCTTTTTCACCATAGACCTCAAAGTGCTCCCAAATATCCCTTGGCAGATTCCCCAAAAACAGTGTTTCCAAACTGCTGAAGGTAAAGAAAAATTTCACTGTGTGAGATGAATGCTTACATCACAAAGCGGTTTCTCAGATATCTTCCTTCTAGTTTTTATCCTGGCATATTCACTTTTTCACCATTGGCCCCAATGAGCTCCCAAATGTCCATTCACAGATTGTGCAAAAATGGTGTTTCCAAACTGCTGAATCAAAAGAATGGTTTAACTCTGTGAGATGAATTCACACATCACAAAGTGTTTTCTCAGATACCTTCTTCTAGTTTTTACCCTGGGATATTCTCTTTTTTGCCATTGGCCTCAATGAGCACCCAAATACCCACCTGCAGAATGGAAAAAGTGTTTCCAAAATGCTGAATCAAAAGAAAGGTTTAAATCTGTAAGATGAATTTACACATCACAAAGCAGTTTCTGAGAAAACTTCTTTCTAGATTTTATCTGAAAATAATTCCTTTTTTATCATAGGCCTCAATGTGCTTCTGAATATCCCTTAGAAGATTCTACAAAAGCTGTGTTTCCAAACTGCTGAATGAAAAGAAAGGATTTACTCAGCAAGAGGAGTGCACAAATCACAAAGCAGTTTCTCAGATAGTGTTCTTCTCGTTTTTAACCTGGTTTATTTGCTTTTTCACCTTTGGCCTCAATGAGCTCCCAATGTCCATTCGCAAAATGGAGAAAAAGTGTGTTTCCAAACTGCTGAATCAAAAGAAAGGTTTACATCTCTGATATGAGTGCACACATCACAAAGCAGTTCATCAGAAAGCTTCTTTCTAATTTTTATCTGAAGATAATTTATTTTTCACCATAGTCCTCAAGGTGCTCCCAAATGTCCATTCACAGAATGTACAAAAACAGTGTTTCCAAATTGCTGAATGAAAAGAAAATTTTATCTCTGTGAGAAGAATCCAGACATTACAAAGTTGTTTCAAAGGTAACTTCTTTCTAGTTTTTGTCTGGTGATATTGTTTTTCCCCATAGGCCTCAATGGGCTCTGCAATATCCCTTTGAGGATTCTCCAGAAGAATGTTTTCTACCTGCTGACTCAAAAGAAAGGTTGAACTCTGTGAGATGAATCCAGCTATCACAAAGCAGATTCACAGAGAGCTTCTTTCTAGTTTTTATTTGCGGGTATTCAGTTTTGTCCCATAAATTTCAATGGGGCTCTAAAATATCTCTTCCAGATTCTCCAAAGAGTGTTTCCCACCTGCTGAATCAGAGGAAATGTTAAACCCTGTGGGATGAATCAATACATCAGTAAGCAGTTTCAAAGATAGCTTCTTTCTTGTTTTTATCTGGGGATGTTTTGTTATTCCCCATAGGCCTCAATGGGCTACCAAATGTCCCTTCACAGATTCTCCAAAAGGAGTGATTCCAGTCTGCTGAATCAAGAGAAAGATTTAAGTCTGTATGAAGAGTCCACATATCAAAAAGTGGTTTCACAGATAGCTTCTTTCTAGTTTTTATTCTGGGGATGTTTGGTTTTTCCCCAAATGCCTCAATGGCCTCCCATATGTCCTTTCATAGATTTTCCAAAAAGAGTGTTTCCAACCTGGTAAATCAAAACAAAGTTTAGACTCTGTGTGAGGAATCCACACATCACAAAGTAGTTTCACAGATAGCTTCTTTCTAGTTGTTATCTGAGCACATCTGATTTTTCCCCATTGGCCTCAATGGGCTCCAACATATCCCTTTGCAGATTCTCCAAAAAGAGTGTTTACAACGTGCTGAATCAAAAGAAAGGTTTAACTCTGTGATATGAATCCAAATATCACAATGCAGTTTCACTGAGAACTTCTTTCTAGTTTTAATCTGCAGATATTCAATGTTGCCACATAAACCTCAATGGGCTCAAAAAGATCTTATCACAGATTCTGCAAAAAAAGTGTTTTCTACCTGCTGAATCAAAGGAAAGGTTAAACTTCATGAGATGAATCCACACATCACAAATCAGTTTTACAAATAGCTTCCTTGTAGTTTTTATCTGGGGATATTCAGTTTTTCCCCCAAAGTCCTCAATTGTCTCCCAGATATTCCTTCACAATTTCACTAAAAAGAATGTTCCCACCTGCTGAATCTAAAGAATATTTACGTTTTTGAGATGATTCCACACATCACAAAGCAGTTTCACACATAGATTCTTTCTTGCTTTTATCAGGAAATGTTCAATTTTTCCCTATAAGTCTCAATGGGCTCCCAAATGTCCTTTTGCAGATTCTCAAAAAAGAGTGTTTCCAACCTGCTGAATGAAAGAAAGGTTTAAGTCTGTGAGATGAATCCACACAACACAAAGCAGTTTCACAGATATCTTCCTTCTAGTTTCGATCTGGGGATGATTTTTTTTCTTCATAGTCCTCAGTGGGCTCTTAATTATCAGTTTGCAGATTCTCAGAAAGAGTGTTTTCAACCTGCTGAATCAAAAGAAATGTTTAACTCTATGAGATGAATCCACACATTACAAAGCTGTTTTGAATATAGCTTCTTTCTAGTTTTTATCTGGGGATATTCAGTTTTTCCCCATAGGCCTCAATGGGCTTTGAAGTATCCCTTTGCAGATTCTCCAAAAGAATTTTTCTTTCCTGCTTACTCAAAAGAAAGGTTTAACTCTGTGAGATGAATGTACATATCACAAAGCAGTTTCACAGAGAACTTCTTTCTAGTTCTTATCTGGGGACATTCAGTTTTGTCCCATAAACTTCAAAGGACTACAAAATGTCCCTTCCAGATTCTTCAAAGAGTGTATATAACCTACTGAATCAAAAGAAAGGTTTAACTCTGTGGGATGAATCAACACATCACAAAGCAGTTTCAAAGACAGCTTCTTTTTTGTTGTTATCTTGGGATGTTAAGTTATTCCCTATAGGCCTCATTGGGCTCCCTAAAGTCCCTTCACAGATTCTCCAAAAAAAGTGTTTCCAATTTACTGAATAAGAGAAAGGTTTAACTCTGTGAGAAGAGTCCACACACCAAAAAGCAGTTTCACTGATAGCTTCTTTCTAGTTTTTATTTGGGGGATGTTCGGTTTTTTCCCCATAGGCCTCAATGGCCTCCCAAATGTCCCTTCGCAGATGCTCCAAAAAGACTGTTTCCAACCTGATAAATCAAAACAAAGTTTAAGCTCTGTGAAAGGAATCTACAAATCACAAAAATTTTCACAGATAGCTTCAATTTTACTTTTTCTCTGCAGATATTCAACTTTTCTCCATAGGCCACAATGGGCTCCCAAATGTTTCTTCACCAATTCTCCAAAAAGAGTGTTTCCAAGCTGATGAATCAAAAGAATGTTTTAACTCTGGGAGATGAATCCACCCATCACAAAGCAGTTTCACAAAAAAAGCTTCTTTCTAGTTTTTATCTGAGGATATTCGATTTTTCCCCAAAGGCCTCAAAGGGCTCAAAAATGTCTTTTTGCAGATTCTGCAAAAAGAGTGTTTCCAACCTGATGAACCAACGGAAAGGTTAACCTCTGGAGATTAATGCACGCATCCCAAAGCAGTTTTACACATAGCTTCTTTATAGTTTTCATCTAAGCATATTCCATTTTTCCCCAAAGGCCTCAATAGGCTTTGAAATTTCCCTTCACAGATTCTTTAAGAAGAGTGTTTCCAATCTGCTGAATCAAAACAAAGGTTTAACTCTATTAGATGAATCCACACAACAGAAAGCAGTTTCACAGATAGCTTATTTCTAGTTTTTATCTGGGTATGTTATTCTTATCACCAGAGGCCTCAATGGGATCCCAAATGTCCCTTCTCAGATTCTTTAAAAAGAGTGTTTCCAAGCTTCTACATCAAAAGGAAGGTTTATCTCTTTGAGATGTATCCACACATCACAAAGCACTTTCTCATACTGCTTCTTTCTGGTTTTTAATCTTGGGATATTAGTTTTGTTGTTGTTGTTGTTACTGTCGTCCATAAAGGGCTTCATAATGCCCATCCATAGATTTTCCAAAAAGTGTGTTTTCAACGTGCTGAATAAAAAGAAATGTTTAACAGTGTGAAATGAATCCACACATTACAAAGCAGTTTTACACGAAGCTTCTTTCTATTTTTTCTCTGTGTGTACTTGGTTATTCCACATAGTCATCATTGGGCTCCAAAATGTCCCTTTGCAGAATCTCCAAAAAGAGTGTTTCCAGCCTACTGAATCAGAAGAAAGGTTTAACTCTGTGAGATGAATCCACACATCACAAAGTAGTTTCGCAGATAGCTTGTTTCTAGGTTTTATCTGGGAATATTTGGTTTTTATCCATAGACTTCAATGGGCTCCAAACTGTCGTTATGCAGATTCTGCAGAAAGAGTGTTTCCAACATGCTGAATCAAAAGAAAGGCTTAACTCTGTGAGATGAATCCACACATCACAAAGTAGTTTCACAGATAGCTTGTTTCTAGGTTTTATCTGGGAATATTTGGTTTTTATCCATAGACTTCAATGGGCTCCAAACTGTCGTTATGCAGATTCTGTAAAAAGAGTGTTTCCAACATGCTGAATCAAAAGAAAGATTTAACTCTGTGAGATGAATCCACACATCACACAGCAGTTTCACAGATAACTTCTTTCTAGCTTTTATCTGGAGAGATTCTGCTCTTCAACAAAGGCCTTAATGGGCTCCCAAATGATTCTTCAAAATTCCCCAAAACGAGTCTTTTTAACCTGTTGAATCAAAGGAAAGCTTTCCTCTGTGAGATGACCCACTCATCAGAAGCAGTTTTAAGATATATTCTTTGTACATTTTATCAGAGACTACTCAGTTTTTCCCCATAGACATCAATGGGCTACAAAATGTCCCTTTGCAGATTCTCCAAAAAGATTGCTCCCATCCTTCTGAATCAAAAGAAAGTTTTAACTCTGTGAGATGAATCCACACATCACAAACTAAAAATTTGTTTCACAGATTGCTTCTTTGAAGTTTTTAGCTGATGATATTCTGTTTTTCCCCATACGCCTCAATGGGCTTTCAAATGACCCTTGGCAGATTCTCCAAAAACAGTGTTTTCATCCTGCTGAATCAAAAGAAAGTTTTAATTCAGTGAGATGAACCAACACATCACAAAGCAGTTTCAGAGATAGCTTCATTCTGGTTTGTATCTGAGATTATTTTGTTTTGACACACAGGCCTCAAAGGGCTCCCAAATGTCCCTTTGCAAATTCTCCAGAATGAATACTTTCAACCTTCTGAATCAAAGGAAATGTTAAACTTTGTGAGATAAGTTCACACATCAATAATAAGTTTCACAGGTAACTTATTTGTAGTTTTTAACTGGGGATATTCATTTTTTCCCCATAGGCCTGAATGAGCTCTCAAATGTCCCTTTACAGAATCTTCATGAAGTTTATTCCCATCTGCTGGATCCAAGGAAAGGTTTAACTCTTTGAGATGAATCCACAGATCACAAAGCAGTTTCATACATAGCTTCCTTCTAGGTTTAATCTGAGAATGTTCAGTTTTTTCCCATAAAACTCAATGGAATCCCAAGTCCCTTCGCAGATTCTCCAAACAGAGTGTTTTCAAACTGCTGAATCAAAAGAAAATTTTAACTCTGTGAGATTAATCCACACATCACAAAGCAGTTTCATATATAGCTTCTTTTTAGTTCCTATCTGGGGATATTCACCTCTTCCTCATAGACCTTAATGGGCTCCCAAATGTTTCCTCACAGATTCTCCAAAAATATTTTTTCCAACTTGTTGAATCAAAATAAGCTTTACCTCTGTGAGAAGACCCACACATCACAAGAAGTTTCAAGGTATCTTCTTTGTTCTTTTTATCAGGGAATACTCAGTTTTGCCCCATAGGCCTCAGTGAACACCCAAATATTCCTTTACACATTCTCCAAAAAGAGTGTTTCCAACCTGCTGAATCAAAAGAAAGGTTTAACTCTGTGAGATGTATCCACACATCACAAGGCAATTTCACAGATAGCTTCTTTCTAGTTTTTCTCTGAGGATATTCCGTTTGCCCTTAGGCTTCAATGGGATTCTAATTGTCCCTTTGCAGATTCTCCAAAAACAGTTTTTCCAACCTGCTGAATCAAAAGAAAGCTTTAAGTCTGTGAGGTTAATCCACACTTCACAAAGCAGTTTCACAGATATCTTCTTTCTAGTTTTTCTCTGGATATATTATTCTTTTCACCGTAGGCCTCAATTGGTTCCCAAATGTCCCTTTGCAGATACCTTAAACGGTGTTTTCAAACTTCCACATCAAAAGAAAGGTTTTACTCTTTGAAATGAATCCATACATCACAAAGCACTTTCACAATAACTTCTTTCTTGTTTTGTCTCAGGATATTAGGGTTTTTGTTACCATAGTCCTCAAAGGGCTCCAAAAAGGCCATCCATAGATTGTCCAAAAAGAGTGTTTTCAAATGTGCTGAGTAAAAAGAAAGGTTTAACACTGTGAAATGAATACACACATCACAAAGCAGTTTTACACAAAGATTCTTTCTAGTTTTTCTCTGTGAGTACTTTGTTATTCCCCATAGTCTTCACTGGGCTCCAAAATATCCCTTGCAGTATCTCCAAAAAGAGTCTTTCCAACCTACTGAATCAAATGAAAGATTTAACTATGTGAGATGAACCCACACATCACAAAGCTGTTTCACAGACAGCTTGTTTCTAGTTTTTATCTGGGAATATTCTGTTTTTATCCATAGTCCTCAGTGGGTTCCCAAATATCCTTTCACATATACTCCAAAAAAAGTTTCCAAACTCTTGAATTGAAAAAAGTTTTAACTCTGTGAGATGAATCCACACATCACAAAGGAGTTTCACAGATAACTTCCTTCCAGTTTCTATCTGGGGATATTTGGCTCTTCAACATAGCCCTTAATGGGCTCCCAAAGTTTCCTCACATATTTTCCAAAAAGAGTCTTTTTAGCCTGTTGAATGAAAGTAAAGCTCTACCTCTGTGAGGTGACTCACACATCACAAGCAGTTTCAATATATCTTCTTTGTGCTTTTTATCAGGGACTATTCAGTTTTGCCCCCATAAGTGTCAAAGGGCTACAAAGTGTCCCTTCCCAGATTCTCCAAAAAGAGTGTTTCCACTTTGCCGAATCAATGGAAAGGTGTTACTCTATGAGAGGCATCCTCACATCACAAAATAGTTTAGTGTACAGCTACTCTCTAGTTTTCTTCCGGGAAAGTTTGGTTTTTCCCCAAAGGCCTCAATGGGCTTCCAAATTTCCATTCACAGATTCCCCAGAAACAGTGTGTTCAAAGTGATGAAAAAAGAAATGTTTAACTCTGTGAGATGAATCCACACATCACGAAGCAGTTTCATATATAGCTTCATTCTAGTTTTTATTAGGAGATATTCACTTTTTTCATTTGGACCTAAAAAGGCTCCCAAATGTTCATTCACCAATTATCCAAAAGTGTGTTTCCAACCCGCTGAATCAAAAGAATGGTTTAACTCTGTCAGGTGAATCCACACATCACAAAGCAGTTTCACAAGTAGCTTCTTTCTAGTTTTTATCTGGGGATATTTGTTTTTCCCAATAGGCCTCAGTGGGCTCACATATGTTTCTTCACAGATTCTACACAAATAGCTTCTCCAAGTTGCTGAATCAAAATAATTTTTAACTGCGAGATGAATCCACACATCACCAAGCAGTTTCAAAGATTGTTTCTTTCTAGTTTTTTAATGGGGATTTTTGTCTTTTCCCCATAGGCCTGAAAGGCTTCCAAACATCCCTTTGCAGATTCTCCAATAAGAGTGTTTTCAGCCTGATGAATCAAGAGAAATGTTAAACTCTGTGAGATGAATCTACACATCACAAACCAGTTTTTTAGACACCCTCTTTCTAGGTTTGTATAAGGATATTCAGCTTTGCCCTATAAGTTTTAGTGGGCCCCCAAATATGCCTTTGCAAAGTCTCAAAAAGAGTTTTTTCAACCTGCTGAATCAAAAGAAAAGTTTAACTCTGTGAGATGAATCCAAACATCACAAAGCAGTTGCACAGATTGCTTCTTTCTAGTTTTGATTGGGGGATATTTGGTTTTTCCCCATAGTACTCAATTGGCTCTAAAGTCTCCCTTCACAGATTCTCCAAAAACAGTGTTTCCAAAGTGCTGAATCAAAAGAAAGCATTAATTCTGTGAGATGAATCCACACAAAACAAACCAATTTCAAAGATAGCTTCCTTCTAGTTTTCATCTGGGGATGCTTGGTTTTTCCTCCTAGGCCTCAATGGGCTCCAAATTGTCTCTCACAGATTCTCCAAAAAGAGTTTTCCCAACCTGCTGAATTGAAAGAAAGGTTTAATTCTGTGACATGAATCCATACATCACAAAGCAGTTTCACAAACGTTTTCTTTTTCATTTTTATCTGAGGATATTCTGTTTTTGCCCATATGCCTCAATGGGCTACTAAATGTCCTTTTGCAGATTCTCCAAAAAGAGTGTTTAAAATCTGCTGAATCAAAAGAAATACTTAACTCAGTGAGATGAATCCATGCATCACAAAGCAGTTTCACTGATATGTTCTTTCTAGTTATTTTCTATAGACATTCAATTTTGCCCCTAAGCCTCAATGGGCTCTGAAATGTCCTCTCACAGATTCTCAAAAAGAGTGTTTCCAAACTGTGAAAACAAAAGAAACGTTTAGCTCCATAAGATGCATCCACACATCACAAATCAGTTTCACGGATAGGTTCTTTCTAGTTTTTATGTGGAAATATTCGGTTTTTGCCGATAAATGTCAATGGGCTATGCAATGTCTTTTTGCAGATTCTCCAAAGAGGGTTTCCAACTGCTGAATCAAAAGAAAACTTTAACTGGATGAGATGAATCCAAAAATCACAAAGCAGATTCACAGATTGCTTTTTTCTAGTTTTTATCTGGGGATATTTTTTTGACCATAAAGGTCTCAATGGACTCCCAAATGTCTCTTTGCAGATTCTCCAAAAAGAGTGTTTCCAACCTTCTGAAACAAAAGAAAGGTTTAACTCTGTAAAATGAATCCACACACCACAAAGCAGTTTCAAAAATAGCTTCTTACTAGTTTTTTTTGGGGGATGATATTCAGTTTTGCACCATAGGCCTCAATCAGCTCCTAAATGTCTTTTCACAGATTTTGCAAAAAGAGAGTTTCCAACCTGGTGAATCAAAAGAAAAGTTTAACTCTGTTGTAAGAATCAACATATCACAAAACAGTTTCACAAAGAGCTTCTTTCTAGTTTTTATCTGGAGATATTTCATTTTGCCCCATAGGCCTCAATGGGCTCCCAAATGTCCCTCCACAGATCCTCCAAAAAGAGTCATTTAAACCTGATGAATCAAAAGATTGGTTTAACTCTGTGAGATGAATTCACATATCAAAAATCAGTTTCACAGATAGCTTCTTTCCTGTTTTTATCTCAGGATATTTGGTTTTTCCCTATAGGACCCAATGGGCTCCCAAATTGTCCCTTCGCAGATTCTCCAAAAAGAGTGTTTCCTCCCTGCTGAGTCAAAAGAAAGGTTTAACTCTGTGAGATTAATCCACATATCACAAGGCAGTTTCACAGATAGGTTCTTTCTAGTTTTTATCTGGGGATATTCAGTTTTTTTCCATAGGCCTCAAGGGACTCCCAAATGTCCCTTCACGGATTCTCTAAAAAGAGTGTTTGTAACCTGTAGATTCAAAATAAAGTTTTAACTCTGTGTGATGCATCCACACATCACAAAGCAGTTTCACTGATACCTTCTTTCTAGTTGTTATCTTGGGATATCCTGTTTTCTCCTGTAGGACACAATGGACACCTAAATTTAACTTCACAGATTCTCCCAAAAAGGTGTTTCCAACCTGCTGAATCAAAGGAAAGTTTTAAATCTGTGAGATGAATCCACACATCACAGAGCAGTTTCACAGACAGCTTTTTTCTATTTTTTGTCTGGAGTTATTTGGTTTTTCCCCATAGGCTTCAATAGGCTTTTAAGTGTCCCTTTGCAGATTATCCAAAAAGAGTGCTTCCAACCTGCTGAATAAAAAGAAATGTTTAATTCTGTTAGATGAATCCACATATCACAAAGCAGTTTTGCAGATAATTCTTTCCAGTTTTTATCAGGGAATATTCATTTTTTCTATGTAGTCCCCAATAGGCTCCCAAATGTCCCTTCATAGGTTCTTAAGAAGAGTGTTTCTGACCTGCTGAATCAAAAGAATCTTTTAACTCTGTGAGATGAATCCACACATCACAAGGTAGTTTCACAGATTGCTCATTTTTAGTTTTTATCTGGGGATATTCAGTTTTTTTCCATACAACTCAATCGGCTTTCAAATGTCCCTTCACAGATTGTCCAAAAAGAGTGATTCCAACCTGCTGAATTAACAGAAAGGTTTAATACTGTGAGATGGACCAACGCATCACAAAGCAGTTTCAGAGATAGCTTCTTTCTGGTTTGTATCTGGGGTTATTTTACTTTTTCTCCATAGGCCTCAAAGGGTTCCAAAATGTCCTTTCACAAATTCTCCGCTCAACAAAGGTTGAAAGGTGCTTTCAACCTTCTGAATCAAAGGAAAAGTTAAACTCTGTGAGATAAATCCACACATCGATAATCAGTTTCACAGATAGCTTATGTGTAGTTATAATCTGGGGATATTCAGTTTTTCCCCATAGGCCTTAATAAGCTCCCAAATGTCCCTCCACAGGTTTTCCCAAAATAGTGTTTCTAACCTGCTGAATCAAAGGAAATATTTAACTCTTTTAGATAAATCCACACATCACAAAGTAGTTTCACACATAGCTTCTTTCTAGGTTTTATCTGGGGATATTCAGTTTTTCCCCATAAAACTGAATGGGATCCCAAATTTCCCTTCACAGATTCTCCAAAAAGAGGGTTTCCCTCCTCCTGAATCAAAACAAACCTTTATCTCTGTGAGATGAATCCATACATCACAAAGCAGTTTCACAAATAGCTTCTTCCTAGTTTTTATTAGGGAATATTTGCTTTTTCCCCATAGACCTCAATGGGCTCCGAAATGTCCTTTCACAGATTCTTCAGAGTGTTTCCAAACTGCTTAATTGAAAGAAAGTTTTAACTCTGTGAGATTAATCCACACATCAAAAAATAGTTTCACTGATAGCTTTGTTCTAGTTTTTATCTGGGGATATCCAATTTTGCCCCTTAGGTTTCAATGGGCTCCCAAATGTCCCTTTGAAGATTTTCCAAGAAAAGTGTTTCCAACCTGCTGAATAAAAAGAAAGGTTTAACTTTGTGAGATGAATTCACACGTAACAAAGCAGTTTCATAGATAACTTCTTTGTATTTTTAATCTGGAGATATTCAGTTTTTCTACATAAGCCTAATATGGCTCACAAATATCCCTTTGAAGGTACCCCAAAAAGGTTGCTTCCGACCTGCTAAATCAAAGGAATGATTTAAGTCTGTGAGACGAATCCAGACATCACAAAGCAGTTTCACATATAACTTTTACCTAGTTTTTGTCTGGGGATAATCGGTTTTTCACTACAGGCCTCACTGGGCTCCCAAATGTTTTTTCGCACATTCTCCAAAAAGAATGTTTTCAACCTTCTGAATCAAGAGAAAGGTTGAACACTGTGAGATGAATTTATCCATCACAAAGTAGTTTCTCAGATAACTTATTTCTAGTTTTAATCTGGGAATATCAATTTTTCCCCCAAATGCCACAATGGGCTCCCATATATCCCTTTGCAGACTCTGGAATAAGAGTGTTTCTACCAGGTGAATAAAAAGAAAGGTTTAGCTCTGAGATAAATAGACATATTACAAAGCAGTTTCACAGATAGCTTCGCATCTTTGCATTTTGTAGAATGTGTCTTCACATAATCTACAAAAAGAGTGCTTACAGCATGGAGAATCAAAACAAAGGTTTAACTCTGAGATGCATCCACATATCACAAAGTGTTCTCACACATAGCTTCTTTCTAGTTTTTACCTGGGGATATTTGATTTATCCTTATAGGACTCCATGGGCTCCCATATGTCTCTGCACAGATTCTCCCAAAATAGTATTTCCAACCTGCTGAATCAAAATAATTGTTTAAGTCTGTGAGATGAATCCACACATCACAAAGCAGTTTCACAGATAGCTTCTTTCTAGTTTATATTTGGAAATAATTTTTTCCCATAGACCTCAAGAGGCTCCCAAATAACCCATTGCAGATTCTCTAAAAATATTGTTTCCAGCCTGCTTAATAAAAAGAAAAGATTAACCTGGTGAGTTGAATCCACATATCACAAAATAGTTTCACAGATGCCTCTTTCTAGTTTTTAAACGGGGATATTCTGTTTTCTCCTGTATGCCTCAATGAGCTCCTAACTTTTTTTCACTGATTGTCCAAAAAGAATGTTTCCAACCTGATGAATGAAAAGAAACTTATATCTCACGAGATGAATCTACACATCACAAAGCAGTTTCAAGGATAATTTTTTTCTTGATTTTATCTGGGGATATTCAGTTTTGACCCTTAAGCCTCAGGTTTTCAAATGTCCCTTTGCTGATTCTAAAATAGGAGTGTTTTCAACCTGCTGAATCAAAAGAAAGTTTTAAAGTAACACTGTGATACAAATCCACACATCACAAAGCAGTTTCATGGATAGCTTCTTTCTAGTTTTTATCTGGGGTATTCTCTTTTTCCCCTTAAGCCTCAATGGGCTACCAAATTGTCCCTTCACAGATTCTCCAAAAGGAGTGCTTTCAACATGCTGAATCAAAATAAAGTTTTAACTCTGTGAGATGTCTTCACACATCACAAAGCATTTTAACAGATAGTTTCTTTATAGTTTTTATCTGGGGGTATTCTTTTTTTTCCATAGGCCACAATGGGCTCCCAAATGTCCCTTTGTGGACACTCCCAAAAGAGTTTTTCCAACCTCCTGAATCAAAAGAAAAGTTTAACTCTGTGAGATCAATCCACCCATCACGAAGCTGTTTCACAGATAGCTTTTTTCTAGTTTTTTATCTGAGGATATTTGGTTTTTCTACATAGGCCTTCATGGGCTCCCAAATGTCCAAGTGTCCCTTTGCAGATTCTCCAAAAAGAGTTTTCTCAGCCTGTCAAATCAAAAGAATGGTTTACCTATGTGAGATGAATCCACACATCAAAAAGCAGCTTCACAGATGGCTTCTTTCTAGTTTTTATCTGAGGATATTTAGTTTTTCCACATAGGCCTCACTGGGCTCCCAAATGTTCCTTCACAGATTCTGCAAAAAGAGTGTTTCCAACCTGCTCTATCCAAAGAAAAGTTTACCTCTGTGAGATGAATCCACACCTCACAAAGGATTTTCACAGATAGCTTCTTTCTAGTTTTCATCTGTGGGTTATTGGTTTTTCCTCATAGGTCTTAAAGGGCTCCCAAATGTCTTTTTGCAGTTCTATGAAAGAGTGTTTCAACTTACTGAATCAAAGAAAGGTTTAATTCTGTGAGATGAATCCATACATCACAAATCCCTTTCACAGTAGCTTCTTTCCAGTTTTTATCTGGGGATATTCAGTTTTTCCCCATAGGCCTCAGTAGACTCTGAAATGTCCCTTCACAGATTCTCCAAAAAGAGTGTTTTTAACCTGCTGAATGAAAATAAAGGTTTATCTCTGTGAGAGGAACCCACACATAACAAAGAAGTTTCACATATAGATTCTATCTACTTTTCATCTGGAGATATTTGGCTTTTCCCCATAAGCCTCAAAGGGCTCCCATATGCCCCTTTGCTGATTCTGCAAAGGAGTGGCTCCAACCTGCTGAATCAAAAAGAAAAAAAGGATTAATTCTGTATGATGAATGCACACATCCCAAAGCAGTTTCTCAGATTCCTTCTTTCTGTTTTTTATCTCAGTATATTTGGATTTTCTTCTTAGGCCTCAATGATCTCCCAAATATCCCTTCTCATATTCTTCAAAAACAGGGTTTCCAACCTGCTAAATCAAAAGATAGGTTCAACTCTGTGAGATGAATCCTTACAACACAAAGCCATTTCACAGATATCTTCTTTTAAGTTTATATCTGAGTGTATTCAGTTTTTGTCCATTGGCCTCAATGGGTTCCCAAATGTAAATCCATAGATACTTCAAAAACAGTGTTTCCACCCTGCTGAATCAAAAGAAATTTTAACTCTGTGAGATGAATTCACACATCCCAAAGCAGTTTCTCAGATAGCCTCTTCCTAGTTTTTGTCTCTGGATATTATATTTTTCCCCATAGACCTCAATGGGCTCCAAAACATCATTTCACACATTGTCAAAAAAGAGTGTTTCTGAACTGCTGAATGAACAGAAAGATTTAACTCTGTGGAGATGAATCCACTCATCACAAAGCAGTTTCACAGACAGCTTCTTCTTAGTTTTTAGTTGTTTTTTTTTTTCCTGGGGATATTCAGTTTTTTGTCACAGACAGCTTCTGTCTAGTTTTTCTGGGGATATTTGTTTTTTTTTCCCCCCATAGGCCTTAATATTCTCTTAAATGTCACTTCACAGATTCCCAAAAAAAGATTGTTTCCAACCTGAATCAAAAGAGAGGTTTAGAACAGGGGGATGAATCCACAATTCACAAAGCAGTTTCACAGATAGCTTCTTTATAGTTTTTATCTGAGGATATTTTGTTTTTCCCCATAGGCCCCAATGAGCTCCTGAATGTCCCTTTAGAGTTTCTTCAAAAAAAGTGTTTCCAACATGGTGAATCAAAAGAAAGGTTTAACTCTGGGAGGTGAGTCCACACATAAATAAGCGGTTTCACACATAGCTTCTTTTTAGTTTTAATCTTGGAATAATCAATTTTCCCTCACAGGAAACAATATGCTCCCAAATCTCCCTTTACAAAATGAGTGTTTCAAAAGTGCTGTATCCAAAGAAAGGTTTAACTATGTGAGATGAATCCACAGATCATGAAGGAGTTTCACAGATAGATTCTTTCTACTATTTATCTGGGGATATTCAGTTTTTCCACATAGGCCTCAATGGGCTCCCAAATGTGCCTTTGCAGATTCATCAAAAGTAGTGTTGCCAACCTACTTAATCAAAATAAAGATTTATCTCTGTAAGACGAATCCACACATTACAAAGCAGTTTTACACATAGCTTCTTTCTAGTTTATATCTGAAAACATTCCAAATTTACTTGTAGGCCTCAATGGGTTCCCAAATGTCCCTTCGCCAATTCTCCAAAAAGAGTGTTTCCAACCTGCTGAATCAAAAGAAAGGTTTAACTCTGTGAGATAAATCCACACATCATGAAAGAGTTTCACAGATAGCTTTTTTTCTAGTTTTCATTTTGGTGTGTTCTGTTTTTCCCCATAGTCCCTAAAGGGCTCTGAAATATCCCTTCACAGTTACTCCAAAAAGAAAGTTTCCAACCTGCTGAATCAAAAGAAAGGCTTAAATCTGTGAGATAAATCCACACATCAAAAACCAGTTTCACAGACAGCTTCTTTCTAGTTTTTTTTTCCCCCTGGGGATACTAAGTTTTTCTCCATAGAATTCAATGGGCTCCAAAATGTCTCTTTGCAGATTCTCCAAAAAGAGTGCTTCCAATTTTTTTGAATCAAAAGAAAGGTTTAACTCTGTATGATGAATGCACACATTACAAAGCAGTTTCAAAGATAGCTTCTTTCTAGTTTTTTATTTGAAATATTTGGTTTTGCCCCATAGAAATCACTGGGCTCCCAAATGGCCCTTTTCAGCTGCTCGAAAAATAGCTTTTCCAACCTACTGAATTGAAAGAAATGTTTAACTCTGTGAAATGAATCCACACTTCACAGAGCAGTTCCACAGATAGTTTGTTTCTAGTTTTTATCAGGGAAAATATTTTTTCCCCCGTAGGCCTCAATGGGCTCCCAAATGCCCCTTCCCTGATTTTCCAAAAAGAGGTTTTCAAAGTGCTGAATCAAAAGACTCATTTAACTCTGTGAGAAGAATCAACACATCACAGAGCAGTTTCACAGATAGCTTTTTTCTATTTTTATCTGGGGATTTTGGATTTTGCCCCATAGACCTCAATGGGCTTCCAAACGTTTCCTTGTATATTCTCCAAAATAAGTGTTTCCAATGTGCTGAATGGAAAGAAAGATTTATCTCTGTGAGAAGAATCCACACCTCAAAAAGCCATTTCACTGATACCTTCTTTCTAGTTTTTCTCTGAGGACATTCGATTTTGCACCACAGGCTTCACTGGGCTCACAAATGTCCCTTTGCAGATTTTACAAGAAGAGTATTTCCAACCTGGTGAATCAGAAGAAAATTTAACCATTCTGTGATGAATCCACAAATCACAAAGCAGTTTCAGAGCTAGATTCTTTCTTCTTTTTGTAGGGGAATATTCAGTTTTTCCCCATTGGTCTCAATGCACTCCCACATGTCCCTTGCAGATTATCTAAAAAGAGTGCTACCAATCTGCTGAATCAAAAGAAAAAGTTAGCCATGTGAGATGAATTCACGCATCACAAAGCAGTTTCACAGACAGCTTCTTTCTTGGTTTAATTTCTGGATATTCAGTTTTTCCACATAGGCCTCAATGGGCTCTCAAATGTCCCTTCATAGATTCTCCAAAAACAGTGTTTTCAACAGAATGTATCAAAAGAAAGTTTATCTGTGAGATGCATACTTACATCTCAAAGCAGTTTCACAAATAGCTTCTTTCTAGTTTTTATATGTGGAAATTCGGTTTTTCCCCATAGGCCTTAATGGACTCCCAAAAATGCCTTTGCAGATACTCCAAAAACAGTATTTCCAACCTGCTGAATCAAAAGAAAGGTTTAACTCTGTGAGATGAATCCACACATCACAAAGCAGTTTCACAGATAGCTTCTTTCCAGTTTTTATCGGACATTGATTTTTTTCCATAGGCCTTAAAGGCCTCCCAAATGTCGCTTCACAGATTCTACAAAAAGAGTGTTTTCAACCTGATGAATCAAAAGACAGGTTACCTCTTCGAGATTAATCCACATCTCACAAATCAGTTTCACAGATAGCTTCTTTCTAGTTTTTATGTGGGGATATTCTGTTTTTTTCCAAAGGTCTCAGTGGGCTGTCAACTATGACTTCGTATATCCTCCACTAAAAGTGTTTCCAACCTGCTGAATCAAAAGAAAGGTGTAACTCTGTGAGTTGAATTCGCTCATCACAAAATATTTTCACAGATACATTCTTTCTCGTTTTTATCTGGGGATATTTAGTTATTCCCCATAGGTCTCAATGGAATCCAAAAATGTTCCTTTGCAGACTGTCCAAAAAGAGGGTTTCCAACTTGGTGAATCAAAAGAAAGTTTTAAATCTGTGAGATGAAGCCACACATCACAAAGCAGTTTAACAGATAGCTTCTTTCTAGTTTTTATCTGGCGATATTCCATTGTTTCCTCATAGGCCTCAAAGGACTCCTGAATGTCCCTTCACAGAATCTCCAAAAAGAGTGTTTCCAAACTGCTGAATCAAAATGAAGGTTGAACTATGTGTGAAAAATCCAAACATCAAAAATCAGTTTCACAGATAGCTTCCATCATTTTTTAATCTGGAGATGATTGGTTTTTACTCATAGGCCTCAATGGGTTCCAACATATCTCCTTGCAGATTCTATAAAAAGAGTGTTTCCAACCTGATGAATCAAAAGAATGGTTTAACTCTGTGAGATGAATCCATACATCATGAAGCAGTTTCCAAGGTAGCCTCTCTCTAGTTTTTATCTCAAGATATTCAGTTTTTCCCCACAGCCACCATGGGCTCCCAAATGTCTCTTCCCAGAATTTCCATAAAGAGTTTTTGCAACCTGCTGAATCAAAGGAAACCTTTAACTCTGTGAGATGAATCCACATATCACAAAGCATTTTGACAGATAGCTTCTTTCTTTTTTTAATCTGGGGATATTCAGGTTTCCACGTAGGCCTCCATGGGCTCCCAAATGCCCCATTCTACAATAGAAGGGTTTCCAACCTGCTGAATTAAGAGATAAGTTATTTCTGTGAGATGAATCCACGTATCACAAAGCAGTTACACAGATAGTTTTATTGGGGGATATTCTGTTTTTCCCCTTAGGCCTCAACGGTCTCCCAAATGTCCCATCGACTATTTTTTAAAAAGTGTTTCCAACCTGCTGAATCAAGAAAAATGTTTACCTCTGTGAGATGAATCTACACATCACAAAGCAGTTTCACAGATAGCTCCCTTCTAGATTTTATCTGGGAATATTCAGTTTTTCCCCTTAGACCTCCATGGGCTTCCTAATATCCCTTTGCAGATTCTCCAAAAAGAGTGTTTCAATCTTGCTGAATCAATAGAGAGGTGTAACTATGTGAGGCAAATCCACTTATCACAAAGCCGTTTCACAGATAGCTTATTTCTAGTTTTTACCTCAGGATATTCAGTTTTTCTTGATAAGGCTCAATGGGCTCCCAAATGTCCCTTCACAGATTGTTCAAAAACAGTGCTTCCCTCCTGCTGAATCAAAATAAAAGTTTTACTCTGTGAGATGAATCCACCCAACACAAAGCAGTTTCAATGCTAGCTTATTTCTAGTTTTTATGTGGGGACATTAAGTTTTTACCAATAGGGCTCCATCAGTTCCTAAATGTCCCTTCCCAGATACTACAAAAAGAGAGTTTCCATCTCCTGGATCAAAAGAATGGTTTAATTCTATGAAATGTATCCACACATCACAAAGCAGTTTCACAGATATATTCTTTCTAGTTTTTATCTGGGAATATTCACATTTTTCCCTACAGGGCTCAAAGGGCACAGAAATGTACCTTTGCAAATTTAACAATTAGAGTGTTTCCAACGTGCTAAATCACAAGAAAAATTTAACTCTATAAGATGAATTTACATATCATGAAGCAGTTTCACAGATATCTTCTTTCTAGTTTTTATCTGGGGATATTCAGTTTTTCTTCATAGGCCTCAAATGGCTCCCAAATATCCCTTAGAGGGTACTACAAAAAGAATGTTTTCAACCTGCTGAATCGAAAGAGATGTTTACATCTGTGAGATGAATCCATATATCAAAAAGCAGTATCACAGATAGCGTCTTTCTAGTTTTTATATGGGGATATTCAGTTTTAAACCATGGGCCTCAATGGGCTGACAAATGTTCCTTCTCAGATTCTCCAAAAATAGTATTTTCAACCTACTGAATCAAAAGAAACGTTTCACTCTAAGAGATTTATCCACACATCACAAAGCAGTTTCACAAACAACTTCTTTCTAGTTTTTACCTGGGGATACTTTGTTTTTCTTCATAGGCCTCAAAGGGCTCCAAAATATCTCTTCACAGATTCTGCAATAAGAGTGTTTTTAACCTGCTGAATCACAGGAAAGTTCTAACTCTCTGAGATTAATCCACACATTGCAAATCAGTTTCACAGATAGTTTCTTGTAGTTTTTATCTGGGGATATTCCATTTTTCCCCATAGGCCTCAATGGGATACAAAATGACCCTTCACAGATTCTCCAAAAAGATGGTTTCTGACCTGCTGAACCAAAGGAAGGTTTAACTTTGTGAGATGAATCCACACATCACAAAACCGTGTCAGAGATAGTTTCTTTTTAGTCTTTATCTGGAGATATTCAGCTTTACTGCATAGGCTTCAATGGGCTCCCAAATGTCCCTTCACAGATTCTCCAAAAAGATTATTTTCAATGTGCTGTATCAAAAGGCAGGTTTAACTCTGAAATGCATCAACACATCACTAAGGAATTTTATGGATAGCTTTTTCTGAGTTTTTATCTGGGGATATTCAGTTTTTCCCAATAGTCATCAAGGGTTCCCACATGTCCCTTCACAGATTCCCCAAAAAGAGTTTCCAACCTGCTGAATCAAAAGGAAGCTTTAACTCTGTTAGTCCAGCCCACACATCACAAAACAGTTTCACAGAAAGCTGCTTTCTAGTTTTTATCTGGGGATACTCAGTTTTTCCACATAGGCCTCAAATGGCCTTTAAATATCCCTTCAAAAACACTTCATAAAGAGTGTTTCCAACATGCTGTATTAAAAAAATGGTTCAACTCTATAAGATGAATCCAGACATCACAAAGCAGTTTCACAGATAGCTTCCTTCTAGTTTTAATCTGCAGATGTTCTCTTGTTCCACATAGGCCACAATGGTCTCCAAAATATTTCTTCACACATTCAACAATTAGAGGGTTTTCAACATAATGAATTACAAGAAAATTTTAACTCTGAGAGTTGAATCCACACATCACAAAGCAGTTTCACATATAGCTTCTTTCTAGTTTTTATCTGGGGACGTACAATTTTTCCCAGGCCTCAAAGCCCTCCCAAATGTCCCTTCATAGATTCTCCAAAAAGAATGTTTTCAACCTGCAGTATGAAAACAAAGGTTTAACTCTGTGAGACAAATCCACATATCACAAAACAGTTTCACTGATAGCTTCTTTCTAGTTTTTATGTGGGGATATTTGGTTTTCCCTGATAGGCCTCAGTGGGCTCCCAAATGTCCCTTCACAGATTCTCCAAAAACAGTCTTTCCAACCTGCTGAATCAAAAGAAAGTTTTATCTCTATGAGATGAATCTACACAACCTAAAGCAATTTCACAGATAGCTTCTTTCTACTTTTTACCTGGGGATATTTTGTTTTTCTCCATAGGGCTAAATGGGCTTTTAAATATTCCTTTGCAGACTGTTTAAAAGAGTGTTTCCCACCTTCTGAGTCAAAAGAAAGATTTAATCTGTGAGATGAATCCGCATATAACAAAACAGTTTCCCAAATAGCAACTTTCTAGTTTTTATCTGTGGATATTTGCTTTTTCCCCATAGGCCACAATGGGCTCCAAAATGTCCCTTCGAAGATTCTATAAAAAGGGTATTTCCACCCTGCTGAATCAAAAGAAATGTTTAACTCAGTGAGATAAATGGACACATCACAATGCGTTTTCACAGATAGCTTCTTTCTAGTTTTTATCTAGGGATATTCAGTTTCTCCCCATAGGCTTCAGTGGGCCCCCAAATGTTCCATCCCAGGTTCTCCAAAAACAATGCTTTCAACCTGCTGAATTAAAAGAAAGTTTTAACTCTGTGAGATGAATTTACACATCACAAAGCAGTTATACAGATTGTTTCTTTCCAGTTTTTAAATGGGGATATTCATTTCCTTTCCCACAGGATAAAAAAGTATCCAAAATGTCCTTTCACAGATTCTCCAAAAAGAGTGTTTCCAACCTACTGAATAAAAAGAAAAGTTTAATTCTGTGAGATGAATTCACACATCACAAAGCGGTTTCACAAATAGCTTCTTTCTGGGGGTATTAAGTTTTTCCCCCCTTGGCTTCAATGGGCTCCCAAATGTCCCTTAGCAGATTCTCTAAAAGGAGTGTTACCAACCTGCTGAATCAAATTAAAGTTTTAGCTCTGTGAGATAAATCCACACATCACAATGTAGTTTTACAGATAGCCTGTTTCTAGGTTTTGTCTAAAAATATTCTGTTTTTCCCCATAAACCTCAATGGGCTCCCAAAAGTTATTTCACAGATTCTCCAATTAGAGGATTTCCAACCTGCTGAATCAAAAGAAACATTTAACTCTTTGAGGTGAATCCACACAAGAGAAAGACCTGTCACAGACAGCTTCTTTCTAGTTTTTTTCTGGGGATATTTTTATTTTATCCACAGGTTTCAATGGGCTCGCTCATGTCCCTTCACAGATTCTACAAAAAGAGTATTTAAAACCTTCTGGATCAATAGAAAGATTTAACTCTGTGAGATGAATCCACTCGTCACAAAGCAGTTTCAAAGATAGCTTCTTTACAGTTTTTATCTGGGGATAATCTTTTTTCCCCATAGGCCTGAATGGGCTCCCAAATGTCCCATCCCAGATTCTACAAAAATAGTTTTTCCAACTGGTGAATCAAAAGAAAAGTTTAACTCTGTGAGATGAATCCACCCAACACAAAGCAGTTTAACATATAGCTTCTTTCTAGTTTTTATCTGGGGATATTTTGTTCTTCCCAATAGTCCTCAATGGTCTCCAAAATGTCCCTTTGAAGACTCTACAAAAAGAGGGTTTCTAACCTGCTGGATCAAAAGAAATTTTTAACAAAGTGAGATGAATCCACCAAACACCAAGCAGTTTCACAGATAGCTTCTTCCTAGTTTTTATACTGGGATATTAATTTTTTACTAATAGACCTCAATGGCTCCCAAATGTCCATCCCAGATTATATAAAAAGAGTGTTTCTAACCTTCTAGATCAAAAGAATGGTTTAACTCTATGAGATTAATCCACAAATCACAAATCAGTTTCACAGATAGCTTCTATCTAGTTTAATCTGGGGATATTAACTTTTTTCACAAGGCATCAAAGGGATCCCAAATGTCCCTTTGCAGATTCAAAAATTAGCATATACCCAATCTGCTGAAACACAAGAAAGTTTTACCTCTGTGAGATGAATCCATATAACACAATGCAGTTTCACAGATAGGTTTTTCTAGTTTTTTTCTGGGGATATTCAGTTTTTTTAATAGGGTTTAAATGGCTCCAAAATATCCCTTAGTAGAATCTACAAAAAGAGTGTTTACAACCTGCTGAACCAAATGAAAGAATTAACTCTGTGAGAGAACCCAAACATCACAAACCAGTTTCACAGATAGCTTCTTTCTATTTTTTATCTGGGGATATTCAGTTTTCTTCATAGGCATTAATGGGCTCCAAAATATCCCTTCATAGATTCTATAAAAAGTATGTTTTTAATTTGGTGAATACAAAGAAAGGTTTACCTCTGTGAGATGAATCCACAAATCACAAAGCAGTGTCACAGATAGTTTCTTTCTGGTTTTAATTTGAGGATACTCCATTTTCCCCTTAGGACACAATGGGCTCCCAAATATCCCTTTGCAGATTCTGCAAATAGAGTGTTTCCACCCTGCTGAATCAAAAAAAAAAAAATGTTTATTCCTGTGAGATGAACCCAAACACCACAAAGCAGTTTCACAGATTGCTTCTTTCTAGTTATTATCTGGGGATATTCGGTTTTTCCCTATAGGCCTCAATGGGCTTCCAAATGTCCTTCTGCAGGTTCTCCAAAAAGAGCATGTCCAACCTGCTGAGTCAAAAAAATGGTTTACTTCAGTGAGATGAATCCACATGTCACAAAACAGTTTCACAGATAGATTCTTTCTAGTTTTTATGTGAAGATATTAGTTTTAACCCACAAGCTTCAATGGGCTGTCAAATTGTTCCTTCACAGATTCTCCAAAATCTGCTGTAGGAAAAAAAAAAAGGTTTAACTCTGTGAGATCCATCCACACATCACAAAGCAGTTTCACAGATAGCTTCCTTCTAGTTTTTATCTGAAGATATTTGGTTTTATTTCATAAGCCTCAAAGGGCTCCAAACTGTCTCTTCACACAGACTACAAAAAGAGTGGTTTTAACCTGCTGAATCAAAAGAAAGTTGTAACTCTGTGTGATGAATCCACACATCACAAAGCAGTTTCACAGATAGCTTCTTTCTAGTGTTTATCTGGGGATATTCTGTTTGTCCCCATAGGCCTCAATGGGCTCCCAAATGTGCCTTTGTGGATTCTCCAAAGAGATTATTTTGAATCTGCTTTATCAAAAGAAAGATTTAACTCTGTGATATCCATCTGCACATCACAAAGCAGTTTCACAGATACCTTCCTTCTAGTTTTTATCTGGGGATATTTGGATTTACTTTGTAAGCCTCAAAGGGCTCCAAAATGTCTCCTCACACCTGCTACAAAAAGAGTGTTTACAACGTGCTGAATCAAAAGAAAGTTGTAACTCTGTGAGACAAGTCCATACATCACAAAGCAGTTTCACAGAAAGCTGCTTTCTAGTTTTTATTTAGGGATATTCATTTTTTCCCCCTAAGTCTCAATGGGGTTCTAAATGTCCCTTTGAAAATAAATAAAACAGAGTGTCTCCAACCTGCTGAATAAAAAGATTGCTATAATTCTATGAGATGAGTACACACATCACAAAGATGTTTCACTGATAACTTCTTTCTAGTTTTAATCTGGGGATATTCTCTTGCTCCTCATAGGCCAAAATGGGCTCCAACATGTCCCTTCACACATTCAACAATTAGAGTGTTTCTAACCTGCTCTATTGAAATAAACATTTTACTCTCTGATTTGAATCCACACATAACAAAGCAGTTCCACAGATAGTTTCTTTCTAGTTTTTATATTGGGTTATTCATTTTTTACCCGTAGGCTTCAATAGACTCCCAAACATCCCTCCACAGATTCTACAAAAAGAGTGTCTATAACCTGCTATACAAAAATAAAGGTTTAACCCCCTGAGATGGATCCACACTTCACAAAGCAGTTTCACCGATAGGTTCTTTCTAGTTTCTATCTGAGGCTATTTGGTTATTCTTTGTAGGTATCAATGGGCTCCAAAATGTCCTTGGTAGATTCTCCAAAAAGAGTGATACCAACCTGCTGGATCAAAAGAAAGGTTTTCCTCTGTTAGATGAATCCACACAACACAAAGAGTTTCACAGATGTCTTCTTTCTAGTTGCTCAACTGGGGAATTTCTGGTTTTGCCCATAAGCCTAAATGGGCTCTTAAATGTACCTTTGTAGATTCTATGAAAAGAGAGTTTCCAACATGTTGGATCAAAAGAAAGGCTTAACTCTGTGATATGAATCCACACATTGGAAAGCAGTTTCACAGAGCTTCTTTCTGGTTTTAATCTGGGGATATTCTGTTTTTCTCCATAGGTCTCAATGGGATCCCAATTGTCCTTTTGCAGATTGTTCAAAAAGAGTGTTGCCCACTGGCTAAATCAAAACAAAGGTTTAAAACTTTGTGATGAATCTACACATCACAAAACTGTTTCACAGATAGTTTCTTTCCAGTGTTTATCAGGGATATTCAGTTTTACCATATAGGCTTAAATGGCTCCCCAATGTCCCTTCACATATTATTTAAAAACAGTATTTTCAATTTTGTTGATCTTTTCAGAAAAAACAGCTCCTGGATTCATTGATTTTTGAAGGGTTTTTTTATGTCTCTATCTCTTTCAGTTATGCTCTGATCTTAGTTATTTCTTGCCTTCTGCTAGCTTTTGAATGTGTTTGCTCTTGCTTCTCTAGTTCTTTTAATTGTGATGTTAGGGTGTCCATTTTAGATCTTTCCTGCTTTCTGTCATGGGCATTTAGTGCTATAAATTTCCCTCTACACACTGCTTTGAATGTGTCCCAGAGATTCTGGTATGTTGTGTCTTTGTTCTCATTGGTTTCAAAGAACATCTTTATTTCTGCCTTCATTTCGTTATGTACCCAGTAGTCATTCAGGAGCAGGTTGTTCAGTTTCCATGTAGTTGAGTGGTTTTGAGTGAGTTTCTTAATCCGGAGTTCTAGTTTGATTGCGCTGTGGTCTGAGAGACAGTTTGTTGTAATTTCTGTTCTTTTACATTTGCTGAGGAGTGTTTTAGTTCCAACTATGTGGTCAATTTTTGAATAGGTGTGGTGTGGTATGGTGCTGAGAAGAATGTATATTCTGTTGATTTGGGTTGGAGAGTTCTGTAGATGTCTATTAGGTCTGCTTGGTGCAGAGCTGAGTTCAATTCCTGGATATCCTTTTTAACTTTCTGTCTCATTGATCTGTCTAATGTTGACAGTGGGGTGTTAAATTCTCCTACTATTATTACGTGGGAGTCTAAGTCTCTTCATAGGTCTCTAAGGACTTGCTTTATGAATCTGGGTGCTCCAGTATTGGGTGGATATATATTTAAGATAGTTAGATCTTCTTGTTGAATTGATCCCTTTACCATTATGTAGTGGCCTTCTTTGTCTCTTTTGATCTTTGTTGGTTTAAAGTCTGTTTTATCCGAGACTAGGATTGCAACCTCTGCCTTTTTTTGTTTTCCATTTGCTTGGTAGATCTTCCTCCATCCCTTTATTTTGAGCCTATATGTGTCTCTGCATCTGAGATGGGTTTCCTGAATGCAGCACACTGATGGGTCTTGACTCTATCAAACTTGCCAGTCTGTGTCTTTTAATTGGAGCATTTAGTCCATTTACATTTAAAGTTAGTATTGTTCTGTGTCAATTT
Source organism: Pongo abelii (assembly GCF_028885655.2). Lineage (NCBI taxonomy): Eukaryota > Metazoa > Chordata > Mammalia > Primates > Hominidae > Pongo > Pongo abelii. Next base: position 47,311,530 of record NC_071993.2, read on the forward strand.
CATCTGGTCATTATGATGTTAGCTGGTTATTTTGCTCATTAGTTTATGCAGTTTCTTCCTAGTCTCAATGGTCTTTACAATTTGGCATGTTTTTGCAGTGGCTGGTACCAGTTTTTCCTTTCCACGTTTAGTGCTTCCTTAAGGAGCTCTTTTAGGGCAGGCCTGGTGGTAGCAGAATTTCTCAGCATTTGCTTGTCTGTAAAGTATTTTATTTCTCCTTCACTTATGAAGCTTAGTTTGGCTGGATATAAAATTCTGGGTTAAAATTCTTTTCCTTAAGATTGTTGAATATTGGCCCCCACTCTCTTCTGGCTTGTAGAGATTCTGCTGAGAGATCAGATGTTAGTCTGATGGGCTTCCCTTTGTTGGTAACCTGACCTTTCTCTCTGGCTGCTCTTAACGTTTTTTCCTTCATTTCAATTTTGGTGTTTCTGACAATTATGTGTGTTGGAGTTGCCCTTCTCGAATAGTATCTTTGTGGCATTCTCTGTATTTCCTGAATTTGAATGTTGGCCTGCATTGTTAGATTGGAGAAATTCTCCTGGATAATATCCTGCAGAGTGTTTTCTAATTTGGTTCCATTCTCCCTGTCATTTCCAGGTATACCAATCAGATTTGGTCTTTTCACATAGTCCCATAGTTCTTGGAGGCTTTGTTCATTTCTTTTTGTTCTTTTTTCTGTAAACTTCTCTTCTCACTTCATTTCATTCATTTGACCTTCCATCACTGATACCCTTTTTTCCAGTTGATCAAATCAGTTACTGAGGCTTGTGCATTCATCACGTAGTTCTCGTGCCATGGTTTTCAGCTGCATCAGGTCCTTTAAGGAATTCTCTGCATTTGTTATTCTAGTTAGCCATTCATCTAATTTATTTTCAAGGTTTTTAACTTCTTTGCCATGGGTTCGAACTTCCTCCTTTAGTGTGGTTAAGTTTGATCATCCAAAGACTTCTCCTCTCAACTCATCAAAGTCATTCTCCATCTAGCTTTGTTCTATTACTGGTGTGAAGCTGCATTCCTTTGGAGGAGGAGAGGCACTCTGAAGCAAGAATAACAAAGAAGAAAAGAGAGAAAAATCAAATAGATGTAATTAAAAATGATAAAGCAGATATCACCAGCTATCCCACAGAAATACAAACTACCATCAGAGAATACTATAAACACCTCTATGCAAATAAACTAGAAAATCTAGAAGGAATGGATAAATTCCTCAACACATACACCTTCCCAAGACTAAAACAGGAAGAAGTTGAAGCTCTGAATAGACCAATAACAGGCTCTGAAATTGAGGCAATAATTAATGGCTTACTGTCCAAAAAAAGTTCAGGAACAGATAGATTCACAGCTGAATTCTACCAGAGGTACAAGAAGGAATTGGCACCATTCCTTCTGAAACTATTCCAATCAATGGAAAAAGAGGGAATCCTCCCTAACTCATTTTATGAGGCCAGCATTATCCTGATACCAAAGGCTGGCAAAGACACAACAAAAAAAAGAGAATTTTTGACCAATATCCCTGTTGAACATCGATGCAAAAATCCTCAATAAAGTACTGGCAAACGGAATCCAGCAGCACATCAAAAAGCTTATCCACCATGATCAAGGGGGTTCATCCCTGGGATACAAGGCTGGTTCAACATATGCAAATCAATAAATGTAATCCAGCATATAAACAGAACCAATGACAAAAACCAAATGATTATCTCAATAGATGCAGAAAACGCCTTTGACAGCATTCAATAATGCTTCATGCTAAAAACTCTCAATAAATTAGGCATTGATGGGATGTATCTCAAAATAATAAGAGCTATCTATTGCAAACCTAGAGCTAATATCATACTGAATGGGCAAAAACTGGAAGCATTCCCTTTGAAAACTGGCACAAGACAGAGATGCCCTCTCTCACCACTCCTATTCAACATAGTGATAGAAGTTCTGGCTAGGGCACTCAGGCAGGAGAAGGAAATAAATGTTATTCAATTAGGAAAAGAGGAAGTCAAATTGTCCCTGTTTTCAGATGACAGGATTGTATATCTAGAAAACCCCATCGTCTCAGTGCAAAATCTCCTTAAGCTGATAGGCAACTTCAGCAAAGTATACAAAATCAATGTGCAAAAATCACAAGCATTCTTGTACACCAATAACAGACAAACAGAGAGCCAAATCATGAGTGAACTCCCATTCACAATTGCTTCAAAGAGAATAAAATACCTAGGAATCCAACTTACAAGGCATGTGAAAGACCTCTTCCAGGAGAACTACAAACCACTGCTCAATGAAATAAAAGAGGATACAAACAAATGGAAGAACATTCCATGCTCATGGGTAGGAAGAATCAATATCATGAAAATGGCCATATGGCCCAAGGTAATTTACAGATTCAATGCCATCCCCATCAAGCTACCAATGACTTTCTTCACAGAATTGGGAAAAACTACTTTAAAGTTCACATGGAACCAAAAAAAAGCCTGCATTGCCAAGCGAATCCTAAGCCAAAAGAACAAAGCTGGAGGCATCACACTTCCTGGCTTCAAACTATACTACAAGGCTACAGTAACCAAAACAGCATGGTACTGTTTCCAAAAGAGAGTTATAGATCAATGGAACAGAACAGCCCTCAGAAATAATGCCGCATATCTACAACCATCTGATCTTTGACCAACCTGACAAAAACTAGCAATGGATAAATGATTCCCTATTTAATAAATGGTGCAGGGAAAAGTGATTAGCAATATGTAGAAAGCTAAAACTGGATGCCTTTCTTACACCTTATACAAAAATTAACTGAAGATTGATTAAAGACTTCAATGTTAGACCTAAAATCATAAAAACCCTAGAAGAAAACCCAGGCAATACCATTCAGGACATAGGTATGGGCAAGGACTTCATGTCTAAAACACCAAAAGCAATGGCAACAAAAGCCAGAATTGACAAATGGGATCTAACTAAACTAAAGAGCTTCTGCACAGCAAAAGAAACTACCATCAGAGTGAACAGGCAACCTACAGAATGGGAGAAAATTTTTGCAATCTACTCATCTGACAAAGGGCTAATATCCAGAATCTACAATGAACTCAAACAAATTTACAAGAAAAAAAACAAACAACCCCATCAAATAGTAGGCAAAGGATATGAACAGACACTTCTCAAAAGAAGACATTTATGCCTCCAAAAGACACATGAAAAAATGCTCATCATCACTGGCCATCAGAAAAATGCAAATCAAAACCACAATGAGATACCATCTCACACCAGTTAGAATGTCAATCATTAAAAAGTCAGAAAACAACAGGTGCTGGAGAGGATGTGGAGAAATAGGAAAACTTTTGCACAGCTGGTGGGACTGTAAACTAGTTCAACCCTTGTGGAAGTCAGTGTGGAAATTCCTCAGGGATCTAGAACTAGAAATACCATTTGACCCAGCCATCTCATTACTCGGTATATACCCAAAAGATTATAAAACATGCTGCTATAAAGACACACGCACATGTATGTTTAATGCAGCACTATTCACAATAGCAAAGACTTGGAACCAATCCAAATGTCCAACGATGATAGACTGGATTAACAAAATGTGGCACATATACACCATGGAATACTATGTACCCATAAAAAGTGATGAGTTCAAGTCCTTTATAGGGACATGAGTGAAGCTGGAAATCATCATTCTTAGCAAACTATAGCAGGGACAAAAAACCAAATGCCACAAATTCTCACTCATAGGTCAGAATTGAACAATGAGAACACATGGACACAGGAAGGGGACCATCACACACTGGGGCCTGTTGTGGGGTGGGGGGAGGGGGGAGGGATATCATTAGGAGATATACCTAATATTAAATGATGAGTTAATGGGTACAGCACACCAACATTGCACATGTATACATAGGTAACAAACCTGCACTTTGTGTACATGTACCTTAAAACTTAAAGTATAATAAAATAAAGAAATTAATAAAAATAAAAAAATAAAAAGAGTATCTTCAACGTGATGAATCAAAAGAAAGGGTTAATTCTGAGAGATGCATTCACACATAATAAAGCAGTTTCACAAATAGCTTTTTTTCTAGTTTTTATATGTGGATATTCCGTTTTTCTCCCTAGGCCTCAAAGAGCTCCCAAATGTCCCTTTGCAGCTCCTTCAAAAATAGTTTTTCCAACCTGCTGAATCAAAAGAAATGTTTAACACAGTGAAATGAATCAACACACCACAAAGCAGTTTCACAGATAGCTTCTTTCTACTTTTTATCTGGGGATGTTGTGTTCTTTTTGCAAGGCCTCAGTGATATCTCCAATGTCTTTTGGCAGATTCTCCATTTAGAGTGTTTCCAACCTGCTGCATCAAAATAAATGTTTATCTCTGTGACATGAATCCACACGTCAAAAACAAGTTTCACACATAGTTTCTTTCTCTTTTTATCTGGGGATATTCAGTTTTTCACCGTAGTCTTCAATGAGCTGCAAAATGTCTATTCATATATTCTACAAAAAGAGTGTATCCAACATGCTGAATCAAAAGAAAGGTTTAACTCTGTGAGATGGATTCACACATCACAAAGCAGTTTCACACATACCTTCTTTCTTGTTTTCATCAGGAGATATTTTGTTATTCTCCATAGGCTTCAATGGGCTTCCAAGTGTCCCTTTACAGCATCTCTAAAAAGAGTGTTTCCAACTTACCAAATGAAAAGAAAGTTTTAACTCTGTGTCATGAATCTACGCACTGCTAATCAGTTTCACAGATACCTTCTTTCTACTTTTTTTCTGGGGATGTTTGGATTTTCACCATAGTCCTCAATAGGCTCAAAGATATCCCTTTGTAGATTCTCCAAAAACACAGCTTTTAACAGCTTAATCAAAAAAAAGGTTTTAACTCAGTGAGATGAATCTACACACCCAAAGCAGTTACACAGATAGCTTCTTTCTATGTTTCATCTGGGGGTATTCAGTTTTTCCCCATAGACCTCAATGGGCTCCCAAATGTTTCTTCATAGATTCTCCAAAATAGTGTTTCAACACGATGAATCAAAAAAAGGTTTAACTCTGTGATTTGAATCCACACATGACAAATCAGTTTCACAGATGGCTTCTTTCTAGTTTTTATCTATGGGTTTTCTCTTGTAGGCCACAATGGTCTCCGAAAAGTCTTGTTGCAGATTCTACAAAAAGAGTCTTTTCAACCTGCTGAATCAAAAGAAAGGATTCACTCTGTGATATAAATTCAAACATCACAAAGCAGTTTCACAGATAATTTCTTTCTATTTTATATCTCGAGATATTCTGTTTTTACCTGTAAGCCTTAGTGTTCTACCTAATGTCCCTCTGCAGATTGAACAAAAAGAGTGTTTCCAACCTGTTGGATCACAAAAATGGTTTTACTCTGTGAGATGAATCCACACATCACAAATCAGTTTCACAGCTACCTTCTTTCTAGTTTTTATCTGGGGATATTCAGTTTTTCTGCATAGGCCCCAATGGCCTCCTAAATGTCCCTTAGCAGATTCTCCAAAAAGAGTGATTCCAACCTCCTGAATCAAAACAAAGGTTACCTCTGTGAGATGAATCCACACATCACAAAGGAGTTTCACAGATAGCTTCTTTCTAGTTTTTATCAGGTGATATTTATTTTTTTCCCATAGGTCTAAATGAGCTCCCAAATCTCCCTTCACAGATTCCCCAATTAGATTGTTTCTAATCGAAAGAAACAGTCTAAATTTTTTGCTAAATCAAATGAAAGCTTTAACTCTGTGTGATGAATCCACACATCACAAAGCAGTTTCACAGATAGCCTCTTTCTAGTTTTTATCTGGGGATATTCGGTTTTTCCCCATAGCCCTAAATGAGCTCCCAAACGTCCTTTCACAGATTCTACAAAGATAATGTTTTAAGCAGCTGAATTAAAGCAAAGTTTTAGCAGTGTGAGCTGAATCCACACATCACAAAGCAGTTTCACAGATGGCTTCATTCTAGTTTCTATCTGGAGATATTCATTTTCTCCTCATGGGCATCAATGGGTTCCCAAGTGTCCCTTCACAGATTCTACAAAAATGGTTTTTACAATCTGCTTAATCAAAAGAAAGCTTTTACTCTGTGAGATGAATCAACACATCACAAACCAGTTTCACAGATACCTTCTTTCTAGTTTTTATCTGGGGATATTCTGTTTTCCCCATAAGCATCAATTGACTCCCAAATGTCCCACCACAAATTACAATGTTTCCAACCTGCTGAATCAAAAAAAAGGTTTAACTCTGTGAGATGAATCCACACGTCACAAAGCAGTTTCACAGATAGCTTCTTTCTAGTTTTTATCTGGGAATATTCGATTTTCTCCATAGCCCTGAATGAGTTCCCAAATGTCCTTTCACAGATTCCACAAAAATAGTGTTTCTAAGCTGCTGAATCAAAGGAAAGTTTTAACACTGTGAGATGAATCCACACATCACAAACCAGTTTCACAGATAGCTTCTTTCTATTTTTGTTCTGGGGATATTCTGTTTTTCCCCATAGCCCTCAAGGGGCTCCCAAATGCAACTTCACAGATACTCCAAAAAGAGTGTTTCCAACATGCCAAATCAACAAGGAGGTTTAACACTGTGAGATGAAGTTACACATCGCAAAGCATTTTCACAGATAGGTTCATTCTACTTTTTATCAAGGGATATCATTTTTTTCTGATAGGCCTCAATAGACTCCCAAATGTCCCTTCAAAGTTTCTCAAAAAGAGTGTTTCCTAACTGCTGAAATTACAGTGTTTCCAAACTGTTAAAACAAAAGAAACTTTAATTCTGAGAGGAATCCACACATCACAAAGCAGTTACACACATAGCTTCTTTCTAGTTTTCATCTAGGGGTATTCTCTTTTTCCCCATAGACCACAATGGGCTCCCAAATGTCTCTTCACAGATTCTCCAAAAAGACTGTCTCCCACTTGCTGAATCAACAGAAAGTTTTAACTCTGTGAGATGAATCCACACATCCTAAAGGAGTTTCAGAGGTAGGTTCTTTCTAGTTTTTATCTGGGTATATCCAGTTTTTCTTAATAGGCATCAATGGACTACAAAATATCCCTTTGCAGATCCCCCAAAAAGGGTATCTCCAACCTGCTGAATCAAAAAAAACGTTTACCTCTGTGACATGAGTCCACTCATGACAAAGCTGTTTAGCAGATAGCTTGTTTGCAGTTTTTATCAGGGCATATTCGGTTTTTACCCATAGGCCTAAATAGGCTACAAAATGTCCCTTGGCAGATTTTATAAAAAGAGTGTTTCAAAATTGTTGGATCAAAAGAAAGTTTTAACTCTATGAGATGAATCCATGCATCACAAAGCAGTTTCACAAATAGCTTCTTTCTAATTTCTATCTGGAGATACATGATTTTTCCCTATAGGCATCAAAGGGCTCAAAAATATCCCTTCACAGGTTCTCCAAAAAGAATGCTTCCAACCTGCTGAATTAAAAGAAAGCTTTAACATTCTGAGATGAATCCACATATCACAAAGCAGTTTCACAGATAGATTCTTTCTAGTTTTTGTCTGGGGATATTTGGTTTTCTCCATAGGCCACAAAGGTCTTCCAAAGTCCCTTCACAGATTCTCCAAAAAGAGTGTTTCCAACCTGCTTTGTCAAAAGAGAAGTTTAACTGTGTGAGATGAATGCATACCTCACAAATCATTTTCACAGATAGCTTCTTCCTAGTTTTTCTCTGGTTATATTTAGTTTTACCCCATATGCATCAATAGGCTCTCAAATAACTCTTCATAGATGCTCCAAAAAGTGTGTTTCCAACCTGCTGAATCAAGGGAAAGTTTTAACTCTGTGAGCTTAATCCACAAATTAGAAAACATTTTCTCAGATAGCTTCTTTCTAGTTTTTATTTGGGGATATTCAGTTATTCCTCACAGGTCTCAACGGGCTCCAAAATGTCCCATCATAAATCCTCCAAAAACTGTGTTTCCAACATGCTGAATCAAAAGAAAATTTTCATTCTGTGAGATGAATCCACAAATCACAGGGAAGTTTCACAAATGGATTATTTATTGTTTTTATCTGGAGATATTCAGTTTTCCCTCAAGGCCTCAATGGGCTCCCCATTGAGCTTCCCAGTGTCCCTCTGCAGATTCTCAAAAAAAGAGTGTTTTCAACCTGCTAGATCAAAAGAAAGTTTATATCTGTGAGATGAATCCACTGAAAACAAAGCAGTTTCACAGATAGCTTCTTTCTGGTTTTTATCTGGGATATTCAGCTTTTCCCTATAGGCCTCAATAGGCTTCAAAATGCCATTTTGCAGATTTCACTGAAAGAGTTTTTCCAACAAGCTGCATCAAAATAAAGTTTTAACTCTGTGAGACAAATCCACACATCATAAAGCAGTTTCACAGACAGATTTTTCTAGTTTTTATCTGGGGATATTCAGTTTATTTCCATTGGCCTCAATGGGTTCCAAATTTCCCTTTCCAGATTCTCAAAAAAAGACTGTTTCCAACCTGCTAAATCAAAAGAAAGGTTTAACTCTGTGAGCTGAATCTACACATTGCAAAGTAGTTTCACAGCATTCTTCTTTCTAGTTTTTATCTGGAGATGTTAAGTTTTTTGCCATATTCCCATATGGGTTCCCAAATGTCATTTCACAGATTATCCAATGAGAGTCTTTCCAACCTGTTGAAACAAAACAAAGTTTTAACTCTGTGTGATGAAATCACATATGATGAAGCAGATTCACAGACAGCTTCTCTCTAGTTTTCATCTGGGGATATAAGATTTTTCTCCATAGGTCTCAATGGGCTCCCAATTGTCCCTTGCAGATTCTGTATAAACTGTATTTCCAACCTGCTAAATCAAAAAAAGCTTTAACATACTGAGATGAATCCACACTTCACAAGGCAGTTTCACAAATACATTCTTTCTAGTTTTTATCTGGGGATATTTCATTTATCCCTATAAAAGTCAATGGGCTCAAAAATGTCTTATTGAAGATTGTACAAAAAGGAAGTTTCAGATCTGCTGAATCAAGAGAATAGTTTAACTTTGTAAAATGAATCCACACATCACAAAGCAGTTTCCATTAGCTGTTTTCTACTTTATAGCTAAGGATATTTGGTTTTTCCCAATAGTCCTCAAGGGGTTCTCAAATGTCTCTTCACAGATTACACTGAAAGAGTGTTTCCAAACTGCTGAATCAAAAGAAAGGTTTAACTCTGTGAGATGAATCCACACATCACAAAGCAGTTTCACAGATAGATTCTTTCTAATTTTCATCTGGGAATATTCTGTTTTTCACCATAGGCCTCAATGGGCTTCCAAATTTCCTTTCACCAATGCTCCTAAGAGAATGTTTCCATCTTGCTGAATCAAAAGAACACTTTATCTCAGTGAGATGAATCCACACATCACAAATGTATCTGTGAAGTTTCACAGATAGCTTCTTTCTAATTTTTATCTGGGAATATTTTGTTTTTCCCAACAGACCTCAAATGGCTCTGAAATGTCCCTTCACAGATTGTCCAAAAAGAGTGTTTCTAATCTGCTGAAACAAACAAAGGTTTAACTCTGTGACATGAATCCACACATCACAAAGCTGTTTCACAGATAAGTTCTTACTAATTTTTATTTGGGGATATTTGTTTTTGCAAAATTGGCCTCAAAGGGCTACCATATGACTCTTCACAGATTCTTTAAAAAGAAGGTTTCCAACGGGCTGAATTAAGAACAAGTTTTAACTCTTTGAGGTGAATCCACACATCACAAAGCAGTTTCACCTATAGCTTCTATCCAGTTTATATCTGGGGATATTCAATTGTACCCCATAGGCCTCAATCATCTCCCAAATGTCCCTTTGCAGATTCTCCAAAAACAGTGTATGAAACCTGTCGAATCAAAAGAAAATTTTAACTCTGTGAGATGAATCCATGCATCACAAAGCAGTTTCACAGATAGATTCTCTCAAGTTTTTATCTTGGGATAGTTTGTTTTTCCAATTTGGTTTCAATGGGTTCTCAAACATCCCTTCAAACATTCTCCAAAAAGAGTGTTTGAAACCTGTTGAATCAAAAGAAAGGTTTAACTCTGTGAGATGAACCCACACATCACAAAGCAGTTTCACAGATAGCTTCTTTCCTGTGTTTATCATGGGATATTCAGTGTTTTTCCATAGGCCTCAATGGGCTCCAAAATTTCCCTTGACAGATTCCCCCTAAAAAGTGTTTCCAGCCTGCTGAATCAACCAAGTTTTAACTCTGTGAGATGAATCCACACATCAAAAAGTTGTTTCACAGAGAGCTTCTTTCTAGTTTTTATCCAGGATATTCACTTTTGCCCCATTGACTTCAATGGGCTCCTAAATGCCTCTTTGAAGATTCTCCAAACAGAGTGTTTCCAACATGCTGAATAAAAAGAAAGGTTTAATTATGTGAGATGAAACCACACATGACAACGCGGTTTCACAGATAGCTTCTTTCTAGTTTAGTCTGGGGATATTTGGGTTTTCCCCATAAGCCTAAAATGTCTCCCAAATGTGTATTCACAGATTTCCCAAAAAGAGTGTTTCCAACCTCCAGAATCAAAAGAAAGGTTTAATTCTGTGAGATGAATCCACACATCACAAAGAAGTTTCACTGATAGCTTATTTCTAGTTTTTATCTGGGGATATTTTGTTTTTCCCCATAGGCCTCAATGGGCTCCCAAACATCCCATCACAGTTTTTCTAAAAAGAATTTTCCCATCCTGCTGAATAAAAAGAAAATTTTAATCCAGTGAGTTTAATCCACACATCACAAAGCAGTTTCACAGATGGCTTCTATCTTTCAAATGGGAATATTCAGTTCTTCCCCATAGGCCTCAATGGGTTCCCAAATGTACCTTTGCAGATTCTCCAAAAAGAGTTTTTCCAACCTGCTGGAACAAAAGAAACTTTTAACTCTCTGAGTTAAATCCAGACATCACAAAGCAGTTTCAAGGATAACCTTTTACTAGTTTTTATCTGGAGATATTCTGTTTTGACTCACAGGCCTCATTGGCTTTCACATGCCCCTTCACCAACGCTACAAGAGTGTTTCCAAACTGTTGAATCAAAACAGTTTTAACTTAACTCTGTGAGATGAATCCACACATCACAAAGCAGTTTCACAGATAGTGTCTCACTCCTGTAATCCCAGCACTTTGGGAGGCCGAGGTTGGTGGATCACGAGGTCAGGAATTCAAGACCAGCCTGGCCAAGATGGTGAAACCCCATCTCTACTAAAAATATGAAATATAAACCAGGCGTGGTGGCAAGCACCTGTAATCCCAGCTACTTGGGAGGTTGAGGCAGAGAACTGCTTGAACCTGGGAGGTGGAGGTTGCAGTGAGCTGAGATTGTACCACTACACTCCAGCCTGGGCAACAGAGCAAGACTCCTTCTAAAAAAAAAAAAAAAAAAAAAAAAGCTAAATAAAGCAACAGCTTGACACTATATTATTGAGAGAAATAAAGGCAGCATTTAGCAGACCCCAATGTTCACTTACTGGGAACTGCAGATGTGCAGGTGTTCCACAGACAGCAGGATGCTGCTTTTCCAAAGGATATCTATTATTGACTACCACTAAAAAAAATACATTGTAGGTTTGTTACAATACACAAATAGCTAAACTTTATATAGCCACAACCATATTCTAGCACTGCTCCTAAGCCTTTTCATGCTCTGAAATAGCTACTATTGCTTCCTCCTTTGTAGAGAAAACAGATACCAGAGGTTGTTGAGGAAGGACCACAGAAACACTATGAAATTTATTGTAAGTTTCAGACTTAAAGGTTCTTCCTGCTCTGCTCTTTACATTGCCACATTTTAGCTAACATACCTCTTAAAATACTGGTCGTTTATATTTGGAGGGACTTGTCTTCCAATTTAAAGTTTTTTTCTTGCACTAAGCATTTGGTCAGACTAAGATCATCTACATTTTATGTCAGTTTAAGTACCTTTTTAGATATTAAGTACCTTTTTAGACATTGTTCAGCTAGGAATGTAAAATGAGCTTACATTAGTGTAAAAGGAAAGAAAAGCTGCTGACAACCATTTTTGTCTCATAATAGAAGTACAAATCAACATGTTATTGTAAACACAGACTGGGAGGGGAAAGAAAAGATGCAGAGAGAAAAGCCCCATCTCTGCTTGGAATTCAGCACTGGGTCTCTTTTCCCTTCTATCTTCCTTCTCACAGCTGTCACAGTGACAGAAACACACAGGGCTGCCTTTTAGTGACACCTGCTGGGGCAGGCCTGGCAGGAGGGCTTGCAGATTTGGTTGTTTCCTGGCTGCCTCTGCCAGCCCCTGAGTCAGCAGCCCACTCCATTTCATGCTGAGCTTGGACAGCTCAGGTTTGAAAAATTCCCCCTTCCCTCAGGGCAACTGCTTTCCAGCCTCCTCATCATTCCTAAAGGAGAATGACCTACACGTCAGCATGACAGAGATCCAGAAACTTATAGAAACTTTACTGTGAGCCTAAATCCTTAACAGGGGTTCAAACTGCCAACACCAAAGGAAGAGAGAGGTTTTGGAGTAAAGCAGGAAGTCATTAAAATAATGAATCACCTGGCTGGGTTTTGAGTTCCTTTCCCACTAATTTAATGCAAAGACTTACTGTCTTTACAATTTATGCTTTCATAAATTTTGCATAAATTTATCATTTACATCTTCACATAAGTAACTCCTTTGTGTTTTATCACTGAGCAAATTCTGTATAGCAAACCAATACTATATTTTGGCAAACTCATGTTATAGCTTAGAAGACACTAAAGACTTGGGCCAGGTGCGGTGGCTCAAGCCTGTAATCCCAGCACTTTGGGAGGCCCAGGTGGGTGGATCACGAGGTCAGGAGATCGAGACCATACTGGCCAATACGGTGAAAACCCCTCTCTACTAAAAATACAAAAATATCAGCCAGGCGTGGTGGTGGGCACCTGTAGTCCCAGCTACTCGGGAAGCTGAAGAAGGAGAATGGTGTGAACCTGGGAGGCGGAGCTTGCAGTGAGCCGAGATCACGCCACTGCACTCCAGCCAGGGCGAGAGAGTGAGACTCCGTCCAAAAAAAAAAACTAAAGAATCAATGTAAACTGAGGGCAGCATTAAGCAAATCTACATTTGTGACTGCAAAACTTAATGATTCAATGCTTTTCCCATGAAATTTGTCTTTCAATATTGATAGTTTTTTAAATAAAAATGAGAATTAAATATTGATTAAAGCTTTACCATTGTTTTTAGAAACTGACTTCACTAGTTATGAACGGACTTGAAATGTATACTTTTTAAGTTTGGAAAACCTTTGTGGTTTCATTATTTTTCCAGAAAGAGAGTGAGATATTTCTTGCTGCTGTTGTCTTGTTTTTGTTTGTTTTTTAATCATAAACAAAACTACTAACCCAGTCCTCCTTTAGTAATATGTCTTTTTCTGATTTCTAGACTTTACTTGATATTTTTAACACTCTAATTGTGTTATTTAAAAATTTAGAAAAGTACTATAAGAGTAAGAAGCAAAGAAAATTTGAAACCTTACTAGTAATCCCATCATCCAAAATCATCATCAATAATATTTTGGCATATTTTATCTTAAAATGCATTTTAACATGGTTTAGTTGTTTTTCTGTTACATTATCTCTGTATAAATAAACTATTTTCCTATGTCGTTACTTTTCTGAATATAATTTCAATGTGCGAATAATACTAAATCTTATATACTTGCTGTAGTTGACATGTTACCTTGTGAGGCATTTAGATTATTTTCAACTATTTAGTATTCTAATAACCAGTTATTATTCTATTATTAGAATAATATTACTTTATTATTATTATTGTAGCAATAACTTGTTTTTTAAATAAATATCCTATTGCTCATTTAACATGATTGGATCTGTGCACGGACAATTATGTTGGGAACATAGAATGTAACTGGCCCTGTTTCAACCCCTTAGACATGGCCCTCAGTTCAGGGGAGGGAGGAGTTCTCTATTGGGCTGATAATACAGAACTCAGAAAGCATTGTTTTCTTCTTTACCCAGTGTTTTACAAAACCAGAAATAAGGTGTCAATGTGACTGCTAAAGGCAAGAGCATATATATTAAATGCAAAAGCAGCCTGAAACATTCTATTCACAGTCAGATAGGTGATGCTTGACTCCCCGGTACTCTGAAATACTTTGTGGGGAGGGGTCAGGGAAACAAAAACAAAATTTCTGAAGTAGATTGAGCTATTTGGTATATATCTCCAAGTCCAATAAATAACAACAAGAAGGAAAAATAAATTACTTTGTTCTAAAACATTTTCTGATTATCTCCACGACACTGGAGGGAAGGGCTAACATATTTCTTACTTAATCTATTTCCAGTCATATGTACTTGAACCACATCACTTGTCAGAGTCAAAGATAAATTCAGTACTAGTCCATTTTGAGCATATAACTGAATTCTGAAAGTTTAGTCTCTCTAAGATTGGGAAAAAGCTTCCCATCCCGAATCAATCTTGCTCCCTGATACAACTGTTGCTCTTGATATTCATGATTTCACTGTGGCAGCCTAGTCTCTTCAATATTGCACATTGTTTTTACTTGTCTGGGACTCCTAAATCCTCTTAGAACTTAAGGTAGTCCCTTATTTTAAACTGTCCATGACCTCCTCTTGCCCGTTGGTCCCCTAGCCTTGCCTTCAGTGGGCACTTCATAACCAATGTTAATAGACGATATTGTGACCTACATTAATGACCACGTGCTGTGAGCCGGCAGAATCCCTTCTCCAAATAAATATCTTCACTTCTATTAGCCCCAACTTGGTCAAGTAACTGATTCTATGATTCCTTCATTTCAGGGTCTGCTGCCTGAAACCTAATTCTTTGTAGCACTACAAAACAAAACAAAAAGACTGGCTCAAATTCCACAATTCTCAGTTCAAAATGTGGACTGAAAACAAGAAATGTTGGATGACTGTGTTAAACATATTTTATCTCTTACAAATAAAGAGTGGGCTTTTCAAAAGCCAGATAAAATTATCAACACTGTTCATTGTTGAAATCTAAATTTACTTGAATTTAAACATTGTCAAATCATTTATGTGAATGTTTTGGCACAACTGGGCAAATAAGGAATTTGGGGGAAGCAGTTATGGAGGAAGATTTGGGTGAATTGTGGTACACTGACCTCACAGCCCATTGAACTTTCTTCTCCAGCTGAAGCAGACAATCAGCATGTTGTTTGATACAGATCCTGCCTTGCTTGAATGCTCTGTAGTGACATTACCTTAGGGAATTACCTTACAATGGGAAGTCAATTTTCTCCTGTATCACTTCCTACCACTTATGATTCTGAGATTTATAACCACTGACTGTTCTGTGCAAAGCTTGGAATCAACAGTTTTTCCCCCAAAAGAATTGCAAGATTTTGGTAATTTATATTGACAAAAATCTGAAAACTGTGTGAGAATGGATGCTGTGGGTGATAGAACAAGGAGAGAGGAACATACTTTTAGCTATGCTTCAATTAATTGATATAATCCAACTGCAAGAGATTCCAGGTTCAAGTGGTACTTGATACCTGGTACCAAGTGGTACTGGTACTGGTAGATTCTCCACATTGAAAGCAGCCCATGTAGAAAATATTATTGTACAGAGGGCTCAATAATATTTCCTGGATATCACCTATCATTTCTTTAGGTTAAAAGCAACACCATTGGAGTTAGTACATAGAACGGGCTTAAATCAATGGCTGTCACAGGAGCAGCAAATGTTATGTGTTGCTATTGTTGTTATCATCAGCATTGTAAGTATTACTATTACAAGTGGTACTTGGTACCCGGTACAGGCAACTGTGAGAATTTTTCATTATTTGCCTGGTTGGTTAATTAAAATTTAAACACATTTCAGTGGTTCATTCTAAATGAAATTGAGATGTTCAGTTTTCCTTGGTGTAACGTAGAGAAGAGCACCAAAATAGTGGGGAGATAGGGATATTAAAATGGATTTATCATATGTGATCTTCTCATTGACACGTTGTTCATATTGACAATGTGGTTTGGGAATAGAATTCCTTAAGAAACAGGTTGGTAAGGAAATGCCCAGTACCTTTCAAAAGTGCTTTAGTGGCTGTTTTCTGAAATTGCTGACGAGGAAATGTGCCCACTTGATTCCAGTTACCATGGAGAGAGGGTAGCAGAAACTAACAGAAGCATGCTGAGTGTGGTTAACATGCCAGGCTTAGGGCCCAGCATTACAATACAAATTGTCTCATCTACATGGGAAATGCTTGATTGATCATTTGGTCCAGTATCAGTTGTGGACTAAATAGGAACCCAGAGATCACTGGGGATATTCATAATGTATATTTACAATAGAAATATTTTAGTGCAGGGGATTGGTTATATAAGGGATGTAATTTCTAAAACTCTGAACATGTGAGTCAACCCAGGGATTACCACTAGCAAGTATCAAGAGTTAAATACCATCAGCCAGTTTGTCTCATAATGGATTTAAGTGAATGTTTTCCCCACACAGTGAATATTTCTCTAGTGTTAGACTATACAGATCAATGAGATTTTCTCAGGAACTGGTAGATTCTCCACATTGAAAGCAGCCCATGTAGAAAATATTATTGTACAAAGGGCTCAATTATATTTCCTGGATATCCCCTATCATTTCTTTAGGTTAAAAGCAACACCATTGGAGTTAGTACATAGAATGGGCTTAAATCAATGGCTGTCACAGGAGCAGCAAATGTTATGTGTTGCTATTGCTGTTATCATCAGCATTGTAAGTATTACTATCATATGTGAGGGACTCACAGAGAAGAGTGTCACCATTGACTATTTTAAAATGCAGGTGTTCCCATTTAAGCTTCCAGTTTGGCTAATGTGGACAAGAGTTGGATATTACAAAGTGATAGTGTAGTAAGCTTAGTAAATCATTTAAAATCCAGATGTAGTCTCCTTGCTGTAGTGAATACACTTAGCTCCTGTACCTGCTATACATCTAGTCAAATTACTTTTCTCTATCTTAAATAAATGGTGAATACCTGAAATTACTTACTTTTACCAGGCAGAGTATCTTCACTGTTTAGCTGTAGAGGTATAACTATGTTTGTCTGTGTCACAATTTTGTCCTCAGGAACTCTGGCCATGTCACTAGCCAAAAGGACATAACTGATGGATTACATGGACAGCATCAAGTTGATAAGCTCTAGAGAAAAGCAGCAGCTACCAGAGACATCATGGAAAGACACATTGAGCAGATGACAAAAATGAGGGTTTTCTACCTTCAGGGAGTCTAAGAATGCAATAGAAAGTGATGTGGGGCAAACATCTTCCAAATGGAAGGAAAGGATAGGAAAAGGAAGGCTGTTAGAGGTTCTTTTGAATGTTAGAGGCAACATAAAACACATTTGAATGTGTATTCTAAATAAAATGCAAGTGTGAAGAAAGATGTCAGCTATGAGTGGGACTCAGAGAAAGAGAAAGGTTTTGGACTACAGAGGCCTGCGGTACAAGTGGATCTACAATTTTGTTTAGGGAATCCAATGCCTCAGGTACCTATGAGAGGCAGAATTTTCCTGTGGAGCCAGTGGCAAGGCTCCAGAGGAGAAGTACAGTAGAAGCCACTTTATTTTGCAGTAAAAGCCTTTTGTACAAAAATTACCCGCCTCCTCCTTTTTTGAGAAACAGTTTCACACTGGGATACTGATAAGAAGGAATGCTCAATCATGAATAAGGGTGACCCCGTTGTGATCTGAGCATTATAGGATCTGTAGGGAAAAGAAAGAGAGATCATATTGTTACTGTGTCTATATAGAAAGGGAGGACATAGAAGACTCCATTTTGAAAAAGACCTGTACTTTAAAATAATTGCTTTGCTGAGATGTTGTTAATTTGTGTCTTTGCCCCAGCCACTTTGACCCAACCTGGAGCTCACAAAAGCATGTGTTGTATGAAATGAAGGTTTAAGAGATCTAGGGCTGTGCAGGATGTGCCTTGTTAACAAAATGCTTACAAGCAGTATGCTTGGTAAAAGTCATCGCCATTCTCTAGTCTCGATAAACCAGGGGCACAATGCACTGCGGAAAGCCACAGAGACCTCTGCCCTTGAAAGCAGGGTATTGTCCAAGGTTTTTCCCCATGTGATAGTTTGAAATATGGCCTCATGGGATGAGAAAGACCTGACCATCCCCCAGCCCAACACCCATAAAGGGTCTGTGCTGAGGTGGATTAGTAAAAGAGGAAAGCCTCTTGCAGTTGAGATAGAGGAAGGCCACTGTCTGCTGCCTGCCCCTGGGAACTGAATGCCTCAGTATAAAACCCGATTGTACATTTGTTCAATTCTGAGATAGGAGAAAAACCACCCTATGGCAGGAGGCAAGACATGTTTGCAGCAATGCTGCCTTGTTATTCTTTACTCCACTGAGATGTTTGGGTGGAGAGAAACACAAATCTGGCTTACGTGCATGTCCAGTCATAGTAGCTTCCCTCGAACTTAATTATGACATAGATTCTATTGCTCACATGTTTGTGGCTGACCTTCTCCTTATTATCACCCTGCCCTCCTACTACATTCCTTTCTGCTGAAATAATGAAGATAATAATCAATAAAAACTAAGGGAACTCAGAGACCGGTGCCGGTGCAGGTCCTTGGTGTGCTGAGTGCCGGTCCCCTAGACCCACTGTTGTTTCTCTATACTCTGTCTCTGTGTCTTATTTCTTTTCTCCATCTCTCATCCCACCCAACTGGATATACCCACAGGTGTGGAGGAGCAGGCCACCCCTTCAGGATCATACTAACTACAACAAGTCTTCCACCATTCCATGGAAATTGCATGTATGGCGTGTTGCCTTCTCAGTTTCCAAGGGACCAATTAATGAGGAGGCTACTCACATTTTCAGCATCCTACTCCTGACAAATTCCCACCCTTCTTTCTATTTATCTGTGATTCATAGAGATTTGCCTATGACTGGATTCCTGAGGAGAAAAAGGTCTGGATTACAGATGGCATTCCTTGTTATGGAAGGCCCTTCCTTCTGAAAGTCTATTTCTATTATGTTCTTTCCCTGTGCTGTCAAAGGGTCACCCCTTTGTACAGAGGAGAAGAGAAATCCATTAAGTAAATAAAATTTCATTTACCTTTGTAAAAAAATATTTCTACCAATTCACGTGGAGGACCTTATGGTTTGGTCCAATAGTCAGAGATTTGAAAGAACGTGATATTGTTGGCCAGTAGATTAGAAAAGAGTTATTGGAGAGAGATGGCTGAAGTGATAATATCTGTGTGCCTTGTGAATGCTCACCTAAAGCCAAAGATCACTGAAGATAACGTATTTTACCATACTGGTTTAATCTCAGGTAAATGCCAATCAGGAGACAAACACTTGTTTATCTCCTGATTGATATTGATCTGAATTAAGCTGTCTGCCATTTGGAGAAATTTAAATGCTATTTTAAACACACAGTCTTGTTACTTGAGTTATTTATGATCTTAAGGTCCTCCCCTCCTTTTGTGGGTTAGATTGTGTCTTCAAAAAGAGAATAGATATGTGAGAGTTCTAGCCCTGATCTCTGTGAGTATGACTTAATTTGAAATCAAATTATTTGCAGATACTGTATAATTATGATATGCTAGATGAGCTCATAATGGATTAGAGTGGGGCATAATTCAATATGGTTGATATCCTTATAAGAAGGGAAGAGGAAACAGAGACTCAGGGAGGAGGTGGCTATGTGAGGATGGAGGCAGAGAGTAAAGTGAAGTATCCTCCAGCCAAGCAATGACAATGAAACTCAGTGATCACTCGGTGCTAGAAGAAGCAAGGAAGGATTTTTTCCCAGGTCCTTCGGAGAAAAATGCGGCACTGGCAACATCTTCATTAAAGATTTCTAGCCTCCTGAACTGTAAAAGAATAAATTTATCTCATTTTAAGTGACCTAATGTAATCCACTTTGTCACAGAAGATGTAGGAAATTACACCTCCTTAAAGAATGCAGATTCCTGGACCTGCTTGCCTCATATCTATTGAATGAGAATCTAAGGACTCTAGAATCTGCATTTTGAAACAAGTACATAATACACAAAAAGAATTCACTAAGTACTCTACATGCACTTCATCCTCACAAGCCATGAAGTAGTTTACTATTACAATTCTCATTTTACATATGGGAAACTGGAGCATTAAAAAATTAAGCAAATTGCCTACAGTCACTCACATAGCCAGAAAGTAGAAGAGCTGGGATTCAATCCCAGTTCCAGACATCCTGATATCCTGGGTTCAGACACCATACACTTAGCAACTATCCTATCATTATTATTATTATTATTATTTTAATCACTGGCTTCACCTTCTTAAGCACTCAAAAGTTGAAATCCAGTGGTGTGTTGCTGTTTCCATTCATAGCAAGTTATAGCCACAATAAAAAATTACGCTTCCTCCAAAACAGTATACTGTCTTCTCATCTCTTTTTAGGATACCTTCCTTCCTTCTTTTCTTTATTCTCTTCTCTTCTCTTTTCTTTTCTCTTTTCTTTCTCTTATTCTGTCTCCCAGGCTGGAGTGCAGTGGTGTGATCTCGGCTCACTGTGACCTCCACCTCCCAGGTTCAAGTGATTCTCCTGTATCAGCCTCCCAAGTAGCTAGGATTACAGGCACCCACCACTATGCCCGGCTAATTTTTGTGTTTTTAGTAGAGATGGGGTTTCACATCTTGGCCAGGCTGGTCTTGAACTGCTGACCTCGTGATCCATCCACCTCGGCCTCCCAAAGTGCTGGGATTACAGGCATGAGCCACTGTGCCCAGCCTCTTTAACCCATTGAAATCTCATTTCAACAATGACCATCTTTTTTGAGTGGTATTTTTGAAATTATCAATGAATTCCCTATAATATATAGTGAGAACATTTATGGGAGCTTTCTAATTAACCTTTCTAAACATTCTGCATTGCTTCTCATTTCCTTCTTTAAATTTCCTTCTACCTTGACTTCATTAAGACCACTCAATGCTGGCCCCATGCTTTCATTTTTTTCTTTTTTTTTTTTTTTTTTTTTTGAGATGAAGTTTCCCTCTTGTTGCCCAGGCTGGAGTGCAATGGTTTGATCTCGGCTCACTGTAACCTCAGCCTCCCAGGTTCAAGAGACTCTGCTGCCTCAGCCTTCCAAGTAGCTGCGATTACAGGCATGTGCCATCATGCCCGGCTAATTTTGTGTTTTTAGTAGAGACGGGGTTTCTTCATGTTGGTCAGGCTAGTCTCAAACTCCCAACCTCAGGTGATCTGCCCACCTCGGCCTCCCAAAGTGCTGGGATTACAGGCATGAGCCACTATACCCAGCCCATGCTTTCTCTTTAATAACTCCTTGCTGCCTAGTTTTTTCATGTCCACTGTGTAAGTACTAGTCTTAATGGGTATTTCTTATCTTGCTATTCTCCACCAATGTTTCCCTAATTGACAACAGTTTTCCTGAAATGTATTCTTGGAATGGAATCCTATGATAAGCTTAGAAAATTCTGCATACCATATACTTCACAATGTGTATGTAAAAGACTCCAGGAAATGCTGCAGGGAAGCAAAAATATTTGTGTGCTTTGTGAGTTGTATTCGAATGTGTATAAAATTCCCATGGCACTTTGGGTAACAATGCTCTGCACGCTTTTCCTGTGCTCCTTTTATCCATTACCACATTTCCAGCATTTCCTTTGATGTTTGATTTTCTTTCTTTCTTTCTTTCTTTTTTTTACTCCAATTTTTTCCTGTAGGTTCCAAACCTATATTTTAAAATGTCAACTGATTCTCCCCCTCTGTCTTCACTACTTGCATCTCATATTTGACATAGCCATAAACACATTTTATATTTTGGCAAATAAATCTATTTCTTTTAAGGCATTGCCCATCTCAGCTAATGATGACAATATCAAGCCAGTCTCCAAGAAAACTTAGAGTATATACCTTGACTCTTCCTTCTAAATGAATTATTAAGTTCATCTGTTTCTACCTTGAATTATCTTTCTATTCTGCCATTTCTCTTCTGTGTTGCTGCTAATGTTTTAATTTAGTCATTCATCACATCATGTCTGTACTGCTGGAATAATCTTGACTATTCTTTCTGACTTGTTCTTCTAACTGCATCTCAAAAACTTCTATCTAGAATGAAAAGGTGTATATATATACTATGTATATACATATATACATACACACTATATATGTATATAGTATATATATACACATGCTATATACTATATATATATGCTATATATATACACACACACACTATGCTTGTAACAATTGTTACATCATTGAAGGGTAAAATTGTAACATCAATTGTGACATCATTGAATGGTAAAATACAAAATCACTGATATTGAGAGACATTCTCCTCAAATATCTACCATTTTCCTTTTTGTGTGTGTGCTGTAGCCACATATAGAACAGGTTATGTTCCTTCAAAGACACACACACTTTTCTATTACTCTCCTTTTATTCCTTCTATTCCATCTACTTAGACCATTTTTTACTTGTTTTCTGTCTATCTTCATTCATTTTTCAGGATCCAACTAAAATATTGATACAAAGGCTGAGAACATTGTATCTACTCTTATTTAAATTCCTGGAGCACCAGATAACTTGCTCTATTATAGTTATTACTATATACAACCATAACTCTCATTTGAAAACAATGAATACATAATTATAAAATCAGATATATCATAAAATGATTGGTATCAATATATGAAAAAAATCTTCAGTGTTGAAAGTACAAGACTACAAACCATCTGAAAGTAACTAAACATCTATCAGAGAAAAATGCTCATCATTCTTTGATGAAACCAAAAGTCAGAGAATTTGGTATTAATCTGCTACATCATTGGTAAATAACATATGAATTATTGTGAGAAAGAAAGAATTGATGGAATTTAAAGAAAATCAGTTTTCCTTTATTTTTGTTATTCTACCTAATAGTATTATATCTAATTAAAATAATGATTTTAAAATTATCCTATCAAGTATCTCATCAAACTAAAATCCATTGTATTTAATTTCTCAACTGAGAAAGTGTATTCAATTGTATTCAATTTCCCTACTGAAAAATTAGTATGAAAGCAATCACATAGCATTCAGAAATTAACAAATATTTAAAGAAATTAAACAGCATGGTTAGGTCTTCTTGTTGTTAAATTTTTCTCTTCCTTTTCTTCTCTCAGTATGGATTATGTCTCATTGCTTCTATTGAACACAGCACAATTCAAGTATTAATACAGCCCCCTTATAAAAGTTGTGAATCTCAGAAATGAACAAGCTTAGCTCACTAGTTATTTATTAAAACTTACAAGTCACTTTTTTTAACTTCCTAATAACCTTAGAGGGGTATATTTTGTGTTTATGTTTGCCATATCTTTTATAAAGAAGGTCCCTAATGATTTGAAAGTTAGAACCAATTTTCTGAAGGATTAAGCCACGCTCATTGAACTTGTGTGTTTGTGGGTGGTATGCTATGTCTTTTGCAGACCTGGTACCTACCCCTTGGTCTAGAATATCTTTTCCTCCACCTGCTTTTTAAGTTTTTATTTCAGCAGGTGTGGGTGGTTTGTGGTTCACTGAAAATAGAATGGGCTACAAAAGCCCCTCCTGTTTGATATTGAATCTGCTATTTGAGTCACCCTTACATTACGAACTGACTGTTAATTATCACATTTGGTAAGAGAATATCCTGATCTGTTTTGCATGTGAGGCTCTCCCAGTAATAAACAAAGAAGCATAATTAAACAAGATTTTAATTTCTCTATATCCTGTTAGAAATTCAGATACAATTCAAGTCATCTTGGAAATTTTAAGTTGCATTCCGGTGTCATCTCTGTTCTGGCCATTGTGCAATGGGCCTTCAAATGATGTAGTAGAGGCCACTGATATTCCATTGTTATTCATTTATACACAGGTATATATATGGTGTGTGTATGCAAATATATATATATATAAATATTCATATATGTGTACATGTGTACATACAAACATATAGAGGTAATGCAAGTTTGCATTGTTTTTAAAATTTTTTTTACCCAAATTAACAATGACTCTATTGTGTATCTTTATTGGTTATAAATATCACATTTATATCAATAAATTTATATCAGTGAGAATTTTCAAGTAAGTGAAATTGGAATTGGATTTAGGGTTTTATTTTTTTGAAATTTCCGATTAAAATTACTTGATTTTAAAAAATGCTATCTTAAAATATTCAAGTCCCATTTGTAAAAAAAATCATGGATAAAAATGAAGTGTGTCTTTATGAGTCACAAATTTTTATTTTACTTCAATAATTGTTAAATAATATTCTTTCCATGAGGCATTTTATAATGTCTTCTTTAAAGGCTCAGAATCTCCAATGCAGAAAGAATGACTTTTAAATATCCTACATATTTAAACCATTTATTTTATACAACAATTCCATAGATGCAAAACTACTACTAATAAACAAATAACCTAAGCCGAATTAAATAAAAGTATACAAAAAAAAAAAAAAATCAGCCGGCTGTGGTGGTGGATGCCTGTAATCCCAGCTACTCACGAGGCTGAGGCAGGAGAATTTCTTGAACTCGGGAGGCGGTGGTTGCAGTGAGCCGAGATCGCGCCACCGCACTCCAGCCTGGACGACAGAGCAAGACTGTCACAAAAAAAAAAAAAAAGAAAAAAAAAAAGAAAAAAAGAAAAAAGAAAAGAAAAGAAAAGAAAGTAATTACTTCTTTTACACTTGTTTTTCTGTGTTTAGTTTCGAAATTATCATCTTCATGCAAAGTATTTAGCACAGTGCCTGGCAGATAGAAAAAGTTAGTATTATTTATTTATTTATTTATTTGTTTACTTATTTATTTGAGATGGAGTCTTGCTGTGTCTCCAGGCTGCAGTGCGGTGGCGCAATCTCGGCTCATTGCAACCTCTGCCTCTCGAGTTCAAGCTATTCTCTTGCCTCAGCCTCCTGAGTAGCTGGGATTACGGGCATGCACCACCATGCCAAGCTAATTTTTTTTTTAATTTTATTTTGTAAGTAGAGATGGAGTTTCACCATGTTGGCTAAAATGGTCTATGTCTCTTGACACTGTGATCCGCCCACCCTGGCCTCCCAAGGTGCTGGGATTACAAGCGTGAGCCACTGCGCCTCGCCGCTAGCTGTTATTTCTAATCCTTTGCCATGCTCGGGTATAATCTTCTCAAATCCAGAAGTAATTTTATAACTTCAGCTAACTGCAGTGATAAATTATTGAAATATTTTCCTAAAGAAAATACACAAAAGAAACCTTAAGAATACAAGGACTGGGCCGGGCACAGTGGCTCGCGCCTGTAATTCCAGCACTTTGGGAGGCCCAGGTGGGTGGATCACCTGAGGTCAGGGGTTCGAGACCAGCTTAGCCAACGTGGCGAAATGTCGTCTCTACTAAAAATACAAAAATTAGCCGGGCATGGTGGCGGGCGCTTGTAATCCCAGCTACTCAGGAGGCTGAGGGAGGAAAATAGCTTGAACCCAGAGGTGGAGGTTGAAGTGAGCCTAGATTTCACTGCTGGCCTCAAGCCTGGGCAACAGAGCAAAAACTATCTCAAAAAAAAAAAAAAAGGCCGGGCCCGGTGGCTCACGCCTGTGATCCCAGCACTTTGAGAGGCCGAGGCGGGCAGATCATGAGGTCAGGAGATGGAGACCATCCTAGCTAACACAATGAAACCCCGTCTCTACTGAAAATACAAAAAATTAGCTGGGCATGGTGGTGGATGCCTGTAGTCCCAGCTACTCGGGAGGCTGAGGCAGGAGAATGGTGTGAACCCGGAAAGCAGAGCTTGCAGTGAGCCGAGATCACGCCACTTCACTCCAGCCTGGGTGACAGAGGGAAACTGTCTCAAAACAAAAAAAAAAAAAAAAAAAAAGGAAAGAAAGAAAAATGAAGGTATAGTAAATTATGAAAGAGAGAATAAGCATCTTCAACAAAACAATGAAAATAATAAAAACTATACAATTAGAAAACAATAACTCTTGTTAAAATATTGTACATGTTATATTATAAATAAGACACCCTCAGTGTATGCAGAAATGATTACGTTAGTATAGGAGACAGCCGTGATTATAGATATACAAACTAGAGAAATGCAAATCAGAAATAAGTTTATCAATTAGAAGAGAGAAGAAATTTTTATTTGAGTAAATCTACTGTCTATAATTTAAAAATACACAATATTTCTTTCATTAAATAGCTTCATTTAAATATAAAAATAAAAGCTTATACATAGGCCAGAAGAAATATTGCTGGTTTATAATAAGGTTCATAGGCACTAAAACAGAGTAATTAGATAAGAGAGTGTGCAAATGATTATGTTATTTTAGTAAAAATATCCAACACTGTACCTTTCAAATAAAAAATATACTTTTTTAAAGGTCAACAAAAAATTATTGTGCTTCAAATTTTAAAATTTATCCTCCAAGTGAAATTACTATAAGAAGACAAAACTAAACTATAAATAAATAATCTACTATTTGGAAAAGTTAACAAACCTCCCTACACAAAATAGAATTAAGAAAGATAATAAGAAACATATATAATTCCAAGATTTTCAATATTTTTTTACTAAGCCAGACAAGATAAATGAGTTAATCATTCATGTCAGTAAGTAAATACAGGATTGAAAAACATACCTAATGGAAGGAAATTAATAACAGAAAAGTAAAAATTATAATCTAGAAAATGAAAAATATAAATCGATTCATAAATGGGTAAGACTTAAAACATTTTTTTGAAGAAATCATTTCGAACTAAAATAAGCAAGAGGAATAGATCAAAACAAAAAGGAAAACAGTGAAGATGATATACACATCCACTTACTGAAAATTGATTTTAAAGAACTGCTTTGTTAACACTAAAAATCAGTGTCATCAATATGTCTGGGTATGGATTCATTTTTATTTCTTCTGCTCAGCACTTGTTTTATACTTTAAATCAGAGTCCTCAAGTCTTTCCTCTGCAATGGAAATTTTATGGCATTATATAAAGTATGCAAATAGTGAAGGCATTGCCAGTGTTTTCTTGTGTATAAGTATTCTCTACCATTAGAATGGAAACGTCGTCAAAGTGGGCCCTTAGTGAGTGTTTGTTGAGTGAATGAATACTGTCGTTAAATATGGCTTCTCCATCCTCTTTGGACTCCTTTTGAAACTCCTATCATACATGTGTTGGGGACTTTCTTGACTGGTCTTTCTGACTTTTTAATCCTTTTATCTGGATAAATTCATTGTTATCTTCCAATTGACTAATTCTTTGTGTTTATTGTATTTACACTTCTTTTTTATATAATTTTCATTTCTAAAGCTTTTAATTTTTTTTTTTTTTTTTTTTTTTTTTTTTTTTGAGATGGAGTCCTGCTCTCTCCCCAAGGCTGAAGTGCAGTGGCATGATCTCCGTTCACTGCAACCTCCTACTCCTGGGTTCAAGTGACTCTCCTCTTGCCTCAGCCTCCTCTCCTGCTTCAGCCTCCTGACTAGCTGGGATTACAGGCATGCACCACCACACTTGGCTAATTTTTGAATTTTTATTAGAGATGTGGTTTCATTATGTTGGTCAGCCTGGTCTAGAACTCCTGATATCATGATCCACCCGCCTCAGCCTCCCAAAGTGCTGGGATTAGAGGTATGAGCCACCACGCCTGGCTGATTTTAATTTTTTATATCAATCTTTACTTTGTTCTTTTTTGCCTGCTTTTTTTTTTCCCCCAGAGTCTCACTCTGTTGCCCCAGCCAGAGTGCTATGGCACGATCTCCGCTCACTGGAATCCCCCAGGGTTCTATAAATTCTCCTATCTCAGCCTCTGGAGTAGCTGGGATTACAGGCACCTGCCACCATTCCCAGCTATGGTTTAGCCATGTTGGGCAGGTTGGTCTCGAAGTCCTGACCTCAGGTGTTCCACCCATCTTGGTCTCCCAAAGTGCTAGGATTACAGGCATAAGCCACTACGCCTGGCCTTTTGTCTGTTTTTATTTCTTTCTTTCTTTTTTTTTTTTTTTTGAGATGGAGTCTAGCTCTGTAGCCTAGGCTGGAGAGCAGTGGTGCGATCTAGGCTCACTGCAAGCTCTGCCTCCCAGGTTCACGCCATTCACTTGCCCCAGCCTCCCGAGTAGCTGGGAATACAGGTGCCCACCACCACGCCAGGCTAATTTTTTTGTATTTTTAGTAGAGAGAGGGTTTCACTGTGTTAGCCAGGATGGTCTTCATCTCCGGACCCTGTGATCCGCCAAACTCGGCCTCCCAAATTGCTGGAATTTCAGGCATGAGCCACCACACCCAGCCGTCTCTTTTTATTTTTAAATCTTCTATTCTTTTTGATGAATTCTATTCTTTTTTTTTTTTTTTTTCTTTGGCAGAGGCTCACTCTGTTGCCCAGGCTGAAGTACAGTGTGATGCCATCTTGGCTCACTACAAATTCTGCCTCCTGGGGTCAAGCAATTCTCCTGCCTCAGCTTCTGGAGTAGCTGGGATTACATGCACACACCACTGTGCCCTGCTAATTTTTGAACATTCCTTTTGTTAGAGCAGCCATGAAACACTCTTTTAGTATAATCTGCAATTGGACATTTGGAGAGCTCTGAGTCCTGTGCTGGAAAATGACATATCTTCACACAAAACGTAGAAAGAAGCATTCTCAGAAACCACTTTGTGATGTGTGCATTCAACTCACAGAGTTGAACATTGCTTTTGCTAGAGCAGTTTAGAAACACTCTTTTTTTAGTAGAGATGGGGTTTCACCATGTTGGCCAGGCTGGCCTTGAACTCCTGACCTCAGATGATCCACCCACCTCGGCCTCCCAAGGTGCTGGGATTACAGGCATGAGCCACCATGCCTGGCCCTGGGTGTTTTCTTCTTAAAAAGCCAGTTGAGAATTCTAAGTGTACTCACTTAAAAGGAAAATTTAGTTTGCTACAATATTTCTCATATTTGCTGCGGTTGTGGTGAATTCATCTCTAGAAGGGTTCTTTCTATAATTATTTCATTATCTCTCTAATAGTTAATTCTCCCTATGTTTTGTAATATTTTTGCACACTCACCTTGAATGGGAAGTTCTTTACATGTCATAGTCATATAACAAACAGAATTCACCCTCTTTCGCCACTAATCACACTTCTGTATATTCAATAAAATGTGCAGCTCTTCATGGATACTCTTTGAATCATCTAAATGGAGACTCTTTATAGAAATAGTGAATCATTAACTCTTCCAATTACTGTACTCCTTTCCAACATATTGTCTTACTGATTTTTCACTTTTTCTTATTTCTATCCATTTTGTTCTACTAACCCATCTGTCATTGGCCTTCTTCTATAGCCAACCTCAAATTTCAGTTCACACTAGCTGTGAACAGCACTCAAATTGCTGCTGTATTCTTAAAATATAAATTTACTTCATAAAGCAAAAGTGAATTATATGCATGTTATAAAAAATATTCCTAGCAGAGATAAGATGGGATGATATTTGCTGGAATGTGCAGCATCGTTTTTTCCAAATTAATTTCTATCAGAATTCTCTCCTCCCTACTGACAGGCAGAGCTCACCACTCACATGTCATGAATGACATTTTTAGTCATTTTTCATCTTATCTGATCATATGACTTGAATTAATGTTTAGATCTGCTACGGCAAACACCACCATGGAATTAAATTTGCAAGAGGGAAGGAGGAGGAAGCAGGAGAAGGTGGGTAGAGTCTTCAGACTAGGGTGCAGATCTTACACCTGTAGAGGGAAAGAGGGAAGGAAGTGTGATTGGGGTAGAAAGAGACTGCAGCATGGTTCTAAGAATGCTTTGGCCTATGTCACTGCGGACTCCTTAAATTAAAGTTACTCACTGGAGACTCTCACAACTCACTGGAAACATCCTCACATACAATCCGTATGTTGCTCTATGACGGTTGGAAACATGACTGCTGCACAAGTGTAGAAGTGCTTCCAGAGACAGTGGGCTAAAGCAAGGCTGTTGCTGACTTATGCTGTCTGAGTCAGGATATCTACATTGCAAATTTCCTTGGTCATTAAAATCCATTATCCCCACATCCTAACCCCACCACAGCACACACATATTTGTCCAAACAGGTTCTTCATACCAGCACTTCCAAAATTCCCATGAGCCTCTCTTTTCCAAGGGGAATCTTAGAAAAGGAAGTTTAATGAGACCAACTCTAGCCCATGCTATAGCAGTTGGTCTCAGAACTGCCTTTGAATTCCCAGTTGTGTGAGGGGGAGAGAGAGAGAGTATGGGAGTGAGGTGTGTGCGTGTGTGTGTGTGTGTGTGAGAGAGAGAGAGAGAAATTATCTCTGCTTCTTTTGTAGAAAAGTATCCCTACCTCCTCCTGATAATCAGTGTGTATTCATCCTGCCCCAACGCTGATATATTTCTTGTCTTTTGGTTACTGGACCTAAGGAATCTAAAGCACCCAACAGATAACCTTCTTTAGAGAGCAGGACTTGCCTGCCTTCCAGATCTCAGAGCTGCAGTGATAAGAAGCACAGGAAAACCTTAGAAGATTATTGGGAACGCTTGTAATTAGGGACATTCCTCTTTCTACCTCTTGTTTTCTGAACCTGTAGATTCTTCCTATGGAAGATGAACTACTATATAAAGATCTGTGATAGAATATGAATAAAAGATGTTGCCTCCTGCATTCAGAATGTCTCCTTTAGCATAGTGCCTTAGTTGCATCTTTAGAATATTTCTCCAGGGCTCATGAGTCTAGCTGCTCCTTGAAGAGTGTATGTAACACGAATAGTAGATTACATGGTCATGGACCCACTTCTGCACATACTTTGCTGTGAACAAGGAACCCTGGTCAGATGCTGTACCATGTGGGATTTTATGCCTGCGGATCAGGAATTCTGGAAGCCTCAGAAAAGTGGTCCTGGCTCAGGCTCTGTGAACAGAAGTGCCAAACCCAGCCCTGGAATAAGGATATATCCCTCTGAGGATGAAAAGGTGGTCATTCAAGGTCAAAAGACTTGCCATATAAGAGTCTCATTATTGATTTATGCTGCTGAAAAGTAGGACAGTCAGAGGCAGCAGTAGTTAGATCAACCTTTATGCATAGAAGTCCAGGCTGTGGGGCCCATATGTATCATCCATCTCTGCCAGCGTGGTCATATGAGTGACTCCATACGTGTGACTGTTGTGCTTGTTGTGGGAAAGCCAATCTCCAAGGCTGGCAGCTTGTCAAGTCATTTTGTCTGATTGGTTATTGAGTGCCTCTTCTCTGGTGAGTGCTTTCTTGTGAGTGTTAACGTGCAATACAAGATTCTTTACACTCCATGCCTGCTCCTGCATGTCCACTCATATGCTTCTAACCCAGCTTCCTTGTCTCAGATATTTCAGTTCTTTTCTATCTAAGCCTCTGACCAGATGATTCACCCACTGACCACGGCAAAGAAATCTGTTTATATTCCTGCCTTAGGCCATGTTTCTTCTATGTAAAGTAGATGGCCAGGGCCACTGCTCCCAGTGCTGCTAATTGGGAATATTTTAATTTCCTTCTGTCTTTCAGAGTCACTCTTGCATTGGGCTGCAACACAACTATACCTTTAAACAGAGATTGCCCCTTTCTCCCTCCTTCAGTTGGCCACAGGGACACAAACTCAGTCACAGGTGTGAGCTGAAGGAAGGTTGCTAATGCAAACATGGTGGGTGACATGAGGATCTGGGTTACCTGCTATTCAACTTATCCACTTGCTCTCATCTTGCTTGGCCTTTGTCTCATATTTACTATTTCCACCTCGTGATGAACTACTTCTTGTCCCTTCTCATGTCATGACTTGGTGGTTCCAATAGAACTGAGACTGCAAGAGTTAGCGCCAGATGCATGGTCACTTATCAAGCACAGCATCACTCCCAGGTCCAACATATAATTCTCTGCTATGGAGGGCATGGCTTTGTTTCAGAGTCCCAGGAGCTGGTGTTGTAATTCTTTCACTGAGAATTGCTATGTGTGCCACACTGTGACCACCACTGACACCTTCAAGAATACAGGTCCTGCAAGATCATATGGCCCAAGCAGCAGGGCTGTTCAAAATGCAGCCCGGACCTGCCGTGGAGCCCTGTCCTGCTCTGCACTCTTCAAACCCTGCGGTCTTCTGATCTCCCTGACTTGTCTTTTGGCTTACTTGTGTTGTGTTGCTTAGGGTTTCTTGAGTTTTATGAGTTTGTATTTTTATAACTGTATAGATATAGATGGATAGATATAGATATGGTCAGAGAGGAAGAGAAAGGGAGAAAGAAAAAGAATTTTACAAAAGACTTTACTGGACATGCATAAAAAAAATCAAACTCTGCCTGTAATCCCAGCACTTTGGAAGGCCAAGGTGGGTGAATCACGAGGTCAGGAGATCGAGACCATCCTGGCTAACACGGTAAAATCCCATCTCTACTAAAAATATACAAAAAAATTAGCCAGGCATGGTGGTGGGAGCCTGTAGTCCCAGCTACTTGGGAGGCTGAGGCAGGCAGGAGAATGGCATGAACCCGGGAGGCAGAGCTTGCAGTGAGCTGAGATCTCGCCACTGCACTCTAGCCTGGGTGACAGAGCAAGACTCCATCTCCAAAAAAAAAAAGAAAGAAAAAAAATCAAATTCCATAGTGAGAAGTCAAACAACACAATAACAAAATGGGCAAGAGATCTGAGTAGATGACAATAACCAAAGATACATGAATGATCAATAAACACTGAAAAATGCATCATTAACCACCTGGGAATGGAACTTAAAAATCAAAATGCAATAAAACTGCACAGAAAGTATAATGGATCCAAAAAAATGTCAATTCTGAATGTTTGAGAGGACATACAACACCCTGAATTATCATATTTAGGTGGGAGTATAAAGTGGATAATTAATTTGGATTGTAGTTTGGCAGTTAAACATACACTTACAATTTGACCCAGAATTCTTACTTAAGAGAAATGAAAACATGTGCATACAAATGAACGTAGCAGCTTTACTTGCAATAATCAAGGAATAGAAACATTTGTAAATGGTTCACCAACAGGCTAAAGGACAAACATATTGTGGTATTTCCATACAATAGAATAAAATAAAATAGAAAGAAGCACTGATTTAGCAACATAGGTGAGCCTAAAATATATTGAGAGAATGAAACAACAGAAGGCATATTATAAAAGTTTATTATTAAAAAATTCTAGAAACTGAATTTATAGTGGTAGGTTACAGATCAATGGTTGCTTGGAGCCAGAGGTTTGGGTAAGGAGTACAAAAGAACTTTTGAGGCGATAGACAGCTTCAATATCTTCATTGGTGGTAGCCACATAACTTTACATGTTTGTACTTAATTTGGATGTATTTTATTGTATTGAAAGTAAACCTCTGTTAAGTTGACTTTTAAAATTTATTAGATTCTAAAATATTAATTTGCTTCCATCCATTATATTTATTCACAAATCCTACAATAGTATGTTTTGGAAGACCTGTAATAGACACAGTTAACTGGCACATTCATAAAGGAAATTTCCTTATATAAGATAGTTTTTAGGGGATATGCCTGAAACAAAAAAATCTGCATCTGCTTATCATAATTCACTGCACATAAGATCTAAATGTGTAACTAGCAATCAGCGTTAGCTTTGATTATCTTTCATAGCAGCATGGGTCAATTATGTTTACCCAGTTGGCTATCTCTCCATGCTAAACTCATATTGCATACATGCCTCTGAAATTCCAGTCATGTATAGTCTATAATTTATACCTATATTACACAATTTGTATACTTTTCCACTTTGAAAGGGGGATTTATACCTGGAAAGGGACTTGACCTACAACTATCATCCAATTCTGTTCCAAATTTTGGATACTATGACTCTATTCTCAGAAACGATTCAATAGTTTTGTTTCATTTAACTACAGACATAATGTGTTGAAGTAAACCTGTTTTTTATGTTTGGAAAGTAGCCTTTTGACTGGAGTTTTCTAGCTTTTGGAAAACATGTACTCAAAGCAGAAGTAACTAGTTGTTGAGGGAATAGAACCACAGCCTTTCTGACCTAGGCAAATTGAGACCTTGTCATCCTTAATGACAAACATGACATGACACATGATTGCCTTTTTCAGGGAGTTCTTACATAACATATTTTACCCCCAACTAGTTGGTATCATTCAAATCAAATTTTATAATTTTACTCTGTATTAGGATGCAGTTTTATAATTTCCAAAGCATCTTTAAGCACACTTTTTCTCAAATAAATCCTACAGCCACTGTGTGAGATACTCAAAGGTGAGAATATTATCCCCATTTTACAACTGAGCAAGCAGAGTCCAAGATTTGCTAACTTTTTAGAGCTGAAGTTTAGTCCACTATTTTATGTTATCAACCTTTGATTTGCTGTGCTATACCCACCAATTTAGAAAAGAATTTACCCAAGGTTGTAACATATAATACAATTAATTTATTTTTTTCTCTCCACTTGAAAATAGAAACAGTGGTGATTATGGAGTATCTACTGATTATTTTGCTGGGACAAGTTGATGTCACTGAATTTATAAATTGAACTGAACTGATAACCTCAGTTACTTTGCCAAAATTCCTTCTTTTAATATTACATAAACTGTAGAATGCAGAAGAGGCACTTTTGATTTCTAATTATTTAAGTAGAGAAAGACTCAACACTTCCTTTTAGGTTCACACATAAAATTTCTTGTTGATATATCACCAGCGATTGTGTCTCAGCATGTATGTAAATGCAGCTTTCTGAATAGGCAAACTTACAGGAAATA
Source organism: Pongo abelii (assembly GCF_028885655.2). Classification (NCBI taxonomy): domain Eukaryota; kingdom Metazoa; phylum Chordata; class Mammalia; order Primates; family Hominidae; genus Pongo; species Pongo abelii. The sequence continues at coordinate 47,346,296 of NC_071993.2, forward strand.
TGGAATATCATTGTATTTACATACAGCAGTATCTCAGACATCATTCCGAAAACTAAAGGACAATGAGAAAATATTTCCAAAAGCCATATTACAGTGCTTTGGGGGAGGGAAAAGAGAGAATGCTGCAATATTTTTTCCTGTTTGACTGACTCAAGCTACATTCTAGGAGATATTTTAAAAAGTGAATAAAATCTCTGTGTCATAGTCAAAAGATGTAAGGCAAACCACAATTATCCAAGGAAATCTGAAATGAATATTACTACATACAACCTTCTGGATTTGGTTTTACTTACCTAGTATGTTGATTATGTCTGCTTATGGTTTTCTTACTTATGCCTACCTACACCACCTTTTAATTAAATGTGCCGATAAAATTTCATCTAAGTGCAGAATTTCCTTTGCTTGACAGGAACCCTTTGTTCTACTGTGAATCAACTGCTGAGGCTTTCTATTGTATGGATGTCTACAAAGGGATGTGCTGTAACTCAAGTATAAGCAGATGGTTCTTTCATTGTTATAAATCAAATTGGTATAAACTGTGATTGGGTTCGATGTGGCCCCAGCTTTCTGAGGCCTGTGAAAATTGCTAGGTTGCTTGTTTTCATTTTTTCTTATCACCTTAACTGGAGTTGGAGGCCCTTGCAAGTCCAGGACAAAGATGTCCTAGGCAACCTCAGTTGTCTAGTGTGACTTAATAAGCCTGATGTATGTAGCAGAACCAATCTTTGCTTTTATATATAATGCCATTTGAAGTGATCTGAACCTTATTCTCTAGGTTGCAGGTATTGGATTACTTTAGTTTTTTTATTATAATAAGCAAGGTGTTAATTTGTTTTTGTTTTTTTTTTTTTTTTTTTTTTTTGTGAGACAGAGTCTCGCTCTATCGCCCAGGCTAGAGTGCAGTGGCGTGATCTTGGCTCACTGCAACCTCCACCTCCTGGGTTCACACCATTCTCCTGCCTCAACCTCCCGAGTAGCTGGGACCACAGGCACCTGCCACCATGCCCGGCAAATTTTTTGTATTTTTAGTGGAGACAGGGTTTCACCCTGTTAGCCAGGACGGTCTCGATCTCCTGATATCGTGATCCGCCCACCTCAGCCTCCCAAAGTGCTAGGATTATAGCCATGAACCACCGTGCCCTGCCCACTAATTTGATTTTAACTCCTAAATTCTACCATTTTCCTTACTCGCTTTCTAATGAAAATTGATGGAGAAAATAAACTGAAAATATCACAATTCTAAACATTCCACTATTTTGAGATTCTAAAATTATTGGCTTTTGGTGTTCACTGATTCATGTCGGATTTTTAGTAGCATAATCAAACCTTTTTTTGGCAATGGTATAGAGTGCAAAATGCAAAGCCATTTGCCATGGTGTAGATGCTCACAGTATGCCCCTGCATCTAAAGAGATACTATTCTCCAACATAAATCAGACATATAGAGAATAGTTACAGCACAGAAAATATGAACTATGGCATAGAAATACATTAAATTAGCTGAATGACATCCCTAATAAACATCTGAATCTGGCCGGGCACGGTGGCTCATGCCTGTAATCCCAGCACTTTGGGAGGCCAAGGCAGGTGGATCACCTGAAGTTAGGAGTTCGAGACCAGCCAGGCCAACATGGTCTACTAAAAAAAAATACAGAAATTAGCTGGGCATGGTGGCAGGTGCCTGTAATCCCAGCTACTTGGGAGGCTGAGGCAGGAGAATCGCTGGAACCCAGGAGGCGGAGGTTGCAATGAGCTGAGATTGTGCCATTGCACTCCAGCTGGTGCGACAAGAGCAAAATTCCATCCCCCGCAAAAAAAAAAAAGAATCTATTCTAAAACTGGAATTTTTATGTTTAAGTAGATTTAATTTTTTCCTATAATCTCCTGGGACAAATAAATGTTTTCAACAGTTGCACTTAACAAACTGAAGAATTGGAAGGAGAAACAACATTATTAATAATTACTTCCAGAGCAGGGTGTGGCTCACATCTGTAATCCCAGCACTTTGGGAGGCCGAGGTGGGCTCATCATGAGGTTAAGAGATAGAGACCATCCTGGCTAACATGGTGAAAACCGCCTCTTCTAAAAATACAAAAAATTAGCCGGGCGTGGTGGCGGGTGCCTGTAGTCACAGCTACTTGGGAGGCTGAGGCAAGAGAATCGCTTGAGGAAGGCTGGCCAACATGGCTAAACCCCATCTCTACTAAAATTACAAAAATTAGCCGGGCATGGTGGCGCACGTCTGTAATCTTAGCTACTCCCAGAGGCTGAGACAAGAGAATTGCTTGATCCCGGGAGGTGGAAGTTACAGCAAGCTGAGATCACGCCACTCCACTCCAGCCTGCTCTACAGAACAAGACTCTGTCTCTCAAAAAAAAAAAAAAAACTTCCTACGATGTATGATTATAAAGTTTTCTATTCTTTTCTTTTTAAAATAAATATCTTAGCTGCCTGTTTTCATTCTGGCCATCTAAATTACCTAAAGTCTTTGTGGGCAATATCATCAACCCTTGAGGGAAATTTAAGATATTCCCAACACAGAGATATTCTTAGCTGAAGAGTATGGGATGACAATTTTCAACCTGGCACATATAAAGAGAAGAAAAATGTTGGGTAAATGAACAGCAAAAGAAAGATGACATTCATATGTCCTATGCAATTCTGAATACTTATTTCAGGTAGGTGAATATTTTAATGAAAGACATTTATTGATTCAAAATATTTTTTAACTTAACGAACTTTGGCAAAACAATGCCCTTCAATCAGTGACTATATTATCAAGTTTCACCTACCTCTGATCAAGGAAACAAAAATAATAGTAATTCTATACTCAGTATGTGTGAGAAAATAAGAGCTGTGTTTAGTTCTAATTATTTTGAGTTATGCCACATAACACATAACAGTATTCATTTATTTTGAGTTCATATGTAGAATTAGACTACTTTTTAATTTTGGGAACATGGAGAACAATATTATAGGATTATATTAGTAAGGCTATGGTAAATACCAACATTAAGCTCTCCTTATGTGCCACACACAGTTCCTTCACCAAAATGGGCAGAATTTTTGCTGAAGACTTAAAATGAAGCCTAGATATTCATGAAGAAATTAAACAACTTGACCATTCTTAGAATATAGTAAATATATACATGTTCAATATTAGCCTCTTTTTTTCTCACTTTATGTTGTTTGAATGTCATTAGATTTACATATCCTGCTAACATAACATAAAAAAAAATCTTAAGTTTCAAGAAATTAACAATTCTAGTTATGTACTATTTACATGTTTTTATTATTAACTATTAGTTATTTCAAAACTTACCTTTTATGTTTTGAGATGAAAAAATATCTAATAGAATGGTAGTTTTTTGAGGAGAATGCCTTTTTTATTATTTTTATTTTTATTTATTTTTTATTTATTTATTTTTTTTGAGACAACGTCTTGCTCTGTCACCCAGGCTGGAGTGCAGTGGTGTGATGTTGGCTCACTGCAACCTCTGCTTCCCAGGTTCAGGTGATTCTCCTGCTTCAGCCTCCCCAGCAGGTGGGATTAGAGTAGCATGCCACCATGCCCAGCTAATTTTTGTATTTTTAGTAAACATGGGGTTTTACCATGTTGGCTAGGCTGATCTTGAACTCCTGACCTCAAGTGATCCGTCCTCCTCAGCCTCCTAAATTACTGGGATTACAGGCATGAGCTACTACACCTGGCTCTTTTTTTAAATTATTTTTAAAGATACTTTAGTTTTCCTAGTAATCCATGTGAATGTATTCTCTATGAACTATAGTGTGTGTGTTTACTTTTTATATATAGAATACTACTGAGGAGCAAGCTGTTTCTGTAAATGAAATGGAACTGAACCTCTACCTTGGTTGTGTTCTACATGTTACAGAGACCTGGACAGAGACAGTATGATCAGCTCATGAACATCACATAATCTCCTGTCACAGTCCCAAGATAAAACATTTCCTTAAAATCAAGACTTGCTTTAATAACCATCACGTTTATTACAATAATACCTTCCCACTATAATCAATATGGATATAAACAGCCTTTGTTCTATTTTTCTCATACTTGAAAGACTTTTGCTTTCATTCCATGAAAATCTTGTATTTCTCTTCAATTATTCTAATTAGAAAAGTGGTGCTGGGAGAGAAAAAATAAAACAGCAGAGAAAGGGAAGGGGCTCCTGCAATGCACTGTTTAGACAGCTAAGGTAGCCAGGCCAGGTGATGGTCAGGTAGGGACTGCTTTCTTCTCTCTGGTGGTGAGAATTGAGAATTGCTGAGAGGTGTAGAAGTGGAGCTGATGGAACCAGAGCACAGTCCGGCTTTCTTCCATGTTCTGTACATAAAATAATCAATCATCTTCAGCATTAAGACCACATGATCTCATGTTTTGAGAAGGAGAGTTGAGAAACACCTACTAGTCTTATGATAGGTTGAGTACTTTAAAGAGTTTTGGGCCAGGTGCAGTGGCTCATGCCTGTAATCCCAGCACTTTGGGAGGCCGAGGCGTGTGGATCACAAGGTCAGGAGATCGAGTCCATCCTGGCCAACACGGTAAAACCCCGTCTCTACTAAAAATACAAAAAATTAGCCAAGCATGGTGGCATGCACCTGTAGTCCCAGCTACTCGGGAGGCTGAGGCAACAGAATCGCTTGAACTGGGGAGGTGGAAATTGCAGTGAGCTGAGATTGTACCACTGCCCTCCAGCCTGGGTGACAGAGTTAGACTCCATCTCAATAAAAAAAAAAAAAAGAGTTTTGAAGCTTCTTAATTCCATTTATTTAAGACATTCTTCTCATTGGGATTAGAGGGGAATCCCTGAATTTTGGTAAAAACAAATCCAAGTCACAAAATCAGAAAAAAAAAGGGAAGATATAGGATGATGCATTTCATTCTTCATATGAATATGCATTTTACACATACATAAGACCAATTTCAGATTTATTTCCAGGCTTGGGGATAACTTATGGAAACTTTTAACATTAAAGTTAAATTTGCAATTCAGAATTAATCCATACATTATTTCACTGTTTTCTTGTTGATATTAAATGCTGCTGACTCAGTAAAGTTTATTATTTGAATATAACAAAAATGTGTGAATTGTAAATTCCATGCTAAAGCCTGGAACATGTCTACAAAATTCAGTTTAGTAAATATTCATTAAGACTTCAGTCAAAGCCATTTACCACTGCACTGCTCTAGGTTTTGGGGACTCAAAATAATCTCTGCTCACAAACCAGACATGCAGACAAATAAGGTTCTATGTATTAAGGTCAATAGTAGAATTTTGCTGAAGACAAAATATTATCGCACGCACAAAAAAATTAGCCAGGCATGGTGGCAGGTGCCTGTAATCCAAGCTACTTGGGAGGCTGAGGCAGGAGAATTGCTTGAACCCAGGAGGTGGAGGTTGCAGTGAGCCAAGATCACATCACTGCACTCCAGCTTGGGCAACAGAGTGAGACTTCATCTCAAAAAAAAAGGAAAATCTTGATTCCTTAATCCCCTGTGCTTCATAGCATTCAGAGTCTTCCATATTTTCTGGGAGTTTCTTGGTTAGTTGGGCTTGGCCTCTCCTCACTTACTGTTGGTGCCTGCCCTTTTCTTTGTGCTCCAGAGCAGATCATGTTTTCTCTACTCAGTTCCCTCTAGTGAGGAGACTCATCCCACTTTCACTCCCACCTTAGCACCTAGCACCATTAATTCAAGAGAATCATATGGAGGAGATAAGGGAGAATTACATCCCATGAAGAGCAGCAAAATGCATAAACATGCATATATATATATATATATATATATATACATATATGCATGTATATGCACATATACATGCATATACATATATATGAATATATGCATACACACATATATAATATACACATATATACACACACACACATATATATGCATATATTGCTGCCACTATCCTGAATCTCCTCATTTAATCCAATCAGAAGGAATTTCTCCACCCCACCCTACCATTTTCTTGGAACTTCTAGTCTCTCTCACATTATTAACTCTACACCTGGGGCTGCCTTGCCCCCTCTTGCTAACTGCCTAGTGGTAACTTGGCACTCCTCTTTGTTACTATTTAATGTTACAGCTCACTCTTTTTTACATCATATTTATGAAGCATTAAATATTCTAAAAGTGGTCGGGCACAGTGATTCACGCCTGTAATCTCAGCACTTTGTGAGGCCAAGCGGGCGGATCACGAGGTGAGGAGTTCAAAACCTCCTGACCAACATGGTGAAACCCTGTCTCTACTACAAATACAAAAATTAGCTGGGCATGATGGCACGTGTCTGTAATCCCAGCTACTCAAGAGGCTGAGGCAAGATAATCACTTGAACCTGGGAGGCGGAGGTCATAACGACCCGAGATTTGCACCACTGCACTCCAGCCTGGGTGACAGAGCAAGACTCTGTCTCAAAAAAAAAAAAAAAAAGAAAGAAATGAGCTCTTTTGTCTAGGGTACCCTATTATACCAAGGAATTTAGTGCCTCATGAAAAAAAGGCTCTCAAAGATGTTTTTCTAAACAATAGAACCTTCTACCTTAGAAATCATTTATATTATCCAACATTGTTATTTTTTACTTTATATATATTTTTCACTACAATAAAAATCTTTCAAATATATCAAAATACAATTTTATTAAAATAGAAAAGTTGTTTATTAGACCATCTTTTAATTTTAACATATTAATTTATCTATCGGGGTTCTATGTCATTCACTCAGGAAGAGAATTCAATGAATAAATGTGGTAGCTTCACATATCAGTAGAATTTTTTCACAAAAATGGACAATTTTTCATTTTTCAGAGTGAACACTGAGCCACCACCTGAGGAAAAATAAATGATCATTTTTAACAATTAAAGTTACTGTTTTTTTAATCATCTGGTCTCTTAAGATGTTTTTAGTCTTATAGTTCAAGAGAAGAAGTTAGCATGCATTTATCCTTCTTTCAATTTGTATTCATCCCTAACTTATTTCTTCCTGTTGTGCAATAACTCATTATTAAGTTGAGCTTCCATTTTACTCATTCATGTTTATTTATGGGTCAGGCAAGTCAATTGCATACAAATTCACAAATTTTCTTTTTTTTTTTTTTGAGATGGAATCTCGCCCTGTCACTCAGGCTGGAGTCAGTGGTGAGGTCTCGGCTCACTGCAAGCTCCGCCTCCAGGGTTCATGCCATTCTCCTGCCTCAGCCTCCCGATTAGCTGGGACTACAGGTGCCCGCCACCACACCCGGCTAATTTTTTGTGTTTTTAGTAGAGACAGGGTTTCACCATGTTAGCCAGGATGGTATGGATCTCCTGACCTCGTGATCCACCCACCTCGGCCTCTGAAAGTCCTGGGATACAGGCTTGAGCCACTGCAAACGGCCTACAAATTTTCTTTGTAACTGACCTTATTGTTAAGTTGTTCTTCCTAATTTTTATTTTTTTATTTTTTATTTTATTTTACTTATTTATTTATTTATTTATTTATTTATTGTTTTGAGATGGAGTCTCGCTCTGTTGCCCAGGCTGAAGTGCAGTGGCACAATCTCAGCTCACAGCAACCTCCTCTCCTCTGCCTCCTGGGTTCAAGCCATTCTCCTACCTCAGCCTCCAGAGTAGCTGGGATTACAGGCATGCACCACCATGCCCGGCTAATTTTGTATTTTTGGTAGAGACGGGGTTTCTCCATGTTGGTCAGGCTGCTCTCAAACTCCCAACCTCAGGTGGTCCACCTGCCTCGGCCTCCCAAGGTGCTGGAATTACAGATGTGAGCCACCACACCCAGCCTCGTCTTTTAAAATGTGACCTAAACAGTTCATCATGTCACATTCTTCATGAGAGATGAAGGTCCACTATTTTTCTCTTGTTATTTTAATAAAAACAACTATTTACCTTGAATATACTGAGTATACACAAAATACATATTCCTTTACACACCTTGGCTTTTTAAAAGGGTTGTTCTTAGATGTGGCCTCCAGGGATAGTTAAGCTGTAAATGGAAGGCTTCATATGTAAAGATATTTTCCTTTTGACCTTGTCTCTTATAGTGTATGTGTGTGTCTGTGTGTGTGTCTGCTTTTATTGGTAGAAGTTAAGGGGAATCTCTATGATTGTTTCTTTCTCTCCATTTATCCCTCACTTTTTCTTTCTTTTTTTTTTTTTTTTTTGAAACACAGTCTCCCTTTGTCAGTGCAGTGGCACGATCTCGGCTCACTACAACCTCTGCTTCCTGGGTTCAAGTGATTCTCGTGCCTCAGCCTCCCAAGTAGCTGGGATTACAGGCACCTGCCACCATGCCCAGCTAATTTTTTTGTATTTTTAATAGAGACGGGGTTTCGCCTTGTTGCCCAGGCTGGTCTCAAACTCCTGAGCTCCGGCAATCCGCCCACATCAGCCTCCCAAAGTGCTGAGATTACAGGCATGAGCTACCATGCCCAGCGCCATTTATCCCTCACTTTAATATTTTTTTAAATTTTATTGTTTTTCTTTTTTTGAAATGGAGTCTTGCTCTGTCACCCAGGCTGGAGTGCAGTGGCGGGGCGGGATCTTGGCTCACTGCAAGTTCCAGGTTCAAACAATTCTCCTGCCTCAGCCTCCCAAGTAGCTGGGACTACAGGCGCCCGCCACCACACCCGGCTAATTTTTGGTATGTTTAGTAGAGATGGAATTTCACCATGTTAGCCAGGATGGTCTCGATCCCCTGACCTCGTGATCCACCTGCCTCAGCCTCCCAAAGTGCTGGGATTACAGGCATGAGCCACCTCGCCTGGACTATCCCTCACTTTATAACGTGAATCAAGTTCTTTTTTAATTTCATGTTAAAGATTTCTGAATTTTGTTAATCTATTTTATTTTCCTTCATAAAATGATCAAAACTAGAAATAACATTACAAAGTGTATCATAATCATTAATAGAGCTCTATAATCAGCTTAAATTTCTTTTCTCTCTTTTCTAGTTGTGTGATCTTAGGCAAGTTGCATAAATTACCTGTGTTCAGTTTATTTATTTGTGAAATGGGGAAAATAATGGTGCCTGTCTCTGGGTAAGATTGTAGTGAGGGTGAATAACAGGTTTATCAAGCATACAGCAGTGCCTGGGACACAGGAATTGCCCTCTCTGCATACCCCTGCATATGTGTGCATACAGGCATGAATCACTTGATGATGGAACAAATTTGGAGAAATGTGTCATTAGGCAGTTTTGTTATTGTGCAAATATCTCTGAGTGTACTTACACAAACATAGGTGGGATAGCCTGCTACACTGCTAGAGCATATGGTATAGCCTGTTGCTCCTAGGCTACAAATCTGTACAGCATGTTACTGTACTAAATACTACAGGCAACTGTAACATAGTGGTAGGTATTTTTGCATCTTATCATAGAAGATGTGCAGTAAAAAAAAAAAAAGGGTACACTTGTAGAGGGCACTTACCATGAATGGAGCTTGCACAGCTGGAAGTTGCTCTGGGTAAGTGAGTGAGTGGTGAGTGAATATGAAGGCCTAGGACATTACGGGCACTGTTGTACACTTTAGCAATACTGGGTGTACACTTAAGCTATGCCAAATTTATTTTTTAAATCGTTTTCTTTTATCAATAATAAATTAGCTTTAGTTTACTGTAATTTTTTTATTTTATATACTTTTTTTAACCTTTTTGGCTTTTTTGTCACAACTCTTAGCTTAAAAGATAAACATATTGTACAGCTCTAAAAAATATTATTTTCTTTATATCTAAGTCTATAAGCTTTTTTCCATTTTTAATTTCTGTGTTACTTTTTAACTCTTTTATAAAAACAAACACAAACTCACACATTAGTTTAGGCCTATACAGGGTCAGGATCATCAACATCATTGTCTTCCACCTTCATATCCTGTCTCAATGGAAGTTCCTTGGGGCAATAACATGCATGAAGCTGTCATCTCCTATGATAACAATCCCTCCTTCTGGATACTTCCTGAAGGACCTGCCTGAAATTGCTCTACTGTTCAGTTTTCTTTTTCTTTTTTAATAAGTAGTACCCTCTCAAACCGTGATAAAAAGGGCCAGGTGTGGTGGCTCATGCCTGTAATCCCAGCAATTTGGGAGGCTGAGGCAGGAGGATCACTTGAGGGCAGGAGTTCGAAAGCAGCCTGGCCAACATGGTAAAACCCTGTTTCTACTAAAAATACAAAAATTAGGCAGGTGCGGTGGTGGGAACCTGTAGTCCCAGCTACTTGGGAGGCTGAGGCAGAAAAATTGCTTGAAACCAGGAGGTGGAGGTTGCAGTGAGCCGAAATTGCACCACTGCAACTCCAGCCTGGGCAACAGAGCAAGACTCCATCTCAAAAAAAATAATAAATAAATAGAAAGAATAGAGTACTAAATATATAAACCAGTAATATTGTCACTTATTATCATTATCAGGTATTATGTTCTGTAAGTAATTGTATGTGTTAGAGGCCTGGCAGCACAATAGGTCTGTTTACACCAGCATCAGCACAGACATGTGAGTAATGAATTGTGCAATGATATTACATTGACAATGACATCACTAGGAAACAGGAATTTTTTAGCTCCATTACCATCCTACAAGACCAATATGTGGTCCACCGTTTACTGAAATGTATTTACATGGTGCATGACTGTAAAATTACTAGTCATCAAAAATCAGTTGTATCTTCAACATTTCCTACCTCTGCAAAATGCATCACCATTCTCCCAGTTACCCAAGCTTAAAACCTCAGAATTCTATCAAATTATTTTATTTCCTTACATCTCATGTTTAATTAGTCACTGATTCCCATCAATTTTCCTCTATCATGTTTAATAGTACCAACACATTATTTCTCTTAGAAAAAATATTTTTCTAGTTTAGGCTCGTAATTTAGCCTATTTTTAAAATATCTCAAAGTTTACCATACAGCCTTTACTTCTTATTTCTTAAAATTTTTCTACATTTTGATACAACTAACCTTTCTAAAGCATAAATATCTCATTTTGACACTTGTCTGCTCAAAAAAAACATAAAATATCTTCTCAGTCTAGAAAGTAAAATTATAATACTTGGCATGATGTAGACAGAAATTCCCATTTCTCCTTTTTCTCCTTTGCCCCCACATTTTCTTCCATGTTCACACCAGTACCCAATGTCCCAGACATATGGAATTCATTGTTTCATGAATAGAGCCAACACGTTCTAACTACCATCCATTTAGTCAAACCACCTGGCCACCTGGAATTTCCTACCATCCCCCATAAAATTTAAATTAAAAAAATTCCACTGTTCTGTCCTCTCTGAAGATGTCCCTGAACCTTTATTGAAACTCATTGACATATCCTTTGGTTCCCTTTATTGCATATGTCAAAATTTAGCACATACAATACTCTGCCATACATTTTAGTAAGTTAATGACCTGTCTATTTTCACTGATAAAATAGTGTCAGATTTTTTTCATTTTTGTATTCCCTACTGGTCCACAGAGTGCTATGAACATATAATTTGCTAAGTTAATTTTAAATTGACTTAAACTTACTGGTGAATTCACCGATTAACTGTTTTCTTCCAGTATTACTCTTAGAAATGTCCTTGCCTTGATATATTTTATGTTCTTAAAAAATTAATTTCATTTTAAGAATCACATCCTCCAAAACAAAAGAAACAAAAACTCCTATACAATTCTAATGCTAGTTATAGGTAACATTAAAAATGGCATACCAATTGTAAAAAACAAAAACAAAAAAACAAACAAAAACAAACAAATGAAAAAAATTCCCATGAAAGCCAGAGGCAAACAATGCACAATTTTATTGTCAATATTGTCATTTTTTTCGTAGGTTAGGGGACAATATAACCACATTTATAAACTTGTTCTTTTTGTCTGTCCTCATGTTGACCTCACACATAGCATATTATGCCATTAAAACAACAAAAAAAGGAGAAAATGTTATATTGAAATTCAGTATTTTCTTACAACAATTCCTTACTGTGAATTGTGAATGAAAATTAAATTCTTTAATCACTAGGAAAGACTCTGATTGTGCAAGTGTTTCTTTCAGCTGATATAAACATTGATAAGATCAAAGCTTGCTCTAAATTATCTGTCTTACCAGGTCTTGACTGAATCTCAGAACAAAATCCTGTAGTTTCTCTTTATTTCAGATAAACCTTTGATCTTTTAAAAATCTAGGCACAGCTGGACACAGTGGCTCAGGACTGTAATCTCAGCAGTTTGGGAGGCTGAGGAGGGCAGATAACGAGGTCTAGATATCGAGACCATCCTGGCCAACATGGTGAAACTCTGTCTCTACTAAAAATACAAAAATTAGCTGGGTGTGGTGGTGCACACTTGTAGTCCCAGCTACTCAGGAGGCTGAGGCAGGAGAATTGCTTGAACCCGGGAGGCTGAGGTTGCAGTGAGACAAGAGCGTGCCATTGCACTCCAGCCTGGGTGACCAAGTGAAACTCCATCTCAAAAATAAAAAAGTAAATAGGCATATCTGGCTAAGGAAATGGCAAAAAAAGGGAAAAAGATAGCACAAAAAAAGTTAGCCACTACTTGTATTGAAAATGGGTTTAAGTTTAAGGTTTTGGCAAGTGTTTGAGAAAAATATGAATTAAGCTCATTTTCTGTGGAGACAAGTCTCTAGGCATTTAGTTTTGGTTAAGGTAAGTACTTAAATCTATTTAAAATTTTAAAGACCTTAGTAATGTAAACAAATGGTGTTGAGTTTGGACTTCTCTACAATATCTATGTGGAATCTTAGGAAAGGAAGCATGAAAGGATACAATAAAGACAATTTAAGTGGTAGTTCTGCCTTAATCCTAAGAATAAGCATAATACGTTGCTGCATTTTTTTTTTTTTTTTTTTGACAGAACCTAACTCTGTCTCCCAGGCTGAAGTGCAGTGGTGCCATCTTGACTCATTGCAGCCCCAGTCTCCTAGATTCAAGCTATTCTCCTGCCTCAGCCTCCCGAGTATCTGGGATCACAGGCAGGCACCAGCCAAGCCCAGCTGGTTTTTTGTTTTCATCTTTTTTTTTTTTGGAGTCAGAGTCTTACTCTGTCTCCCAGGCTGGAGTACAATGGCACAATCTCGGCTCACTGCAACCTCCGCTTCCCAGGTTCAAGTGATTCTCCTGCCTCAGCCTCCTGAGTAGTTGGGATTACAGGCACGTGCCACCATGCCCAGCTATCTGCCTCCCAGGTTCAAGTGATTCTTCTGCCTCAGCCTCTTGAGTAGCTGGGATTACAGGCATGTGCCACCATGCCTGGCTAATTTTTGTATTTTTAGTAGAGACAGGGTTTCACCATGTTGGTCAGGCTGGTTTTGAACTCCTGACCTCCTGATCCACCCACCTTAGCCTTCCAAAGTGCTGGAATTATAGGCGTGAGCCACTGTGCCCAGCCCGTTTTTTGTATTTTTAATAGAGATGAGGTTTCACCATGTTGGCCAGGCTGTTCTCGAACTCCTGACCCCAGGTGATCTGTCCACCTCCACCTGCCAAAACGCTGGGATTACAGACATGAGCCACGATGCCTAGCCAATATGTTACTTTTAAAAAATAAGTTATTCGTTTTAGTTTTCTTCTGTTGCTAATGATCATTTCTATTTTGTAGGGAAAAGGAAGAGGGATCAGACTGTTACTGTGTGTATGTAGAAAGGGAAGACATAAGAAATTCCATTTTGACCTGCACCTTGAACAATTGCTTTGCCCTGAGATGCTATTAATCTGTAACTTTGCCCCAATCACTTTGCCCCAACCTCTTTGCCCCAACCTTGAGCTCACAAAAACATGTGTTGTATGGAATCAAGGCTTAAGGGATCTAGGGCTTGCAGGAGGTGCCTTGTTAACAAAATGTTTACAAGCAGTATGCTTGGTAAAAGTCATCACCATTCTCTAGTCTCAATAAACCAGGGGCACAATGCACTGTGGAAAGCCGCAGGGACCTGTGCCCTGGAAAGCCGGGTATTGTCCAAGGTTTCTCCCTATGTGATGGTCTGAAATATGGCCTCATGGGATGAGAAAGACCTGACCATCCCCCAGCCCAACACCCATAAAGGGTCTGTGCTGAGGTGGATTAGTAAAAGAGGAAAGCCTCTTGCAGTTGAGATAGATGAAGGCCACTGTCTCCTGCCTGCCTCTGGGAGATGAATGTCTCGGTATAAAACCCGATTTTACATTTGTTCAATTCTGAGATAGAAAAACCATGCTATGGCAGGAGGCAAGATTTGTTGGCAGCAATGCTGCTTTATTATTCTTTACTCCACTGAGATGTTTGGGCAGAGAGAAACACAAATCCGACCTACGTACACATCCAGGTGTAGTACCTCCCCTTGAATTTAATTATGACACAGATTCTTTTGCTCACATGTTTTTTTTGCTGACCTTCTCCCTATTATCATCCTGCTCTCCTACTGCATTCCTCTTGCTGAGATAATGAAAATAATAATCAATAAAAACTGAGGGAACTCAGAGGTCGGTGCCGGTGCAGGTCTTCAGTATGCTGAGCGCCGGCCCCCTGGGCTCACTTTTCTTTCTCTATAATTTGACTCTGTGTCTTATTTCTTTTCTTAGTCTCTCATCCCACCTGACTAGAAATACCCACAGGTGTGGAGGGGCTGGCCACTCCTTCATATTTTCACTTAATTTACTCTGAATCCATGCCACTTTTGCATTTGAGGCTAATGTTTGTATTGAAGGAAAGGATAGCAAGTCAATTTACAACTGGATTTTTTCAATGTAGAGAGTTACATGTTTACCAAAAGGAGTAGCCCTTTATTCTTTTTAAAAAGCCCATAGCAAGCAAGATGATTAACAATTTTTATATGAACAAATGTCTTACAATATTTTAAACATCTAGAGAACACTGATACCATCTTCACTTATTGACAATGGCATATTATCAATTCACTTTTCCAAAGAGATAGAAGTTACTTCTTTTGACTTAGATCTGACTTTTTAAACTGTCAAATGAAGTAGCTGAGTACAACTCACCATTGATAACTTTGATATTTAGCCTCCTCTCTTCATTTGCTTTGTATTATATGTACTGTAGCCCTTACTTTAATATTTCTATATCTTACACATCTTTCTTTCTTAGAAATGTGTTTTCATTTAGATGAGAAATACAATTTTAAGGGAGAAGTTGACTCATGCCTAGTTCTGTATTTTTTTTAATTGCTGACCTGTCCTGAGGAAATTAATGTTGCCCTACTGTGTATGATGCTGTCCCTCTGGAGAGATTCCTGCAAGTTATGACCACTGGGGATTTTATAGGTGTCCACATTAAGCCCTTCACTGAGAGTAGAGATTAACTTGCAGTTGCCTCTCTGACACAAATATATCTAAGAAATCAACATAATCTTTCAAAACCCCTCTGGCTAATACTAGTTTGTAACCACTATTAATATAGTGGTTCTAAGTTTGTTCCAGGGTCTCAAAGCCTTAAATCATTTCATAAAAGCCTATTGCAAATGTCAACATATAATGCTTATGAGGACATAACTGGGTGTTTCACACTATTATTTTAGTTTTAACCCACTTGATCCATCAAGTTATCTGTCATAGAACAAATGAAAGGCCCCTTTAGAGAAGTCTCAGAATAAAAAATAGGCCTAGTTATGTTCCTTGGGAGAGGAGTAAATAAAACATGGGTTTACATTCTCTGTCTATAAGAACTTGTCATTGTAACTGTTGTTTGTTTCAAAATCTATGTACAGTTCTGACCCACCAATTGACATGGCTGCCTGACTCTAACATTCAGGTGTGTTATTGTAAATTTCCTGAGTCTTCTTTATAGGAAGAGAAAATATCAGGACGTTCTGAAAGTAATACACTGTGAATATTTACATGGCTAGAGTATAATTTTCTCTGCTTAATAATAAAACTTAATAATGAGCTTAATAATAAAACTTGCATACAAATACAAAATAAACCTCTGTCAAAATTTATTTCACTTATTCCTGAGGAAATCAGTAGGTGGGAAAGCTGGTTCCAAGAACAAGTGAAAACAAATAATTACAGATATTTTTCCCCAAAAACAAGAAATGTTAGAATAAGATAACTATGTTAAAAGCAAAACTGGGCCAGGAGCAGTGGCTCACACCTGTAATCCCAGCACTTTGGGAGGCCAAGGCAGGCGTATCACGAGGTCAGGAAATTGAGACCATCCTGACTAACACGGTGAAACCCGGTCTCTACTAAAAATACAAAATCAAAATTAGCCGGGCGTGGTGGTCTGTAGTCCCAGCTACACAGGACGCTGAGGTAGGAGAATGGCATGAACCCAGGAGGCGGAGCTTGCAGTGATCCAAGATTGCACCACTGCACTCCAGCCTGGGTGACAGAGTGAAACTCTGTCAAAGAAATAAAAAAGAAGCAAAATTGATTAATAACAACAAATAGTACTGGAAAAACTGGATATCTACAGGCAAAATATAAAGTTTGGGCCCTCAGCTTACATAATATACAAAAATAGACTGAAATAGATCAAAGACTTAACAGTAACACCTACAACCCTTAAACTCTTAGAAAAAAAACATAGGAGAAAATATTCTTTATGTTAGATTTAGCAATGATTTCTTAGATATGACATCAAAGGTACAGGGAATGAAAAAATAACAAAGAAATTAGTTTCATCAAAAGTAAAACTTCTGTGCATTAAAAGTCACCATTGGCCAGGTGTGGTGGCTCACGCCTGTAATCCCAGCACTTTGGGAGGCTGAGGCAGGTGGATCACAAGGTCAGGAGTTTGAGACTAGCCTGGCCAATATGGTGAAACCCCATTTCTACTAAAAATACAAAAATTAGCTGGGCATGGTGGTGTGCACCTGTAATCCCAGCTACTTGGGAGGCTGAGGCAAAAGAATCACTTGAACCTGGGAGGCGAAGGTTGCAGTGAGCTGAGATTGTGCCACTGCACTCCAGCCTGGGTGACAGAGCAAGACTCCATCTCAAAAAAAAAAAAAAGTCACCCTCAAGACAGTGGAACAACTCAAAGAATGGGAGAAGATAGCTGCAAATCACATATGTGGTATGACATCAGTATATGTGGATATAATGTGTATAACAGAATAAAGAACTCCAGCAACTCAACAACAAATAATAAATGGTTCAATTTTTTAAATAGGCAAAGGACTTGAATAGATAATTATCTAAAGAAGATATATGAATGGCCAACAAGCACATGAAAAGAGGCTCAATATCACTAGCATTAGAAAAACACAAATAAAAATAATGATGATATCATTTCACACCCATTAGGATGATTACAAAAAAGAAACCCCAGAAAATAACAAGTGTTAGTGAGGATTTAGAGTCAATGGGAACCCTTGTGCATTGCTGGTGGGAATGTAAAATGGTGTAGCTTCTGTGACAACAGTTAGTTGGCTCCTCAAAGGTTAAACATAGAACTACTATGTGATCCAGCAATTCTATGCCTATATACATGCCCAAAGTAATTGCAAATAGAGACTCCAACAGATATTGACCACCAATGTTCACAGTACCATGATTTACAGTAACCAAAAGCAGGAAACAACTCAAATGTTCATCAATAAATGAATGAATAAACAAAATACACCATATTCACATAATGGAAACTTATTCAGCCTTATTAAGGAATGAAAGTCTGATACACACTACAGAATTTCAATGACTACAACATACATAAACTTTGAAAACATTATGCTTAGTGAAATAAGCCAGATGCAAAGGATAAATATTGCTTGAAGTACTTAGAATAAGCAAATCATAGAGACAGAAAGAATAATCATTCCCAGGGACTAGTGTGGGTGAGAAGTTATTGTTTAATGGGTACAGAGTTTCTATATGGGATGATTAAAGAGTTCTGGAAATGGACGGTGGTAAACATTGCAATATGGTGAATGTAATGCCCTCTGAACTGTTCATTTAAAATTCATTAAAGTGATAAATTTTACAGTATGTGTATTTTACCACAATTTAAAAAAGAAAATTAAAAGAAAAAAGCATGTATTCCCAATTGCACTGTATTTTTAGTTATTAAGTATAAAATTTAAACTTTATTAAGCTTATTAGAAAAAGGGAATTGGAAATGTGATATAATGCAGTAATTCACAAAAATGTGTACAGTAAATGCACTCAAGAGCAGTTTTTCTGATGCTTGATGAACTCCTATCAGTTGTGAATTAAAACTGATTAATATCCTTTATGGAAACAGATCCATAAGATCTGGCATTGTCTTTTTCTACTAGAGAGAAACCTACAAGTTATCACATAATTGCATAGCGTCTAGGATCAAATCAACTAATACATAGCCAAGTCAAAAGAAAATGAAGTAATCTTTGGGTCGGCCTTTTAGATGATAGCTTTTAATAATGTAATATTACACTAAAAATACATGTCTTACGTCAGAGATACTTTTCCTTAGCAGTCCCCTATCACAAATATGTCCTCTGTTAGTGCTAATCCATAACTAATTCAGTTCCTTATTTTCATTTCAATAATTTCAAAGTTTTATTCTTTTTTTTTTTTTTTTTTTTTTGAGACGGAGTCTGGCTGGCTCTGTCTCCCAGGCTGGAGTGCAGTGGTACGATCTTGGCTCACTTCAGGTTCTGCCTCTGGGTTCACGTCATTCTCCTGCCTCAGCCTCCAGAGTAGCTGGGACTACAGGCAGCCACCATGCCCAGCTAATTTTTTGTATTTTTAGTAGAGATGGGGTTTCACCGTGTTAGCCAGGATGGTCTTGATCTCCTGACCGCGTGGTCCGCCCGCCTCAGCCTCCCAAAGTGCTGGGATTACAGGCGTGAGCCACCGGCTCGGCCTCCAAGTGTTATTCTTAATCAAAAAAAGAAAAAGTTTATCTGACTATATTTGACCCTGATTATTTATGTAGCTTCAGAAAGAGGAGTTAAACACATAGGTGAAGTCTTCCCTCCACCAGGTTCTAAAATGTAAGATTCATGGCCTTCTGAAAAGACTCCCTTACCAATGTGAGGCTGGAACCATAGAACAGGTGGAGGACTTAGTAGATATTGGCTCAACATTTAAAGTACAATCTTGTTCCTTAATAGGTATTTTCATGCCTTATAAACAGATGTATGGCCTTGGATGTCCAACTAAATCCCAAGAAAAAAGGACAGATTCTTGATGAAACTATGCAAATAATGAGACAGCAAGTAAAAAGGGCTCACCGGCAGAACCTCCGACCAGCTTGCACACTGGCAGGAGTGCACACTGAGGTGGAGCCTTGGGAAGTTTGCAGCGGGGAGGAGCCTGGCCTCTTCTGTTCCAGGGCGGAGGCTGGGATTCAATCTATGAGTCAGGAAGCTGGGTAGCAGGACTCACTTTACTGACAGTCTCTGTTTCCCCTTTTTTCCCTTTCGCCCAATAAATTCCATTTTTCTCACCCTTCAAAGTGTCTGTGAGCCTAATATTTCATGGCTGTGTGACAAGAACGCAGCTTTTAGCTGAACTAAGGAGAAAGTCCTACAATAATAATATGTTGTCCTACAAGCATGGAGAGTCAGTACAAATATATTGTTCTGAATTCTCAGAGAAAAATAGAAATTAGTGTTTGAATGATGTATTTCACTTACAAGGTGTAGTGTATAAAACTGAGGATCAGAGATAGAAAAAGAAACTGTAATTAATACTCCTTCTACTGGATGTTGTCAGTTTTTTGCTTTGATAAAATTATCTACCAATGAGGCAAAAAGATAAATCCTTAAAACAATGAGATTTAAAAGTAAGTTGTTATGCTCAGTACTTTATAGGAGAACATTCAAGTAAGTGTCAGAGGAAAACAAAAACCACCTAGAGATGCAACTAAATGGCTGTGTTTAATTTATATAGTAAACAATAATATAAAAATAGAGATGAATAAAATTCTGCATTAAGTTCAATACTATCTCATAAAGACCAATGTTTCACCTGGGGGCATATACCTCTTCAATTTCCTATTACGGTCTCTAATCTATGAGTTAAATGTCTACAATTCCTAAGCCATTCACCTCTTTTTTTTTTTTTTTTTTTGGAGACAGAGTATCCCTGTACCACCAGGCTGGAGTGCAGTGGTGCCATCTGGGCTCACCGCAACCTCTGTCTCCTGGGTTCAAGTGATTCTCCTGCCTCAGCCTCCTGAATAGATGAGACTACAGGCATGCACCATGATGCCCAGTTGTTATTGTATTTTTAGTAGAGATAGGGTTTCACCATGTTGGCCATGATGGTCTCGATCTCTTGACCTCCTGATCTGCCCACCTCAGCCTCCCAAAGTGCTGGGATTACAGGCGTGGGCCACCGCACCCTGCCACCATTCATCTTAATATATAAGATTATGTAAAATGAACTGAGAAGGCTGAGCCCTCTAGAATTGACCTCATGCAACTCACACAGATGTGTGGAACTAATGAAGAAATATGGGGCACACCAAAGAAGCCCAATTTATTTTAGCCTCACTCATTTTATAAGGCAAAAATTGTCACAGTTTTTCTAGAGGTCACCTAGGAAATCTAAAAAATACTTATTTTTCCCTAAAAATCAGAAAATATTTACTTTTTGGAATTTAAGATATAATTTCAGATGGGCAAAAATCAAGTGTTATCAGAGGAGATTTGGTCACTGTGATAAAGATAGGAATACAGGTGCAGAGAAGAAAATGGTGGCAATAATCCCAATGACAATGCAATATTCTAAAATAAGCATAGAAAAATATATCATAATTGTTAGAAAATGTATCCCTTTCATAATTAATTACTTATGCTGTACAAATATGTTTTTTCTTATTTTTCTTTCTAGCTTCATTGGAGTATGACTGATAAATAAAAATTGTACATATTTAAGGTATATAATATGATGTGATATATATATACATTGTGAAGTAATAGCCACAATTAACATTTTCATCAACTTACAAAGTTACACTTTCTCTGTGTGTGTCTATGTATGCTTGTATGGAAATATGTAAAACCCATCCTATTAGCAAAATTCAACTATACAATACATTCTTATCAGCTGTAGCTACTATGCTATATATTTTAGGTATCCAGAATTTATTCATCTTTTAACTGAAAGCATCTCCCCATTTTTCCTACCTTCTAATCCCTAGCATCTAATGAGTTTAAATTTTTTAGATTTCACAGATAAGTGAGATTGCGCAGTATATTTGTCTTTCTGTGTCTGGCTTATTTTAGTTAGCATTATGTTCTCTCAGTCCATCAATGCTATCACAAATTTTAGGATTTCCTTCTTTTTAAAGGATGAATAATATTCCATGTACGTATATGCCACATTTTCTTTATCCACTAATCTGTAATAAAGGCTATTATTCAAAATACACAAGAAACACTTCAAATTTCACAAGAAAGCAAACAATTCAGTTAAAAATGGGGAAACAATATAAATGGATACATCACCAAAGGAAATATAAAAATGGCAGAAAAGTATTTGAAAATATATTCAACAACATATGACTTTAGGGGGATAAAGCAATTCTGTATATTGAAATTTCCTTTAACAAAGAAAGCAAATAGAAAACTTTCTCAGAAAAACAAAATTTAAGTGACACATTGTTAGCTGACCTGTCTTGCAAGAAATACTAAAGGAAGTTCTTCAAGAGGAGAGAAAATGATGCAAGTGAGAAATTCAGATACAAAATAAAGAAGCAATAAATGAAAAAGAATAAATAAAAGTTAAAAACCTTTTTTATTCTTATTGATCCGTAAGATAACTGTTTAGTAACAAAAAATGGGTAATTATAGAATGTGGACAGATGAAATGAACAATAGCAATGTCATAAGGTACAGGAGGTACAATCTGGTAGTATTTTTATGAGATACCTACACTACAAGTGAAGTAACAATTTTATTTGAAGATAGACCTAAAATATATATAATCAATTCTAATTAATTTAAAGATAGACTTAAAATGCATATAATAAATTCTAAGAAAACCACCACAAGTTTTTAAAGAAGTGATGAGATCACATCTCATGAGGTGATGAGATACACCAAGAACTGAGAAAAAAATGCAATCATAGAAGATGCTCAATTAAAATAAGAGGAGGCAGGTCAGGCATGGTGGCTCATGCCAGTAATCCCAGCACTTTGGGATGCCAAGGTGGGTGGACCACCTGAGGCCAGCCTGACCAACATGATGAAACTCTGTCTCTATTAAAAATACAAAAGTTAGCTGGGTGTTGTGGCACACACCTGTAATCCCAGCTACTCTGGGCTAAGGTGGGAGGATCACTTTAACCTGGGATGTGGAGGTTGCAGTGTGCCAAGACCACCACTGCACTCCAGGCTAGGTGACAGAGTGAGGCTCTATCTCAAAATAAAATAAAATAAAATAAAATAAAAATAAATTAATATAATGAATGTTTATATTCTACTTCAACAAAAGTACAATACACATTCTTCTCTAGTTTGTACAAGACACACTGCATTATTGGCTATAAACATCTTAAAATTTTTCAAAGAATAAAGTTCATACAAAGTACCCACTCAGACCACAATAAAAATTAAAGTAGAAATAAATAGCAGGAAGAACTGAAAAATTTTTCAAACATTTGAAGACTTAACAAAACATCTAAATGCATCCCAAAAGAAGACTAAATTAGAGTAATTAAAATATTTGGAATTAAATGAAAATGGAATCACAACTTATTAAAATATATGAGATACAGTAGAACTAGTACATAAATTTATAGCATTAAATGCATATTATTATGAAAAAAGATATAAAATCAATAACCTAAGCTTCTGCCTTAAGAAACTAGAAAAAGAAAATCCAAAGTAAGTAACAAGGGAAAAAATATATAAAATATAGCAGATATCAGTAAAATAGAAAACAGGAAAACAATAGAGAAAATCAATGAAACAGAAAGCTGTTTCTTTGAAAAGATCCATAAACTTGCTAATATTTAGACAAACTAATAAAGAAAAAAGGAGAGAATGCGCAACTTACAAATATTGGAAATGAAAGAGGGGTATGGGTTATAACTACTGATTTTGTGGACATTAAAAGGATAATATATTTACTATATTAAAAACTCTATACTCACAAGTTCAATAACCTATATAAAATGGACAAATAACCTTGAAAGACACAACATGCCAAAACTCACAAAAGAAAAAATAGATAACATGAGTACTCATATCTATAAAAGGAATTGAATAAATAGTTAATAAACCCCCCCTCCACAATGGTTCCAGGCCCAAATGGCTTTAATGGTGAATTCTATCAAGCATTTAAAGGAGAAATTATACCAATTTTCCACAGACTTTTCAAGAAAATGGAATTACAGAGAACACTTCCTAATTCATTCTATGAGGTAAACATTACCCTCTTACCAAATAAAATAGACATAACATGAAATAAAAACAATATATCAATATGTCTCATGAACAAATATTCCATAATCCTTCACAAAATACTATACAATTGAATCTAACCGTATATTTATTCTAGGTAAGACAGTATGCAAGACTGATTCAATATTAGAAAATTATCTGCAGAATTTCCTAAATCAACAGGTTAAGGAAGAAAAATCATGTGACTGTATCAACTAATGTAGAAAAAGCTTATGGCAAAATCTATCACCCATACATAATTTGAGAAACTCTCAGAAAACTAGGAATTGAGGTGAATTTTCTTAACTTGACAAAGAACATCTACAAAACCCCTAAAACTGTCATACTTAATGATGAGAAATGGGATGCTTTTTTCCCAAAAACCAGGAGCAAGAAGAATTTTTTTTTTTCTTTCACCACTTGCAAAATGAAACCACCACTTTGGAAGACAGATGGGCAATTTCTTATGCCCATAGTTGCTATGCTATATGTAAAAAAAAAGTCTTACATATAATATAGCAATTGTGGTTTTTTTGTTTGTCTTGAGATGGAGTCTTGCTCTGTCACCCAGGCTGGAGTGCAGTGGTGCAATAGAAGGATACTGCAACCTCCACCTCCTGGGTTCAAACAATTCTACTGCCTCAGTCTCCAGGGTAGCTGGGACTACAGGCACCTACCACCATGCCCTGCTAATTTTTTTTTTTTTTTTTGGATTTTACTAGAGACAGTATAACCTGTTGATTTGGGAAAGTTTACCATGTGGCCCAGGCTGGTGTCCAACTCCGGAGCTCAGGCAATGTGACTGCCTCAGCCTCCCAAAGTGCTAGGATTACAGGTGTGAGCCACCGCGCCTGGTTGCAAATGTGTTTTTAGGTGTTTATCCACCTTATCTGAAAACTATGTCCACACCAAAACTGGCACATGAATATATAGAGAGCAGCTTTGTTTATAATTCCCGAAACTGGAAGAAACCAAGAGGGCTCATAATTGATGAATGGAAAAAAAAAAAAACGCTGTGATACATCATATAAGGGAGTTTTACTTCCTAAAAAAGTAAATGATCTGGCAAAAGATTCAGTGAGGAGATTTAATAGGTGAAGCACGTGGGAGTTATTTGGACCGAAGTATTCTGTATGATACCACAAGTGTGGAAACATGATACTATGCATTTGCGGGTTTTTTTGTTTGTTTGTTTTTTGTTTGATTGTTTGTTTGTTTTTTGTTTTGTTTTGTTTTGTTTTTTGAGACGGAGTCTGCTCTGTCGCCCAGGCTGGAGTGCAGTGGCACGATCTGGGCTCACGGCAAGCTCCGCAACCCGGGTTCATGCTATTCTCTCGCCTCAGCCTCCCGAGTAGCTGGGACTACAGGTGCCTGCCACCACACCTGGCTAATTTTGTTTTTGTATTTTTAGTAGAGACGGGGTTTCACCATGTAGCTAGGATGGTCTCCATCTCCTGACCTCGTGATCTGCCCGCCTTGGCCTCCCAAAGTGCTGGGATTACAGGCGTGACCCACCGCACCCAGCCTGCATTTGTTAAAAAACAAAGAATCTCACAGCACAAAGAGTGTCACTTAATATATGCAAATTTTAAAACAACAACAACAACAAAGTAGGTGATGGAATGCAGAATGTGATTAAAAAATCTAAAGTACTACAAATGTATAAAGCCACTTCACTCTAGGGAGTGGGAGAAACGTGCTGACATAAGCATCTTAGAAAATGGATGGGCTTTCAGTGGTAGCTCACACCTGTAATCCCAGCACTTTGGGAGGCCAAGGTGGGTAGATCACCTGAGGCTGGGAGTTTGAGACCAGCCTGGCCAAAATGGTGAAACTCCGTCTCTACTAAAAAGACAAAAATTAGCTGGGCATGGTGGCGGGTGCCTGTAATCTCAGCTACTCAGGAGGCTGAGGCAGGAGAATCGCTTGAACCTGGGCTGTAGAGGTTGCAGTGAGCCGAAATCATGCCACTGCACTCCAGCCTGGGCAAGAAGAGCAAAACTCCATCTCCAAAAAAAAAAAAAAAAAAAAAGAATCAAAGAAAATGCATGGAGACTGAAAAGAAGAGAAACTGCAAACAATTCATGTGATCTGGTTGGTATAGCTGTTTCCTACAGGAAATAGGACAGCGATTCTGATATTGATAGAGAATAAATGTATATTGGAACTAGACAGTTAAGCAAACAGATGACAAATAACAGGAGCTTGGTTTGTCCCTATTAAAGTGAGAGGTTACGTGTAAGCAAGGGGAGAAGGCCAGAATGATCATGTGATAAATTGAGTCGTAGACATCAGTATGAACTAACACTTACACACATTACATTTAGAAATATTTATAGTTATGTGCATACACAGCTTTGTATACACACATTTATTTCTTTGCTCATAAGCTAAGATGGTCTAGAACCAATGATATCCCAGCAGAAATGAGCATATCTAACACTCAAGTCTTCAATTCTTGGGTTTTTGTCCATGACCCGGGAACTAGGAGTTGGGCCCTGGGGCTGGGCATTGTGTAGCCTCCGGGGTGGTGCTGAGCATCCATTCCCACCCTCCTGCAGCTGGGGACCCATTCCTTGACTTGGGCCCCCTGGAGGCAAGAACATGGTCACCCACTTTAATCACATGGTCCCTATCACATAATCAGAGGGCGCTGTGGGTTTTAACTCTTTAAGCTTGATGTGTAAAGAATTCGACATAGATATGATATAGTGACTAGAAGTCTTGTATTTATTTTGAGAGAGAGTCTCTGTTGCCTAGGCTTGGAGTGCAGCGGCACAATCAATCAAACAATAACCAAAATCCAGAAGACTGAAAAAGTCAAATGCTGTCAAGGATGTGGAGCAACAGGACCTCTCATTCCTTGTTTGTGGCACAATCAGTTTACTGTACCCACGAACTCCCGGGCCCAAGTGTTCCTCCCACAATCAATCTCCCAAATAGCTGGGGCCACAGGCATGCACCACCATGCCTGGCTGATTTGTTTTATTTTTATAGAGATGAAGTTTCCCTGTGTTGTCTAAGCTGGTCTCAAATTCCTGGGATTCAGTGATCCTCCTATCTCGGTCTCCCAAAGTGCTGTAAGTACAGGCATGAGGTCCTGCACCCAGCCTGGAAGTCTTTATAGATGAGTTCAATTTAACTGTTTCTCCGTCTGCTCTACTCAGCAAAGTTTCCCTCTCAGTTCAAGGGAGAGAACTGCAGCTCAGCCCCATCCAGGATGGCTGCAGATCACCCAGCGCCAACGCCATACTCCAGATGCTGTTCAACGAGGAAGGGATCCTGAGGCCTGGCAGCGGGCGCTCTCAGCAACCTTGAAGCCCTCTAAACGGGACCCGCCATTCGTGCCTGTCAGAATTGTAGCCGCTACCTGCACTTGGCGCACAGGCAAATATGGCCAGCAACCCCAAACTCCCCTCTTCCCCTCTGGGCCCAGGCAGCGCTGAACCTGCCGCTCAGCCCCATCCTGGCGACTGCACAGTGCCCAGAGCCTGCAAACCAGCGCTCTGGGCGCTAGCCAAGGAAGAGCAGGGCTTAGAGTGGGAGGGCGTGTGCCACACGGCGACTCTCAGGCCGTCGGGCCCAGCCCTGCAGCCTCTGCCGTGGGCTCAGCTGCAGCTGGCATTTGAAGGTGGCAGCAGCGGTGGCAACCCCAGAACCTGTCCGCGCCACCAGCAAGCGAACCCCAGGGTCGGACACCGCCACTGCGTCTAAGTCAGGCAGTGGGACCTCCGCTGCGGGAGAGTGGGAACCTGCCGCAAAGCCTCATCGCCGCAGTTGTACAGGGCCCAGTGGTCGCGAGCCCGCGCTGCCAGCGCGAGCCGAGGAAGAGCAGAGCCCTGGATGGAACGGCGGTGTACTCGGCGATGCTCAGCGGTCTGGGCCCAACCCTGTAGCCTCCACCATGGGCTCAGCTGCAGCTGCCACTTGAACATGGCACGTGGCAGCAGAGGCTGCAACCCCGACCCTGCCAGCGCCACCAGCAGCGCGGATACTTGGGCCGGAAGCCTCCAGGGCGCCTAAGTCAGGGGTTGGGTCCCTGGCTGCAGGAGGGCGGGAACCGACGCTCAGCGCCACCCCGGAGGCTGCACGATGCCCAGGGCCAGGGCCCAGCTCCTGGATCTCAGGTTGAGGAGGGTCCAGAGTCGGCTTTGTCAAGCAGGCCGTGTGGCAGGGAGCCCCCCTACGTTCCGCTCCAGGGAGCCCCGCCAGCCCGACAGCGCCTCAGTGGCAGGTGCCACCTGCACGCGGTGCTGGGCGAAGCGCAGCCAGGGCGCTTTCCCGCCTCTCGTGTCTCCCTGGTCTGCTGAGTTGCGCATGCGCTGTTGCCTAACGGCTCTGCTCAGCTGCCTAAAGGTTCTGCTTAGCTGCCTAACGGTTCTGCTCAGCTGCCTAACGGTTTTGTGCAGCCAGTTTCTCCCGGGAGAGGCTGGAGTGTCCAAAAGCTTGGCCCGACTGCGATTTCTACTGGTGTCAGGGCGGGTGCGGGGACTGAAGAAGGGCGAGGGCGAGGGCGAGCGGCGGGGACTGGGGAAGGGCGAGTAGAGGGAGGCACGGGCTGTCTCTAGCAGGTGGCCGCAGCCATGGAGAGGCTCTCTGCCGCCGCTGTCAAGGGCGAGACG
The DNA here is from genome assembly GCF_028885655.2 of Pongo abelii. Lineage (NCBI taxonomy): Eukaryota > Metazoa > Chordata > Mammalia > Primates > Hominidae > Pongo > Pongo abelii. Next base: position 47,374,252 of record NC_071993.2, read on the forward strand.
GGCCCGGAGCGCCCGAGCCCCTTCAGTCAGCTGGTCTACACCAACAGCGACTCTTACGAGATTCACCATGGGGATCTCAGGAAGATCCACAAAGCTGCCTCCCGGGGCCAAGCCTGGAAGCTGGAGAGGATGATGAAGAAGACGACAATGGACCTGAACAGAAGAGATGCGAGGAAGAGGTACCAGGCCCTGCCTGAGGTGGGGCTGCAGGAGGAGGAGGTGGCTGTGAGAAGATCGCCCCTTCAGAGCTGGGGCTGGGAGGCCTGGGGACGAGGGGAGCAGGTGGAGGAGTGGCGGGCGACGGGGCGGCCGTCCTGGGCTCCGAGGTCTAGGCCTTCTTCCCGAGCAGTTCCCCCAGGCCTGGGATGGGGGCGCCCTGCAGGGCGGAGGGCCCAGGCCACCTTAAAATCAACCCCAAACTTTAGCTGCTTTCTCCTTCACTCCCACTTCCTCTCACAGAGCACTGTGTAGAGAATTTTAAAGTGATTTAACTTACAAAATTAAGTACATACAGGGTTTTACTTTTAATGTACAGGTTTTAAAATATAGTGTTAGATACATTATGAAATGGTGCATAATGAAATAATTCCCATAATATATTAACTTCTTGGCTAAAAATTTTTTGGATAAAGTCCAGTATCCATTTCAATATCAATGAATGTCTATATAAATGTATTCTTTGCTGAGGGACCTTAGAAGGTAACTTTGAGGTGGGAAGATGGTTTATGTTTTCGAATTTAAGAAGACTCATTTTTCTCAAGATGCAAGTTCTTTATCAGTTTTACATAAACCTAATAAAGTTACCAACGTTTTAAAATTTTTTAAATTACACACGCTGTCTTTTACTATTGTGATGACATTTAAAAATTTTTGTAACGGGGTAGAAAAGGCTTGTCCTTCTAGATTTCAAAATGTGCTATTAATTTGCACAAAATGGGCCACGGCCAGGCGCGGTGGATCATGCCTGTAATCCCAGCACTTTGGGAGGCTGAGGTGGGTGGATCAGGAGGTCAGGAGATGGAGACCATCCTGGGTAACACTGTCTCTACTGAAAATACGAAAAATTAGCCGGGCGTGGTGGTGGGTGCCTGTAGTCCCAGCTACTAGGGAGGCTGAGGCAGGAGAATGGTGTGAACCCGGGAGGTGGAGCTTGGAGTGAGCCGAGATCGCACCACTGCACTCCAGCCTGGGTGACAGAGCGAGACTCTGTCTCAAAAAAGAAAAATAATAATAATAATAATAATAATAAATAAATAAATAAAATTTGGAAAAAAAAAAAAAAAAGGGTCGGGTGTGGTGGCTCACGCCTGTAGTCCCAGCACTTCGGGCGGCCGAGGTGGGTGGATCACCTGAGGTCAGGAGTTCAAGACTAGCCTGGCCAATATGGTGAAACCCCGACTCTACAAAAATACAAAAATTAGCCAGGCACAGTGTCGGGAGCCTGTAATCCCATCTACTTGGGAGACTGAGGAGGGAGAATCGCTTGAAACTGGGAGGCGGAGGTTGCAGTGAGCTGAGATTCTACCACTGCATTCCAGCCTGGGCGACAGAGTGAGACTCTGTCTCAAAAATAAATAAATCACAAATTGTTTGATAACAGCTGAAAAGACAGGTAAATGAATACAACAGAATAGAAAATCCAGAAACACCCAAATATCTAAGAATTTAGAACTTGGTAATGCTCACACTTTATACTAGTAGGGAAAGAATTAGTTTCATAGTGAAATGCCTGCTTTTTGGAGAAAACTAGGTTTTTATGCCACAAACTAAATTTCTGACAGAATATAGATTAAAATTTTTTAATATACAAAATGATAAAAGCACCAGAAGAAAACATAAATGCCTGTTTACACAGGTACATTTTTATGTTGACAACACCTAAGAAGCTCAGAAGCAAGCAGTCTGAAGGATATTTAAGCAAAACAAAATTAAATTAACCTGTAATGAGAAAAAATAAAAGGCAGCATACTTGTAAAATATTTACTACACATGTATGTGCGTGTGTGTATATATATTAGATTTAAAAATCGTCATTTTATAGATAATTCACTTAACTCAACAAAAAACTCTCTAATTTAAAATTGGGCAATTTAAATTAGAGATCTAAATTGCAGATCTAAAAATAGTACTTTGCCTGTAATTTAAAATTTGGCAAAGTATTTTCTTAAGATCTATAAGAGACCTATGCACACAGAAAACAATATTTAGTGTTCCTGGTTAGAGAAGGCATTTAAGTTAAAAGAGGAATCAAATACTGTTTTCTATCTACAAAGTTTGTGAGGATAAAGAGCAGTGATATTTATACTGCTGTTTAAAGTTTAAGTTGCAGATAACTTTTCAAATAGACAATTTGGTGGTAAGTACCATATTATTAGGAAGAATCCATATAATGGCTTTTATAAATACATTTCAGTGAATTTACAGCATGGGATATGTGACCACTGAAGGTAGAAATATATAGAGAAGTAGGTGACATTTGAAAATGTATTTTGGTATATCAAGTGAGGGTAAAGTTCAGTTTGATTATACGTACACACAGACTACAGTCTTGTGTTATCTGAAATTGTGTATGAAATATGATAAAATTTGTTATTAGAGGGCAAGAATTTGTTATTTGTTATTTTTGGGAAGAGCAGGAATATAATTTTGCACCAATAAAAATAATTTCTCACTTACCATATTTTGATTATTATTTTTTGTGGATTAGTATATACTGTGAACTTTTAGCATCTTCAAAAGACAATCTTTTTACCTGTGCTTGTTGATTTACATATACATCTTATTAGGCACATATTTTTATTTTTATATAGATTTATTACATATATGTCAATAATTATAGGTTAATTAGTGTCGTTTTATTATTAAGAAAATAAAATAGAAAATATAAGTGCTTTATTTATAGCAGTTTTTTTAAGATATTGAACTTCCCAACTCTATTTATCCTTTTAATCAATTTATCACATGTAAGCTGAATGCCTATTATTTAGAATATACATTAACTCTGAAGATCCTTTCATCCTTAAAAACTTCACATTTACCTGCTCAGCCTTAGCAAAGTGAGAGATTTAAAGTTGGAGTACTAGGACTGAATCTCAGTTGAAGCTTTTCCTCTCATTTTTAAAACAAAAACACTTCTGAAGTGAGAAACTAGTAAAAGATAACTACCAACCACGATTTTGGAAATTTATAACAGCTTTAAATAGTAATATTAATCATTGGAAATACCAAATTTACATGCATTCTATAAATTTAAATATGAATTTACATACATTCTGCAAATCTTTTTTTGTTTGTTTGTTTTTTCTTTTATTATTATTATTATTATTATTATTATACTTTAGGTTTTATGGTACATGTGCGCAATGTGCAGGTAAGTTACATATGTATACATGTGCCATGCTGGTGCGCTGCACCCACCAAATCATCATCTAGCATTAGGTATATCTCCCAATGCTATCCCTCCCCCCTCCCCCCACCCCACAACAGTCCCCAGAGTGTGATGTTCCCCTTCCTGTGTCCATGTGTTCTCATTGTTCAATTCCCACCTATGAGTGAGAATATGCGGTGTTTGGTTTTTTGTTCTTGCGATAGTTTACTGAGAATGATGATTTCCAATTTCATCCATGTCCCTACAAAGGACGTGAACTCATCATTTTTTATGGCTGCATAGTATTCCATGGTGTATATGTGCCACATTTTCTTAATCCAGTCTATCATTGTTGGACATTTGGGTTGGTTCCAAGTCTTTGCTATTGTGAATAATGCCGCAATAAACATACGTGTGCATGTGTCTTTATAGCAGCATGATTTATAGTCCTTTGGGTATATACCCAGTAATGGGATGGCTGGGTCGAATGGAATTTCTAGTTCTAGATCCCTGAGGAATCGCCACACTGACTTCCACAAGGGTTGAACTAGTTTACAGTCCCACCAACAGTGTAAAAGTGTTCCTATTTCTCCACATCCTCTCCAGCACCTGTTGTTTCCGGACTTTTTAATGATTGCCATTCTAACTGGTGTGAGATGGTATCTCATTGTGGTTTTGATTTGCATTTCTCTGATGGCCAGTGATGGTGAGCATTTTTTCATGTGTTTTTTGGCTGCATAAATGTCTTCTTTTGAGAAGTGTCTGTTCATGTCCTTCACCCACTTTTTGATGGGGTTGTTTGTTTTCTTCTTGTAAATTTGTTGGAGTTCATTGTAGATTCTGGATATTAGCCCTTGGTCAGATGAGTAGGTTGCGAAAATTTTCTCCCATTTTGTAGGTTGCCTGTTCACTCTGATGGTAGTTTCCTTTGCTGTGCAGAAGCTCTTGAGTTTAATTAGATCCCATTTGTCAATTTTGGCTTTTGTTGCCATTGCTTTTGGTGTTTTAGAAATGAAGTCCTTGCCCATGCCTATGTCCTGAATGGTAATGCCTAGGTTTTCTTCTAGGGTTTTTATGGTTTTAGGTCTAACATTTAAGTCTTTAATCCATCTTGAATTGATTTTTGTATAAGGTGTAAGGAAGGGATCCAGTTTCAGCTTTCTACATATGGCTAGCCAGTTTTCCCAGCACCATTTATTAAATAGGGAATCCTTTCCCCATTGCTTGTTTTTCTCAGGTTTGTCAAAGATCAGGTACTTGTAGATATGTGGCATTATTTCTGACGGCTCTGTTCTGTTCCATTGATCTATATCTCTGTTTTGGTACCAGTGCCATGCTGTTTTGGTTACTGTAGCCTTGTAGTATAGTTTGAAGTCAGGTAGTGTGATGCCTCCAGCTTTGTTCTTTTGGCTTAGGATTGACTTGGCGATGCGGGCTCTTTTTTGGTTCCATATGAACTTTAAAGTAGTTTTTTCCAATTCTGTGAAGAAAGTCATTGGTAGCTTGATGGGGATGGCATTGAATCTGTAAATTACCTTGGGAAGGATGGTCATTTTCATGATATTGATTCTTCCTACCCATGAGCATGGAATGTTCTTCCATTTGTTTGTATCCTCTTTTATTTCCTTGAGCAGTGGTTTGTAGTTCTCCTCGAAGAGGTCCTTCACATGCCTTGTAAGTTGGATTCCTAGGTATTTTATTCTCTTTGAAGCAATTGTGAATGGGAGTTCACTCATGATTTGGCTCTCTGTTTGTCTGTTATTGATGTATAAGAATGCTTGTGATTTTTGCACATTGATTTTGTATCCTGAGACTTTGCTGAAGTTGCTTATCAGCTTAAGGAGATTTTGGGCTGAGACAATGGGGTTTTCTAGATATACTATCATGTCATCTGCAAACAGGGACAATTTGACTTCCTCTTTTCCTAATTGAATACCCTTGATTTCCTTCTCCTGCCTAATTGCCCTGGCCAGAACTTCCAACACTATGTTGAATAGAAGTGGTGAGAGAGGGCATCCCTGTCTTGTGCCAGTTTTCAAAGGGAATGCTTCCAGTTTTTGCCCATTCAGTATGATATTGGCTGTGGGTTTGTCATAAATAGCTCTTATTATTTTGAGATACATCCCATCAATACCTAATTTATTGAGAGTTTTTAGCATGAAGGGTTGTTGAATTTTGTCAAAGGCCTTTTCTGCATCTATTGAGATAATCATGTGGTTTTTGTCTTTCGTTCTGTTTATATGCTGGATTACATTTATTGATTTGCGTATATTGAACCAGCCTTGCATCCCAGGGATGAAGCCCACTTGATCATGGTGGATAAGCTTTTTGATGTGCTGCTGGATTCTGTTTGCCAGTATTTTATTGAGGATTTTTGCATCAATGTTCATCAAGGATATTGGTCTAAAATTCTCTTTTTTTGTTGTGTCTCTGCCAGGCTTTGGTATCAGGATGATGCTGGCCTCATAAAATGAGTTAGGGAGGATTCCCTCTTTTTCTATTGATTGGAATAGTTTCAGAAAGAATGGTATCAGCTCCTCGTTGTACCTCTGGTAGAATTCGGCTGTGATTCCATCTGGACCTGGACTTTTTTTGGTTGGTAAGCTATTGATTATTGCCACAATTTCAGCTCCTGTTATTGGTCTATTCAGAGATTCAACTTCTTCCTGGTTTAGTCTTGGGAGGGTGTATGTGTTGAGGAATTTATCCATTTCTTCTAGATTTTCTAGTTTATTTGCATAGAGGTGTTTGTAATATTCTCTGATGGTAGTTTGTATTTCTGTGGGATCGGTGGTGATATCCCCTTTATCATTTTTTATTGCATCTATTTGATTCTTCTCTCTTTTTTTCTTTATTAATCTTGCTAGCGGTCTATCAATTTTGTTGATCCTTTCAAAAAACCAGCTCCTGGATTCATTGATTTTTTGAAGGGTTTTTTGTGTCTCTATTTCCTTCAGTTCTGCTCTGATTTTAGTTATTTCTTGCCTTCTGCTAGCTTTTGAATGTGTTTGCTCTTGCTTTTCTAGTTCTTTTAATTGTGATGTTAGGGTGTCAATTTTGGATCTTTCCTGCTTTCTCTTGTGGGCATTTAGTGCTATAAATTTCCCTCTACACACTGCTTTGAATGCATCCCAGAGATTCTGGTATGTTGTGTCTTGGTTCTCGTTGGTTTCAAAGAACATCTTTATTTCTGCCTTCATTTCGTTATGTACCCAGTAGTCATTCAGGAGCAGGTTGTTCAGTTTCCACGTAGTTGAGTGGTTTTGAGTGAGATTCTTAATCCTGAGTTCTAGCTTGATTGCACTGTGATCTGAGAGACAGTTTGTTACAATTTCTGTTCTTTTACATTTATTGAGGAGAGCTTTACTTCCAAGTATATGGTCAATTTTGGAATAGGTGTGGTGTGGTGCTGAAAAAAATGTATATTCTGTTGATTTGGGGTGGAGAGTTCTGTAGATGTCTATTAGGTCCGCTTGGTGCAGAGCTGAGTTCAATTCCTGGGTATCCTTGTTGACTTTCTGTCTCGTTGATCTGTCTAATGTTGATAGTGGGGTGTTAAAGTCTCCCATTATTAATGTGTGGGAGTCCAAGTCTCTTTGTAGGTCACTCAGGACTTGCTTTATGAATCTGGGTGCTCCTGTATTGGGTGCATATATATTTAGGATAGTTAGCTCTTCTTGTTGAATTAATCCCTTTACCATTATGTAATGGCCTTCTTTGTCTCTTTTGATCTTTGTTGGTTTAAAGTTTGTTTTATCAGAGACTAGGATTGCAACCCCTGCCTTTTTTTGTTTTCCATTTGCTTGGTAGATCTTCCTCCATCCTTTTATTTTGAGCCTATGTGTGTCTCTGCACGTGAGATGGGTTTCCTGAATACAGCACACTGATGGGTCTTGAGTCTTTATCCAGTTTGCCAGTCTGTGTCTTTTAATTGGAGCATTTAGTCCATTTACATTTAAAGTTAATATTGTTATGTGTGAATTTGATCCTGTCATTATGATGTTAGCTTGATATTTTGCTCGTTAGTTGATGCAGTCTCTTCCTAGTCTCGATGTTCTTTACATTTCGGTATGATTTTGCAGTGGCTGGTACCGGTTGTGCCTTTCCATGTTTAGCGCTTCCTTCAGGAGCTCTTTTAGGGCAGGCCTGGTGGTGACAAAATCTCTCAGCATTTGCTTGTCTGTAAAGTATTTTATTTCTCCTTCACTTATGTAGCTTAGTTTGGCAGGATATGAAATTCTGGATTGAAAATTCTTTTCTTTAAGAATGTTGAATATTGGCCCCCACTCTCTTCTGGCTTGTAGGGTTTCTGCCGAGAGATCCGCTGTTAGTCTGATGGGCTTCCCTTTGATGGTAACCCGACCTTTCTCTCTGGCTGCCCTTAACATTTTTTCCTTCATTTCAACTTTGGTGAATCTGACAATTATGTGTCTTGGAGTTGCTCTTCTCGAGGAGTATCTTTGTGGCATTCTCTGTATTTCCTGAATCTGAATGTTGGCCTGCCTTGCTAGATTGGGGAACTTCTCCTGGATAATATCCTGCAGAGTGTTTTCCAACTTGTTTCCATTCTCCCCGTCACTTTCAGGTACACCAATCAGACGTAGATTTGGTCTTTTCACATAGTCCCACATTTCTTGGAGGCTTTGCTCGTTTCTTTTTATTCTTTTTTCTCTAAACTTCCCTTCTCGCTTCATTTCATTCATTTCATCTTCCAGGGCTGATACCCTTTCTTCCATTTGATAGCATCAGCTCCTGAGGCTTCTGCATTCTTCACGTAGTTCTCGAGCCTTGGTTTTCAGCTCCATCAGCTCCTTTAAGCACTTCTCTGTATTGGTTATTCTAGTTATACATTCTCCTAAATTTTTTTCAAAGTTTTCAACTTCTTTGCCTTTGGTTTGAATATCCTCCTGTAGCTCGGAGTAATTTGATTGTCTGAAGCCTTCTTCTCTCAGCTCGTCAAAGTCATTCTCCGTCCAGCTTTGTTCCATTGCTGGTGAGGAACTGCGTTCCTTTGGAGGAGGAGAGGTACTCTGGTTTTTAGAGTTTCTAGTTTTTCTGCTCTGTTTTTTCCCCATCTTTGTGGTTTTATCTACTTTTGGTCTTTGATGATGGTGGTGTACAGATGGGTTTTTGGTGTGGATGTCCTTTCTGTTAGTTTTCCTTCTAACAGACAGAACCCTCAGCTGCAGGTCTGTTGGCGTACCTGGCCGGCCGTGTGAGGTGTCAGTCTGCCCCTGCTGGGGGGTGCCTCCCAGTTAGGCTGCTCGGGGGTCAGGGGTCAGGGACCCACTTGAGGAGGCAGTCAGCCCGTTCTCAGATCTCCAGCTGCGTGCTGGGAGAACCACTGCTCTCCTCACAGCTGTCAGACAGGGACATTTAAGTCTGCAGAGGTTACTGCTGTCTTTTTGTTTGTCTGTGTTCTGCCCCCAGAGGTGGAGCCTACAGAGGCAGGCAGGCCTCCTTGAGCTGTGGTGGGCTCCACCCAGTTCAAGCTTCCCGGCTGCTTTGTTTACCTAAGCGAGCCTGGGCAATGGCGGGCGCCCCTCCCCCAGCCTCGCTGCTGACTTGCTGTTTGATCTGAGACTGCTGTGCTAGGAATCAGTGAGACTCCGTGGTCGTAGGACCCTCTGAGCCAGGTGCGGGCTATACTCTCCTGGGGCCCCGTTTCCTAAGCCCATCGGAAAAGCACAGTATTCGGGTGGGAGTGGCCCGATTTTCCAGGTGCCGTCTATCACCCCTGGAAGGGGAACTCCCTGACCCCTTGCGCTTCCCGAGTGAGGCAATGCCTCGCCCCTGCTTCGGCTGGCGCACGGTGCGCTCACCCACTGACCTGCGCCCACTGTCTGGCACTCTCTAGTGAGATGAACACGGTACCTCAGATGGAAATGCAGAAATCACCCGTCATCTGAGTCGCTCGCGCTGGGAGCTGTAGACCGGAGCTGTTCCTATTCGGCCATCTTGGCTCTCTGCAAATCTAAATATGGAATAAAATGAGCCATACCTACTTGAATCCCAAGTTTTCTTTGGCTTGAAGTTTTAAAAATATTAAAGAAATACTTTGTTTTAACATTTTGTTTTTATTTCAACTCTCCTTTTGTGTAGCACTCTTAAAAGCTAAAATTTCTTTAAATGTTAATCCTGTGACTAGGACTGCCATCATCCTGTTGTATATACCATATTCCACTTCATGGAAGGCACCGTGAATTGTGTGATGCCTCCTTATTTATGTACCAATAAAAGATTGTTTAAATTTCTGCAAAATATACTTGTAATAAATAATGACTTATAAGTGGCATTTCAATGTCAGAGATGTTAAAATATGAGAAATAGAGTATCTTAGAATTATTAAAATAGTTTTATCTCTAGCCTTTAAAACAATCCACAAAGTAGGCATAATTGTACCATTTTACTTAAAATGTTTTCTTTGTTAAGTAGTAGAAATAATTACAATATCTAACAATTACTGAGCTGTTAAATGTGCTAGGAATTCTTCAAAATACTTTGCACAGATTCTCATGAGGCATCACAGTGATGTCCTGTGAGATAACTGCTGTATTCATCTTCACTTTATTGGTGAGAAAATTGAGGCACAGAAAGGTTAAGTGATAGCTAGGTGAAAGACTTTAAAGTAATATTCAAGCCCAAGTTGAATGGAATCCAAAGGCCAAACTCTTTCTATTCAAATAGGCCACTCTTTCATTAATGTAGTGAGTAATAAGAGTGAATGAATGTTGTACTTTCTTCAGGAGAATATTAAATATTTGTTCTGAAGGCAGAGAAAGAACATGGTATTTAATGTTGACAATTACATAAATCATTATATGTTTTGAAACAGTGGACTAAACTTTCCTAAAAAATCCTCTCACTCTCATAGGACTGCTCTACCCTGGGCCTGTGCCAATGGCCATGCAGAAGTAGTAACACTTCTGGTAGATAGAAAGTGCCAGCTTGACATCCTTGATGGTGAAAACAGGACACTTCTGATGAAGGTAAACGGTAGCCAGTTCTTTCAGCAGGAGATGGATTTGGTTTAAATACATAGAATAAAAATGAATTTATCTCATTGAAATATAACTAGTTTGTGAAACCTGTGGAATATTTATTTATATTTCCTATAATTTATAATTTACTTCTTTCTTGAATACTGACAGGCTCTGCAATGCCAGAGAGAGGCTTGTGCAAATATTCTCATAGATTCTGGTGCTGATCCAAATATTGTAGATGTGTATGGCAACACAGCTGTCCATTATGCTGTTTATAGTGAGAATTTGTCAGTGGTGGCAAAATTGCTGTCCTGTGGTGCAGACATCGAAGTGAAGAACAAGGTAGACATTAACCAATGTTATTTTCAAAATATTTGAAATCCATTTGTTTTAACATTAGCATATATAAATTGTTTTATATTTGGAAGCTCAAACATTCCCATTTTTCTATGAAAATAGTTTGACAAAACTTAATTGTCTAGGATTTTGCTTTAAATATTAATATTTTTACAAGAACTATTAGTATGGCTTTTCTGTGCATTTATGATAAATATTTGAATTTGCTAAAGGTAAAACTTTTTCAAATATTCTTTCCCACCCAAGTTTTTTTTTTCTTTCCAGTTAGTGTAAAACTACAGGAAAGTAAAATTTGCCTGCATAAATTGAGTCAACATGTAAAATTTAGGAGACATGCAGAAATCTGGATTTCCTCTTAAAGGATTGAACCTGGTGTCTCTTGAGCCCATATGACTCTTTGGTATGCTATGAAGACATTCTAGCTTTACATAAAGCATACGTTTCCAGTTTGCCACTGTGCCCACCTAGTTATATCACTTACTCAACTTACCTCTTTTGCCTCTGTAAATATTTCAGTTATCAATTCCTCTCTCATAGTATATTTTGGTAAAGATTTTAAGTTACTGAAGGCAGTTTATAGGTGTTTATAATATAGAGTTTATATTTTACATTAATTCATTAACAATGGGGTTGTCTTCTAGAATTTAGAATATTTTTTAAACGATGATTTTTCTTTATATATACCATAAATAATCATCTTCTATTAGAAGGCCTTTAAACCTTTTTAGATTAATCATGGTTATGTTTGAATAGATTATGCATATTGCAGAGAATATTATATCTTTCTCCACAGAATTGTCCCTTAAAATTCAAGTGATTTAGTGGCTTCTATTTTGCTAATCCATATACATGAGTTAGAACTTTCATTAATAAGCCATTTTATTCATACTTCTGATATTTTGCCAAAAAATAGTATCAATTACAATAGAAACCAGAATAAAAATGGATTACTGCATTTTAAGAAGTAGATATGCATTAGGATCCTAGGAGTATCATTATAATTGGGAATAAACTTTTATACTGAATTTCTTTTCTTTTTTTTTTTTTTTTTTGAGATGGAGACTCGCTCTGTCGTCAGGATGGAGGGCAGTGGTGTGATCTCAGCTCACTGCAACCTCTGCCTCCCTGGTTCAAGCGATTCTCCTGCCTCAGCCTCCTGAGTAGCTGGGATGCAGGCGCATGCCACCACACCCAGCTAAATTTTTTGTATTTTTAGCAGAGATGGGGTTTCACCATGTTGACCAGGATGGTCTCGATCTCCTGACCTTGTGATCTGCCCACCTTGGCCTCTCAAAGTGCTGGGATTACAGGCATGAACCACCTTCTCTGGCCTTTTATACTGAATTTCTAATAGCTGAGATAAAATCCTATTGTCTGGTAATAGGATAAACCCCATGGACTATTTAATAATAAGCAATCAAAGTTTATTTGAAGTCAATCTCTTTTAATTTAGAGCCACTTCCTTAGTGACCCATTTAGAGCAGGAGTGCCTGACATTGGCATCTGGAATCTTGGGATCATTAATAGAAGAGAATCAATGAGTTTGTATCACCCAGAGGAAACCTCCATTTTTGGGGGGAAGCTTTCAAAACTGCATCTCTGAAATTCTAATTTGTCAAATGTTAATGTGTGCCACAAAAATATACTGTCAAATAAGGATTAGGTAAAGTTCATTTCTTGAACAATGAACATTTAATTCACAGTTTTATAAATAACATTTCTTGAACATAAATAATAGTGGAATCTCTTGGGGTACAGTGCTTCTGGTAAGGTAATTATTCTTTGGAATATAGTTGAAGAAACACTGTTCTAGAGGCAATAATTTAGATTACTAATTTAGTAAAAAACAAAGTATTTACTACTATGTCTTAGGGTTTAAGGATATAGAGATAAAAGATACAGCCCCTGCCCTCAAGAAGCTCTTGGTTTACATGGGAAACAATAAAATCACTACAATATAATGATTTTTGGAGATAACCAGAGTTAATGTGATGATGCAGAGGCTGAATGTTTACAAGAGAAGGTGCAGTGCATGGGAAAGCACAGAAAAGTGAAAAAGAAGGGATTGCTATTGATTTACTTTCTGTTAAGTTCATAGGATATTATATAAAATATTCAGTTCAGCTGAGAAATATGTAATTTCATGAATTATAAATTGTTTTTGCTGTTTTACAGGCTGGCCACACACCACTTTTACTGGCCATAAGGAAAAGAAGTGAGCAAATTGTGGAAATTTTACTGACAAAAAATGCAAATGCAAATGCAGTTGATAAGTTTAAATGGTACAGTAGTTTTTTTAATTAAAAAACACTTGAGTAGTGTGCTAGAGTAATAACACTCAAGTCAGAAATATTAAATTAATAACATTTACTTAAAATTATTAGATTATACAGAAAAATACCAACACAAATTATCAGTTGGGAAGAAAAGCAATTATTTGGACTGGTCAACATAAAGAACAGTATATAGTAGGACTTTCTTCTTTTATTACATTGACTGATTCTTATTTGTAATCTGATGCTTTTGGTTGCATTATCTTCTATTAGCTAAAGTGGTTCTATATTAGTTCTAAGAAGTATGAATTTTTAGTTTACTTTATAATTCAATGTTGAATGATTAACACCTTTATTGTATTTTTTTAACTTCTGTTTTTCATACACTTTTAAAAAATGCAATATTTGCTGGGCATAGTAGCTGTTGTCTGTTATCCCAGCACTTTAGGAGGCCAAGGTGGGTGGATCACTTGAGGCCAGGAATTCGAGACCAGCCTAGCCAACATGGTAAAACCCTATCTCTATGAAAAATATAAAAATTAGCCAAGCACGGTAGCACAAGCCTGTAGTCCCAGCTACTCTGGACAATATTATTCCTAATATTGTTTTAAGCCTTCAGATTGCTCTCACTTGTCTGACTTCTAGCTAATTTTGAAGTACAAAATATTATATCAGACTAAGGAGGAAATAGATAATTCTTCACTTAAAACTTTGCCTCTTTTAGATTAGTGAACAGAACATATTTTCTTGCCCCTCAGTGGACTTTATGTTAGCCAATTCTACTATGCCATATCCCAGTGGGACATGAGTCTTTTTGCCCCTTCCTTTTAGCCTTGGTCGTGATTTACAAGGATAAACACTTGAGCACTCAAGATACTTAACGTTTGTTAATACATGCAAATTGTTAATTCTACACTGACAGGCACATATTAAATTGGTTCTGTTCCTAATGATGAAGTTATCTTTTTGTTATTTTAGCACAGCTCTCATGCTTGCCATATGTCATGGATCATCAGAAATAGTTGGCATGGTTCTTCAGCAAAATGTTGACATCTGTGCTGAAGATACGTGTGGAATGACTGCAGAATGTTATGCTGTTGCTTGTGGATTTAATCTGTAAGTGTTTACATTTAAAGGCTAGGTGAGATTTTATAGTTTGTTTCAGGTAGTTTTTGAATGACAGTGAGTTAGTTCACTTCTTCAGCCAGAAACTAGGCAAAAAGCTAGACTAGTTAGAAGGAGTAATGGCTCCAGGATTCTTTATGTTAGGGCTTTAGGGCCGCTAACGTTGTCTACTTGATTTGAAGTATAACCCCTATGCATGGGATAAACATAATGTCACAATTTTGGTTTTTCTAATTAGTTATTTGGGTCTCAAAATGTCCACTTTAAGCAGAAAACCTGATATTGTCCCCTGGGGGCTGTCTTCCGTACCTTCATTCTTGAATTTTTTAAAAGAATCTGAACCTAAGTCCAAGGAAGACCTTCGTTTTGTACAAATCAGAAGGATTGGGGGGAAATGGTCATTCTTTTCATTTTGTTGTTTCCATTGATTCTGTTGCTGCATTGTTGCCATTGAAACTACTTCTGCAGTCTGGTAATGATTGACCTTTGTGACCAGGTTGCCCTTACTAACACAGATCCCTCAGTCTTCATGGTGTAGACTTCGAAGTTATTACATGTTTTTAAAGTTCACGTACATATTCTCAGCCATTGTTTCCAAAGTACCAGCACCCCGCTGTGGCAGCTGGAACTTTTAGCTTTAGCCACACACATAGTGAGCAAATTGACCCTTCTCCTCACACTCAAAACCTGATGTGAAACCCACATCTTAGCCTGGACATGGCCTAGACATTCATGGTAAGTTATACTTTGAGTGGCTTTTTTCTATTTTCTCTAGCCAATATTAGTTGTGGTAGTTTGAAACTGTAAGTCAGGTTGAAATAATGTTACGGGAAGAAATTAGAGATCCATTTTGTCTTTGTTACCAGATCTATATCCCTCGCTCTTTAAATCCTGTGTAGCATCATTTTATAGGTAGTGGAAGGTCTCATCTTATTCTGTAATGTCATCTTTCCCAAGTTGTAGTGGGTTCCAACTTGTGGTTGTCCCCTCAAGTGATTCTTTTTTCCTAAAAGTAAAAATCTCCCATGCTACTTACATCTCTACCTCGAGTTTTTAAAATATTTTCCAATGCTGCATCACCATGAAGCCATTCAATAGACTTCACGAAATCTCAAGTAAGTTGGTAAGATTTAACAGAGCTAAGCATCCATCACTAATCAGTCTTCATGTATAAAAGTAAGGATTTGTGCTGGCTTCAGTGGTACATATAGTAAAATTGAAACAATGTTGAGAAGATCAGCATGGTCCCTGCACAAGGATGACACACAAATCTGTAAAGTGTTGCATATTTCTTACAGTCCCCAAAAGCACATTTTACTACTTTCTAACTAGCTCCAAGGAAATGATGTGAGTCAAAGCAAAATGGGTGACACCCAGTACTGCAATTGTGATTTTCATACAAAAAATTATTTATGTAAGGTGATCTATGAAATGAGATGTGGTAACACATAGGATCTTGTGTGCAATATTTTGTTAGTAGGGATCTCAGTAATGAGAAAATACCAACTTGCATCTTCTTTGTGGAACTTACAAAAAATAAAGGTAGGGTTTTGTCTTCCACAGCAGCTGGAAATGAACATAGTGACTAAGCATCATTCTAACAAAGATTTGTTGGTTCAGAATTTAAGGAGGTAGATAAAGAGTAGTAGTAGTCCAAGCCAGATACTGACATCTATTAGTTTTCTGCCCTTGGTGTGACTGATGAGCTCAGTAATAGAACATAATTAGGTTAACTGATTTAGTGATTTAATATATTTATAAATAAATTTCATTACAAAATATAAAATAGCTTAGATGCTCTGAATTACAAGCCACAAAGAATAGAACATCTAATATCCAAAAGTAGGAATTAATAACAGAAAATTGCAATATTTGAATATTATAACCTATGAAGAAACACATTTGTTTATTTTTTTTTTTGTAATTTATTTTTTGTAGAGACATGGTCTTCCTATGTTGCCCAGGCTGGTCTTGAACTTCTGGACTCAAGCAATCTTCCTGTCTCAACATCCCAAGGTGCTTTCATCACAAGCATGAGCCACTGCACCAGTTCAATATGTTGGGTTTTATTGGGACTTTTAAAATAGTTTCAGCAATAAGGTTCAAGAACAAATTATTTTTTTGCTTCACTATTTCTTTAAGCATTTTTAAAATGTTATCTTGTTAAATCTTTATAATAACCTAGTGAAATAAGGCCCTAAAATCCTCATTTTTAGAAGACATTGAATCTAAGAGAAGCAACTTATTCAAGTAAAAATACCTGTTGGTAGCCATGCTAGGACTTATTCTGAGTTAAGGACATTTTCCATATGTCAAGCTAACTCTGGTTAATTTATTGTTATACTGCCCTCAATTCATGAGTGTTTTATCTTTCTTTCTTCTTTAATTAGAAGCTTAATAAGTTCATAGAGCTTACAAACTTAAAGTCTATGGAAAAAGTGATGTTCTGATGTTAGCTCTAATATTGTCTAAAATACTCTAAGAACTTAATAAGTTTGGTAAATTTTTTATATCAATGTTAAAATAGTAATTTTATTTATTTCATTTTTATACATAGCATTCATCAACAACTTTTGGAATATAAACAAAAGATATCTAAAAATTCTCAAAATAGCAATCCAGGTAAGACCTCTGATAATAAACTACTCTTGGTGGTGCTACCATAAGATTATAGGAGTGTTGATCACAAAAGAGCTATTAAAAAAGCAATGTGTAAGTAGCATGTGTTTACATATATACCTATATGTAAGTGTTTGTATATATATACATAGCTTTGATTTAATTTTTTAGTTTATAATTCAGAATTCATTAAGAATTTAGTTTAGGTGGTTTATAATCTTAAAAATATTATCTGAAAAAATATTTGTTTAATTGTGGTCCCTAATATCCTGTATAATACTTTTGTATAAATAAGTAAAACAATTTTTAAGTTTATATATTGTATCTTTCCTCAACTCTCATAACAATTTATGCTTGTTATAAAATGTATAATCCTTGGTGTGATTGATGAGCTCAGTAATAGGGGATTATCAGCTTATCCAATTTAATGAATTAATATATTTATAAATAAATTTTATTACAAATTATAAAATAGCTTAGATGCCTTGAATTACAAGCCACAAATAGTAGAACATCTAATAATGAAAAGTAGGAATTAGTAACAGAAAACTGCAACATTTGAATATTATAAACCATAAAGGAACACAGTTTATTTATTTGTTTGTTTGTTTCTTTATTGTAGAGACATGGTCTCCTTAGTTGCCCAGGCTGGTCTTGAACTTCTGGGCTTTATTTAATTTTTACAATAAATTATTTGCATTTAGAAAATTAGAATTAATTACAGTTGAGTCTTGAGCAACATGAGAGTTAGGGTGCTGATACCCCCATGCAGCTGAAAATCTGCTTTATGTGAAAATCTGTTTATTTTGACTCCTCCAAAACTCTACTAATATTCTTTTTTTTTGCCTTTTATTTATTTTTATTTATTATTATTTTTTATTATTATTATACTTTAGGTTTTAGGGTACAAGTGCGCAATGTGCAGGTTAGTTACATATGTATACGTGTGCCATGCTGCTGTGCTGCACCCACTAACTCGTCATCTAGCATTAGGTATATCTCCCTGTGCTATCCCTCCCCCCTCCCCCACCCCACAACAGTCTCCGAAGTGTGATGTTCCCCTTCCTGTGTCCATGTGTTCTCATTGTTCAATTCCCACCTATGAGTGAGAATATGCGGTGTTTGGTTTTTTGTTCTTGCGATAGTTTACTGAGAATGATGACTTCCAATTTCATCCATGTCCCTACAAAAGACATGAACTCATCATTTTTTATGGCTGCATAGTATTCCATGGTGTATATGTGCCACATTTTCTTAATCCAGTCTATCATTGTTGGACATTTGGGTTGGTTCCAAGTCTTTGCTATTGTGAATAATGCCACAATAAACATACGTGTGCGTGTGTCTTTATAGCAGCATGACTTACAGTCCTTTGGGTATATACCCAGTAATGGGATGGCTGGGTCGAATGGAATTTCTAGTTCTAGATCCCTGAGGAATCGCCACACTGACTTCCACAATGGTTGAACTAGTTTACAGTCCCACCAACAGTGTAAAAGTGTTCCTATTTCTCCACATCCTCTCCAGCACCTGTTGTTTCCTGACTTTTTAATGATTGCCATTCTAACTGGTGTGAGATGGTATCTCATTGTGGTTTTGATTTACATTTCTCTGATGGCCAGTGATGGTGAGCATTTTTTCATGTGTTTTTTGGCTGCATAAATGTCTTCTTTTGAGAACTGTCTGTTCATGTCCTTTGCCCACTTTTTTGATGGGGTTGTTTGTTTTTTTCTTGTAAATTTGTTGGAGTTCATTGTAGATTCTGGATATTAGTCCTTTGTCAGATGAGTAGGTTATGAAAATTTTCTCCCATTTTGTAGGTTGCCTGTTCACTCTGATGGTAGTTTCTTTTGCTGTGCAGAAGCTCTTTAGTTTAATTAGATCCCGTTTGTCAATTTTGGCTTTTGTTGCCATTGCTTTTGGTGTTTTAGACATGAAATCCTTGCCCATGCCTATGTCCTGAATGGTAATGCCTAGGTTTTCTTCTAGGGTTTTTATGGTTTTATGTCTAACATTTAAGTCTTTAATCCATGTTGAATTGATTTTTGTGTAAGGTGTAAGGAAGGGACACATTTTCAGCTTTCTCCATATGGCTAGCCAGTTTTCCCAGCACCATTTATTAAATAGGGAATCCTTTCCCCATTGCTTGTTTTTGTCAGGTTTGTCAAAGATCAGATAGTTGTAGATATGTGGCATTATTTCTGAGGGCTCTGTTCTGTTCCATTGATCTATATCTCTATTTTGGTACCAGTACCATGCTGTTTTGATTACTGTAGCCTTGTAGTATAGTTTGAAGTCAGATAGGGTGATGCCTCCAACTTTGTTCTTTTGGCTTAGGATTGACTTGGAAATGTGGGCTCTTTTTTGGTTCCATATGAACTTTAAAGTAGTTTTTTCCAATTCTGTGAAGAAAGTCATTGGTAGCTTGATGGGGATGGCATTGAATCTATAAATTACCTTGGGCAGTATGCCCATTTTCATGATATTGATTCTTCCTACCCATGAGCATGGAATGTTCTTCCATTTGTTTGTATCCTCTTTTATTTCCTTGAGCAGTGGTTTGTAGTTCTCCTCGAAGAGGTCCTTCACATCCCTCCTATGCTGGATTCCTAGGTATTTTATTCTCTTTGAAGCAATTGTGAATGGGAGTTCACTCATGATTTGGCTCTCTGTTTGTCTGTTATTGGTGTATAAGAATGCTTGTGATTTTTGCACATTGATTTTGTATCCTGAGACTTTGCTGAAGTTGCTTATCAGCTTAAGGAGATTTTGGGCTGAGATGATGGGGTTTTCTAGATATACAATCATGTCATCTGCAAACAGGGACAATTTGACTTCCTCTTTTCCTAATTGAATACCCTTGATTTCCTTCTCCTGCCTAATTGCCCTGGCCAGAACTTCCAACACTATGTTGAACAGAAGTGGTGAGAGACGGCATCCCTGTCTTGTGCCAGTTTTCAAAGGGAATGCTTCCAGTTTTTGGCCATTCAGTATGATATTGGCTGTGGGTTTGTCATAGATAGCTCTTATTATTTTGAGATACATCCCATCAATACCTAATTTATTGAGAGTTTTTAGCATGAAGGGTTGTTGAATTTTGTCAAAGGCCTTTTCTGCATCTATTGAGATAATCATGTGGTTTTTGTCTTTGGTTCTGTTTATATACTGGATTACATTTATTGATTTGCATATATTGAACCAGCCTTGCATCCCAGGGATGAAGCCCACTTGATCATGGTGGATAAGCTTTTAGATGTGCTGCTGGATTCTGTTTGCCAGTATTTTATTGAGCATTTTTGCGTCAATGTTCATCAAGGATATTGGTCTAAAATTCTCTTTTTTGGTTGTGTCTCTGCCCGGCTTTTGTATCAGGATGATGCTGGCCTCATAAAATGAGTTAGGGAGGATTCCCTCTTTTTCTATTGATTGGAATAGTTTCAGAAGGAATGGTACCAGTTCCTCCTTGTACCTCTGGTAGAATTCGGCTGTGAACCCGTCTGGTCCTGGACTTTTTTTGGTTGGTAAGCTATTGATTATTGCCACAATTTCAGCTCCTGTTATTGGTCTATTCAGAGATTCAACTTCTTCCTGGTTTAGTCTCGGGATGGTGTATGTGTTGAGGAATTTATCCATTTCTTCTAGATTTTCTAGTTTATTTGCGTAGAGGTGTTTTTAGTATTCTCTGATGGTAGTTTGTATTTCTGTGGGATCGGTGGTGATATCCCCTTTATCATTTTTTATTGCATCTATTTGATTCTTCACTCTTTTTTTCTTTATTAATCTTGCTAGCAGTCTATCAATTTTGTTGATGCTTTCAAAAAACCAGCTCCTGGATTCATTAATTTTTTGAAGGGTTTTTTGTGTCTCTATTTCCTTCAGTTCTGCTCTGATTTTAGTTATTTCTTGCCTTCTGCTAGCTTTTGAATGTGTTTGCTCTTGCTTTTCTAGTTCTTTTAATTGTGATGTTAGGGTGTCAATTTTGGATCTTACCTGCTTTCTCTTGTGGGCATTTAGTGCTATAAATTTCCCTCTACACATTGCTTTGAATGCATCCCAGAGATTCTGGTATGTTGTGTCTTGGTTCTCGTTGGTTTCAAAGAACATCTTTATTTCTGCCTTCATTTTGTTATGTACCCAGTAGTCATTCAGGAGCAGGTTGTTCAGTTTCCATGTAGTTGAGCGGTTTTGAGTGAGATTCTTAATCCTGAGTTCTAGCTTGATTGCACTGTGATCTGAGAGATAGTTTGTTATAATTTCTGTTCTTTTACATTTACTGAGGAGAGCTTTACTTCCAAGCATGTGGTCAATTTTGGAATAGTTGTGGTGTGGTGCTGAAAAAAATGTATATTCTGTTGATTTGGGGTGGAGAGTTCTGTAGATGTCTATTAGGTTGGCTTGGTGCAGAGCTGAAAAAACTCTACTAATATTCTACTGTTGACCTGGAACCTGAAAAAAGATGAAAGCATAAGCAGTCAATTAACCCATAGTTTCTATTTTATATGTACTATATACTGTATTCTTAGAATAAAGTGAGTTGGAGAAAAGAAACTGTTATAAAGAGGAAGAAATATATTCACTATTTATTAGATGGAAGTGAATTATTATACATAAAGGACTTCATTCTCATTGCCTTCATGTTGAGTAGGCTGATAAGGAGTAGGCAGACGAGAGATTTGTCTTGCTATCTTGCAGTGGCAAAGGAAAAGAAAAATCTGTCTATTAGTGGGCTCTTAGAGTGAAAACCCTTATTCAACGATCAACTGTGTGACATAGTGACTTGTGTCACTAAAAAAGTAACTTATCTTTAGAATTTGGAACTCAATAATACTTTTCTTGCACCATAAATGAATGTGAATAAGAATTAACATAACTTAGCCAGGATGCATCAGTATCAATAGGGTATTATTTTTCAAAGATACCTACTGGGTGCAGAAGTCAGAAAAGCAGTTCTTTGTTGAGAAGCTCAGGTTATGTTACATAGTCTTGTACCAACAAGGTCTCATGATTATCAACTTCATTCTCTCTAAGTTGAAACCAAATAAGATATATTTACTTCATTAGAACAAAATGTGTTGTTCTATCTGCTGGATAATTAGTGTATTAATAGTAATTTTGTTACAACAAGATACTCTGTTCCTACTAGCCAAAATATTATCATTATGAATATTCAACTAGCTCAACTCTAGGCTCAACAAATTATAATAAAAGTGGAAAAAATTTTCCAAATAATAAAAGTGCTACTGTGATACCTAAATGTGACACAATACATTGTAAAATATGAACTGTATGAGCACATCTTTAATTTATTATATATTTATCAAAGGACTTCTATAAGTTAGATTTTGGAAGTTGCAGGAGACCAAGATGGAATATACATAGTCTGGGCCTTTAAGGTGCTCATAATACATTAGAGCTGTCTCTATTGAATTTCTGCATTTTTCCAACAGAATTTCCTAACTATGTTTTTTATTCCTTTATCTACTTGTCCATTTAACAAATAACTGTCAGGTGTCTTTAAGGTACTAGGCATCTTTTTTGTTATCATTGTCATTTTTTATTATTTACTACTTTATTAAGGTACTAAGCATTTTTCTTGTTATTATCATCTTTTTTATTATTTACTACTTTATTTAGTGCTTACTCTGTGCCAGAACCCCTTTGGGAGCTTGTAATTATCACTTAGTATGTCGTTACCATATTCAGTATGTGTCAGATATTTTATATCCAACGTGAAGAATTAGAGCTTTAAAAAGTTTGGTAGTGTCCAGGAGCGGTGGCTTACTCCTGTAATCCTAGCACTTTGGAAGGCCAAGGTGGGTGGATTGCTTGAGCTCAGGAGTTTGGGACCACCCTGACTAACATGGTGAAATCAGATCTCTACTAAATACAAAAAATTAGCTGGGCCTGGGTGGCGTGCGTATGTAATCCCAGCTACATGGGAGGCTGAGGTAGAATTTCATGAACCCAGGAGGCGGAGGTTGCAGTGATCTGCTGAGATCGTGCCACTGCACTCCAGCCTGGGTGACAGAGCGAGACTCTTGTCTCAAAAAAAAAGAAAGAAAGAAGAAAAAAAAAGGAGAAAACAAAAATTTGGTGGTATTTAAGGAAAGCAAGCTGAATGAGTAGAAGTTTTCCAGGTAAAGAGTCAGAAGGATGATATTTAGCAGAAGGAAAATTTAACCAGACTGTGTGTTTGGCAGAAGGAACATCTGAAGGAACAGGAGATGAGGCTGCATCCTTGGCAGAAAGAACACCTGACAAGGCTGAATGCTTGGTGAAAAGTACACCGACGGATAGGATATGGTGAATTCCTCTTCAAAGATTTTAGCCTGTAAACATACTTTAAAATTCAAGAGGGGGAAGATTAAGACAGTGAGTTCTGAGTTCCTCATCAAAGAACAAGTATGTCAGTATGTTCAGCTTCTCTGTTCTTTGTTCTCCGTTTTAAAGTTTAACTTCCTCGTTTTTTATGCCTCCTTGCCCCTAGTTTCATTAAACAACCCCCTTCTAGCCTCTAACACCTGCCTTTGTCTTTAGTCGTTCTTAGTCAGCTGCTCTGTCCTTAGTCATCCTTAGACACCTGCTCTGTAACTGTCTTTCCTGCTGAAACTACTCACCCTGCCACTCCAGCTCATACCCCTGCCCTCTTTGAAATAGCCAATCTGAATTAGCTTAGAGTGTGCAGTCCAACCCTATCCAATAGGGAAAAGACACAACAGTAGGGACTAGCTGCGTTAAGAATAAGAACCCTTTCTCCTCCCTTGTCCGGTGTGATCTTGCCATTACTCCACATGCAAGACCACTCTTCTATAGAAGTAAATTTGCCTTGCTGAAAAAACTTGTTGCTGGAGTGCTGACTCTTCTTTGAGGCACAGAAAATTTATTTTGCACAAATTTGGGGGCCCACCCAGCATTCCCATTCTCCTCTGGGGGAGGGTCCAGTCCTCTCCCGTGAGGAGGCACACCTCGCTGCCTCGTTGCAGTGGCCATAAAGGTAAGGAATCAAGACTCAACTGGTGCAATTAATAAACCCGGGCTCTCAGCAATGTGGAAAGAAACAGGCCAGCAACTTGGGGGAAAGGATCTTCACATAACGTGGTGACCAGGTAACTGTGCACAGACCGAGGTAAGAAATATCGTAGGGGTGACAAAGTATTTCCTTGGTGGTCGGGATATTCTGGAGGTTGAAAGTGTGTGTGAATGATCACAAGCACTACTGCTTGCGGTGCTGTTTGTGTGGATGATACTAAGCATTATTGCTGTGAGGAGTGAGTGGGTCCTATCTGCGGTTTTTTATTTGAATAAAAAACCTTTGAAGAGGAATTCACTGTATCCTTATAGGGCTCAGGGCAGATCCTGATATGGGGTTTATACCATGATGCCAATGGTTAGAGGGACCTAAATTTCCTGGGCGAGAAGCAGCCAGAGTGGATGAAGTGAAAGAAGCGTGCAAGGAGCCTCCAGCAGATGGGGCTAAAGGATAGGGAAGAAATCTCTAGCATGCGGGATTGAGCCTAACCAGGACCTAACATGGGAAAAGCCCCAAGAAGACATGGAGCAAAAAAGAAGAGGATAGTAACAAAGACATGCCCCCTGATAGTCCCCTGGGTCTCATGTTAAAATATTGGAAGGATAATGAGAGGACTAAACCTAAGAAAAAGCATTAGATGATAAAATACTGCTGTTTCATTTGGACCCAAGGTCCCATTTTCAAACCCTCAATCTTCTGGCCAAAGTTTGGGTCAAATGAGGATGTAATGTGTCAACTTCTAATTCAATATGTTAATGATAAAAATCTGCTTTCTCAAGAACTAGACTATGCTCTTTGTTGGAGACAGGGACCAGTCCTTATTCCCTTAAAGACAAGTAGGGAAGAAGCCGATCCAGCATCTCAAATTGAAAAGTCAGACGAACTGACTCCCACACCTAAAGCCAGCACATGAGATCCCGTATACCATTTTGCCCTACTCAGTGCCTCTGACCCTTCCCCTCGGGCAGCGGCTGCCACCCCAGATCATACGCCAGATCCTTCCCCTGCTCACGCTGTTCCTCCTCCTTACAACTCTAATTCTTGGGAGTTATCATCCCATGAGACTGTTCCCTTTCAGCCTAAATACCTCTCCCTAAAGGGACTCCAGCATGAGGTACAGCAATGTAAAAAGGACATTCAGAACTTCCCTTTTCCCTCTGCACCTAAGGAGTCAGCCCCAACTCTCTTCCCCTTAAAAGACATGCCACAAGGAGGAGGAGCCATTGTATTTGTGAATGCTCCCTTGACCAGTTCAGAAGTTTGAAGTTTGAAAAAGGAAATTAAGCCATTGTTAGACGACCCTTATGAGGAGGCAGATAAGGTTGATCAGTCCTTGAGACCTCAGTTTTACACTGGGGTTGAGTTTATGTCCATCCTAGGCATCCTCTTTTTGGAGGAGGAAAGAAGCATGATCTGATCCGTAGGGCTGCTATGGCAATTTGGGAATGTGAACATCCTCCTTGTCAAAACTTTCTTACCACAGACCAAAAATTCCCTGCCCAAGATTCCCGGTGTGATAATAACACAGCTCACCAAGAAAACATGCAAGACATAAGGGAAATGATAATGAAAGAAACTAGGGAATCAGTACCCCAAACTCAAAATCTCTCTAAAGCATTTGATATACAACAGGAGAGGGATGAGTGGACTATGAAATTCTTAGACAGACTAAAGGAGCAAATGAGACAATATGCAGGCCTAAATTTGGAAAATCCCCTGGGACAGGGAATGTTAAAGCTCCATTTTGTCACTAAAAGTTGTCCAGATATTTCTTTTTATTTTTTTGAGTTGGAGTCTCTGTCACCCAGGCTACAGTGCAATGGTGCAATCTTGATTCACTGCAGGCTCCACCTCCCGGGTTCACTCCATTTTCCTGCTTTAGCCTCCTGAGTGGCTGGGACTACAGGTGCCCACCACCACGCCCAGCAAGTTTTTTCTATTTTTAGTAGAGACGGGGTTTCTCCGTGTTAACTAGGATGGTCTCAATCTCCTGACATCATGATCCACCCACCGCAGACTCCCATAGTGCTGGGATTACAAGCATGAGCCACTGCACCTGGCCAACATTGTCCAGATATTTCAAAAAAGTCAAAAAATTAGAAGATTGGGAAAACTGACTTCAAGTGAACTTCTCAGAGAGACTCAAAAAGTATCTGCGAAGAGACACAAAGAAAAGCAAAAACAAAAGACAAAACTTATGTTATTCACCTTCCAACAGATGCCTCCAAACCCAAGTACCCCTAAACAGAGCTTCCACTGGGCCAGAAACTATAAAGGTTCCAAACCCTCCTTTAAAGGACCCAAGCTTCCATAGGGAGGATCAAGGCTCTCATCTACCAGGCCCTCTAAATAGTATAGGGGAGTAAAATCAAAGAATCCCAGAACTGAGAGTGGGGAAGGGCAAGGTAGACACTACAAATGTGGAAGAACAGGCCACTTCAAGAGAGAATGTCCCAAATTAGAAAAGGAAAAGGAAGCCCTTCCACTCATGGCTTTTGAGGAAGAATAATGGGATCAGAGGTTCTGTCTCTTTTATCTTGAGTCACACCAGGAGCCGTTGATAAGTCTAGAAGTGGGAACTCACCATGAGTTTATAACTTTTTAGTCAATTCAGGAGTGACTCGATCCTCTGCTTGTTTTCCTCCCATCTAATATTGCCTGCTTTTCAGAGGAACTTTTGGTTTCTGGGGTAAAGGGAGAAGGATTTAAAGCAAAAATTTTAGAAAACACGGAAGTCAGATACCAGGCTCAATCAGCTCATATTCAGCTTTTGTTAATACCTAAAGCAGGGACTAATTTACTAAGGAAGGATTTAATGTTGAAATTAGGCATAGGCCTGCAACTCAGCCCAAGAGGATTCCTCACCTTATTAAAGCTACTCACCACTGCAGATGAAAAATATATTAATCCTAATGTCTGATCCAAAGAAGGAAACTGAGGGAAACTCTGAGTCCCTCCAACCACATAAAGCTAAAAGTCCCCAGGGAAGTAGTAAGGAGGAAACAATACCCCATTCCCATAGAGGACAAGATAGGATTGAAACCTATAATTGAAGGTCTTATTAAAGCTGGGCTTCTTGAGCCTTCTATGTCCCCTTATAACACCCCAGTATTGCCATTCAAGAAATCAGATGGGTCATACCAGCTGGTACAGGATCTTAGGGCTATTAACCAAATAGTCCAAACTACCCACCCCATTGTCCTCGATCCTTACACCATTCTCAGCAAGATTCCATATAATAATCAATGGTTTACTGTAATAGATTTGAAGGATGCTTTTTGGGCATGTCTCCTGGCCGAAGATAGGCAAGATACATTTGCTTTTGAGTGGAAGGATCCCCATTCAGGGTGGAAACAATAATATTGATGGATAATTTTACCCCAAGGGTTCACAGACTCCCCTAACCTTTTCAGTCAAATTTTAGAACAAGTATTAGAAAAAGTTGTCATCCCAAACAAATATGCCTACTCCAATATGTTGATGATATTCTTAGATCTGGTGAAGATATAGATAACGTAGAGCTGGCTTCTCTACACATATTCTCAACCATCTGCAGTTCGAGGGGTTGTGAGTCTCAAAGGGAAAGCTTCAGTATGTAGAACCTGAAATTAAATATTTAGACCACTTGATAAGTGCAGAGAAGTGAAGAATAGGGCCTGAACGAGTTGAGGGAATCATGTCCCTACCCTTGCCTCAAACTTAAACAAGAACTCAGGAAACTTTTGGGTTAGTTGGATACTGCTCCTTATGGATTAACTCACATGCACTAAACAGTAAACTTCTATATCCAAAACTTGCTCAGGTGAAGACTGACCATTTCCTGTGGACTTCTGAGGAAGTTGATCAGGTTGAAGAGCTGAAAAAAAGGCTTATAACCACCGCTGTCTTAGACTTACCTTCCCTAGAAAAGCCATTCCACCTTTTTGTCAACGTGGATAATGGGGTAGCTTTAGGAGTGCTCACTTAAGAACACAGAGGCCATCAGCAGCCCATGGTGGACTTCCTGTCAAAAGTCTTAGATCCAGTTACTTGTGGGTGGCCTCAATGCATCCAATCCCATTGTGGCTACAGCACTAATGGTCAAATAAAGCAGGAAGTTAACCTTTGGAGGAAAATTGACAGTAAGAACACCCCACCAAGTTAGAAGTATCTTAAACCAGAAAGCAGGGAGGTGGCTTACTGACTCAAGAATCTTAAAGTATGAAACTATTCTGTTAGAAAAAGATGATTTAACATTAACCACTGATAATTCCCTTAACCCAGCAGTTTTCCTAATAGGGGATCCAAATCTAAAGAGATAGCACACATGTTTAGATTTAACTGATTACCATACAAAGGTCTGACCAGACCTAGGAGAAACTCCCTTCAGGATGGGACGACACTTATTTATACATGGTTCCCCCTAGGTGATTGAGGCAAAAAGATGCAATGGGTATTCAGTAATTGATGGAGAAACTCTTGAAGAAATAGAGGCAGGAAAATTGCCTAAGAATTGGTCTGCCCAAACCTGTGAGCTGTTTGCACTCAGCTGAGCCTTAAAGTACTTGCAGAACCAGGAAGGAGCCATCTATACCAATTCTAAGTACGCCTTTGGAGGGGCTCATATACTTGGAAAAATTTTGACTGGACGAGGTCTCATTAATAGCAAACATCAAGATATTGTTCATAAGGAGCTAATCACCCAAGTATTGAATAACCTTCAGTTGCCAGAAGAAATAGTGATTGTCCATGTCCCCAGACACCAGAAAAGTCTTTCTTTTGACAGTCTAGGAAATAACCTAGCAGATTACATAGGTAAACAGGCTGCCATTTCTTTTAAAACATCTATTTTTCACAGAATTCTTTACCTTCCTCCTCCTACCATCATCTCCATTCCATTTTCTCTTCCACTGAAAAGAGAAACTAATAAAAATAGGTGCTAAGAGAATTCAGAAGAAAAATGGATATTGCCAGACCAGAGGGAAATGTTGTTCAAACCCCTTATGAGGGAAAACTTGTCCCAACTGCATCAAGGGACCCACTGGGGGCCCCAAGCCATGTGTGACACAGTTCTGAAAGTTTTTGGGTGTATAGGAATATATACTCTTGCCAAATAGGTTACAGACAGTCCCTTAGTATGTAAGAAAACTAATAAACAAACTATAAAAAGATTACCCCTTGGGAGAAGGAGTCCGGACTTAAGGCCATTTCAAAGTATCCAGATTGATTACACAGAGATGCCTCCAATACGTCATCTAAAATATTTACTAGTGATAGTAGTGATAGTAGATCACCTTACTCACTGGGTCAAAGCTATTCCCTTTTCAAATGTGATGGCCAATAATGTAGTTGAGGCCTTAATTGAAAATATAGTGCCCAGGTTTAGGCTAATAGAAAATATTGACTCAGGCAATGGAACCTATTTTGCCTCAAACTATTACATTTGATGCTTGCCTTGTTATACCTTGTGGAGACTTGTCAAGTCAAAGACAGCTCTCCACTTCAGAAAAGTACCTCTGTACTTCCTGGCTCTCCTCAGACTGGACATTAG
Source organism: Pongo abelii (assembly GCF_028885655.2). Classification (NCBI taxonomy): domain Eukaryota; kingdom Metazoa; phylum Chordata; class Mammalia; order Primates; family Hominidae; genus Pongo; species Pongo abelii. Next base: position 47,403,536 of record NC_071993.2, read on the forward strand.
TGAATTTGGATCATTTAGTCTGGGAAAGTCTCAATGAAGACCCCAGTGTCAACTGAGAGTCTTGCCCCATTGACACGGAGTTTTATGACGTAGTTGGTCCAACTATGTGCAAGTGAGAGCAAGGATGGACTGCCCCAATCAGTAGTTGTAATTCCTAAAACCATACATTCATTTTAATAAAGATATTAAACTTTCAGGTAAACTAGTGCAACCCAATGCAGGTTATTATTTCAAACCCTTAAAATTCTTCCCCTTCTCTAAGCTGATTCCCTTCTTTAAGCTGGTTTTATGATATGGGGTCTGAGTTTTCAGAAACAGACCCTATTGGATCTTTTGAAATATGCTTCATTGCTCCCCTACTGCCTACACCTTCCCCTAAGCCTTCTTCCAAAAACTCTCACAATGAAACTGTTGTTCCTCCTCCATCTAATGACAAGACCAAGGTAGGTATTGTAGAAGTTAAAGACCTAAAACAAACTTTGGCAACTCAGACAGGATATCAAGATGTGAATGCCTGGTTAGAATGGATCAAGTACTCCATTTTTACTTTAAACAAAAGCAATGTTATGCTTGTGCACATGGCAGACCAGAGGCACAGATTGTCCCCTTTCCACTAGGATGGTCCTTCAGTTGACCAGGCATGGGCTGTATGGTAGCTCTTTTCCAGGGTTCCACAGCCTGGGGTAACAAGTCGTGTCAATCTCTGTCTCTGCTATAACCCAAAGTTCAACACCCTGAAGGTCAGCCCCCAAGGGCCATCCAGCTTCTGTCTCCCGACACTAAGTTCACATCATGTCTCTCACAACAAGGAGGAAACTTAGCATTGCTTGGAGACCTAAAAGGATGCAGTAAGCTTAAGACTTTCCAAGAGCTTACCAATCAGTCAGCCCTTGTACACTCCTGAGCAGATGTATTGTGGTGTTGTGGTGGACTTTTACTGGACACTCTGCCAAGTAACTGGAGAAGCCCTTGTGCTCTAGTTCAGTTGGCTATACTTTTCACTCTGACATTTCATCAACCACAAAAAAAAAAGGGAAAACACAACATCATAAAGCAAGGGAAGTCCCTTATGGGTCTTTTCACTCCCACATTTATTTAGATGCTATCGGAATCCCACGAGGAGTACCAGATACATTTAAGCCCAGGATCAAATAGCTACAGGATTTGAATTGATATTTTGGTGGGTGACAATAAAAATGTAGATTGGATAAATTACATCTATAATAATCAACAGTGGTTTATTAATTACACCAGGGATGCTGTCAAAGGAATAGAAGAACAATTCAGTCCCACTAGCCAGATGGCCTGGGAAAACAGAATGGCCCTAGATATGATATTAGCTGAAAAAGGTGGTGTTTGTGTTGTGATTAAAACTCAGTGTTGTATCTTTATCCATCGGGGGCGGACAACACTTCCCCCAGTGGGAGCATAACAAGGGCCCTACAAGGATTTACCACTTTATCCAATGAATTAGCTAAAAATTCTGGAGTTAATAACCCTTTCTCAAGATGGCTAGAAAGGTGGTTCAGTAAATGGAAAGAAATCATAGCCTCAATTCTTACTCCTCTTACAGCAGTAACAGGTGTACTCATTCTTGTTGGGTGTTGTGTCATACCGTGCACCCATGGGCTAGTGCAAAGGCTTATAGAAACAACACTTTCTAAAACCTCCCTTAGCTGTCCTCCACCTTATTCAGGTAGGCTTTTCCTTTTAGAGGATCAAGTTGAAAAACAAAGCCAAGACATGTTAAAAAGGTTTGAAGAGGAAGGGCTATACAAATTGAAAGAGGGAATTGTAGAATACAGTGAATTCCTCTTCAAAGGTTTTAGCCTGTTAACATCCTTTAAAATTCAAGAGAGGGAAGATTGTTAAGTATAGTGTGTTCTGAGTTCCTCTTCAAAGAACCAATATGCCAGTATGTTCAGCTTCTCTGTTCTTTGTTCTCCATTTTAAAGTTTAACTTCCTCATTCTTTATGCCTCCTTGCCCCTAGTTTCAGTAAACAACCTCCTCCTAGTCCCTATCACCTACTCTGTCCTTAGTCATTCTTAGTCACCTGCTCTGTCCTTAGTCATCCTTAGTCACCTGCTCTGTAACCGTCCTTCCTGTGGAAACTACCCACCCTGCCACTCTGACTTGCACTCCTGTCCTCTTTGAAGTAGCCAGTCAAAATTAGCTTAGAGTCTGTGTTCCAACCCTAGCCAATACGGGAAAGACATAGCAGTCGGGACTAGCTGCGTTAGAAATAAGAACATTTTCCCCTCCCTTATCCAGTGTGCTCTTGCCATTGCTCCATCTGCAAGACTTACCCTTCTATAGAAGTAAATTTGCCTTGCTGGAGTGTTAACTTGTTGCTGGAGTGCTAACTCTTCTTTGTGGCACCAAAAAGTTATTTCTAACACAAAGCTGCACCCTTGGTGGAGGGAACATCTGATGAAATTCAATGTTTGGGGAAAACAATATCTGGAAAGATTGAACAGTCAGCAGGAGAAACACCTAGGAAAATTACAAGGCCTGTGAAAGAAACATCTGAGAAATTTGCATGGCCACAAGAAAGACCTACGAAGACCACTTGGGAGAAAAAAGAAACATCTGTAGAAACTGAATGTGTGCCAGGAGTAACATCTAATAAAATTGAAGTTTTGGAAGAAGGAACATCTAAGATGATCACATGTCCTACAAAAAAAATAGCTACAAAAGCAAGTACAAATGGTAAGATGCTTGAGTGAACTTTGTAGAGTTTATTGGCATTTTGGATTCCCTAGTGGAAATAGTGGGGTATGGGAGTAGTTGGGAATGACTTGAATGTCTAGATAAGGCAAGCTTAGGCAACACATTTTAATAGTGTAGAAATGAGTAGAGTTTATTCTGTAGGCCCTGGAAAAATTCTCAGAATACTTCTGGCTGTAAATATTAGATGAACTGACTAACAATTGCTAAAACAATAGAAATCAAAGTTGTTTTGGTGGTACAGGGATATTATAGGATCTCACTCCCCCCCCCCATTATTAGTTGTGCTATCGGTAGTGTTTTTTTCATGTCTCCTTTCTTGGTTGGCTAATTAGAAACAGCTCCAATCATCATGCTATCTCAAGACAATATCTGAAGGCTGGGAGGGCTGCTTTTGTTCACATTTTTTTTTAAATAGGAAGAAAACTTGGAAGCTTGCAGTAATCTTCCTGTAACATTTTATTGGCTGGATTATACCACATGCTTATTTCTATACCGATCACTAGGAAAGCAAACATAATCACTGTGATTAGCTTAGAATAATGATTTTTCTTTTAAGATTGGATGGGGGTAATGGAATAATAAATATATAAATGAACTTGTGTTTCTGCAGCAATAAAGAATAAATAATGACTATGCATAGGAAGCCAGCAATGTTTTCTGCAGGAATTCAGTGGAAAAGTTTGAGCAGGGGAGTCACAAGGTTAGATTTGAGTATCAGGGAATTCTGGTCATGGTATAAGGCAGAGATTGGCAAACTTTTCCTGTAAAGTGTCAGATAGTGAATATGTTGGGCCATGTGGTCTCTATTACAGCTATTCAACTCTGCCATTGTAGGGTGAAATGAGTCATAGATAATGTATGGGCAAAGAGGCATGATTGTACTCCAATAAAACTTTGTATAAAAAACGATTTAGTAAGCTGAATTTGGCCTGTGGCCTATAGTTTCTGGTCCTTCATATAGAAGAAAGATGGAGGATAATCACATAAAGATTTAAAGACGAAGCTTTTGTAGTAGTTCATGCGATAGTCTTTTTTTTTTTTTTTTGTAACCAATCTGTGGCCTAGTATCAATCTATTATGAAAGTTTGACCAATCAAGGGTAAAATGAATCAAATTCAGAAGCTCCATTTACACATTTAAACATGTAGGTCCTTCTTTGGCATTATTTTATTTTGATTAATTTTTTTAACTTAAAAAATAAGAACAGTAATTTGTAGGGTTTCTTTTTCCCTGTGAAAGCCATCAGTTAAGGGGCCACATTTAACTAGGAAATATAAATATAAAATAAATAAGTTTGTATTTCCAGTGGCACTGGAAAGATAAAGCAAAGGTAGAAAATAGGTGCAGTTAATATGGCTTAGTGACAATTGAGTTTAAAAAGCTAGGGGACAGATACAATCTCAGGTCATTCATAAGTTTTCAGATTGTGCACAAGCATTTACAATGCTCTTGGGGAAGGAGTAGGAAATTGTCAGGTTAACACAGAAGTGCAAACAGTCATGGGACAGACCAACAGTTTTCTTTACATATTGAGTTCAATGAAACATTCATGTGGGATACTTTCAGTAGGTAATTGGATTATATGCATTTCTAGCTGGAGATAGAACTCTGGTTGAAGATGCAGGCTTAGAATACTTTTATTATAATTATTAGGCAAAGCCGTAGATCTCAATGAGCTTATCCATGATGCAGAAGATGTAAAATAAAAAGAAAGCCATTGACAAAACCCTGGGAATATCAACATTTCACAAGAGTCAAAGGACTTGGTAAAGGAGACTGAGCAGTGGTTAAAGAAACATAGGAGAGGAGTCTGAGAAAGTGATGTTGCAAATTTCTTTTAAATGTGAGAATTTCAAGCAGTAAAATTACTGAAAAGTCTACTGGATTTAACTTACAAGTTCTTCAGTGGTAATCTGTTCAAAAGAATTATTTTAGAGTTGTTGGGTATACTGTTGATGTGGTTGATATTTCTGGTATCCAAGAAGAAATCTCCCAAGATCCTGCCTAACTTTTTGTAACTAAAGCAGCATACATACACAGGGTGTGGGAAAATGTCTAGACTGGTGAGTACACATTCCAACATTTTTCCAGAATTTTCTGCCTCCTTATTATACCACTTGAGTAAGGGGTTTGGAAATTTTAGACTATACTTGGGAATTTGTCTATTTCTTTTGCAGTTCTATCAATTTTTGTATCATGTATTTTAAAACATTTATGTTATTATGTACATAAATATTTAGGACTGTTATGTTTTCTTGATTAATTGAACCATTTGTCACTATAAAATGACCTTGTTTATTGCTGGTAATATTTTTGCTATGAAATGTACTCTGGTATTAATACAACCACTCTTCCTCAGCCTTCTTTTGTCAAGTGTTAGTGTGGTATATCTTGTTTCATCTTTTAACCAATTTTTATCTTTATATTTAAAGTTTATTTCTTATATGCATTATACAGGTAAGACTTGCTTTTTTATCCATTCTGACAATCTGCCTTTGAGCAGAGGTTTTTAGACCAGTTTAATTTATAATGTAATTATTGATATGATTAGTTGTCTGTCATCACACTGTTTGATTTCTATTAGTCCCAGATCTTCTTGGCTTTGCTTTTTTCCTTTTTCTGCTTCCTTCAGACTAGTTTAGTAATTTTTATGATTTAGTTATATGTCTGTATATGCATAACTTTTTAAGTTGTTAATCTAGTTTTACATTTCTTTATGATTTAGTCGTATCTTTTTTGGTATAAGTTTATTTGGTATTAGGTATAACTCTTTGCTGCCTTAGTAGTTGCTTTAGGATTTATAGTGTATGAATTTACCTCATCACAACCCACCTTCAAGTAATATTATATCATAGATGGTATAAGAAATTACAATCATATATTTTCATTTCTTTTCTATCAGCGAGATCCCAGCCTAGATCTGTGGGATTATGGCTTTCGTTAAGTTTAGAACATATTTAGCCAATTTTTCCTCAAATTTTTTATTCTGCCTCTCTTCCTACCTCTTTGGGGACTTATATATTACCTGCTGGAAGTTTGCTCATAGTTCACTAGTGTCTCAAATTTGTGAATCTTTTCTTTCATGATGGCGAATTAATTCATGCTCATATCTACTCAGTGCAGCTTTCATCTCCAGCATTGTAACTTGTATCTCTACAAGTGCAATTTAGTTTTTAAAAGTATCTTCTATTGCTTTACTTATCTTCTTGATTTTTATAGTAGAATAGAGTTGATCCTTTCATTTTTGCTTTTTATGATATGAGCTAACTCCCCACACCTGAGGCAAGGTCTTTCTGAGTATTCATTTTCCTGTGAAGTCTGAGTTTTCCCAGGCAAATCTATAAAAGTAGCCACTCTTCTTGGCACTGTGTGAGCACCAGGTGTGATTTCCTCTAATTTTATAAGCCATCCCCCACCCCCACCTGGTTTGTTCTTAGGTAGTTTTCTAGCTCACATGCAATTTTCAAAATTTTCCTAAATAGTGACAGGGGGTTTCCAGGGGTTTCTTGCCATTGCTTCTGTATCTCTCTCTCCTCCTCAGGGTTTGTTCTGTAATATCTGTCTGTTTTGGTTTTACCAGACTCTAAGCTTCATCAACGTAACCAAGAGAGTCTGGTAGATCCCACCTCAGTTTTTTCTTCCTGTGTCATGTCTTGGAATCTCTGTCAAGGCAGGAAGCTGAAACATTCATAAGGTTTGCTTTCTTTTGTTTTTTTTTTTTTCCATTTTTCAGGGATTATTATCTTCTTTGCCTAATGTCCAGTGTCTGAAAAATTGTTTAATATATTTTTTTTTGATTTTAGTTATTTTAGCTAAGAAGAAAATCGTACCTGTTGCTCTCTCTTGGCTAGAGACAGACTACACTAGAGTTTCAGCACATGCCACAGACTGGCTAAAATGCTTTCCTTCCATTTGCTCAACTGCTTCCTTTTCATTCTTCATTCCTCAGTGTAGCTATATGTTCCTTGGGGGAATTTTCCAGGAGCCTAGTATAGATCTAATTCTTAGCAATCTGTTTTCTTACAGCATCTATCTGAATTTATAACTGTCACTTTTCTGGGGCTTTGTCTTTTAGCACATTTTAAGTTAAACAAGGGCAGAGGTTTTTTGTTTTTTTCTGTTTGATCTGCAGAGCTTCCTATAATGCCTTCCACGTGGTAAGCAATCAATATATATTTGTTCAGTATATGAATTAGTGATTGTTAAAATATGCAGTTCTTTATATCCCAAAAGTACTAATATATTTTACTTCTATCTCCTCCTTGAGACAGATTCAACTAGCCTATCAAAAATCTTGGATGCAGTTCTTTCTTGTGAAAGAGCAAGGGAACTTAAAAAATATCCCTGTGGGCCAGGCGCCGTGGCTCACGCCTGTAATCCCATCACTTTGAGAGGCCAAGGTGGGCAGATCATGAGGTCAGGAGATCAAGATCATTCTGGCTAACACAGTGAAACCCCATCTGTACTAAAAATACAAAAAAAATTAGCTGGGCGTGGTGGTGGGTGGCTGTAGTCCCAGCTACTCAGGAAGCTGAGGCAGGAGAATGGCATTAACCCAGGAGGTGGAGCTTGCAGTGAGTGGAGATCGCACCACTGCACTCCAGCCTAGGCAACAGAGCAAGACCCCATCAAAAAAAAAAAAAAAAAAAAGGAAAAAAAAAATCCCTGTGAACAACTTACAGCAAAAATGAAACAAATGAAAAATAAGCTTCATGTACTACAAAAGGAACTATCAGAAGCAAAAGAAATAAAATCATAGAGAATCAAAAAGTTAAAAGAGAGCAAGAGCTCTGCAGTGTGAGGTATGACATACTAGTATATAGGATACTTTTCGTACTAGCTGACTTACTGAAGTTTAACTGGAGAAAGCAATCTCTGTATTATAGAGTGTCAAATTCATTTAAATAATACAAGTTCTTAACTGTGAATACATCTCCTGAAAATTAAATGCATATTTATTTAAATCACAATTTTAATGGCTATATAGAAGGCCATTATTTGGAAGCCCCATTATTTACTTAACAAATTAATTTTTTTATTTTTAATTTTTTTGTGTTATAATAAGTGCTGCAAGGCATAACTGCATGTAAATCTTTTTCTACCATTCTAATTATTGACTTGGAATAAATTCTTCAATATAAAAATATTTGGTTAAATTATAGGAAGTTTTTAAGAAGTTCTTTGTTCATTACTTCTAAATTGTTCTCAAGAAAATTTATATTCATTTATAGTTCAACAAAGAGAGGGTGAAACGGCCATTCCTCTACCCCCAATAATCGTTTTCCTTTAATTATACACTTGTAATCTTAATATACATGGAGTATAAAGAAAAACATAGAGTAATTTATGACTAGTATATTCAACATCTCGCTCTCTCCTACATAAATAAAATTAATTCAGAGTTCTATGTTAAAAATACTTATTATTTTTATTCCTTAATTAAATATTATATTCTGCCTTATTCTAAAAGAGATTCAAAATTTGTTGATAAAATATATAATAATCAACAAGATACATTTAAAGTATTACTAAAAAAAGAAACAAAAGATATATGGGATAACAGATATTAGATTCTTCAGCCTAGTTTCAGATTTTAATATTATAATTATTTTTAGGGATACTTGCCTTATTTTATAAAGATGAATATTTATGTCTAATGAATATGTAAACTTGTTTATAAAATGTAATGTCATTTTAATTAGTTAACTCTAAATAATCTGTCCTCATTGAGGAGTAATTTTGACTGTTATATTTTTAAAATAATAATTTTCAACTTATAACTTTACTGGATAGCTTCCAGTATTCTTTCCCATAACAGTTGTTGAAGTTACTAGTAACAGAATCTTTCTAACTAGAAGATGTTCTTTTCTCACTATTTTTCAAGTATGTGTGTCATTTGGAAGAGAGTTCAGTAATAAATTAAATACCTCAGAACTAGAAAGGAAAAACATATTCAACAATAGAGGAATTTTATTGGACTAATAAACCAATGTAGGAAGAAGTAGATCTCAAAGTGAATTCTATTTTCTAACAAAATGAATTTTAAGATAAGTATATTTAATGGCAGATTGACTTTAAACCAAGAAGAAGAGAAGAGAAGAAATGCCAATATATTAAATGAAAAAAATAGGGAAGAATTAGGAAAAATCGAAGAACAACAAAAGAAAAAGTTAGAAGTGAAGCAACTTGAACTGGCTCTCCGAATATACAAAATATGGAATTGAAGAGTGTAAGAAGTAATTTGAATCAGGTCAATCAATCTCTGGTAAAAATTTTATATTTCTAACTTTATTTCATCAATATTACTTTTCATATCCCTTCAATTTAGTACGTATTATTCAGAATTATGATAATGCCACTATAATATTTAGGTACAAACTTTTGTATATTTCATTCATAAGTTTTCATTTCTATTGGGTATGTACCTAGGAATGGAATTGCTGGGTCATAAGGTACCTATGCATAACCTTTTCAGCAATCACCTCACAGTTTTCCAAAGTGTGTACTATTTTCCTTTCCCATGGGCAATGTATGAAAGATCTCATTTCTCTATGGCCTCACCAGGCTGGAGTGCAGTGTCGCACTCTCAGCTCACTGCAAGCTCCACCTCCTGGGTTCACGCCATCCTCCTGCCTCAGCCTCCCGAGTAGCTGGGACTACAGGTGCCTGCCACCACGCCCGGCTAATTTTTTGTATTTTTTAGTATAGACGGGGTTTCACCATGTTAGCCAGGATGGTCTGGATCTCCTGACCTCATCATCCACCAGCCTCAGCCTCCCAAAGTGCTGGGATTACAGGCGTGAGCCACTGCACCCAACCATTTGCCAATTTTTATTGTAGGTACACTAGTGGGTGTTAAGTGATATCTCCTTGTGGTTTTGATTTTGCATTTTCTTGATGGCTTGTGATGTTAGGCTTTTCTTCATGCACTTATTGGACACTCTTGTATCTTCTTCACAAAAATGTCTATTTAAATATTTTGCCTATTTTTGTGTATTTTTCCTTTTTACTGATGAGTTGTGAAAGTTATTTGTGCATTTTGAATACAGATTTCTAATCAAATATATAAGTTGCAAACATTTTCTCCACTTTTGCAGTTGTTGTTTTATTTTCTTTGTTACCTCCTTTGAAACACAAATGTTTCTAATTTTGATGAAGCCCAGTACATTTTCTTTTATCATTGTGCTTTTGGTGCCATATCTAAGAAACTATTGCCAAATCCAAGGCCATAATGATTGTTATTGTTATTTTTTATTCTAAGAGTTTTATAGTTTTGTAATTCAGAAACATAAAATCAAATACTGCATGTTCGTACTTAAAATGGGAAATAAATAATGTGTACACATGAACAAAGAGTGTAAAATGATAAGACACCGTAGACTCAGAAGGGTGAGAGGGTGGGAGGGGGAAGGGTGATGAGAAATTACTTAGTGGATACAGTGTACATTGTTCCAGTGATAAACACGCTAAAAGCTCAGACTTAAGTCCTACCCAATATACCCATGTAACAAAATTGCACTTGCACTCCTTAAATTTATACAATTTTAAAAAATGGTTTTAGAGTTTTGGTTCTGTGATTAGTTTTATAATGTTTTATTGTGGTAAAGCATATGTAATAAACTTTGCCATTTTAAACATAAAATTAAGAGGCATTAATTACATTCCGAATGTTGTTCAATCATTAAAACTATGTATTTCCAGAAATTTTTTTCACCCCAAACTGAAACTCTGTACTCATTAAGCAATAATTCCTCATTCTCCCTTTCCTCCCAAGTCCCTGGTAGGAATAAATTTTATGGTATTTTAATTAATTTAAATGTAAACAACTAAATGCAGCTGGTGGCTATCATACTGGACCTCACAGTTCTCACACCACCAGTATCAACCCCTGGACAGATATAATCATTTCTAAGCTGCTTTTGCATTTGTTATTATTCTATTTATGGTAATCTGTAATCTATTCTCCCACAAAGCTGGACTATTCCTGTAAGAACATATCTTATACCATTTCATTCCCAGCTCTGAATCCTCCAGTGGTTACCTATCACAATTAACAAAGAAATCCAAGCTCTTTACTATGGTCTGTGTTTATCTGCTCCTCAGACTGTGTATTCTCCTTTCCTCCTCCCAGTGCCTGCAGCCTGACTGGTCTTTGCAGTGATCTTTGAGCTCATCAAGTGCTGTCTATATTCAGACTCTGCACAGTGTCTCTTCTCTCTGCCCTCTAGACATTCTCTTAACTCACTCTGTCATACCATTCTGACCTGCTCAAGTGTCATCTCCTCAAAAAGATTGTTCCAGAGCTCCCTATCTAAAGTAGCAGTCCCTGACACCCTGAATGTGATTACCCTACCCTATTTTCTTTGTATTATTATACTTTTTATTTAGATAAGGTCTCACTCTGTCACCAAGCCTGGGGTGCAGTGGCACTGCAGCCTCAAACTCTGGGGCTCAAGCAGACCTCCTGTCTCAGCCTCCCAAGTAGCTGGGACCACAAGTGAGCACCACCACACTTGGCTAATGTATTTCTTCATAGCACTTAGTACATCTATCACTTTAGTGTGCAACTGTTTATGCATTTATGTTCTATCTCTGTCACTATACCGCAAGCTCCATAAACACAGACCTTCTCTCTCCAGTTCCCATAATACTACCCAGCATAAAATAGGCTGTAAGTAAACATTTATTGAGTACATAAAAGAAGAATCTTATTCATGTCAAGGCTGTAATCTATGTTAGACTCAAAGAAATAGTCTCCTGACTAAATGGAAGTGTTTCTTTATTGAAGCATGCCTTAAAAAAAAGTGTTGCACATGGTGGATAAGCTTTTGTATGTGCTGCTGGATTCATTTTGCCAGTCTTTTATTGAGGATTTTCACATGACTGTTCATAAGGAATATTGGCCTGAAATTTCCTTTTTTTGTTGTGTCTCTGCCAGATTTTGGTATCAGGTTGATGCTGGCCTCATAAAATGAGTTAGGGAGGAGTCCCTCTTTTACCATTGTTTGGAATAGTTTCAGAAGGAATGGTACCAGCTCCTCTTTATATCTCCCATATAATTCAGCTATGAATTCATCTGGTCCTGGGCTTTTTTTGGTTGGTAGGCTATTAATTACTGCCTCAATTTCAGAATTTGTTATGGGCCTATTCAGGGATTTGACTTCTTCCTGATTTTGTCATGGGAGGGAGTATGTGCCAGGAATGTATCCATATTTTCTAGATTTTCAAGTTTATTTGCAGAGAGGTGTTTATAGTATTCTCTGAGGGTAGTTTGTATTTCTGTGGGATCAACAGTGATATCTCCTCTATCATTCTTTTTTTTTTTTTTTTTGAGATGGAGTCTCACTTTGTTGCCCAGGCTGGAGTGCAGTGGTGTTATCTCAGCTCACTGCAACCTCCACCTCCGGGGTTCAAGCAATTTTTCTGCCTCAGCCTCCCCAGTAGCTGGGATTACAGGCACACACACCACCACACCTAGCAAATTTTTGTATTTTTAGTAGAGATGGGGTTTCACCATATTGGCCAGGCTGTTGTCAAACTCCTGACCTCGTGATCCATCTGCCTCGGCCTCCCAAAGTGCTGGGATTACAGGCATGAGCCACTGCACCCAGCCCCATTTATCATTTTTTATTATGTCTACTTGATTCTTCTCTTTTTTCTCTGTTAGTCTAGCTAGTGGTCCATTTATTTTGTTAATCTCCTGGATTCCCTGATATTTTGAAGGGTTTTTCGTGTCTCTATCTCTTTCAGTTCTACTCTGATCTTAGTTATTTTTTGTCTTCTGGTAGCTTCTGAATTTGTTTACTCTGCTCTAGGTTTTTTAATTGTGATATTAAGGGGTCGATTTTAGATCTTTCCAGCTTTCTGTTGTGGGCATTTAGTGCTATAAATTTCCCTCTTAACACTACTTCAGCTGTGTCTCAGAGATTCTGGTATGTTGTCTCTTTGTTCTCACTGGTTTCAAAGAACTTTGTTATTTCTGTCTTAATTTTGTTATTTACCCAGTAGTCATTCAGGGGCAGGTTGTTCAATTTCCATGTAATTGTGTGGTTTTGAGTGAGTTTCTTAATCCTGAGTTCTAATTTGTACATGTACAAATTAGAGTAAACCATGGAATGTTATGCAGCCATAAAAAAGAATGAGTTCATGTTCTTTGCAGGGACATGGATGAAACTAGAAGCCATCATTCTCAGCAAACTAACACAGGAACAGAAAACCAAACAGTGCATGTTCTCACTCATAAATGGGAGTTGAACAGTGAGAACACATGGACACAGGGAGGGAAACATCACACACAGAGGCCGGTCAGGGGTTGGAGAGGAAGAGAAGGGAGAGCATTAGGACAAATACCTCATGCATGTGGGGCTTAAAACTTAGATTACAGGTTGATAGGTGGAGCGAACCACCACAGCACATGTATACCTATGTAACAAACCTGTGAATTCTGCACGTCTCCCAGAAGTTAAAGTAAAATTTTAAAAACAGATATAAATATTGTATACATAAAAAAGACACACAATGTTTATGAATAGAAAGATTTTATATTGTAAATAAGTCATTTCTACTCATTAAATTATGGTTGAATTCAATCCTACTCAAAATCCTATCAGGTAATTTGAAAATTGACAAGCTAATTTAAAATTTTTTTGAAAACATAAAGGACAAGAAGAACCAAGAAAGTTCTGAAGAAGAACAGAGCTCAAGAATGTATACCATCAGATGTTTTCATCTTTATTACAATTAAAATAAGATGGTATTAGCAGGACATACAAATAGAGAAACCAAAAACAAACTCATACCATCACCTGATTTATCACAAAGGTGAAACTGCAGTGCAGTGAGGAAATAATAATCTTCTCAATAAATGGTGTTAGATAATTTGGATATCAATATGGGGGAATAAAAGAATTTAACTCTTATGTCACAAACAAAAGTCAATCGTAGGTGGGTTATAAAGCTCAATCTGAAAGGTTAAAATTCAAAAACAAAAGCTTCTGTAACATAGAAGAATACCTTTATGACAATGGGGTAGACAAAAATTTCTTAAGCAAGACTAAACAAGCATTAGCTACACAGAAAAAATCTGATAAATTGAACTACATTAAAATTTAGAAATTGGTATTAACGAAGTCACCATTAAGAGAAAGAAAAGACAAGTTAAAGCGGGAGAAGATATCTGCAATGTTTATGTCCAATCAAAAATTTATATCCAGAATATATAAAAATCTCCTACAAATCTTCATATATTCTGGATATAAATTTTTGATTGGACATAAACCAAAAAAAGTCCAGGAGTAGTTGGATTCACAGCTGAATTCTACCAGAGGTACAAAGAGGAGCTGGTATCATTCCTTCTGAAACTATTCCAATAACTATTCCAAAACTATTCCTCCCTAACTCATTTTATGAGTCCAGCATCATCCTGATACCAAAGCATGACAGAGACACAACAAAAAAAGAATTTTAGACTAATATCCCTGATGAACATTGATGCAAAAATCCTCAATAAAATACTGGCAAACCGAATCCAGCAGCACATCAAAAAGCTTATCCACCATGATCAAGTGGGCTTCATCCCTGGGATCCAAGGATGGTTCAACATATGCAAATCAATAAACGTAATCCAGCATATAAACAGAACCAATGACAAAAACCACGTGATTATCTCAATAGATGCAGAAAAGGCCTTTCACAAAATTTAACAACCTTTCATGCTAAAAACTCTCAATAAATTAGGTACTGATGGGACGTATCTCAAAACAATAAGAGCTATTTATGACAAACCCACAGCCAATATCATACTGAATGGGCAAAAACTGGAAGCATTCTCTTTCAAATCTGGCACAAGACAGGGATGCCCTCTCTCATCACTCCTATTCAACATAGTGGTGGAAGTTCTGGCCAGGGCAATCAGGCAGGAGAAAGAAATAAATATTATTCAATTATGAAAAGAGGAAGTCAAATTGTCCCTGCTTGCAGATGACATGATTGTATATTTAGAAAATCCCATTGTCTCAGCCCAAAATCTTCTTAAGCTGATAAGCAACTTCAGCAAAGTCTCAGGATACAAAATCAATGTACAAAAATCACAAGCATTCTTATACACCAATAACAGACAAACAGAGAGCCAAATCATGAGTGAACTCCTATTCACAATTGCTTTAAAGAGAATAAAATACCTAGGAATCCAACTTACAAGGGAGGTGAAGGACCTCTTCAAGGAGAACTACAAACCACTGCTCAATGAAATAAAAGAGGATACAAACAAATGCAAGAACATTCCATGCTCATGGATAGGAAGAATCAATATCATGAAAATGGCCATACTGCCCAAGGTAATCTATAGGTTCAATGCCATCCCCATCAAGCTACCAATTGACTTTCTTCACAGAATTGGAAAAAACTACTTTAAAGTTCATATGGAACCAAAAAAGAGCCCACATTTCCAAGACAATCCTAAGCCAAAAGAACAAAGCCGGAGGCATCATGCTACCTGACTTCAAACTATACTGCAAGGTTACAGTAACCAAAACAGCATGGTACTGGTACCAAAACAGAGATATAGACCAATGGAACAGAACAGAGCCCTCAGAAATAATACCACACATCTACAACCATCTGATCTTTGACAAACCTGACAACAACAAGAAATGGGGAAAGGATTCCCTATTTAATAAATGGTGCTGGGAAAACTGGCAAGCCATATGTAGAAAGTTGAAACCGGATCCCTTTCTTACACCTTATACAAAAATTAATTCAAGATTGATTAAAGACTTAAATATTAGACCTAAAACCATAAAAACCCTAGATGAAAACCTAGGCAATACCATTCAGGACATAGGCATGGGCAAGGACTTCATGTCTAAAATACCAAAAGCAATGGCAACAAAAGCCAAAATTAACAAATGGGATCTAATTAAACTAAGGAACTTCTGCACAGCAATAGAAACTACCATCAGAGCAAACAGGCAACCTACAGAATGGGAGAAGATTTTTGCAATCTACTAATCTGGCAAAGGGCTAATAGCCAGAATCTACGGAAAACTCAAACTAATTTACAAGAAAAAAACAAACAACCCCATCACAAAGTGGGTGAAGGATATGAACAGAAACTTCTCAAAAGAAGACATTTAAGCAGCCAACAGACACATGAAGAAATGCTCATCATCACTGGCCATCACAGAAATGCAAATCTAAATCATAATGAGACACCATCTCACACCAGTTAGAATGGCGATCATTGAAAAGTCAGGAAACAACAGGTGCTGGAGAGGATGTGGAGAAATAGGAACACTTTTACACGGTTGTGGGACTGCAAACTAGTTCAACCATTGTGGAAGACAGTGTGGCGATTCCTCAAGGATCTAGAACTAGAAATACCATTTGACCCAGCCATCCCATTACTGGGTATATACCCAAAGGATTACAAATCATGGTGCTATAAAGGCACATGCACTTGTATGTTTATTGCGGCACTATACACAATAGCAAAGACTTGGAACCAACCAAAATGTCCATCAATGATAGAATGGATTAAGAAAATGTGGCACATATACACCATGGAATGCTATGCAGCCATAAAAGAGGATGAGTTCATGTCCTTTTTAGGGACATGGATGAAGCTGGAAACCATCATTCTCAGCAAACTATCACAAGAACAAAAAACCAAACACTGCATGTTCTCACTCATAGGTGGGAATTGAACAATGAGAACACTTGGACACAGGAAGGGGAACATCACACACCAGGCCCTGTTGTGGGGTGGAGGAAAGGGGGAGGGATAGCAATACGAGATATACCTAATGTAAGTGACTAGTTAATGGGTGCAGCAGCACCCCCAACATGGCACACACATACAAATGTAACAAACCTGCACATTGTGCACATGTACCCTAGAACTTAAAGTATAAAAAAATTATTAAAAATCATTGAAATGTACACTTTAAAAATGAAAAAAAGAGTTTATTTCTATCAGGATTGACTAGAGTGCTCTAGAGTATGACATAGGATAGAGAATGTCTTAATAAGATTCAAAATTCCAGGAATAATGAAACTAGGAAAAAACGTTTTGAAAGATGCCAGGGATTCAACTGCCTCCCTGGCCTTTCCCTGCCAATCAATGTGTCCCAGCAGCCAATTTACATAGCACTATGTGCAGGCTTGTAAATAGCCCTTCCAGTTCTGCTATAATCAAGACCTTATTGTCCATAACTCAATTTGGAGAAGGTTTAGCTGTCTACCAACTCTTGTGCAGAGTTTCTGTGAAGTTTTATTTTGGGTTGCAAGAATCTGGAAAACAAATGCAGATGTTTTTGAGGAAGATTTTGAAATTTGTATTTATAAGGTACCCAAAATGGGATGGAAACTCTTGAATTTGGTTGATCCTCTGAAATACATACCTGTGTTTTGAGATTTGCTTGAGCAAACCTTTAACCATGGAAATTTGAACCAATGATTTCTAGGTTGAAATAATTCCAGTTTTGTCATTTAAATACCACAAATGAATCTGTTTTAGCACAGGGTACAAATATCTTTTTTCCTTTTGTGCATTTGTCAATAGTGTGTTTTGGTAATAAAACACAGCTCTGCATATTAATGAACAGCTCTGCATATTTTTTCTGGGGAAAATTAGCATTCTGTGAACAAAGTCAATAATTTCTGGCCTCACATTAGTTTCCCTATTATACTTAAAACTTAGTTTTGGCCGTGCACGGTGGCTCACACCTGTAATCCCAGCACTTTGGGAAGCGAAGGTGGGCGGATCACAAGGCCAGGAGGTCGAGACCATCCTGGCTAACATGGTGAAACCCCGTCTCTTCTAAAAATACAAAAAAAAAAAAAAATTAGCCAGGTGTGATGGCGGGCGCCTGCAGTCCCAGCTACTCAGGAGACTGAGGCAGGAGAATGATGTGAACCTGGGAGGCAGAGCTTGCAGTGAGCCGAGATCACGCCACTGCACTCTAGCCTGGGTGACAGAGCGAGACTCCATCAAAAAAAACAAAAACAAAAACAAACAAAAAAACAGTTTTGAAAATATCTTAGTGTTAAATTTCCAATGCTTCAATATTACAATTAAAGCCTGGCTTTACTGAGAGCAGAAACATAATGCAGAAAAGAAAAAAGACTAACAGTCTGTAGATTGCTGGATTTATGTGGATATGATGGGGTTGGTGTTTAGTGATTTCTCCCTTGAGTCATAGCAAAGGTGCTTTTGTGAAGCATAGCTCTTTCATAAATATACTTTCCAGCCATTCAGCATTACCTATCTTTTGGTTTCTTTTGCTTTGGGTTTCTGCTCCCATATCATTTCTGGAAACAAATTACAGTAACAAATTTATTGAGAGCTGGCATTGTGAATTGTGCCTAGGTCTTAATTCATAAACAGAAGGTGAATTCTGCTGAAAGATGCTTAATACACTGCCCCCCAAATCAAGAGAAACGGGCCATTCTGGGACACACATAGCCTGTCTCATACAGGGGTCAGGAAGCAGAGATATCAGGGAATTGGGACTATGTCTTTATGATAGATATGGTTAGGCTTTGTGTGCCCCCATCTCATCTTGAATTATAATTCCCCAGGTGCTAAGGGAGACACCTGGTGGGAAGTGATTGGATCATGGGGGGCAGTCTCCCCTATGCTGTTCTTGTGATACTGAGTGAATTCTCATGAGATCTGATGGTTTTATAAATGGCGGTTTTCTCTGCACACACATACATGTTCTTTCTCCTGCTGCCATGTAAGAAGGTCCAGTTTGCTTCTCATTTGCCTTTTGCCATGATTGTAAGTTTCCTGAGGACTCCCCAGTTATAAGGAACTATGAGTCAATTTAACCTTTTTGCTTTATAAATTACCCAGTCTTGGGAAGATTTTTATTGCAGTGTGAGAATGGACTAATACAGTAAATTGGTATTGGTAGAGTTGAGTACTGCTATAAAGATACCCAGCAATGTAATAGTGACTTTGGGTCTGGGTAATGAGCAGAGATTGGAACAGTTTGAAAGGCTCAGAAGAAGACAGAAAGATGTGAGAAAGTTTGGAAGTTCCTAGAGACTTGTTGAGGTTTTGGCAAAATGCTCATAGTGATATGGATAATGAAGCCCAGCCTGAGGAGGTCTCAGATGGAGATGAGAAACCTATTGGGAACTAGAGCAAACGTCACTCTTGCTATGCTTTAGCAGAGATTGGCAGCCTTTTCCCCCTGCCCTAGAGAGCTGTGGAACTTTGAACTTAGATGATCTGAAATTAAAACTTACATTTAAAAGGGAAGCAGAGCATAAAAGTTTGGAAAAAATTGCAGACTGATAATGCTATAGAAAAGAAAAACCCATTATTTGGGGGAAAATTCAAGCTAGCTGCAAAAATTTGCATAAGCCACAGGGAGCCTAATGTTAATCACCAAGACAATGGGGCAAATGTCTCCAGGGCATGTCAGAGACCTTCACAGAAGACTTTCCCATCACAGACCAGGAGGCCTAAGAGAAAAAAATGGCTTTGTGTGCAGGGTCCAGGCCTTGCTGCTTTGTGCAGCCTTGGTACTTCGTGCCCTGTGTCCCAGCCACTACATCTGTGACTAAAAGGGGCCAAGGTACAATTCAGACCATTGCTTCTGTAGGTACAAGCCCCAAGCTTTGTTGGCTTCCACGTGGTGTTGAGCCTGTGAATGCACAGAAGTCAAGAATTGGGGTTTGGGAACCTCCACCTAGATTTCAGAGGATGTAAGGAAAAGCCTGGATATACAGGCAGAAGTTTGCTGCAGGGGTGGAGCCCTCATGGAGAACCTCTGTTAGGGCAGTGCAGAAGAGAACTGTGAGGTCAGAGCCTTCAAACACAGTCCCCACTGGGGCACTGCCTAGTGGAGCTGTGAGAAGAGAGCCACTGTTCTCCAGATCCCAGAATGGTAGATCAACCAACAGCTTGCACTGTGCATCTGGATAAGCTGCAGACACTCAATGCCAGCCCATGAAAGCAGCTTGGAATGGGGCTGTACCCTGCAAAGGCACAAGGGCAGAGCTGCTCAAGACCATGGGAGCCTACTTCTTGCACCATTGTGACCTAAATGTGAGACATAGAGTCAAAGGAGATTATTTTGGAGCTTTAAAATTCAATTACTACCCTGCTGGATTCCAGATTTGCATGGGGCCTTTAGCCCCTTTGTTTTGTCCAGTTCTCCTATTTGGAATGGGAGCAGCCTCATCCAATGCCTGTACCCTCATTGTATCTTAGAAGTAATTAACTTCCTTTTGATTTTATAGGCCATGCTAATCAGCGTTCAGTTCCAGATTCCAATTTATTCTCAGTGTGCCTGTATAACTTTTCTTTCCATATATATAGAATTAAATTTCTATCACTTATTTGAATGTTATAGAATACTGTTCATATATTTAAAATAAAACCACCAGGTATAATGATTTCTGGCTTAGTATAAAAAAGCTTTTACCCAGATGGTGTTATTTACATAGGTGGATGTGTCTCCATAACATTCAGACAAGAAAAATGAATTGAGCTGTCATATGTTGCCATGACTCAGCCTCTGAAGATACTATGAAAAAATCCAAATTTCAGCAAAATTATATAGTTGTTTTCAGTACTTCTGAAGGTGGTATATCAAGAATTCTGATGCTACTGTTTGAGAAAACAGATTCTGTTGTTACCTAGAAAATCAACTGCAAGGCATCTTTATAACCTTACCCCATGTAAAAAAAAAATATTGAAATGTACTAATAAATGCAGACTATATTACTTGAAAACTGGTAATACAGAATGCCACTTTTAATATTTGAGAATATGACTTTTTGGTAAAAATAACATAAAATAAAACCTCTGGTAAGCCTTGGGTAGTTAAATTTACATCAGCGTAAAGTAGGGAGAAAATCTGCAAAAAATAAAAACAAAGAAACAAACAAAAATCTACACCAAAAAAACCCTAACATCCACCAATGCATACATATTGATCTTTGTGCTGGGAAAATCTAAAGCATAACATTTTAGTTAACTTGATAGTTATTTATTTTGACTATATTGGCATGCTGATAAAACTGCTTATATTTAATTTGAGTGAAACATGTCCACGTTATTAAAAGTGTTGCTTTGTACTATGAATGATGGATGTAAACTCTTGATCCTCACCCAAATAAATATGGCAACACTTTCTTCTGCTTCTTTCAAACTGAGGCATTATGAAAGCTCAAATTTGAAGTGAGAGGGACTTAACATCAGAGCCTGTAAAACCAAGAGGGATGAGGTAGGATGGTCAGCTCTGATGCTCAGGGTGGCCTGGGGAAACTCAATATAATGCTGTCAACTATGAAGCTTACTGGATAAAACTACAAATAGGCTGATCTCATTTCTCAGAAGTAAGCCCACACTCCCCTTTCCAAGAAAGTAAAAAACAAAACAAGCAAATAAAACTAAAAATACAAATTTGAAAATACCATGGCTTAAATTTGGTGGGAAGAAGCCTCTGGGATCAAAAATAGCTGTGCCAAAAGAATTGAGCCAGCTGGGTGTGGTGGCTCATGCCTGTAATCCTAGGACTTTGGGAGGCCGAGGTGAGCAGATCACCTGAGATCAGGAGTTCGAGAACAGCCTGACCACTATAGTGGAGCCCTATCTCTACCAAAAATACAAAAAATTAGCTGGGCATGGTGGCAGGTGCTGTAATCCCAGCTACTTGGGAGGCTGAGGCAGGAGAATAGTTTCAACCCAGGAGGCAAAGGTTGCAGTGAGCCGAGGTAGTACCATTGCACTCAAGCCTGGGCAACAAGAGCGAAACTCCGTCAATTAAAAAAAAAAAAAAGAATTGAGCCAGAATAAAATGTAAATGTATTTAAGAGTTATTAAGGGGAATGTTTCTAGCACATAAGTATTTGTTCCACATCTTATTATATTATATTAGCAATATCCTTTCATGTAATATCAGCTTCTCCAAGATAGGGATGTCAAAGACAAACTAAGACAAGTGCCTAATATGTCATAGGCATTTTGTTCTCAAATTTAACATACTTGTAATGATTATATAAATTTTACTGAATTGTGTTTTATGTGTAAACCTCACCTAAAGGCATTATCCAGTACATACAACCTTCAGTCTTTTCTGGGATTTTCTGTTGCTTGATTTCAAATCAACCTTTATGAAATTCTAGCAATTTCTCCAGTCCCAGATGTAAAAATAAAAAAGCAGAAATAAAGCCAAATTACCCCCAAAAGAATATGCATTATACATATAGAACAAATGAAACCAAAACCACATAAGTTAAACACAAATCTACTGGTTCAAAATTCAGCCTAACTTCAACAGTACCAGGCAAAAACCATTTGAAAAAATTACCAAAGTCACAACACAGAAACCCTTAGTCTATTATGCCAATAAATATTGGGGAACCTGCCCCGATACTCACGCAGGTTCTTTTCTATTTTCCTTGAGCGTCAGCTGGTTTGAGAAATAAAGGGACAGAGTACAAAAGAGAGAAACTTTAAAGTTGGGCATCTGGGGGAGACTTCACATGTCAGTAGGTTCCGTGATGCCCCCCAAGCCACAAAACCAGCAAGTTTTTTTAGGGACTTTCAAAAGGGGAGGGAGTGTACGAATAAGGTGTGGGTCACAAAGATCATGTACCTCACAAGGTAACAGAATATCACAAGGCAAACGGAGGCAGGGTGAGATCACAGGACCACAGGACCAGGGTGAAATTAAAATTGCTAATGAAGTTTCGGGCACCATTGTCACTGATAACATCTTATCAGGAGACAGGGTTTGAGAGCAACCGGTCTGACCAAAATTTATTAGGCAGGAATTTCCTCTTCCTAATAAGCCTGGGAGAGCTATGGGAAACTGGGGTTTATTTCATCCCTACAGTTTCAACCGTAGAAGATGGCCACACCAAAGGGGGCCATTTATAGGCCCACCCTCGGGGCTGCATTCTCTTTCTCAGGCGTGTTCCTTGCTGAGAAAAAGAATTCAGCAACATTTCTCCCATTTGCTTTTGAAAGAAGAGAAATATGTCTCTGTTCTGCCCAGCTCACTGGTGGTCAGAGTTTAAGGTTATCTCTCTTATTCCCTGAACAATTGCTGTTATCTTGTTCTTTTTTCAAGGTGCCCAGATTTCATATTGTTCAAACACACATGCTCTACAATTTGTGCAGTTAACGCAATTATCACAGGGTCCTGAGGTGACATATATCCTCCTCAGCTGACAGGATTAAGAGATTAAAGACAGGCATAGGAAATCACAAGGGTATTGACTGGGGAAGTGATAAGTGTCCATGAAATCTTCACAATTTGTGTTTAGAGATTGCAGTAAAGACAGGCATAGGAAATTATAAAAGCATTAATTTGGGGAACAAATAAAGGTCCATGAAATCTTCACAATCCACATTCTTCTGCCATGGCTTCAGCCAGTCCCTCTGTTTGGGGTCCCTGACTTCCTGCAACAAATAAAAAATTAGCATTTAAAAAATACATTAAATATAACAGAATGTATACAATCACAATAAAATATTTTTAAATGATAATCTTATTTTCAAATATTTACCATATTTAGACAAGACTTTTAATGAAAAATACTTATAGCTACAATGTATGAATTAAAACAGCCCTGGAAGAAATAGTAATTCTATTAATAATAAAGATTAAGGCAGGGCACAGCGGCTCACACCTATTATCCCAGCACTTTGGGAGGCTGAGGTGGGCGGATCACTTGAGGTCAGTGACCAGCCTGGCTAACATGGTGAAACCCCATCTCTACTAAAAATACAAAAATTAGCCAGGCATGGTGGCAGGCATCTGTATTCCCAGCTACTCGGGAGGCTGAGGCAGGAGAATTGCTTGAACCTGGGAGGTGGAGGTTGCAGTGAGCTGAGATTGCACCATTGCACTCCAGCCTGGGTGACAAGAGTGAGACTCCATCTAAAAAAAAAAAAAAAAATTAAAGCTTCGAGGTTGTGGAATAATTTATCCTGGACACACAGCTAATGACCCAAATCAAGCTCAGATGTGTTTGATTTTAAAATTCTGCTTTTTCCACTGTGGACAATGTTGATGTAACAGTTAAATCTTGGTCTCAGAGTTGGTGGTTGGGAATAAATCAAGGCAAGTACTATTACGCTTTGTTTTGTATTCTTTATCACCAACGTGTTCTTCTCTAATATGTCAATATTTACATTTGGACCACAGCTGACTTTTACTGAAGTCTACTATAAAACATGGTTAAATTGAAAATTAATGTGATCACAAAATGATTTGTCATGAAACCAGGTATATTTTTCAAGTTTCAGTTCAGTCACAAATTTGTATCTATTTGAATTTTTTGAAAATTTCTGACATATACTCAAGTAAATATCAAATGTATTGTTTTACTCAATTTTTTGGATTCAATTATAAATAACATATATTCGTTTGTTGTTATATTTACTTTTGACCAAATTTGACTTTCCAAACAGGAAAAGCTAAAGCATTTTTTTCAAAGGTTCAAGGGACTTCAGCTTACTGGTATCAAATGTTCTGTAGTAAAACAAACAGGCAAATAAAATCTAATATTTTTATCAATAATAATTTAATAGTTTTATGTCTGAGAACCTAAGAAACAAAGACATCAACTCCAGATGATGTCAATTGCATAATTACACTGATAAGATAGAAAATGATTATCAGAGTCTAACAAATGATGGATATGGCAACCTAACACTTGACAAAACCATTCAGGATGTGTTAGACAAACAAGAAGGTACTACTAATATAAAGCATTTTCTTCCTCTAACTGTAATTTTTTTTTTTTTTTTGAGATGGAGTCTTGCTCTGTCGCCCAGGCTGGAGTGCAGTGGCACAATCTCGCCTCACTGCAAGCTCTACCTCCCAGGTTCACGCCATTCTCCTGCCTCAGCCTCCCGAGTAGCTGGGACTACAGGTGCCCACCATGATGCCTGGCTAATTTTTTGTATTTTTTAGTAGAGACGGGCTTTCACCGTGTTAGCCAGGATGGTCTTGATCTCCTGACCTTGTGATCCACCCGCCGTGGCCTCCCAAAGTGCTGGGATTACAGGCATGAGCCACTGCACGTGGCCCAACTTTACTCTTCATTCTCAACCTTACAACCATTAGATACTCATGTACACAGAATAAGAAAAATCAACTTTTTTCCTTGAAGGCAATGTTTCATCTTGTATTTTACAATATCTGTTCCACATTGCTGTGACAATGCTGTTGAAGTGCACCTTCCTTCCTTCACCAAAAGATCACCTGTGTGAATTTGAATAGATGGTCACTGGAGGGGACCAGCTTGGCACACTGGGTTGAATTGTCTCTTTGCTTTTCAGGCAAAGTGGCTTTGAAAAGACTGAAAATAAAGTGACTGCTGATTAAGCAGATGGCTTGCCATGTAAATAGGACAATTGTTTGAAAATCACATCGCATGAAGTACAACTATTAAAATGTGAAATGCATGACACAAATATTGCACAAAAAAATAGAATGAAAATGATGAATACAGTCAAAAAAGACAGCCAAACTCCATTTTAGCAATAAAGTAAAATATAATCTACTGTCAGGGGAAGGTAACTTGAAGTACTTGAGATGTTCTTTAATTTAAAAATCCAAAAATATTTTTAGCTTTAGTTACTATAAAAAGTCTTTCAGCATTTTCCATTTGAAATAAAATTTTAATTTCATGCTTTGTCAGTTTAGTTTCCCTAAATAAATAGAAAATAGTAAAATATCACATACTAAAAAAATCAACTTCTTTGGTAATAAATCAGTTCAACTGTCAGACCAAAACATAGTTTCATTTTACCCAGTGTCGTGCTGACCAATTTGATCAAACAACACTTCCTTATAACTAAGAGAGATGCAAAGATGTAGACTTTATGTTGAGTGAGACAGGTAAGGATTACTAGGAGCTAGATAATTATTTTACTAATCAAGGTCGATTTGCATTACTATTTTGTCTCTATGTTGATTAATGGTCTTCATTCAAGAAAATTTTTTTAAAAACTTACCTTCTAAGTCAGACAAAATATTAACAAAAAGGCATAGAAATGAAGGCATTTAACACACTCATAGTTTACATTTTAAAATTAAAATATTTCTAGAAATAACAAAAAAGAAAAAAGACAGATATAAAAACAAGTGAACTTAATTTTTGGTGCAAAGCACTCATTACTAAGCCTAACACAAATATTTTGGTAAAGGCTTTCTAACACTGACATTCTTCTTATGACTTAAAAGAGCCACTAATTTTACTTTTGAAATATATTTAGTCTTAATATTAAAAGCTAAAAGGAGCCTATTATTTTATTTATAATTTGTGGTCTGCATGTACATCATCATCCATTGAGTCGACTAAAGTTTCTGAAAGTTTCAGAAACAGTAACATAAGAATACTTTTTCTGGCCATGCACGGTGGCTCATGCCTGTAATCCCAGCACTTTGGGAGGCTGAGGTGGGGGGATTGCCTGAAGTCAGTCATTTGAGACCAGCCTGATGAACCCGGTGAAACCCCATCTCTACTAAAAATACAAAATTAGCTGGGCATGGTGGCACATGCCTATAATCCCAGCTACTCCTTTAATGACCACATGTGAAGTTTCTTTTGAACTAATTTTAACTACCTATTTCTATTGCTTTTTTTGCTCCTATTAGAAAAAATATTAAAGTTCCTGTTACTACAAACATAATCTATTCACATCTAAGCATAGTGCTTATCTTAAAAGATCCGTATGCTTGGGATTATGGAAATCTTATTCTCCATTTAAAATACTGCTTTTCAGTAAGCCAAATGGGGCAATTGTGGCTCAAAATCTTAAGTTACTAAATATTAATACCATCATCTAGATGGAACTTTTAGTCATCTGCATGTTCAAATTGTTTTAACTTCTAATAAGTCAGAAACTATAAATTTTTATAAACTGTAAAAATAAACTAAAAATATATCTATCAATGCATTTTTCTCAGTTTTAAAATACTTAGCCCAGGATTATTTCTAGTTGACATACCTCTAGATTTCAGATGATGTGGATGTAGAAACTAGAAAAGTCCTGGTTGACTCTGCTTCACTTTCTGCCTTCATTTAGCACACAAACATAGCAGCACAATGAAGGCCAGCAATGCTACCCCTTTTGAAAAACACACCAGTGCCCTTCTAGGGAGAATATAATGTGTGAAAAGATTCATCTGAAAGTCATGCCATCTTCTTTTTGATTTACAGACTTATATATGACAAATAATAGAAATAAAAATTTAACACTGTCATATAGTCAGAAAATTATTCTAAAAATTCCTTCTGACACATTATTCTTCTTCACCAAAATGGTTGTGATGAAATGATTGCCTTTGCAGGACTGTTGTCTTAAATAAACAATACTCCCATTTCATTTTTCTTGAACTTTAACCATAATGCTTTCATGCTTTTTCTAGAAACTTTATTTCCTAATTATGTCACTTAGGTATGATTACCATAGCTTCATATTTTCAAAAATGGTTCTAAAAAAACTTAAACCACTGACCATCTTTGTTTCCCAAAGGAGTAGGGTAATAAATTAACACTATCATATAGCATACTGTAAACAGATGAAAAATAAAGATGTAGAGCAGGGGTGTCCAATCTTTTGGCTTCCGTGGGACACACTAGAAGAATTTTCTTGAGCCATACATAAAATACACCAATGATGATAAAAAAGTCACAAAAAACTCATAATGCTTTTAGAAAGTTTATGAATTTGTTTAGGGCTGCACTGAAAGCCATATTGGGCCACATGCAGCCTGTAGGCCATGAGTTGGACAAGCTTGATGTACAGTCATTTATTTTAGCTGCACACTCAAGACTAAGGCTGAGAGCTTTCAGAGAAAATAGCTTATAGGATGTCAGGAGACCTGTTACAGAAACATTCACCCCTATGTCTAAAGGCAACAAAATTCTATGTCTTCCACCCTAAATTTCAACCATTAACCAAAACTGGAGAAATCTAACATGACATTATATCACAAAGTATTTTATTATTTGTATTTTGGATTCAAGGATACACGTGCAGATTTGTAACACAGGTATACTGCATGAAGTTGAGATTTGGGCAATTAATAATCCCATTGCCCAAGTAGTGTACATTATACATGACAAGTACTTTTTAACCCTTGTAACCCTTCTCCCTCCACTTTGGAATCCTTAGTGTTTATAGTTCTCATCTTTGCTTCCATGTGTACCCAATGTTTAGCTTCCACTTATAAGTAAGAAAATGTAGTATTTGGTTTTCTGTTCTGTGTTAATTTGCTTAGGATTGTGACCTTGAGCTGCATCCATGTTGCTGCAAAGAGTATTACATGATTCTTCCTCAGTGGCTGCATAGTATTGGATGGTGTGTAATTACCTAATTTTAAAAATCCATCTTAAGATTTATGAGCACATGGTTTCATTCCATGTCTTTGCTATTGTGACTAGTGCGGCAATAAACATACGAGTGCAGGTGTATTTTTGGTAGAATAATTTATTTGTATTTGGGTATATGCCCAGTAGTGAGGCTGCTGGGTCAAATGGTAACTTTAGTTTTACTCCTTTGAGAAATCCCCAAAATGCATTCTACAGGAGGTGAACTAATTTGCATTCCCCCTAAGAGTATATCAGGCTTCTCTTTTCTACACAATTTTAACACCTGTTTTTTTTTTTTTTTTACTTTTTAATAATAGCCATTTAGACTGGGGTGAGATGGTATCACATTGTGGTTTGGATTTACGTCTCTCTAATCATTAGAAATATTGACCAATTTTTCATGTTTGTTGGCTGCTTTTTTTGTCTTTCTTTTAAAAGTTTATGTTCACATTTTTGTTAACATTTTTTCTTAAATTCCTTATAAAACGTATATATTAGTTATTTGTTGTATGCAGTTTACACATATTCTAGCCCATACTGTAGGTTGTCTGTTTATTTTGTTAATAGTTTCTCTTGCTGTACAGGTCACAATTTTTAATTTTTATTTTTGTTGCTTTCACTTTTGAGGATGTAGTCATTAATTCTTTACAGAGACCAATGCCAAGGAGAGAATTTTCTAGGTGTTCTTCTAGGATTTTTATAGGTTGAACTCTTACAGATAAGTCTTTAATGTATCTTGAGTTAATTTTCTATATCATGAGAAGTAGGGGTCGAGTTTTCCTCTTCTGCGTATGACTAACCAGTTTTTCCAGCACCTTTTTTTCAGTAGGGAGTTCTTTCTGTTGATGCTGTCAAAAATCAATTAATTGTAAGAGTTCAGCTTCATTTCAGGGCTCTCTCTTCTGTTCAATAGGGGTGTGTGTGTGTATCTGCATCCATATTATATTGGTTACCGTAGCTTGTGGTAAAGGTTGAAGTTTGGTAACATAATGTCTCCAGGTTTATTCTTTGTTTAGTATAGCCTTGGCTATTTGAGCTTTTTTGTTTTCATATAAATTTTAGAATAGTTTTTTGTCTAATTTTATAAAAAATGGCATTGGTAGAGTGATAGAAATAGAAATAAACTGTTGATTGCCTTGGGCAGTATGATCTTTTTAATAATTCTAATCCATTAGCATGAAATACTATTCCATTTATTTGCACTGTGTCTGATTTCTTTCAGTAGTGGTTTGTAGTTCTTCCAGTAGAGATATTTAACTTCCTTTGTTTAATGGATCACTATTTTATTTTTTGTTTCTGGCTATTGTAAACTGGATTGTGTTCTTAATTTTGCTCTGCTTAAGTGTTACTGGTGTATAGAAATATTGCTCATT
The DNA here is from genome assembly GCF_028885655.2 of Pongo abelii. Lineage (NCBI taxonomy): Eukaryota > Metazoa > Chordata > Mammalia > Primates > Hominidae > Pongo > Pongo abelii. The sequence continues at coordinate 47,432,994 of NC_071993.2, forward strand.
TTTGAATGTTGTTTTGCTTTTTGTTGTTGCTGCCCTGAGATTTTGCTGAAGTCTTTTATTAGGCTTAAGAGTCTTTTGGAGGAGTCTTTGAAGTAGGTAGACAGTTATATCATCAGTAAAGATAGATAAGTTGACTTCCTCTTTTCTTATTTGAGTGCTTTTTCTTTCTTTATCTTGCCTGATTGTTCTGGCTAAAACTTTCAGAACTATGTTGAATACAAGTGTTGAATACAAGTGCACATTCTTTTATTATTTCAATTTTTAGGAAGGATGCATTAATCTTTCATCTGTTCAGTATGATGTTGGCTGAGGATTTGTCTTATATGGCTGTTATTATTTTGAGGTATGTTCCTTCAATTCATCATTTTTTGAGAATTTTTTTCATAAATAGATATTACATTTTATTAATTGTTATTTCCACATCTATTGAGATAATGTGGTTTGTTTTTTTAATTATTTTCATATGTTAAATTACATTTATAGATTGCACATGTTAAAACATTCCTGCATTCACAGAATAATGTCCACATAGTTGCAGTGAAATAACTTTGATTTCCTGACTCAGTTTGCAAGCATTTCATGAATAACTTTTGTGTCTGTATCCATCAGGGATATTGGCCTGTAATTTTTTTTGTTGTGTCTTTACTGGATTAATATATCAAGATGAGACTAATATTATATGATAGAATTAATTAGGAAGAAGTCCCACTTTGATTTTTTGGAATACTTTCTGTAGAATTACAGCCAACTCATTTTTGTATACGTGATAAAATCATGCTGTGAATGCATCTGGTTTAGCACTTTTTATAATTGGTAGTTTTTTTTTAATCACCAATTCAATTTACTTACACATTTTTGGTTTCTTCAAGACTTCTGTTTATTCCTGATTCAATCTTGGGAGGTTGTATGTTTCTAAGAGTTTATTCATTTCCTCTAGATTTTCTAGTTGATGTGCACAGAGATATTTATAGTAGTCTGCAAACATCTTTTGTATTTTTGTGGGATTGGTTGTCACAACTGTAACATTCAAATAGATGCATAATGAAAGTGTAACTAAATTCAGTATCTCCTCATAATAAATCTCTTGAACTAGTTATAAAATAAATGCAATTCAAGGTAATGTCATGTGTAACAATGATGCACACCTAACGACATACTAAATAAGGAAAAACTGTAAGCCTTTTCTCTAAGAGCTAGAACAAGACAAGGATGTCGAATTTCTCCAATCTTTTTTTTTTTTTTTTTTTTTTTGAGATGGAGTCTCGCTCTGTTGCCTAGGCTGGAGTGCAGTGGTGCAATCTTGGCTCACTGCAAGCTCCACCTCCCAGGTTCATGGTATTCTCCTGCCTCACCCTCCTGAGTAGCTCGGACTACAGGCACCCACCACCATGCCTGCCTAATTTTTGTATTTTTAGTACAGATGGGGTTTCACCTTGTTAGCCAGGATGGTCTTGATCTCCTGACCTCGTGATCCATCCACCTTGGCCTCCCACAGTGCTGGGACTACAGGTGTGAGCCACCATGCCCAGCCCAATTTCTTCCATCTTACTGAACATAATACAAAATGACCAAGACAGAAAAATTATTCAATAAAATCAAAGCAATCTTAAATAAAATGAAGAAAATAAATTATATTTTCCTTGCAGATGACATAATCTTAAGTATAGAAAAACCTAGGACTTCACAAAAAATTATTAGAATAAACAAATTTATTAAACTTGCAGGATACAAAATCAACATAAAAAATTCAGTAACATTTCTATATACTAACAATAAAGTATCGGAAAATAAAACCAAAAAACAATCCCATCTACAATAATTGCAGCAGTAACTATACTTAGAAATGAATGTAACCAAAAAGGTGAAAGATTGGTACATTATAATCTAAAAAAAAGGAAGTTAGAAAATAAATAATATTCAAACAAAAAGATATTTCTAATTCATAAATGGGCATGATTAATATTGTTAAATATCTGCATTACACAAACTGATATACAGATATAATAAAAATTCTATTAAAATAACAGTTAAATTCTCCACAGAAATGGTTTTAAAAAATCTAAAATGTATATTAACCCACAAAAGGCCTTGAATAGCTAAGAAAATCAAGCAAAAAAATGAAAAATAAAAGGCTGAAGGAATCACTCTACCTGACTTTTAAATGTCCAACAAAGCTACAGTAATCAAAACAGAGTGTTACTTGCATAAAAATGGACACATAGACCAATACAACAAAAGAGAAAGACCAGAAACAAATTCATGTATTTACAGACAACTGATTGTAAATAAAGATGACAATTTTTTAAAAAAAGTCTCTTTTATAAACGATGTTGAGAAAATATATATCCACATGCAAAATAATAAAATCAGACCTTCATCTCACACCATATATAAAAATTAACTCAAATTAGATACTTAAATGTGAGACCTGAAAATCTAAAACTAAGATGAGGAAATATAGAATCAATGCCCCATAACATTGGTCTGGGCAGTGACTCTTGGGGTCAACCTCAAAATTTTAGGGGGAAATAGACAAATCAGATTTCTTAAAATTAAGAAACTGCTACACACCAACAGATACAATCAGCAGAATGACATAACTGAAAAATGGAAGAAAATATTTGCAAATTATACATGTGAAAAGCAGTTAATATCAAAAATATATAAGAAACTCAAAGGACTATACAACAAAAAACAAATAACCATTAAAAATAAGCAAAAGATGTATATAAATAATTTTCAAAGAAAGACATACATATAGCTTGGCAGATAGATGAATATGGCTCAAAGTCAATTATCATCAAGGAAAGGCAAACCAAAACAACTCTAAGATATAAACTCACTCCTGTTAGAATGTTTAAAAAAATTGTTGGTAAACTTGAAAAAAGAGAAAGAGGAAAGCTTTCACACTGGTTGTGTCAATGTAAATAAAAACAGCCATTATGAAATATAGAAATTTTGCAAAACAATTAAAATCTAACATGTAATTTAACTACTGGATATCTATCACAAAACAAATAAAACTAGATTGATGAACAGACATCTACAATTCTGTTTGTTGCAGCACACTTTACAGAAGCCAAAATATAGAATCAACATATGTGTCCATTGTCCAATGAGGAAATACAGACACTATGGTATATATATACAATGAAATACTGTATTTTAAACAGAAAATCTTATTTTTAATCACAAAGATAAACCTAAAGGACACTATAGTTGTTGAAATAAGGCACAGAAAGGTTAATATCTCATAATTTCACTCACATGTGGATTCTACAGAATGTATCTTGATTACATAATTCCAGTTGGATAAGAAAAATCAAGAGATTATAATGCATGTATTGTGTTTCTGAAAAAATGCTAAGACAGTAAATGTTGTCTTCTCACCAAAAAAATAATAATTATGTGAGGCAAAGCATTTGACGATTAACTAAAATTAGGCATTGACAATGTATATTTACTTCAAAATATTATTTTACAAAATAAATACATATTTTATCAGTGAATTTAAAAATATATTTATAAAAACTATTAAAAATGACAATGTTTCAAATTCTGACTCTGTGTTTCCATCATAAACATGTCTGAATAGTATGAAAGATCCATAGTTTTTGTGCTGTTTTGTCACCTAGTCAGTCATGACCATATGAACTCTAATATTTACCACCATGTTTTCAGGACCCAGCACAGAGCATGGGAGAAGGCAATATACCTTAGGGTTTTACTTTGAACTTAGGACACCTGGAGTTTCTGGTGCTGGTGGTAATGATAGGGAAGACGCAAAAAGGGCAGGTGTTGCTGTGGTTCACATGATTAAACCACTCTGAAGAGAGTAAATAAGTTTGCATCCCAGATCACTGAAGAAATTTTTTAACTCAAAAGATGCCATGATCTTTAAAATTTTTCCAGATAAAATGACAAAGGATTGACTAGTTAGGTGACAAAGAATGAAACCTCTAAATAGTAAACTGTACCCAATAAAAAAGTACATTATACAAGTGTGAGAAATTCCTCAAGATTTTAACATTAATAGGAAAAAGATTATTTCACATGTGAAATCCACAGGTGTCATTCTATTATTTTTGAATATTTAACATTCACACCAAAATAAAAGATTCTGAATGAAAACTTAAGTTGAGCTGTAAGTATGTAATAAAAAATTAAATTTAACATTCTCTGCTTACCATTAACTCTTCTAAAAGTTCAATTTCTAAGACATATCTTCTAACTAATTTTATATTTTCCACATATTGTGTTAATTTTTTTTTTTTTTTTGAGATGAAGTCTCACTCTGTCATCAGGCTGGAATGCAGTGGTGTGATCTTAGCTCACCGCAAACTCTGCCTCTGGGGTTCAAGCAATTCTCCTGCCTCAGCCTCCTGAATGGCTAGGTCAACAGGTGCATGCCACCATGCCCCGCTAATTTCTGTATTATTAGTAGAGACGGTGTTTCACCATATTGGCCAGGAAGGTCTCAATCTCTTGACCTAGTGATTCTCCTGCCTCAGCCTCCCAAAGTGCTGGGATCACAGGCGTGAGCCACCCCACACAGACTGTGTTAAAATTTAATAGAAGTTTGGTTTTACAAAGACAAGAAATTCTGACTGATTTATTCCTCTCACCTGTGAGCACTGCATGCCTTTTATCTCAATTAATGGATCTGAAAGTTACATTGACAAACTTCTCATCAGAACCTACAAAGTACTGTGTGAAATGACATGGCATGAAACAAACAGCAATAAAAATGTAGCCATAAAACAAAGAAGAAAAAGAAGGGCTGTGATGCATACACAGTTGGGATAAACATAAGTAGACACACAAACAAAACTAAAGATAATCAGAAAATAAGCAGAATGTCTCTTTAAATTCAGAAAGTCAGTTTTGCAGCATAAGAACAATGTCCTCTCCACATACAGAATCGATTTTATTTCTTCACCATGCATATTTCTTTATCTTTACTTGGAGGTACAAACTAACTCCAGCAGAAATATTTATGGCCAATAATGGTGCCTCTATTACACAGCAAGCATTGTGTTTGCTACATTTACATATCAAAATATCTTTATGACTTATGAAGCTTCCCCAGTATTTACCTAAACAAATTGGCTGAATGAATAAATTCACCTATGTCAATTATAAGGAGTAAAATGAACAATAAGAAAAGGAAACTTAGCTTACACAGGTTTCTCCAATTAAAATAAAAAAATGGAATGTTCTAACTAAATGAAATATAAGTTGGTCAGATGCAGTGTCTCATGCCTGTAATCCCAGCACCTTGGGAGGCCGAGGTGGGTGGACCACGTGGTCGGGAGTTCGAGGCCACTCTGGCCAGTATAGTGAAACACAGTCTCTACTAAAAATACAAAAACATTAGCCGGGCATGGTGGCATATGCCTGTAGTCCCAGCTACTTAGGAGGCTGAGGCAAGAGAATTGCTTGAACCCAGCAGGCAGAGGTTGTAGTGAGCTGAGATCTCACCACTGCACTCTAGCCTGAGTGACAGAGCAAGACACCATCTCAAAAAAAAAAGAAAAAAGAAAGCAACAAAAGAAATATAAGTTAATACACTCACTGTGAAATAACATTGAAAAATTATTTTGCGTGCATTACTAAATTTTATAAAAATTCTTAGAATACCTGAGCAGCTCACATAATGAATACTTAATAAATTATAAACACAAAAAATATGAAAAAAAATCAGTCTACCATGAGTACCAGGCACATGAAAGAAAGAATTTGCATGGAAAGATTTGGAAACACAGTCCATAAGACTTCACAGTAATTAATTAAATAAAATGCAGATAATACAGATATTATTCAAAATCACTGAGGTTTCTGGTTTTCTAGTAAACAATTTGTCCACTTTATTAAAGTGATATTTTGTTCCAATATTTCTTGTCTTCTGAAAATAGGTACACTCACACTCACACAATTACTTGCCCCACAATTTTCTTACACCTAATGTTTATCTTAAGAGTAATATATTTGTATATTTAGCATCATGTAAGTAAAAACTAACAGTCTGTATGAGTTTACAGGCAGAGAGGCCATTTGTTGAAAATATATATGACAAATTTTTAAAAATATTCATTAAGGACTCAGAAATGTGAGATTTCTTATTATACTACTATGTAATTATTATTATGACCATAAAAAACCTCTGTAGCAAGTAATAATTTACTTCTACATTTTTAAATAACTAAAAATGTTTAATTGGATTGTCGGTAATATAAAAAAAATGCATTAGGTAAAGAATGCCTCATTTACTCTGATGTGATTACAAATTGTATGCCTGTATGAAAATATTCTATATATGCCATAAATAGGTAAACAATATTATGTTCCTACAAAAATTTAAAACATTAAACAAATGTACATTTTACCCATTGAAACAAAACTCTTAAACTTTTCAGTTTAATGCCACAGGAAAAAGAGATTGCTAGAGAGGTCATTCTACTATGTTACCATCTTTTAGCTACATATTTAATAAGGTGGGATACATTAAAGTTGGTGACATAACACTTTACTAAATGCACATGTTAAAAAGTATAAAACTATTTCGTTTAATTTAAAAGCTAAGTTATCACAGTCTTATAAAAGAATTTTAAAATTCCCTACATTTTATTACATAAAAGTACAATTGGTAAAACAATTTACTACTAAAACTCAAAGTTTTCCTCTCACTATAATGCAGAATATTACTCTAAACACATAACTCATGCATCACATGAACAATGTTAAAAGTCAGCCATAAAGAGCCTCTCCAGTTAGATTTTCATTATGCATCTTACATTTTAATATCCTTACTCTTCCATGGAAAAGTAAATGAATGATGCCTACCTAATAAGAAAGGAATCTCTCAGATTTCTGATGTAACAGAAATTGATGACACGCTTTTATACAAACAACAGGAAAAAAGGAACAGCATGAGGCAATTTTACAGTTGAATTACCTATTTGCTTTTCAAAACATCTACATTTTTTTCAAGGAAAAACATATACCTTGAATGTCATTATAACTCTGCAAAAAATAAACTTCCACTCCGCTTAAACTTATATACAAATAAATTATCCAACAGTTTTAGTTTTGGATTACTTTCTATACAGAACATTCTGATTTAGTGTAATGTCTTAAGTGCCAGTGCCTTAGTTCTTCCTACTGTGAATTTTCTAAAATTTACAAAGACTTAATTTTGACTATTTTTACACATGTATTCCATCTGCAAAAATATCTTTTATTATAAACTGTGTGGTGTTTTGTAAGCTGTAGTTTCTGAACAAATGTTTTTCCACATTTATTATATTTGTACGGTTTCCTTCAACATAAATTCTCTGATGCCAAACAAGTTTGAGTAATTCCTTTAGAGTTTCCTTCTAGCATAAAATCTGTACATTATATAGGGCAAGTATAGGTATTACAACCCTCTTTATATTTGTAATGTTTGTCTCCAGGATACTCTTTTTTATTTTAAGGGTTTATATTTTCCAGGGTCTTTCAACAGTAAATACATTTATAATAATTTTCTTAAGTATGAACTTCCTGATGTTGACTATGATGTGAGCAGATAGAAATGGCTTTTCCACACTCTGTATAATTTTTCAAGTATAAACGCTTTTATGTGCCATAAGGTATGAGCATGTTGGAAGTTTTGACACATTCTTTGTTTGTAGAGATTTTCTCCACTATCAATTATTTTACCTGCAGTAAGATGTGGCAACCATTTAAAGCCCTTGCCACGTTGTTCAGTTTTCTGAGATTTCTCACTGATATTTCTCCAATGCTTAGGAAAGTTTGAGGTGTATTCATAAGTTTTGCCAAACTTTTTTAGGTTCACAGGCATAATCTTTAGTATGAATTATGGCTGGATATATTTGAGCAATACTTAAAAGATCTTGCCATAGTCTTCTGATTTGTATGATTTTTTTCCGGTATGAATTCTCATAAGTTTAGTAAGGCTAAAGGACTGGTTAAAGGCTTTCCCACATTCTTTACATTTGTGGGATTTCTCTTCAGTATGAACTCTCTTATATCGAGTAAACTTGAAGAACAAGAAAAAGTTTTGCCACATTCTTGACATTTGCAGGGTATCTCTCCAGTATGAACTCTCTTATGTTTAGTAAAGCTTAAGGACCAGTAAAAGGCTTTGCAACATTCTTCACATTTCTAGATTCCTCTCCAGTATGAATCCTCTTATGTATAGTAAGGCCTGAAGACTGCTTAAAAAGCTTTGCCACATGCTTCACATTTGTAGGGTTTCTCTCCACTATGATTTCTCTTATGTTCATTCAGTTTTGAGGAGTGTTTAAAGACTCTGACACATTCTTCACATTTATTGGATTTCTCCTCAGTATGAATTCTTGATGTATAGTAAGCTCAGAGGACCACTTAAAAGCATTGCCACATTCTTCACATTTGTATGGTTTCTCTTCAGTATAAACTATCTTATGCTTAGTAAGTCTTGAGGAACAGTAAAAGCCTTTGCCATATTCTTCACATTTGTAGGATTCCTCTCCACAATGAGTTATCTTACGTTCATTCAGGTTTGAGGATTGTTTAAAGACTTTGCCACATTCTTCATATCTGTAGGGTTTCTCTCCAATATGAATTATCTTATGTACATTAAGGTCTAAAGACTTCTTAAAAGCTTTGCCACATTCTTGACATTTGTAGTGTTTCTCTTCAGTATGAACTACGTTATGTTGAATAAGGTTTGAGGAACAGTAAAAGGCTTTGCCACATTTTTCACAATTGTAGGGTTTCTCTCCAGTATGAATTCTCTTATGCATAGTAAGGTTTGAAGATGCTTAAAAGCTTTGATGCATTCTTGACATTTGTAGTGCTTCTCTCCAGTATGAACTGTTTTATGTTTAGTAAAGCTTAAGGACCAGTAAAAGGCTTTACCACATTCTTCACATTTGTAGGGTTTCTCTTCAGTATGAATTCTCTTTTGTATAGTAAGGCCCAAAGACTGCTTACAAGCTTTGGCACATTCTTCGCATTTGCAGGGTTTCTCTCCCATATGAATTCTCTTGTGTATAGTAAGGTTTGAAGACCACTTAAAAGCTTTGCCACATTCTTGACATTTGTAGGGTTTCTCTCCCCTATGAATTATCTTATGTTTAGTAAAGCTTAAAAACCAATAAAAGGCTTTACCACATTCTTTGAATTTGTAAGGGTTCTCTCCAGTATGAATTCTCTTATGTAGAGTAAGGCCTGAAGGTTGCTTAAAAGCTTTGCCACATTCTTCCCATTTGTAGGATTTCTCTCCAGTATGAGCTCGCATATGTTCATTCAGTTTTGAGGATTGTTTAAAGGCTTTGCCACATTCTTCACATTTGTAGGGTTTCTCTCCACTATGAATTCTCTGATGTATAGTAAGGTCTGAAGACCACTTAAAAATTTTGCCAGTCTTTACATTTGTAGGGTTTCTCTCCAGTATGAACTATGTTATGTTGAGTAAGGCCTGAGGAACAATAAAAAGCTTTGCCACATTCTTCACATTTATAGGGTTTCTCTCAAGTATGAATTCTTTTATGTTCTTTCAGTTTTGAGGATTTTCTGAAGGCTTTGCCACATTCATCACATTTGTAGGGTTTCTCTCCCATATGAATAATCTTATGTATAGTCAGGTTTAAAGACTACTTCAAAGCTTTGCCACATTCTTCACATTTGTAGGGTTTGTCTTCAGTATAAACTATGTTATGTTGAGTAAGGGTTGAGGAATAGGAAAAGGCTTTGCCACATTCTTCACATTTGTAGGTTGCATCTCCAGTATAAATTTTCTTATGTTTATTCAGTTTTGAAGATTGTTTAAAGGCTTTGTCTCATTCTTCACACTTGTAGGGTCTCTATTTAGTATGAATTCTCTCATGTATAGTAAGACCTGAAGACTGCTTAAAATCTTTGCCACATTCTTCACATTGGTAGGGTTTCTCTTCAGTATGAATTATCTGATGTTGTCTTAGGTGTAAGAACCTGTGAAAGAATTGGCCACATTCTTTACATTTGAAAGGTTTCTCTCCAGTATGTCTTCTCCTAAGTCTATTTGAACTTGAAAATTTCCAAAGACTTTCACACATGTATTACATTGAAGTATTTTGCTCTGAGTAATGGACAAACATTGGTTAAGTCCATTATAAACTCCTTCCTGCACCTTAGATGCATTCAAACTTTTACAGCCTTTTTTTATTTGTAAATTCTCATGTCTACATTTCCCTTATCTTCTCAGTATCACTTCTTGAAATGAATTTTTTATGTTCTGATCTAGCCAAAGGTCTTGGGTGAAATGAGAACACAGCTGAAAGAAATAAAAATAACAAATTATCTCACTAGGCCCATGTAAATATACAAATCTATTGTTTACAAATCTAATACATAAAATTATACAAAGTACATTAGCAACATGGCATAACAAAAATACCACAGGTCTTAATACTTTTATAGACTTATAACAAAACTGTACTGACCAAAATGTCTTTATGGAAAATCTAGAAATGAGTTAAGTGTGTTCAGTGTACCAGGTGAGCAAAATGCCACAAGCCATACTGAATGGATAGAAAAGTTTGTTACATTTGCCCAACACCTTTCCTCCTCCATAATGCAGCATGGCACTTTTAGAAGTAAACTGCAATGCCTGGCATCTTCCTTAATATAGAAAAAAAGAAAAAACTGGCTCATGTATTTTTACTTCTGGCTTCTGGGCACTTTTACAGAGACTTGTTTCTGTCTCCAGTGACAAAATGTGCTGAAAGAAATTATGGTATACTTTGAAATAACAGCTTGAGTCTGCTGAGATCAAAGGTAAATATTACAGCAACAAACTACAGTACCACAGACATGCAATATGTACAGGGAGTAATTACAGACTGTTTAAGAAACACAGGCAAACCCCTTTAACTGAATAATCAACACAGAATTCCACACAAGACACATCATAACATATTCGATAGGCTCCCAGAATCTCTAGTTGAGACAATTGGTTTCAGACTATGTTAGGACAACACCGCATTATAAAGATTGTGACAGGTAGCTGTTTGTTAATGTTCAAATCTCAACCAAAGACTACAATACACACAAAATATTACAGTGACATGGCCTAAGGAAGAAAAAAAAAACTTAAAACTGTCAGAAAACAACCATGAATATAAAGATGTACACATTAATTTTAAAAATTTAACCTAAATGGGAACACAAATAACTAAATAAAATCAGAAAAAAATAGAATAACAAGGAAAAGATGAAAAATATAATAGAAATTATGGAAGTAGAAAATACAAATAGAAATAATGATTGAGGCCAGGTGTGGTGGCTCATGTCTGTAGTCCCAGCACTTTGGGAGTTTGAGGCAGGCAGATCACTTGAACCTAGGGAGTTCAAGTTTAAACTGGGAAACATGGCAATACTTCTCCTCTATAAAAATTAAAATTAGTCAGGTGTGTTGGCACACACCTGTGGTCCCAGTAAATGGGAGGCTGAGGTAGGAGGATCATGTAAGCCTAAGGAATCCAAGGCTGCAGTAAGCTGCAATCATGCCACTGTACTCAGCCCTGGGTGACAGAGCAAGACACTGTCTCAAAAAATTAAGAATACCTGAGAAATTCTCAAAAGTAAGAAAATAAGTTTGTAAAACTGAAGAAGCTCAACCTACTAAAACTAGGAAACACACAGATCCATAACAAGACATGCAAAGCAAAGTTCCCAAAGTCACAGACAAGAAGAGAATCTTGAATGCTGGAAAATACATAATTATGGTTCTATGATATAACCAGTGACTCTTTCAACAAAAACCTTGCAGGCCAGAAGGAAATTGTGTGCTATAGTAGAGGTGCCAAGTGAAAACTAGCTTCTATGTAAGAATAATATAACCAGCAAAACTGTGCTACAAAATGAAAAAAAAGTAAAGACCTCTAAAGATAACCAAATGTGGAAAAATTATATCAACACTACATGTGCCCTACAAAAAATGCTGAGAAGAATCCTCCTACTAAAACTATATGATGCTAAAAAACAAAACTATCATATAAAAATAGATACCTTTCTGTGAAAGATATAAAGATATACAAATCTTATTAAAAAAAAATCCTGTAGCATTGTCATAATACCAAAAAATGTTTTATTTAATTATTCTCTAAAATTTAAAGATAAAAGCTAAAAATAGTAATGAACATCTGTTAATAAACATATAACATAAATAGATATGTTTAGTGACATCAATAACTAAGTTGAGGACAGATGTAATACATAATTTGTGCATGAACCCGAATTTAAATTTCACCACTTCAAAATATATTGTTGAAATTTTAAGAGGTTTTTATATAATCCTGAAGGCACCCACAAAGAAAATGTATGTATAGATACAAAAAAGGAAATAAGAAAGAAGTGACAGCCTATCCATACAAAAATCAAAAAGACATAAAGGAAGACAGAATGAGAAACAGACATGCAAGAATCATTAAACAATAAAATAACAATAATCTTTGTCTTCAGAAAATAAATATTTTAAAAATAGACTTTCCAATCAATACACATACATTGAATAGAGGGATTATATAAAATTTTATATACCAAGATCCAACTTGCCTTTCTTCAAGAGTCACTTGAGATCTAGTAGTGAAATCAGCCTGAAAGTGGCAAGTGGAAGAAGACATTTCAGCAAACATTAACCAAATGAGAGCAGAAGAGATCAAAATTGTATTATACGAAATACGTCGTAAGTCAACAACTCTCTTATTTTATAAAATATACTTTATGTCAAAATTCACAAGAGCAAAAAGGTCATTAAACAATAATAAAGACATCATTTATTGAAAACGTATGACAAATATGTGCATACATATATTTATATGTTTGTGTGTGTATGTGTATTTCTCACATTAGGTTTCCAAAAATACAAAGCAAAAATTGACAGAATTAAAGCAACAAATGGAGAGCAATATAATTATAATAAGATATTTTAATACTTCAATTGCTGCAATGAACAATAAAACAAAACAATATTAATAATGGAAAAGAGGGCCAGGTATGGTGGCTCATGCCTGTAATCCCAGCACTTTGGGAGGCTGAGGCAGGCTATCACGGGGTCAGGAGATTGAGACCATCCTGGCTAACACGATGAAACCCGGTCTCTACTAAAAATACAAAAAATTAGCAGGGCTGGTGGCAGGTGCCTGTAATCCCAGGTACTCAGGAGGCTGAGGCAGGAGAATGGCATGAACCCAGGAGGCGGAGCTTGCAGTGAGACGAGATTGCACCACTGCACTCCAGCCTGGGCGAGAGCGAGACTCTGTCTCAAAAAAAAAAAAAAAAAAAAGGAAAAGAGACATAGCAGTACAGATGGGGACAAGTGGCTCATGCTTGTAATTCCAGCACTTTGGGAGGCCAAGGAGGACAGATCACCTGAAGTAAGGAGTTTAAGACCAGCCTGGCCAACATGGCGAAACCCCATCTCTACTAAAACCCCATCTCTACTAAAAATAGCCAGTTGTGGTAGCAGGAGCCTGTAATCCCAGCTACTCAGGAGGCTAAGGCAGGAGAATTGCTTGAACCAGGGAGGCGGGGTTTGCAGTGAGTCAAGATTGCGGCACTGCAGTCCACCCTCGGTGACACACCAAGACTCCATCTCAAAAAGAAAAAAATATACAAAGAAAGCAGTATAAAACAATATTATGCCGAACAAAGAATACCCCTTAACAATAGCAGGGTGCAACCATTCTCAATAGCTCACATATATTCTGTTTGATAAACTCCCTGTTAGGCCATGATAAAAAAAAACTTACTAAATCTTTAAAAATTGAAATTGATAGATTACTTTTTATGACCAAAATGGAATGAGAGTAGAAATCAAAACAAAACTAAAAAATTTACAAATACATGAAAATTAACACAACTCTTCAGCATGCTCAAAGGGTAAAATAATTAATATTCAGCATGATCAAAGGGTAAAATAATTAATATTGTGAAGCTGCCCATACTGCTCAGTGTAATCTACAGATTTAATGCAATCTCTTTCAAATATCTAATTTTATTTTAGCAGAAATAGAAAAAGCAACCCCAAAATTACATGAAATTTTAAGAAACAATGAAACACCCAATAATCTTCAAGGAGAGGAACAACGTTGGAGGTATCACAACTCCCTGATTTCAAAACACATTATACAGACTTAAAATAATTTGGTTTGGTTATAAAAAGTGAACTAGACCAAATAAACAGAATGTAGTATAAATATAAACTCTCACACATATAATCACAGGAAGAGTTATTTCCACATCCATAATTTTTTTTTTTTTTAGATGGAGTCTGATTCTGTTGCCCAGGCTGGAGTGCACTGGCACAATCTAGACTCACTGCAACCTCCACCTCCCAGGTTCATGCCATTCTCCTGCCTCAGCCTCCCAAGTAGCTGGGACTGTAGGTGCCTGCCATCACGCCTGGCTAATTTTTTTGTATTTTTAGTGGAGACGGGGTTTCACTGTGTTAGCCAGGATGGTCTCGATCTCCTGACTTCATGATCCACCCACCTTGGCCTCCCAAAGTGCTGGTATCACAGGCATGAGCCAGCGCGCCCGGCTGCACATCCATAATTTTTACAGCATTGTTATTGACAGGCAATAGGTGAAAGCAATGCAAATTTTTCTCCCCATATTACTGGATAAATATAATTTGAAACATAAAAATAATGGAATATTCCTGTGTTAAAAACAGGAAATACAGGCCGGGCACACTGGCTCACACCTGTAATCCCAGCACTTTGGGAGGCCAAGCTGGGTGAATCACCTGAGTTTGGGAGTTCGAGACCAGCCTGACCAACATGGAAAAACCCTGTCTCTACTAAAATACAAAAATTAGCCAGGCATGGTGGTGCATGCCTGTAACCCTGGCCTCCTCTCAGGAGGCTGAGGAAGGAGAATGGCTTGGAACTTGGGAGGCGGAGATTGCGGTGAGCTGAGATCGCTGCACTGCACTCCAGCCTGGGCAACAAAGGCAAAACTCCATCTAAAAAAAAAAGGAAATATTCTAACAACCATAATAAACTTTCATGAAATTATGCAAAATAACATACGTCAGCCACAAAAAATACTGTATGAATCCACTTACATGAGATATTTAAAGCAGTTAGACTCAAAAACAGGAAAACAGAATTGTTTGTAAAAGGCCAGAAAATGGGAGAAATGAGTAGTTGTTTAATGTGTATTCCGTTTTAGTTCTGCAAGACAAAAACATTCTAGAGATATGTTGTATAATAATGTCAATATAATTAATATAAACTACATATTTTTAAATTAAGATTCTAAATTTTATGTTCTTGATAATTAAAAATAAACAGTAATAATACCTAAAAAAGGGACAAAATTGATAGTTTTTAAAATTACCTTCAAATCAAAAATGTATTTCTCCCACACAAAAATAGATTCCCAAATAGATATTAGAAGCAGGAGACTTTTTATGACTACTCAGATAAAACGACCACTGATCACTCACAAACATACAAGTCATAAACAATACAGAAATAATATGTGTATACACAAACACAGAAATTATTATATTGGGAATAGACATACGACTGATTCATATTTAACTTTGGCTCCACAATGTCTTAAAGTATACAGAGTTGAATATTGTCATTCACAATTACCATACAAAATAAAAACTAA
Source organism: Pongo abelii (assembly GCF_028885655.2). Classification (NCBI taxonomy): domain Eukaryota; kingdom Metazoa; phylum Chordata; class Mammalia; order Primates; family Hominidae; genus Pongo; species Pongo abelii. The sequence goes on from NC_071993.2 coordinate 47,448,648, forward strand.
AAACACAATTAACTGATGTGAGGTGGCATAATCTAAAATACGAAACAAAAAAAAATAAAATTGGCTGGGCGTGGTGGCTCATGCCTGTAATCCCAGCACTTTGGGAGGCTGAGGAGGGCGGATCACGAAGTCAGGAGATCGAGACCATCCTGACTAACACGGTGAAATCCCGTCTCTACTAAAAAATACAAAAAATTAGCTGGGCATAGTGGCGGGCGCCTGTAGACCCAGCTACTCGGGAGGCTGAGGCAGGAGAATGGCATGAACCTGGCAGGCAGAGCTTGCAGTGAGCCAAGATCATGCCACTGCACTCCAGCCTGGGCAACAGAGCGAGACTGTCTCAAAAAAAATAATAATAAAATAAAATAAAGTAAAATGAAATAAAATAAAATTGCAAAACAAAATGAAAACATGGAATGTTAAACATACTAAACACCATTAAGTAGATTACTACATTTGGAAAAGAAATCTTAGAAGATGAATGTAGGGAAAAAGTAGTAGAGGGTTTATCTGAAGATGAAAGAGGATGAGAACTTTCCAAATTTTTATGTGATAAAAGAAAAGCTAATGCCAATCAATACTGTTTGCTTTGAAATTATTTGGAATTATTCTGGAATTAAAAATAAGGAAACAATAAAGAACATACAAAATAAACAAAAGGTGAAGGTATTTATCACCACTAGCTTGGTCCCACAAGAAATGCTACATGGTGGCCAGGCACCAGTGGCTCATGTCTGTAATCCCAGAGTCTTGGGAGGCCAAGGCAGGCAGATTAGTTGAGGCTAAGAGTTCAAGATGAGCCTGAGTAACATAGTGAGATGCTGTTTATTTTTTTAATGTCAAAAAGAATCCATATGTTGAAAAATATAATGATGCTGAGCAGCCTTAAAAAACTACATGAAACTATAAAGCTTTCTGTTAAATGTAAGTGTATAAACACATATACAATTGTTTACTACCATAATCATGAAGCAAAATCTCTTAAAATTCTGCTATAGAATTTGAACGGAAAAACTGCCTAAATCTGTTAATAGATACACAATATAAAATAATATTTGTAATAATAAAAAACTACAGGATGTAAGCCCAGGCACAATGGCTCATGCCTGTAATCCCAGCACTCTGGGAGGCTGAGATGGGTGGATCACGAAGTCAGGAGGTCAAGACTAGCTTGGCTAAGATGGTGAAACCCCCGTCTCTACTAAAAATATAAAAAATTAGCCAGTCATGGTGGTGGGTGCCTGTAATCTCAGCTACTCGGGAGGCTGAGGCAGAGCATTGCTTGAACCTGGGAGGCGGAGGTTGCAGTGAACCGAGATCACACCACTGCACTCCAGCCTGGGTGACAGACCGAGACTCCATCTCAAAAACAAAACAAAACAAACAACAAAAAAAACACTACAGGATGTAAAGAGGTATAGTTTTTTATTCAACTGAAGTTATGACATATTAATATTGTTATAACTTTAAAATGTTTTACATAATCTCCAATTACCAAGATAATTACAAGTTTATAGAAAGTATGCAATACAAAATGAAAAAGGAAACAAAGCATAACACTACAAAATCAAAACAACAAAAATTAAGACAGTAAAATAGGAAATGATGGAAAACATCTCTACAAGAAACACAGAAAATAATAACAATCAAAATGGTAATAGTAACTTCACTTCTCTAAGGAATCATTTTAAATATAAATTGATTAAACTAATAATAAGAAATTAAATGGCTGAATGGAATAAGAACAAACAAAATCATACAACATCCAACAAATTACGCTGTTTGAACTTGGTGTACTCTGTTAGGACACATAACAAGCCTTATTAAGTTTAAGAAGACTAATCAGGTGTGGTGGCTCATGCCTGTAGCCCCAACACTTTGGGAGGCCAGGACTAGAAGATTGCTTGAGACCAAGATTTCAAGAGACTCACTTTAACTTTGAGTCAAATAGGTTGAAAGAAACAGAATGAAAAAACATATTCCATGCAAACAGTATCCACAATTAAGTGAGGTGGTCATAATTATATTAGACAAAATATGCTGTAAATCAAAAACTAGCATGAGGTAAAGATTGTTACTATATAATTATAACATTGGTCATTTACCAGGAATCTATAACTATTATATCTATTTAAAAGATCAGGGTTCCAAAATATATAAAGCTAATATTGACAGAAGTGAAGCAAAAAATACATAGCAACATAATAATTACAGACATTAAGACCCCACTTTAATAATGAGTGAAAGTTTAGTTAAAACATCAATAAGAGAACAAAACCCGGATGACATTATAAATTGTATTAATTCATTTTGTATTGCAATAAATACCCAAGACTGTAATTTATAAAGAAAAAAATTATTTGCTTCATAGTTATGCACAATGTACAATAAGTATGGTGCCAGCATCTGCATCTGGTGAGGGTGTAAGTAAGCTTACAATCATGGTAAAGGCAAAGAAAAACCAGACATATTGCATGGGGAGAGAGGGAGCAAGCATGAAAAGAAAGTGTCAGGTTCTTTAAACACGTAGCTCTCACGTGAATTAACAGAGTGAGAACTCATTGATCACCAAGGGGATGGTGTGAAGTCATTTACAAGAGATTTGCCCCCATGACCCAAACACATCACACAAAGATCCACATGCTACATTGGGAACCCCATTTCAACATGAGATTTGAAGGGTACAAACATCCAAATCGTATCATAGACCAACTACACATTAAAAATATATACAGGACTCTCCAGTAAAAAGGAACAGATTACACAATATTCTTGTTTGAACTTGGTGCATTCTGTTAGGACACATAACAAGCCTTATTAAGTTTAAGAAGACTGGCCAGGTATGGTGGCTCATGCCTGTAGCGCCCAGCACTTTGGGAGGCCAAGGTGGGGAGACTGCCTGAGACCAGGATTTCAAAACCAGCCTGGGCAATATAGTGAGAACCCGCATTTCTACAAAAAATCAAAAAACTAGCCAGGCGTGACAGCACACATATGTAGTCCCAACTACTTGGGATGCTGAGGTGGGAGGATTATTTAAGCCTCGGAGGTTGAGGCTGCAGTGAGCCAAGACTGTACCACTGCGCACCAGCCTGAGTGGCACAGTGAGAATCTGTCTCTCAAGAACAAAAAAAATAAATAAATAAATTTAAGATGACCAAAATTATACAGTTATGTTTTCTGACTAAAATAAAATGAAACTAGACATCAAAATCAAGAGATATATTGGCAAATTCAAAAATATATGGAAATAAAACACACTCTTTAATATATTCTTGCTCAAGGTCCAGATAATTTAATCAAAATGTGAAAACAACTCACGGTGGTGAAGAAATTCCAATGGTACATTGTTGACCAGAAATATTGTTTAAAAATTTTTTAATTGATTATGAGCTAAAACTAGCCAAACACCCATGAGGAAGAACAAAGAGGCATTATATTTCCTGATTTCAAAATACATTAAAAAGCTACAATAAACAAAAGCAATGTGGTACTAACATAGACAAATAAACAAATGATGGAACAAAATAGCCCAGAAATGAACCCTTCTTTATATAATCAAATAATCTTCCACAAAGTTGCCATGACTACACAATAGAGAAAAGAAAATCTCTTCAACAAATGATGTTGAAAACTGAGTATCTACACTGAAAAAAATAAAGTTGGATTATTTTCTTGCACATTTTAAATAAAATAATGAGACTAAAAAATATATAACTAATACAACTCTTAGAAGAAAAAAATAGGGAAAATACAGAACACTGGTTTTGGCACTTTTTTGTAGCTATGACATCACACTTATGAAAAACATAAAAACCCCCCAAATTTAACTACACTAAACTTCAAATTTTCTGCACACCAAAGAAAATATTTAGTAGAATGACAATGCCACCGAAGAAATGGGTGAAAATATTCGCAAATTACATGCGATGAGTTAATATTCAGAATTATAAACAACTAAAACTGAACAACAAACATTGAATAAATTGATTTAGAAATCGACAAAGAATTGAATGGAGGTTTAATCAAAAATATATATATAAGTAGAAAAAAGTACTTAAAATAATGCAAAAAAAGTACCAATTGTAGAGAAATACAAAACAAAATTACAATCCAAAACAAAACCACCTCATACCCATTAGAATGGCCATGATAAATTTTTAAAATGCCAAATCTGTTGAGGATGTAAAGAAATTAAAACTCATGTGAATTGTTGGTGGGGAAAAAAGGATGCAACCATCATATTATGAATGTTTCTTAAAAATTAAATTACATAATTCAGGAATTCCACTTATAAACCTATATTCAAATATAAATCATATTATTTGACTGGAATATAAAATATATTTTTATATATTAATATATTTATAAATGGAATCCAAGAATTCCACTTTTAAAACTATATTCAAACATAAATATAAATGTATATTCCAAATATAAATCTATATTCAAACAAAGAACCCGGAAGATATATTTGAATATATATTTGAAATATTGGTATAATCTATTATTACCAATGATAAATTATATATATTAAATATATAAATATTGGTAATAATAGATTATACCAATATATTATATATAAATATATACATATATTTATATATATACTATATATATAAATATATTATACCAATATTTACAAAAGCCAAAAGGCAGAAGTAACCCAGATATCCCTTGACTGATAAACAAATTAAAAATGTAACATATACATATAGTGGAATATTATTCAGCCTTAAAATAATAAATCTTGTCACATTCTTACATAAACGTTGAGAATATTATGTCAACTGAAATAAGACAGTAACAAAGTGACAGATACTATATGATTCCATGATGTGTGTCATAGTAAGTAGTCAAATAGAAACAGAAAGGAGAATGGTGTTACTCAAGGTCTAAAGAGAGGTTAAAATGGGCAGTTGTTACTTAATGGGTATTAAGTTTTAATTTTAGAAAACGTGAAAGTTCTAGAGGTCTTTACATAACAACGTAAATACTCTTAATGACTAAAACGTACGCCTTTTTTGAGGTAGGTTCTCACTCTGTCCTGCAGGCTGCAATGAAGTCACATAATCATAGCTCACTGCAGCCTCGACCTCCCATGCACAAGTGATTCTCCTGCCACGGCCTCACAAGGAGCTAGGACCACAGGTGGACACCCCAACACCTGGCTAATTTTAAAATTTTTGTGGAGATGGGCTCTCTATATGCTGCCCAGGCTGGTCTCAAGTTCCTGGGCTTAAGCAATACTTCTGCCTCAGTTTCCCAAAGTGCCAGCATTATAGGCATGAGCCTCCACCACACTCAGCACTGAAATATAGACTTAAAAAGCTTTAAGTTGGTAAATTTTATGTTGTGTTTTCACAATTTTTTTTGAAAACAACTAAAAGTGATATACTTCTTTCTATAAATCACAAAATATATAAATATAAATCACCTTCAAATCACAAAAGTGTTTTTCTCACACAAAGAAAATATATATATTTATCATTAAACACCTGGTGAATATACCACTATTTCTATGACTACTCACCTTCACATAATAAGACAACTATTGAAAATCGGCCAAGAAGGCTGGGCGTGGTGGCTCACTCCTGTAATCCCAGAACTTTGGGAGGCCGAGGCAGGCAGATCAACTGAGGTCAGGAGTTAGAGATCAGCCTGGCCAATATGGTGAAACCCAGTCTCTACTAAAAATACAAAAAAAAATAGCCGGGCATGGTGGCAGGCACCTATAATCCCAGCTACTCGGGAGACTGAGGCAGGAGAATTGCTTGAACCTCAGAGGCGGAGGTTGCAGTGAGCAAAGACTGTGCCACTGCACTCCAGCTGGGCCTCTACCATGGCCTGCAGACCTTGGCCTCTACTGTGGCCCCGGAAGGAGTTCAGTGACTCAGTTTCAGCTGTCTTTGCCACAGTTCACAGCAATTCCTGCCAACACAGGAACCCACACAGTGATGTGGAAAAAAACTTCCAAATACTCAGTGGTAGCCACACTTACCACATCCCGATATAACGTCCACCATATGCAGACCCAACTGCAGAAATCTGTCCCAGTTTCTGCCCTATAAATAAAAGTCCTGAAGGAAATTCAGCCCGCCCAGACATTAGGTGGGAATCACAACAACCAAAGCCCCTGGTAAAAAGCCACTTGAAGGCGGAATCCACTGCATACCCAGCAGCCTTGTGACACAGTTACACACTCTTCCCTACTACAAGCTCATCGGGCATCCCATTACCCTGGGGACCCAACAAAAGAAGATCTGTACCTCCTGAAACCAGTTTATAAAAAATTAAAGAGCTGTTTGCTTCTTCAAATTTATAGACACCAGGGTAAGGCTACATGGTTCCATTGTCAACGTTTCTATTTTAACATAGCAGTGAAAGTACTTTGCAGAAGAATTAGTCAAGAAAATGACCCTAAAAATGACATTCAAATGGAGGAAAAAAAAATTAAAATGTTGCTGTTTGTAGGTGACATGATCTTATATATAGAAAACCATAAACAGTACATCAAAAACTAACAAATGCCCTCAGAAAATTAGCAATATATAACATTAACATATAATTATCGGTTACGATTCCATATGCTAACAACAAACCATCTGATAAAAAAGGAAGAAAACAATCTCATTTCCAATAGAATTAAAATATAAATTTCTGAAAAATAAATTTAACAAAGAAGGCAAAAGATCTTTACACTGAAACATATATTGATTAAAGAAATTGAAGAAGTCACAAATAAATGCAAAAAGATTTCATGTTTATGAACTGGAAGAATAAATATTATAAAGTGCCATATGATTCAAAGTGATCTACAGTATCAATGAACTCCCTATTAAAAATCCAGTGACATTTTTCATGGTAATGGAAATTACAATTCTAAAATTTACATGAAACTACAATAGGCTTTGAAAAACCAAAGCAATCTAGAGGAAAAAGGACAAAGCGACCAAACTTCATACTTTATGATTTCAAACTATATTTTAAGATTGTAGTAAAAAAAAACAAGATGATACATGCAAAATATGGACACAAGAAACCAATGGAACAGAACAGAGCCCAGAAATAAACCCAGGCATATAAATTTTACTAATCTTTGACAAGTGCACCAAAAATACACAATGAACAAAGTATAGTCTTTTTAATATTTGGTTCTGAAAAAACTGGATACCACCAGGCAAAAGAATAAAATTAGCTTATTTTTCTTACACCATGCTAAAAGTTAAATTACAGAGTTAAATATGAATCCTTAAAAATCCTGAAAAAAAATACACGGAAAACCCACATGATATGGTCTTAACAATAATTTGTTAGACATAATACCCAAAGTACAGCAACAAAAGCAAACATAAACAAGCTGGACTGCATCAAACTAAAAACCTTCTGCACAGAAAAGGGAACAATAAAATTAAAAAATTTGTAGAATGGGAAAAAATATTTGCAAAACATACATCTGATAAAAGATTGATATACAAAATATATAAGAAAGGCAAGCAGATTAAAAGCAAAAACCACAGTAACCCAGTTCAAAATAGGCAAAAAACTAAACTGATATTTGTCCAATGAAGACATACAAATGGCCAACAGATAAACCATAAAGTACTCAATATCACCAAATATCAGACAATTGCAAATCAAAACCATGATGAGTATCATTTCAAACATGTTAGAATGGATAATGTAAAAAGAAGAAACATAACAAGTGTTGACAACACTTTCAAGAAAAAAAATTCTGTACATTCTTGGAGAGTTAAAAATTGATGGAGTCATTACAAAAACCAGTAGAGGTTATTTGAAATACAGAAGTACTACACAATCTAGCAATCCCACTTCTGTGTATATAACAAAAGGAAATGCAATAAGTAACTTGAAGACATATCTGTACCACCATATTTGTTGCAGCATTATTCACAATTGCCAAGATATAAAAAACCTAAATGTTTGTGGATGCTGAATAAAGAAAAGCTGGTATAAATAACCAATAGAATATTATTTAGCCTGAAAAATAACAAAATCTTGCCATTTCAACAACATGGGTAGAACTGGAAGACATTATGCCAAGGGAAATAAGCCAGACACAGAAAGAGAAATACTGCTCATTCTCACTTATATGGGGAATTCTAAGAAAGCTGAGCTCACAGAAGCAGAGACTACAATGGTAGTTGTCAGGGACTAGATATGGGAGAAAATGAAAAGATGCTGAAAAGACACAAATTTTCTGTTATGAGTAAGTTTTTCGACTGGAATGTATAGCTTCATGATGCAGTTAACACTGATTTTTTGTAGGCTTAAAATTTGATGTCAGCAGATCTTAGATGTTTTCATTATAAAAAAGGTACCTATGTGAGGAAAGGTGATAGAAATGGTCATAAACATAATTCTGCTAATCATTTTACAATCTACACAAGCAGTAAGTCATTACATTGTACACAATAAATATATAATTATACAATTTTTATTTGTAAAAATTTCCACAATACACACCTATATATATATATATACACACATATAAATTACAGTTCTGGTAAACTTTATCCTAAGCAAGATAAAATTACAAAATAGTAATTTAAAAAACAAGGAAAGAAGTGGGAGCTTAACATATGCTCAGTAGTGTTCTAAGTTCCCCGACATAGTGAATTGAAGAAATGTAGGAAATATATACATTATTTTATAGTTGAGAAATTAAGACAGAGTTGAAATTACCAACCTCAGTTAGTACTAAAACAATACAAATTTCAATTCAAATAACATTAGATATTCTTAAAGATACTTAATATTCTGATTAAATTACCGAGTATGAATTTCTGTAGAAACCCTTTTGAAACCTCCATAAAATAAGAAACTATAAAGCAGAAAACATACAACATATGTTTGTTGTATTTCTTCGATTTCTGAACCAAATCTCAATATCACTACTTTTACATATTTCAGACACAATGCAGAAAGAGAACTTAAAAATGGTTAAACATAGAGTTTCTAAAAAATATGCAGCTATTTGTATATCCCCAAAAGCAATAAAAGTAGTCAGATTGTGCACTCCTTTATAAGCCATAAAGAGAACTTTGGCTCTCACTGCAAATCTGAAGAAAAATTATTGAAGAAAAAGTAGAGTCATTAGAGAGCATGGGACAGAGGATGCCCCTATGTGAGAACAAGTGAAAAAAACCCAGGCTTCTCAGAAACGATTTCCACTGGAGCACAGCTGCCCAAATCACATGTAAAAGTCTGGGTTCCTCCTTGGCCTTTGGGTCTCTCATCTATGTCATCCTCTTCTTCATTCGCTTTCACCTACCTGGGTGCTTCATACTCCATGGCTTTTTCCTTTGCTCCAGACAGGTGACCACGTCTGGCTTAGAGAAGACAATACCGGCTTTATTTTAAAAAGCAGCATGAGCATGACTTTTCCTGAGATTCTCCATTTACCAACCTAATACTGTGCTAAGTAGAGAAAAGAGGACATAATAGAAGATTCTAGAAAATTAATTCCAAAATAATTTTTACTGACAGAACCTTTAGCATATTCAGAAAGTTTATTAAATACGTGGGTCCTCAGTTTCACTCCCCAGTATTACTGAATCAAACATTGGTGGCGGCAATTGAATTTTAAGGTGTGGACATTATTTTATGCCACTAAATTTCTGAAATTACCACTTATCTAGAGTGAATAATATAGATAAGCTCAGGAAAGGGGAAAATTCAGGTCAAAATGAAACAACTTGAAGAATTTATTTTCCACACCAAAAAATCCTCAAGATTGTCTTGAAAACAGGGATCTGAAATTCACTCATGCAAAGCAGAAATTACCAAAACACATCCTACAAAGGAAGAAAATGAAACCTTTAGGGTAAACTAGGAATTCTATATTGAAGTTATCCTCAACCAAGAAGACCGGGTTTCTGTAGTTCTCTAACATCACATCGTTATACAAATTCTGCTGAGCAGCATCCAGGTATTGACACTCCTCCGGACAGAATTCTATGTGGCTACATCCCTGAATATCAACAGTCCCTGAAAACACACACACACACTTCAAGTGGCCATGGGCAGAATTCTTAAACTGACTCAAGATAAAATGAGTGAAGAGAACTGATTCTGACTTATACTACTGAAATTGTCCTATAAAATAATTCCCAATGAAGAAATATTCTCTGTTGTATTCTCTATCTCTGAGAAAAGACAGCATAAGATTCACAACACCAGTGTAGTGTATAGATGATATTTTTTGAATGATAAAGTACAAAATTAACAACAGGAACATAGACGTGCATTTTTGAGTTCTCGATTTAATCATACAGTATAAGTTGTATATTTCTCAGATTAAAAAGTCAGGCTTAGCTGTAAAGTACCTCTCAAATTTTAATGTGTACAACAATAAACTGGAGATCTTTTTACGCAGATTTTGTTTCAAGAAACCTGAGGTAAAACCTGAGTTTCTGAATTTCTAACAAGCTCACAAGTGACACCAATCTTTCTGACCCAAGATAAATATTTTGTCAAACATTCATTAAGTGGCAGAGCCTGGGTTTTTATGACCAGTAAACAATGATGAGAGATTTCACTTTTTAAAGAAAGATATATGCAAAGAGAATCTAAGAAGAAAAGAGAGCTTCCAGATTACATGTGATGCTTTATGCACATCAGCTGGTAAATGTCCTCAAGGTACTCAATAATAAAGAGAAAAATAACTCTACAGTGGAAAAACATTCTCAGAGAACTATTTAGCTAAGCGAATCAAATTAGCGCCATGGTAACAGAACAAATTTTCATCATGCGCTGATGCTCACAGAAGGACACAATATCACTGCTGTGATACTGGCCCCCGCCAAAGAAGCAAATTATAATTCAAATCTAATCATAAAGAAACAACTTTTATGCAAATGCAAGCTACAGTAATCGCTCATGCTGTGTGATCTCTAATAGAGTATTTACGCAGACTTTCTTTAGCATTGTAGAAAGCAAGTGTCTCCTAATTATTTTTTTCAAAACTTTCTGAATTATTCTGGGTAATAAATGCCATCCTGTTCAAATGTGCATATTTTAATCCTGTTCCACATGGAGTTGATGGAGCACACAGACAGAACTTCAACATTACATATTCCCCTTTTTCATGAATATCTAAGAACCCCACCTCTTCCCCAGTAGGAATCTTGGGTATCCATACCTTTCCATGTGCACCAGCATCAGCAACAAAGGGTATTTGTTTTTTTCCTTTGGAGATGGAGTCTCTCTCTGTTGCCCAGGCTGGAGAGCAGTGGCATGATGTCGGCTCACTGCAGCCTCCACAATCTCCACCTCCTGGGTTCAAGTGATTCTCTTGCCTCAGCCTCCCGAGTAGCTGGGATTACAGGCACCTGCCACCACGCCCAGCTATTTTTTGTATTTTTAGTAGTGACAGGGTTTCACCATGTTGGCCAGGCTGGTCTCAAACTCCTGACCTCAGGTCATCCGCCCACATCGGCCTCCCAATGTGCGGGGATAATAGGCATGAGCCACTGATCCCAGCCAAAGGGAATTTTTTTAATATTACAAGTCATAAATTAATTATGAGAATTCTGCATGGCAGAGAAGAAGCCAAGATGAAGAGAATGTTGAGAAGGCTCTAGTATAAAATATATATATTTTTTTTTTCAGAGTTCCTTGACTATCATGAGAAGAAAAAATGTTTAAACAAACTTATAGGGAGAAACAGCACAAAGTCAAGAAGTACAGGTTTGTAAATTCTAAACATACGGCATTCCAGGAGGCAGAGTGAACACAGCTCCTGATCTGAGACACAGTCGCCTGAGAAAGAGCCATTTTTCTCTTCATCATCCTCCTCTAGGATTTCTTCTCAGGTGATATTCTCTGGACAAGTCACACCTGCATTTTGGGAATATGCCTTTAAAGGAATCAGCACAATCCCTTCACCTGCTACCACCACAAACACAGGCAGAAAGATCCAGCCATGCAGAAAATGTCCACCCATTTATGTTGTTTATAACAGGTGAGATTCAAGGACAGTGAGCTCCTCCACGAAGATCAAAATTTATCTTTCTCTTTTCCTGCCCTCAGGTGTTCTCCCCTGCCACAGACACCACAATTTCTGCTACAGCAATGGGAATATGGGCCACACTAACTTGTCCCTACCAAATCCAACCATAGCAGGCACTGTGACCTCCCTTTGGAATAAAGTTTGAACTCAACTCTCATGAATGTATTTTGAACTCCTCATATATGGCCCTGGAGTCACATGAGGCACTTAATTATATCAACAAGGATGCTTCCACCCAGAACAATATACAGAGCCTGCGGGAAGGGCACAAGTGAAAAGATTTCTGCAACCTGGCCATGGAATCTTAATTAGAAGCCTGGGCCAAGAACCACTTAGCTAAGCATTGCCTCTCAAGCTTCAATGTGCATATAAATCATCTGGTAACCCTGGCCCCACACTATGTAATGTGATTCTGCATGTTTTATAAGGGTCCATGAAAGTGCATTTTAAACACATCTCCTGTCAATGCTGATGTAGCTTCCCCAGACCCATCATTAGTAGCATTTAGCTAGAAAAAGCAGGCATGGAACAGACTCTTACACTCATCACTTATCACAACACAAATACTTCTGACAAAATAAACAATCAATCTCTATCCTGAAAGACCACATTCTTTGCTAGCTCTTTAAAGTTTACAGAGACAGGAGAAGGCAGCAATGTCTGCGTAAGTCTGCATTGAAAAACAACATGTACACATATACTTATGCAATGCTTATTAAGCAGGTACTATGTGCTCAGGAGTCTGTTACAGAGCACTGTGCTGGGAACATCACATTATGTGATTTAATCTTCGTAACAACTTGAGAGTTGGGTACTAAGTGTTCAATAATTCTCAGAATTTAGATGAAGGGACCAGCATTGTTTTCTTCTCCTGTTTATTTCTTATTGATTTTTTTTTTTTGAGACGGCGTTTCACTCTTGTTGCCCAGGCTGGAAGTCCAATGGCATGATCTCAGTTCACCGCAACCTCCACCTCCCAAGTTCAAGCGATTCTCCTGCCTCAGCCTGCCGAGTAGTTGAGATTACAGGCATGCATCACGACGCTGAGCTAAGTTTGTATTTTTAGTAGAGACGGGATTTCTCCATGTTGGTCAGGCTGGTCTCGAACTCCCGACCTCAAGTGATCCACCCACCTCAGCCTCCCAAAGTGCTAGGATTACAGGCATGAGTCACAGAGCCCAGCCTCTCACTGATTTTTTAAAAAATGCATAGCATAAGAGATAAATATAGACAGATGGGAGGGATACAGAAAGGAAAGGGTTAAGTGTAGTTCCGAGGGATTTTTCATTGTGTTTCTATTTACTTTCTTGTGACTTGTGGAGTAACTACTGGGATGGAATGTCTCTACAAGCACTGGTTTTAATTAAAAAGAAAGAAGTTAAGACCTCAAAATATATAGTTGATTGCTCTAATTTATCTGCTTTTGGGTTTCAGAATATTGTGAGCATAAGCTCTGGAGAGGCAGCAGGAGTCACCTCCCAAATCTCTGGTCTCCTGTAATGAGTTCTGTGAGGAGAGACTCCAGGGTGGGACCAGATCTGAATGAGGCTCAGAAAAGGGTGAATCTGGACAGAGCTGGGGTGGAGAAACGGTCCTATGTTGAATTATGATCTCTATGCTGCTGGAGTACTTCTTGTTCTGTCTTTCCTAAGCCTGTCCAAGAGAAACTTAAGAGTTTGTATAATTTTAATCCATTTAGCCACTACTCTATTTTATAACATATAATGACAAACAATTTAACCAAAATTTTTAGGGCTTCCTAGGATAATTTTATTAGAAAATATGTATTCTTAGCAAGGTAAAAGCAATAGAAATACAAATAACTCTCCTGTTTGAGAAAAGCTCTTCAGATGGTGCCATCAGAAATCACAACAACTTAAGAGCCATAGCCCAAGTCCCCTTAACACCCCACTTTATTGTACTGACTATATGATGCTTAATTAAGCCATTTATCCAGTTGCTCTAGACTGAAAGTTTTTGAATGACAGGGACCATGACTGCTTCATCTATTTTTCTAAAGGCCATATGAAATGGAGGCAATTTGTTTATCATTCTGAGTCTCCAGAACTCCTGAATTTTTTGCCAAGGAAACTGGAGAAACTCTCGTCTGGGTACCAACCAAGGAGATTCTTTCTACAAAAGAAGGAACAGACACTGAATGACTCATTGCCCTTCCTCTAACATGGAAGCAGAATTAGACACTCCTGCCAGCCTGACCCAAGTCTGCACAGGACATCCTGAAATGTCTTAAAGATTCCCGGGTGACTGTGAAAGGATTCCTAGTGACCATGGACTGATGGCCCTATGTTGATCCAGGCACGAAAGACTCAAGCTGATTCTAATAGAAAATGGAACTGCCCTGGTAGAGCTCCAGAACCTGGATCTACGTGTGATATCATCTGTTCTGATTAGCTAGCTCTTAGGTAAGAGAAAGGACAAGAATACTCTCTTCCAGTATCACATTTTACAAATAGGTAAACTTATGTCATTGCTCTGGGTATTTTGTGGCTTTGATCTCTCCCTGCTGACATGCATGTTACACTTACAGATTGTGCAACCAGATTCTATTTACACCAGCAGCCTCTCACTTAACCATAGCAGGTCTCTGGAAAAGATCTGGAAAGCTCAAAGGGATACACTCTGAAAGGAGGGCTTTAAGATTTCTATGCTGACATCTCACAGATCAGAAGATGTCTCCTATGGGTTTTCTGTACATTCTCAAACCAAAATCTGGCTCTCTCCTGTGAATCCCAGGCAGAGCTCAGCTCTTATGTGCACATTACAGGTAAGATCAACCTGACTCTTCATTCTTTGGTGTTACAGCAAGGAGAGTAAAAAAAAAAAAAAAAAAAAAAAAAGTTTCCATCATAAAGTCTGCTCTAGCACATGTCAGCCTAAAAAGAAAAGGCTAAGGCAACACTCATTTAAGTAGAGAGTTTATTTGGTCCAAGCCTGAGGATTGAAACCTGGGAGCATAGATTCAAGTTGCCTTGAATGTACACTTTAATTAGCAGCAGTTACAAGTGGATTTACAAAGGCAAAAGAGAGGGACAGGGAGTGGATTGAAACAAAGTTGTTTGTCAGAAATTCTTCTTGATCTACAGAAATAACATTGATGACTAATTGGCTATATATTTTTAAGCTATAAGGTATTGCTTATAACATCTAGTGTGGCATTATTAGGTTAATTTATATCTACTTGTAGCAATAGCAAACAGTTTCAAGAGGTAAAAACGTAGCTCAAAGGAGGCAGTAGAACATAATTGTGTTCTCATTTTTATGTCTCTCCGGGCCTGATAAAACTAAAAGGACTTGCACTCCTCAGATCAAAGTTATTCTTTTTCCTCTAATCTCAAGACTGAGATTCAGAATTTGGTACTGTAGATTTAGGTCCTGGATGGGTGGAGAAATGGCAGGTGTTAACTGCACATTTATGGGAATTTTGGGAGGAGGAGAAAGAGGAACGTTGAGATACTCACGTTTACTCAATGCACACATGTCACCCTAGTTGTTCTTCTAGGCCTAATAGTCTCCAACTCAGTTTCAGATCTGAAGACACTATGGTCACTGAAAGAGGTGAAATGGCTGATTACTATCCTGTGAATTTTGTCAACCACTTGTAGAAAGGCTTAAACTCTCTACAAGTGGTTGTAGAGGACTATAGACGTGAAACAGGCAGAGACAATTCTGCCTGCATACTCTGGGGGCAGTGTGCACTTTGAAGCACAACTGACTGGGTTGACTGGAAGCCTGAGGGGGAAAGCCTTTTCTAAAGTGAAGCTTGGAGGGCACCTTATATACCAGACATCATATATACGATGTCTGGTAATTGTGGACAGTGTTTGAGAAATATAATTAAAAGGAAAATTATCTCCAATCCTAGAAAAACACCACAATAACAGAACAGAAAGAAAAGTGTTTTACTGCACAATAAAACCAGAATGTGATGTGACATGAATCACAGACAATCTGCTCAAGAGATTGCAAAGACAGAAAGGTCTCTATAATTGTCCTCAAGTAGAAGATTTGACAGCACCATTTGTCATACACAGCTTATCCTAAATTCGCCTGGTAACTGGGGAGGCCATCTGTGTATGTTAATTGGTTATATTCAAAGGAAAAATAAACCTCTGACATCTTCATGGTAGGAGGTAGTTTTGCAACTTACAGCCAGGTGCCTGCTGAAGGTAGGCTCTGGTTCTTTTACAGACACTGTGAGATAGGATACTATTCTTTTGGCTATTTACATTTCAAAGCAAAGGGTCCCTACTCCCTAGGCCAAGGGCTGCAGCAATCCTGCTTGCCCTGTCCTGGTGGCCTGTGTCCCGTCTCTTCCCCTACCATCTACCACCGAGGCACAGCTCACAGCACACAGCTGGCAGCCCGTATTCCACATGGACTCCAACTGCCACAGCCGCACTCCAGTGTCACATTATGGAGCAGGGTCCCTGAACTGCAGGAGGAGAACCTGCAGGACCCCTGGGTAGGATTGCAGTTTTGCAATCATGGAAATGGGAGCAATGTTTCAGCCTACGTTTCTATTTATAATGGTGACAAAATAATACTGCTGGATTCGCAGCATGGGTCTGGATAGAGTGCCAAAGAGTTCTCATTGTGACAGCCCAACTCACTCAGAAACACCATGAGACACTTTCGGGTGTCCCTTCTGAAGACAGACACCGAAGGCACTGAAGAGAAAAACAGCTCTCAGTCTGAATAAAATTGTATTAAGAGGTTAAAAGCATCTGAAAGAAAAATTCAGATTTCATATAATATTAGCCAAGTCGACCAGAAAATATTCCCCTGAGAAAGTTTCTCTCTAAACACCCAAAATGCACAGTCACTCTCAACACAAGAAACAGTGTTATGAAGAAAGGGGGCATATTCTCAGCAGAATTTCTTAAGATTTTTCTTCCATCTCTGCTGCTCTCTCATCTGCTGGCCATTGGATTAAGGATCTACATTGGAACACATCAGGCAACCTTCGCCTGCACTTTTTGATAAAGAATTGGTATTTGACTCTGTTTACATAGTGGAAATATATCTGAGATTGCAACATATCTAACTGAAGACTATTATGATTCATGATTTTTGGGTAGTCACATCACTTGCATTGATTTGTTCTGTAAGAGTGGCATTCCTAATTTAGTAAAACATAAGAATAGACTGTAAGGCCGGGCGCGGTGGCTCATGCCTGTAATCCTAGCACTTTGGGAGGTCGAGGCAGGCAGATCACCTGGGTCAGGAGTTGAAGACCAGCCTGGCCAACATGGTGAAACCCCGTCTCTACTAAAATACAAAAACTAGCCAGGCATGGTGGTGGACACCTGTAATCCCAGCTTCTTAGGGGCTGAGGCAGAAGAATTGCTTGAACTCAGGAGGCAGAGACTGCAGTGAGCTGAGATCACGCCACTGCACTCCAGCCTGGGTGACAGAGCCAGACTCCATCTCAAAAACAAACAAACAAAAAAACTGTAAAATTGTGCTAACCTATTACTATATCTTTTTTTTTTTTTTTTTTTTTTTTTTTTTTAGATGGAGTTTTGCTCTTGTTGCCCAGTCTGGAGTGCAATGGCACAATCTCAGCTCACTGCAGCCTCCACCTCCCGGGTTCAAGTGATTCTCCTGCCTCAGCCTCCCGAGTAGCTAGGATTATAGGCATGCACCATCATCCTCGGCTAATTACGTATTTTTTTTAGTAGAGACAGGGTTTCTTCATGTTGGTCAGGGTGGTCTCAAACTCCTGACCTCAGGTGATCTGCCCACCTCAGCCTCCCAAAGTGCTGTGATTATAGGCATGAGCCACCAAGCCCAGCTGACCTATTATTATATCTGTGGGATCAATTAATAAGCATGTCAGATTAATATCTACTGTAACAATTTGATAGTAAATTTTCTTTGGATATTAGATATAAATATCTAAGTATAAATAATTTTAATATACTAGTGATGACATATATTTTTTAAATTATCTGTAACCTTAACTCAGTTATAATACTTTATATTTCAAAAGAATAAGTAATGATATTAAAATTACTATTTAAGGGATTTATTCGTAGTAAATATTGTGGCCTTATATTCACACAATTGTAGAAAATACTGTTTAATTTACATGGATGCATGTTGTCTACTAAAGACTACATAAAACTGTTAATTCTTCTTAAGTAATAAACAGAAACTAGCTAAAAATTCCACTGCTCAGTTCATACACTAAACTCTTCTTGCTTTTGCAGTGTAATTATTCCAGCCTCCAAACATTAAATAATCACTTAGTATCTTTTACTCTTCATTATTCCTTATAGCTGAATCGAATTTTATTCTTTCCATTCAACTTTTGTGTGCTCTTAAAATGAGATTTTTCTAATCCGTGTCTACTTTAAAAGACAGAAAATAAAAAGTAAAAATAAAAAAGAAAAAGAAAACCTTTGCCAAATCGAAAGCAAAAGCAAAATAACGGTTCTCAGGTCCTAGACGAAGACAATCTGGTAGGGAATGAGATAGAAAAAGCATTTATTTCTATGTAAAAGCATTAAGCCTCTTATTCCTAAATTGTATTTTCTTGTACAACAGCCAGAACTATAGGCATGGTTTTGAACTTTTAGACATCTGAATTTTAGTATGCACTGGATTTAGGCACCTAAGGGGTGGTTCTGAACACACTGTGTGCACATGAAAGAAAGACTGTGGGGCAAAAAGTAGAAGAGAGAGGCCAGGAGTGGTGGCTCACACCTGTAAACCCAGCACTTTGGGAGGTTGAGTTGGGTGCATCGCCTGACATGGGGAGTTGGAGACCAGCCTGACCAACATGGAGAAACCCCGTCTCTACTAAAAATACAAAATTAGCCTCATTACACATTACTGAGGCAGGAGAATCTCTTGAACCTGGGAGGTGGAGGTTGCAGTGAGCTAAGATTGTGCTATTGCACGCCAGCCTGGGCAACAAGAATGAAATTCCCCCTAGAAAAAAAAAAAGTAGATGAGAGAAAGGAGCTTCCCAAAATTTATGAGTCGGGGAAGAATAAAAGGTAGCTGGAAGGACTGGTTTGAATTAAATATGTGGCCAAGGAGGGACCGTACTATGAATTTTTTGTGTTCATGCAGGCAGGTGAGATTATGAACAGGTAGTCTAGAGCCCTAGGTTGATGGAGAGAATGGGTTGCTGCTGCAGATTCAGTGTCTGAGGGCAGAAATAAGCTAGGAGTTCTATAGGTACTTGTGTAGGTTTCTGGCAAGAAACTCTAGCAGCAAAGGCACTGTGATGGAATTCCTGAGGGTGGTGCCTAGTCCTGGGAGGCACATGGCCACATTAATACCTCCTAGTGGGTATGTTTATGAGTAGGTAAAAACCAAGTGATGGCAGCTGTAGGGGAAGAAGGTTTGTTCTGAGAACTGCTTTTCTCTAAGTTTCCATTCCCCTCCCACCCTGGGAGAACTGGAATCACAGGAGAATGTGCACTGTGACGGCTTGTGTGCAGGAGAACACACCGGGTCTGGTCCCTAGCCCCTGTGATGTCTTTCTTCTGACATTACAGGGCTCAGGCCCTGTGATGTCTTTCTTCTGACACCTAATTTATAGAATTTCCTGAATATCAAGCAATTCTCCAACACCAACCAGTTGTTTAACATTTTATCTCACACTACTCAAAATCAGTACAGATCCCAGAAGTCCAGAGTTTAGTCCCACAATACTGTCCTTACTGCAGATGCCCATCACAAGTCCCAGGTGCTCATCTGTACTTCTGAGTGGCTGTCTACTGCAGCTACTTTAAATGGTTCAAATTATTGAACCACTCCTGGAGTTGAATAATGTGATTAAACTACTCACAGAACTCGGCAAAACACTATACTTGCGTTTACCAGTTTGTTCTATAAGATACAATGCAGGAACAGTCAAATGGAAGAGGTGTATAGAAAAAAGGAAAGTGGTGTGAAAAGATGGGGGCACACAGACAATTTTGGTAAATAACTGTGATTAATAAAAATTTCTCATCTATTGTGTTCTCCAGGAGCAGCTTAATGAAAATAAACAACTTTCCCATTGTGACTTAGATGATGCTTGCTTTTTTCACCTATCACATAGCCAGACACAGACTCTACAAATTTTCATCTTTTTCCCATAAAGAATCAGCTGAACAATTGTCTTTAGTGGTCATAACAACATACTTTTTAATCCAACTTTGCTTAAGCTTCTCTCCTTCCCCAGACTCCTGAACTTTGACCCAATCTCAGTCTGAGCAAACATACAACCTCAAGTTATGTCCCTGCTAAAAAGATACTGACTTCAAGGTAAAATATTCTCTGATCTAGAGTCTGATTTCGCCACCCTTCATCCTGCCCTCCCCTGCCACCTCCTTTCTAATCTTGTTTGCTTCTCCCTAGGAAAGAAAGCCCTTGTATGCCTAACCTTTGAGGTCCTCAAAGATCTTAGAGTCTGTACTACCCCCTCTTGTCATACTCCTTTGGAAATTCAAAACTTTTTACTTAAATCTGACTTTTTTTATTTGACAGAGTCTAGAAACAACCCCAGGACAATAGCAATTCCATCCTCAGAAAGACCCTCCCAATGCCCTTCCATCCCAACCCCAGCTGCATCTGCCTATGGATCCCCAGCTCGCCTGGGCTCTGTAGCTTCTCTCAGTAGAAAGGCTTCTTCCATGGCTGGGGTGAGCAGGCTGGGACACCTGCAGGAAAGGCTCCTCAGGAAGAAATAACTGGACCTTCAATAACCTTTTTTTGCAGTCTCAATATTGGCCTTAGCTTGGAGTAACTGGGCTCAGGCTTCAATTCCCAGTCAGAGTTATTCACTTGGCTTTTTAAAACTAAGTGTTTGAAAAATTCAGCAAAATTGCTCAAACACAGAGTTTATATAAGGGAAGAAAATTTTAGGCCGGGCACGGTGGCTTATGCCTGCAATCCCAGCACTTTGGGTGGCCAAGGCAGGTGGATCACGAGGTCAAGAGTTCCAGACCAGCCTGACCAACACGGTGAAACCCCGTCTCTAATAAAAATACAAAAATTAACCAGACATGGTGGTGCACGCCTGTAATCCCAGCTACTCAGGAGGCTGAGGCAGGAGAATTGCTTGAGCCCAGGAGGCGGAGGTTGCAGTGAGCCGAGATCATGCTACTGCACTCCAGCCTGGAAGACAGAGCGAGACTCCATCTCAAAAAAAAAAAAGAAAAAAAAAAAAGGAAGAAAATTTTAAAGTGCTTACTTACATTCCCTGACTTAACAAAAAAAGCAAAACTATCCCTTTCAGACAATAAACATGTCATTAAATTATTTTATAACAAATCATTTAGTAAACAATTAGTCACATGGGAACACTACTAGGAGGTGGCAAGTCCCATCTCATAAAATTCAGCACTTAAACTCAAAAATCAAGATAACACGATAAAGAGCAGAGATAGCCACTGTCACAATTCACCCTGCAAAAATCGGAACTAATGTTTTGATGAATCTACACATTTTACCAACTGACCTATCATATTTTCTTGTAGAAATATACTCATTATCTATAGCCATAATGGAATAAACATTTTTTCCTATTCTTTTTCCCAGTAGCACTCCCAAAGCTAAGCCCTGGGATTCTGTTTGAATCGTCCCCCTCCGAAAAAAAATAAAAAATAAAACACTTGACAACATTTCTACACTCACTCTGGAGAACAAAAAGGCAAATAAGAATTTTTAACAAATGGAATGTATGACTAAATATTTAATTTTTTCCTGAAACCTACCTTTTTCATGTCCTTTCTATATTTTCTTAACCTTTCAAGCTGTACTGATAAAATGCAATTTACAGTTAAAAAACTAATAAGTGAACAAATATCTTCGAGGTGAAAAACCTAGAAATTAAAATGCTCACTGGAATACAGATGTGTTTGATTCATGTGTCAAGTCAGGCCATCCAACAAATGAGAGATCCTCCCACCCTCATCCCGATCACTTAAGTGCTCAATGACCATGCTCTGGGAGCAACTATGCTATGCCCCAGTGAGGGCCTCAAGTGCATTTTACTTTGCAGGTTCTTGCACCATCTCACTGGGTTGGGTAGTTTTTGTTTTTTGGGCTATTTTCTTTCCTTCATAAATCTGAAAGAATCAAGGGCAAAAATTATTTCTCTCTTTTAACCTCAATACCAGCATCTGATTAGCTGACCAGCAATATGTCTCCAAGAAATGGAAGCTGGGTTGGATGAAGGCAAACTTAATGTCTCAAGGGGTTAGCTTTTTAGAGGAAGGGTACACCAGGAGATTTCTCTCTGACCCAGGGCATCCACCTGCTCCCTTGAGAGGCTACACTCTTTAACTCAGGTTGTCTTCTGGAAGGAAAATGACTCAGAAGCTGATATTCACTAGACACTCTAGCAGACATGGCCACGGTGGGTATTTTGGGTTATCCCTAGACAATATGAAACCCAGGACCAGGATAAAACTGGAACATATCCGAGGACACATCACCTTGTAAAGCTTCCAAAGGCAACCCCAACTCAAAGACATTCTGGGCCAGGCATGGTGGCTCACGCCTATAATCCCAGCACTTTGGGAGGCCGAGGTGGGTGGATCACTTAAGGTAAGGAGTTCGAGACCAGCCTGACCAATATGGTGAAACCTGGTCTCTACTAAAAATACAAAAATTAGCCGGGCGTGGTAGCACAGGCCTGTAATCCCAGCTGCTCAGGAGGCTGAGGCAAGAAAATCACTTGAATCTGGGAGATGAGGATGCAGTGGGCCGAGATCATACCACTGCACTCCAGCCTGGGTGACAGAGTGAGACTCTGTCTCAAAAGAAAAAAAAAAAAAAGACATTCTGATAAGCTATCTGTGCCTAGGGAAGATAAAAGGAGGCACAAAGGTTTTTTTTTTTTATTTCTTCTTTATACTTTAAGTTCTAGGGTACATGTGCACAACGTGCAGGTTTGTTACATATGTATACATGTGCCATGTTGGTGTGCTGCACCCATTAACTCGTCATTTACATTAGGTATATCTCCTAATGCTATCCCTCCCCCCTCCCCCCAACCCACGACAGGCCCCGGTGTGTGATGTTCCCCTTACTGTGTCCAAGTGTTCTCATTGTTCAATTCCCACCTATGAGTAGAGAACATAAGAGGCACAAAGGTTTTTTACAATTAACTATCAGAAGACAACTGTGCTTTTTTCTCATGTGAAATGGTTACGAACAGAAAACAAATCTTTGTAAAAGTGTTATCCAATGCTTTGTGAAAAAATGATTAATTAAAATACTGTGTCTGAAATGTACAGTAAAGAAGAAATAATGGTAATGTTGTGAACCATGGAGGAGAAGTTAGCATTTGGGAATGTCAGAAAGAACTGGAAAGTTAGTATTTTACTACAAGAGAGGGTTAGGCTGAGGGAACGGTGACGGGGAGGTAGACTTGAGACCCTGCTTGAGACACATTTGGAAAATGCAGGGGAAAACTAGTCCCCAGTGGAGTGTGAAGATAATTAGATAGCAGGCAATTAGACCAAGGTGGCTCTGGTGCCCTGAGTTCCTAAGTTTAAAAAAATTTAAGTCAAAGGCACTTCTAGTAAATTTCTGCCTTGGGGTAAACAAAATTCAGGCTTAAGCAACCACAAACCTCCAATAAACCTCTGATTACATAACCAAAACTCCCACCTGCATCGTACAAATAAGGCGACTACATTACTGTATCCAACCAATTATTGAATTCGATTTGCTTCCTCACTGTATCTTGTAAAAGTGTTTCCTTCGGGCGGGGGCAGTGGCTCACTCCTGCAATCCCAGCACTTTGGGAGGCCGAGGCGGGTGGATCACCTGAGGTCAGGAGTTCGAGACCAGCCCGGCTAACCTGGTGAAACCCTCCATTAAAAATACAAAAAAATTAGCCGGGCATGGTGGCGGGCGCCTGTAATCCCAGCTACTCGGGAGGCTGAGGCAGGAGAATCACATGAACCCGGGAAGTGCAGGTTGCAGTGAGCCGAGATTCTGCCATTGCACTCCAGCCTGGGCGACAGAGTGAAACTGTCTCCAAAAAAAAAAAAAACAAAAAAAAAAAAAACGCGTGTCCTTCAAGCCCCTCACAATGGACAACTACAAACAATAGTTGGGTGCTCTACGATTCTTGAATCGCTCTTTGCCGAAATTTTTAAATATTTTTGCAGTGACCCCCCCCCCTTTTTTTTTTTTTTTTTTGTGAGACGGAGTCTCGCTCTGTCTCCCAGGCTGGAGTGCAGTAGCGCGATCTAGGCTCACTGCAAGCTCCGCCTCCCGGGTTCACGCCATTCTCCTGCCTCAGCCTCCCGAGTAGCTGGGACTGCAGGCGCTCGCCACCACGCTCGTTTTTTGTTTGTTTGTTTGTATTTTCAGCAGAGACGGGGTTTCACCGTGTTAGCCAGGATGGTCTCGAGCTCCTGACCTCGAGATCCGCCCGCCTCGGCCTCCCAGAGTGCTGGGATCACAGGCATGAGCTACCGCGCCCGGCCCCCACCTCCCCCGTTACATTTTTAACAGGAGAAAAGAGGGACCGGGGACCCCACAAATACACCTCTTTGCATCCACAAATCCCGCTCACCGAGTCGAGATTCTCCCGTGATGACGCTCCAATCATCCCCGCACACGCTGGGGAAGACTCGTGGCTGTGGGAGCCGAGCGGCACAGGGAGGGCTCCAGGCTGGGGAGCCGGTGTCGCCACACAGGCAGGAGACTGGAGCCCGGGGTCCCAGCTTCCAGTCCAGCCGCCATTTGTGGCCGAGCTGGGTCAGGAGGGACTCGGGTCCACAAACCTGGAAGACGACTGCAGGGAGGCCGAGTCACGCTATCGCCGCTTCGGCAGCGGAGCCTAGCCTGCTCCCTACCTCTTGGGATGTCGAGCCGGCACTCACCATTTCTCTGCTTCCAGGAAATCCTGGCGTCTTAGCTACGGGTCTGCCAGTCCCTGCAGGTCGCACAGCCACAGCAGCTGGGCCTGTAGGAGCAGAGTCCGGAGGAGCAGTTGGGGGGCAGTTCTCTGTGAACTGAAGACTAGATCTGTAGCTCCAGCTGTGGCAGGACACAAACGCCCGCCAACACCCGGAAAGCAGCCCTTGTCCTCTCCAGCTGCAGCCTGATTGCCCGGTTTTCGGCCCCGTGCCCCTTATTGGATAAAGCTTCAGGCCCCGTCCCCAGTCCGTGAGTGACAGAAGATGTGACCAAACACTGGACTCAATGAGGACAGAGTGACAACCTAGGCTGCAGCCTTTCCTGGCAGGGCTTTATCCCTGCTCTGAGCAGGGCCTACCCCACAGGGTATTTGCATTTAACCTTGTGTATAAGGTCATATCCATTTATAAATAATATGTTTCATGTTATTCACAAATGGAAAGAATATAATGAGAATTATTTTAGAATTTTGGATTTCATGATCGTCCTGCCCCTAGTCTTTTGAGCAAGCAGCCTGAGATTACGAGGAGGAGAGATTCCTCTGAAATAAAATGAAGCCATGTGTGAATTTTAAATTTTCTAGTAGCTGTATTTTTAAAAAGTAGAAAGAAATAGGTAAAATTGACTGTAACAATTTATTTAACCCAATATATTCAAAATATTATCATTTTAATATGTAATCAATAAGTATGAAGAAAATATATATATATTTGGTACAAAATATTTGAAACTCACTCCATATTTTACCTTTCTAGCACTCTCAGTTTAGACCAGTAAGTTTCCAGGCACTAAGTACCCACAAATGGCAAGCAGCTGCCACATAGGAGTGCAGCTCTGACTTCAGCTGGATAACAGGGGCTTGCTCTCATGGAGATGGCAGCATTCCAAAGCAAAAACAGAAGGATTCAAGATCATTTGAGCCTAGGCTCAAAACTAGCACACTGTCATGTTCACAGGTTTCTATTGCCCTAAGCAGATAAGTCCAGCCAGATCCAAAGTTTGGAAAACAGATCCTGTCACTTGATGCTAATAGCTGTAAAAGCACCTTGCAATGGGCATAAATACAGAAAGGATGAAGAATTGCTGCCATTTTTGCTGTCAGTATCACCCTGCCTTTCCTTGCATATTAGGTTTATAGAATTCTTTTACATCAAAAAACTTGTCCGAAGACCCACAGCTACTAAGTGGCTGGACTGGGACTCTGGATAAACTCTACCTGACTCCAAAGCCCATGCGCCTCCACAGACTGCACCACTCAACTAGCTTTCCTTGACCTTTGAAATACTGAAGTGTGACACTTCTGTAATAGAAGTCAGATTCCTTTTATATTCATGCCAAGTAGTACTGTTTACCACTGGGAATAATCCCCTCAAAAAACTGCAGAAGTATTTTAGAAGGACATGAAATAGTCTGGGGAAATGACTGAGGGAGAAGTTAAGGAAATCAAAGCCCAACAACCTCTTACTTATTTTTCATCATAGGAGAAATTTGAAAACTGTTAAAAGAAAAAACCTTAGACAAATTAAATTTTGTAGAGTGTAATCGAGCAAAGAATACTTTGTAAATTCGGCAGCCTCCAGATACAGAGTAGGCTCAGAGAGACTGCTGCACAGCCACATAATGGAAGAAGATTAATGGTCAGAAAGACAAAGTGACGTACACTTCTGTTTTACAGAAAACAGAAGTGAAGTACAGAAACAACCAGATTATTACAGCTTGGGATTTGCCTTATTTGAACATGGTTTGAATAGTTGACCGCCTTTGGCCAAAACACTGACTGACCCAAGAGTGGGTTACAGTCTGTTTACACATTCAATTAGGTTTTAGTTTACTATGTAGAGAAAACTTTTGACCAAAATTAAACATGTAGGAAGGCAGATTTAGGCTAAACTCAATTTAACAATTCTTCCCTTTTGGTCATTCTCTCAAATTTGGAAGACAGAGCAAAATTTTAGATATTAGTATTACCCTGCCCCAGTGATAAATGTACTTCTTTGGTCTCAAATCCTACTGTGAAATAGCAGAACTGTGGGTTTTGTAAAGTGGAAACAACGACTTTGCGTTATTATTTTTTAAGAGTTGGAGTAGAGGGGAACTCCTTGTGTTGAAATCTTCTGTTTACAGAAGAAAAACGAAACCTGGTATGTTTTAGAATTAATTCTTTTTTTAAGTTTCAGTTCAATTATGTTGCATTTAGCATGAGTGACTCCATTTCAGCTTGGCTTGGTATGTTGGGGCTCAGTGCATGAACTTAGTTCAAAACAATGGTCTCCACCAAGTCTGTTTAAAAACTCCCCATTTTGGCTGGGTGCTGTGGCTCACACCTGTAATCCCAGCACTTTGGGAGGCTGTGGTGGGCAGATCACGAGGTCAGGAGATGGAGACCATCCTGGCCAATGTGGTGAAATCCCTTCTTCACTAAAAATACAAAAATTAGCTGGGCGTGGTGGCACATGCCTGTAATCCCAGCTACTCAGGAGGCTGAGGCAGGAGAATTGCTTGAACCAGAGAGTCAGATGTTGTGGTGAGCCAAGATCGCACCTGATGACAGGGCGAGATTCCTTCTCAAAAAAAAAAAAAAAACGAAAAAAAACAAAAAAAAACACTTTTTTTAATTTTAATTTTATTTTTGAGACGGAGTCTTGCTCTGTCGCCCAGGCTGGAGTTCATTGGCACGATCTCGGCTCACTGCAAGCTCCACCTCCTGGGTTCAAGTGATTCTCCTGCCTCAGCCTCCCCTGTGGCTGGGACTACAGGCGCCCGCCATCGTGCCCACCTAATTTTTTTCTTTTCTTTTTTTTTTTTTTTTTTTTGAGACAGAGTCTCGCAATTTTTTTATACTTTTAGTAGAGACAGGGTTTTACCGTGGTCTTGATCTCCTGACCTCATGATCCGCCCGCCACGGCCTCCCAAAGTGCTGGGATTACAGGTGTGAGCCACCGTGCCCGGCCAAAACCTACCTTTTTTAAAATCAGGTTCTTACTTCAGTGAGAGTGTGACCAAAACTCAGGGCCTTAGCGCTACTCTCAGTTACCATGATTTTGGGTTTCCAGTCTCATCACATCATTCACAGGTTACTGTGTCCTCATGGTCACATATTTCTTTGAATTTGTGATTCCAGTTAAAAAGAAACTATTTGACATTTGAGAGAGGGCTGCATGCAAACATTTATAGCTTTTGAGAGAATACAGTGCACCAGGGAGACTACCAAGTGAAAAATACCAAGAGTTTGGATTATGCATTTGGGCCAGGGATCACATGAAACAAACCAACTAAAGTTAAATAGATCAAAGAATGAGCTAAATAAAGGGTTTACTACTGATTTTGATCAAGTAGTCTGTTTATTAATTCCAGACAACCGAATCTCTGTAATATCCAAAGTATTCCTTTATGTGCAACTACAAGTATCACCAACTGCACAGATACTTCTCTGTTTGTCCAGTAAGTAATCTAGAGTAATTCTATACTTAGCACAATGTTCACAACAGAATTTAAAGTCTGTTGTGTAGCCTTTACAGTAGAATCTGCTACAGAGCCTATTATGGGGGTTAAATTACTAATCATTGCATTATTTACTCTAAACCATGAAAAAAGAAATCTAACAACTGATACCCATCCAGAAGAGTGAAGGCCTTCTGGCAATGCCCTTTATACTGAAAAATTTCTATTTAACCTATGAAGTAAGTAGGTTAAGAGCAGTGGGCCAATGTTCCTTTTCTGATATTATAAGGAAAAAAATGTCCCATTAATATTTCTCACCCACATTGGCCCTTCATCTTTCATCTATCAAGGCATAAGTTTGTCCATGTATAAAGTTGGCTGCAAAATCCTCTGCATAGATAGTATACTCCATGAGGGGACAAAAGACTGCTTTTTTATTTCTATTGTTTGTAGGGCCATAAGCAGGAAAAAACAGAGCTAAGAGTCTCATGACAGCAGAGAAGTTTTGATTCATAATCTTGAGAAAATGCTGTGTTAAGAATGTCATCTGCTTCTGAGTACAAATTTATCTGGTTAGCTTTACCTAAAGGTCTCTGATGTATATAAAATTCTGGCAGGGCTCACTGGCTCATGCCTGTAATCCCAGCACATTGGGAAGCCTAGGTGGGTGGATCATGAGGTCAGGAGACTGAGACCATCCTGGCCAACATGGTGAAACCCCTCTCTACTAAAAATACAAAAATCAGCCGGGCATGGTGGTGCGTGCCTGTAATCCCAGCTACTCAGGAGGCTGAGGCAGGAGAATCACTTGAACCAGGGAGATCACTCCATTGCACTCCAGCCTGGTGACAAAGCGAGACTCTATCTCAAAAATAAATAAATTAATTGATTAAGTTAAATAAAATTCCAAGAATCTGGAGAGGACCTTCTGAAATGTAAGAATATAAACCTAGGGGTTCAAGGTCCCAAAGTTCTGCTGCAGTGTGGATAAAAAGGAGATATTCAGTATGTTGGTTATAGATTATAATGGGATTATTGTCCTTCAGTTGGTGGACCATTAAATGCTTTCTTTACCTGGCAAAAGTATGCCTTGGCATAATGCATTAAAGCCTTGCTGCATTGAGCCACATCAGAATTTAGTAACAGAAAATACATGCAGTTCTATTATTAAGTGAATAGACCTACCAATGAGTATTTCTTAAGGGTCAACTGATATTGTCCACACTAAGTGGATCTGATTATCATCAATCTGCAATACATTCGACCAAGGTAATCCAGTCAATTCAGTTATCCTTGCTTAATGATGTAGGATCTGTAATAATTCATTTTACAGTTTTACAACTTTTCCAGTGAAATAAGTACCTCTATCATTGAAGGTTTTATCAAGAAATGTCCAATGAAAAAACATATTTTCTAATAACATTTTAGTTACTGTTGTAACATCAGCCTTCTTGCATGGGAAAGTTTTTATACAACCAGAAAACATGCATTGAAAATGACAATTGAATAAAACCTGTATACAAATGTTTAAATGACCCATCAGGTTTCAAAAATATACATGAAGTTTTAATTGTCTTCCCAGAATTATAGGTTTGATAAACCAAACAATGGTTATAAACTATGTTAGCAATTTAAAACAATCACCATACATACATGACACACACACACATATTTAATTTAGTTAATTTTGATTATTTTTTCTCCTCCATGAGTCATGAAATGCAGAGCTTCTAATAATAAAAGCCTTAAAGACTCAGGAAAAACCAGGTAGCTGTCTAGCTTCTCCACAAGTTCATGTTTAACAGTGGATTCATGTCCTTTTAAATACCAGGTTTGTTTCTCCAATTTAGATGCATAGCACTAATAACTGATGGCATATCATAGGGAATTTGACTTGAACCACAGAGTTCATTCAAATTGCATATCTAAACAATCTCAGTACTGGCCTGTTTAGTATGAAAATCTGGCAAAGCATTTTCTTGGTATTCAATTAATTTTTGTCTCGCTTTGATTAGTAGTTTTATAAGTCGTTCCCTTCATCAGAGTTCTGAGGGTTGTTACTCAGTCCAAATGATACAATCCTAAAGTTATCTAAAACCTGTATGCAACGTGTCTGGGTTCTTACCACTCTTTTCAACCTCCTTAAAGACATAACACTCTAATATTTTGTGTGCTTGTGAAGTTTTTAGAAACTGCATCAGAATTAAGTCAGTAACTATAGATACGACTTTAAATGGTCATACTTAAATATACAGTGGCTGGGCGCAGTGGGAGCCCAGCACTTTGGGAGGCTGAGGTGGGTGGATCATTTGAGGTCAGGAGTTCAAAACCAGCCTGGCCAACATGGTGAAACCCCATCTCTACTAAAAGTACAAAAATTAGCCAGGCATGGTGATAGGCGCCTGTGGTCCCAGCTACTTGGGAGGGTGAGGCAGGAGAATCACTTGAGCTCTGGAGGCAGAGGCTGCAGTGAGCCGAGATCGCACCACTGTACTCCAGCCTGGGAGACACAGAGAGACTCAAAACAAACAAACAAATAAACAAAAAAGATACAGTTGTCAGGGAAATTTGGTTATATCTGTGGCCTACAGTAATTTATCAAAATAACCATAATTATAACTGATAGCGTACACTCAGATATATTAGAACTTTAGAAATTCCACATAATTTTGGAACAAACATTAATAACATATTTATTAAAATATAACTTGAGGCCTGGCATGTTGGCTCACTCCTGTAATCCCAACACTTTGGGAGGCTGAGGCGGGTGGATCACGAAGTCAGGGGTTTGACACCAGCATGGCCAACATGGTGAAACTCCATCTCTATTAAAAATACAAAAATTAGCCAGGTGTGGTGGCACACACCTGCAGTCCCAGCTACTCGGGAGGCTGAGGCAGAAGAATCGTTTGAACTGAGCAGGTGGAGGAGATTGCAGTGAGCTGAGATCGGGCCACTGCACTCCAGCCTGGGCAATAGAGCAAGACTCCATCTCAAAACAAAAACAAACAAACAAATAAATATATACAAATATGTATACACATATACACATATATCTGTATATACATATATACACATATACATATATATGTTTATATATATATAACTTGAAGAAAGTTAAACATCATTATTCATTTGACAATAATTTCCATGTAGTTTAACATATTTATAATCCCATTTACCTCTTTTTTGGATGCTGTGGGGTCCCTCTGTAACATCCTAAAGTTGAATAAAAGAAAAGACAATTTTGGAGCTCAAATTTGATGTTGGGAAGCCTGTCAAATATGTCAAAGGTTTAAAACATTTGACTAACATAGGATCAAAGGTCATCACAAAATAACAGTCATTCATGTAGCCAAAGGAATAATTAAAAGAATTTAGGGCTGAGCATGGTAACTTATGACTGTAATCCCAGCATTTTGGGAGGCTGAATAAGGAAATCTGGCTGCCCTGGTTTGAGCCCAAGAGTTCAAGACCAGCCTGACAAAACCCCATCAGTAAAATATATATATATATATAGTACTATATATATATATATATTTTACTATATATATATATTTTACTATATATATATTTTACTATCTATATAAATGTATAATATTATATAATATATATGAACATAATGTATATATAAATATATAAATATTACTCTATATATATGGGTGTATATATATATGTGTACGTGTGTGTATTTTTATATATATATAAATTAGCCGGGCACGGCAGTGTGTGTCTGTGGTCCCAGTTACAGAAAAGGCTAAGGTGAGAGAATCGTTTGAGCCTGGGAGGTCAAGGCTGCAGTGAGACATGATTGTGCCACTGTACTCCAGCCTAGGTGACAGAGCAAGATCATGTCTCAAAAAATGTTCTCAAAAAACAAAAGACTTTACTCTTTGATAGAAGAGACTCATTTTTCCAATAAACGGACTTGAGAAAAACAGCGTGAAATAAAATCTGTCTTTTCTCTACTCTCTTTTTCATTTACTCAAAAGGTGAAGAAAAATATTTGCTTTCTCTTATTAATAATACATATGAATACAATTTTCTTCAAAAATCAAATTTTACTTTTATATTAGTTTATCAATACTAAAGCTATTTTTAAATAAGAACTTATAAATAAATCTATCAAGTCTGTCATCTTTTGCCCACACTAGATTTCCATACATTTTTATAATTTCTTGTAATTAAATTTCTTGAACTTTTTATATTTTAGTTTTATCTGCATCCTTTTTGTGCTTTTAATTTGAAACAACTTTTAGTAATTTTAAACTGTTACCAGATGATCCAGAACCCAAAAGAGGGTTCTTGGATCTCATGCAAGAAAGAATTAGAGGCAAATCCATAGAGTAAATTGAAAGCAAGTTTATTAGGAAAGTAAAGGAATAAAGAATGGCTATTCCATAGGCAGAGCAGTGGCATGGGCCTCTGGTTGCCCATTTTATAATAATTTCTTATTTATATGCTAAACAAGGGGTGGATTATTCATGAGTTTCCTGGGAAAGTAGTGGGCAATTCCTGGAGCTGAAGGTTCCTCCTGTTTTTAGACCATATAGGGTAACCTCCTGATGTTGCCATGGCATTTGTAAACTGTCATGGTGCTGGTGCGAGTGTCTCTTAGCATGCTAATGCATTATAATTATCATATAATGAGCAGTGAGGATAACTGGGGTTACTCTCATCACCTTCTTGGTTTTGGTGGGATTTGGCCAGCTTCTTTAACACATCCTATTTTATCAGCAAGGTCTTTGTGACCTCCGTGTCATGCAGACCTCCTGTCTCATGCTGTGACTTAGAATGCCTAACCTCCTTAGAATCCAGCTGAATAGGTCTCAGCCTTAAAAACCGAGTCTGTGATGCCTCCTTTGTTTTTCCCATGGATATCCAGGCTGTTAGAGCTTAAACAGCCACTTTTAATTAAGCTTTTAACCATAGTGCTCTTTAAAAAAATCGTTTTAATTTTTTTTTTTTTTTTTGAGACAGAGTTTCTCTCTTGTTGCCCAGGCTGGAGTCCAGTGGTATGATCTAGGCTCACTGCAACCTTTGCCTCCTGGGTTCAAGCGATTCTCCTGCCTCAGCCTCCCAAGTAGGTGAGATTACAGGCATATGTGACCACACCCAGCTAATTTTGTATTTTTAGTAGAGATGGGGTTTCTCCATGTTGGTCAGGCTGGTCTCGAACTCCCAACCTCAGGTGATTTGCCTGCCTTGGCCTCCCAAAGTGCTGGCAAAGTGCTTCCAAAGTGCTTGCATAGGAAAGAGCCACCACGTCTGTAGCAGGATGAGCCGCAGACAAAACCTCTCAGACACCGAGTTGTAGAAGGAAGGGCTTTATTCAGCTTGGAGCATCGGCAAGCTACTGCCTTAAAATCCAAGCTCCCTGAGTGCACAATTTCTGTCCCTTTTAAGGGCTCACAACACTAAAGATTTCACATGAAAGGGTCGTGATTGATTTGAGCAAGCAAGGGGTACGTGACAGGGGCTGCATGCACCGGTGGTCAGGGAGGAACAGAACAGGGCAGGGAGTTTCACAATGTTCTTCTATACAATGTAAGGAATCTATGAATAACATTGGCTTCTAAATCATAAGTTGATTTTTAACTACTGTGTTTCGGACCCAGGCAGGCCCAGGCCTGGTTTCGGACCTGGCGCCAGGCTGCCTGTCTTTGGTTTTACTTCCTTGTTCTTTTTACTGAATATGAAACAATATAAAACAATGCAAGAGGGTCTTTCTCTCATCTCACTCCCAGCCCATTTAAAATCCTTTATCACCCAACTTTAGCTAGGCCAAATGGCCAATATTTCTGTGCTCAGTGAAAGGAAAATTCAAGATCATTGGTGGAGGGGAACAGAATCAAAAATGATAAAGGTCATGCAGATGTCAAACTAGGAAGTGGTCACTCAAACAAGAAAGGAGTCATTCTCTAAGCTGGGAATCAAACCCAGGCCCACCAATATAAAACAGCAAAGCCTTCACTGCTAAGCTACAGCACTAGGTGGTTTCTATTGTTCTTCCCAGAAGGAGTCTAGAGTAGCAAATTTTGAGCTTTTAAAGGCTCTTCACTGCTCAAGAAAACTTTTAGACTAAACTTTAACATGAACCCCTGAATTCCTGTTCCCTGGAAGGAGGAGACCAAGAGAAAGTACTGCCATGTGGTTACAAGATCAAGTTCCCAAGGACATAACTGACCAGTTTGCTGGGCTGTCTTAACAGTGGGCTTATGGGGCCCCAAGCTCATGTTCTATCCTAAGGTACCCATCTTTCTGACAGAAAGATACAGAAAGACATAATCATAGCACAAAGTACAACAGATCAGCTACAGCTTAACTAGCCTCACAAATCCTTCTTCTGATTAATCAAAACTTTACAGACGAGATAAACAGTGATGCTTACCATTCATTCAACCAGTTTGCACAGAGAGATAAAGGAAAGGGAAGGGAGAAAAGCATTGCCTTTGGTCGGGTGGGGAAGGCAAGAAGCTCAGGGGGGCCAGAGAAAGACTCACTCACTGCAGCAACACTGAATCAAAAGTTCAGGCAGCCACTTGTCAGTGTTGAAAATATCTTTTCCAACAGTTCTATCAGCTCTCAAGTTTCTCCCTTTTGGGGAGGTAAAAGCTCACCACATTCCACAATCCTGTACATGCCTAATCCTGTCACCCACAACCATCAGCAGAGAGTGCAAGGCAGATTAATCTAAAGAAAATAGCAGTTAAGGGCCCATAGTGTCAAACCCATTCTTAGCCAAGAGGGACTTTACTGAAAGGGTGTCCTCTAACCCCCTAAATAGTAGGAAGGACTTTAACCTCCCTAAGTTGGGCTTCAAACCCAAGGCTGGTCAAGCATCCTTGCCTTTTTTTAAGAGGCCTTGAACACTCTGTGTCTTAGGAGAGATTCTAACTCCCCTAAATTGGGCTTCTAACCCAATCCTATCCTTTACCTTGGTAAATGCACCTCACAAAGTCAGCCAATCAGTGGTACAGTCTACTTTCTTTGGATCAGGGGTCTCCTCATTATCATCCCTTTGTGGTTCACCAGAAAAATGTTACCAGAAACGGGTCCTAATCTAGACCCTAAAAGAGGGTTCTTGCATCTTGCACAAGAAAGAATTTGAGGTAAATCCATAGAGTAAAATAAAATCAAGTTTATCAGGAAAGTAAAGGAATAAAAAATGGCTACTCCATAGGCAGAAGAGCAGCATGGGCCACTGGTAGCCCATTTTTATGGTTAGTTCTTCATTACATGCTAAACAGGGGGTGGAAAGTGTCCCAGGAAAGGGGTGGGCAATTCCTGGAGCTAAGGAGTCTTCCCCTTTTTAGACCATATATGGTAACTCACTGATATTGCCATGGCATTTGTGAACTATCATGGTGCTGGTGGACATGTCTCTTAGCATGCTAATGTATTATATCTAGCATATGAGCAGTAAGGAGGACCAGAGGTCACTCTCATTGCTATCTTGGTTTTGGTGGGATTTGACCAGCTTCTTTACCATATGCAGTTTTATCAGCAAGGTTTTTATTACCTGTATCTCATGCAGATCTGTCTCATCCTGTGACTTAGAATGCCTAACCACCCTTGGAATGTAGCCCAGAAGATCTCAGCCATATTTTACCCAGCCGTTATATGAGATAAAGTTGTTCTGGTTCAAACACATCTGACAAAACTGAAAATTTTTTTTAAACAAACACATATTTTAATGCCTTTATAACTTTCCTCATCAAAAGCATATCTTGTTTGTTTGCAAACTATGCAGAATTGTTTGTCTTACACATTGCAGATGTACTTACATTTATAATTAACTTTTAGTAATTCTCATTTTTAGCAAAATCCCTAGAAAGTAATTTTGAATAGTTTTGTATCTGTATTTGTTTATAAAAATTATTTTATAATTGTTTAAAGAGATGTGTCCTCAATGTTCCTTTTACTAGCAGATCTAAATATACTCAGCTTTTCTAAATCACATAAAAATAAAATGCCAAAGCATATAAACTTAAGGTGATATTTAATAATTAATGTTTTAGTATTTTAATGTACAAATGACTCCGATTTTATAAACATTATTAAATTAACATTACATGTCTTTAAGATCTTAAATTATTGAAAAGGATTTTGAAACTATGACCTGGGTACATTCCCTAATGTCTTTCTCAGTCATCCTGGTGAAAGAAGAGAAAGGCCAGGGTGTGGTGACTCAAGACCTGTAATCCCAGCACTTTGGGAGGCTGAGGCAGGTGGGTTGCCTGAGCTCAGGAGTTCGTGACCAGCCTGGGCAACATTGTAAAACTCCATCTCTATTAAAACACAAAAAATCAGCTGGGCGTGGCAGTGGGTGCCTGTAGTCCCAGTTACTTGGGAGGCTGAGGCAAGAGAACTGCTTGAACCCGGGAGGTGGAGGTTGCAGTGAGCCGAGATCACACCACTGCACTGCAGCCTGGGCGACAGTACGAGACTGTGTCTCAAAAAAAAAAAAAGAAAAAAGAAAAAAAAGGGCCAGGTGCAGTGGCTCATGCCTGTAATCCCAGCACTTCGGGAGGCCAAGGTGGGTGGATCATGAGGTCAGGAGATCGAGACCATCCTGGCTAACACGGTGAAACCCCATCTCTACTAAAATAAAAAAATTAGCTGGGTGTGGTGGCGGGTTCCTGTGGTCCCAGCTACTCGGGAGGCTGAGGCAGGAGAACGGTGTGAACCCAGAAGGCGGAGCTTGCAGTGAGCTGAGATTGCACCACTGCACTCCAGGCTGGGCGAGAGCGAGACTCCATCTCAAAAAAATAAATAAATAAAGAAAAGAAAGGAACCAATTAAGCAGATATTTAGAACAAAGTCCTCAGAAAAATTCCTTTTATAACAAGAGAGTTGTCTGAAAGATCAGGCTGCAAAACAGATAAGTAAGTAAGGTCCAACATAAAAAAAAAAAATGCCTTCTGTGTAATCAGCAAGTGTCACATATATATGGTGGGCCTCAGTGAACACACATTCCTTTCCTTTTGAGGACATACTTAGATAAGGGACCTTGCACAGACAGGGGGCTTGCTTGGAACATGCCTGTAGTTGCACAGATAAGAGGAACCAAGCACATCCACAATGGAAAATTCTGTCCCTTAACATATCCACAGTTAAGGAAAATTAAAGAGCATGGAGTAACTTAGACTAAGAGCTCATGTGCACACTAGAAGGACAGGGTGAAGCTGTCAGGAATTCATGCCTTATGCAAATAAAATACATACTTCTAACCAGTTTTTTGCACCTTATGTAAATAAAACATCCTGCCCCACTATCTTGTCCATAAAAGTCTTTGTATTCGGCTGGGTGCAGTGGCTCACACCTGTAATCCCAGCACTTTGAGAGGCCAAGGTGGGCGGATCACAAGGTCAGGGGTTCAAGACCAACCTGGCCAACATAGTGAAACCCCATCTCTACTAAAAATACAAAAATTAGCCGGGCATGGTGGTGCATACCTGTAGTCCCAGCTAGTTGGCAGGCAGAGGTAGAAGAATCCCTTGAATCCAGGAGACGGAGGTTATGGTGAGCCGAGATTGCACCACTGCACTCTGGCCTGGGCAACAGATCAAGACTCCATCACAGACACACACACACACACACACACACACACACACACGTACACACAAAAGCCTTTGTATTCAACTGTGAAATGGCAACCCTCTTTCGGGCCCCCTCTCCATGGCAGAGAGCTTTCTTCTTTTGCTTATTAAACTTTTGCTCCCATCTCACCCTTGGTGTCTGTGCTTCTTAATTTTCCTAGTCATGAGACAAAGAACTTCCGGTGATACCTCAGACAATGAGGCCATTTCACTGGGTCTCAAGTAGCCTTTGGCACACAAAATGGCTATGAAGGACAGGGCCTGATTGAGTCCTAAATTGAAATAACAGGTATGAAGTTCAGCACAGGAGAGGGATACCACATTTTGCAGAACTGTCAGGTGGCAAACTAGGCGAGAAAAGGGGTCATATTGCAGTTGATGCTCCCTTCAGCTGCTGATCTAGGCAATGAGTGCTTGTCCCCAGGCCTCACCATGGCCACCTATCCAGACCCCTGAATCCACAGACTCAAAACCAAAATTGTAAAACAACAGTCACATCAAGCAAGTATCAAATTATATCTAACTGATAATTTTGAAGCCAGTTCTATTTACCAGGAATTTTAAAATGTGTTTTATTTACAAAATATTGTCACATACACATAGCACAGATAGACAAATGGTAATAAAGACACACAGACAGAAGCAGATTTTACAGCTTTCATTTAAAAAATCTCATTTGCTGATTTTTAAATACTTTTAATTTCCCTATTCAACCTATCAATATTCCAATTTCCTGCTTCTTTGCCCTAAATGATTGTTAGCTAGGCAACTAATTTGCATGTCTAAAGGGACAACTCTTAGGTGAAACAAGAACATTTATATTTTTAAAGCAAAAAGCTAACACTTCAGGGAAAAATATCGGTTTTGTATTTGCTTTTTTTCCCAATCCTTGCAATATGTGAAAGGCAAAAATATTGTATCATTAACTCAAACCAAGAAAAGTATGGTGTAAGTAAAAGTTTAGTTAAGAAAAAATAGAAAGCACCTTAAACAAAGGTATCATGTGTGAGTTTTAAAATAATAAGTTTCTAATGTACACAAGCAGACACCTTACAAATGGAGATTTTCTTAACAGATGTAAATTTCTTTTACAAAATGTTTTCAAAACAACCAGTTAAATTCCAAGAAGAGGTGTTTTAGTTTAATACGTGGACTTTTTAACTTAGCTCCTCTTTCCTAACTAAAATCACCGAGTTCAGGGTGGAGCCCATTAAAGAATAGGGCAAAGAAAGCATTCTCTTATGGCTGGAGTCAGGAAGGATAAAGGATAAACCTGAAAAAGATGTGATCCTATTTTAGCTGAGGGTCTACCTTTTTTTTTTTTTTTGAGACAGAGGGTGGCCGGAGTACTGTGGCATGATCTCGACTCACTGCAACTTCCACTACCCAGGTTCCAGTGATTCTCTTTCCTCAGCCTCCCAAGTAGCTGGGACTACTGATGTGCACCACCACACCCAGCTAATTTCTGTATTTTTAGTAGAGATGGGGTTTCATCATGTTGGCCAGGATGGTCTCGCTCTTTTGACCTCATGATTTGCCCACCTCAGCCTCCTAAAGTCCTGGGATTACAGGCATGAGCCACTGTGCCCAGCTGGGCCTACCTTTTATAAACACTTTATCTAGGATAACTTTGTTCTCACCTTCAGGAAGGGCATAGTTTAAAAGTGTAGCATCATTAATTGTCTTAACCAGTGATTCACTTAAGCCTTTTCCTTTGCCTCTTATTGTCTTTTTAAAAAACAATAAAATATTGAAATCTTTTTATAAGCTTGTGCACATCAACAGTCATTCCTAGATAAGACTAATTAGAAAAACCTCATTTTCAAATACAACTCTTAAAATGCAGTATTGTTTATTTGGAACATTCCATTGTAATTTCAAATTACCTTTAGTATGTTTTTGCCATTTCTTTAAGAATTTGCTGTTTCTGGGGTCTAATACTTATACATGTAAATGTAGCCATAGCTAGGAGGTGGATTATTCAGTTCTTAAGAAATTAAGAATCCCATTTTTACCTTGAATCTTGG
Organism: Pongo abelii; assembly: GCF_028885655.2. NCBI lineage: Eukaryota > Metazoa > Chordata > Mammalia > Primates > Hominidae > Pongo > Pongo abelii. The sequence continues at coordinate 47,488,655 of NC_071993.2, forward strand.
CTTTGGCACTGTTCTTCTTGATCAATTTAGCAAACAATTTTTCCCTGCTTATGGTCATAAAAAAAAGAAACAAAAGCACTAGAACACAAAAAAAATTCTGTGAATTTCCAAAAGCCAAAGTTTACACCCCCTGTAATATTGTCATTTACTATTGGATGATGTCTGACCTAGTCAGACAAAAGGGACCTCTAACTGGATTCCATCCAGTTAATTATCAGATCCAATGGGATACTGAACCCAGTTATATTTCTGTCATAAATTTCTAACCAAGTTTGGATTAGAAATTTGCTCAAACAAACTTGGAGAGCTCAAAACACAAATCCATAATGCTTTGTGTAAGAGTTAAAGAAAGAGAAAAGAAACACAAAATGCGGCTCAACAGTTAAAGACAGATTTATTTTTGAGAAAATATAAATGAGGGGCTTCTGGCCAGTTTTGGTCAGGAACACTTTCTCTTACAGACTGAGTATATATTGGTTTTAGGGTGAGGGTGCTTATCACAAGCTTGGAATGTTTCTGTGTGAGGGAGAAGTTTTATGAAGGGATTGAAATGTCTCTGGGTGGAGGGGAGGTTATCTTGGGGATAACATCTTTCTGGCCAGAGGGGGGTTATCGCAAGGCTGGCATCTTCCTCACTGGAGGGAGGTTATCTTGGGGCTAGCATGTCTCTGGTCATTGAGGAGTTTGGAATGTTTCTGTTTGGAGATGTTATTTGTGGTTTATGGTTGTGTTGACCTTAGCCATTAGGCTTATGCCCTCTGGATTTAGACAGTTTTTGATCAAGGTGAACTTTAGAATGAGGGGCTTGTCCAAGACGGCAATGCTCCTACTCTGTCAATCCAGACACCATAGTTATAACAAAGATGAGGGGTAGCATGTTCTTTCTGGCTACTTCTTGCTGATGAGGGGACAAAGAGTTTTCTGGTCTCAGGTTGACTATAGAGCAATGCCGTCTGTAGGTGTTTTTGCATAGTTGTCTGTGGAATGGCCATGATCCTGTCGTCTCTACTAAAAATACAAAAACAAAATTAGCAGGGAGTGGTGGTGGGCACCTGTAGTCCCAGGTACTCAGGAGGCTGAGGTGAGAGAATGGCGTGAACCTGGGAGGCAGAGCTTGCAGTGAGCAGAGATTGTGCCACTGCACTTCAACCTGGGTAACAGAGCAAGACTCTGTCTCTCCGTTGGTAGAGAGACAAAGATATGTGTTGGTGCCACACAAAAAGTACAGGCCTTGTCAAGTATACAGGCAGAGATATGGAAAGAGAATAGGTGAACTAAAGATGGGGTGTTTTTCCTTTCCTGTGGTTCATTACTCCAGATGGACAAAGAGGAGGACAGGGAGACACCTATTATAGTAGAAATATAAGAAGAGTTATTTTTTACACACTTAATGTGATCAGATGTTGCACCATCGATATTAAGCCATGGAAAAAGGTGGGCACAAGGGACAGCACAAGTTAGGCCAGAGGTATTGGTTAAGGCAGAGGCCATAAAATGAGCCAGATGGAGAAATGCTCCATATGCATCAAGTGATATTTGGTAGTTAACTTGGTTAGTTTGATGGTCAGGGGGTGTTTAAAAATGATAGTATGGTTGCACTGGTTAGGTGTTAAGGATCCTACAGGGAGATTTCCCTCAGAGGCTGAAAAGCAAAGTGAGGCATGTTGTAAAAGGTGGGTGTGTTTAGTTATAGGCCCTTTAATGGGAGGGCCTTGGGGCTTGAGGCATTGCAAGGAGTTGTAATAGATTTGAAATAATTTTTTAGCCTGATTGGCCCTGGAAGTAAGATAATCATCAACAAGGGTGTCAGCTCTTTCAAAAAAGGAAGCTCCTTTTTGGAATTTATAAATTAGGGTTATGCTCCCTCCTGAAAGGTCATGAAGGGGTGCAGGAAGGGCTGTGTAGGCTGAGGAAGACAGCAATAAGCACATCCAGCATTCCAGAACAAAGGAAGAGTTAGCTTGCAGCAAGAGGGACTGTGTAAGGTTTATAGAGTGTTCAAGCTTGAGAGCAGTGAGGAGTGGTTGAATTGGTGAGGTTGATGTACTTAGGGAATTTATACTGAAAAAAAAAACAAGCAAAAAGAGAAAAAGGTTATTTGGGTAGGAGTAAAGTCCTGGAAAGTTCCTTGAAGCCATAGGTCCCATGGAACAGCAAGGGGGTGGGCTGGCACATGGTGGCTCCTGCCTGTAATCCCAGCACTTTGGGAGGCCAAGATGGGTGGATCAGCTGAGGTTAGGAGTTCGAGACCAGCCTAGCCAACATGGTGAAACCTTGTCTCTACTAAAAAGTGCAAAAATTAGCTGGGCGTGGTGGCTGGCACCTGTAATCCCAGCTACTCGAGAGGCTGAGGCAGAAGAGCAGCTTGAACCCAGGAGGTGGAGGTTGCAGTGAGCTGAGATCATGCCACTGCACTCCAGCCTGGGAGAAAAGAGCGAGACTCCATTTCAAAAAAAAAAATAAATAAAAATAAAAGAACAGTTAAGAAGCTGATCAGGTTATATAATGGGAGTTTTGTAGGGGTACCACTGAAGGTCTGTAACATGGTTTGTTAGGAAGTGATGAAAGTTTGGGAGAGAAAGACACATAAGTGGTTTATGTGGATTTTTGGGGAGAGAGACAGGTCCTGGGGAGACACAAGAGAAGGCTGAAGGGGTTTTGTATTTGGTTGTTTGGGTATGTGGTGAAGGGAAGTCTGTTTTCTTGAGAGGAGTATAATGAATCCAGTTAGGGAATTCCTAGAGTTTTGCTGCCGTGGGTGTGGTAAGAATGATTTGGTAAGGTCCCTTTCATTTAGGTGTGAGGGAGGAATTGGGGGTAGGGCTGGGATCTTTTACCAGGACCAAAGTCCTGGCTGTAGGAAGGGATTAGAAGAGTTGGCAACGAGTTGTGGCAGTATTTGTCAGCATATTTCCAAATGAAATGGCATATGGTATGCAGAAGAGGGGAAACAAGGGGAGTTGGTAGAGGTGGCACTTGACCCACAGATGGAACAAATGGGGCAAGTGGTCTCCCATACATGAGTTTAAAGGGGCTGAGCTTTAACGGTTTATGTGGGATAGCCCACATTTTTAGAAGGGCCAAAGGTAAAAGTGTAACTCAGCCTTTATGTGTTCGGAGTGAGTACCTGGCGAGGTGTTTTTTAGAGTGCCATTCATTTTCTCACCCTTTTCTGAAGATTGAGGTAGAGAGGGGATGCATAGCTTACAGGCAATTTGTAGGGCTTGTGCAAGTGTTTGAGTAATTTGAGAGATGAATTCAGGACCACTGTCAGATTGAAAAGAAAGAGGCACCCCGAACGTGGAGATGATTTCTGTTATTAATTTGGAGGCGACAGTAGAAGCCCATTTGTTGGTTTTGGAAAAAGCCTCGACCCATCCTGAAAAGGTATCGACCAGAGCTAAAAGAAATCAAATCTTTTTTACTAGGAGCATATGGGTAAAATCAATTTGCCAATCCTGTCCTAGAAGGTGTCCCCTGGCTTGGGAAAGAAGGTTTACTGTTGGAGTGGGGTGAAGCCTTTCAGCAAATAGAACATTGATGGGAAATGGCTTTTAGCTGTTCCTTTATATCTGGGCTTATGCGTATATGGGAGCTTAAGAAATATTGTAAGATAAGGTCCCCATACAACAGTAGTTTTTCAGGGTCAGGTAGGACTAATTTGTTTTTTGTTTGTTTGTTTTTCTTTTGTTTTGTTTTGAGACAGAGTCTCACTCTATTGCTCAGGCTGGAATGCAATGGCATGATCTCGGCTCATCGCAACCTCTGCCTCCCAGGTTCAAGTGATTCTCCTGCCTCAGCCTCCCGAGTAGCTGGGATTACCAGTGCGCACCACCAGGCCCGGCTAATTTTTGTATTTTTAGTAGAAATGGGGTTTCACCATGTTGGCCAGGCTGGCCTTGAACTACTGACCTCATGATCTGCCCACCTTGACCTCCCAAAGTGCTGGGATTACAGGCATAATCCACTGCACCCAGTCAACTAATTTGTTTTGTATGAACCAGTATGGGGGCTTGAATTGTGCCCCCGCTGTGACTAGTTGTTGAATTTGGTGTTCTGGATAAAAGAAGGGATATGTTGTATAGAAGGAAATAGGTATTGGGGGATTGGATGATTGGTTGAGGCTTGTTTTGCCCAATAGGTAGCCTAATGATTTCCTAATGAAATGTTTTTATCTGATTGAAGTCCTTTGCAATGGATAACTACAAACTTTTCTGGAAGCAAATGATGGATTAGTTTTCCACTAATGATAGATATTCCCTTAGCCATAAGATAGCCCCACTCACTCCAAATTTGGGCATTAAAATAGATGATGTTGTAGGCATATTTAGAATTGGTGTATGTATTAACTTATGTGCTTTTTGCTAGGGCTCTTATTAGGGCAACTAATTCTGCTTGCTGGGAGAAGGAGGATGTGCCCAAAGGCAAGGGGGCAGCCTCTATGACTCTTCTAGGTGGGAGAGAGTGAGTATCATCATGATATCCCTCAATGATGGCATATCCTGCTTGGAGGGGAGGGTTTTTTGATGTGCTGCTATCTATAAACCAATCTGGGGCTCCATTTATGTGAGTGGAAGTAAGGTGGTGAATCATGGTGAGAGAACTTTTCTTTTCTTTTCTTTCTTTTTTTGAGATGGAGTCTCACTCTGTAGCCCAAACTGGAGTGCAGTGGCGTGATCTTGGCTCACTGAAACCTCCACCTCCAGGGCTCAAGTGACTCTCATGACCCAGACTCTTGAGTAGCTGGGACTAGAGGAGCTTGCCACCACAACCAGCTAATTTTTTGTATTTTTAGTAGAGATGGGATTTCACCATGTTGCCCAGGGTGGTCTGTTTCAAACTCCTGAGCTCAGGCAATCCACTGGCCTTGGCCTCCCAAAATGCTGGGATTATAGGCATAATCCACTGCAACCGGCCAAGAACTTTCAATTAAATCAGAGCATGAGTGGTGGTTGGGGTCTAAAATTCGTGCTGAAGGCAAAAGAGTGGCAGGATTAATGGGGAGCATCTATGAAGAGAGATAGACAGTTGAAGGAGAGTTGCATGTAAGGCCTGCATGAGAGAGCATGAGATGGAGGTGATTGCATTATGGCTGAGCATGTCTTGCAGACTGTAAGAAGAAAATACCTGAAGGGGTTCATAGAATGTGAATTTTTGTGCCTCAGGGATAATTAGAGAGGGTGTGGACAAAATTTTTAAGCAAAGGGGCCAGCCTTTCTAAATGGCACCTAGTTGTTTTGAAAAATATGCTACCAGTTGGAGGGAATCTCTCACGGGCTGTTCTAATAGTCCAAGGGCCTGATTATGAGAACTGTGTAAATATAGATGTAAGGGTTTCAAGGGGTTTGGAAGCCCTAGAGCAGGGTCCTGTAATAAGGCACGTTTCAGTGAGAGACAGCATGATAATGGTCTGGGGTGGGAGTGAGTGTTTGGTCACGCTTTCCTTTCGTGTGTTTCTACAGGGGTTTAGCAATAATGGCAAAATTTGCTATCTATAATCAGAAATATCCCGATAATCCAAGGAAAGAAAGTAAGTCCCTTTTTGTTTTAGAAAAAGGGATTTGTTGAATGCCTTGCTTTCGTGCTGGTGGAAGTAATGGAGTATTTGGAGTTATGATTAATCCTAGGTATGATACTTTTGGAGATGTTAATTGGGCCTTCCTTTTGGACACCAAGTACCCACATTTAGCCAAAAAACTTAAAAGCCTGGTAGTATGTTGATTACAATGTTCTAGAGAGGGGCTGCAAAGAAGTAAATCATCCACATACTGAAGCAAGATGCTAGGTTGTAGAGGTAGCTGGGAGAGGTCTAATTGAAGTGCCTGACCAAAATAGTGAGGGCTGTCCCTAAACCCCTGGGGGAGCACAGTCCAGGTGAGTTGTTAAGAGTAGCCTGTGTCAGGGTCAGTCCAAGTGAAAGCAAAAAGGTTTTGAGAGGAGGGATGTAGAATAATAATAAAAAGGCATCCTTGAGATTCAATACCAAGAAATGGCTAGTGTTGGGAGGAATTCACTATAGGAGGGTGTAGGGGTTTGGGACAACAGGATAAAAAGGAACAACATCAGAGTTGATTTGTTGCAAATCCTGAACCAGTCTATAGGAGCCATCCAGTTTTTTGATTGGGAGAATAGGAGTATTGTGGGGAGAATGGGTGGAAATTAAAATACTAGGAGTCTTGGGAGGCCGAGGCAGGTGGATCACTTGAGGTCAAGAGTTTGAGACCCGCCTGGCCAACATGGTGAAACCCCATCTCTACTAAAATACAACAATTAGCCAGGCATGGTGGAGTGCACCTGTAATCCCAGCTACTCAGGAGGCTGAGGCAGGAGAATTGCTTTAACCTGGAAGGGGGAAGTTGCAGTGAACCAAGTTTGTGCCACTGCACTCCAGCCTGGGTGACAGAGTGAGACCTCATCTCAAAGAAAAAAAAATACTTGCAACCAAAACTTGGAATATGATGGGCTTGAGTCCCCATAATCCATTAGGTTTGAGGCAATATTGTGGGACCACTATGTACAACTTAGGATCCTTCAGTGAAATTTAATTGGAGAATGATGGGTAGCTATTATGGGGGAGTTGGTGTTCCATACTATGGGATTTACCTGGCTGATGAATTTGCGTTTTAAGACTATGTGATGTGGAGAGTCTGAGGAGGGGTTTTGTTTTTGACATAATAAGTTAGGGTGGCTTTGATGTAGGGCCAATAAATGAATGATTCCCCCTAGTTTGTGTAGGATGTCCCTTCCTAGTAAAGGAGTGGGACAGTGAGGAATGACAAAGAAAGAGTGAGGGTGGTTCCCTGAAATAAGCAGTATACGGGCAATGTTTTGCATGGGGTTTCTTGTATGCCCTTCATGCCAACAAAAGAAATGGATGAACATTCTAATGGGCCTTGATATTTGGTTAATACTGATAGGCTCACCCCAGTATCCAGGAGAGAGAGAATAATCTTACTGGATACTGTACCAATTACCCTGGGTTCTGTGGACTCACTGGACATGGGGGCTAAGGATCCTGGTCCTCAATGGACATGGGGGCTAAGGATCTTCCGTTGTCAGCACCAGCAGTGAAGACATTTCCTCCTGTGACAGTCAGGGGGCCTGGTTATGAGCCGCACCCAAATGGGGAGGGTGTCCCCATTGGGGGCAGTCCATTTTCCAGTGTCCCCAAAGACTTCAAGTTGGGCACGGTTTGTTGGAGGCCAGGGGTTAGAACAAGCCTTTGTTTTAACATCTTTGTTGCCACACATGAAACACTCCTGGAGAGGTGAGGGAGTTTCCCTTGGGGTTATTGGGGGGCTTTTGTGTAACTGACTTTTGGACAGCAGAAGCAAGCATCTGGTATTTTAATCAGAGGTGTTTGTCTTTTTGAATTTTTTGTTCCTCATCTCTGTTGTTAAAGACATGGAAGGCCACATTTAGGCGGTCCCACTGAGATGTTTGGGGACACTCCCCTAATTTTTGTAATATTTTCTGGATATCTGGGGCAGACTGGGAAATAAATTGGAGGTGGATAAGTTTGCCCTTCTCTAGATTCTGGATCCAGATTGATATATTTTAGCATGGCTTCAGTGAGGCATGATAAGAAAAGGGCAAGATTCTCCTGGGGTTCCTGTGTAATTTCTCTGAGTTTTTCATAATTAACTGCCTTATGGGCATTTTTGTTCATCCCTGAGAGGAGACAGGTAATCACGTCGTCCCTTCATCTGGTGCCATTGTCTCCCTGTTGGTAAGTCCAATCTGGGTTTCTATGGATGACTGCGCCATTGGCCACTGGATTTTGTATAGGGGCTTTGTTATGGAGTCCATCTGTGTGGGCTTCAGCTGAACACCACATATGCTCTTTTTCATCAGGAGTGAGGGTGGAGGTTAGAATTATATAAATATCATGCCAAGTTAAATTAAAGGATTGGGTTATATGCAGGAATTCCCTGTGATCATGGGAGGGGTTTTCAGAGAAAGATCCTAGATGCTGTTTGAGCTGCAACAAATCAGATATGGAGAAAGGGATGTGAACATGAGCAATGCTTTCAACCCTAGCCAGTTACTGGAGAGGAAGAATGGCAGAGGTGGTTTGAGTGGTAGTTTTTGAACAGGTAACAGGTGGAGGAGGAGGAGTGGGGTTTGGGGCTGAAGGCTTGGGGGCATGAGGGGCAACTGGGGCAGAGGGTTCAGACAGTTGAGGAGCAGATGCAGGGGATGGGAATACGGGGGGAGTTCATCTGCCAGGTCAAAAGGGGTTTCAGAAGAAGGGGTTTTGATGGAAGGGGTTTTGGAGGAAGGGGTTTTCAGGGGAGGGAGAGACCCAGGGAGGGATTTAATTGAGAAGAAGTATTTTATGAGGGGTGCAAACTTGACATAGGGAGGGTCAAGATCTAAAGTAGAAGAAAGCCTGAATATAGAGAACCTCTTGCCATTTGATATTCCTGGTTATAAAGCTGTCAAGGTCCCTGAGAATTTGAAAGTCAAAGGTGCCATTTTTGGGCCATCAGCTGTCATTATCTAATTTTTATTGAGGCCAGGCCATGCTGCAATGCTTTGGCTAAAGACTAAATGCTTTGGCTTTATGCTTCCCCAGAAGCCAACTTTGGCAAGGTTTTGAAGGAGATAGCCCAGTGGAGAGGATGTAGGAATGTGGGATTGTTTGGCACCCATGTGGACTGGGGAGAAGAAGCTGAGGGTGTCTGTTTTTGTTCTAGGCATCCCCAGATGAAAGACAGAGGCCTGGAGTCCTCTTTCTAAAGAGAATGGTCAACCTGAGAAGAAACTGGATGTCCCCAAGATTTCTTCTAGCTTAGCCCTGCTGGTCCTCCAAGGACCAGGATAGCAGACCTGACTTTCCCAGATTCTGCAAGAAAGCCAGGGGAGGACAGATCTTACCCATCAGCTGGATGACTATCTGATGTTGGATGTTCTGGTTGGAATAGGTAAAGGGCCTCTTTGACTGGAGCTGCACGAGGAAGACAGACAGAGAGAGAGAAGGGAGGATGAGGGAGGAAGAGGAGGGAAGAGAGCAAAATACTCATTGTGGGCAGTCAGAGGTGGATTCCGGAGACCTGAGGGTTTAGAGAACTTCCTGGGGAATAGCCCCAGCCAGAGCCTTGCAGTCCCCTTCAGGTTAGTTGTCCTCCTCTCGCAAATCAGTCAAAAACTGAAATGACAGAAAAGATGGAGAGTATGGCCAGAAACCCTCAGGATCCAGGAATTAACTCAGGATGAGCTGCCACTTCCCACTGCTTCCTTGGTTGCAAGAGACTCTCTGTCCCCAGAACCCATCCTGGGGTTTCCGCAGCAAATGTAAGAGTTAAAGAAAGAGGAAAGAAACACGAAATGTGGCTCAACAGTTAAAGACAGATTTATTTTAGAGAAATAACCTGGAGAGGAGCTTCTGGACGATTTCGGTCAGAAGCATTCTCTTTTACAGACTAACAGTATATATTGATTTTAGGGTAAGGGGGGCTTATCACAAGCTTAATGTTTCTGTGTGGGGGATAAGTTTTAAGGCAGGGTTGGAATGTCTCTGGGTGGAAAGGAGGTTATCTTGAGGCTAATACCTTCTGGCCAGAAGGGGGTTATCTCGGGGCTGGCATCTTCCCAGCCAGAGGGGGCTTATCTCGGGGCTGGCATGTCTCTGGTTGGGGAGGGGTTTGGAATGTTTCTGGTCAGGGATGGTATTTGTGGTTTATGGTAATGCTGACCTTAGGCATTAGGCTGATGCCCTTTGGATTCAGGAGGTTTTTCATCAAGGTGAACTTTAGAATGAAGGGCTTCTCCAAGATGGTGATGCTCGTGCTCTGTGAACTCTCACACTGACATAGCTAATATTGTCTGGTGATTTTCCAGATAACAATTGCTCTCCTAAAAAATCTACCAAAGGAACATAATGATCTGAGTTTGGATAAATGGCTGACAAAGAGACACCATATTGAAAATGAAATATAATGCTAACATGAAATAACAGCTTTACAATAAAAAATTGACAGTGACAGAGAAAGCACAAATAAGTTCCACAAAACTGAAAGGGACTTAAGCCCCTACCTTTGTTGGGCATTCATGCATAATGAAAGATAATTCTGATTAGATTGCTCTTCTCTAGAAAAAAAGCACATGGATAGTTACTGTTAGTAAGTTTTGTCATCAAATACAGTACGAATCGTGGGCATCATCTTTCCACATATGAAGAACACTACAAATATTCTAAGGGTTTAAATTATAAGAAAATACAAATAGACTAATAACTCCATGAAATAATCATAATAATGCAGCAATGTTGCATTCACTAAGTAACCATTAATGAGATCAAGATTTTACTCTTTCATTATAGATATGGGAATGCAGCACTGTCAGTGGAGATGTATTCCTGTAAAAAACACAAGACATATAATAAAATATATTTGTAGAAATTCTAATATATTTAATTTTAATTTTAGTCACCCATAGTTTTAATCAAGTAAAACAGATGCCAGGAGATGAATAATTATTTACCTTTGTTAACTTAACTATAAAAGGAATACTAATTCTAACTATTTTCCTATTTGCTCCATTATATTTGAACATTGGATAATGTTTGATACTCTGTGTCCTACTCATTTTCTTAAATTTTATTTAAAACTTTTTTTGTTTTGAGACAGAGTTTCGCTCTTGTCACCCAGGCTGGAATGCTGTGGCATGGTCTTGGCTCACTGCAATGTCCACCTCCTGGGTTCAAGTGATTCTCCTGCCTCAGTCTCCCAAGTAGATGGGATTATTAGGTGCCTGCCACCACTCCTGGCTAATTTTTTGTATTGTTAGTAGAGACAGCGTTTCGCCATGTTGGGCAAGCTGGTCTTGAACTCCTGACCTCGTCATCCGCCTGCCTTGGCCTCCCAAGGTGCTGGGATTACAGGCATGAGCCACTGAGCCCAGTCTATTTAACTTTTAAAACTATTAAGTTATTAAATTGGTTTACAAAATATCTCAACACAATTGCAATTTATTAAGTGTATCTCATGTTTCAAAATCCTTCCCTTAGAAAGACATCAAAATTATTTAAAATCAAAATATGTTTCAGAAAGTATGCCAACACAAAGTATTGAATAATTGACTCTGTAATAAGCCTAATAATGAATTAGTAAATTACAAAAATTTTATCCCTAGCTAGTAGTGACTTCTAAAGGGGCAATTTCAATAAAAATTGTAAGTTCAAAAAAATAGCATCTTTAAAAATACAACGAAGACATGAAACTTGAAACTTGTAAGTTAAAAAAACTGTCGAGACAACATTTTTCAGACCAGAATATAAAATGGTTTTTTTGATTTTTATTCCCTCACAATCATGGAGAATCAAACCAAAAATAAATATAGAATTTATTCAAGAATGTCAGATCTTTTTGAAATTATTTTTATAAGGTAGATATAAACAAATAAAATATTTGTTTTTGTAAAGGAGGTTACACAGGTTTTCTTTAGACTATAAATAACAAGAAAGCAGGAACCATTTTCTACATATGTTCCAAATAATAAGTGCTATTAAATGCTCAATCAATATTTCTTCAATAAAAAGCCAGCATTAGTATCAAGTGTTAGAAATAAAAACAACATTAAAATTATTTCAATGAATCATTTTGAAATAAAATTTAAAGAACTATGTTTTTTGGCTGTGCATGGTAGCTCATAGCTGTAATCCCAGCACTTTTGGGAGGCCGAGGCAGGCAGATCACCTGAGGTCAGGAGTCTGAGACCACTCTGGCCAACATGGTGAAACCCTGTTTCTACTAAAAATACTAAAATTAGCTGGGCGTGGTGGCACATACCTGTAATCCCAGCTACTTGGGAGGCTGAGGCAGGAGAATAGCTTGAAACTGGAAGGTAGAGGTTGTAGTGAGCTGAGATCTCACCACTGCACTCCAGCCTGGGTGACAGAGCAAGACTCCATCTCAAAAAAAAATAAATAAATAAAAACCAAAACCAAACAAACAAACAAACAAAAAAACAAAAAAACACTTTTTTGCTGTGGTGATTCTTTATCAGGTAATGCATGATGAGGCATAAATGACCAACATAAAACATTCCAGACTGGAAAAATTCAGTTAAGGGAAACATTTTTTTCCTTTTAAAGATGTTGTAGGACTTTTCCTTAGTTCAGCTAAAGACGGGGTCCTTGTCACACGGTCATGAAATATTAGGCTCACAGACACTTTGAAGGGTGAGAAAAATGGAATTTATTAAGGATAAAGGGGAACCAGGGCCCCTCAGCAGTACAAGTCCTGCTAGCATAGGCATCCTGCTTCACAGATTGAATTCCAGGTTCCACCCAGGAAGGGAAGGGGCCAGGCTCCCCCCATCACAAACTTCCCAAGGCTCCACCCCAGTGCACACTCCTCCCAGTGTGCAGGCTGGTGGGAGGTTCTCTGATGGCCCCTTTTTACTCAGCTGCCTCATTCCTCCCTCTAAAGAAGTACATCTAACTACCGTTAGAATAAGGATACTGCTTCCTGCTATCAGGAGCAGTTTGGGGACTCAACTGTACCCTCAGAGGCCTATCTAAGGGTCCCTGGCAGAAGGGGCCAATGTCTGAGGCTCCAGCTACCTGACCATTCAAAGTTTGATGGCCGAAGGTGAGAAGAGACACAGCAGGTTATTAGAAAACATGTATCAAAAGGAAACAAGAGGAGGGGTAAGGACAGCTCAAAAGTCCCAAGGCCTTTCACCAGTTTGCACAGGGAGAGGGAACAAAAGCCCAACTGGTAAAACAACAATGACAACAACCACAACAAAACTTGATCCTTTTGCCAGCATATTGGGCTTCTGGGTTCCCTTTCCCTGAGCCCAGTGCTAAGCCAACCAGTTGAAGGTTTGGGAAATTAACTTTTTCCAGTATGGAGAATGCATCTGAGGAAAGCATCCCGTAGTATGGAGACACAACTACCTATCTGTGAAGAGAGGACAGAGGAGGAGAAAGGAAAAGATGTTTTTATCAAAGGAGTCCCAGTGTTTCAGGATGCATTCAAAAGGGTCACAGACTGAAGATGAATGGCTACCCATTTAGAAAGAAGGGAGCAGGCATGCCTGGTTCCCTTCTCTTCCTAGCAGATATACCCATGGTATGTGAGTGAGAGAAGGAAGAGTGTCCTCTTTCCCACTTCCATCCTTGGATCCCTGAGTCCTGGCAACCTTGGCAGGTGCCACCCATAAGTGCCAAAGCAGCTTGCACCCATGAAGCAGGGAGGACCTAGAGAATAAGAATTATCTACTCTCTCCCATGTCTCTAACCCACCTAATTTCAGTAGCCTTGGCATTCCATAGACCTCATTTATGCCATGGATACTACTCACCCATAAAAAGGAACAAAATAATGGCATTCATAGCAATGTGGATGAAACTGGAGACCATTATTCTAAGTGAAGAAACTGAGGAACAGAAAATCAAACATCATATGTTCTCACTGATAAGTGGGAGGTAAGCTATGAGGATGCGAAGGCATAAGAATGATACAATGGACTTTGGGGACTTGGGGGAAATGGTAGGAAGTGGGTGAAAGACAAAATACAACACATTGGTCAATGTACAGTGCTCAGATGATGGGTACACCAAAATCTCAGAAATCACTACTAAAGAACTTATCCATGTAACCAAACACCACCTGTTCCCCAAAAACCCATTTAAATAAAAAACAAAAATAAAAAGACAAAAAAATTTAAAAGTCTAGGATAGGAAAGAAAAGAGATCTTATGAATCTATAAGACATACTTCTGTCAGCATGCCTAATAGGTTTACGTATTTATGTGTTGTGCACACAATGTTTCTCTACTATAAATAAAGAGCTCTAATTCGTTGTCTTAAAGAAAAATACAAGTGCATAAATCAACCATTTTATCAATAAAAAAGACTAGTCAAATGGTTTTTCAAGTTCATGTGACTTAAGTAAATTTTTTTATAAATAAGCTGGCTTTCAAGTTATTGGCAAAATAATATTAGAAATGTTGTAAGAATTATTAGCATTTTTGTTTGCATTTGTTGATTAAGTGACTTCATGATTATTCCTGCAGAATACTGGAAGATTTGCCATAAGGGTTATAAAAGTATAAAACCCAGCCCAAGACAGAATGATCTTTGCTTGTGTAATTTTTGATAAATAGGACATGGAATATCTTGGTTTAATGAAAACAGCTAAATTCTAAATTATTGGTAAAAATACCCTTATATTTAACCTTAAGAGTCTCAAATAAACATCTGAAATTCACAACTATAAAAATGATTAACAGGGAATTCAATTTAAATAATGACTATCAAAGTTTTCATAAATAATCTAGGTAAAGGGGGGGCAAAGTGGCTAATGTCTGTAATCCCAGCACTATGGGAGGCTGAGGCAGGCAGATCACCTGAGGTCAGGAGTTTGAGACCAGGCTGGCCAAAATGGTGAAACCCCATCTCTACTAAAAATACCAAAATTAGCTGGGCACGGTGGCGGGCACCTGTAACCCCAGCTACTCAGGAGGCTGGAGCAGGAGAATTGCTTGAACCGGGGTGGCGGAGGTTGCAGTGAGCCAAGATCATGCCATTGCACTCTGGCCTGGGCATCAAGAGTGAAACTATCTCAAAAAAAAGGTAAAATATTAAATAATCTGGTAAGTGTAATGGAATAAATGCTTGTAAAGAGACTTGCCATATGATTAGGGATCTAAGATTATTAATAGATATTAAGTAGGTAATTTCCAACTTAACACAGGAAAACATTTTTTAAATGTTCTTATTTAAAGGTAAATATCTCTGTTTAATTCAAAGCTTCTTTAAAAGTTATGTATAAAACAAGGTAAAAGAAACTAGGAAATAAGAGATGTAAGAAAGTTAAAGATATAAAGAGGTATTTTTGGTAAAGGTGAAAAGGAAACAATTTTACATAAGAAGACATTTTGTGTGGTAAATTTTTTCTCCTAAAATGACTAGGTTGTTCAAGAAAGAGAACTATTTAGGCAAAACAGAAAGTTTAAGCACGTTGCGCATCATCTACATAGGTTGTAGAAAGGTTAGTTAACAGAAACTTTGTGTTTCTTTTAGAAAATGAGGTTGTATACTTTAGTTGGGTGTGATTAAGAATTATAATGGTCTTTCTAGTGGTGGGTCTTTGATATTAACAAAATTACATGAATACAAAAAATAATTGGTTAAAACAAGATTTTATTTAAAATATTTATTTTTTATGAGACAGAATCTCACTCTGTCACCCTGGAGTGCAATGGTGTGATCTCAGGAGGCAACCTTTGCCTCCTGGGTTCCAACGATTCCGTCTATACTTCTGAGCTACTGTCCATAAATCATGGACTTCCATAACCCCCTTGCTCAAGTTTAATAATTCGATAAAACTACTCACAGAACTTAGCAGAGAAACTTTACCTACGTTTATCATGTTATTATGTAGGATACAACTCAGGAAAACCAAATGGAATAAAAATGTATAGGACAAAATAAGGCGGGGAAAAATGAGGTGGGTAGTAAATCTTGATAAACAGCCATGATTAAGAACCCTCCATCCTTTGTATTCTGTAGGAACAGCTTACTGCAAATAAATACCCTTTTCATTATGACTTAGATGATGCTTCCTCTTTTAGATATCACAAATTCACAGACTCTCTAAATTCTCATTTTTCCCTCATAAACAAATAATTTTGTCTTCAGTGTTCAGAACAAAATACTTGTTAAATACTTGTTAAATAAACTTTGCTTATGTTTCTCTCTTTTCCTCAGGCTCCCAGACTCTGGTCCACCTTCAGTCTGAGCTAACATATACTCCACCTTTATGCCTCTCCTAAGAAAAGGCTGACTTTAGGGTGGAACATTCTCTACCCTTCAATCTGATTTTGCCATTCTCCATTCTCCTCTTTTTCTCCCACCTTCCTTCTAATCTTGTTTGCTCCTCCATATGAAACACAGCCCTTTTCTCTCTTGAGATGATTGTAGATCTGATGCTTGGTGCTTTCCCCATTGCAATACTCTTTTCGAATAAAGTCACTTCTTACCTACATCTGAATTTATTTGACAGTATCAAGAAACAGCCTCAGGATAATAACAATTACACACTCACAGAGGACATCACAACCTGCCTCCCATCTCAACTCTCACCATGTCTTCCTGTGGATTCCCAGCTTTCCAGGGCTCTGTAGCTTCACTCAGTATAAAGGCTCCTTCAATGGCTGCTCTGAGCAGGCTGGGACAGCTCCAGGGGAAGCTCCCCAGGAAGAAATGACTGTGCTATTCATGAACTCCTTTGACAGGTCAAGATTGGCCTTAGCCTGCAGTCAATGGGCTCAGGTCTCTGATTTCCAGTCAAGGTTATTCATTTAGTTTTTCTTTATTTGTTCTGTTTTTTGAGATAGAGTTTCACTATTGTTGCCCAGGCTGGAGTGCAATGGTGTGATCTCGGCTCACCACACCCTCCGCCTCCCGGGTTCAAGCTATTCTCCTGCCTCAGACTCCTGAGTAGCTGGGATTACAGGTGTGTACCATCACGCCTGGCTAATATTGTATTTTTAGTATAGACGGGGTTTCTCCACGTTGGTCAGGCTAGTCTCAAACTCTCAACCCCAGGTGATTCACCCGCCTCAGCCTCCCAAAGTGCTGGGATTACAGGCATGAGCCACCGCACCCACCTACAGAATAGATTTATCCACTATCACAAATACTCCACCCTACAAAAAGAGAAACTGATTTTTTTTTTTTTTTTTTGTAAATCAGCAATTGACCTACCACAATTTCTTGTGGAACTATATTAATTTCTCTGCAGGTATAAAGGAAAAGAATTTTTCCTTCTCACCTAGTAAGATCCCTAAAACTAAGCCCTGAGATTCTGCTTGAAACCACCCCCGGAAGGTACAGACCTCAGATACTTATTACACATTCTCAGGAGAAGAACAAATAAAAATAAGAATTTTCAACAAATTAAATATATCATTAGATTTTTTGTGATAGTCACTTTTTTTGAGAATATTTTCCTATCTTTCAAGATCTGTCAATAAAATGCATTGAATACTTAATAAAAATGCAAGTTGAAATAAGAAAACAAATCTTTTCAGGATGACACACTCAGGGTGTGGCAGTACTGGCTGGAATGTTAATATGCCTGACTCTAGCGTCAAGTCATGATATCCTATCATATGGATCCTCTCACCCCTATTCTGCTCATTGAAGTACTCAGTGACCACCCTCTGGAGAGCCTCTTCACTGTGGCCCTGAGTGTGCCTGGAGTGCATTTTTCTTTGCAGGTCATTGCATCATCTTGCTAGAATGGATTTTCATTGTCTTTGGGGATAGTTTTTCTTCCTTCCCAATTCTGAAAAAATCCAGATGGCAGGAATTATTTCTGTCTTTCCCCTAAGTATCACCACTCAATTGGCTGACCAGCAATATGTCTCCAAGTAATGGAAACTGGGGTTGGAAAAAGAAAATTTTTATGACACAGTGATTTAGCTTTTTAGATAAAGGGTAAAGCAGATTTATAATCACCTACCAGTAATAATTTAAAGATTCAAGTTGATTGTCTACAAATAAAATATCACTGGCTGATGTGTAAGTTCTGGATTTAACATGACAGTGCATACATTGCATGGGACGGGTACTATACGTATCTGGACACCATAAAGAGTATTGAATGCCTGCATTTAAACTACTGAATTAGTATGTACCTCACTTGGCTCAGTAGTCCACCTGCACCAAACTCATATCAAAAGCCACTAAATCTCTCATCTACATTATATATATTCTGTAGATACACAACTACAAAATGTACATCCTGTACAAACAGTTTGAATCAACATGAAGTCCCATTGTTTTTGACAATGTACCACAGATGGACATTATCATGGCTAAAATCTATATAATATAGATGAGATTATAAATCTGAAGTTGTAACACTAACAAAAGAAAACCCAGAGCATCTTGGTAAGTCTTGTTTTTATTTTCTTCCTGAGAGTCAGTAGAATGGCAGCTGTATTTTGTTATGTTAGTCCCATATATTTCTGTTAACTTTATTACTTGCAAAAAAAGTTTTGCTTGTATTTGTAGAAAGGTAAAATAATGATTTTTTGTTAAATATGGAGATTAGTTATGTATGATAAAAGAAATGTGCTTTTGTTTCTTTATTCCCAATTAATGTACATTAATTTTAAAATGCACTAAAGCAATAGCAAAGAAAATAAAGAGATGCCATAGAAGTCTCTTTCTCTTCATGTTTGCATGCAGAGATACACGGCTTCCTAAGGATATGTAAGGAGAGATGTGGATTTTAATTTTAGAATCAGATTTTTCAAATGTACTTAAAATATAAGCAGCAAAAATTTTATTAATCTTAAACTCAAGCAAATTCCAATCACAGAAGCAGAACTAATTAAAACAAGTTTTAATTGAATATACTTCCTAGGTTTCTCCTAGCAATCCTGTTATTGTTTCATGATCCACTTGAAGAAATGAAGATACGTGGGAACAGTCATTGCCTGAGATTGCCCTCCATTTTATAAATGCTCCATTTATGCTGAAACAATCTGAATAGATGCGGTGCTTTTTGTGCATCTGGTTGGAGGACAGAAACTCCCAAAACTTTTCTATTCAGCTGTTGGATCCACAACTTGCTGTTGAGCTGTAAATCCACATCAGGAAGCCCAGGTACAAACTGAGAGTTGGCTTCTCCCTGGTAATCTAAACAGATGCTTACTGAGCCTGAAATGCTATTTTCCCACCACTTTCTGCTGACTGCTGCTTTGGCAAAATAAAGATTGGCCACGAATCTACTAACACCACCTCACTTTAAGGCCTGGTATGTCAGCATTCTGCATCATACTCTGAGACATAGTATGTGGGAGACATGACTCAGTAATTAGGAGCTTAAAGTGTTTCAGGGAGACCACATAAATCTAGTGAGAAGTGAATTAGCAATGTATGAGAGCATGTAATTTCATGTCAAGGTGGGCACTGTGAACTTGATTACATTAGTATGTAAGTTAAAGCAGCTGGGAGAAGCAGACCAGAAAATATAGTTGTTGAGCTGAGTCCTGAGGGAAGGGCAACTGCACCTCCCACCTTCTGCATGCAGGACTGTTATCAGCACATCTTCCCCATGCTTTCCCATTGCTCATATTCCTCCAGTGGAAAAAAAGGGGGCCGGGCACAGTGGCTCATGCCTGTAATCCCAGCGTGGTGGCTCACACCTATAATCTCAGCACTTTGGGAGGCCGAGGCAGGCGGATCATGAGGTCAGGAGATCGAGACCATCCTGGCTAATACGGTGAAACCCCGTCTTTACTAAAAATGCAAAAAAAAAAAAAAATAGCTGGGCATGGTGGCGGGTGCCTGTAGTCCTAGCTACCCGGGAAGCTGAGGCGGGAGAATGGTGTGAACGTGGGAGGCAGGGCTTGAAGTGAGCCCACATTGCACCACTTCATTTCAGCCTGGGCAACAGAGTGAGACTCAATCTTAAAAAAAGCAAAAACAAAAAAACAAAACAAATAAACAAAGAAAGACAGAAAGGAAAGGGCAAAGTTCACATGCTGAAGCAAGAGGGACTGCTGGACTTAGAAAGGTGGAGAAATAGGTGGGCCCAGGATAATATTGGTGAGAATGCTGCTTTTGGTTGATTTAGTTACAAAGCTCTTGAGCTCATCATGAATAGAAATAGGGTTAATGCAGAGTGGCTATAAGCATAGACTTGGGAGCCAGGCTGATTGGGAATATAAGTCCCAGCTTCACCTTTTATGAGCTCTGTGATCCTGGACACTCCACCTCTTACTATTCAGTTTTCTCATCTGGGAAAAACAGATAACAGTACTTAAATCCTAGGATTCAGAAGAGTTCAAGGATTAACTCAGGTTAAGATAAGTGAAACAAGGCAGAAGCAACTGTTCAGACAAGAAATAAAAGGAAATTGACAAGACAAGGATTTCCATTTGAATCTACTAATCATTTAGGATACCTGTTACAATTTTAGATTCCCAGGAATTGAGATTCATTAGTTCTGGGGCCCAAAAGGCTGTTTTATAAAAAGAAACTTACAAAAAGTCACCAAAATAACTCAGTTTCTGTATGCCCTTACCAGTTCCCCACTAATGTGAACATCTCGTGTTGACATGGTACATTTGTTAAAACTAAAAGTCAAGGTTGACACATTACTACTAACTCCAGACTTCATCAGGTTTTCCACTCATGTTCTTTACCTGTCCCAGGATCAAATCCAGGATACCATACTGCATTTAGAGAAGCTGTATTTTTCACAAGCTCTTTCAGCTGATAAGAGGGAGGTGGGTGGGGATCACATCTTGAAAAACACTGGGACCTTTAGAGGAATGAAACAAAATTGCTGCAGCCCCAAGTTGGGGAGGTGAAATGTAATTTTGAAGAGGAGAATTGGTGGAGGAGATGAGTATAGAAGGCTAATTTTAGAGGTAGAGATGGAACCCTCTCCATTAGATGAGAGGGTGTTACCTTCAGAACAAGGCATTAATGCCAGAGAAAATAGGTTTTGGAAGGAAGGGGTACAACCTCATACTCAGGCTAGATTGAGAATACATGAGTAGGGTTGTGAGTAGGTCAGAATCAGCAAGTGCAGCAAATTGGGAACAGGTGTTTCAAAGACCGCACACAGAGGGCTCACATAAGGGAATTACAAGGGGTCAGTTAGCTTGTGAGCTACATACAACCTGCATGTTCCAGAACCTGGTGCTAATGCTTTGGCAGTGGGTCATGACGACAAACATCAAGCACTGCCACATTGGAAAGTAGCAGAAAAGGTAAGGGTGAGGCTGGGATAATCGATTTTGTTTAAGGAGGGTTCTAAGGGTCTTGGGTGAAACAGGGGCTGGAAGAAGAGGTGGATAAAACACTTGAAGCTCTGCTTGTGAGTCAGTTGTCACACTGAGGAGACACAGGAGTCACCAGCTTGAGGTGACAGGTAAAGGTTTGTAGAATTGAGAAGGTGAAGATGAAGCAATATATTTTTTTTAAGAAACAAGCAGCCTATTTTGGGAATCCATGGAGGTCTTTTAAAGTAGATACTACTCATATTTTACTAAAGACCTTAGGTTCTGGGACTATCACTGAGTTTTCCTAATCACAGTCCAATTGCTCAGCTTCCTAACACCAGATATAAGAGTCACCTAACCTGTTCTTTTTTAAAGAATGTTAACCATTTTCCAATGGACTCAAGATTCTTATGTCTATACCATTTTTCTTTCCCAGTTAGTTGTTCTTTCTGTACCCTAGAAATCCTAAACCACAAGCTGATATTCTTTAAATTTCACATTAAGTACATGTTCTGTCACTTGCCAAATGCATTTAAGAGTTCAATAGACGTGAGGCACAGTGGCTCACGCCTGTAATTCCAGCACTTTGGGAGGCCAAGGTGGGCAGATCACAGGGTCAGGAGTTCGAGACCAGCCTGTAGTGGGCACCTGTAGTCCCAGCTACTCAGGAGACTGAGACAGGAGAATTGCTTGAACCCGGGAGACAGAGGTTGTATTGAGCTGAGATTGCACCACTGCACTCAAGCCTGGGCAACAGAGCTAGACTCCGTCCCAAAAAAAAAAAAAAAAAAAAAAGATAGACTTCAGTAGAAATTGCCTTAGAAACCTGTGTCCTAGGGGGCAGGCTTCAATGAAGGGCTCCTAGATCTTTTGCACTACTTGCTGGCACAATGTTGGGCCCAACTGGGTAATAAGTGTCTGGCCATTAGACTTAAGGTCATCTAATCCTTAACTTAATAGATCCTGGGTGTTCTCTACAAATTTGCATAGAAACTAGCACTTACCTGGGAGATTTCTCTGCCAGCTGTCAAAGATGTAGTTCCATATTCAAGGGCGCAGTGTGAGGAAATAATGAAGCCACAGAAATCTTAAATGTGGCTAGGGAAAGGGCTGGGTGATGAAAGATTCTAGCTAACCAGCACACTGCAGCAAAATTAGTTTCCAGAAACACTGCATAACCTGAATACTGAATCAAGAGTAATTTGGCTTTTGGTTAAGATGGGCTTTGGCATTTTTTTTTTTTCGAGACAGAGTTTTTCTCTTGTTGCCCAGGCTGGAGTGCAATGATGCAAACTTGGCTCACCACAGCCTCCACCTCCCAGGTTCAAGCAATTCTCCTGCCTCAGCTTCCTGAGTACTGGGATTACCGGCATGCACCACCACGCCTGGCTAATTTTAAATTTTTAGTAGAGAAGGGGGGGTTTCTTTATGCTGAGGCTGGTCTTAAACTCCTGACTTCAGGTGATCCACCTGCCTCGGCCTCCTAAAGTGCTGGGATTACAGATGTGAGCCACCACGCCTGGCCGGCATGTTTTTTTTTAAACAAAGGAATAGTGTATCTGGAAATGTTGGAAAACTACATCAAAAAACTGAACCTTTAGTTGTAATAAAATCGGGATTTAGTGTTGCTTGATTTCAGTAATGTATGGGCATCTAGGTTACATAAAAAGAAATGTGAATAAAAGACCAGAATAAAATTTCTCTAGAAACATTGAGCCCTAAGATTAGATAGCTCATCTTGGAATAAACTATATAAAACTGCCAATAGGCAACTGCTTTTGTGCTACAAAAATGGCCATTTCACTTGGCTTAAATACATATTTCAGATCTTTGTCTTTTCTTTGTAATGAAGATGTAAAAGTTTTAGTTCACACTCTACTAGAGTAAAATTTCACTGGGGGTCTGTATTACAAACGTTAAAATAACCCAAAAAGTCAAAGTAAATTTGAGCTTTGGTACTCAGATAATCCTTTTCATAGTCTTATGTTAAAGAACTTATCTTTCCCAGGTATCAAACTCTAAGAAAACTGCCATAGTTACCACCTACTAGCAACTTAGTTTCCTTGCCCCATAACATTTGTTGGAGAACCTGCCCAGTTTCAGTGACATTTATATTCTTATTCTAAGTTGACCCAATTTTTCATTTATCTAAATGATTGCATTCCCTTCTAGAATTCAAGCCAAAGGACAGAACAATGTTAGTGTTCCTTATTCTATTGATTTACTCTTTTTTTTGAGACAAAGTCTTGCTGTGTCACCCCAGGCTGGAGTGCAGGCATGATCGTGGCTCACTGCAACCTCAGCCTCCCAGGTTCAAGCAATTCTCATGCCTCAGTCTCCCAAGGAGCTAGGACCATAAGCGGTTGGCACCATGCTTGGCCAATTTTTATATTTTTAGTAGAGAGGGGGTTTTGCCATGTTGGCCAGGCTGGTCTTCAACTGCTGAGTTCAAGTGATCTGCCTGCCTCAGCTTCCTAAACTGCTGGTATTACAGGCATGAGCCAGTGTGCTCAGCCCTGACTTACTCTTGAAGTCACGAATTTCAGTCCAGTGTCCCTCTGTCAAACTGGTTTTTAAATCTTTGACCACTCATATATGTCAGGATTTCTACTTAGTTAATGGCATATTATGAGGTGCAAACCATCTTATAAGCAAGGATTCATCATACACTTTTTCTTCTAAGTTTAATAGAGATCATTGATTCTAGTTTGCAATTCATCAAGATAAGGTGATAAGTTGAAGATTTTACCTTAGGTACTAAATAATTAAAATGGATAAAAATACACCAATATTATCAGGATTTAGTGAGGATCACTGAAGCTGAGTGGCTAGAATTTTAATTCTAAAAAAAAACCAACAGTGATTTATTTTTAACTAAAACGTAAACTTGAAAACAGTGTGCTAAAGTCACACATAATCCCATTCTTTACTATGAAGTGCAATCTTAGTTGTCCTTGAGTTAACTTGAATTGAGGTGTTTCTTCTTTTGACAATACCAACTTTTCTAGTTCTTTAGCAGGAGAGGTGATATTTTCCTGTCTTTTTTGATGAGGGGTTCAGGTATTACATTACTCCTCATTTCTTCCTTCAGAAGAGGATGGCCTTAGCACGCTGAAGATGAATTAAATCATCAGCACTCAAAGACCCGTTCTTGGCAGCATTATAGAAAACTTTGTCTTGTTCCATCCTTGAAAAAGCCTAAGAATGTCAAATAGAAAAGAAGTACAATTTTAAAAAGGTTTCCAACCTTTTAACAATCACCACTGATGATAAGCCACACATGCAAACTCCTTTAGATAGTTCAGTTACAGCTACTTTTTGTTTTTGTTTTTTTTTTTTGAGAAGGAGTCCCAGGCTGGAGTGCAATGGCACAATCTCGGCTCACTGCAACCTCCGCCTCCCAGGTTCAAGCAATTCTCTGCCTCAGCCTCCCAAGTAGCTGGGATTACAGGCACCTGCTAACATGCCCAGCTAATTTTCATATTTTTAGTAGTGACGGGGTTTAACCATCTTGACCAGGCTGATCTTGAACTCCTGACCTTTCATATTTTTAGTAGTGATGGGGTTTCACCATCTTAACCAGGCTGATCTTGAACTCCTGACCTCGTGATCCATCCACCTCAGCCCCCCAAAGTTCTGGAATTACAGACATGAGCCACCACGCCCGGCCCAGTTATAGCTACTTTGGCTGAGGTTTACACTGCCAAGTTCAGTCAACTCATTAAGGTAATCTCAGGGCTAGAATTAGATTGCTGGAGCAAAGGGGAACTTGTTTTATTAAGTTACTTAAAAATTGGGCTCCCAAAGATGTCACAGTATTGTGACAGGCTTCTAAGAGCAGTATCATGTTACCTGTGCACTTGTTCCTTAAACATAATGAATGTACACTTTTGCAAAAAGTTAGTTTATTAATCTATTCAAACTCTACCCAATCTACAGTAGTTATTATACACTCAAAGCAAATTTTAACGATGCAGGCATGTGCTGGATTGTATTGGAACATCAAAGAAGTCTAATGACTCAAGCATCAAAAGGCACTACTTCACTTGTACATTAATTATGATAGAAAATGTATTATTTTAAAATACTTCCAAGGTACCACAGAATGTGCCTATTTTAAATGTTCATCCTTGTCAGCTGTAAGTCTGCTGTGTACTTACCAAAAGTCACAAACCATAAATATTACTTTGTCTCATAAAAGTTATCATTTACAGTAAAATCCCATGTACTTCCCGCATCCAGTATTTGAGACACGCACAACTTATACAGTGTAAGTGCAGGTCTCTTGGCTTAGGCACTAATGCTGTGTCTAACAAACCCATGGGACTGACTGCACTGTGGTATATACAGTAGAAAATGACATAAATTCGCAAACTAAGTAATAAAAAATAGTCAAGAGTGGTAAGTGCATTATATATGTAGACATTGCTCAGAATACAATAACAAGAAATCATTTATATATGATTATTTGAAAGGGTAAAGGTTCAAAAGGGAAAGATTATAAATGAATTAAATTTGATTAAAATATTCTGAATTATTCTCACAAAAGAGAAGATAATATCTATAATTTTCAAATGATGTGGATCCTTGTAGAAACCACAAAAGATGCAGGAAGTAGAATGCCAAAAATGTAATAAGCTCTTCAGTATGTTAGTTAATTTTGAAGCTTTCCATTTTTCTAATCACTACTTAATATGACCTAGTCACAGATGTTGGCATTGGTGTTTGACTGAAAACCCACCTTAGTAACTTCGTAGCCTTACCTCCAGCTTCCCTGCTCTTTCTCTGTCAAGAAGATAAACTGGTGAATACAGGCCGTTGTTGTGTGCCAAGGTGTGAAGATCGAAGTAGAATCTGCTATAAACACTGCTAGTAATGTTGATATTATAATTAATTAGCTTCAAGAATTTCCTTTCCAACTCATTCCTGGGGAAGGAGAAACACAACAAAACCAACACAGGACAATGTTAGTTCAAAAACATTATTCTTGTGTAAGAAATGTGGTAAAGGCATCATGTGCTCTAGTTTATTAGAACACATGCAAGAACTCACACTGTACAGAACCCTATTGATCTAAGAAATACAAGAAAGCATGCAACTTTCCCAGTTCTCTTTGAAAACTTAGAAAAACAAAAACAACATGAATGTAAAAACTGGGTTAATAACTTGATTTTCTCACGTGCTTTCAAAGACATATTTGAATTTAATATGGAGAAAAACGACATAATCTTAAGAAACAAGTAAAGCCTTCAGCTTTTTCATTTCTTTGAAAACATGAAAGGATTCAATGGAGAAAACCCTTGTAAATACAAACATCCATGGTAAGGCCTTCGGTTGTTCCAGTTCCACATGAAGAACAGAACTCATTTCTGAAATAAAACCTGTGAATGTATAGAATGTGGAAATGCCTTCATTTATGTGATATTTACTCCAAGACCCATGATAACATACACTGTAGACAGACCTTACAAATATAAGAAAGCACACTAGATTTGAACCCTAGTAGATTACCAAATTCAGAAAAGTTTTCAGTTTTAACAATTTCTTCAACATTTATATGAAAATTTCCCCTACAGGAAAATCCTCTCAGTGTTCCAAAATTGGAGAGCCTGATGCAAACTGATTATGGCATAATCTTCAAAAATGTGCATAAGTAAATGTTATACTACTTATAAATATTTTGTTTCTCAGTGATTCTTCATTTGAAAGGGTCTCTGTCCTTACTTCCACTTCTTTTGCAAGAGAACACTGAGGTCAAAATTTTGTAGATACTCCTTAAACAATATTAAATGAATTTAATAGGCAGTGTTTTTCTGTTAAGTCAGTTAATAAAATTTTTCTCTGTTTATTTAAAAATATCACACTGAGCTACTAGAATAGCTCCAAATTCTTTTTTGAAACAAATACAGGCTATGCAGGTGGATTCCTACACTAATGTCCAAACAGGGCACAGCTGCTTGCAGTCCATTCTGGATCCAGCACCCCAAGTTTGGGATGAGGAGAAAGGGGACAGCCTTCTCTGCACTCATGCAGCTGACTCAGGTCTCATTCTTGAGGGTTCCATTGCACAACTCAGACTCCATGCTCACTCCCAAGGCACCGCAATAGTGATCAGATGACAGAAATGATGGATGCCATTTATTAGCTGTCACTATTATGGGGCAGGAATACTCTTTACACTTCAGGCAGTAGAAGGATCAAAGAGAAACACCTTGACTAGACTAAACCCATTTTATGACAAGCCTTTTGGTAGGGCGCTGGCCTTACACAGTGTTTCTCCTAAGTTGGAAATGAAACCCCAAGGTGCTCAGCACCTGTCACTCCTGGCCAGAACAGAGTGTGGGGATGAGTAGAATGCAGTGAGAGGGGAACAGGCTGGGAGCAGCCCTCTGCCAAGTGATTATTCAGCTGTCCCGGCAGAAGATTTTTGTTTGTTTGTTTGTTTTGAGACAGGGTCTTGCTCTGTCACTCAGGCTACAGTTCAGTGGCATGATCCTAGCCTTTCAAGTAGCTGGGACTACAGGTTCATGCCACCTAGCTGGGCTATCTTTTTTAAATACTCTTTGTAGAGACAGGGTCTCACCTGTTGCCCAGGCTGGTGTTAAACTCCTGTGATTAAGTGATACTCCCACCTTGGCCTCCCAAAGTGCTGGGATTACAGACATGAGCCACTGTGTCCAGCACTTTGTCAAATGTTTAAATAAATATAAAACTAGAGTAATCTTACCACTTTCATAGTAATCCCCATAAAGACTTAACTGTATAAAAACAATTAATACCTCAACAACATATTTGGTTTCTTGGTTTTAAAATTTTATCCATTGGCTAAGTCAACAAATGCTTGATGTTCTCTGGTATGGAAAGCAGTTAGGATATAAGCAGATAGGTGGTTTTCTCATTTGTTTAACTGAAAACCCCACTGAAACTACTTCTAACATTAGTTTCCTATTCATATAACCATAAGACTATAGGAATGTAAATCAGATAATGCTTTAATAATCAGCTAATCAGGAGTTAATTTACTATAGGAATATATGCACTTCATAATCTCTTATGTTTTTCCACAAGCATATTTTAAATGTGTAAAATATAGTATTTTATATAATTAACATGTTTATTAATAAAGGCTTAGTTATTGAGGAAAACCATTATGCCTACAGGATATGTATCTTCTTAGTTTTTTGTTGTTTTTTAAATGGCTAATAGCATACCCTTTACAGGCATAGCAAATTTTCTGAATAGGAGCTGCACAGTTTAACTTATATGTATGTATGTATATATGTATGTATGTGTGTGTGTGTGTGTACATATATATATATACACATATAAAATCCTCATAGCTTAGCTCCCACCTAAAAGTGAGAACATATGATATTTGGTTTTCCATTCTTGAGTTACTTCACTTAGAATAATGGCATCCAGCTCCAACCAAGTTGCTGTAAAGGCCATTATTTCATTCTGTTTTATGACTCAGCAGTATTCCATGGTGTATATATTCCACACTTTCTTTATCTGCCCATTCGTTGATGGGCATTCCATATTTTTGCAATTGCAAACTGTGCTGCTATCAACATGCATGTGCATGTGTCTTTTTCATACGACTTCTTTTGCTTCGGGTAGATACCTAGTGTGAGATTGCTGGATTGAATGGCAATACTGTTTTCCATAGTGGTTGTACTAGTTTACATTCCTATCAGCAGCGTAAGTGTTCCCTTTTCACCAAATCCATACCACCATGTACGATTTTTCAATTTTTAAATTATGGCCATTCTTGCAGGAGTAAGGTGGTATCACACTGTGGTTTTCATTTGCATTTCCCTGATAATTAGTGATGTTTCTGAAGGAAAATATATTCTAACAAGACAAACAGATGTTGAAAAGTTTTAAGAAAAATCTGATAAACACTAACTTTTAAATGGTTCAATTTACAGTCCAAAAGAGATCTTTACAATCAACAGCAGAGGGACAAGATAAATGTACATTACACACTTTGTTGCAATGTTTTACATTTTCTAAAAATCTGCAACATAGCTCCTGTTCAGAGCACAGATCAGGGTGCTTTTGCGTTCACAAACAGCATTGTGTAGAACTGCAGCTGGCTTCTGCCACCACTGCTTCTGGAGCTCACATCTGTGGAAACCTGAACATTTCTCTGTGTATTCTCTGACCTTGTAATTAGAACTAGAGCCCCACTGGATTAGCTGCAGGTTTTAGAACAATTTAGCTGCCATTATAGTGGAGCCAAGTGTTCATAATTACAAATTTTGCTCCCTTCAAGAAACCAGTTTACAGACTGATGACAGTAGTGATTAAGAGCACTTTAGCTTCTGCAACTTTCAAAGTACTTCTATTTGTTTCAAATTCATTTTCTGTTACATCCTTTGCTAAAATGGCTACTAGCAATATCACCGTGACAACTCAGTTTCTACTATTTAGCAAAGCAGTAATTTAGCAGCCATTTCAAAACCAACCGACCATCACTAGTGAGTCTCTTCTTAGTCACAAGAATCCTCAATTCACTGGTAAATATACAGTGTAGTAATTCTGAATGAAAGTCTTTTAAAATGTTTTTGGGGTATATTATAGGTGTATATATTTGTGTGGTATATAAAATATTTTGATGACTACAATGTGTAATAATCACATCAGGGTAAATGAAGTATCCATCATTCCTCAAGCATACCTTTGTTGTACAAATAATTCAAATTACACTCTTTTAGTTACTGTAAAATGTACAATTAAATAATTCTTGAGTGTTGTCACCCTGTTGTGCTATCAAATACTAGATTTTGTTTATTCTTTCTAACTATATGTGTGTACCTATTAACCATTACCCCCTACTCCTCATCCCCCATACTACTTTTACCAGCCTCTGCTAACAGTTCTCCTACTCTATATCTTCATGAGTTAAATTGTTTGAGGCCAGGCACAGTGGCTCACACCTGTAATCCCAGCACTTTGGGAGGCTGAGGCGGGTGGATCACGAGGTCAGGAGTTTGAGATCAGCCTGGCCAGCATGGTGAAACCCCATCACCACTAAAACTACAAAAATTATCCAGGCATGGTGGCATGAGCCTGTAATCCCAGCTACTCGGGAGGCAGAGGTAGAAGAATCGCTTGACCCCAGGAGGTGGAGGTTGCAGTGAGCCGACATAGCACCGCTGCACTCCAGCCTGGGTGACAGAGCAAGACTCCATCTCAAAAAACAAAACAAACAAAAGAAAACGGTCTTAATTTTTAGTTCCCACAAGTAAGTGAGAACACGTGAAGTTTGTTTTTCCGTGCCTGGCTTATTTCATTCAACATTTCCATCCATGTTCTTGCAAATAATAAGATCTCATTCTCTTTTACGGTTGAATAGTACTTCATTGTGTATATGTACCACATTTTCTTTAGCCACTCTTCTGTTGATGGACACTCGGAATGCTTCCAAATCTTGGCTGCTGTGAATAGTGCTGCAGTATACATGAGAGTGTAGGTATCTCTCTGATATACTGATTTCCTTTCTTTTGGGTATATACCCAGCAGTAGGATTGCTGGATCATACGGTAGCTCTATTTTTAGTTTTGAGGAACTCCAAACGTTTCTCCATAGTGGCTGTACTTAAATTACACTTCCACTGACCATGTATGAGGGTTACCTTTTCTCTGTATCCTCACCAGCGTTTGTTATTGGCTATCTTTAGAATAAAAGCCATTTTAAGTGGCGTGAGATGATCTCTCATTGTAATTTTGATTTGCATTTCTCTGAAGATCAATGATATTGATGTTGAGTGTCTTTTCATATACCTATCTGCTATTTGTATGCCTTTCTTAGTTTTGAAACAGGGTCTCACTTTGTCACTCAGGTTGGAGTGCAGTGGCACAATCACAGCTCACTGCAGCCTCAACCTCCCAGGCTCAGGTAACTTTTGCACCTAAGCCTCCCCGACAGCTGAAACCACAGGCACGTGTCATCATGCCTGGCTAATGTGTCCTCTTTTGAGAAATGCCTATTCAGATATTTTGCCCAGTTTAGAAATCATATTAGATTTTTTTCTATGGAGTTCTTTGAGCTTCTTAAATATTCTGGTAATTAATCCCTTGTCAGATAGTTTTCAAATATCTTCCCCCATTCTGTGTGTTGTCTCTTCACTTAGTTGATTGTTTCCTTTGTTGTGCAGAAGCTTTTTAACTTGATGTGACCTAATTTGCCCATTTTTGCTTTGGCTGCCTGTGCTTATGAAATATTCAAGAAATATTTGCTGAGTCCAGTATCCCAGAGAGTTTTCCCAATGTTTTATTTGTTTCATATTTCAGGACTTAGATTTAAATTTTTTTAATTTTTAATGTTTTAAAAAATAGAGACAGAATCTCACTGGTTTGCCCAGGCTGGTATTGAACTACTGGGCTCAAGCAATTCTTCTATCTCGGCCTTCCAAAGTGCTGGGATTACAGGCATAAGCCACCGCACCCAGTTGAGATTTAAATCTTTAATCCATTTTGATTTGATTTTTGTATAAGGTGAGAAATAGAGGTCTAGTTTCATTCCTCTGCATATGAATATCCAGTTTTCCCAGCACCACTTATTGACAAGACTGTCATTTCCCCATTGTATGTGCTTGGTACCTTCGTTGACAATGAGTTCACTGTAGATGTATAAACTGGTTTCTGGGTTTTCTATTCTGTTCCATTGGTTGATGTGTCTGTTTTTATGCCAGTGTCATGCTGTTCTGGTTACTATAGCTATAGAGTATAATTTGAAATCAGATAATGTGATTCCTCCAGTTTTGTTTGTTTTTTGCTCAGGGTAGCTTCGGATACTCTGAGTCTTTTGTAGTTACATATAAATTTTAGAATTCATTTTTTATTTCTATTTCCGTAAAGAATGTCATTTTTTTTTTTTTTTTTTGCAGACTTGTGGAGGTACCACATTGGTGGTCTGAGATCAGACCTGAAGGAATTCTCTGGGTTAGCAGACAGGGACTCACTTCTTCTCTTACTTTCCCACAAATGAAGTCTCTCTCTCTCTGTGCTAGGCTGCCTGGGGCTCAGAGAGGAGCAATGCAAGTACCCCTGTGGTCACCACCTCTGGGACAGCAGTAGGTCTGAAGCTGGCACAGCACTGTGGCAGGCCAAGGCCCACTGTAACACCTACCTGCTGCCACCTATTTCACTCAAGGCCCTGGGGCTCTACAATTAGCAGGTAGTGAAGCCAGCCAGGCTTCTGTCCTTCCCTTAAGTGCAGTAAGTTCTCCTGGTCCCTGGATGGGTTCAGAGGTGCTGTCTGGGAGCCAGGGCTGGAGTCATAAACCTTAGACATCTACCTGGTGTTCTGCTCTACCATGGCTGAGCTGGCACTGAATCCACCAGGCAAATCCATTCCCACTGTTCCCTCCCCTTTCCCCAGGCAGAGTAGTCTGTCCCCACGTATATCCTCAACACAGTCCCATGGGGATTACTGTCAGGTCACCACTGATTCTCACTCAATGCCCAAGTGCTCTCAGTCAACTTGTGGTGAATGCTGCCTGGCCTGAAACTCACTTTTCAGGGAAGTGGGCTCCCCTCTGGCCCAGGGTAGGTCCAGAGATGCCATCCAAGAGCCAAGGCCTGAATCGGGGACTCCAACAGTCCACTTGGTGCTCTTCTCCACTGTAGCTGAGCTGGTATCTAAGCTCAAGAAAAATCCTCTTAACTCTTCCCTCAGCTTTTCTCAAGCAGAGAGAGTCTCTCCTCACAGCCACCACAACTGGGAATGTGCTGGGTCACACCTGCAGCCAGCACATCTCTGAGTCTCACTCGAGGCCCATGGTATATACTACCTGGTCACCACTGATGATTCTTCAGGGCCCAAGGGCTCTTTCATCAGAAAGTGATGAATCCTGCCATTACTGAGTCCCTTTAAGGCAGCAAGTTCCCTTCTGGCCCAAGGTTTGTCTAGAGATGTTATCCTGAAGCTGGGACCTGAAATGGGGGTCTCATGACTCTGACCAGTGCCCTCTCCTACTGTGGCTGAGCTAGTATCCAAGTTGCAAGACAAAGTCCTCTTTCCTCCCCTCAAGCAGAAGAAAGAGGTCTCTGTCAGACCTGTGAGCTGCACTGTCTAGGGCTGGAGGCGGGGTGGGCAAGCACTCCCTAGCTGCCCCAGCTGCTGTCTCTGTAGGTCACATGCCCCTAAATACACTGGCTTCAAGGGCAGCACAGCAGTCCTTGTGGCCTAGACAGACTTTCAGGTTTATTAAGGACCCCAGAGTATTTTATCCCACAGTAGCCAGTAGCCTTTCATAACTCAAGTTCCAAACACTGGCATGAACAATTCCTCCCTGGCTAGGGCGAGTCTAAATGTTTCCTCCATGGGTGGGCATTGGATGAGTGCAGCCTTGTTTTGCTTTCTGCTATGACAAGGCAGTGCTGAATTTAGCGCAAAGTCCCACAGTTGCTGTGCTCTCCCTCCCCCAAGCATGTAGCCCCTCTTCTCACCACAGGTCCACTGCTGGGACATGGGGGAGGAATGGCATCAGCAATTCAAGACTGTCTTTTCTACACTATTCAGTGCTTCCTTCAGTGATATGAAGTTAAAACCAGGTACTACGAATGCTTACCTGATTTTTAGTTCCTATGCAGGTGCTTTTTTTATTTAGATAGTTCCTAAATTTGTTATTCCTGTGGGGAGCACAATTGGCAGAGACTGCTATTCAGCCATCAGGCTCCACCTCTGTGACGGCATACATTCTGAAAGACAGTCTTAACTGGAATAACAGGCAAATGTAAAAAAAAAAGAAAAGAAAAGAAAAACAAAAACCCAAAACCTCTTGCCACTGCCTGTCATGATCTTGATCTTCATATGGTGCTCAATGTCATCAAGAGGTATTCCTTCAGATTTCCCTAAATGTCACCCACAAAGCCATTTTTGCTGTCTAGTGGACACTGTGACAGCCTCTGCTGGAAATGCCTCCCTGGCTCACTTTGCCTACCAGCTCCAAGGCCCTTCCCTTTACAACAATCATGAGGCCAGACTGGAAGAAAGACCCCATGAAGCTTCTGTTTCAGCATCATGTTGGTGCCATCTGTGAGCAACCCCATGACTCAGCAAGATTTATTGCACTCTCACAGGTAACTCGGGGCCCCCAAAGTGCTGCTGTGGTTTTATGAGTGCCCAGGGAACCTCTTGAGTGTGGTGAGCACTGGGTGATGCTCCAGCAATGTTTCTCAGACTGCCTGAGGGGAACACTGGAACTTCTAACTCATCAGCGCAATTTCCAAACATATGTAACACTCCACTGGGATGGGACAGGGGCACAGGGATCTGTGGATATTCTGTATCTCAAGGTTTCTATAAAACAGAACTTCAGATAAAAGCAGGGGGAACACCAGCAAAGGCAAATTCACAATGTGTAACTCAGGGTGAAACTACACAGTTTTCACAGCCCAGACGCCTTAGACCTGTCACTGGCCAAATAATTATTTCAAAGGCCACACATGTGCTCCTTACAAAGAGACTGAACTTGCACACAGCTTTGAAAAAGCCATGAAGATATTTACTGTACTATTATGTTCTGGTAGTACACTGGTAAGATAATGCCAAAAATATTCACCAGAAAAATACTTTTCAATTTATGAGCAGATTATTAAAACATCAATTTACCAAGACCTACCAGCAAACAATGAAAAATATGAACTATCGTTCTAAAGCTGGATGGAAAAAGTATGTGGTGTTTATGTCCATTTTCATTATCTGCACAACGTAACCTTTAAAAATATTTCTTAGAGTGTTTAAGTTTATGGGAGCACATAAAGTACTGAAAAATGGTTAGAAAGTTCACAAAAACCATACAAACTCACATTTCTTCAACTGTAGTGTTCTCAAAGAGCTTGCAGTAGTCCTCATTCCACACAGCCATATCACTCCAAACCTTGGAGGCAAGAAGAATGGCTCCCAAGACAATCCTCTTCCAGTTAGTTGGACAAATGTCGATATTAGCATAACTTACAAGTCTTTCTATATAAATCTGCAAAACAGAGCACTGGCCTTTGATTTAGCTCAGTTTCAGTGCTGTGATAAGAATTCTTATGAATGACAGATTTCTTCTGGTTTTGACCAGAAAGTAAGTGTTTATGTTCTACAGAGATTTGCTTGATCAGGCCAGACAAGGGCCCATATCACAATTGTAGGTCAGATACTTCTGCTACCTACTCTGCCCATAGAAGTTCACAGCCCAATTTTGGTTACAAGAATGACCGTATATCTCAGCCAAGGGCATCACGAAGACAGGCAGTGTTGTCACCTTCACACTCATAAAAGATAGCAGACATACAAGCCCAGTGTGGATTAAAGTCATTCAATAAATCCTTAAGTGCCTACATATGTAATGTCTCACACAGAGCTGGTAGGTAGATGGGAATTTTACAAGTACGTCAAGCTTAAATATGTAAAACCCATGTAATAGCGAGCAAATGTTAACCTCCTTTTCACAAAAGCTCACCCTTCTGTGGCACTAGCTTTAAAAACTGCTGGTCAAGAGAGCCTCCCAGCAGCTGCTGTGTAGAGCAGCATGGCAGGAGCAGGTCTGTGGGGTTGTAAAACATTCCCCATATTCAGTTGCCCACTTGGTAAGAAACACATGTGTATAAAGGATGGTCCTTCTCACAGCCCCTATTTTGCACATCTTCATGATCCCTTCATAAAAATTTATTCTGTCTTACACCATCTGCAACTTAGACAATTCTGTTGGTTTTAAGGTGGAAACAGCTGCCAGTCTCTGTATCCCTGGGATTCCTCTACACCTGCCAGGCAGTTGGTGAGACAATCCTATGAATTACTTTACATCTATCAAACATCTGTCCTACAAAGAATTGGGCAAAGTGAATAGCTGAGTAAAGATTAAAGGTGAGCTGTGAGGTGTTGTGACTTCAGAGGGTGCTCTGCAGAACAGTATGTCTGTGAGCTACTTGAACTGTTTACATCGAAACAAAAGGAAAAAACTTTATATAAATAAGCAAGTTTATTTCTTGTCTGAAGGGTATCAGATTGCAGAACACTGCCAGATCTGATACTGATCTGAACACTGCCAAACTCAAGTATGTTTTCAAAAACAAATGGCTATTGAACATGACATTTTACAGATTCCGCTCCCTTTCTCCCAAACTCTGCACTCTCAAGTATTTCAAGAGTGAAACTCCCTCCCAGGGTTCAACTGCATAGGAATCAGAGACCTTTGAAACAACATGGCAAGCCCTCTACTTCCTGTCCCCTTTCCTGCTAAGCTGCTGACCTGCTGACACTCATCCATGCCACGTGCCCTTCTGGGTGACTTTGAGAATTCTTTATTCCCACCGATGCCAACTCTTCCCTCAGTGCAGTTGATCCCATCTCACTTTTGCAGCACACTGTTCCCACAATCACCTCTTTCTGAAGATTTTCTTCCTCTCTACCAGAAATTTCCTCCAAATTGTGTTTCCTTTGTCCCCATCCCACTCCCCACTCCTCTCCAACTGTGTCCTCTCACTGGTGCTCACCGCACCATACCCTCATACCAGCTCCTCATCTTCCATCTCTCCTTCAGCTACACTGCCTGCCCCTTTTGAGGCTCCTCTTGCCAACAGGCACTTGTCTCTTGTGTCTTCACGCTGACAAACTAAAGCTCTGCCATTTGCCATTTGCCTAGGTGTTGGGGCCAAATAGCTACATTTCAGTTCCCCTGCTCCAATCTGTGTGCAATGCCTCTTACATCTACCTTCACTGGTGGTCTGCATGGTTTGATGATGACCCACAGTCTATCACTGCTCACCTGCATTACCCTAGTTGCTTCTTAACCCTCTTCGCTGCCTCCACTCTGCCTCCCAACTATGGATTACTGTCCCCAAAGCAGCCAGCATAACCTCTTCATTTAGAACATGGCACTCCTCTGCTCAAGATCTCCCCACGAGCTTCCCATCAAACTGGAGTAAAACCTCAACTTCTTCCTACGGCCTACAAGCCAAAAGGCCCTGTGAGCTATGGTACTGCCTGAGGGGCCTCATCTCCACTGTTCCCCTCATTCTTCACTCTGACTATGCTCGTCACCTTGCTGTTTGTTCCTCAAACACACACGAAACGCATTTCTGTCTGTCCTGGCAATCATCCTGCTGCCTGTAATGTCAGCACTCTTTCCCGTCACTCCTTCAGTCAGGTCACTGTTCTAATGTCAGCTCTCTAGAGAGGCTCTTCCTCGTCTGTCTACCTAAAATAGCCCCCAATCACTCTGTATCCCTTTATCCTGCTTCCTCTTCCTGCTGTTTCATACACTTAAGTTCCATCTTCCTAGAATATAATAAGCTCATAAAAGCAAGAACTGTGTTCCACCTGTCCTCTCCTCTACCCCAGCACTTAGAAGAGCGGCACAGGGTCAGCATCCAGTGAGTGTTCACAAATCAGTCACTGCTTGGCAGCATTCAGCACTGTGACTACAGCTTCTCCTATCTTGAACTCTTTCTTCTTTTATTATCCTCTTCTGCTTTTCCTCTTCCCACTCTAGTAGCCACTCCTCTGGGGGCTTGTCCATTAAGTGATAATAGTCTTTACCGACCTATTTTCTGTCCATTTTATCTGTTTTTGAGACAGGGTCTCACTCAGTTGCTCAGGCTAGAGTGCAGCCTCCACCTCCTGGGCTCAAGTGATCTTCCTGCCTCAGCCTGCCATGTGCCTGGTGCCACAGGCATGTGCCATCATGTCCAGCTAATTTCTTATTTTTTTTTTTTTTTAGTAGAAATGGGTCTCACTTTATTGACCAGTCTGGTCTTGAACTCCTACACTTGAGCAATCCTCTCAACTTGGCCTCCCAAAGTGCTGGCATTACAGGCATGAGAAACCGTACCTGGCCTTACTTTTTGTTTTCTTAAGATGCAGGGTCTCGGCTGGGTGCGGTGGCTTACACCTGTAATCCCAGCACTTTGGGAGGCTGAGGTGGGTGGATCACGAGGTTAGGAGATCGAGACCATCCTGGCTAACATGGTGAAACCCTGTCTCTACTAAAAATACAAAAAATTAGCCAGGTGTTGTGGCGGGTGCCTCTAGTCCCAGCTACTCGGGAGGCTGAGGCAGGAGAATGGCGTAAACCTGGGAGGTGGAGCTTGCAGTGAGCCGAGATTGCGCCACTGCACACTCCAGCCTGGGTGACAGAGCGAGGGTCCCTCTCAAAAAAAAAAAAAAAAAAAATACAGGGTCTCATCATCTGGCCCAGGCTGGACTTAAACTGCTGGGCTCAAGTAATTCCCCCACCTCAGCCTCCCAAGTACCTACGACTAAAGGCATGAAACCACCATGCCTGGCTTGTCCAATTTCATTCTACACACTTTCTTGGTATTTAAACAGCTGCTGTTTCTCTTCATTCTGTAGCTCTACATCAGATTCATGCTCTAGTCCTGTATATCCAAATGACGACTAGACTCTGCTACTCTGCTCTCTCAAAGGCACACCAAGCTTAGCCTATGTACAAAACTCTCCCTTTTCCAATCCAGCTTTCCCTCCTGCATCACCTGTCTCTACATCTGGAAGCACCACTCCTGCTTCCCTCTAGCATGAGCTTAAGAGTTGCAAATGACTTGCAGCTCCTCGAGAAGGCCTGTATCTGGTCCAGTGCCCTTTGAGGGCTTTGATTCAAGTGCACAGCAGGAGCCTTCTCCCCTAGACTCTAACTGGTTGCTAAAGAAGTATTGACCTAAGTATTTTTTCATTCCTGGCCATGCAGTTGACTTTCCTCTATAGGTTTGTTGTGGGGAGGAGTAAGATTATTTTCAACAATTTGAACAGAATTTATTATTTAAAATGATAGGTTTACAAAAGGAATTTGTAGGAATAATGTAAATGTAATGACACAGCTATGGTTTGGTAGACCAACTGGAACCACATTCCTGGGCAACTTCATGAGCAGGCACAGGTGATCAGCAGGGATAGATAAACACACATCATCGAAGGAACAAAGAATTGAGGGCAGCAGCTGTCAATGACAACATGCATCAGAATTGCCTGGGGATATACCCTGGGACTCAGCTTAGACCTACACTGGCATCCTTTCCTGCCCATCAGCCAGATGGTTCTGTTACTGCTCCCCATTCCAAGCCCTCCACATGCCCTGGATGTGTGTGCACTGTGTGTGCATGTGTTTACTGATGTGTTGGGGGAGAAATCAGAAATCCCTTCTGCTGCCTTTAATAGCAATTGTTCTGTGATGAGAAAAGCAATTGTGACATTTTAAGCCATAATGATGATTCAACTAAAATGTATTTGCTTTCAAAAGTTTCTCTTAAAATTCTGAGGTAACTTCAGAAACCTACTGTATTAAAAAACAGGACAATACCACCCTGTTTATAAGAAGAATTTCTAAAGCTGCTTTATAAATAGAAAATATCTTACCAAACTTATGATTGCAAATTCAGCTGTTAGCCTCATGGCTTTAAACAGAGCATGAACAAATCTGAAAATCAATTTGTGTTCGGGATCATACTTAAAATATTCCTCCAAAACCTCTTTTCGCTGAAAGAAGAAAGGATGCAATGTAAGTATCCATTGAAGAAAAAACCTGAGGTGCTCTTAAGACAGCAGTGTTCACATTTGTGCCCATGTGTCACTTACGATAATTTTGATTGGTGAGATGTCTTTTAGTTTTTTACAATATGAACAGTAGGATCCTGAAATACCATAATGATTTAATACTCATCCACATTCACTTAAAAATTATATGAGCTTAAGCTCAGAAAATGTTTATATTCTTTTTTACCCTTTCCCTCACATAATTCCATCCAAATGTAAGCTACTAGTAGGCTTTAATGTCTTACTGACTGTATGTCATTCTTCTCTGCAATAAACTTTGAAAAAATATAGTTTCCTGTAACCATGAGGCTCTAAGCTTGTGCTGATAAATACAATAGTTACTAGCCACATGTGGCTATTATGTACCTAAGGAAGTACATTTTTAAATTTTTACACCATGTAAGTTGATATAAACTTAAAATTCTTTTTTTTGTTTGTTTGTTTGATTTTTTGAGACAGATTTTCGCTCTTGTTGCCCAGGCTGGAATGCAATGATGTGATCTTGCCGCACTGCAACCTCCGCCTCCTGGGTTCAGGCGATTCTTCTATCTCAGCCTCCCGAGTAGCTGGGATTACAGGCACATGCCACCATACCCGGCTAATTTTTATATTTTTAGTAGAGACAGGGTTTCATCATATTGGTCAGGCTGGTCTCAAACTCCTGACCTCCGGTGATCCGCCCGCCTCAGCCTCCCAAAGTGCTGTGATTATAAAGTTGTGAGCCACCACAACCAGCGAACTTAAATTATTTTTAACCCTCTTCATAAAAATCATGCTTCTTTGTTAAAAGTATTTACATATACTTATATTGCTTGATACTATTAACAATTATCTTTTAAAAAGATACGTTTTCTGTTATTTGGATAGTATATTTACTCACATTAGCTCACTAATTAAACATACCTGCAGATCAGTTCTTATTCCAGCATGTTCTTTTTACAACACTTTTAAAATAAGATGACTAGATGCCACATGAAATGGGGAACAAGACTTAAAGAAAGATGCCTTTGACTGCGGGCATGAAACAGATACAAATCTATGATGAAAATACAGACTCAGGCTGGGCGTGGTGGCTCACCCCTGTAATCTCAGCATTTTGGGAGGCCAAGGTGGGCGGATCATGAAGTCAGGAGATTGAGACCATCCTGGCTAACATGGTGAAACCCTGTCTCTACTAAAAATACAAAAAATTTGCTGGGCGTTGTGGCAGGCACCTGTAGTCCCAGTTACTCAGGAGGCTGAGGCAGGAGAATGGCATGAACCCAGAAGGCAGAGCTTGCAGTGAGCCGAGATCACGCCACTGCACTCCAGCCTGGGCAACAGAGTGAGACTCCGTCTCAAAAAAAAAAAAAAAGAAAGAAAATACAAACTCAATAAAAGTGACACTTACTGGGCTGGGTGTGGTGGCTCACGCCTGTAATCCCAGCACTTTGGGAGGCCGAGGTCAGGAATTCAAAACCAGTGTGGCTAACATGGTGAAACCCCATCTCTACTAAAAATACAAAATCAGCCGGGCGTGGTGGGCACCTGTAATCCAAGCTACCTGGGAGGCTGAGGCAGGAGAATCGCTTCAACTTGGGAAGCAGAGTTTCCAGTGAGCCAAGATGGCACCATTGCACTCCAGCCTGGGCAACAAGAGTGAAACTGCATCTCAAAAAAAAAAAAAAAAAGTGACACTTACTGTAAGTGGGTGTAACCGTTCATCAAATATGCCCAAAGATCTATCTGCATCTCTATAAAATAAGAATGTGTATTATTTCAAAAACTGTTAATATCTTAGTATAATATCTGCTTAGTAAAATAATGCCTCCTATGTGCCTATGTGCTTTGGTGTTTACTTCACCAAAACAAACAGTTTTTACAAATTCTCCTTGATACTGACTTGCAGAGGGTTTCCTGACCTCTTCTTCCTCAGCATAGCATGTCCTGTACTGTGAAGTCTTTTATACCATAACCAGTCAGAACTGCCTGTAAGTATTGACCCTCCCTAACAGGCAATGGCAATAAACCAAACACATTTTCACTCCTCTAACCACACAGTAAAACACAAGAACGTTTTACAAAGCAGTAGTGGTGGGCAATACTCTCTTTAGAACTTTAATAAATGTAAATGTGATTCAGATTTTCTAGCTTCCTTTAATTTAAACTACTAAAAATAATAAATACATCATGAGAATATACTACAGAGAACTAAAGAGAACCATCAGTTTCATTTAAAAATACAACTGGGCCAGTGCAGTGGCTCACACCTGTAAAATCCCAGCACTTTGGGAGGCCAAAACAGGCAGATCACTTGAGCTCCTTTAGGAGTTCAAGACCAGCCTGGGCAACATGACAAAACCCTGTCTCTACCAAAAATACAAAAAAATTATCCAGGCATGCTGACACACATCTGTGGTCCCAGCTACTCAGGAGCCTGAGGTGAGAGGATTGCTTGAGCTGAGATCATGCCAATGGACTCTAGCCAAGTGACAGAGTGAAACTCGGTCTAAAAAAAAGGCACAACTATCATTCTCAAAAGTAAATGAAGCTGTCACTCATTCACAAGGAAATGTGTCACTCATGTCACAAGGAAAATAAGTATTTGTTTCCAATGATAGAATTTAAGCTTCCCCAAGGACTTTGAAAAACTTGTTCCTTCCACTGTAAGCTTGACCGCTTCTCAATACTTAAGGACGTTTTAAAATAAGACTGGTGGTTAAATTAAAAAAGTGATTTTTGATACAATAAAACATAAACCAATATTTTCCAAATAACTAATGCATAATATTGTAAATGCAAGTATGTGGGGAAAGAACCATTTATTGTTCAAGAAAGATTGGTGAGTACTGAGAATACATTTGCTAATATGTAAAATGCCACTGTAACTAATTTAAGAAACTAGCACTTGTGAAGTTTTGATTTAGTATTAAAGAATACCCACAACTGTCTTAAAGCTTGAAAAATACACCTTTTACCAACTACATATTTGCATGAGGCTAGGTCATCTTATTGCTTCTTTAAAGCAAATTGCAAAGAAAGAGCTAGAGAATCCAGCTGTCTTCTGTTAAGCTCAACACTACAGACTATCAATAAAATACATGACACACTTTTTACTCAACTTTTTATCATAGAAAAGTTATATTTTCATTTAAAATTTTATGTTAACAATATTGTTCTCAAGGAATATTTTCTATTGTCACAACCTGGGTCATGGGTTACTACCGACATCTAGTTGGTAAAGGCCATGAATGTTGCTAAATTTTCCGTAATGCACAGGACAGTCTTCACAACAAAGCATTATCTAGCTCATAATATCAATAGTGTTAAGACTGTGAAATCTAAACTAAAAATAGATTTTGAAAAAACTCGTTTATATTTCTATCAGAGTAAATATCAATATAATCAATATAAAATCATACTCATTGGGATACTCAATCATTTAAGAATTAAAAAAGTCTCAAGGACCAAAGAAAACACAAATAATTTGCTTCAATATTTTAGTAGGCACAATACAGCTTATGATGTCTAGAGCTGTGATCTAACGCTGTGCTTAATATCATGCAAAGTAATTAGCCAGAATAACAAGACTAAAAAAGCTCACCTTTTCTTGATATGATAATATATCGCCAAGGTCACACTGTGGAAGGAAAAAATATTCATAAGAATAAATGTTATCATTTGTTAGGCTTGAAGACATCTTTTAAGAGGGGGGCAGAGGAAACTCTCCTAGCGGCTCTGAAATTCAAATCTTATAGTTCAGAAC
Organism: Pongo abelii; assembly: GCF_028885655.2. Classification (NCBI taxonomy): domain Eukaryota; kingdom Metazoa; phylum Chordata; class Mammalia; order Primates; family Hominidae; genus Pongo; species Pongo abelii. Next base: position 47,531,708 of record NC_071993.2, read on the forward strand.
AGTACCATAAGGGCACTTTCTTATTTTCATTTCTTGGCTTTTAGCAAAAATATGAGAACCAAAATGCAAGGCAGTATGCTTTTAGAAGACATGTTTCTGTTGATGATTATAATATATAAATAACAACATATTTCCCTGTTATATGCTCTTCTACCCACAAAACCTTTCATGCCATGCAATTTATTTTATGCATTTATCTATTTTTTGACCCAGAGTCTCACTCTGTCGCCCAGACTGGAGTGCAGTGGTGCGATCTTGGCTCACCAAAACTTCCACTTCCCAGGTACAAGGGATCCTCATGCCTCAGCCTCCCAAGTAGCTGGAACTACAGGTTTGCACCACTATGTCCAGCTAATTTTTCTATTTTTAGCAGGGACAGGGTCTCACCATGATGGCCAGGTTGGTCTCAAACTCCTGGCCTCAAGTGATCCCCCTGCCTCAGAACTCCCAAAGTGCTGGGATTACAGGCATGAGCCACCACACACAGCTTCATGCAGTTTCCATCTATGTGTCCATATGTTTAAGCCATACAGTAGTGTTTTCTTTTTAAGATGTTAGGCCATGCATTTTAGTTTAGTTCACTATCTCCTACCACCCATTTTTAATTATTTCCCTAAAAATACATAATGAAAGTGCTTTATAACAAAATTATTTGAAATCACTTTTGTATAATTATTAAAAAATATATTAGTAAACATAAGCACACAGGAAATCAATGATAGGTACAGTGATCCTAAAATATGCAGTGCTGACAAGGCAGTATACCATGACACAGTGTAATATGAATGGCAGTTACCTTCAATTAGTTTAACTGAAATATTTATGAACAGATACACCTCTTCAGATACATGTAACTATATTCCTAAGTTACTCACAGATGCCGTGTATCACAAGAGGTTCTCTTACATAAGTTATGTGCTTCCATTTGCCCTCAGCATCTAGAATGAGACTCAAAATAACTGAGGGAAGGAAAATCTGAATTTTAATAATAGGTCTATACAATATTAGCACTTTTTAAAAAGCCTATAACATTAGCATTTAAGATGGATATGTCTATAGTGCTTCAAGTAGTTTTCATCTCTAAAATCATTTTAAAATCACAGAATTTGAAGTTACATGCTGGAAAGGACCAATGACCTTACATGACATTTAATCCAACACTCATTTTACAGATCAGGGAAACAAACCTTAAAACTGACTTGCCCAAGGTCCCACCAAATAGGAGCAGTTTCTCGTCCTAAACTCAAATTAAGCAGTGCTCTCAAACTTTGCTGTACATTAAAATCAACTGAGGAGCTTTAATAACTGCCTCATTTTCAACATGAGACTTTTTAATTTAATTAATTAGCATTGGGTAGGACTTTAGGCATTAGGGTTGTTGTTAAAAATTTCCCTGGTGACTTCAAAGTGCAGCAAAGTTTGGAGTGATTGAGTTGGGGTGAAAATCAGAATCTTCTGGGATGCTTTTCTTCACAAGAAGATGCCTCACATCCATTTCTATTTTCCTAAAGGGCTTCTCAGTGCCTAGAGACAGAGGGAAGGTTGAGGTGAGAAGATACAAATGTTTGCAGACATGTATTTTGAAAAAAAAACCTTGCAAAAGTGATCCCAATGAGTTCCATCTACCCCATTGACAACAGTGCACTATTAACCCATAATAAACATTTTTCAAAATCTTTTCTTGAAGTCAATTTGCCCTATTAATTTGCTCAATAAACCTTTATTTCACTAATAGTGAATATACCAAATGATAATTTCTCAAACTTGTTGATGGGAAATTAAAACTTACTTTACTTTCAAAAGTAGACTTCTAAAAATTAGAATAATGACGAAAAAAGCGTGAAATTTGTTTGAGCAAGATTAATGTTTAAAACTACTTTTAAATTGTATGCTAACACATCAAAACTTTTGAATTCAAGAAGCCAGGGATACATACCAGAGAGATTTTTTTTTTTTTTTTTTTCCTCAAGGATTTAGAGGCTTGGCTGAATACAGACATTTAGTGATTACTCAATAGGTCCCAAAGCTCAGGACTTGAGACAGAGTTTGAATCCAGTTTTCACTAAAACACAATTTCATCTCTACTACTGTGATAAGGGAGAGAGGAAGTGACATTATTATAAGTGTAAACTTGCCTCTTTGTTGTTGTAGTTATTGGTTTTAGAAATGGAGTTTTGCTCTCGTTGCCCAGGCTGGAGTGCAATGGCACAATCTCGGCTCACTGCAACCTCTGCCTCCTGGGTTCAAGCCATTTTCCTGCCTCAGCCTCCCAAGTAGCTGGAATTACAGATGCCTGCCATCACGCCCAGCTAATTTTTGTATTTTTAGTAGAGACAGGGTTTTGCCGTGTTAGCCAGGCTGGTCTCGAACTCCTGATCTCAGGTGATTGGCCTGCCTTGGCCTCCCGAAGTGCTGGGATTACAGGCATGAGCCACCATGCCTGGCTGCCATGTTTTTTTAAATTATACTTTAAGTTCTGGGATACATGTGCAGAACGTGAAGGTTTGTTATATATGTATACATGTGCCCTGGTGGTTTGCTGCACCCATCAACCCGGTATTTCTCCTAATGCTATCCCTCCCCTTGCCTCCCACTCCCCGACAGGCCCTGGGGTTTGATATTCCCCCTCCTGTGTCCATGTGCTCTCATTGTTCAACACCCACATATGAGCGAGAACATGCGGTGTTTGGTTTTCTGTTCCTGTGTTAGTTTGCTGAGAGTGATGGTTTCCAGCTTCATCCATGTCCCTGTAAAGGACATGAACTCATTCTTTCTTATGGCTGCATAGTATTCCATTGTGTATATGTGGCACATTTTCTTTATCCAGTCTATCATTGATGGGCATTTGGGTTGGTTCCAAGTCTTTGCTATTGTAAATAGTGCAACAAAAAACATACATGTGCATGCACCTTTATAGCAGAATGACTTAAAATCCTTTGGGTATATAGCCAGTAATGGGATTGCCGGGTCAAATGGTATTTCTGGTTCTAGATCCTTGAGGAATCGCCACACTGTCTCCACAATGGTTGAACTAATTTACATTCCCACCAGCAGTGTAAAAGCATTTCTATTTCTCCACATCCTCTCCAGCATCTGTTGTTTCCTGACTTTTTAATGCTCACCATTCTAACTGGCATGAGATGGTATCTCATTGTGGTTTTGATTTGCATTTCTCTAATGACCAGTGATAATGAGCTTTTTTTCATATGTTTGTTGGCCACATAAATGTCTTCTTTTGAGAAGTGTCTGTTCATATCCTTCACCCACTTTTTGATGGGTTTGTTTTTTTCTTGTAAATTTGTTTAAGTTCCTTGTAGACTCTGGATATTAGGCCTTTGTCAGAAGACATTAATATTCTAAATTAGGACTTTCCAAACTGTGTTCTAAAAATCAATACTCATAATCCAAGGAGGTGATAATGATGTACACTGGACAAACCCAGTGGAGCTTGTGGTGGTGTTGGTTGTTTTTCCTTTTAAAATAAACTTCATCTCAGGGTGCTCTCAAAGTGCATCTTTGTGACCCATGAGGTTCTCATGCACAATGGGAGAAAATCAAATGCAGATACACTGTGGTGCCAGAAGAGAAAAAGCTTTTTCTTCTTCCAAGACTAATGTCCAAAGTAGTACACATTGATTTAGGCCCGCAATGCACTGAAAAACTAATATTTCACAAAAATCATTCAATAAAGGGAACCTATCCTTCTCATTGCATTCAACATTGTCTTAAGGCATAAAGGCATCAAATAAATAGCTGCACTTTTTCTGGGATTGCTTATGTGCTGATTTTTCCTTCCACCATGACGTCTAAGATTAAAAGAGAAATTGATACTTAATATTTAGAATCTGGATATCAATATATACTTGACTCCAATTTCTTAAAACGATTGCTGAAGAGGACAACCAAATGGCTGAAATAATTTTTGAATAAGGGAGTCTATCCCTTGGCATTACAGTTGTACTCACGATTTTAGTGTCATTGTAAGATGAGGCTGGCTGACTGTGCTGTCATCAAGGAATATTGTCAAACATGAACTGTATTGTTGAGTAAAATGCTCAGTAGATACCTGAAAGGGAAGTGAAGTATAAGATAAACTTATCAAAGTATATTTTTTCATTGATTAAAATGTCAAATTTTTCAAAGCACTAGGATATTTCTTACACTCCATGAACTACCTGAGTGTGGTATCATGTGCACTCTATAGAAAACCCATCGGAGGCTCTTAACTTCCACAGAGGATGTTTGAGATACGGGTTATAAAAGGCTGCCCTTAATGTGGTACCTATCATCAAAACTAACAAGGATTTTATGAATTTCCTTTATAAATAATGAGAAAAGTTTAAAATAAGATTTTATTTTTTATAGTGACATAAAACAGCTGAGAATTTCTATTTCTGTTATTTATTTACTACAGTAAAATGTAATGTATTGAATAATATTGGTATAAGACCATTTTACTGCAATGAATACAAGACTAAGACTAACTCATTTACTAAGTTACTAATCCTAAATGTATTATTTCAGGCGATATTGTGACAAAACAAGTGTTTCAGATTCAGAGGCTCATGTACCAAGGCTGCTAGGCCACCAACAAGTGAGGAAGACATAGGTTTCTCTAGTCCTGTTTTCTTATGTGGAGGATAAAAAGAGTATCACCTAAATATTCTCTCACACCCTGAAAACAGATGACAACTTAAAAAATTTAACTTTCACTTCATGTTTAAATGAGATTGCCATGACATGACTCAAATGAGACCCTCATAGAATACTTTCCATTCATTTCAAAACTTGATTAATTTTATTCTATAAATCATTTGACCCGCACCTAGGCATTTTCCTGCTCTACCCCATTCTCTGTCTGGAATAATGCTTTTCTCCTTCCTTGTTTCAACAAGCTTGACTCCATCTACCCTCTTGGATCTCTTTGCCAGTAGCCTCACCAAAACATGATTTTTTGTACACTAACTGATTACAAGATACTAATTCTAGCAGAGTATTCACCTCATGAGAAAGTACGCCTCTCCATAAGAGTAAGGGAGAGCCCTAACTGTTCCTACCTCCAGCTGCTCAGCATAAAATTTTGAATAAATCAAAAAGTTCAAGTGTTTGACAAATTAATTCAGTTACAATTTGGAAGGTAAGTCTTACTACATTTAATTACAGCAAAAATACTACTAACCGTTTACTGTTTATAGGTATTATTTAAGGTAGTCACAAAATAGAAACAAATCTAACTTCAGTCAGCATAAATCACAGAGTATGAAATTTTACAATCTTTAACAAGAAATGGAAGGGTTTACTTAGTGGTTTTAAGGTTTAATGACAAAAACTAGACAATAATCATACCTCATATTTTAGTAAGTCAAAACCAAAGCCTTACCATCAAAGGTCCAGTACCCGTTGGACGCCGATGCCCAACCACTGACTTCTTCCACTGTACCTGCTGCCTCTAATTTTAACCCATTAAAAACACTAAAGCTGTTTTCCTTGTAGAGGTCTTTCACCTCCTTGCTTAGTTATATTCCTAAGCTTTTTTTTTTTTTTTTTGCAGCTGTTGTAAAGGGGTTGAGTTCTTGGTTTGATTCTCAGCTTTGTCGCTGTTGGGGTATAACAGAGCTACTGATTTGTGTACATTAATTTTATATCCTGAAACTTTTCTGTATTCATTTATCAGTTCTAGGAGTTTTTTGGAGGAGTCTTTGGGGTTTTCTAGGTATACGATCATATCATCAGCAAACAGCGACAGTTTGACTTCCTATTTACTGATCTGGATGCCCTTTATTTCTTTCTCTTGTGTGATTGCTCTGGCTGGCTAGGTCTTCCAGTACTACACTGAATAGGAGTGGTGAGAGTGGGCATCCTTGTCTTGTTCCAGTTCTCAGGGGGAATGCTTTCAACTTTTGCCATTCAATATTATGTTGGCTGTGGGTTTGAAATGGATGGCTTTTATTACATTGAGGTATGTCCCTTGTATGCTAATTTTGCTGAGGGTTTTAATCATAAAAGGATGCTGGATTTTGTCAAATACTTTTTCTGCATCTATTGAGATGATCATGTGATTTTTGTTTTGAATTCTGTTTCTGTGATGTATCACATTTATTGACTTGCTTATGTTAAACAATCCCTGCCCCTGGTATGAAACCCACTTGATCACGGCAGATTCTCTTTTTGATATGCCATTGGGAACTACAAAACATTGCTGAATGAAAGTATGGATGACACAAACAAATGGAAAGATATCCCATGCTCATGAATGGGTAGAATCAATATTGTGAAAATGATCATACTGCCAAAAGCAATCTACAAATTCAATGCAATTCCTATCAAAATACCATCATCAGTTTTCACAGAACTAGAAAAAGCAATTCTAAAATATGGTACCAAACAAGACCCCCCATAGCCAAAACAAAACTAAGCAAAAACAACAAAACTGGAGCCATCACATTATCTGACTTCGAACTATACAATAAGGCATTGTCACCAAAACAGCATGGTACTGGTATAAAAATAGGCACATACACCAATGGAACAGAATAGAAAACCCAGAAATAAACCCAAATACCTACAGCCAACTTATCTTCAACAAAGCCAACTAAAACATAAAGTGAAGAAGGTAAACCCTATTCAACAAATGGTGCCAGGATAATTGGCAAAGCCATGTGCAGGAGAATGAAACTGGATCCTCAACTCTCACCTTATACAAAAATCAACTCAAGATGGATCAAGGACATAAATCTACAACCTGAAACCAAAAAAACTGTAGAAGATAATATCAGAAAAACCTTCTACACATTGACTTAGGCAAAGACTTCATAACCAAGAATCCAAAAGCAAATGCAATGAAAACAAAGATAAACAGTTGAGACTTAACTAAAGAGCTTCTGCACAGGAAAAGGAACAATCAGCAGAGTAAACAGACAACCCACAGAATGGGAGAAAATCTTCAAAATCTATACATCTGACAAAGGACTAATATACAGAATCTACAAGGAACTCAAACAAATGGGCAAGAGAAAAAACAAACAATCCCATCAAAAAGTGGGCTAAGGAGATAAATACAAAATTCTCAAAAGAAGATACATCACTGGGCAACAAACATATGAAAAAATGCTCAACATCACTAATGATCAGGAAAATGAAAATCAAAACCACAATGCCATACCACCTTACTCCTGCAAGAATGGCCATAATCAAAAAATCAAAAAATAATAGATGTTGGTGTGGATGTGGTTAAAACACTTCTCTACAATGCTGGTAAAAATGGAAACTAGTACAACCACTATAGAAAGCAGTGTGGAGATTCCTTAGAAAACTAAAAGTAGACCCACCATTCAATCCAGCAATCCCACTACTGGGTATCTACCCAGAGGAAAAGAAATATTTATACAAAAAAGATAGTTGCACATGTATGTTTGCAGCAGCACAATTTGCAATTATAAAAATATGGAATCAGCCCAAATGCCCATCAATCAACAAATGGATTAAGAAATACCATTCAGCCATAATAAGGAATAAATTAATGGCATTCCCAGCAAGCTAGATGGAATTGGAGACTACTATTCTAAGTGAAGTAACTCAGGAATGAAAAACTAAAGATCATATGTTTTCATTCATATGGGGGAGCTAAGCTATAAGGATGTAAATGCATAGAATGATACAATGGACTTTGGGGACACAAGGAAAAGGGTGGGACGGGGGTGAGGGATAAAAAACTACAAATTGGGTTCACTGGACACTGCTCAAGTGACAGGTACACCAAAATCTCACAAATCACCACTAAAGAATTTACTCATGTAACCAAATACCACCTGTTTCCCCCAAAACCTATGGAAATAAAAATATATAAATAAATAAACTACGGCATTCTTCCCAGCAAATATAAAATAAAATGAAAACCCAAGTTTACGTTTTCCTCTCTCCTTTTCGGCAGGACAAATTTTAGAAATGTTTTTAAATAATAACTTTTTTCTTTTTCTGAGACAGGGTCTCCCCTTGTTGCCTAGGTTGGAGTGCAGTGGTGCAATTATAGTTAACTGCAGCCTCAAACTCCTGAGCTCAAGCGATCCTCTGCCTCAGCCTTGTGAGTAGGTAAAACTAAAGGCACATGCTACCAAGCCTGGCTAATTTGTTCCTTAACGTTTTTTTCTTTTAATTTTATTAATATTATACTTTAAGTTTTAGGGTACATGTTTTTGTAGAGATGAGCTCTTGCTATGTTGACCAGGCTAAAAATAAACAAATTTTAATTAACTTAAATATTTCTAACACTTTGGGCATTCATGAAAACAGCTCCATCTATGTTGTGAGGTAATAGGATAACACAGCAGTGAAAGTTTGAATAAAAATATTAAACAAGGCCTTAGAAAAGTATAATATGCTTATTATAGATACATCACTAAAAAAATTGTCTAGGTTAATACCACTAATTATATTGAAATTAAACTTTGATTCACATGTAAATATAGGTCCTAAATTTGGATTAAATATAATAGATAGAACACAAATTTATTTCCTCTGCCTCTGGAAGTCTCATTAGTCATACATAAAATACAGGTTACACACAGGATCAAGAGAGAAGGTTGACAGAGATGATTTTTAATAAATGCTGGGACATAAAATGTAGATAAAGGAGTGGTAAATAACACAGAAGCACAACTTTGGCCCCTACGGAGAGTGACTGGAAGAGAAGCAAGCCAGTTTGTCTTGTAGAACTAAAGGCAGGCTGTGAACTTACAGGCAAATGGAAGTTTGGAAAGTAGGGTAAAATGTAAAACAAAAGCCAGCAAGGTCAGAAAATCTGTGGTTAGAGCCCCAAGTCCACCTGTCCACCCATCTGATAAGAAACTTAGATGTGTGTTCTCTGGATATACCAAACCTGAGAATTTCTAGGTTCAGAAATACCACGGCTTAAACCTGAGATATAAAGAAAACTGTACACCAAAAATAGAACTCCAACTTGCTTCCCTAATTCTGCTTTTGGAAAGCAAGTAGCCATTCTTTTACTTCCCAGGCAGAAAATTGGGAGATCCTTTCTCAGAAGAAACTGAACTGGCTCGAATAAGGATCCCCAGATAATATACTGAAGTCCCACAAATGAACAGCTAGTTTGGCTTCCAACACCTCACACTGAGTGCCACCAGTTAACAGAAGTCCTGCTTCCAAATAAAGCCAGGGACCACCACACATTGGAGGGAAGCCTCCAACAAGAGACATCAAAACAATTGAAAAAAGGGATTCATGGGACTAGTCAAAATCAGGAGCAAAACTTAAAAAAAAAAATCTGAAAACACTCTGAAAAACATATAAAATTCAATAGAAATATTAGAGTAAAAAGTCACAGAAACTGAAAAATCGAAGGGGAAAAATTAAAAACCAATGCAGGTATACTGGTCTAAGCAGCTGAGTGTCTGAATAACAAGACTATCAGAAAAAAAGGAACAGAGAAAATAAAAAAATTCTCAAGAAGAGATAGTCTTCAGACTTAGTAGCCCCAATAAAATGAAAAGATTCCCACCAAGCTGTTATGAAATTTCAGAATCTCAGTGAGAGAGAAGCTTCTAAAAAGCTTCCACAGAGACATAAAACCTGGTTATAAATAATGTATCTCACAATGGCAATAGAGTCAAGAACAACACTGTAATGAGAGCACAATTGCGAAATATCTTTAGAACCATAAAGTTTAGATTCAACCTAGAAGTTTACTCTGTATCTAAAAGGAGGGATTTTAAGACTGGCCAGATCCCTAAACATCTCTGCCCAGGAAAATGTGCTCAAGTACAACTAGTGAGGATAACAGGACAGAAGGAAACAGAATCTAGGACTCAGGTGATCCCACACAAGATGGCAGTTATGTGAGATCCCAAAAGACTTCAAGGAGCTAGCACAGAAAAGCAGACATCGAGCATATCTAGGGAAAGCCACTCTGTATTGAACTAGGATGACAAAATGCCAAAGAAAGTTACCCCCCACCCCAGGCAAAAAAAAAAAAAAAAAAAAAGGAACATATGTGTTTTAGCAGATGGAAAGTATCTTTGAAAGGCATGTGATAAATGCTGCAGCACTTAGGGGAAAACAGCTGTTAGAAAACAGGCAAATGAATATAGTCAGAAAATTAGCTTCAGGCTGAAAAAAAAAATGGATGTGAAAGCAAACAGACCAGCCAGGGGCTACTTATTGCATTTGGCTGGGTAAAGTAACATAGGCTAGGGAAAAAGAGATGATCCAGAAAAAGTGCAGAAATGCTCAGATTTCAGAACTGTTTCAGAGAAAGAATGAAGGACATATAATGCAGAGGTACAGTGAAAACATCATATGACTTAGCAGTGAATAGAATTTGCATAGTCATAATCATGTAAATATTACTGATTTAATTAAAAGTGTGCTACAATTGGAAGAAACAGAGGGAGAAAAATAAGGTCATGGTATAGTGAGGAAGGTATGCTTTCACCTGCTATGACAAAGTCAATAGACAGTGCTGATAGCTATTCTATTTTTGTTATTTGTTATTCTGTATTTGTTATTTTGTTATTTGTTAATTCTTAGCTATTCTGTTTTTGTTATTTGATTAAGAATATGATTAAATATTTAAGGCAGATCTTTATACCACAACCAGAATATTGAAATTTAACTTAAATGTCAGAAATTCTTAAAATTTTTAAGCTGAAGACTTCTCTGAATAAATTTTATACTTAGGAAAATACAAAAAGAGGTCCATGTTATCACCACTGGGTCCCCGTTATAATCTAAAGGAATCAAGAGAGACATATTTTTATATCAAACTATCAATTTCTTAACTTTTTGACTGTTTACGTACATGCTTTGTATAGTTGCTTTTTCTTTTTTCTTGTACTAAGAATGAAAAAGAAAATGGTCACTTCTGATACAAATACCATAAAATAAGAGTAGTAGTTAATGTCTTACTAATTACTCCTAAATGGGAAAAAATTCCATTTAAAAAAATTACTTTCAACAATTTATATTTAAATTATCTGGCATGGTAAATCTCATAAAGTAAAATCTAATAACTTAGTTTTACTTTTTGATCTAGTTTACTTTTTGTTTCTTTTACATACAAATGAAAGAATCCTTGTGCACAAAAGGGCAAAAAAAAAAAAAAATGAGGACAGATGAAAAAGTTAGCTAATAAAAAACTTTAACTGTTGCATATATGAGCTGTGAGTATTTTCTCATTCTGCATTTACACATAGCTTACTTTATTTGCCAGAATCTAAGAGTTAACAGCTCTAAGAACTACTTTCTGGCCAGGCACCTATCTCTGGATGCACCAGAATCCCTGTAAGCTTCTCGAACCATACTTAGTGATCATCTACTAATACATCACTAAAAACAAAACAACTGGAAAGTAACTTATCTTCAATTTAAATTTTAAAATGACTATACAAACCTGATTGGACATGGTGTCTGCAGCACAAAAAATCATTTTTTTCTTAAAAAAAAAAAAAGGCCAGCATAATAAAAGCTCCAAGAGGACTTGGGCCATGCTTTGTTTCCTACACCGCCTCCACTTTTCATGCTGGAAGGACCTTGCAGGCAAACATTCCTACCACTGAAGAGTGAGGGACATGGAGTAGCTTTTGTTTTACCTCTTCCATGCTCTCTATGTGTGAGAAGCCCATAGCTCTGGAAGGAACTGGGAAAAACAACTCTGACATGGTTTGGATATTTTCCTCCCTCCAAATCTCATGTTAAAATATGACCCTTAATGTTGGAGACAGGGCCTAGTGGGAGGTGTTTGGGTAATGGTGGTGGATTCCTTATGAATAGCTTGGTGCCATCCCCACGGTAAGAAGCAAATTCTCATTCTGGTAGTTTAAAAGAGTGTGACACCTTCCCTCTACCTCCCTCTCCCTCCCTTCTCACTGTGTGGAACCACCTGCTTCCCCTTTGCCTTCCATCATGATTGTAAGCTTGCTGAGGCTCTCACTAGAAGCGGATGTTGAAGCCATGTTTGTACAGCCTGAAGATCTATGAGCCAATTAAACCTCTTATTGTTATAAATTACCCAGCCTTAGGTACCTCTTTATAGTAACGCAAAAATGAACACAAATTCTAACTTACTCAAGACAGGCAAACTTACTCAAGACAGGCAAAGTCTACTCAAAACTACAAAAAGAAAGGTTACAAACTCTCATATTTTACTGTGCTGCATTACTTCCCATATTATTATAGATCCTCACTTGTATTCTTGCTGCTTAAATCAACTGGAAAACTTGGCCGTGTATGGCTTTTTAGCAAACAAACAAGGAAAATAAGCAGAAGTAGGGCATGTTTAAATTTACATCAGATGAAAAGGTTAATAACTTAAAAGTTTCAAGAAGCATAAACTTGGATGTGATAAATGCATGTGATCAGAGGACTGTGCAAGAGGAGGCCAAAATCACAGATTCAATCTCTGTTGATGAACAACTATGTTTTTTTTTTGTTTAAATGGAAACCAAGCTGAAGCCTAAGTTCTATCTTTAAAATGTACTCTTAGGAGCAAGGGAAAAGGGGCAAAGAATTATAAATAAAGATAAATCTATGACTCCTCCATCACACGACAAATTGTGTTGATAAAAAGATGGAAAAATGTATAACTAAAAAATTTACATGATTTCACTAACACAGTAACAACTAAAAAAAGTATATCACGTATTAAAATAAGACAAGTGAATATGTGAAAAGTTGAAAAGATTAAACCAATATGAGTTTTTGTAAATACTTTCTATAATACATCTGATCAAACAACAAGAGTTTTCAATCTTTTTCTTGGCAGAAAAAACAATGTTGTCTCACCATCTGTTTGAGATTTTCTCAGGAATATTGTGCTTGCCTTTGGATGGTCAGAAGGGTTGGGCTCCAAAGGTATATCTATGGAGGGAGAGAAGAAAAAAAGATGTGATCATTTATAAAAATTTATCAAGTCATTTATTTGACTGCTGCATTTAGGCTGTTTCACTACCTCTACTTTTATTCTTATCCATTGAAATGAATGTATAGACAGAAGATAGAGCCAGGCAAGATGGTACATGCCTGTAGTCCCAGCTACTCAGGAGGCTGAGATGGGAAAATCACTTGAGCCCCGGTCAGGAATTTGAGGCCAGCATGAGTAACATGGTGAGACTCTCCTTTATTTTTTTTTTTAAAAAAAGGTAAATTTGCCTTTAAGTTGTGTAAAATCAACTGCATAGAATAAAACAAGATGGCAGTATGTTTTAAAAGACAGGTCTATTTTATAGGCAAAATATAAGATGTAATCTGGAGTTTTTAAAATTTTAAAAAAGTAAATTCAGCATATCTGTCTCTTCTATGTCATTCTGAGGACACAGAACCTTAGTTCTGTTGAGTAGCTGTCTTCCATAGTCACATGAGATCTCTAAGTCTTCATTTCTTCATTAGCAAAATGTAGGGAGAACATATATAGGCCTTATTTGTATTGCAAAGAACCAAATGAGACATACATAAACTGTGCTGTAATCCTAAAGAATGACAATAAAGAGCCTTTTTTGAGCTCTCATCCAACACTACCCATCTATTAACTGGTGTGTAAAATCACTCAGAGGCTTTCCTTACACCACCAAGCGGAGTATGTTTACACAAGTACTTACATGCTTTGGGTATAAAGGTATAATGAATTAATTCACATATTTGTTTATTCTAAATTCTTAAATATCTTGGAAAGTGAGTATAATACTCCAAGTTACAAAGTCACACTCATCATGAGTCTTAATTATTCTACCTCTGAAAAAAATAAAAGCCCAACCAAAGTGTTTTTTGTTTTTTTTTTTGTTTTTTTTCACTTTAAGTTCTGGGATACATGTGCAGAACATGCAGGTTTGTTACATAAGTATACATGTCCCATGGTGGTTTGCTGCAGCTATTAACCCACAATCGAGGTTTTAAGCCTCACATGCATGAGGTATTTGTCCTAATGCTCTCCCTCCCTTTTTCCCCCACTCCCTGATGGGCCCCAGTGTGTGATGTTCTTTTCCCTGTGTCCATGTGTTCTCATTGTTCTTTTTGCTTAGGATTGTCTTGGCTATACGAAGCCCAATCAAAGTTTAAATAGAAGAGCTATAAGACATTTCCTCTACAGTAATAAATCTCTGACATTTAAATGAAACCAAAGAGCCAGTGGATTTAATATCTTTATGATACAATGTTTTCTATTTGGAAAAATTTAGTTTTTATTCAAGAACCATATTGTTACCCAGAATTCTTTTTACTTAGATTCATCTCTTTGCAAAATTTTAGAGGCAAATCAACTGTTTTCTCTTTTCTACCCCCTCCCATACCCCGCCTCTCCCAGTAGTGTAGAGACTGAAAAACCCTAAATTTCTTATCTTTGAACAAGATGCTACTGTCAGGAGGGGGAATGACAAAGGGGAAGCCATGGCAACAAACACTCTTACACAGGCAAGGTCTGACATTTTAACCTTCAATCTTTATATTACACATTCAAAGTCTACATTTACGTTTTATGTCTTTCGAAAGTTTTGACCACAAATCATCCGCACGTCTCTTTTAGAACGAAGAGGTAAATAATGTCTGTTAAGAAGCCAGAATAAATCTGGAGACACATTTTGTGTTAAAGTAAGAATTTTAAAGTAATCAGAGCCTCATAGGTAAACTCCTTTGGGGCAACCCCCCCCCCACACCCATTTTTCTGCAGCCCTGGCCATGACATTTCACACCTTTCCCAATTATTTTAAGCACCCTGCATTTTCTTTCCTTCTGTGTTCAAATTAGTTAGAAGAAACTAAGCAGCTTCTATCAAGGTGACTTAAAGCAACCCATATAGTCTCTCCTATGGCAACCTGCATTCTGATTTTAAATAAGAAATCCCCAAGTATTTCAGTATGAATTGTCCTGAGATATGGCTACTTTAACAAAAGAAACAATTAGGCACTTACCTGGTCCCTTCACTTAGGTACCATCTGGATAAGTATAAAGAGAATGGGATGGGTACTGGAAAGTTGGGATATTTGAGTTTTTATTGAGAAAAGGAAGAGAATATTCCAAAGAAGCCTCAACAAAGTCCCACAGGATACTAAACAGAGCTACAGACAAGAACAGCCATAAATAAATGGTCCCATGACAGAAAGGGAGAATGAGATGAGGGAGCAAGAATTGGGAGTTTTGGAGAGAAGGAAACAATAAACTAACTGGACTCTGTGGGGAAAGACTAAGGGGTGGGAATGCAAGGCAAGCCAGGTTTTGTTCCTGGAGAGCCCTAGGATAGCTGGCTACAGGCAGAAGGGAGCCTGAGGTGGGGGATGCCTCCCAGAGGACCCTGGGGATAGCAGCAGCCAGAAGTGTGCCGAGGGCAGAAGGCACCTGTCACCTCCTTACCTTCAGGCATCTCCCGTTCACAGATGTGGTACATGTGGAGGCCCTCACCAGCTTCAAAAGTCACCTCACCAGGCTCTACAGCCGCAGCCACAGGCACTCCTGCTATCAGGTCCCCAGCTGCTGCCTCATAGGTCTCAGACTCACAGTGACACACCGACCCCTCGTGCTGGTGCAACTCGGGGCTGGCCTTGGGACACACACAACAGGTCAGTATGTTTCCCATGGGGTGCCTCTACTCCTGTCACCACCTGTGCCTCTGCTCACAGCTTTGGCCACACACTCCCGCTGCCCTAGGCCGAGGCTATGCTGCACATGCAGAGATGGTCTTGCCCGCTGCTCGCCTGCCCACCTCACAGCCCAGCCCCAGCCCCGGCTGGGGCTGCAGGCCAAGGCCCGTGCCCTGCCGCCTCCCCTGAGTTGACTTGTCTGGGAGGGTGAAGACCAGCGAGCTTATTTAATAGGTTGTGAACCCAACAAGCGCTGAGAGACACAACAACTGCCTGAAGAGAGAACAGATGGAGCTCCTCCTCCTTCTGTAGTCACCTACAGACGGAAGCCCACTGGCCCAGGTGGGAGCCCAGGCTTGTGGCTCACAATGCCCTGCCCTACACTTCACAATGCCCTCCCTGACAGCTCACAATGCCCCACTCTGGCTGCCACCGCTCCCCTACAGCTCAGAATGCCCCTGCCTGGCCTGCCCCACCCTGTGACTTATGCTGCTGCTGCTCTCCTGGCCCCTCGTGCAGTGCCAGTGGGACTAAGATTTTCATTCATCACCAGCTTCCTGAGCTTTTTAGTCCTAAGAAAAGCATAAGGTGTTTCCTTACTTGAAGCCATCTTCCTCTATGAGTTCTATACAAACCCTCGGTTAGTAGAGTGGGTCCCATTAGCAACCAAGTTGAACAACTTTTATTTGCTGACTCAATGTAGATACACCTGAATTGTTGACTGCTTTTGTAACTAAATACTCCTCTCCTGTCTTCCAGTGAGTGGAGTTTTTGTCTGCAGCTTGACCATAGCAGTCCCTGGGGCCCTAGCTCTACTCTCAATAAAGAGTTATGGCTGTGTGTCTTGAATCACACCTTAGGACCCATCCTGCCTCCACCTCCTTCTCCATAAAATAGAAACCTAACTTGTCCCTCCAAGTTCTGAAATGCTGAGACTTACCAACTCCCTTTTCTCCCCTGTTTCTTCCTTCCATGGCAAGGACTTTCAGATTTTCTCTCTTTTACTAACAAAGCATTAAGCATGATTTTGTCATACAAAATAGAGAGCCGTAAAGTGGGGTACCACAGTCCTAATTCAGTAAAGATGAATATTCAACATCTGGCAATCAGTATGTGCCTGACAGTGTTCTAACTATGCTATGCTCATTTAACCCTCAGAACAATCTCATTTTACAGGTTTTACAGACGACATTGAAATGGAGAGGTAAGTTATCTCCCCAAGGTCACACGACTGTGCAGGCTGGGGCCACGATTTGATCCCAGGTAGTATGAATTCCCCAATTACTCAAGCGTGATTGTCAGAAAGTGTATTGGTCCATTTTCACACTGCTATAAAGAAATACCTAAGGTTGAGTAATTTATAAAGGAAAAAGGCTTAATTTACTCATGTTCTACATGGCTGGGGAGGCCTCAGGAAACCTACAATCACAGTGGAAAAGGAAGCAGGCACTTCTTACATGGTGGCAGGCCAGACAGCGTGAGCGTGTGAAGGAGCAACTGTCAAACACGTATAAAACCATCAGATCTCATGAGAACTCACTCACTATCATGAGAACAGCGTGGGGAAAACTGTCCCCATGATCCAGTCATCTCCCACTGGGTCCCTCCCTCAACAAGTGGGTATTATGGGATTACAATTCAAGATGAGATTCGAGTGGGGACATGCCCAAACAATATCAGAAAGTAAAGGTAGAAGTCAAGCTTGGAGGGAAAGTGACATAGTAGATTAGCACATTTTTAAAAGAAAAACATTTTTTTGATGTGGATTTTAAAATGCCTCCGCTTCATTCAACATTGATTAAGTCCCTTCTACATGCCAGTAACTGTATGTGTGAAACAGTCCTTTCACTTTTATTTTTTTTTTTTTTTAGACGGAGTCTTGCTCTGTCACCCAGGCTGGAGTGCAGTGGCGCGATCTAGGCTCACTGCAAGCTCCGCCTCCCAGGTTCACGCCATTCTCCTTTCTCAGCCTCCCGAGTAGCCGGGACTACAGGTGCCCGCCACCACACCGGGTTATTTTTTCTATTTTTAGTAGAGATGGGGTTTCACCGTGTTAGCCAGGAGGGTCTCGATCTCCTGACCTCGTGATCCACCTGCCTCAGCCTCCCAAAGTGCTGGGATTACAGGCGTGAGCCACCATGGCAGGCCAAAACAGTCCTAACCCTTAATGCTCATAGGCAGATACAAAAATAAAGGCTTAAGGAGTTCAGTTTTCTGAGACCACACTACTGGACAGGGTATAAACCTGGGATACAGACCCACCTCTATTTGACCCCAAATTTGATGCTGGGATGGCTTTAATTTTATTCCAAAAATTTGAGTCATTGAACCATACAAAGGTGAAGAGTCTCTGTCAGATGTGTGTATAGTGGTCTGTATAATAAGGAAAGACTGAAGGAAGTAACAAGACCAATTAAGAGACTTTCTCTAAAAGAAGAATAATGATAAAGGCAGTGGCAGTGACAAAAGTGGAGGAAAAAGTTTTCCGATCATTTCAGAGATGGAATAGGAAGTGCGTGGTCAAGAGATGTGAAAGAAGAGGGGAAGTAGAGGGAAAAGAGAGCTGCTCAGGCTCTGCTGGGGAAGACTGGGTATGTAGCAGTGCCTTCCTCCTGGCAGAGAATGTAGGAAGTGAAATAGGTAAGGAGGAAAAGATAGTTTTTTACTCTCAGTGTCACATAAAATGGAATTCTATGGTCAAAAGTTGAATATAAATCTCTGTAGGCTAAGTCCATTTGTGACATCCCAACATATGTTTTCAAAAATAACACACATACTAAATCAAACCATTAAGAATAACTGGGGAAATTTTCTAAAATTTGCATGCTAATAATATCACCATTTTTCATTTATTACTTTCATGGAGCAATTCTGAATCTATGGCTATAGCAAATGAGGCACCTTGTATAAAATAAAGCTACTACATGAAACAAAACATTTAAAATTCTATTGTCCTCAGAGAATAGAGAATGCAACTGAAGCCGTGGGCATGGAAGTGATTACCTTGAGAAGTTGTGTACAGTAAGAAGAATTGGGAGGAAAAAAAACCCTGGAGAATAGGGTGATTTCCACGGCATTAAGTGAAGCTTGGCAAAGTGAGCACTGGGAGTCAAGAGACTTGCATATAAATCAGGAATGGCTGCCTCTGTAAGTCATTAGAAAGGAGATGATGTCTGCTTTTCATTTCTATAACAGCAGCACCTAACACAGTGCCTGGTCAATAGGTACTCAACATATATTATCTCAATGCACAGAGTCAAATGTTGCCAGGAGGGCAGGAAAGCTACAAATTGGCTATGGTAACTTAGTTATTGGGCTTGTGTGTGTGTGAGTGAGCTGGATGTCAGGTAATGGGTAAAGTATTGAACTGGAGGTGAGAAAACAATGACACAAACTGAGGGCTTCTCTTTCCAAGTATTTGGCTGAGAAGAGAGATGTAGGTATTAGTTAAAGGGTAAATATGGTAAAGAAAGCCTTTTATTCCAAGATTCAACAAAAAGGATGAGTATACTTCTATGTTAAAGGGAAAGAGCCCACCGAGAAAATACATTTTTGAGTTTAGAAGAGAAGGAAGAACGAATGCAGAAGGGCCCCCAAAAGGCACAAGTGCATGCAATCCGGATCAGGGCAGATTAGCTTTGAACTTCTACAAAAGCAAGATAGGAGAAAGGACCACGTCATTCCAGAGGTATTTCTGGTAGAGGAAAGGTTTAGGAAGAGATCTTTTGATGACCTTTATTTTAATAGACTTCAAAAAACTACTGTGGGAAAAAGGATACTATGTATAGAAAAGTCTACAGTTCCTGATACATCTAACAACAACAACAAAAAAGCTTGATATACTAAACAAAACCCAAATAATGTCTTCCCTAAAAGTGGATAACTGAAAAAGCAATTTGAGCGTAAACCAAGGAGTTCAATTACCAATAAGTATATCAAAAAAGTGAAACATGGGTTTAATTTTTCCCACAAAGAGTTAAAAATAGTAACGACAACTTTCGGGGAAGAGGAAAAAAGAAGAAGAAAATTATATGCAATTCCGAAATGTGTGAGTATTTACAAACTCTAACATAAGTTCAGTACAAAAAGGACCAGAAGAATCATCATCATAGGAAGCAATGGGTAATTTTAAAAATCAGGGAAGAAGGGATGATTCATATGTAATTTAATTTTGTTGAAAATATTTAAGTTCGAGGACAAAAATAGGTGATATGTTGAAATGTGGGAAAACACAGTGGGAAAAAAAAAGAATTCAAGAAAGTTCAGTTTCAGTAACCAATATCTAGTAAAACCCTCAGGACCTAGTGGCTACAATCTGCATTAATAGCATCTGAAGACCTAGAAATATCATTAGATACCATTTTGGATAATTTTTGTAGACTTGAGATGATGTCTATTCAAAGTTACAAAATAGTGTCTGCACTTAACAACAGACACACTCTGCATGACTTTACTTTACTTTTTATTTTTTTGAGACAGTCTCACTCTGTCCCCTAGGCTGGAGTGCAGTGGCACAATCTCGGCTCACTGCAACCTCTGCCTCCTGGGTTCAAGCGATTCTCCTGCCCTCAGCCTCCTGAGTAGCTGGGATTACAGGTGCACATCACCAAGTCCAGCTAATCTTTGTATTTTTCGTAGAGACGGGGTTTCACCATGTTGGTCAGGCTGGTCTTGAACTCCTGACCTCGTGATCTGCCCGCCTCGACCTCCCAAAGTACTGGGATTTCAGGCGTGAGCCACCGCACCCAGCCCACAGATATCCATGACTTTAAAAATGGAAGAATTTTAAACTCTCTAAACAGGAAAATATTGGGAAGCATTGTTATGAAAATAGATTTTAAAACATTTTGGTTGAAGACAATATTGAAGTACATTAAGAAAAATCCTATCCTACCATGACATTGGCAAGTCTGAGAGAGCAAAGAGAAATAAGTTAGAGTGCTGTGATTTGAATTAATCAGGAGCTTGATTCTGTGAAATAAGCTGAGACCTTGTTTCTTTATGGCTCCAAAGTAAACTAATTCATCCATTCATTCAATACCTATTTAGTACCTGAGCCCTTAGCAAACATGCCGCACACTGTATGTAAGTTCTGGGGCTATTGCTTGGACCAACATAAACAAGGTTCTTATTCTTGTAAAACTTATCTTCCAGTAAGGGAGTTAACAGACCATGTTGCCTGCTTTACCTAGGATGACTACTGATCTCCAGCTATTGGATCTTCATTCCGGACAACAGGGTAGAGGGAGTAAAGAAGAAGGAAGGTTTTTTAGAAGGTACTTATAGCACAGTGCTTACAAATTATTGGCTTAAAACTTAGTCACAAGACCATACCTAGCTGTAGGGGAGGTTCAAAAGACATGACCATATAGCTAGGGTAATGAATACAGAAGAAACTATTGGATATGGAAAGGAAACTAGCATGCCATTCCACAATCTCTAAAGAAAGATTAGGGAAGTTTTGGCTTAAAGCAAGAATAATCACAATAAAATTTTACAATCCTTTGCAAGCATATATGAAAACATACAAAAAAAGGTTGTAATGATATTTTCTTAAGCTGAGAGGACAGAACAAATGAGAAAAATTAAATTATTAAATGAAACTTTGGTTTAGAGGTAAGAAAGATTTTATGACAGTCAAGAGATCAGGGTTGTACAGTATATTATGTGAATGTTGTGACTCGTTGGTTTCATCTTGGATATCATAACTTGACATTTTGTAAAAGTCGTTTTTTATGAGAATTTTTTCAGGTGCCCTATAACGTCCTGTCCCATCAGAAGTGAATAATAATCCTCCATATTCATGAGATATCTTAATGGCAACTTCTACAGTCTTCCATTGTTTAGTTTAGGTAAACCTGGGAATCACTTTTGGGTATTGTCTCATCCAACTTCTGTTACCCATCCACAGCATAAGTCATGAAGGTCTTGGATATTTTGTGCTCTATCAATTAATTCATCATGAATCCTGGAGTTATTTGCTGTTCCAATCATTTGTCCTACTTCGCTTCCCTTAAGCATAATGAATTTACCACCATTAACTTCTAAACCATATGGAATTTGTACATGTGATTTGACTTTGTGAGCAAAAATTCTATGGATGTCTTGAAATTTGTGCCTAGTATAAAACTTATTTTCAGTAGAGATTATATTTCTGCACTCAGGCAGCTATGTAACTTTCACTGTTATTCCTGGTCAGGCTTTCCAGATGTGATGATAACCTCCTAGGTTCTCTGGAAGATGGACATATTCTTCAGGATGACATTATAATATTTTGTTAGGTAAAATCTTTTATCTATCTAAATCGATAGTTCCTAATGTCTTGAGTAACAAGACTAGTACTTTTTATTTTTGTTAGCTCTGTGAGTTAATGTGACCAATGCCTGAGGTTGAGTAATCAGGCCAGTATCAGGCTGGTCTTTGCCAGAACTTTTTGCCTAATACATTTCTCTATTGTTTTCTACAGGTCACAGGATGTTAATACGGGTTCTAGAATGTAATTTTTAAAAATGTTTTGTGAACGACTAGCAACATGGTAATTTAATTTTCCAATATCATTTACAAGTGAAATGTATAGGACTCCAATAAGGCACAATGACCTAGATCCTGAGTATGATCCCGTCGGAAGAAGCAAATACTGAGTTGAATAAGCTCACTCATGTCTGCTTACACCAGTCACTTTTGAACGCTCAATGGGAGGCAGGGGGAATGACCTGTGTTTGGCAGATGTCCACTCAGTATGACCCTGGATTGGACATATAGTTACCTTGGGTCAGGCCAGCCATGTGTTGTTGGACTATTCCTTGCAGATACACTCTTAGTGACTGTTAAAAGTTCCTGAGTCATTAGGTGCCTGTGGACTATGCCCACTGATATTTGTGTTAGGTGCAAGCTGCCTAGCTGTGCTGACACTGACTGAAGCTGTGAGGTTTCACAATGACATGGCAGCCAATTACATATGCTCAGATGTACCATGTATCAAGAGTTATTCACATAATCCATTAGGCAATATCATTCTACACACAGGCAGTAGTAAAGGGAATAAAAAACCACAACAATGACTCGGGAGACCAATGTACCTCCAGAAGAGTCCAGTGGGTCCAGAAGCCCTTCGGATACTGGTCAGAGGCTCCTTTTGGGCAGAGATCACAGCAGCAGCCACCAGGTATGGAGAAGTCCTTAGAGTTCTCATGGACAAAGCTTCTGAAGGCATCTTGGACAAGACCTTGTCTTTGCTGGTTTCATGATCCTCTGCAGATGGGTCCATTCTCATTTTCTCAACCACCTTTCACTTCCTATCAGTTCGTTTTAGGTCTCTCATGATCCCAGGGAGCAGTAGTTGTTATCATCTCAGTCCAATCATATATGTTTATCTCTTTGGGGATGAGGGGACAACTTCATTGTGGACTGAATTCTACTGGAGATGAGTGACCCCATTTTAAGACATTGGGATCACAAATTATTATCACATGTCATCAGGGCAGACAATAGCTACAACCTGGGGCTGAAAGCAGATGACTCCATTTATTCTAGAAACATTCTGTCTTGATTATGGTGCCAGTTACTGCGAGGGACTTCCTTTTCTCCACCTATTTTTTACAAGGTTTGAGTCTGAACTGCTAACATTCTACTGATTTATGGATGAAGGGACTGACTGCACCATTCCAGCCTGTCACAGCACTTGCACCAATACTTCCACTTTAAGAGTTTTCCACCTTGTCCAGAACTACAGTCCATTAATCCCCTCATTTTCTCTCTTAAGAGAATAAACAACACATCTCATGTACATACCCACATCCCTCTTCTCCCAAATACCAAATACACAAAAATCCAATCTCTTTCCTACCTAAGCAATTTTAGATAGTCACTTTGTCATAATTACTTTAAGCTCCCTGACTCAATGCTTGTCTTTTCTCTGGCAAAATCTCATCCCTGGATGAGCAGCACTTTGTGTTGGCTCAATGACACCACTCAGCTGAACCAGAAAAATATCAAAAAGTGGTCAGAGTGTCATCATAAATTCAAATTACTTACACAACAAATTGGCCCTAAATATTTCCAAAAATCAATAAAACTTTTGTTTCTCCAATGACATCATTTCTTCAGAAACCCAACATGTATAACCAATCTTTTCTATGTTCCTCTAACTTTCATTCTACTTCTTTCACCTGAATATCTTGCCATATCATTCAAGGAGAAAATATATCCCGTTAGGCAAGAGCCGATCATCCTCTCATCACCTAAGAAAATAATATGCACAGGATGCACCCACCTCATCTTTCTCTGCCTCATCATGTCAGAAAAAGTACCTCTCCTTTTCTCACAAGGCAAATCTGAGATAAAAGATTTACATGGCCTGTAATTCCAGCACCTGGGGAGACCAATGCAGGCAGACTACTTCAGCCTACGATTTTGAAACAAGCCTAAGCACCTTAGGGAAACCCATCTCTAAAACAAATACAAACAAATAAGTAGCTGAGCGTGGTGGTGCGGTGGCACATGCCTGTAGTCCCAGCCACTCAGGGTGGGGAGCACTGAGGTGGGAGGATCACCTGAGCCTGGAAGGTTGAGGCTGTAGTGAGCCGTGATCACACCACTGCACTCCAGGTGGGGCAACACATATTTTTAAAAGGATCTTCTCTGTTAAAAATGATCAAATAAACAGATGGCTATGAGGCTGAGGTGGTTCCAGTACGCTCAGTTCCTCCTTCAACAAACCAAAACTTGACTCAATTAAATAATAAAAGGAAACTTAAGCTTAACCAATCAGAAACCACTAACTACCATCTAACCAGAGACTTTCCACTGTAATGTTCCAAATGAGGCCACTGCTGCACTTTACCCAATCAAGTATTTTCTTTTTCTTCCATATTCACCATATAAAAGCCTTCCCCCACCCTCCCTAAGCCTCTCTGTTGGAGCTCTGGGATGTTTGCAGTCTCGGGCTGCCTGGTTTATGCATTTCTGAATGCTCAAATATACTTCCTAATGTTCCAAAGAGCCTAATTGTATCTTTTAACAGCTCTCATGGTTATGTCATTGTTTCTGGATTTTCAAGTTCTACCTCCTTCATGGGATTGATTCTCAGTATGTGAACACGTTCTCTTCTACCATCATAAAGACTCTCCTAATATGGGCAGTTTCTTACAAAACTATACACAATCTTACTATGTGATCCAGCAGTTGCACTCCCTAGGTCTTTATCCAAATGACCAGAAAGCTTATGTCCACACGAAAACCTGCACACAGATGTTTATAGCAGCTATTAAAATATCTGCCAAAAGTTAGGAGGAACCAAGATGTCCTTAAGTAGCTTAATGATAAATACAAATGTGATATATTTAGAAAATGAAATATTAATCACCTCTGAAAAGAAATGAGCTATTACTAACTGTGTATTACACACTAAATGCATATTACTAACTGAAAGAAGCCAATCTGGAAAGTTATCTACTCTATGATTCCAAGTATATAACATTCAGAAAAATGCAAAACTATGGAGAGTGAAAAGATTGGTGGTTTCCAATGGTTAGGAAAAGAAAGGATAAATAAATAGAGCACAAGATTATTACAGCAATGAAAATACACTGCAGGATATCATAACAGCTATAATGATACATTCATTATACATTTCATTCTCATTATACATTTCTCCAAGCCCTTAGAATGTGTGCCACCAAGAGTATTGCTCTGGGTGATGATGATGTGTCAATGTAAGTTCACTGACTATAATAAATATTCTACTCTGGTGTAGGAGGTTGTTGGTGGAGTGACCCAAGAGTGTACAGGAATCGAGGGCATATGGGAACTCTGGACTCTGCACTCCATTTTGCTGTACACTCAAATCTACTCTAAAATAATAATGTATCTTTAAAAATCTATTACTATCACGTAGCCCTTTTCAAGTCTCCAACTGCTCTGAGCCAGTTCTATTAAATCTCAGAAAACACTGGTTAATAAGCTAGCTCTGACCCAACTGGCAAGAAGAGGCAGGAAAGACCCAGGCCAGGGGAGTATATTGCACATGCATGCGCCAGAAAACTGGAGGAAGCTTGGAGGCCCTTTAGCCTAGTCCTGAGCCTGTTGAAACTGCAGTTACAGGCACAGATGCCTGGGGCACCAGTCTGAATTTGCCAACATCCAAGGCCACATGAACACAAATGCACAGAGTCTCCTCTGCAATTGGTAGCTAAGGATGTTAGGCCATGATTGGACTACGATGGGAGATGATCTGGGGACAATAGATTCTGTAGACTTTTGTTGTCTCTTCCCAGCCCCAAGCATTTCACTCCTTACTCTTGCCACAGGCAGCAGGGAAGCTCCCTATGTACGTCATCCCCACAGCCTATAGCTTTGTCACCCTCAGTCTCATACCCTCCTATGGCACAGTCAGTCAGGACATCCAACCTTGCAAACTCAAGAGTGCACACATGGCCCAGATAATGGGGTGAGCAGAACCCTCACCTTTGATCTGCAGACAAATGCCCCCTACCTTCTGGGCCTCTACCAGCAACTGGAGGCTCTGGAAATTTCCAGACACACACCAGCGTTCTGAACTGCAGGCTGCTGCCCCATCCTATGGCAGAGTAGACCTTTTCTCCACCAGATTGCCCTGTTATCCAGTTGAATGAAATGTCTTTTTAACATAGAAACAGGGCACAGAAACTAGTGTTCTTTGGCCCTGAACCCCATCACACTGTCTGCAGGTATACACCCATCCTTAGCAAATACCACAGATTTGAGGACTCAGTCCCTGGAGTGTGGTCATTGGCTCTGCTTTCAGAAAACAACAAGGTACTTTGGAGCAACTCTGCAGATTTCATGAAGAAAAGCAAAAACAAACAAAACCAAGTGATGAACACACACACACACACACACACACACACACACACACACACACATACCCCAAAGTGACAGGATGTCCCTCCAGGACATTTGCAGAGAGGGGAGCAGAAAACATCCCAGGGGCCTTTCACAGGTACTTCCTTGAGCCCGTTTTCAGACAGTGCTGTCTAGACCCGTCTCAGCCCAAGCACCGCCACCCTGATATGCAGGAGCTGGCTTCCTTACCTGAAATTCAACATCAAGGAACGATTTCTTGGCCAGGCATGGTGGCTCATGCCTATAATCCCAGCACTTTGGGAGGCTGAGGCAGGTGGATTGCCTGAGGTCAGGAATTCGAGACCAGCCTGACCGACATGGTGAAACCTTGTCTCTACTAAAAATTAAAAAAGTAGCTGGGCGTGGGAGTGTGCCCCTGTAATCCCAGCTACTTGGGAGGCTGAGGCAGGAGAATCACTTGAAACTGGGAGGCAGAGGTTGCAGTGAGCCAAGACCGGGCCATTGCTCTCTAGCCTAGGTAACAAGACCAAACAAAATTCCTTCTCCAAAAAAAAAAAAAAAAGAAAGAAAGAAAAGAAAAGAAAAGAAACCATCTCTTCTACTTAACATTAACAGGAATGTCCTCAAGCAGTGCCCTCATTGGCAGGGGTGGTGTGGGGGAGTTTCTTAAAAAAGTGAGGTCTCTGCCCACCACCTAGAGAACCTGGAAATTTCCATCAATGCCACAAAATCCAAATCACTGGATAGTGCTCCAATGTATGGCAGATTAGACCATCTCTCCATTAGATCTGGGTTTCTGTTCCATTGAATGAAATGGCTTTTCTATTACAGGATCAGGATAAGGGATCAAAAGGGTCTTACAACTGAACTCCAGCATACAGTCTGCACAGACACTAGGCTTGTGCAAATATGACATGGTGAGGCCCCAGGACCCTTGAACCAGCTGACGGCACTGAGTTTCAGGAAACAATGAGATACATTCAGCAAAAAAGTGGGCTTCATGCTGAAAGCAATCAAGCCAAGAACACACACATCACTCTGTCACACACACACAAAGACACACACACACACATACAAACACATATGCAGACACCCTAGTGGCCAATAGGTCCTTTCACCAGGAACCTGCAGACAGGAGAGCAGAAAGCCTCCCAGGGGTCCATCACTGCACTTTCTGGAGCCCCTTATCAGATGGCCAGCCCCGGGACAGCACGGTTTTATCCTGGTCCAGCCCAAACTGCGATCTCCCTCTGATGTGGGAGCTGGCCTCCTCACCAGAACCTCTCTGTCAGACAAATTTCTTTTTAAAATGGTGAGAGAGAACCTTCAGACAGTGTTCTGATCAGACAGTGTTCTGGGTGGAGAGGGGGGCTTCCTAGGAAGTCAGGCAGGGCAGGGCTGAAGCCCTCTGGGTTAGCTGTGGGCTTTTGATATAAAGGCAGATAAGACTGGACAGGTGGGCGGTTAGTGAGGGGATGGACTGGGGAGTGCTGAAGAACTCCAGTTGGGAGTATTCTGTTGCTATAACTGAGTTCCTGAACCTAGGTAACTCATAAAGAACAGAAATTTATTCTCTCACAGTTCTGCAGGCTGGGAAGTCCAAAATCAAGAGGCCTGTGGAGAGGGCATTCCTACTACATCCTCACATGGAGGCAGGTGAAAGGGAGAGAGGATGGATGTGATGTGCTCACATGACAGAAGAGTGACAAAAAGGAAACTGAATCCTTCAAGCTCTTTTTATACTTATATAAGATGTAACTATTTTGTATGTATATAAAAAGTAACATCCCCCTCACCTACTAGAGGATAGTAGATACCATCCACATATGGGAAATGCAGAATAGATAAATAATTTATTCTCTCCTTTATCAGTTTTCCAAATAATACGTAGCTTTTTTACCTAAACACCTCCATTAGGCTGCAGCTCCCAACAGTGCGGTCTTAGGGATTAGAGTTCTAACGGATACATTTTGAGGGATACATTAAGACCATAGCAATTCTAAAACCAAAGAGTATCCGAGCCAGGTCTCAATCAATGTAGTAGTTTATTTTGCCAAGGTTAAGAACATGCCCAGAAGAAATAAACACAGAATCACAGACACAGTCTGTGGTCTGTGATTTTCTCCAAAGATGATTTTGAGGGCTTCAATATTTAAAAAGGAAAAGTGACCTAGAGAGGAAATAGGAAGTGTGTGGTGATCCTCACATTGCAAGACAAAAGGAGCAGGTAGGGAAATAGTCAATTATGTACTGATCTTATGCTCAATAAATCAGCACTTGATTAGATAAGATGAACAGGGTAGCTACCTGTGGAAATGTTTAAACTTTTATCTGTAACTGCTTACAAAGCCAAGGAAAGGTGGCTTCTTGCATGACTCAGCTTTCAGGTTAACTTTTTTCTTTTGGCATAGTAAACTGGGTCCCCAATTTTTATTGTCCTTTCATACAATGATCAATCGCTAGATCTATTATTTCACCAGGAGTTGCAAAATAGTAATATTCTAATGCTATCATTACACCTTCATTTATTAGCTGAAATACTTACATAAAAAGTAACTTCCCCTTGATCTGTTAGTTATCCAGTGACACCACCCACACAGGAAATGCAGAATAGATGAATTATTCCCTTATCAGCTTTCCAAATAATAAATTGGATCACTGGCAGCCTTTTTCTTGCTTGTAAACTTATTTATTATAATTACAAATCCATGCATTTATTGCTGTTAGTATACCAATTGAAGTTCCAATTGTCCTGTTTTTGGACAGTAGGAGCATCGTGTCATCTCCTAGGCCCCCTGATATACCCTAGTTATGTTTCATAGCATCCTTATTTTATGATATGTCAGAATGATCCAGAATCATCTCATACATCTTCTGTCCAGACCTAAATTCAGGCATTTCTCCAAGGAACTCTGATCTCTTTTTATAAAAAAATTGTTATTTCCAGCATATAGACTGGATATGAGAAATGCTGCCTTACTAAGTTGGTCCTTGATTCGTGCTTTTTTCTGTGAATACATACAGGAGTTCTCCTTCCTTCTGGGTTCTCTTTTTTCTGAGAGTTAAAACATATCATGACATGAATCAAGTTAAATTATGCCTCTGAGTTTCAGTTTCCTTTTCAGACTATTTATTTTGATGATTACATGAGTTAGTACACAGAAAATGTATAGCGGTTTTTGGGATATACTTTAGGTGATCAGTAAATTCTCAGTGAAAAATGTGCAAAGGTTCAAGGGGGGAACTCCCATCAGTCCTACCTAACTGGATAGCAAGCTCCTTATAGCCAGGATCATAGTTCTAAACCTCTGTGTATCCACCATAACTCCTAGCACAATGCTTTGCATCAGTCATGAGCTCAATAAATTATTACTGATGACCAATAACCATCATATTAGTTGCATGAAAGTGCAGTAACATATGCACTTTCAAACCAAATAACAAGAAGAAAATCTACAAATAGCAACCTGTAAGTATCAAATATTTCCGTGTATTATTGTAGGTCTGTGAAACCACAACACACTGATATATTGAAAGATGTGGACTAAGTCCAGTTCTAAAGCAATTTGAAATTTCCACAATATAACTTAAATTCATTAAATTTTCAGATTTCTGAATTCATTCAAGTTCTAAAGTTATCATTCTGGGACAGTTCAATGTCTTTAAGTTTTTAATCTTCTCCATTCTAATTTCGTGCTATAAAATCAATAAAGTGTAGGTTGTAAAGAAAAAAAAATCATGAATCCATGATGACTTGTCCTATACAAATTGAGGACTATAAAGTAGTTGTTTATTACTCTGTAACTTCTATCTGTATCCCCTTTCTCCTATACTAAGAATCCTAGGTCCTCAATGACAACAGGAATGACAGAATTAAAGTATTATTTCTCCTCATCTCCTTCATCCTATAATACTGATCTACAAATTGAAGATGAACAATGCCAACAACAAACAGTTTTAGGGTCCTTGTTTGGCAATTCATTTTTTTCCTTAGGATGTATTTCCTTTTGGTTGTACAAATTGCAATGCTTTAAAGCGTCTTGAAACAGTTACTTTTGGTATGTTTAGAACCCTCAACTAGTGTTTTAAGACACATTTATGTTTAGGTATTTTATATTCATTTTTTATTTACTGTACTTTCATTTATTAAGATTTTATTATGAATAATATTAATATTGGCTGGATATGGTAGAACGATTCATTCAGATTGGTTGGGACTTGGGTGCTCACTTCAGCAGCACATATACTAAAACTGGTTGGGACTTGGGCCATACCAGTGTTTAAATATTTCTCTATCCCCCTGCCTTGATGGACCCTGCCCTGCCATGAAAAGTTGACTAAAGTAAGTTTAATTTATTAAAATGTGATTTTAATATGCCTACTTCTCTTGAAAGACATTTGCCAAGGTTCTAAACTGAATTCTGGATAAAAACAGGTCATGAATTCTATTCTCTGTTCAAGGAATGAATTCCTTGCATTCACAGAAGCAAGAATGGATGACAAAACTTTGTATCCTTCAAATGAAGATGAAGTGGTCAGGTGCAGTGGCTCCTGCCTGTAATCCCAACACTTTGGGAGGCCAAGGTGGGCAGATCATCTGAGGTCAGGAGTTCGAGACCAGCCTACCCAACACGGCGAAACCCCATCTGTACTAAAAATATCCAAAAAATAGCTGGGCATGGGGGCAGCTGCCCAGCAACTCAGGAGGCTGTGGCAGGGAGAATCGCTTGAACCTGGGAGGCAGAGGTGGCAGTGAGCTGAGATTGCACCACTACACTCCAGTGTGGGCAATAGAGCAAGACTCCGTCTCAAAAAAAAAAAAAAAAAAAAAAAGATGAAGTATGCAGAGAAGAAAGAGCTTTCACTTACTTGCATGAAGTACTGAAGATGTGACCTCAATTTCACTTGCTGCTTGATCAGACTGAAAGGCTGAGACATTGTTGGTGCCAAGCTCACTAGCACTAGTAAATCTCTCTAGGCTCTGGGTATGCATGGAGCTGGCACTGGTGTCATCACCTCCATGATGTAGATCTTGCTCATCAAACAGTGCAACCAGCTAGAAATGAAACATAAATGTGCATTTATAAATAAAGACATTTAAATTACTACCAAAAATTTATACTACTTTAACAGAAGTCTACAGTGGGAAAATACCTGAGTGACCCCAGAATGTTAAGTTTTAAGAAGCAAAACCTCGGCCGGGCGTGGTGGCTCATGCCTGTAATCCCAACACTTTGGGAGGGCAAGGTGGGCGGATGACCTGAGGTCAGAAGTTCGAGACCAGCCTGGCCAACATGGTGAAATTCTGTCTCTACTAAAAATACAAAAATTAGCCGGGTGTGGTGGCACATGCCTGTAGTCCCAGCTACTCGGGGAAGCTGAGGCAGGAGAACGGCTTGAACCCAGGAGGCAGAGGTTGCAGTGAGTGGAGATCATGCCAATGCACTCCAGTCTGGGCGACAGCATGAGACTCCATCTCAAAAAAAAAAAAAGAAAAGAAAAGAAAAAAAAAGAAAAACCTTAAAAAGACAATGTTTCTGTTAATGTTGATGCTTTACTTTTACATTTCTGAAGTGAATATTTTATAGACAAAATTCTATGGCTGAAAAATAATGAAACTGCTATCACAGCATGCTAAGATGAAAGTAAGTTTAAATGTGTTCTAAAATATAGGCTATATTGTTAAGTGGAAAGAAAAAATGCAAAACACAGAGCGAGAATGTGTGTGTATATATATATATATATACACACGTGGTATAAGCTACACTTCATATAATGAGATGGGGATATTGAAAATTATACATGTTATCTGCTCATTTGTGCATAAAATATCTAAAAAGGATAAAAAGGAACCTAATGAAATGGGAATCTAATAAAAGGAAATTTAATAATATGAGCACACAGAAAGAGGTGGGGAAGAACATAACTAGCCTAAGTAACTTTGGAAAACTCTATTTTCATTGTTGAAAGCTAAAGACAAAAAAAAGTCCCACAAATACTATTTTCTAATTAGTAAATTTATTTCTCAACAAGCATATGGTTTCACAATTCTCAATCTACTACACACACACACACACACACACACACACACACACCAGGAACAAACAAACAAACAAGTGAACATATTTTGGAAAATAAAAGCCAATTTTCTCACTGTTAGAAGTTACAAAGAAGGAAAAGCTAGAATAAATTCAGTGGTGTTAGAGTGGAATCAAAGGCAACAGTAAGAACTCATAGTTTTTATAAGTAGGTAGGTAGGTACACAGTCAGACAGGTACAGACAAATGTCAATGCATGTGTGAGTACACCAACATAGAGTTCTTAGCTCTGTCAATGGAGAGATCCTAGAGTAAATGACATTCCAGTGCTAATGAGCACACCTAGTGCTCAGATCATGGTTTCTACTGCCGTTCTCCAGTTAATGATGAACCAGGGCTCCCTAGAAATAGGGTTAATTTCAGGGCTGAGGTCAGGGAAGACGCATGATAAGCCTGGAACACTTTGTGGTGCCAAAAATAAGGAAGAACTCAAAAATGATGAAGGCACATCAAAAGGAAACAGGTGCCAACCTGAAGGGGCTCTCAATGGCCAATGTTGAGTGTTGGGAGAAAAGCTGAGTGTTGGGAGAGAAGCTGAGGCAGGGCTTGGAACATGTCCGGGGTCCAGGATTAAAACCCCTCGTGGCCTTTGGAATGTGTCTAGACTTGCTGACTCCTTGCTTCTAGCACTCCCTTTATCTCAAGCAGCCATGTTTCAAAGAAAATGCTAAACCGTCACAGCTGTAGCTCATTCACTTGATATACCACTTGCTTTCAACCCCCACATCTTCACTACCTGTTTCTTTGTTTGATCATCAATAAATAGCGTGGGCTCCCAGAGCTCAGGGCCTTTGCAGCCCCCACACTAGCTTTGGCCACATGGTCCCAGTTTCTCTCTTAACTTGTCTTTTTTCATTCCTTTGACTCCGCCAGACTTAGTAGCCCCCGTGGCCTGGTGTTGGGTCTGATCACCCCAACAGTTGAGACAACCTGAAAACAAAATAAATAATATTAGCATTGGATCATAATCCAAAGAATATACTAAACAGCCATGAGTCCATAATAATATAAATAATTGAATAAATAAGTGGTGTAGAAGCAACAGCTGTTTCTTACTAGAACCTTCCAAATAAATGCAGAAGGAATGATGGAAAGAAATCATTAGGCAACCTCCACCATAATAACTGCTGTAGGTAAAAATCTACTCATGGGTCCTAGGAGTAATGGGGGAGAATACAATATCAAACAGGATATTTGTATATCTCTAAATGTCTCCCCGTAAGATACATTTCAGCTAAAAAGGGAAAAATACTTGGCAGCCACCACTGTACCAAGATTAACATCACCAGTAATGGCAACATCACGTACCATCTGATAAAATGCCCTGAGAAGTATGTAACATTACTTCTGTGACATTCCTGCCACATGAATCGTATTTATTTCATAGACTGTACCTTCATTTGGGTTTGTCTGATGTTTCCTCATGATTAGATGGAAGGTTACTTCATGACAAAACATTCCACAAACCCAAATGGAGGTGCAGTCTACAAAATATTTCGAATAAATATAATTCTTAAAAAGTATCAAGGCCATGAATACAAAAGAAATAATGAGAAAATTATGCAAACTGGAGGAGGCTGACGAAAAATGAGAACTACATGCAATGAGGACAGAAAATGGGTACTGGAGGGAGAATTCAGATGCGCTCTGAAGTTTAGTTGACTGTACTGACTCGCTATGAGTTTTTCACCTTTAATAATTGTTCTATGATTATGCTAAACATTAACATTAGGGATAGATGAAGGGTATGCAGAAATACTGTTAATATTATTTCAATTTTTCTGAAGTATATAATTATTTCAAATTGAAACATTTTAAAATAAAAATTGATTCTATTTCTTCTTATAACTAATACAGCTCTTAAAATATTAGTACACTTATTAAAAATCCCAATGAGAATAAGGTCTAAGGATCAACAATGACTGTCACCTTGGGATATTCATCCTACAGCCCCATGCCTAGAGCCACTAATCTTAGGATTCTGAGGAAATAACCATGCCTGAAGCCAAAATCCACCCCTTTTCTACCTCCAATCCAAGGACAGAAATATACATGTACAGAATTCAAATAGCACACATAATTACGATCCTCATTTTATAAATAGTTTTGTCACTTGGAGCAAATGCTATTTCCATGAATATGTACATTTTCCATATCATCAACCCATTTATGAAACAACAAAGAGGGTCATAGAGACATGTGAACAAACAAGAAGCTCAGAACCCTGCTGAGGTATAATATAAAAACACCTGATTAAATAATCTGGAAGGAGGGTAAATGGTATGAAGAAATCAAAACAGGATGAATAGTTGAGCCACTCAAAGTTACAGGGAGCAAACTAATTGGGAAAATAAATCGTTAATAGTTACAAAAACTGGAAATGTGCTTGTATGTATATGACAAATTGTCCAAAAAATCAACTTGTTTATCTGACATTGGCTGGCAAGGATCTCCCTGTACTAGTAACACAGACATTCAACTAGATTAGGAGTCATCCAGCAAACTTTTCCTGAAAATGGCAAAATAGTAAACATGTTTGGAGCTGTGGTCCACATTATCTGTTCCATATTCTACTCGACCTCTGCAGCATGAGAGCAGCCATAGACAACACATAAACAAGTAAACAGGGTTACGTTTAAACAAAACTTTAAGTATAAAAGGAGTACAGATAGGGTTTTTGCATATGTTACTTTAATTATGACTTTAATCGCTTAAAGTATTTCCTGGAAACACCAAGTTGTTAACAAGTGTTAGTTATTTTTGTTCGAGAGAATTTCAAGAGATTGAAATTATCAACAGAGGAATGTGAAAGTCGCTGGGCATTAAGCTAAGCCATACAGACTTTATCCTGAAAATCGTGGGGGTGTCCTTGAATGCCCACGAGTTTAATTTCCATATTCTGCCTGAGGTTTTAAGGAGTACGCAGGACTAGGAGGATAAACACTCATAGCTCATTAGTCCAACAATGAAGAAATCACGAGGGCCTAGAGTAACGGAAAGGCAATGAAGTGAAACGACAGTTAAAATGTGTAATTTTCCAAATACAGAACTGAGACATTTAAAAGGACTGTATGTGGTTGGGTGCCATTACAAAAGAGGTGGATGAATTTTAGGCGTCTAGGTTTGTGGTGCTGGTGGTTGGGCAGGGGACAAGCACACGGGGAAACAGGAAAAAAGAAGATATATTCAGGTTTAGGGAAAAATATCACATGCTCAGTATCCAATTCCTGTTAAACACCTGGAGATGGGAGTCTGTGGTGCAAAGAGAGTTCGAGATTAACTATACACGATTGGGTGACGCTGGCATGGAAGGAGAGTTGAAGCCACGGATTTCATTAAGGACCGCAATCTGAATGTGGACCGCACACAAGAATCAGAACCAAAACCTGGACACAGCCAAGACTGCAGGTTTCTCTTCCCTTCCTCCAAATCCACTTTCAGAAGAATTAGAGAAGAATTGACTAAAGAATGTAAGTAAACTCCAGGAAACAGGGTTCCACAGAAGCTGGCGAAAGGTCAGTACGTGGAAGAGAGAGATAAGTAGTACCTGCTCGCTACAAGGAGGCGCCTCCAAATGTCAATGCCTATTTTCAACAAGTGGGACCCAAAGTGATTCACGCCAGTGCTCTAAAATACACCTGACCCTTGAACAATGTGGAGGATATGGATGCTAACCCCCCACAGTCAAAAAACCAAGTTTAACTGTCGACTCCCCCAGAGCATAACTTCTAGCGGCCTGCGGTTGACCGGAAGTCTTTGTCACTAATAATACAAAAAATTAAGACCTATTTTGCCTGTTATTCACATTACACACTGAATATGCTGCTCCCAGCGGTGGCCGAGACTCCTGCCCGGGCGCCCCCTCACAGCCCCCTCTCCAGCCTCCCCAGACTCACCCTCGGCGGGGCCACCTTCTCCTCATTTCAGTCTGGGGCCACATTCTCCGGGCCTGCGGAGCATGGCAGGAGGCAAAGCCAAAGGCGAAGTGGCCACAAAGCCATCTCCCGTGTGCGCCCATAGCTCCCGATTCTGGTGGGGGTGCTGGCTCCTGCCCCACCCCAGCATCTATACCCTGGTTCTGATAGGACGAGAAGGAACATTTCAGCAAGCCCTGATTGGGTCATATTATCCAATCAGAGTTGTTTCGCACAGTGGCTCTCATCCAATCCGAACATGCCTTACAGGATATCTAGTTAAATAAGAGTCATTATAAATAGTTTCTCCGTGGACTTTCCTCATTTCACTCTGCTCCAGGCAGCGTGGTTTGTACTGCTCCGCCCTGGGCAGGAGGAGAAGGAAGAGGGCCAGGCACCACGTGCCTGCACTCTCCCTGGATGCTGGAGGCTGCTCCGCCGTGGGCAGGAGGAGAAGGAAGAGAACTGGGTGCCGCCTGCCTGCACTCTCTCCGGATGCTGGAGGCTGGAGGCAGTGAGGCAGCAACAGCGCGAGGCGACTTTGGAGCTGCCTCATATAGCGACCTCGCCTTCCGCTGCGCCTCCTCCCAGAGCCCAAGAAGCCTGGAACCTGTGGGGTCCAGCGCTGAAAGGAGGAAACAGCAACCCAGCCGCGCGTGAGTCCGGGAGTCTGGGATACCGGCGGCAGAGGAAGGACAGGCAGGAGTCTCGGCCTCCCGGGGGGCGACGTGCGGGGAAAGGCAGGAGGGCCCCAGCGGCGGGGGCGGGGGTTGCGCGCCCGGGAGGGCGGCCTCAGGCTGGGAGCCTGGCAGACCATCTGACCCTCCCCGAGCCCCATCCCAGGCCGAGCCAGGACCCCTGTGATGCACAGGCGTCTCAGGAGCCCGTTTCCTTCTTGAATCCGGGGCCCAGTGCGTCTTGAACCTAGTCCCCGACCTCCTCCTCGCCCTCTCAGAGCCCGCTGGGGTGGGCGCTGGAGGAGCCTGGGTCGGAGAGGAGCCCTCCCCTTCTCTCCTCCGTGGAAGCCCTGGAGCCTCCGTTTCTTTTGGGACTGGGGTCCGGGCCTTGTGCCTGACCCGGGGTGAGAAAGGGAGCCCTGATCAGGACCCAGTGAGAGGGCGCTGGAGCCCGGGAGCGGCAGGAGCCTTGAGCGGCAGCCTGGGAAAAGGATGGGAGTCACCTTCGGCCCCAGGTCCCCCACTGCCAGGACCTCTGTCACCTTCTGGGGGTCCTGTCCCCTGGGGTCCCACCCTCCGGGCTGCCTGTGGGTATCTCTCATCTGGAACTGGAAATAACCCTCTTCAAAGTACGGCTTAGCAAATATTTACTCGCCCATGCACCCCCCTTTTTTTTCCTTCATAGTGTTCTTTTTGTCTTGGGTCATTTGTGTTTTTCCTATATTGATGTGAAGCATTTTTAAAGACACTTTAGAGATTAGTCCTTTATTGGTTCATTTCTTTTGTAGGTTGTTGTTTCCTACTCTGGTCTCTGTTATTTAATTTCATTTTTAATTTCTTGCTTGGTTTAGTTCATGTAACAATATTTTTCTTAGAATATTTGTATCTGTGTCTGTGAAACAACATCTATTATTTCTGGGTTTTTTATTGTCTGATCAGATTGTGTATTAATGTAATGCTGGCTTCACGAAACAAATTGAAAAACCATCCCTTTCTTCTTTCTCTTTGAGAGAGAGTGAGCAGTGTCAATATTTTTTTCTTCCTTAAATATTTGGAACATTTTCAAAGTCTGATCCTGGTGTTTTCCTTGTGGAAAATTATTGTTGATTTGTTGGATTTTTTAAAATAGTTAATTAATTTTGTTTAATATACATAGGAGTGTTCTTATTTTATGCTATTTTTGTGCCAGTTTTAGTAAGTTGGGTTTTCAGCATGTATTGCGATCTCTGTTGTCAGACTTTGGATCATATGTATTTCACAAAATTCTCTGATTATCTTGTTATAATACTGTTATGTAGAGTTTTTGTTTTGATTCTGATACTGGTCACTTGTGTTCTTTAATCTTTTTTCCTTAATCAGTTTTGCCTGCACTCTCCCTGGATGCTGGAGGCTGGAGGCAGTGAGGCAGCAACAGCGCGAGGCGACTTTGGAGCGGCCTCATACAGCGACCTCGCCTTCCGCTGCGCGTCCTCCCAGAGCCCAAGAAGCCCGGAACCTGTGGCGTCCAGCTCTGAAAGGAGGAGACGGCAACCCAGCCGACGGTGAGTCCGGGAGTCTGGGGTGCTGGCGGCAGAGGAAGGACAGGCAGGAGTCTCGGCCTTCCGTAGAGAATTTCACAAAATTCTCTGATTATCTTGTTATAATACTGTTATGTAGGCTGTGGTTTTGATTCTGATATTGGTCTCTTGTGTTCTTTAATCTTTTTTCCTTAATCAGTTTTGCTAGTGGTTTATTAACTATGTTGTTTATAAAAACAACTTTTAGCCTTGGTTTATTTCTGTTGTATTTTTTTTCCATTTCATTGATGTTTGTTATCTTTATTATTGCCTTCATCCTGTATTCTTTGCACTTGATTTTTCTTTCTTGATTCTTGAGAAAGAAGTTGAGATGCCGGGCACGTTGGCTTATGCCTGTAATCCCAACACTTTGGGATGCCAAGGTGGGTGGATCACCTGAAGGTCAGGAGTTCCAGACCAGCCTGGCCAACATAGTGAAACCCCCATCTATACTAAAAATACAAAAATTAGCAGGGCGTGGTGGCAGACACCTGTAATCCCAGCTACTCGGGAGGCTGAGGCATGAGAATCGCTTGAACCCGGAGGTGGATGTTGCAGTGAGCCGAGATCGCCCCATTGCACTCCAGCCTGAGCAACCAGAACGAAACTTCTTCTCAAAAAAAAAAAAAAGAAGAAAGAAGTTGAGGTGATTGATTTTCAGTGTTTCTGGACTCCTGCCCTGTAGAGATCCTCTTGCTGTAACCTGTTTCATGTGAGGTAGAGTTTAGAAAATGTTTATTGGCCTCTGTGCCTTACTTTTCTTCATGTACTCTTCTTATTTTGTTAATTTTTCTTTAGGGATTTTTTTCCTTATATTAAATTGAAGGACTTATTGTTAAAATCAGGAAGTTAGCTCTTTATTGGCTTATTTTTGTCCTAGGTTCTTGTTGTCTAGTTTGATTTTTGTTGTTTCATTTCTTTGTGTTCATAATTGTATATAGTAATCTGGTTGATAATGATCTTGTATGCAGTAGCTTTGCTTAATTTCTTTATTAATTGTAACACTTTATGTCATGTTAGGCTGTGCTGAGTGCTTCTGGGAGCAGCCAGGTTTCCATGAACTCCCAGTTTACTCTAAATACTCTAGCAGCCCACATGTGCGCACACTGGATAATGTCATGCATGTAGAGCAATGATGCTGGGGAGGCACCGACTCTGTCATTCTGTGAATCCACTGCACAATCACAAACATTAGCATTCAAATAAAATGGACTGTTAGGCAACTGCAAAGGACTAACGCACCTATGTGGCACAAATGTGTCTTTCCGTATTCAAAGTACTTGTAAGAGCTTCAAGTTCCTCATACTCAGCCACTGACCTCAGGGTTCTTGGTACACAGGCACACATGCACAGACACACATACAGGCACACATATACACATGAATGCACATATGCGCACACATATTCACAGGCACATGCAGATGCACACACACAGACCTGAGTCAGAAAGTCAGATGTACATGAAACAGCCCCTGCTTTGTAAGCCGTCTGGCTTTGTAGGGAGAAAGAGGTGAAACAACACACTTGTTATCTTGGAAGAGGAGATGAAGGGAGGAGAGCTGGATATGTCCAGTGGGGAGAAAACCAGGAGCCACTCCACCGAAGATCGAGGTCTCCGTGTGGATGATACCCACACAACATCGGCAGGAAGGACACAGCCAGCACCACATCAGTGGTGAGTTTCATGAGTGTCAACTGTGGCCATCCAAATTAAAGGCCTGGCAATGGGATAAGTTAGCAACTGAGCTTTCTGTATGTTACCTTATTAACTTTCTGTATATTAGCTTATTAACTTTCTGTAATCAAATGCTGATTAAGCATTTTCTGAGCCAAAAGCTTTGTGTAATTTGAATGTAGTG
Organism: Pongo abelii; assembly: GCF_028885655.2. Taxonomy (NCBI): domain Eukaryota; kingdom Metazoa; phylum Chordata; class Mammalia; order Primates; family Hominidae; genus Pongo; species Pongo abelii. The sequence goes on from NC_071993.2 coordinate 47,572,232, forward strand.
AAAAAATGTTATGCGTTTAACACTATAACTTGAGATCTAAAAACAAAAAAACAATTGCATAAGAATTGGTCAGATACCTTGTCTTTGAAACATACTGAAGTCTTCAAAATTAATCTGATAGCTCTGCGGTTGGTAGGTGGCATAAGAAAATATTTGGCATGAAGGGGAGTAACACACCACATGTATGTAAGTAACAATGGAAAAAATGTTAACTCTAGACTTTGAATAATTACTCTGGAATTCATGTGTAGAGAAATTCATTATGAATATATGTGGACAAATTATTAACAATCCTCCCAAAAGCAGAAAGCTCAGACTCAGGAAGATCCATTTAAATGGAATGATTTGGGAGATGATTTCAAGCACAACTCTGCATTGACTCAGCATTTATTAAGTCATACAGCAGGCTGCTGGAGGCCTCACTGCAGCCTGGGCTGGTATTCAGTGTCCTCCTCCTTCCTTCTCAGTAGACTTCCTTGGCCTTGATAATAATACGTGTTAATGAACACAAATCTCAAAATACACATAACTTTTCTCCCCCCACAAGCCAGGGTATCAGCTCTGCAAATCAGATGACCCCAAGATCAGTGGGGGTGACCGGGGACACCGCCCCGCATTCCTCCTCAGCTTCCAGATCCTGAGGAGCTCTGGGGCCTTCCTTCTGGACAGGGAACATGTCTGCCTGGCTTCCTCAGCCAGGTACGGGAGGCTTTGAGGTCCTGTTTCTGTCTCTGGGAAGGAGAAAGGAGCCTGTGGCATCTTCCCTAAGCAAAAGCACATCCAGCCCATGGCCAAACCTCAGAGTGGGGTGAGGGGCCCAGCACATCTCCTCCGTTCCTGCAGCAGAGCCCAGAAAACACATCTGATGTTGTGGCTGCCTCAAACCTGCAAACACCACGGGTTTGAAGTGTCCTGTTGACATGGCCATGGCCACTTTCCCCGTGGACCATGGCAAGTTTTTGTTTTTGGTTTTTGTTGTTTGTTTGAGACAAGGTCTCACTTTGTGGCCCAGGCTAGAGTGCAGTGGTGCAAACTCAGCTCATTACAGTCTCCACTTCCTGGGCTCAAGCAATCCTTCCACCTCGGCCTCCCAAAGTGCTAGAATTCCGGGCTTGAGCCACCATGCCAGGCCTTGTGTAGAAGTATTATACATTATCTTTAAAATATAGTTTAGTGCTAATAATCTAAAATTGTGTTGCCATTTACTATTAATATGCCCTTTGTGGTGCATCTAATAAAATGCTTTGCTTCATAACCTGAAACAAAAAAAGTTTCACTATATTTACTTGATCAGATCAACAACTATGGAAGTCTTAGAATAATGATAGTCTCACTCGAAAGAAAAGCAACAACCCAGCTTTAATGAAACTGTTTCTGTGTTTTATTAGTGGTTGAGAAAAAACACATTCCTCCAGCAGTGGCAGCAGTCAGCTAGCATATGAATTTTTTTATTATTTTTTTACTTTGATAAATCCTGAGGCTCTGTTGAGGAAGAAGCTTCCACAGTAGGCCCTAGGAGAGCTGCAGCCACCATGTCCACACTGTGTTACGCACAAATGGGAATGTAGTTTCCCAGAGAAAACAACTTCCGTGGGTAGATTTGTGATTGAAGTTTGTGAATAGCTTTAAAAATCCTTATGAAGCCCGGGCACAGTGGCTCATGCCTGGATTCCCAGCACTTTGGGAGGCTGAGGCAGGCAGATCACCTGAGGTCAGGAGTTCGAGACCAGCTTGACCAACATGGAGAAACCCCATCTCTACTAAAAATACAAAAATTAAACAGCCATGGTGGCACATGCCTGGAATCCCAGCTGCTTGGGAGGCAGAGGCAGGAGACTTGCTTGAACCTGGGAGGCAGAGGTTGCAGTGAGCTGAGATCGCACCATTGCACACAAGCCTGGGCAACAAGAGCGAAACTCTATCTTTAAAAAAAAAAAAAAGGTCTGGGCATGATGACTCATGCCTGTAATCCCAGCACTTTGGGAGGCCAAGGTGGGCGGATCACCTGAGGTTGGGAGTTCAAGACCAGCCTGATCAACGTGGAGAAACCCCGTCTCTACTAAAAATACAATTAGTTGGGCGTGGTGGCACATGCCTGTAATCCCAGCTACTCAGGAGGCTGAGGCACGAGAATCGCTTGAATCCGGGAGGCAGAGGTTGCAGTGAGCCGAGATCGCGTTACCGCACTCCAGCCTGGGCAACAAAAGTGAAACTCCATCTCAAAAAAAAAAAAAAATCCTCAGGAAGATTATTTACTTATAATCTCCTCCTTCCTTAATAAGCAGTCTCAGCATTTCTGCAATAACCAAATCTCAGCATCCAGTGAGGCAGCCTGCAACATGCGGGAGCTCAGGGCATTGCCACTGTGCATGGGGCGCTTGGTGGGACTTTGGCAAGGATTTTGTCATTAACACTGAGCAAAACTCTACGAAGACAGAGGCATTCTTTTAGATTAAAAACTAACAACATAAGGCGGGACATGGTGGCTCACACTTGTAATCCCAACACTTTGGGAGGTCAAGAGGGACAGATCACTTGAGCTGAGGAGCTCAACACCATCCTGGGCAACATGGTGAAACCCATCTCTACTAAAAATACAAAAATTAGCTGAGCATCATGGTGCACACCTATAATCCCAGCTACTCAGGAGGCTGAGGTGGGAGAATCGCTTGAACCCAAGAGCAGAGGTGGCAGTGAGTTGAGATTGTGCCACTACACTCCAGCCTGGGCAACAGAGTGAGATGCCATCTAAAAAGAAAAAAAAGTTTTGTACAGAAAATCTTTAATTTCTATAGAAAATCTTCAGTCTTCTATAGAAGAAAATTAAATATTACAAAATTGAAGATTAGAAAATTACATAGAGAGCCGGGCATGGTGGCTCACACCTGTATTCCCAGCATTTTGGGAGACCAGGGTGGGTGGATCACCCGCGGTCAGGCGTTCGAGACCAGCCTGGCCAACATGGTGAAGCCCTGTCTCTATTAAAAATACAAAAAATTAGCCAGGTGTAGTGGCAGGCCCCTGTAATCCCAGCTACTCAGGAGGCTGAGGCAGGAGAATCACTTGAACCCAGGAGGCGGAGGTTGCAGAGAGCAGAGATTGCACCACTGCACTCCAGCCTGGGTGACAAGAGCTAAACTCTATCTCAAAATTAAAAAGAGGGAGAGAGAGAGAGAGAAAGAAAAGGAAAAGAAAAAAAAAAAGGATCATTGATTCCATAGAGAAACAGGTATTTATCAATCTTCTTGATTCTGGTGCTCATAAGGCTGCAAGTTACTCAGTTCCACCATCTTTTGCATTTGTGGTTGTGGTTGAAAGGAATGGCCTGAATCATGCACCTCATAACTCCACAGAGTGGCCCCATGCCTTCCAGTTTTCTTTTTTTTCACTTAGGTTCTAAATTACCCATGTAGTTTAAGGAGTTCTGTTGTTCTTCACAATTCTGTCTGTGGCTAATCTTATGTCCATGGGATTCATTTGAGTCTGGAACATGTCCCAGATGGCAAGATGCAGCATGCCATGATATTTTCAAAATCTATGAACATGGTTGTTTGGCAGTTCCACAGTAAATATGTATTTGGAGTCTTAAGCTATTTCTTTCATGATATATGCTCAGGTACTGATAGTGACACTGTTGAATTCTACTCGAGCCCTGAGGCACTGGGAAACGGTGATGGTTAAAGAAATCCCCACCTTGTGTTCCTGCCTTACTGCAAAGAATTCCCCCTCCCCATTGACTTAGGTAAGACTCACGGATCCCCCTCAAAGGATGTCCCACCTATGACAAGGTCAGACACAGACCCCACAAATGCTGTCCTTGTTTCATGAAAGTTTAGCTGAACTGCTTGTCCCCATGGATTCATCAGGATATAATGGTAATTAACTCGGCTTTGATATGGGCTTTACCATGTCCTTCAGGACCTGCTCATTAGTTACAGACCCCTTGTAATGCATAACTTCTTCAAAGACATTTTATTTTATGATTAATCTTATAGAAATGCAATGATTTGATAGATTAACCAATGTGGTTTTCCTCCCTTGTTCTCCAGTTTCCCACTATTTCTCTCCCATTTAGTCTAAACCTTGGCATCTCCTCTTTCAAAGAGGAAGTTTTAACAAAAGGACAAAGAGAAAGAAAAGAGTAGACACTCACATTTTGAATTTTAATAAACTTGGAAGAGTGATGACACAAGAGTGAGTTTGTCCCATCCCAGAGCAGATGAGGAGCTTCTGAATGAGAGTGGGGGAAGGGATTGTGCTGTTGACACTCCATGGCAATTACACTGATGCAGACAGGGACCATTGGTGGTGGGAGGCTGAGGGTGCTGAGTGCACCTCCCCAGGCAGACAAGAAGAAACTTGCAAGTGCAGGCACAAGATGAGGAATCACAGTGAAACTTACCACAACATTCAGCCTCTATTCAGGAAATACTTCACAACACTTGCCAGGTACTTTTCTAGGCACTGGACATACCACAAATAATAAAGCCGTAAAAAAATTATGTCCCCGTGGAACTTGCAATTTTGTGCAGAAGAGCAAATAGTTCACTAAAGAACAAAGCACAACCGGCCATGTGTTGTGGCTCACACCTGTAATCCTAGCACTTTGGGAGGCTGAGGTGGGTGAATCATGAGGTCAGGAGATCAAGACCATCCTGGCTAACATGGTGAAACCCCATCTCTACTGAAAAATACCAAAAAATTAGCTGGTCGTGGTGGCGGGCACATGTAGTCCCAGCTACTCAGGAGGCCGAGGCAGGAGAATGGTGTGAACCTTGGAGGCAGAGCTTGCAGTGAGCTGAGATCACGACACTGCACTCCAGCCTGGGTGACAGAGTGAGACTTTGTCCAAAAAAAAAAAAAAAAAAAAAAAGCACAACCATACAATGTTGGAAGGTGTCAAAATTTATGGAACAAAATGAAGGAAAGGGGATAGGGACTGCTGAGGGGTGGGCTACAATCTGAATTGGGGGTTAGGAGGGGGTGGAGTGAGAATGTTCCATTTGATCACAGCCTTGATGCATGTGAGAGATCCTGGAGGAGAGAGTGGGCAAGAGCCGCCCAAGTGGCTGTAGCAGGCTGGGTGCTGCATTACATAGGGCACATTAAGTGAAATGTGATGGCTATTTTGTGTAATCCTTTAAAATCCCAATAGAAATAGGACTTTGTGGGAGGACTACATTTTGAAATAATTATTTTCAAAAATAGTTATTTCAAAAAAAGCACAGCAGTTGCATCCTATTGAGTAGTGGGAACATTGGATGATAAGTTAAAGTATCATTTTGTGTTAGAATATTGAAGCAAATATGGCTTGGTGTGGTGGCTCACACCTGTAATCCCAGCACTTTGGGAGGCCAAGGAGGGTGGATCACTTGAGGTCAGGAGATCGAGATCAGCCTGGTCAATATGGTGGAATCCCATCTCTACTAAAAGTACAAAAATTAGCCAGTTGTGTTGGTGAGTGCCTGTAATCCAAGCTACTGCGGAGGCTGAGGCAAGAGAATTGCTTGAACCCAGGAGGCAGAGGCTGCAGTGAGCCAGGATTGTGCCATTGCACTCCAGCCTGGGTGACAGAGCAAGACTCCATAAAAAAAAAAAAAAGAATATTAAAGCTAACCATTAAAAGAATTTGAAAGTCCCAAAAATGTGGCAAGACAAGCAACCCTATTAATGGCCCTAATGAAGCCCTGTAGATTTCTCAGAGGAGCCTCCATGTGTTAGAACCATACCTAGAGCTGCAGCTGGCTAAGACATTCTCCATCAGCCTCTGGGATCAAAGGCGGGGTGTGGAGGTTGTCTGGATGGGGCCATGAGACTCCCACACAGTAAAACACAAGCACAAAGGCTACATCCCTCTTGGTTTTTCATAACGTAGGAACACAGGCAGAGCTTAGTGTTCTCAGAGCCTCTGAGATCCCGGGCAAAGTGTTAGGTAAGATGCTGCAGATATTTCCTTCTAAAAATAAAAACTCCTCTGGTAAATGCTCAGGCATCTCAATGGCCACACCAGCCCTCATGTGTGTACCCAACTCCCTTCATTTGCCTCTGTTCCCACTGAAATTTTCCATGTGAAATCTGGGAGGGAATTGGACACCTTGCATAACTTAGTTGATGACTCTTCTACAATCTTATAGACTTCACTGATCTTTGAGGCTCTTCACTGACTCATGTGACAAAGTCACTTAATTCTGTAAATTTGGGCCAGTTCATTTTGCTAGCTCTCAGTTTGCTTATCTGTATGCAAGAAGTTTAGTGTAGGTAAACCAAGGACGCCAATATGCCTGTCTCTCCAGAAGGTCAATAACAGAAAATCTGAGCTGGGGAGTGCAGTTCCAAGTCCCAATTCCATGCCTCCAAGATCAGCTGTTTGTCTTTATTCATCACCAGGCATGCATCTCCTTGATACACTCAATATCTAGACATAAAATGTGACAAGACAGATTATCTATGTGTTTTTTTTTCTCCATTCCTCATGACTTGTATTTCCTTAACTCATTGAAATCAATTTTCCACATTTTTTGAAGGAGAGTCTTTTGACAAAGATGTGAATTATCTACAAGCAGCTGAGAGAAATGGCTACTACCCTCAGTGTGCTGGTGATAAATTTACAAATAATGAATAAAAGATTTCCTAAGGCATCAGTTTGCATGATGGTGTGTTTCTTTTTTTCTCTTGGGCACAAGGGAATGAGCAGAGCAGGTATGCCTCTGGGTTTGTTTTGTTTGTTTTTAGCTTATGTACAAAATCAAGCTCTGTTTTTCATTGAAATATCTTTTTTTCTTGCATCAGAGATGAGTTATAAAAGACTCATTGTGGGTTCAGGGAAGAATGCTTTAACATGCAAGGAAATGTGGCAAAATTGGAAAGAGGACATAATTCCACAAAACTAAATAAAACTGGGGGAATTTTTAGGATACTCTGAGTAAATCTTATTATTTGCATCCCGCTAACCCCAATCAAATAATAATTTAGATTTGTTTAATTTACTACACTGCACATTCAATTGACTGAACTGTAGAGGATAAGCAAGTGTCAACCAATAATTACCCTCCTTATGGGCTAACACAACAGACTCCATTGAGTCATAATACACACATTCAGAGGTGGTCCAATGCAGTCCCACCATAGAAATCCTTCCCAAGCTTAGCCACTGTTGTCATTAATCTCTCCAAACTCAAACCATGGTGCAAACACAGTTGTCCCTTGGTATCCAGAGGATTGGTTCCAGGACCCACTTTGGACACCCAAATCTGCTGGGAACGGGCCCTAAGCTTGTCATAAACAGGCCTTAAAGAAACTGGCCATAAACAGGATTTCTGCAGTAATGTGACATGCTCGTGATGACTGTGAAGCACACTGCTAGAAGATGTTGGTTTACTGGAGCAGGGAAAGGAACACCTGGCCCACCCAGAGCAGAAAACTGCTCAAAACACAAACAAAATCATGAGCATCCTGTGCCATAACAACATGTTTTTGCTGCAGATAATCAGCCAGAGACTGTTTCTCTGCTCCTCACTAAGAATGCTTTGTTTTTCATAAGGAATTCTTTTAGCTAATCTATAACCTATAGAAACAATGCTTATCACTGGCTTGCTGTCAATAAATATGTGGGTCACATTCTGTTCGTGGCTTTCAGCTCTGAAGGCTGTTAATCCCCCTGATTCCCACTTTGCACTTTATTTCTGTGTGTCTTCATTCCTCTAGCACCGCTGGGTTGGGGTCTCCACGACCAAGCTGGTCTCGGCAAGTGGCACCCAACATGGGGCTCAAACCCGGTTTGAGGAGTTGCTGGAGCAATGGAGAACATGGAACTACACTGGAGGATACCAGAGTACTCTTAAGCAATCCCATGGTAAGTAAGAGAGGGAGCTTGGAAGCATCAGGGTAACAATGGGGCAAGGGTCAAGCAGGCATGAGTCTTATTTGAGTCTGCTTTGGCAGCTCCTCAGAAAAGGGGGAATGAAGGTTAGTACTAGCCAACTTATTCAGCTTTGTAGTGTGGTAGAGAAATATTGCCCCTGGTTTCTGGACCAAGGAACTATGAATATAGAGGTCTGAGAAAAGGTAGCCAGCGCACTGAAAAACGCATATAAGGATGGTGCTGAGGATATTCCTATAACTCTCTGGTCAGTGTGGGCTCTGGTTCATCCCACCTTGGAACCTTTCCACACAGATGATGAGGAGGAGGAATCAGGAAGAAGGAGAGTATAATGAAGTAACAGAAGAGGTGACAGAGCAGTTTTGCTTGCCAGCTAAAGCAGCAAAGGAGGGAGAGGTTTGTCCCTCCCCCTCTGTACCCCCTCATCAGTTTGTAGAAAAAGGGTGGCCTGATCCTCCGAATCTTTCTTTTCTGGAGGACACTGGGTGAAAGGTAGTTGCCTCAGTGACTGTTCGAGCAGCACCTCAAGCGACCACTCTCAGTTCTATTCAGGTATGGATCCAGCAAGCTAGATGAGAGGGTGATATGGATGATTGGCAGTTCTCTGTTAGAATACACCCACCTGATCAACAGGGGAATATTATAGCTGTATTTGAGGCTTTTCCTATTAAAATACTTAAAGAATTTAAACATGCTATTAATTAATGTGGACCAGGTTCTCCTTTTGTAATGGGACTGTTAAGGAATGTTGCTGTCTCTAGTCAGATGATTACTACTGAGTGGGATGCTCTTACTCGAGCTAGTCTGACTCCGGCTCAGTTCTTACAGTTTAAAACTTGGTGGGCAGATGAAGCTTCCATTCAGGCTGCTCACAACAGCAAGACCCAACCTCAATATAACTGCAGACCAACTTTTGGGGGTTTGCGGCTGGGCTCGTTTAGATAGATGCACAAGTGGTCATGCAGGATGATGCCATAGAGCAGCTTAGAGGAGTGTGCATTAGAGGTTGGGAAAAAAATCACTTCAGGAGAAAAATACCCTTCTTTTAGTGCTGTCAAGCAGGGGCCCAAAGAACGTTATGCAGATTTTATAGCCAGGTTACAGAAGTCTCTTAAAGAGGTAATTGCAGATTCACCTGCTAAGGATATAGTGTTGTGGTTATTAGCTTTTGACAATGCCAATCCTGAGTGCCAAGCCACTCTGTGACCTATTAGAGGAAAAGCACATTTGGTTGACTATATTAAAGCTTGTGATGGTATTGGAGGTAATCTGCATAAAGCTACTCTGCTGGCCCAGGCAATGGCAGGAATGAGAGTGGGTAAAGGAAATACTCCATTTCCTGGAGCTTGTTGTGGGAAGCATGGTCATACTAAGAAAGAATGTAGAAAAAAATCAGTGAGTCAGACTGCCAGTTGGGGGAAAATAGAAAACTGCTGAGCCTGAAATATGTCAAAAATGCAAAAAAGGAAAACACTGGGCTAATCAGTGTCAGTCTAAGTTTGAGACAGATGGGAACCTGATTTTGGGAAATGCCATGAGGTGCCTGTCCTGGGCCCCATTCCAAACCAGGGAATTTCCGGCTCAGGCCACTCCCTCAACCCTGTACAATGCCTGTCCCCTGCCACAGCCAGTAGTGCCACAGTAGATTTATGCCGCACAAAAGCTGTGAGCCTTCTGCCTGGGGAACCCCCACAAAAAGTGCCAACAGGAGTCTGTGGACCCTTGCCAACAGGGATGGTAGGATTACTTCTAGGTAGATCTAGTTTAAATTTAAAAGGAATGCAAGTACATACAGGAGTCATTGATTCAGATTACAATGGGGAAATACAAATTGTTATATCTACTTCTTTTCTCTGGAAAGCAGAGCCAGGAGAGAATATAGCACAGCTCCTGCTTGTGCTTTATGTGGAAATGGGGAAAAGTGAAACTAGATGTACAGGAGGATTTCAAAGCACAAATAAATAAACCAAAGCAGCTTATTGGGTGAATCAAATTACTGATAAACATCCTGCCTGTGAAATAACTACTCAGGGCAAAAAATTTAAAGGATTGTTAGATACAGGAGTGGACATTTCAATCATTTCTCTACAGCACTGGCCATCTACATGGCCAATTTAACCCACTCAATTTAACACAGTTGGAGTTGGTAAAGCCTCTAAAGTATATCAAAGCAGTTATATTTTGCATTGTGAAGGACTCGATGTACAATCTGGGAATATTCAACCAATTGTAACTTCTGTATCTGTAAATTTATGGGGAAGAGATTTATTACAGCAATGGGGAGCACAAATGTTAATTCCAGAACAATTATATAGCTCTCAGAGTCAGCATATGATGCAAGAGATGGTGTATGTGCCTGGCATGGGATTAAGGAAAAATTTACAAGGGTTAAAGAAACCACTTCAAGTGAAAGGACTGAATTCTCATCAGAGTTAGGATATCATTTTTGATGGTGGCCATTGTTAAGCCTTCAGAACCTATACCTTTAAAATGGTTAACAGATAAGCCAATTTGGTTAGAAAAATGGCCTCTGAGTAAAGAAAAACTGGAGGCTTTAGAGGATATGGTTACTGAACAATTAGAAAAAGGACACATAGTTCCAACATTTTCTCCCTGGAATTCTCCAGTCCTTGTTATTAAGAAAAAGTCACGTAAATGGAGAATGTTGAAAGATCTTAGAGCCATTAATTCAGTTATACAACCTACTGGGGCATTGCAGCCCAGGTTGCCTTCTCCTGCTATGATTCCAAAAAATTGTCCTTTAATAGTCATACACAAACAACAGCATGAGTGGCCTGTGCCATAACAACATGTTTTTGCTGCAGATAATCATCCAGAGACTGTTTCTCTGCTCCTCACTAAGAATGTTTGTTTCCCCTAAGGAATGCTTTTAGCTAATTTATAACCTATAGAAACAATGCTTATCACTGGCTTGCTGTCAATAAATATGTGGGTCAAACTCTGTTCGTGGCTCTCAACTCTGAAGGCTGTTATCCCCCGCATTCCCACTTTGCACTTTATTTCTGTGTGTTTGTCTTCATTCCTCTAGCACTGCTGGGTTGGGGTCTACATGACCCAGCTGGTCTTGGCAAGTGGCGCCCAACATGGGGCTCAAACCCGGTTTGAGGGGTTGCTGGAGCGACGGAGAACGTGGAACTACACTGGAGGACACCAGAGTACTCTTAAGCAATCCCATGGTAAGTAAGAGGGGGAGCTTGGAAGCATCAGGGTAACAATGGGACAAGGGTCGAGCAGGCATGAGTCTTATTTGAGTCTGCTTTGGCAGCTCCTTAGAAAAGGGGGAATGAAGGTTAGTACTAGCCGACTTATGCAGCTTTGTAGTGTGGTAGAGAAATATTGCCCCTGGTTTCTGGACCAAGGAACTATGAATATAGAGGTCTGGGAAAAGGTAGCCAGCACACTGAAAAAGGCATATAAGGATGGTGCTGAGGATATTCCTATAGCTGTCTGGTAGGTGTGGGCTCTGGTTCATCCCACCTTGGAGACTTTCCACACAGATGATGATGAGGAGGAATCAGAGGAAGAAGGAGAGTATAATGAAGTAACAGAAGAGGTGACAGAGCAGTTTTGCTTGCCAGCTAAAGCAGCAAAGGAGGGAGAGGTTTGCCCCTCCCCCTCTGTACCCCCTCATTTTGAAGAAAAAGAGTAGCCTGACCCTCCAAATCTTTCTTTTCTGGAGGACACTGGGTGAAAATTAGTTGCCTCAGTGACTGTTTGAGCAGCACCTCAAGCGACCACTCTCAGTTCTATTCAGGTATGGATCCAGCAAGCTAGATGAGAGGGTGATATGGATGCTTGGCAGTTCCCTGTTAGAATACACCCACCTGATCAACAGGGGAATATTATAGCTATGTTTGAGGCTTTTCCTTTTAAAATACTTAAAGAATTTAAACATGCTATTAATCAATATGGACCAGGTTCTCCTTTTGTAATGGGACTGTTAAGGAATGTTGCTGTCTCTAGTCAGATGATTCGTACTGAGTGGAATGTTTTTACTCGAGCTAGTCTGACTCTGGCTCAGTTCTTACAATTTAAAACTTGGTGGGCAGACGAAGCTTCCATTCAGGCTGCTCGCAACACCAAGGCCCAACCTCAAATTAATATAACTGCAGACCAACTTTTGGGGGTTTGCGGCTGGGCTGGTTTAGATAGATGCACAGGTGATCATGCAGGATGATGCCATAGAGCAGCTTAGAGGAGTGTGCAGTAGGGGTTGGGAAAAAAATCACTTCAGGAGGAGAACAATACCCTTCTTTTAGTGCTGTCAAGCAGGGGCCTAAAGAACCTTATGCAGATTTTATAGCCAGGTTACAGAAGTCTCTTAAAAAGGTAATTGCAGATTCACCTGCTAAGGATATAGTGTTGTGGTTATTAGCTTTTGACAATGCCAATCCTGAGTGCCAAGCCACTCTGTGACCTATTAGAGGAAAAGCACATTTGGTTGACTATATTAAAGCTTGTGATGGTATCGGAGATAATCTGCATAAAGCCACTCTGCTGGCCCAGGCAATGGCAGGAATAAGAATAGGTAAAGGAAATACTCCATTTCCTGGAGCTTTTTGTGGGAAGCATGGTCATACTAAGAAAGAATGTAGAAAAAAATCAGTGAATCAGACTGCCAGTTGGGGGAAAATAGAAAACTGCTGAGCCTGAAATATGTCAAAAATGCAAAAAAGGAAAACACTGGGCTAATCAGTGTCAGTCTAAGTTTGAGACAGATGGGAACCTGATTTTGGGAAATGCCATAAGGTGCCTGTCCCAGGCCCCATTCCAAACCGGGGAATTTCCAGCTCAGGCCACTCCCTCACCCCGTACAATGCCTGTCCCCCACCACAGCCAGTAGTGCCACAGTAGATTTATGCTGCACAAAAGCTGTGAGCCTTCTGCCTGGGGAACGCCCACAAAAAGTGCCAACAGGAGTCTGTGGACCCTTGCCAGCAGGGATAGTAGGATTACTTCTAGGTAGTTCTAGTTTAAATTTAAAAGGAGTGCAAGTACATACAGGAGTCATTGATTCATATTACAATGGGGTAATACAAATTGTTATATCTACTTCTGTTCTGTGGAAAGCAGAGCCAGGAGAGCACATAGTAGAGCTCCTGATTGTGCTGTATGTGGTAATGGGAAAAAGTGAAATTAAATGAACAGGAAGATTTGCAAGCACAAATAAACAAGGCAAAGCAGCTTATTGGGTAAATCAAATTACTGATAAACATCCTACCTGTGACATAACTATTCAGGGAAAGAAATTTAAAGGTTTGGCAGGTACAGGAGCAGACACTTCAATCATTTCTCTACAGCAGTGGCCATCTGTTTGGCCAATTCAACCCACTAAATTTAACATAGTTGGAAATGGTAAAGCCCCAGAAGTATATCAGAGTAGTTATATTTCGCATTGTGAAGGGCCCGATGGACAATCTGGGACTATTCAACAAATTATAACTTCTGTACCTATAAATTTATGGGGAAGAGATTTATTACAACAATGGGGAGCACAAGTTTTACTTCCAGAACAGTTATATAGCCTTCAAAGTCAACATATGATGCATGAAATGGGGTATGTCCCTGGTATGGGACTAGAAAAAAATTTGCAAAGTTTGAAAACTTTCCACCAAAGATTAGGATATCATTTTTGCTGGTGGCCATTGTTAAGCCTCCAGAACCTATAACTTTGAAATGGTTAACAGATAAGCCAATTTGGATAGAACAATGGCTGCTAAGTAAAGAGTAACTGGAGGCTTTAGAGAAATTAGTTACTGAACAATTAGAAAATGGGCACATAGCTCCAACATTTTCCCATTGGAATTCACCAGTTTTCATAATTAAGAAAAAATCAGGTAAACGGATAACGTTAACTGACTTAAGAGCCATCAATTCAGTTATACAACCTACGGGAACATTACAGCCAGGATTGCCTTCTCCTGCTATAATTACAAAAATATTGGCCTTTAATAGTCATAGATTTAAAAGACTGTTTCTTTACTATCCCTTTAGCTGAGCAAGACTGTGAACGGTTTGCCTTTACAATTCCTGCAGTAAACAACCTGCAGCCTGCTAAGTGTTATCATTGCAAAGTGTTGTCACAGGGCATGTTAAACAGTCCCACAATTTGCCTGACGTATGTGGGGCAAGCAATTGAACCTACTCGTAAAAAATTTTTAGTGTTACAGTATTCACTATATGGATGGTACACTTTGTGCTGCCCCCACTGGAGAAATATTACTCCAATGTCATGATCACTTGCAAAATTTGATTTTTTGCACTGGTTTAATTATAGCTTCTGACAAAATTCAGACTACTACTCCTTACTCCTACTTGGGGACCTTAGTAAATGACACTACCACTTTGTCACAGAAAGTAACCCTTCATACGGATCAACTAAAAACATTAAATGACTTTCAAAAATTACTAGGGGACATTAATTGGATACCACTCCCCCTAGGCATTCCTACCTATGCTGTGAGTAACCTGTTTTCTATCCTTAGAGGAAACCTAGTCTCACTAGCCCTCAGCAATTAACGAAGGAGGCTGAGGCAGAGTTACAACTGATTGAGAAGCAAGTCCATAAAGCTCAAATAAATAGAATAGATCCAGAGAAGACTCTAGATTTGCTAATTTTTTCAACTCTGCATTCACCTACTGGTGTTATTTTCCAAGAACAGGACTTAGTAGAGTGGCTTTTTCTTCCACATACTAATTCATGTAATCTAACTCCTTATTTAGATCAAATCACTACTATGATAGGGATTGGGAGAACTTGGATTGTTAAATTACATGGATATGATCCTGGAAAAATTATTGTCCCTCTCACAAAGGCACAAATACAGCAAGCTTTTATAAATAGTCTTACTTGGCAAACCCATTTAGCTGACTTTGTGGGTATTCTCAATAATCATTTTCCTAAAATGAAGCTGTTTCAGTTTTTGAAATTAACTAATTGGATTCTCCCCAAAATAACTAAATTTAAACCAATTAAAAGTGCTGAGAATGTTTTTACAGAAGGGTCTAGTAATGGTAAAGCTTCTTATTTTGGATCAAAATGTAAAATTTTTCAGACGCCCTATACTTCAGCTCAAAAAGCGGAGCTTGTAGCTATAATTGAGGTATTGACTGCTTTTGATATGCCTATTAATGTGATTTCTGATTTTTCATACGTGGTTCATTCCACACAGTTAATTGAAAACGCTCAGTTACGATTTCATACAGAAGAAAAACTGATGACTTTATTTACCCAGTTGCAAACAGCAGTTAGAAGTAGAATGCACCCTTTTTACATCACTCACATAAGGGCTCATACACATCTTCCAGGATCTTTGACTGAAGGGAATCAAATGGCTGATCACCTAGTTGCTACTGCAATATCTAATGCTAGACACTTTCGCAATTTAACCCATGTTACTGCCTCTGGTCTCAAACGCAGATACAGCATTACCTGGAAGGAAGCTAAAGCTATTATCCAGCGATGCCCAACTTGCCAAGTGGTACATTCCTCATCTTTTACAGGAGGAGTTAATCCTAGACGACTGGAACCTAACTCTTTTGGCAAATGGATGTCACACATGTTCTTTCATTTGGGAGACTAGCTGATGTACATGTATGTGTGGACACCTTTTCTTACTTTGACTGGGCTACATGCCAAACAGGAGAGTCTTCTGCCTGTGTTAAACATCATCTTTTGTGGTGATGGGAATTCCAGCTTCCATTAAAACAGATAATGCCCCAGGCTATTCTAGCCAAACTCTAGCTACATTTTTCTCTATGTGGAATATTAAACACATTACTGGTATCCCATACAATTCTCAAGGACAAGCCATAGTGGAAAGAATGAATCTCTCCCTAAAACAGCAGTTGCAAAAGCAGAAAGGGGGAGACAGGCAATATGGAACCCCACAGATGCAACTGAACCTAGCATTATTAACTTTAAATTTTTTGAACCTGCCCAAAGGCCAGATGTCCTCAGCAGCTGAACAGCATCTACAGAAGCCAGCTGCAAACACAGAAACAGAACAACTGATTTGGTGGAGAGATCCAATAACAAAAAGTTGGGAAATAGGTAAAATAATAACTTGGGGTAGAGGTTATGCTTTTATTTCTCCAGGCCAAAATCAACAGCTGATTTGGATACCATCAAGACACCTGAAACCTTTTCATGAGCCAGATGCCAAGGAAGATATTCCAGGAGGATCCCGAGGACCGCCCCCATTGCAGCCATGTCGAGGCTGATGCTAAGGAGGACCCCAGCTGTTATGAGCAACATCTGTCGAACACAGCCACCCACCTGGGGACAGATCAAGAAGCTGTCACAGATGGTGGAAGAAAACCTGAGGAAAGCAGGACAACCAGTAACAATGAGTAATTTAATGGTAGCTGTGATAGTGATGATCACCACTGCCACGAGTATTCTTTCAATAAGGGCTGACAAAGAGAACAGTTATACTTACTGGGCATATTTATCAATCTTGGCTGGCAATAATGCCTGGATGCAATCACTCTGACACAGTTACACATGCTTTCTGATCTCAGAATTTACTATAATAAATCTGCTCCTATAAATGAGGCATACCACCTTCAAAAACCTATTTGTAAACAAAATGGAACCTCACCAGAACTAATGAACATACTTGTTAAGGAAGATAGCATTGCAGAACAGGCAGAGGTGCTGCACAATGATTCCTATGGAATCATTATTGATTGGTCTCCTAAGAGGATGTTTAGCTTGAATTGCACCTCTCAGTCTGTGTGCCACTGCCACACTATGCTCAGATGATCAAAAAAAAAAAAAACAGTCAGATGGTAGAAATGATAAGTATGGCAAAAGTTCCTATTATCTGGAACCATGGTGGGATAGTGGCACCTCAACCTCAAATGATATGGCCCGCTCTAGAAGCTAAACGTAAGGATTTGTGGAAACTATTAATAGCTCTTAATAAAATCAAAATTTGGGAAAGAAAAAAGCATCTAGAAAGACACTCTACAAACTTGTCTTTGGATATTGCAAAATTAAAGACAAATATTTAAAGCATCCCAGGCACACCTGACCTTAATGACAGGAACTGGAGTGCTTGAAGGAGTTACAGACAAATTAGCAGCTAGTAACCCATTAAAACGGATAAAAACACTTGGAAGTGCTGTGATTTCAATGATGATTGTGCTTTTAATCAGTGTTGTTAGTCTTTGTATGGTCAGCAGATGTGGATCCTGACTACTGCTAGAAGTAGCTCACTGTGACGAAGCTGCCCTTGCTTTTATCAATTTGCAAATCACAGAAGGGGGACATGTTGGGAGCAGGCCCCCCAAAATCTGGCCATAAATTGTCCCCAAAACTGGCTATAAACAAAATCTCTGCAGCACTGTAACATGTTCGTAATGGCCATAACACCCACGCTGGAAGGTGGTTGGTTTATAGGAATGAGGGCAAGGAATACCTGGCCTGCTGAGGGCAGAAAACGGCTTAAAGGCATTCTTAAGCCACTAACAGTAGCATGAGTGATCTGTGCCTTAAGGACATGTTCCTGCTGCAGTTAACTAGCCCAACATATTCTTTTAATTTGGCCCATCCCTTCATTTCCCATAAGGGATACTTTTAGTTAATTTAATATCTATAGAAACAATGCTAATGACTGGTTTGCTGTTAATAAATACATGGGTAATTCTCTGTTCAGGGCTCTTAGCTCTGAAGGCTGTGAGACCCCTGATTTCCCACTTGGCACCTCTATATTTCTGTGTGTGTGTCTTTAATTCCTCTAGTGCCACTGGGTTAGGGTCTCCCTGACCGAGCTGGTCTTGGCAAGAGCTTGAATTTATCCTTAAGTCCAATCTACCTGTTTATCTATATCCTCATAAACTACTAAAACACTTGTTGTGGGTTGCGCATGGTGGTCATGTTGTGGGTTGCGCATGCCTGTAATCCCAGCACTTTGGGTGGCTGAGGTGGTGAGTTGAGATTGTGCCACTGCACTCCAGCCTGGGCAACAAGAGTGAACTCTGTTTCAAACAAACAAACAAACAAACAAACAAACAAACACCTGTTGTGAAGTCTTAGGGAAATGTGCCTGGCTCTGGCTTCTCCTGCTTGGGTTGTTCAAATTATGCCAAGAAAAGAGGCAGTGATTTCAATGAAAGAAAAACATCTCACAGTCTATTTTGTTTCTTTCTTTTTTTTTTTTTTTTAGACGGAATCTCGCTCTGTCACCCAGGGTGGAGTGCAATGGTATGATCTTGGCTCACTGCAACCTCTGCTTCCCAGGTTCAAGTGATTCTCCTGCCTTAGCCTGCCAAGTAGCTGGGATTACAGGTGCCCACCACCATGCCTGCCTAATTTTTGTACTTTTAGTAGAGACGAGTTTTCACCATAGTTGGCCAGGCTGGTCTTGAGCTCCTGACTTCAGGTGATCTGCCCACCTCAACCTCCCAAATTGCTGAGATTACAGGCATGAGCCACCGCTCACCCAGCTCACAGTCTTTAGTCTCCCCTTAAGAAAAACAGTTTTATAGATATATTCTCACTCAGCTGATCCTTTCTCTTTTCTCGAGGAACATTTCTGGTATTAGTTTTTACCACAGTAAATCTGCTACAGTGACTGAGCCCCCAGCCAATATGAACTGTATAAGCACATCCATTGTTTTCCACTGTGCAGTGACCCATGAACCAAAGGGTGAAAATTGTGCCTGAGTGACAAATTTGAAAGCCTGATCTAGTACTCCAGAAGTTTCTTTATACTCCATTCATGTGATAGAAAATATCCCTAGTGAGAATGTAGAGATAATATGAAAAATGTAGAGATAATGTGAAAAAAACAATAACAGGTTCATTGTTAAAAATTTCCCACACAAATTTTAAAGTATAAAATGTCTGGCAAGAAAATGTTTAAAGGGAAATGACACGTGTGGAATTCAAATTACTCTTGGAGCACTTACAGCCTCTCTTAGTAGGTACGGTGAGCTAGATACCCTAACAAACAATTTGTTTCCTTCCTAAATTTCAAATGATATTAGTGACTGATTTTATTATAATAGTCACAGGCAGTGTGAGCCAGAACTATTTCCATACCTTCGGTAAAATTTGTGGCATTCCGATCCTTTTTTCCCCTGGATCTGCTTTTATTGTTGTTCTTTTTGTTTTGGAAAATGGGGAGTGTGTGAAAGTCAATAAAGCTGTTGAATTTGTCTCCTGTACGTTTAGCATCCAAGCCGCTCAAAACTGCCCCAGGTGTGAAGGAGTGAGAAGGGATTTGCATTTCTGCTTTCTTTTTAACTTTCCATGTATCTGCTGTCAAATCTCCATATGCTATTTCCCACACCTCCCATTTGGAAAATTCCTGTATAAATCCATCATTTTACTAAATGCATTGTTTTAGAACTGAACTGACCCAGCACTACATATGTTGTAGAATCTGGACAACTTCCAGCAGCCTTCTTACCTCTGATTCTTGAGTGTTGTATGCAGCTGGGTGGTGCTGCATACAAGACTTGGTTTAAACCATGGGGGATGCTTTAAACCACACCCATGGCATTGGGTTCACTGTTGGAAACATTAAAGAATTTAAGATTCTATTATGAGATTATTGAACTTTTTCAACTTCATCCAAGCAGACATATGTAATTGATGTGCAGAAACATTTCAGAAATTAGGTCAGCAGACATTCAGTTGTCCAGGGGTGCCACCCATGTGGGCTGTGCTGGACACTCAAGCCATGTGTATTCATTAGGTCCTTTGGGGCTTGACCCGTGGTTGAGAAGCTGACACAGCATTAGACAACTATAATGAAAAAGAATTAATGCATACTATATTGTGTCATGAATCTGTGGGTCACATTATTCCAAAACATGTATTTTATAATTGTATTTGACTGTGAGAGAAATTAATGTACCCATGGATGAGTATATACTGATTAAAACAATAAGAAAAAGACTATAAGTTTATTTTTTTGATTATGTGATATTTTCAAAATGGGAAAGTCACTGGTTACATTATATAATTTTAAACTTTATGTCACAGAAGGTAGTAAGAAGTTCTAGTATTGTTTGTTTCTCACAGACACTGAGTTCTGGCTAAATACATTACGATACAACTTTTAACAAAAACATTACTGCAAATACATAGTAATGTATATCTCAGTTAAAAAATAAATCTCTGGATACTATGATCAAAACACTTTGACAATTTCAGAGCTGATTCTATACCTCGAAGAGGTTTGATGACTAGAAAACTCAATTGCAATAAAAGACACTTCCATATCCCCGTTGACCTCTGTGTCTCCTCTTTCCCCCATCTCTGCTCACAGGCGCCATGTGGACCATGGTTCTCATGGCAGCCCTAAAGCAGTCACAGGTAGAAGCTCCCTCTAGGGCACTACAATTCCCATCCTTTGAGCATGCAGCCAGTCTCGAGCAGCTCCAGACCCCAGCTGACCTCACTTACTGTTGCCAGGGAAAGGCCCTGTTTGTGGACTTCTTGCTGCAAGGGGTGGCTCGCAGTGCATGTGATTCCTCCCATCAGGCAAACTGGCCATACTCTGCAGATGGTAAACTGCATGTCCAGGGAGCATAGGCCAAGGTTATTCACATGGAGCTTAAGTTGAAGCCCTGGCCAAGCTCTTAGTGTCTCCCATTCTTGACTGGACAACAGAGCAATGAAGGGCTCCTTCCTGACAGTTCATAAATGCTCCTTCAAACCACAATGAGATTTTGCTACTAACACCATGTCTTCATTTTCTGAAAATGACCTGTGTGTTTCTTTTCATAGACTTCACAATCAGGAGAGAACAGATAATTAGGGTGGGTTGGGTCAGGTGCAGTTCTTTCAAGAGATGAGACTGGGGACCAGATATTCCTCCTTATTCTTCAAAATCAACCTCATATAAAACATCAATTTCCTGTCTTTAGATGATCTCAATATGTAGCATGGAGCTGTTTCTCCCTGGTCCTACCAGCCTTAAGTTGGTTTAGACCTTAAATATTTATTGAAATGATTACCATATCTTTCCAGTGAGTCCCCCAGGTCTTCCAGATTATCCAAAAGCTTAATCCTCATAAATACAGACCATCACCTTGAAATAATGGCTTCCATCCAATTCTGTCTGGTTTCAGAAGTGCTGGTGCCTTATCTTTTAGGTCAAGTGCAGACCCCCTGCCACAATTTCAAGACCTCCTACAGCCCATGCCCACCCTGTGTATCCTAGATCCACACTGCCGGCTGCCAGGGGGACCTGGGACTCAAGGAAGGACACAGCAACCTTTTTAAAGATGTGGGTAAAGGAAATTCCTGATTCAGAAACCAAATGATAAAAGAAAGAAACAACATCAGGGATGAAGAAAAATAGAAATAATAAAAGCTGGATGAATATGATAGGCTAGCCTTCTTGAGTTTTTCTAAACTGTGTTTGATGATTGAAGCAAAAATTTCTCCATGGTCTGATATAGTTCTTCATGCATGTAAATTATGTTGTAAAGTGAGAAGAAGAAATGGGCCTACATGGAGGTGAGGATCCTGCACATCACATGGCAGAATGTGGACACCAGTGGGCTGCAACAAGTGACGTGCATAAAATGTCACACCTGAAGTAACGGAGGGTCTAGAGAAACCCACACATTCTAAAACAGTATAGATAAACCAAACTGGAATTAAAAAAAAAATATTACCTTGCTGAGACCAGCAGTCGGGGAGACCCTAACCCAGCAGCACTAGAGGAATTAAAGACATGCACACAGAAATATAGGGGTGCCAAGTGGGAAATCAGGGGTCTCACAGCCTTCAGAGCTGAGAACCCCGAACAGAGTTTTACTCAGGTATTTATTAACAGCAAGCCAGTTATTAGCATTGTTTCTATAGATATTAAATTAACTAAAAGTCCCTTATGGGAAACGAAGGGATGGGCCACATTAAAGGAATATGTTGGGCTAGTTAACTGCAGCAGGAGCATGTCCTTAAGGCAGAGATCGCTCATGCTATTGTTTGTGACTTAAGAAGGCCTTTAAGCGGTTTTCTGCCCTGGGTGGGCCAGGTGTTCCTTGCCCTCATTCCAGTAAACCCACCACCTTCCAGTGTGGGTGTTATGGCCATCATGAACATGTTACAGTGCTGCAGAGATTTTGTTTATGGCCAGTTTTGGGGCCAGTTTATGGCCAGATTTTGTGGGCAGGGGCCTGTTCCCAACATATCCCCCTTATTTGATTTGCAAATCAATAAAAGCAAAGGCAGCTTTGTCACGGTGAGCTACTTCTCGCAGGAGTCAGGATCTACATCTGCAGACTATACAAGGACAAATGACACAGATTAAAAGCACAATCATAAAAATTACAGAGCTTCCAAGTGTTTTCATCCATTTTAATTGGTTACTAGCTGCTAATCTGTCTGCAGCTCCTTTCAGCACTTCAGTTCTTGGCATTAAGGTCAGGTGTGCCTGGGATGCTTTCAATATTTGTTCTTTTAATTTTGCAATATCCAAAAACAAGTTTGTAGAGTGTCCTTTTAGATGCTTTTTTATTCTTTCCCAAATTTTTATCTTATTAAGAGCTATTAATAGTTTCCACAAATCCTTAATGTTTAGCTCCTACAGCAGGCCATATCATTTGAGGTTGAGGTGCCACTATACTGCCATGGGTCCAGATAATAAGAACTCTTGCTGTGGCTTCTTATATCTACCATCTGACCATTTTGTTCAGATCAGCTGAACATAGTGTGGTCGTGGCACACAGACTGAGAGGTGCAATTTAAGCTAAACATCCCCTTAGGGGACCAATTGGTAATGATTCCATAGGAATCGTTGTGCAGCACCTCTGCTTGTTCTGCAATGCAATCTTCCTAAACAAGTACATTCATTTTTTTCTGGCCAGGTTCAATTTTGTTTACAAATAGGTTTTTTAGGGTGGTATGCCTCAATTATAGGAGCAGATTTATTATGGTAAATACAGAGATCAGAAAGCATGTGTAACTGTGTCATAGAGTGATTATATCCAGGCATTATTGCCAGCCAAGATTGATAAATATGCCCAATAAGTATGATTGTTCCCTGTGTCAGCCCTTACTGAAGGAATACTCATGGCAGTGGTGATCATCACTATCACAGCTACTATTAAATTACTCATTGTGACTGGTTGTTCCACTTTCCCCAGGTTTTCTTTTATCATCAGTGACAGCTTCTTGATCTTTCCCCAGGAGGGTGGCTGTGTTTGACGGGTGTTGCCCATGACAGTTGGGGTCCTCCTCAGCATCAGCATCAACCTGGCTGCAATGTGGGGGTTGGTCCTCGGGATCCTCCTGGAATATCTTCCTTGGCATCTGGCTTATGACAAGGTTTCAGGTATTTTGATGGTACCCAAATCAGCTGTTGATTTTGGCCTGGAGAAACAGAAGGATAACCTCTACCCCAAGTTATTATTTTACCTGTTTCCCAACTTTTTGTTATTGAATCTCTCCACCAAATCAGTTGTTCTGCTCCTGTCTTCGCAGCTGGTTTCTGTAGATGCTGTTCAGCTCCTGATAACATCTGGCCTTTGGGCAGGCTCGAGAAATTTAAAGTTAATAATGCTAGATTCAAATGTGTATGGACTGTCCTGTAATCCCTATTTCTCCCCCTTTTTTGTTTTTGTCATCAGTTGTTTATCTGTATGATATCATAACTGAGCATTTTCAATTAACTCTGTGGAATGAACCACGTATGAAGAATCAGAAATCACATTAATAGGCATAACAAAAGCAGTCAATACCTCGATTACAGCTACAAGCTTTGCTTTTCATAAGGCATATGAATAACTTTACTTTTTGAGCCAGAATAAGAAGATTTACCATTACCAGACCCATCTGTGAACAATGAAAACACTTAGCAGGCTGCAGATTGTTTACTGTAGGAATTATACATGCAAACTATTTACAGTCTTGCTCAGCTAAAGGGATAGTAAAGAACTGAATTGACAGCTCTTAAGTCAGTTAACATTCTCCATTTACCTTATTTTTTCTTAATTACAAAAACTGGGGAATTCCAAGGGGAAAATTTTGGAGCTATGTGCCCATTTTCTAATTGTTCAGTAACTAATTTCTCTAAAGCCTCCAGTTTCTCTTAGCTTGGTGGCCATTGTTCTATCCAAATTGGCTTATCTGTTAACCATTTTAAAGGTCTAGGTCCCGGAGGCTTAACAATGGCCACCAGCAAAAATGATATCCAAATCTTTGGTGGGAACTTTGTCTTTCCACTTGAAGCAGTTCTTTCAAATCTTGCAAATTTTTTTCTAGTCCCATGCCAGGGACATACCCCATTTCATGCATTGTATGTTGACTTTGAGGGCTATATAATTGTTTTGGAATTAGAACTTGTGCTCCCCATTGTTGTAATAAATGTCTCCCACATACATTTATAGGTACAGAAGTTATAATTGGTTGAATAGTCCCAGGTTGTCCATTGGGCCCTTCACAGTGCAAAATATAACTACTTTGACATACTTCAGGGGCTTTACCAACTCCAACTATGTTAAATTTGGTGGGTTGAATTGGTCACATGGACAGCCAGTGCCATAGAGAAATGATTGAAATGTCCACTCTTGTATCTACCAAACCTTTAAATTTCTTTCCCTGAATGGTTATTTCATTTATCAGTGATTTGATTTACACAATAAACTGCTTTGCGTTGTTTATTTGTGCTTCCAAATCCTCCTGGTCATTTAATTTCACTTTTTCCCATTCCCACATATGGCACAATCAGGAGCTGTGCTATGTGCTCTCCTGGCTCTGCTTTCTAGGGAACAAAAGTAGATACAACAATGTGAATTTCACCATTGTAATCCGAGACAATGGCTCCTGTATGTATTTGTATCCCTTTTAAACTTAGACCTTCCTAAAAGAAATCCTATTGTCCCTGCTGGCAAGGGTACACAGACTCCTGTTGGGACCTTTTGCGGGGATTCCCCAGGCAGAAGGCTCACAGCTTTTGTGCAGCATAAATCTACTGTGGCACTATGGGCTGTGGTGGGTGACAGACATTGCACAAGGGTGAGGGAATGGCCTGAGCTGGAAATGCCCCAGTTTAGAACGGGGCCCGGGACGGGACCCTCATGGCGTTTCCCAAAATCGTGTTCCCATCTTTATCAAACTTAGAGTGATGCTGATTATCCCAATGTTTTCCTTTTTTACATTTTGGACATATTTGAGACTCAGCAGTTTTCTTTTTTCCCCTATCTGGCGGCCTGATTCACTGATTATTTCTACATTCTTTTTTAGTATGAATAGCTTGTTTAAATTCTTTGAGTAATTTAAAAAGAAAAAGCTCAAATGTAGCTATAATATTTTCCTGTTGATCTAGGGGGTGTATTCTAACAGGGAACTGCCAAGCCTGTAAATCACCCTCTCGTCTAGCTTGCTGAATTCCTCCCTGAATAGAACTAAAAGCGGTCACTCGAGGTGCTGCTCAAACAGCCACTGCGGCAACTACTTTTCAGCCAGTGTCCTCCGGAAAAGAAACATCTGGAGGGTCATTTTCTTCAAAATAATAATTAGGAGGTGCAGAATGGTATGGATGAACCTCTCCCTCCTTTGCCGCTTTAGCTTTAGCTGGTAAATAAACATGCTTTGTAACCTCTTCTGTTAGTTTGTTATACTCTCCTTCCTCATCATCAGTGTGAAAAAGTTCCAAGGTGGAATGAACCAGACCCCACACTTGTCCCATTGGTACCTTGATGCTTCTGCACTCCCCTTCTTACTCACCACAGGGATTGCTTAATTCCACATTCTCCAACCATCGCTCCCACCACCCTTTGACCTGGATTCGAGCCCCCACGATGGACACCACTTGCCAAGACCAGCTCAGTTGGGGAGACCCTAACCCAGCAGCACTAGAGGAATTAAAGACACACACATAGAAATATAGAGGTGTCAAGTGGGAAATCAGGGGTTTCTCAGCCTTCAGAGCTGAGAGCCATGAACAGAGATTTACCCACATATTTATTAACAGCAAACCAGCCATTAGCATTGTTTCTATAGATATTAAATTAACTAAATGTATCCCTTATGGGAAATGAAGGGATGGGCTGAATTAAAGGAATAGGTTGGGCTAGTTAACTACAGCAGGAACATGTCCTTAAGGCACAGATCGCTCATGCTGTTGTTTTTGGCTTAAGACTGCCTTTAAGCAGTTTTCCACCCTGGGCAGGCCAGGTGTTCCTTGCCCTCATTCCAGTAAACCCACAAACTTCCAGCGTGGGCATTATGGCCATCATGAACATGTCACAGTGCTGCAGAGATTTTGTTTATGGCCAGTTTGGGGGCCAGTTTATGGCCAGATTTTGGGGGGCCTGTTCCCAACACCCATCATATACCAGCAGTGGACTTAGAGAAATGCACCACCTGAATGAGCTGTGTAACACTAGGAAAGCACATCTTTAGTTGGAACATTACTGGTTTCACTTAAAACCAAGTACCACACACATTATATACACAGTTTGTTTTCTATTTTTCATTTCTAACATTTGTATATTAGCATTAAAGAGAGAAATACAATTTGAGTGCTTGTCATCAGTGAAGAAAGTGATTGGCGTAATTGAAAAGATGAAAAGAGCAGACATTCTGAGGGTCCTCAATCGATCTTATTGATTTTTAAAGGATTCTAGGGCTTGAATGTCTCAAACTAGTCCAAAAAAAGCCAATGGCAAGACCCATACAACTATAAATCTCACTAGGTACATCCCCTATTCCATGAACATGGGAGGAGATGAACATATCAGCCTTGCCCAATTTCTCAGCTTAAATTTATTTGGGGGTCAATCCAATACCGTTATATGAATTATTTGGAAATTGGAATATTTGAGAAAAAATGTTTACTTTTTGCACTTGAAAATACAAGTAGATATGGACATAGAATGCATCTTTATTAGAGAATACCGAAAGTCCCTTCAAGTCCAAGTTTTGAAATCCCCAGTTGACTGTTTGGCAGAATGGCTCATTGTCAGGCAGAACTCTTTTCTAGGGCCCAAACTACATTGCTTAGATACAATGCACAGAGAAATGGGCCAATCCCACCTTTCCAGCTCATTCGTTATCAGCAAAAAGCTTCGGCCTGGGCTCCAGTTATGGTTATAGTTGGCTTCACAGGTGTGCAAACTGTCATCTGGGTGATCACAGGATGATGACAGGGCTGCTGCATGTTGCTCTGGAGGCTTTTCACTGCACAGTGAACTGCCCGATCACAGCAGCCTTAGACAAAACTGGATAACATAGTTCTTAACGGTTTCTTCCTCATTGAGCATCCCGATCTGAAAGGCTGTGAGGCAAGTTTTTACAAGACAAAGATATTAGCTCAGAGGATCAAGTAGAACAAATGTATTGTTGCTGAACACCAGGGCTTTGGCCTAGGTGTGGTTGCTCACCGCACAGAAAGCCAGTCACTAAGACGAGTATTGCCAGGGAAGAAGAGATTTATTGTGGATGCTGTCAGTCTAACCGTCAAATCCGTCTCCCTCCCAACTAAATTTAGGAGTTTATATAGACAGGAATTAAGGGGAGCAAGGAGTATGATCAACAGGCAGCAGGTGGTTAGATGAGAGGTCTAGCATCTCTTTGTAACAACCTGTGGGAAAACAGGAATGGGAGAGAAGGAAGAGGGGTCAACTGGCAACAGCTCTCCTTGTCCAGTTGTGGTAATCTGTAAAGTTTCAGTTCCATGAAACTATGTGGGAGTCCTAATGATCAGTTTATTGAGAAAGAAACTCAGATGACAAATGTTAAATCTCTCAACCTTTAAGACTGGGAGGTCAATCCTATATATTGGATATTTTTGACTGCTTAAATCTGATGTTGAATTGCAATTCCCAGTGCTGGAGGCAGGTCCTGGTGGGAGGTGATCATGGGGATGGAACCCTCATACGGCTTAGTGCTGTCTTCCTGATACTGAATTCTCCCAAGATCTGGTCATCTAAAAGAATGTGGCACTTCCCCCAACTCCCTCTCTCTTGCTCCTGCTTTGCCTTCTGCTATGACTGAAAGTTGAGGCTTCACCAGAAGCCGAGTAGATGCCAGCACCATGCTTCCTGCAAAGCCTGCAGAACCTGAGCCAATTAAACCTCTTTCCTTTATAACCTCTTTCCTTTATATTACCCAGTCTCAGGTATTTCCTTACAGCAATGCAAGAATGGTTTGACAGTAAATTTCTATGTTTATTTCCCTCAAAAAAAGCCCCCATAAACATCAATTGCATAGGAAAATTGAGCTGGTTTCAAGATCAGAAATTTGGCCCATATTAATAGTGGAATCATTGTATTGTGCTCTTACTGAGTGGTGTTGTAAATTGACAACTATAGATTTTATTCTGTTCTGTGGAAAATTATGATCCCTTGAGACTTTATGTTTACAATTATTACTTCTGTTCATTTTATCATCTCCTCTTCTTCCATGCAGCAGGGGCATGTTGCAAATCACACACCCCAAAAAATTAAACACAGGACATTTCAAAAATTAGCATTGGTATTGAATACACTCCCCCAAATCAGGCTTATTTGCCATTCATATTTTTTCTGTAGTGAACTTTTCATACCAATCTTTCACCAATTTTCTTATTGGGATTTTTCTTCTATTCTTATCCAAAGCTGTTTTACAAGTATTTTTTTCAGTCCATAACTCACCTTTCTATTTCCTTAATTGTGTGCTTTAAGAACACAAGCTTTTGAATTTAACAAAATCTAATTTATCAAAGTTTAAAGTGAGTACATCGTTTTTATTACTTTAAGTGCATTAAATTTGTGTATATTCCATATTTTTATTGTCCATATAGAAATCATCACCTAACTCAAACCTACACAAATTTTCTCAGTTTTCCTTCTACAAGTTTTAACCTTGAGCTCTTGTATTTAGATCTATGATGAGTTGAGGCTTTATATATGCTTTGGGGAGTCAAAGTTAACACCACTTTTTGAAGATGTGTCTTTCCCCTTGGATTTCATTGGCACATTTGCTGAAAATGTCCCAAGCACCTCATGGTGTATGGCTGTGATTCTGGACTCATATATTCACAACTGTTTTGAATATTCACATAAATTTATAATCCACTATCAAACTTTAATTCAGGTGGTGTTTAATTAATAGAACAATTTGAGGAAAACTGACATCTCAAAAATAGTTTTCTTGCCTATTTTGGCCCTATTTCTGCCATACACATTTTTGGAAAAATTTTTCCAGTACTAAGAATAAATATTGGAAGCTTTATTGAAATTGTATTAAATTTACAGAAACATTTAAAGAAAACTGATATTAACAATGGTCTTCCTAATCATTGAAATTTTTACTTTTAGTTTTTTTGGGTACATACTAGGTGTACACATCTATGGGGTACATGATATATTTATACAGGCATGCAATGTCTAATAATCACATCAGGGTAAATGGGGTATCCATAACCTCATGCATTTATCCTTTGTGTTACAAACAATTCAATTATACCTTAAAAATGTACAATTATTATTGACTGTAGTAACCTTGTTGTGCTATCGAATACTAGGTCTTAGTCATTCTACTTTTTTGTGACCATTAACATTCCCCACTTCCCCTCATCATGCCCCCACTACCTTTTCCAGCCTCTGGTAAACATCCTTCTACTCTCTATCTCTATAAGTTCAGTTGTTTTCATCTTTAGCTCCAACAGATAAGTCAGAACATGTGATGTCTGTCTTGCTGTGCCTGACTTATTTCACTTAATGATCTCTAGTTCCATCTATAATGTTGCAAATGACAGGATCTCATTCTTTTTTATGGCTGAATAGTACTCCATTGTATATATGTACCATATTTTATTTATCCATTCATCTGCCGATGGACACTTACGTTGCTTCCAAATCTTGGCTATTGCGAGTAGTGCTACAGTAAACATGGTGCAGATTTATCTTGAATATACTGATTTCCTTTCTTTGGGGTATATACCTACCAGTGGAATTGCTGGATTGTATGGTAGCTCTATTTTTACTTTTTGAGGTACCTACAAACTGTTCTCCATAGTGGTTGTACTAATATATATTTCCACAGTGCATGAGGGTTCCCTTTTCTTCACGTCCTCTTCAGCATTTGTTATTACCTGTCTTTTGGACAGAAGACATTTTAACTGGGGTGAGATGATATCTCATTGTAGTTTTGATTTGCATTTCTCTAATGGATCAATGATGTTGAGTACCTTTTCATATGCCTGTTTGCCATTTGTATGTCTTCTTTTGAGAAATGTCTATTCAGATTTTTGTCCAGTTTTCAGATTAGATTTTTTTTCCTATAGAATTGTTATAGCTCCTGATATAGTTATAGTTACAGCTCCTGATATAGCTAGTGATATAGTTTGGATATTTGTCCCTGCCCATATCTCATTTTGAGATGTAATCCTCAGCATTAAAGGTGGGTCTTGGTGGAAGGTATTTTGGTCAAGGGGGAGGATCCCTCATTAATTGATGCTGTCCTCGCATCAACGCCCATATTTCTGCCATATGCATTTTGGAAAAGTTTTTCCAGTATTAAGAATAAATATTGGGAGTTTTATTGAAATATTAAATTTATAGAAACTGCTATTATTTTAATAATGAGTCTTTAAACATTGAAATTAACTTTATTTTTAAATTTTTGTGGGTACAAATAGGTGTATATGTTTATGGGGGTACATGAGATATTCTGATAGTCATGAAATGTGTATAAACACATCAGGGTAAATGGGGTATCCATGACTTCAAGCAACCCTCACAAGACCTGAGTACTCACAAGATCTGGTTAAGTGTGTGGCACCTCCCTCCCCATCTCTTTGCCCTTGCTCCTGCCATGTGAGATACTTATTCCCCTTTTGCCTTTCACCATGGTTGGAAGCTTCCTGACGCCTCCCTACAAGCTGATCAGATGTTAGCACCATGCTTCCTGTACAGCCTGCAAAACCGTGAGCCAGTTAAACCCCTTCTTTATCAATTACCCAGTCTCAAGTATTTCTTTATAGTACTTCAAGAATGGCCTAATACAGGTGGATAGTTTGCAAATATTCTTTCCCATTCTATGGGTTGTCTCTTCACT
Source organism: Pongo abelii (assembly GCF_028885655.2). NCBI lineage: Eukaryota > Metazoa > Chordata > Mammalia > Primates > Hominidae > Pongo > Pongo abelii. The sequence continues at coordinate 47,603,143 of NC_071993.2, forward strand.
TTGTTCTTTCCCTTGCAATACAGAAGGTTTTTAACTTGATGTGATCCCACTTGTCCACTTTTGCTTTGGTTGCCTCTTTGTCAGGTATTACACAAGAAATCTTTGCCCACTCCAATGTCCTGGAGATTCTCCAATGTTTTCTTTTAGCTGTTTCATAGTTTGAGGTCTTAGATTTAACTTTTTAATTAATTTTGATTTTTGTATATGCTAAGAGATAGGGGTCTAGTTTCATTCTTCTGCATACGGATATCCAGTTTTGCCAGCACCATTTATTAAAGACACTATCTTTACCCTAATGTATGTTCCTCATACCTTTGTCAAAAGTGAGTTCACTGTAGATGTATGAATTTGTTTCTGGGTTGTCTATTCTGTTCCTACGTGTCTGTTTTTATGCCAGTATCATGCTCTTTTGGTTACTGTAGCTCTGTAGAATAATTTGAAGTCAGTTAATATGATTCCTCCAGTTTGATTCCTTTTGCTCAGGATAGCTCTATTCTAGGTCTTTTGTGGTTTCCATATAAATTTTAGGATTGTGTTTTCTATTTCTTTGAAGAACGTTAAAGTTTTCTGGATGTTGCACAGTTTGTCCATTAACTTGCTGAGTGACATCTTTTTTTTTTCTTTTTTCCTGAGACAGGGTTTCACTCTGTCTTCCAGGCTGGAGTGCAGTGGCATGACCACAGCTCAATGCAGTCTCAATATCCCAGGCTCAAGTGATCCTTCCACCTCGCTGCCTCCTGAGTATCTTGGACAACAGGTGCACACCATCATGCCTGGCTAATTTTCATATTTTTTGTAGAGACAGTTTTGCCATGTTGCCCGGGCTGGTCTCAAACTCCTGGGCTCAAGCAACCCACCCACCTCGACCTTCTAACATGCTAGAATTACAGGCATGAGCCACTGAGCCCAGCCAGAGTATTTTCTTACTGTTAGGTACATGAAATGATTCAGGCTCATCTTCTTTTTCTCCCAATCTCTGACTAGGAATCATCCCTGGTCCCCATTTTTGTGGATAGTATTTAGGAACTAATAACTTGGCAGTTGGTGTGCTTACTGTTACTGAGGTGTCACTGCATTTATGTTCTCTTAGTAGAATGAATCACAAAATATATGTATATGGGCACACACAACAATTTCTCTATTGTTCCTATATATTTAAAAGATATGAGTTCTATTCTAATCCCACACTCCAGGTTTTCTAGTTCTCTTCATTCCTATTTTTATAAAAACCTTCTCTAACAGGGAGAAATGTTGCCATCATCATTCTCAACATATTTATTTGCTCAGTGGTACCAATCTCTCAACAATGCTACCCATCTCCTCCCCCTGTCCCTTCCACACCTCACCCTCAGCCCTCTTGGTGCCAGCAGACACATAGCCACAACTCCTCACATCCCATCATGCAGGTCTAACTCCTCCACTCTGGGGAGGGAAGGCAAAAGAGACACATAAAGAGTCAAAGAGGGGAATCAAAAGAAAGAGGAATGGAAGGCCACATTGATTTTTTAAAAATAATAAATCATCTTTTGATTGCCCTAATAAACATCTCTTGGTGATGATACAGTTTATGGATATGACTAGACTTTTTTTTTTCAATTTTAGGATTTTGCATCTAAATCTATGAGACTTTGGTCTATAGTTTTATGTTTTTTGTTTGTTTGTTTGTTTTTTTGGTTTTGGTATCAAGGTTGCACTGGCCTCAAAAACTGAATTGGAAAAGCTCCAACTTTTTTCTTCTAGAAGAGTTTATAAAAGGCTGGTATGCTTTATTTATTAAATATTTGGAATAACTTCAGTGAAGCCATCTGTCCTAGAGTTTTCTTTCTAAGCACGTTTTTGAATATTCCACTCAGGTATTGTTTGCAGTTGTGACAAGGCACAATGAATCTCTGGTATGACCTTGTTTCCAGGGCTTTTACTGATGGCATGTTCATGAAAGGACCAACTCGCTGGCACTTCCTAAGTTCTAATCATTTCTCCTGCATATTGCAAAATGCAAAACAAAACAAAAATCCTACCTGTTTTCTTCTTAAATTAGCTTTTCAGCCTCCTGCCCTATGAAGAATGAGACATTTAGAAATTTCCTGAGAAATTATATGTGTTTGAAGCCCCTAATGTATCCATTTTCCTTTTCATTGCAATCTTGATTGTTCTCCTGGTTTCTGGTCCCCCCATGCCTTCCCCTGACCCCCAGGGTATGGCCCTCTGCCTGAACCAAGTTCAGTATTCCGGTTCTTTCCTATAGCCAGAATTGGAAAGGGTCCCCAGAGCAAAGAGCTGCATTCTGTGCATGTGCTTTCTGGGATTTACCACTCTCTAGAATTTTGCCCCTTTAGTTCTATTTGCTTCTATAGCAATGAGTTGCATTTAAATATTTTTTGTAATTTTATAGTTGTCCTCAATCAGTGTATTCTGCTGCTGACTACTATACCTTACCCAATAGCAAAATCTATTTTTTTTTTGAAAGTGTCTGTCGCTCAGGCTGGAGTGCAGTGGCATGATCTCAGCTCACTGAAACCTCCACCTCCCAGGTTAAAGTGATCCTCCCACCTCAGCCTCTCTAGTAGCCGGGACTACAGGTGTGCACCATCATGCCTGGCTAATTTTTGTATTTTTAGTAGAGACAGGGTTTCATCATGTTGGCCAGGCTGGTCTGGAACTCCTGACCTCAGGTCTTGCCCACCTCAGCCTCCCAAAGTACTGGGATTACAGGTGCAAGCCACCATGCCCAGCCTATTTGTGCTTTTTCAAAGCCCCATATTTAAGTTGTATCACTATATACATTTTTAAAAGTTATATCACCTATGAAAAACGTGTTTCAGTTTGGAGAGAAATAAGAGTTGGGTACAATAAGTCACTCACAACAGAATGTCCTGGCTTATGTGTTGGACGTCTGCTAGAGCAGAAACCACCAGAAATCTGGATGCACTCTCTTCTACTAATCCTCATAAGCTGCTTACAAGGCAAGCTGACTTACCCCTTTGATCCACCATTCTGAGATGGGTCGCCCGAAATTAGTCTGCCCCAGGATTACTCAAAAATCCTGCTGGTGGGCTCCTGTCCTATGGCCCCAGATTAAGGGTCTCTTTCCTCCTGGACATACAAGAGCACTCTCGCTTATGGTTCCCTTTGCTAAAAAGTCTTCCCTTATTTTACATATGGCTAAGCAATAAACCTTTGAACTAGTTATAGTCATTGACTCCAGAGTGGCATCTTTTCAAGTCTCAGAAAACAGCAGTCTTGACAATGAACTGAACTGGATATTAGCAAAGTAAAATGCTATTTCTCAATAAAAACCTTTTTTTTGCATGGTGGCTCACACCTGTAATCCCAGCACTTTAGGAGGCCAAGGCAGGCAGATCACGAGATCAGGAGATCGAGACCATGGTGAAACCCTGTCTCCACTAAAAATACAAAAAATTAGCCAGGTGTGGTGGCAGGTGCCTGTAGTCCCAGCTACTCAGGAGGCTGAGGCAGGAGAATGGCATGAACCCAGGAGGCAGAGCTTGCAGTGGGCCGAGATAATGCCACTGCACTCCAGCCTGGGTGGCAGAGCGAGACTCCGTCTCAAAAAAAAAAAACAAAAAACCAAAAAAACCTTTTCTCTGCGTTTTCTTAAATTGCTAGATATCCTGTAATTCAACACCTCTGGTCTATATTAAATTTAGATTTTAACCTAAAACGTCCACACATTGGATACAGTTAAAAATACTTTCTCTACTATCTGATGTTCACTGAGAAGGTACTTCCTATTACATATACTCTATAAAATATAACCTCATAGTAAATGCTTTCCTATAGTTTGCGCAGTTTCTGTGGCCTCTTGACTTCACACAGAATGATTTTCCACATTCATTACATCCATAGGGTTTCTGTCTTATATGAGTTCTGTAGTGAACAAGTAGGGCTGACTTCTGATGAAAGGTTTTCCCACATTCACTACACCCAAAAAGTTTCTCGCCTTTGTGTCTTCTCAGATATTCTGTGAAACTGTAGTAGTAGCAGAAAAATGCATCCCTTCTCAACCTAGGGATGCTGAGTCAGGTTTCACCCTGTGTGAACTCTCTGATGTTTACTGAGGTGTGGCATTGAGCAAAATGTTTCCTATAGTCATTCACCAATAAGTATTTTCCACTTTTAGTTTTTAAACATAATCTATGGCCCAAATTCCAGAATAATGTTTTCCTGCATTCCATATCTTCATATTGTTTTTTTCCCTCTTTAAGTTCTCTTCTATACTGTGAGAACTGACTTCAGGGCAAAGGTTTTCTCATTATCATTATATTAACAGATTTCTCTCACCCTTTATGTTCTCTGTTCTACAAAGTTCTGACTTCACCCAGAGTAATTTTCCTCACTTACTACATTTATAGGATTTCACCTCAAGTGTGTTCTCTGATGTACAGTTAGTTTTGACTTCATAATAATTTTCCACAAACATTACATTCACAGGGTTTCTCCCCTGTGTATGTTCTATGATGTGCAATGAGTTTTCACTTCACACAGAATGATTTTTCACATTCATTACATCCATAGGATTTCTGTCTTCTGTGAGTTCTCTGGTAAACAATTAGGGCCGACTTCTGACAGAAGGTTTTCCCACATTCATTACATCCAAAAGGTTTCTCCCCATGTGTCTTCTCAGATGTTGTGAAACTGTAGTAGCAGCAGAAAAATTTTCCACATTGAATACATTCATAAGATTTCCCATCTGTGTGTTCTTAGATGTTTATTAAGGGTTGACTTCTCAGAGAATGACTTCCCACACTCATTACATTCATAAGGTTTTTCTCCTCTGTGAATTCTTTGATGTTTAATGAGGTCTGATTTTCCAAGAAAGGTGTTCCCACATGCATAGCATTCATAGGGATTCTCCCGTGTGTTTTCTGATGCACAGTAAGAACTGACTTAAACGAGGTTTTCCCACATTCATGACATACATATGGTTTCTCCCCATGTGTGTTCTCTGATGTTGAGTAAGGGATGACTTTTCACTGAAAGATTTCTCCATTCATGACATCTGTAAGGTCTCTCCGCTGTGTGAATTCTTTGATTTCTAATGAGGTCTGAATTCTTATAGAAGGTCTTCCCACATCTATGACATTCATAGGGTTTTCCCTGTGTGTGTTCTCTGATGTCTTGTGTGGGCTGACTTCTGGGTGAAGGTTTTTCGACATTCTTGACATTCATAAGGTTTTTCCCCTGGATGTGTTCTCTGTTGTAAATAAGGACTAATTTTTCACTGAAAAAGGTTCCACATTCATTATATTCAATAATATTGTTAATTGAGTGGGTTCTCTGAATTGGAGTGGGATTTAACTTCTGGCTGAATGGGTAAACACTCTGATGTTCAAGGAGAATGGATTCCTCAAAGATACTTTCTCCACATTCATTACATTCATAGTGGTTCTCTCTTGGATGTGTTTGCTGATGACTAATAAAAAACGACATATCACAGGTTTTCCCATGTTCAGTATATTTGCATGTTTTCTGTCCTGTGTATGCTCTCCTATGTACAAGGAAGAGTGAATTCTCAGGGAAAGCTTTCCCACATTCATTGTATTCAAAAGGTTGCTCCCAATTTGTAATCTTCTGATGCCAAATGAGGTCTTCATTCAGCCAGAAGCCATTCCCATTTTTATTATATTTAGAAGGTTCCTCTTCAAAATGAATTATTTCATGCTTTCATCACAGAAACATTTTCCACCTTTGTTAAACTCATTGAACTTCATTCTTGAATAGTTTCTACTGGTATTAATTAATTCTGAAATATAGAGTGACAAGAAAGATTAGTTGACAAGGATATGTAAGAGAAATAAAGCTGGCCTTATGTTTGAAGGCTCAGTTTAGGCCATTATCTCCTCACATCTACATTATGACAATAACGTGCAAACTTCCAGTCTTATACCTCTTTTCAACTCAACACAGCAGCAACAAATCAAATTTCTAAAAGTTCTAATTCATAGATAGTCCTATAATCCATGCTCCAATTCTGTGTGTTGTTGTTGTTTTTGAGACAGAGTCTTCCTCTGTCACCCAGGCTGGAGTGTAGTGACGTGATCTCAGCTCACTGCAACCTCTGCTTCCTGGGTTCAAGCAATTCTCATGCCTCAACCTCCCAAGTAGCTGGGACTACAGGCATGCACCAACATGCTCAGCTAGTTTTTATGTTTTTAGTAGAGACAGGATTTTGCCATGTTAGCCAGACTGGTCTCAAACTCCTGGCCTCAAGCAGTTCACCCACATTGGCCTTCGAAAGGGCTAGGATTACAGACATGAGCCACTGCATCTGGCTTGTTTTTCTAGCTCTGATTCACTAGGAATAAAAGTATGCAACAATAAGAGTGAAATCAATGAGTGAACAAGTCATCGTTGCCACAGGATCAGGCTTATGGTTCTATTCTGGCTATGGGATTTGCCCTTTATTCCATCAACTGTACTATATTATACTGAGACCAATGTTCCAAGAAGAAACACATTTTTTTTAACAAGGTATCACTGAAGTAGACATATCTTTATGTTTAGATTCAGATTAGAACCAAGCCATTGTTTTACAAGTCTAGAATGAATATATTTCACTCTAGGTAAGTTCATCTGTTTGTCCCTCATAAATTGCTCATTCCCATCATAATTTTATACTGATTGTTTTTTCATTGTCAGCTTACAGTCTAACAATGTTTTTAAAAAGTTGCCTTCCCAAATTTTCCCACCACTTCCAGGTTCATTTACTAAAAAATGTGAAAGAACCGTTTGTATAATTCATTTAAGCACAGACATCAGCTGGATTGCCATAACAATATTCTTTGTTAAACACTGAATTTTAAAATATTTCATGCATTTCTGTTTTCGTTCACCAACTATGTTCCTGGCAGCCATTACTCTACCTATGATTTTCTCTCAGTGCCCTACATAGATATTTATATCAATGGTACCTAATAAATAATGTTTATCAGAATTACCCAGAGAGCTTTTTCAAACACAAATTTTTTCAGGCTTCATGCTGAAATCATTAGTGTTTGAATGTTTAATTTTAATTTTAATTGCTTTTTATATTTTAGAGACAGAATCTTGCTCTGTCACCCAGGCTGCAGTGCAATGGCACAAACACAGCTCACTGCAGCCTCTTCCTAGGCTAAAGCAAGACTCTCAGCTCAGCTCCCCAGTAGCTGAGATCACAAAAATTAGCCAGGCATGGGACCGCAGGTGTGTGCCACCATGCCTGCCTAATTTTTTAAGTTTTCATAGAGATAGGGTCTCCCTGTGTTGCCCAAGCTGGTTTCAAATTCCTGGGCTCAAGTGATCCTTCCACCTTAGCCTCCCAAGTTGCTGGGATTGCAGGCATGCACCACTGGGCCCAGGCTATTTTAAAATAATTCTGTAAAAAAATGTGAATATGGTAGAATGCTAATGAATGAGCAACTCAAAAAAGCATGTATAGACAAATATATTTAATATTTTATAGAAGGAGGGATGCTCTTTAATGGGAAGACTACACCAGGGAGCTTTCCAGGGGTGCTGAAAAACACTCTATATATTCATCTCAATGATGGATACATGAGTGTCTCTCATACATATATATATACATATATATATATAATTGTATTTAGCTGTGACTTAACTATATAATTTATACCACAATTTAAAAAAAAAACACAAGATATGTGTATGGAAGTGATACTGGGAGATGCTGGGTGATTCAGAGCCACTGGATATTTGGGTCATTTTAAAATATGATTCCTGAAGAACATTTCAATGGTCTTATTATCTGAACTTACCCTTTGTGATCTGCCTACCTTTAAATTCCATCTGGCACTAACTCAGCCAGATGACTCTGGCTTCAAAATTTTTCCTCTAATATCCATGGCTCCTTACCTTTCTCCAACTTGAGGATCACTTCTGGTTTAGAAATGCAATATCCTGTGAATGAGAATTATATTACCTCTGACAAACTGGGTGGGTTTCCCTGAAGGAGGAAGACAGTATATCCCAAACAGTATACACACACACACACACACACACACACACCTCATTTAATCCTGTCATGAGGCAGAGGAAAATATTCTTTCTGTTATCCAAAAGGGATACATTGTCCTTGACCTCTAAATTTCAAACCTAATATTATATTTTACAAAATTTCCACAAGTTTCTATTGATAAGAAAGGACATGCATTCTGGCCTCCTACATGGGAAACAATTCCTACCTACCTACTGAGACAAGGTGGCTGTAGTTCTCCAGCATCACATTCCTGTACAGGGTCCTCTGAGCAGGGTCCAGATGCTGCCACTCCTCTTGAGTGAAGCCCATAGTCACATCCCTAAATGACACTGATCCCTGGAAAATCACAGTTCTGCTCAGTCTGACACGATAAGAATCAGCTGATGTGAGAAAAGATGTTTAGGGACTAATTCTTACCATTTTTGTTGTTGAAAATTAAATAGAAAATGTTATAAAGGGCCTCTATGATATATGTTGTTTTATGTTACACACTGTGGGTAAGAAATCATAGCAGAAATATCCTGTTGGTGCATTAATTACTTAATGCAAAAGTATTTAGTACCCACATGTGCCTAGAGCTTTCTTAGTTTCAGAGTATTCCAATTTGAATACAAGAGTCTTCCTTGTAACAGAGGAACATTATCTCCTCATAAGGAAACATACATACAGAGACATATCTACCACAGGACTTAAAGGACTCACACCACAGATATGTGCAACACAGATGGATCATAAAAGTGTCCTGTGCAAATTCATGTGAGAGTGTGTCAACATATTAGACTTCACTGAGATGATAAAACTTTAGTTCCTTTGCAAACATATAACAAAAACTTAAGAAAAGGTTAAAAACCTGAAAAAATATGTGGCAAGTCAATGGAATTGCTTAACAGGTTAAGAGCATGTCTTACCTGTGATGAGATAATGGTTGCAGAGGCACGGGAGATGAGGGAGACTAGGAAATACTTTTGGCTTTAATCCTGTTAGTGTTCTCCAGATATTTATCACTCATCTAATCCATAAAAATGTTTAGCAACTAATAGTTTTGTTTATATTTATTTATAAAGTAAATAAAATACAATCCACATATAAGGAAAGCTTAATTTTGTTCTTATTTTTTAGATAAATATATAAATAGGCATGCTGATAGTTTCCTCCCATGCCCTAAAGGACTGGCAGTATATGACATAAATACAATTATCATGCACACTTCCTTTAGGCCATAGGCTCCCTGCTCCCCCGACTCCAAGTCATTGATGCAAATAGCAGAAGATGGTGAACTGAAAATACACACCTGAATCCCTGTAACATAATTCAGTTTTCACTCAGGAAGCAATGCCACCAAAGTAGAGTGGAGACTGCTGGAGAGCAGCATTAGAGGTAAGTTGTCTATATTAAGGGGCAGCAGTGGAGATGTGAAAGAGGGAATTCACTAAGCAAAGGAAGAGAGGAAGGGCTACTTCCAGAGGGCCTGTATAGGGGCCTTAGAAGGTCTGGAAATTAGTACCAGGAGGTTGGGTGTTGGGGGAGGTAAGGGTGCAGAGTGACAATAAGACACATGCAGGCCATGCAGCTCTTGGAATGTCTTCATGTCATGCAAGTGAGCATGTCCAGTGGAAGGTTACAGAGATGATTCTGAAGCTTGGGAGAGACCTAAGGTCTGGAGGTCAAGACCAGCCTGGCCAACGTGGTGAAACCCCATCTCTACTAAAGATACAAAAAATAGCCATGCGTGGCAGTGGATGCCTGTAATCCCATCTACTCAGGAGGCTGAGGCAGGAGAATCTCTTGAATCCGGGAGGTGGAGGTTGCAGTGAGCCAAGATCGTACCACTGAACTCCAGCCTGGGTAACAGCGTGAGACTCCATCTCAAAAAAATATATATGTCAGAGAAAAAAAAAACAGCATTCCAAAATTAAATGTTAATATTTGCCTAACTGTGAAAACACAACAAATACTCTGTGAACACTACTACAAAACAAAATAGGCCAGGTGTGGTGGCTCATGCCTGTAATCCCAGTACTTTGGTAGGCCAAGGCGGGAGGATCACGAGGTCAGGAGTTCAAGACCAGCCTGGTCAACATGGTGAAACCCCTTCTTTACTAAAAATACAAAAATTAGTCAGGCGTGGTGGCAGGTGCCTGTAATCCCAGCTACTCAGGAGGCTGAGACAGGAGAATCACTTGAAAATCCAGGAGGCAGATGTTGCAGTGAGCCAAGATCGCACCACTGTACTCCAGCCTGGGCAAAAAGAGTGAAACTCTGTCAAAAAAAAAAAAAAAAAAAAGAAAGAAAAAGAAAGAAAAAAAGAAAACAAAATGGATGTAAAATGCAGAATTGTACAAATCTAAATGTATAAAATTGCACAAATTATCACAAAATAAAAACTGGAAGAAGAGATAATAAAAGAATAGTTTGTAAATCTAGGAGATAAATTCCATTCTATAATGAATTCCAGAAGAAAAAAAAGCTAAAGAGAGACTTTTTTCGGGGGGAAATGAGGGCAATCAAGAGCACTGTGTACTTTATAGCCCATTTATGCCTGAGGTTACAATTTTTTTTAATTTTTGCAATCAGACCTTCAAATGACCTTAAGCAGTAGGATATAAATAACTCCCGCATGCTTAGCGTTCCAATAATGGCACACTAGCCATAAATAGGTTAGGGAATTCAGAATGCCAAGCACATACTCAGGACAGGAGAAGCTTGGCAAAGACCTGAAAAGACCATAAGGTTTTACTTCTGGCTAATCTCTATGCTCAGTTCAAGCAAGCAGTGAAGACTAAGATGAAGTTCTAAATGGACCAGGCTATGTGTTTAAAAAGTGCCCCAGGACAGAGCCAATTTGCAAATAATAAGAAAGGGGTTTTGTTGTTGTTTTTTTTTTAGTTTTTTGTTTTTCTTTTTCTTTTTCTTTTTTGTTTGGTGGTGGTTGTTTGAAACCTGGCCTTCCAGGAAAAATGCCTGTTAAAACACTACCTGAACACAAGCTAAAGAGAGAGACCACACATAAGACTGCAAAAAAAAGTTTGAAAAATTCATAAAAACAAATGGATACTGAAGACTTCAGTAATTAAGAACAGCAAAGTCTAGAGAAGAATGAGAAAGTGATTTCTAAAGTTACCAAATTATAATATTATAATACCCAGTTTCAACAGGAACAAGAAAATCACAAAGCATACAAAGAAACTGGAAGTGTTCTCCAATCAAAGGAAAAATAGAAATTGACAGATATATCCCAGAGGCAAACCAAACATAACACTTCTTAAACAAAGACTTTAAATCAACTGTCTTAAATATGCTCAAAAGCTAAAAGAAAACATACGAGTACCAGAGAGAACCATGAAACAACTTACAAACCAAATATCAATAAAGAGATTGAAATTATAAAAAAGCACCAAATAGACATTCTAAAACTAAAAAGTACCATAATTGAAATAATGAATTCACCAGAGGAGTTCAACAGCAGATTTGGGAATGCCAAAAAGAATCTGTGAATTTAAGTATAAGACTATTGAAATTATCAAGTTTGAGAATCAGAGCAAAAAAGAATTAAGAAAAATAAACGGAACCCAAAAGACCTATGGGACACCATCAAGCTGACCAGCAAAAACATTATGGGAAATGTAGAAGAATAGAAGAAAGAGAAGGAAATAGAGTATTTGCAGAAAAGCCAAAATTAAACTTCATAAATTTGGTGAAAGACACAAATCTACACATCCAGGAAGCACAGTAAACTCAAAATAAACTCAAATACATCCACCAAGACATGTTATAAGCAAACAGTCAGAAAAAAAAAAAAAATGACAGAGAATCAAATGCAAAGGAGAAGCAATTTGTCATATGCAAAAGAACCTCAAAAAGGTCATCAGCAGAAACCTTGGAGGTTAGAAGTCACTGGATTGATATATTCAAAGTGCTGAAAGAAAAAGCTGTCAGCTGAGAATTCTATGCATGGCAAACATGCCTGTCAATAATGAGGACATTCCCAGATGAACACAAACTAAGGGAGTATGTTTTTACTAGATCTACTCTTCAAGGAATGCTGACGGGAATGCTTTGGTTTGAAATGTGATTCACGACAAACAAGGGAACTGTTAAAAGATTATAAGCCAAGTTTTCATCTGGATTTGGTGTTAAAAGAGAAATTAGGATTAAATAAATAAGAAAAATGGCAGAGATTGGCAGAGTGGATAAATTTCTTCAAATAATGCATACAAAAATGTAATTAGAATGAATAAGATCGAGTATTTGATAGTACAACAGGGTGACTATAGTCAACAATATTTTTTATTATATTTTAAGTTCTGGGGTACAGTTGCAGACCATGCAGGTTTGTTACATAGGTATACATGTGCCATGGTGGTTTGCTGCACCCATCAACCCATCACCTACATAAGGTATTTCTCCTAATGTTATCTCTCCCCTACGCCACCACCCTCCAACAGGCCCTGGTGTGAGATGTTCCCCTCCCTGTGTCCATGTGTTCTCATTGTCCAACTCCTACTTATGAGTGAGACATGCCATGTTTGGTTTTCTGTTCTTGTGTTATTTTGCTGAGAATGACGGTTTCCACCTTCATCCATGTCCTGGCAAAGGACATGAACTCATCCTTTTTTATGGCTGCATAGTATTCCATGGTGTATATGTACCACATTTCTTTATCCAGTCTATCATTGTTGGGCATTTACGTTTGTTCCAAGTCTTTGCTATTGTGAATAGTGCCACAAAAAACATACATATGCAAGTGTCTTTACAGTAGAATGATTTATAATCCTTTGGGTATATACCTAGTGATGGGATTGCTGGGTCAAATGGTATTTCTGGTTCTAGATCCTTGAGGAATCACCACACTGTCTTCCACAATGATTGAACTAATTTACACTCCCACCAACAGTATAAAATCGTTCCTATTTCTCCACATCCTCTCCAGCATCTGTTGTTTCCTGACTTTTTAATGCTTACCATTCTAAATGATGTGAGGTGGTATCTCATTGTGGTTTTGATTTGACTTTCTCTAATGACCAGTGACAATGAGCTTTTTTTCATATGTTTGTTGGCCACATAAATGTCTTCTTTTGTGAAGTATTTGTTCATATCCTTCACCCACTTTTTGATGGGGTTGTTTTCTTCTTGTAAATTTGTTTAAGTTCTTTGTAGATTCTGGGTATTAACCCTATGTCAGATGGATAGATCGCACAAAGTTTCTCTCGTTCTGTAGGTTGCCTGTTCACTCTGATGATTGTTTCTTTTGCTGTGCAGAAGCTCTTTAGTTTAATTAGATCCCATTTGTCAATTTTGGCTCTTGTTGCCATTGCTTTTGGTGTTTTAGTCATGAAGTCTTTGCCCACGCCTATGTCCTGAATGGTATTGCCTAGGTTTTCTTCTAGGGTTTTTATGGTTTTAGGTCTTACATTTAAGTCTTTAATCCATCTTGAGTTAATTTTTGTATCCAGTGTATGGAAAGGGTCCAGTTTCAGTTTTCTGCATATGGCTAGCCAGTTTTCCCAACACAATTTATTAAATAGGGAATCCATTTCCCATTGCTTGTTTTTGTCAGGTCTGTCAAAGAGCAAATGGTTGTAGACGTGTGGTGTTATTTCTGAGGCCTCTGTTCTGTTCCATTGATCTATATATCTGTTTTGGTACCAGTACCATGCTGTTTTGGTTACTGTAGCATTGTAGTATAGAAGTCAGGTAGTGTGATGCCTCCAGCTTTGTTCTTTTTGCTTAGAATTGTCTTGGCTATCTGGGCTCTTTTTTGGTTCCATATGAAATTTAAAGTAGTTTTTTCTAATCCTGTGAAGGATGTTAATGGTAACTTGATGGGGATAGCATTGAACCTATACATTACTTTGCAGTATACCCATTTTCATGATACTGATTCTTCCTATCCATAAGCATGGAATGTTTTTCCATTTGTTTGTGTCCTCTCTTATTTCCTTAAGCAGTGGTTTGTAGTTCTCCTTGAAGAGGTCCTTCACATCCCATGTAAGTTGTATTTCAAGGTATTTAATTTTGTTTGTAGAAATTGTGAATGGGAGTTCACTCATGATTTGGCTCTCTGTTTGTCTATTATTGGTGTATAGGAATGGTTGTGATTCTTGCAGAATGATTTTGTATCCTGAGACTTTTCTGAAGTTGCTTATCAGCTTTAGGAGATTTTCGGCTGATACAATGGAGTTTTCTAAATATACAATCATGTCATCTGCAAACAGAGACAATTTGACTTCTCTTTTCCTATCTGAATACCCTTTATTTCTTTCTCTTGCCTGAATGCCCTGGCCAGAACTTCCAATATTACATTGAATAGGAGTGGTAAGAGAGAGCATCCTTGTCTTGTGCTGGTTTTCAAAGGGAATGCTTCCAGTTTTTGCCCATTCAGTATATTGGCTGTGGGGTTGTCATAAATACCTCTTATTATTTTGAGATACATTCCATCAATACCTAGTTTTTTGAGAGTTTTTAGCATGAAGCGGTGTTGAATTTTGTCAAAGGCCTTTTCTGCACCTATTGAGATAATCATGTGGTTTTTTTCATTGGTTCTGTGTATGTGATGGATTATGTTTATTGATTTGCCTATATTGAACCAGCCTTGCATCCCAGGGATGAAGCCGACTTGATTGTGGTGGATAAGCTTTTTGATGTGCTGCTGGATTTGGTTTGACAGTATTTTATTGAGGATTTTTGCATAGATGTTCATCAGGGATATTGGCCTGAAATTTTCTTTTTTTGTTGTGCCCCTTCAAGGTTTTGGTATCAGGACAATGCTGGCCTCATAAAATGAGTTAGAGAGGATTCCCTCTTTTTCTATTACTTGGAATAGTTTCAGAGGGAATGGTATCAGCTCCTCTTTGTACCTCTGGTAGTATCTGGCTGTGAATCCATCTGGTCCTAGACCTTTTTTTGGTTGGTAGGCTATTACTGCCTCAATTTCAGAACTTGTTATTGGTCTATTCAGGGATTTGACTTCTTCCTGCTTTAGACTTGGGAGGGTGTATGTGTCCAGGAATCTATCCATTTCTTCTAGATTTTCTAGTTTATTTGCATAGAGGTGTTTACAGTATTATCCGATGGTAGTTTGTATTTCTGTGGGATCAGTAGTGACAGCCCCTTTATCATTTTTTATTGCATCTATTTGATTCTTCTCTCTTTTCTTTATTCTTCTGGCTCTTCTATTTTGTTCTTTTCAAAAAACCAGCTCCTGGATTCATTGATTTTTTGAAGGGTTTTCATATCTCTATCTCCATCAGTTCTGCTCTGATCTTAGTTATTTCTTGTCTTCTGTTAGCTTTCGAATTTGTTTGCTCTTGCTTCTCTAGTTCTTTTAATTATGATGTTAGGGTATCTATTTTATCTAGTTCTTTTAATTATGATGTTAGGGTATCTATTTTACGTCCTTCCTGCTTTCTGTTGTGGGCATTTAGTGCTACAAATTTTCCTCTAGACACTACTTTAAATGTGTCCCAGAGATTCTGGTACGTTGTGTCTTTGTTCTCATTGGTTTCAAATAACTTCTTTATTTCTGCCTTAATTTCATTATTTACCCAGCAGTCATTCAGGAGCAGGTAGTTCAGTTTTCATGTAATTGTGCAGTTTTGAGTGAGATTCTTAATCCTGATTTCTAATTTGATTGCACTGTGTTCTGAGAGACTGTTATGATTTCCATTCTTTTGTATTTGCTGAGGAGTGTTTTACTTCCAATTATGTGGTCAATTTTAGAATAAATGTGTTGTAGTGCTGAGAATAATATACACTCTGTTGATTTGGGTGGGAGAGTTCTGTAGATGTCTATTAGGTCTGCTTGGTCCAGAGCTGAGTTAACGTTCTGAATATCCTTGTTAATTTTCTGTCTTGTTGAACTGTCTAATATTGACAGTGGGATGTTAAAGTCTCTCACTATTATTGTGTGGGAGTCTAAGTGTCTTTGTAGGTCTCTAAGACCTTGCTTTATGAATCTGGGTGCTCCTGTATTGAGTGCATATATATATAGGATAGTTAGCTCTTCTTGTTGCATTGATCCCTTTACCATTATGTAATGCCCTTCTTTGTCTCTTTTGATCTTCATTGATTTAAAGCCTGTTTTATCAGAGACTAAGATTGTAACCCCTGCTTTTTTTGCTTTCCATTTGCTTGGTAAATATTCCTCCATCCCTTTATTTTGATGTGTGTCTTTGCACATGAGATGGGTCTCCTGAATACAGCACACTGATGGGTGTTGACTCTTTATCCAATTTGCTAGTCTGTGTCATTTAATTGAAGCATTTAGCCCGTTTACATTTAAGATTAATATTGTTATATGTGAATTTGATCCTGTCATTATGATGCTAGCTGGTTATTCTGCCCATTAATTGATGCAGTTTTTTCATAGTGTCAATGGTCTTTACAATTTGGTATGTTGTTGCAGTGGCTGGCACTGGTTGTTCCTTTCCACGTTTAGTGCTTCCTTCAGGAACTCTTGTAAGGCAGGCCTGGTGGTGACAAAATCTCTCAGAATTTGCTTGTCTGTAAAGGATTTTATTTCTCCTTCGCTTCTGAAGCTTAATTTGGCTGGATATGAAATTCTGGGTTGAAAATTCTTTTCTTTAAGAATGTTCAATATTGGCACCCACTCTTTTCTGGCTTGTAGGGTTTCTGCAGGGAGATCTGCTGTTAGTCTGTTGGGCTTCCCTTTGTGGGTGACCTGACCTTTCTCTCTTGCTGCCCTTAAAATTTTTTCCTTCATTTCAACCTTGTTGAATCTGACGATTATGTGCCTTGGGGTTGCTCTTTTCAAGGAGTATCTTTGTGGTATTCTTTGTATTTCCTGAATTTGAATGTTGGCCTCTCTTGCTAGGTTGGGAAAGTTCTCCTCGCTAATATCCTGAAGGGTGTTTTCCAACTTGGTTCCATTCTCCCCGTCACTTTCAGGTACACCAATCAAACATAGATTTGGTCTTTTCACATAGTTCCATTTTTCTTGGAAGCTTTGTTCATTCCTTTTTGTTCTTTCTTCTGTAATCTTGTCTTCTCACTTTATTTCATTAATCTGATCTTCAATCTCTTATATCCTTTCTTCTGCTTGATCGAGTCAGCTGTTGATACTTGTGTATGCTTCACGAAGTTCTCATGCTGTGTTTTTCAGCTCTATCAGGTTATTTATGTTCTTCTCTAAACTGGTTATTCCAGTTAGCAATACATCTAATCTTTTTTCAATGTTCTTAGCTTCCTTGCATTGGGATACAACATGCTCCTTTAGCTTGGAGTAGTTAGTTATTACCCACCTTCTGAAGCCTACTTCTGTCAATTTGTCAAACTCATTCTCCATCCAGTTTTCTTCTCTTGCTGGCAAGGAGTTGCCATCCTTTGGAAGAGAAGAGGCATTCTGGTTTTTGGAATTTTCAGCCTTTTGCACTGGTTTCTCCCCATCTTCATGGATTTCCTTACCTTTGGTGTTTGATGTTGGTGACCTTCAGATGCAGTCTCTGAGTGGATGTCCTTTTTGTTGATGTTGATGTTATTCCTTTTTGTTTGTTAGTTTTCCTTCTAACAGTCAGGCCCCTCTGCTGCAGGTCTGCTGGAGTTTGCTGGAGTTCCACTCCAGACCCTGTTTGCTGGGTATCACCAGCGGAGGCTGCCAAACAGCAAAGATTGCTGCCTGTTCCTTCCTCTGGAAGCTTTGTCCCAGAGGGTCACCTGCCAGAGGCCAGCTGGAGCTCTCCTGTATGAGGTGTCTGTCGGCCCCTACTGGAAGGTGTCTCCCAGTCAGGAGACACGGGGGTCAGTGACCCATTTGAGGAGGCAGTCTGACCTTTAGCAGAGCTTGAATGCTGTGCTGGGAGATCTGCTGCTCTCTTCAGACCCATCAGGAAGGAACCTTTAAGTCTGCTGAAACTGTGCCCACAGCCACCCCTTCCCCCAGGTGCTCTACCCCAGGGAGATGGGGGTTTTATCTATAAGCCCCTGATGGGGGATGCTGCCTTTTTTGTCAGAGATGCCCTGCCCAGAGAGGAGGAATCTAGAGAGGCAGTCTCAGCCTTGCTGAGCTGTGTTGCGTTCCACCTAGTATGATCTTCCAGGCAGCTTTGTTTACACTGTGAGGGTAAAACTGCCTACTCAAGCCTCAGCAATGGCAGATGCCCCTCCTCCCACCAGGTTTGAGTATCCCACGTTGAGCTCAGACTGCTGGGCTGGCAGTGAGAATTTCAAGCCAGTGGATCTTAGCTTGCTGGGCTCCATGGGGGTAGAACATGCCGAGCCAGGCCACTGCCTCCCTGGCTTCAGCCCCCTTTCCAGGGGAGTGAATGGTTCTGTCTCACTGGTTTTCCAAGGCACCACTTGGGTATGAAAAAAAAAAAACTCCTGAAGCTAGCTTGGTGTCTGCCCAAACGGCCACTCAGTTTTGTGCTTGAAACCCAGGCCCTGGTGGCATAGGCACCAGAGGGAATCTCCTGGTCTGCAGGTTGTGAAGACTGTGTGAAAAGTGCAGTATCTGGGCCAGAGTGCACCATTCCTCATGGCTCAGTCCCTAATGGCTTCCCTTGGCTAGGAGAAGGAGTTTCCAGACCCGTTGCACTTTCTGGGTGAGACGATGCCCATCCTGCTTCAGCTCACCCTCCATGGGCTGCACTGACTGTCCCACCAGTCCCAGTGAGATGACCCAGGTACCTTAGTTGAAAATGCAGAAATCACCCACATTCTGCGTCAATCTCTCTGGGAGCTGCAGACCAGAGCTGTTCCTATTCGGCCATCTTGCCAGCAAATCCCAACAATAATTTATTGTACATTTTAAAATAATTGAGTATAATTTGATTGTAACACAAAGAAAGGATAAGTGCTGGAGGTGATGGATACCCCACTCACTCTGATGTGATTTTACACATTGTAGGCCTATATCAAAATATCTCATGTATATAAATCACATAAATATATATACTCACTATGTATCCATAAAAATTAAAAACAGAAAATAAGGGGAACAAAAGAAGAAGATCTAACCATAAGCTGTCTCCAAGAAACTCACTGTAGATCCAAAACCAGTAAGCTGAATGTGAAAGGATGAAGAAAGATATTTATGCAAATAATAACCAAAAGATTGCTGGGTAGGTACACTAATACCAGAAAAACAAAAAACAACAATAACAAAAAAAACAGACTTTACGTAAAAAACTGTTACAAGAGACAAAGAAGGACATTATACAACTGGAAAAGTGTTAATAAAAAAAATCAATTGCAAACATATGTGGATCAAAGAAAATAGAACCAAATATATAAAGCAAACACTGACAGATTTAAATGAAAAAATGCAGAGTTCGGTAATAATAGTTGGACACTTCATTGCTCTGCTTTCATTAATGGATAGAATATCCAGACAGAAGATCAGTAAGAAAACAGAGTATTTGAATAATGGTATAAGCCAAATAGGCCTAAGAGAAGTATGTGGACTACTCCACCTACCAATAGCAGAATATGCATTATTCTCAAGTGCAGAAGAAACATTCTACAGGGAAGCCCACAGATTAGGGCACAAAATAAATCTCAGTAAATTTAAAAAGACTGAAATAATAAAAAAAAAATTCTGACCATAATAGGATAAAGCTAGAAATCAGTAACAGAAAAAAAATTTTTAACATGGATATTAACGTTTAATGGATCAAATGAGAAAGCAAAAAGGAAATTTAAAAATACTTAGAAATGGGTGAAAAAGTAAAGAGACTGTATCACAACTTATGGGATGCAGCCAAGAGTATGCCTATAGGGAGATTTATAGCAATAAATGCCTATTTTCAAAAAGAAAGAAATCAATAACTTTACACCTTCAGCAACTAGCAAAGAAGGATCAAACTAAACCCAAAGCTAGCAGAAGGAAGGATATAATACATATTAGAGCAAAGATAAGTGAACAGAAAATAGAAAACTACAAAGAACCAAAAAATCCAAAAGCTGATTCCTTAAATAGAACAAAATTCATAAGCTTTTAGCTAGTTTGAGTAAAGAAAAAAAATACAAAGAACTAAAATCAGCAATGAAAGTAACATGACAAAAAAATGGGTTATAAGAGAATACTATGAACAACTGTACACTAATAAATTAAGTAACTCAATGAAATAGACACATTTCCTAAAAGCACACACATTACTAAAACTGACTCAAGAAGAAACAGAAAATCTCAACATACTTATAACAAGTAAAGAGATATATCAGTAATTTTTTTAAAAACTGCCCAAGGGCAAAAAATCCAGGGTAAGATGGCTTCACTGGTCAATTCTATCAAATTAAAGAAGTAATACTAATCTTCCTCAAACATTTCCAAAAATTAGAAGAGAATACTTCCTAACTAATTCCCATGAGTTTTATAATGTCAGCCAGCATTATCTTGATACCAAAGCCAAAAAAAGACTTCACAGGAAAATAAAATTACAGGCTAATATCCCTTATGAATACAGATGCAAAAAATTATCAATAAAATACTAGCAAACCAAATTTGGCAGCATATTAAAAACATTACATACTATGACCAAGTTGGATCTATCCCAGGAATGCAAGAGTGGTTCGATATAAGAAAATTAATCAGTGTAAGACACCGCATTAATAAAACAAATGAATAAATACATGATCATATCAATGATGCAGGAAAAAAATACAAAACCCAATACCATTCAAGGATAATAAAACTCAGAAAACAGAGGAAAGGAAGCAAAGTTCCTCAACATAATAAAGCACATATATAAAAAACTCACAGGTAACATACTCCACAGTGAGAGACTGAAATATTCCCCACTAAGATCATGAACAGACAAAGGATAGTGCTTTCACCACTGCAATTCAACACTGTATTAAAAGTTCTAGCCAGAGCAAATAGGCAAGAAAAAGAAATAAAAGACATTCAAATTGAAAGGCAGAAGTAAAACTACTCTATTTGCAGATAACATTATTTAGCAAATAATCCACAAAAAATCTATGAGCTAACAAATGGTTTTTGCGAAGTTGCAGAGTACAAAATCAACACATAACAGTTAGGTTTTCTGTAAAAAAAATACTCCAACAATGAACCATCCAAAAGGAAATTCAGAAAATAATCCCATTTATGGTAGTATCCAGTAGAATAAAATATTTAGTGTTATGGTCTGAATGTTTGTGCCCTTCACAACTTCACATGTTGAAATCTAATACCATTGCAATAGTATGAAGAGGCATGGCCTTTAGGAGGTGATTAGGAAGCTCTGCCTTCCTTCATGAATGAGATAAGTGTCCTTATAACTTAATGGACAAAGTAGTGGCTTGACAACCTGGAGAGACAGGTTTAGATACTGTGCTGCCAATAAGCAGAAATTTTATCTTTGATAAGCTTACATAAAGTAATAATGTTTTTCCAAAAATAAGACTTAGTCAAATGGCCCCTTTTAACTTCTAAAATGTTTTAATACATCAAATCTGATCTGAATATTTAATATAGCAAGTATGGATAATTCCAGGAAGATGGTGATCTAAGGGATCAAATCAGAGCTGAGGAGACAGGTAGCACTGGCAGGTTTAAGAGATTAGATACAGGCCGGGCGCAGTGGCTCACGCCTGTAATCCCAAAACTTTGGGAGGCCAAGGCGGGCAGATCACCTAAGGTTGGGAGTTCGAGACCAGCCTGACCAACATGGAGAAACCCCATCTCTACGAAAAATACAAAAGTATCCAGGCATGGTGGCACATGCCTCTAATCCCAGCTACTTCGGAGGCTGAGGTAGGAGAATCACTTGAACCCAGAAGGTGGAGGTTGCAGTGAGCTGAGATCGTGCCATTGCACTCTGGCCTGGGCACCAACAGTGAAACTCCATCTCAAAAAAAAAAAAAGATTGGATACAAACAGGAAGGAGCAAATAAATATTGTGGATAATGACATAGCCTGGTTCCTCACTGTTGGAGAAAGAAGTTATAAAGATGGAAAACAGAAAGGCTATGGGGTTAAGATTGAAACTGGGAAATGTCTATGTAAACTCATTGTTTAAAAAATACGTATAGACAGACCAATACAAAAATAAGTGTACACATGTATTTCTGTGTGTGTGTATGTACACATACATACATATATTTCCTAACTCTGTCAATTGAGAGGGTCTGAGGCAGTGACAGCCTCTAGCAATGAGCACCCAGTTCTTGGTTTTTAAATTCCATCCTCCACTAGAAAGAACAACGTCCTTTGGAGAAATGGCTGATGGCAGAGGTAGTGCAGGAAAAGGACAAGATGGGCCAGGTATATCTGTTGTGCCACAGAGTAATTACTCAAAAATTGATGTGGGAAGCAGGCTGAAAATGGAATAGGTAACTCCAAAACTCCATCCCAAACTAAAGCAACAATTAAGCTGGAAAAACAAAAAAAACCCTCTCAGCATCAAGCTTTTCAGAATTCTCCAATCTAATTAAAAACCTAGTACACCCAGAACATTCCTGGTGTGGCTTGCTGATGCCTGTGCCAAAGTGGACAGTATGCACTTTGTTTTCAGAGAACTGTAGTTGTGTATTTTGATCTGTCTATGCGGGCTCTCTGAAGAAGTGGCTCACAGGCCTGTCTTTGTTTTGCCTGCCTTGGAACTTTCTCAGGGCTAGTCTTCCAGGAAGTGCTAGTTGAAAACATTTAAAGGCAATTATCTGGCCTCAGCAGCCAGATGAGAAAAGCAGCAGATGGAATGATAAAACTGGGAGTGGAAAAACTGGGAAGGAAATACATGGGGGCCGGGGTGGGGATAAGGGGTCTGAAAAGCTCCTGCATAAACCAGGCAATTGAGGTCATGTGCAAGGCCAGGGCAATATGCACGCTCAAAAAAATCCTGAGAGGAACCTAAGCTTTCAGTCTGGTTGACCTTCAGGCTCAGTGTAAGCAGGAAGTGAAGTTTTACACACAGATGTAAATGGCCTGGCAAACCATTACAAGAGCACCCTAAAACAGGGCCAATATGCGAAGACCAGAAGAGTTTTTTGTTTTGTTTTGGCTTTGGGCATTTAAAGAAATCTCTGTCAGATCACAAACTGACCACTAAACTAACAGAACAGAGGTTTCAGTGACCACGTACAACAAAGAACTTTACAAAAATAGTTTTGAAAAGTCACAAAATAAACAAACAATGCAAAATAAACAGCAACAACAAATTCTGGGGAAAAGAATCTGATTTCTAGAATTAACACATTTTAATATTCAAAATGTTCAGTTTTCAATGAAAAATTATGAGGAATGCAAAGAAGATAATATGACCCACGGACACACAGAAAAAAGAAATGAATAAAACCAGTCCTCAAAGACACCTTTGTTATTGGTCTTACTAGATAAAGAATTTAAATCAACTGTTCTAAATGTGCGCAAACAGCTAAATGAAACCAGACAAAGAACTAACAGAAACCAGGTGAACGATGCCATGCCAAATACGAAATATTAATATACAGAACAAAATTACAAAAATGTAATTAGGACTGTCTGGAGCTGACAAGTACAAAAAATAATTTTTTTAAAAATCAGTGAAAGGATTTAATAACAGAATGGAGCTCAAAGAGAACAAAGAATCAGCAAAATTGAAGACACTAATGGAGATTACTCATTCTGTGGAGCAGAGAAAAAGAATGGTGAAAAATGGACAGTGCCTAAGAGATCCATGAGACAACATCAAGCATACCAACAAGTTAATAAGAAGAGTTGCTGATGAAGAGAAGAAAAGGGAACCAAAAAATATCTGAAGAAATAATGTCTGAAGACCTTCCAAATTGATGAAAGACATGAATTTCTATGTCCAGGACACTCAGAAACTATAATTAGGATAAGCTCAAAGAACTTCAAACTGAGAGAAATAATAAATTGTCACAAAACAAAGAATCTCGAAAGTAGCAAGAGATAAGGGACTAACCATGTACAAAGGATCTGAAATAAGATTAACAGCCAGCCTTTTATTAGGAACCATGAAGGCCAGAGGCAGTAGGATAATGGCACCTTTCAAGTGCCAAAAGAAAACAAAATATCAAAAATTCTACATTTGGCAAAACTGCCTTTCAAAAATGAAGGAGAAATGAAAACATTCCTAGATCAACAGAATCTGAGAGAATTTATTAGTACTAGATCTGTCCTACAAGAAATGCAAAAGGAAGTCCTTAAGGTTGAAACAAAAGGACATTAGACAGTAACTCCAATCCAAACACACAAAAAAATTCAAATGGTAAAATAACTACTGTAAGTAAATGCAAAAGCCAGTCTTATTGTATTCTTGGCTTTTATGTTCTCTCTTTTTTCTATACGATTTAAAAGACAAATACATAAAACAATAATTATAAATCTATGGTAATGTGCACACTATTTATGAAGGCATAACATGTGACAATAAGAAGACAAAGGACAGGGACAAAGCTGTATAGGAGCAGAGTTTTTATATAATATTAAGGCTTAGTTAGTATTAATGCAAGCTAGACTGTTATAAATTCAATATGCTAATTGCAATTCCAAGTATTAACACCAGGTAAATAATGACTACAAAGAAATACAAAAGGAATTAAAATGACACAGTAGAAAAAAACGAACACAAAAGAAGGCATACACAGAAAAACTGAAAACAAAAAAGATGTAATATGTATGGAAAACAAATAGCAAAATGGCATAAGTCCTTTCTCAGTTTATCATTTACTCTAAATGTAAATAAACTAAACTCCCAACTAAAAGACAGAAATTGGCAAAATAGGCTGGGCACAGTGGCTCACACCTGTAATCCCAGCACTTTGGGAGGCCAAGGCAGGCAGATCACGAGGTCAGGAGTTTGAGACCAGCCTGACCAATACGGTGAAACCCTGTCTCTACTAAAAAAAAAAAAAAAAAAAAAAAAATACAAAAATTAGACAGGTGTAGTGGTGTGCACCTGTAATCCCAGCTACTCAGGAGGCTGAGGCAGAAGAACTGCCTGAACACTGGAGGCAGAGGTTGCAGAGAGTTAAGATCGCACCACTGCACTCCAGCCTGGGTGACACAGTAAGACTCTGTCTCAAAAATAAAATAAAATAAAAAAATAAAAATAAATTGGCAAAATAAATACAAATATATGATCCAGGTACATATTGTCTACAAGACACTCTCTTTAGATACAAACACACAACACAATAGGTTGAAATTGAAGTGACAGAAGAGGATAGTAAACTAAAAAATGCCAGGATGGCTATACTGAGACAAAAGAGAGTTTAAATCAAAAATTGTTACAAGAGAAAAACACTACATATTAATTAAAAAAGAAAGTCAAGTCTACAAAAGAGACATAGTAACAGAAAGAGAAATAAATCATCCTGAAGTTTACATGGAATTTCAAGGGATCTCAACTAGCCAAAATAATCTTGAAAAGCCATGCATGTATGGTAAAATGATTTTCAACAAAGTTGTCAAGAACAGTCAATAGGGAAAGGACAGTTTTTCTAACAAATAATGTTGGTAAAACTGGATAGCCACAAGCAAAACAAAACAAAAACAAAAAAATTAACTCAAAATGAATCAAAGACCTAAATCTAAGAACTAAAGTTACAAAACTCATGGCAGAACACATAGGAGAATGGATTCGTGTGGCAATGTTTTCTTGGCTATAATATCAAAAACCACAGGCAACAAAAGTAAAAATAAATTGGACTACATCAAACTTAAAAATTGTGCATCAAAGGACACAGTTAACTGAATGAAAAGACAACCAACACAACAGGAGGAAATATTTGCAATTCATGTATCTGATGAGGAATTAATATAAAAAATATATAAAGAACCCCTACAACTCAAAACAAACAAAATAACCTGATTCAAAGATGGACAAAGGACTTGAAGAGACATTTCTCCATAAAAGATATATAAATGGTCAGCAAGCTTATGAAAATATGCTCAACATCACTTATCATTAGGGAAATATAAATCAAAACCACAGTGAAAAATTACCATACACCCATTACAATGGCTGCTATCAAAACAACAAAAGAAAATAACGAGTGTTGGCAAGGATATGGAGAAATCAGAATCCTGTACACTGAGGATGGGACTGTAAAATGGTGCACCTTCTGTAGAAAACAGGTCGGTGTTTCCTCAAGAAATTAAAAATAGAATTACCATAGGTTCTATCCATACCACTTCTGAGTATATAACCAAAATAACTGAAAGAAGGATCTCAAAGAATAGTTGTACCCCATGTTCACAGTAGCATTATACACAACAGTTAAAAGGAGGAAGGAACCCAAATGTCCACT
This sequence comes from Pongo abelii, assembly GCF_028885655.2. Taxonomy (NCBI): domain Eukaryota; kingdom Metazoa; phylum Chordata; class Mammalia; order Primates; family Hominidae; genus Pongo; species Pongo abelii. The sequence goes on from NC_071993.2 coordinate 47,629,349, forward strand.
GACAGATGAATGAATAAACAAAACATGGGTACAATGAAATATCATTCAACATTAGAAAGGAGATAAATTCTGACACATGCTACAACACTGAGGAAGCTTGAGGACATTATGCTAGGTGAAATAAGCCAGTCACAATAAGACAAATACTGTATGATTTCACTTATATGAGATATAGCAAAAATAGTGAAACTCATAGAAACAGAAAGTAGGATGGTGGTTGCCAGGGGCAAGGAGGAGGGGAAAATGGGGAGTTATTGTTTAATGGGTAGAGAATTTCAATTTCCCACAATGAAAAAGTTCTGGTGATTAGATGTACAATATGAATATACTTAACACTGCTTCTGAACTGTACATCCAAAAATAGTTAAGATTGCTAAAACACAAAACTAACAATAAATAAAGATGCCTGCTTTGGCCACATATATTCAACATTGTACTAAAAATTCCAGCCAGAGCAATTAGGCTAAGTAAATAAATAAATAAACCCAAATTGGAAAGAAAGAAAGAAAATAGTTTTGTTTGCAGATGACATGATCTTATATGCAGAAAATACTAAAGAATCCACAAAGAAACTACCAGAAGTAGGAAACAAATTCAGCAAAATTACAAGATACAAGATCAACACTCAAAAATTAGTTGTGTACTCATTACAATGAGCAGTCAAAAAGCAAATTAACAATTCCACTTACAATAGCATTGAAACAAAAGAAATTTTAGGCTTGTGGGACATCACAGTCTCTACTGCAACCAGTCAACTCTGCCCTTGTAGTGTGAAAGTACCCACAGGCTATACATAAATACATGAGTATGGCTGAGTCCCGATAAAACTTTATAGACACTGAAGTCTGAATTTCATATAATTTACAATAGCATTTAAATGAAAAACTATTTAATAAATTTAAGCAAGGATATGCAACACTTGTACACTGAAAACTACAAAACATTAATGAAGGAGAGAAGATCTAGGGGAAAAAAATCTTATGTTCATTGATTATTAGATTTAATATTAAGATAACACTCCCCAAAGTGTTATCACCCACTCTAATACATACCCAATGCAATACTTATCGAAAACTCAACATACTTTTTTGCAGAAATAGAAAAGCTAACTAAAAATTCCTATGGATTGCAAAGCACCCTGCTGTGGAAAACTGTCGGTTTCACAATAAATTAAATGTAAAATTACCATATCACCCAGCAATTTCACTCATAGATGTATACCCATAACAATTGAAAGCATGTATTCAAACAAATATTTGTACATGAATGCTCGTAGGAGCACTATCCACAACAGCGAAACACAGGATGACCCCCAATGTCCATCAACAGATGAATGGATAAACAAAAGGTGGTATATCCATATAATAGAATATTGTTCCATCATAAAAAGGGACAAAGTACTGATATACAGCTACAACATAAATGGGTCTTGAAAACATTATTCTAAGTGAGAGATCAGACACAAATTGTATGATTCCATTCATATGCCATATCCAAAATAGGCAAATCTATAAAGACAGAAAGGAGATTATTGGTTGCTAGCGGCTGGGAGCAGAGAGGGGAAAAGGGAGCAACTCCTTATTAAGTTACAATACTGCTTATTAAGGGTGCTGTTTCCTTTTGGTGTGATGAAAATATTCCAGAAATAAATGGTGGTTATGGTTGTACAACATTGTGAATGTACTAAAGTCATTGAATTCTATACTTTAAAATGGCTTGTGAATTTCATGTGATGTGTGTTTTACCATAATTATTTTTTTTAGGTAGAATCCCTCGAAAGTTATTGCAAATATTCCATTTCTGCCCAGTCTCTAAGGCTGTCACAAAGCCTGCCACATCCTAACAACCCATGATCACCCTAGCCTACCAGGACTGTTTCTTTAAAAAACCATGAGTCCTAATGCTACACAATTCATTGGATTTTTTTTTTTTTTTTTTTTTTTGAGATGGAGTCTCACTCTGTTGCCCAGGCTGGAGTGCAGTGGCACGATCTTGGCTCACTGCAACCTCCAACTCCCAGGTTCAAGTGATACTCCTGCCTCAGCCTCCTGACTAGCTGGGATTACAGGCACGTGCCACCATGCCCAGCTAATTTTTGTAATTTTAGTAGAGACAGGGTTTCACCATGTTGGTCAGGCTGGTCTCGAACTCCTGACCTCATGATCCACCCGCCTCGGCCTTCCAAAGTGCTGGGATTACAGGCATGAGCCAATGTGCCCAGCCTATTTGAATTTTTTAATCATATACTTTCTTTTGTGATCTCTTAAGTTTTCCCCTGGACTGTACATGAATTATTCACTTTGTTGTACTACTTTTTTATGTAACTGCAAGACTGTCATCGGAAGTTTCACAATGTTACCTAATAAAGCCCACTGATAAACTGTTTTATGTTCCAGTTTCACAACTGTAAGATCACAAGATCTGCATTCACCTATATGACATTTTTGTCTTACTCTTCATCAACCCTCTATCAGAAATCAGCAAACATTTTCTGTAAAGGGTCACACAGTAAATATTTTAGGCTTGTGGGCCATTACAGTCTCTGCTGCAACCAGTCAACTCTGCCTTTGTAGTGTGAAAGTACCAACAGACAATACCTAAATACGTGAGTATAGCTGAGTCCCAATAAAACTTCATAGACAGTGAAGTCTGAATTTCACATAATTTCCAAGCAAAATAATACTCTTGGTTTTTTTCCCTCAGCCACCTAAAAATATAAAAACCAAACTTCATTTGTGGACCATAAAAAATCAGACAGTAGGCTGCATTTGACCCATGAACTGTAATGTGACCTCTCCTCTATATTTTCCGGGATGTTATTTCTACTTTCATATGAATGTATAGACATTTTTTAAACCTCAATAATTACTTTTAAGCAAAACTGTGAAAAAATAAACAACTTACCTGGGATGTGATCATCTTCCACTAGTGTTGGCAGAGCAGAGAAAGCCGACAGGGGGTAGCTGAGAAATAAGAAAAGATCAAGAGAAATGTCACTTGCCTAAAAATGTCCACTTCCCAGCTGGCAAAACATCTCTAAAAGGGAGATACTCACACGTCCATGCATGACTCTGGCATGGTTATGTACTGCTTGGACACATTAGTTTTCAAATGTAAAAACGTTTGGTTTTCTACTGACTTATAAACAACTTATGCTGTACTCTAACCGAGTATACAAACCAATATATTAAACTAATTAAGCAAGTTAGGAAAAGCCAAAGAATGGAACATAATACTTTCATTAAAACTGATGCTAAACAAAAATACTCAGGTTTTAATCTTTATTATAAACCAGAGACTCCCAACAAGGTTTTGAAAAAAGTGATGTGGTATTTTTCAGCCCAGTTTTTTTTGTTTGCTTTTTTGAGACAGAGTCCTGCCCTGTCACCCAGGCTGGAGTGCAATGGCACGATCTTGGCTCACTGCAACCTTTGCCTCCTGTGTTCAGGTGATTCTCCTGCCTCAGCCTCCCAAGTAGCTGGGACTACAGGTGCACACCACCACATCTGGCTAATTTTTTGTATTTTTAGTAAAGACGGGGTTTCACCATGTTGGCCAGGCTGGTCTCGAACTCCTGACCTCATGATCTGCCGGCCTCAGCCTCCCAAAGTGCTGGGATTACAGGCGTGAGCCACTGCGCCAGGCAGAGCCCAGTTTTTTTGGAAGGAAAACGAACTTGCTCTAACTTGGTTTCAGGTTCTCAAAACCATCTTTGGATTTTAAAAAGCAAACGGATTTTTACTTACTCTGTTGTCAATGCAGCAAACACCCGCCTGAGTCCTCAAGCGACTCAGTGTCTGTTCTTGACTCTGCCACAACAAAATGTGTCAATGTCAACAGTCACTTAACATGTTAAGCTTGTTTCCTGTCCACTCCACCCCATCCCACCTTTTAAATAAAGCCAAAATAGATAACTTACAGACCTTTCTTGCGGCTGCACCTCTGATTCTGTAAGATCAAGATGGGGGCATCCGTACATCTCTAGTTGTGCTGCAATGCGCCAGCAGCTCAACATCTAGAACGAGCGAGTAACGAATCCAGGCATGGAGGGTGCTGTCCTCCACTTGGCTGCTAAGCTCGGCCCTCCGCATGATGCCTTCACAACTCCCCAAGAAGCGGTGCTGTCTGCTCCTTCGGCCTTGCCCTCCTCTGCCGCCACATCTGAATGGGCACAAAGCTCCCACCATCACCCAGCCTGTGGGAGTCTGGACAGGACACAAATCGAACCTCTGCTCCTCCCACCCATGCTCTAGATCTCTAATGACGTCTCGGCCCAACTGGTCTGGTGTCCTCCTCGGAGGGCCCCTGCACCCTCACCGCCCCCACCTTCCCTTCTCACCCCACAACAGAAGTTTTGCTCCAAGACAGCTGGGCCTAAGCCCTTCAGTTCGAATCCTCATCCAAGACTGAAAGCTCCTACATCTTCCTGTCACTTGAGCCACAAGCTGGACCGTCTGGAAATGCCCACTGCTACTAGGGACACAGGCGAGGCCGGAAAGTGCGGGAGGGCCCGGGGTGCCTCCCTCCACGTGCGCGGCCTCACAGGTCAGTGGAAACAAGAAATCCCCCAATCCACAGCCATGATCACTTCAAAATACTTCCTGAAGGCGTCAGGCCATGAAGCTGCGACCTGCGAGGACATAGCAAGCGGGGTGACGCTGGGCAGAGGCTGGGTATGGAGTCCGCACCCGCAGGGTCCCTCCCCGCCCCGCGGGTGCTATCCGCCACCCCGCTTGCCTCTGCGTGGCAGTGACAATGCGGGGATGCCGACTACAGGTGGTTGGAAGGAGACAGCGAGATTCTGAGGGGAAAGAATAAGGAGAGAAGCACGCATCTTTTGGGCAGAAGGCCCGTTTCCGCGCGGTCCTGCCGAGGCCTCCGGGCATCCTTCATCTCAGGGAAGAGAAAATCCAACCTCACTTGTCACAGGCGCGGGACCTGCGTTTCCTTCTGGAGCAGAAGAACCAGGGCAGGATTAGGACCCAGGCCAGGCGGCAAAGCTGCTCCCTCTCTCCCACCTCCAGGCCAAGCAGCACCTCCAGTCCACCCTCGCTCCAGCCCTCCCGTACTCTACCCTCCGCATCCTCTGCCCCCAGGCAGGGAGATGCCGGGAGCCCTCCCTTCCAGGCTGCACCGGAGAAAAACAAACTTGGAGCCACACCGCGCACATGCGCAGAAGGCCCGAAGCAGCTCCCGCGACTGGGGCCAAAAAGTGCACACTACATTTCCCACAAGTCCTCGCGCCGCTCCCTTAGAAAGTGCAAGCCACATTTCCCACAAGCCTTCGTGCCACTCCCTGAGAAAGTGAAGACTACATTTCCCAAAGGCCCTCGTGCCGCTCCTTTAAAAAATGGCATGAGATTTCAGCCACATTGGGTAGTTAGTTCCCAGAGGCACAGAGTGCAGTACTGCAGTTTTATTCGTTAGCTGAAATAAATTATGAGTATTTAAATTACACAGGTTTCTTATGAATTACATCTCCCTGATGATTTGGCTGTCCTCAACACTTCCTTTTTTGGCAGAATTCAGGAGTGGAATTTCTCCAGACATGGTCGGTTCCTGCGGCCCCGCTGCGCTGCCTCAGCACTACCTCCACTTGTGCCTGTGGCTCCACTTGCTTGGTTCTGGTCCACCGGACGCTCACCGTGAGAAAACACGCTGGACATGAGCATTACCAGCCTGTACACTGTTGTAAAGGTAACTCGGAATTGCTCTTCAAATTTTATTTGTTAAACCACATAATACCATCTTTCATGGCAAACCTGCATTTTCCATTCTTCAGGAGTATGTTGGATCTCTTGATCACAATAACTTTTTAAAATGTTCACTGACAGAGGTAACACAGGAGTGGAAATCCAAAAACCGTAGGTTCTCACTTATAAGTGGGAGCTAAGCTATGAGTACACAGAGGCCTACAGAGTGATAAAATGGACTTTAGAGACTCAGAAGGGGGCTGGTGGGAAGGAGGCGGGAGATTTAAAAAACTACACATGGCCAGGTGAGGTGGCTCACGCCTGTAATCTCAGCACTTCGGGAGGCGGAGGCGGGAGTCAGGAGTTCAAGACCAGCCTAGCCAACACGGTGAAACCACGTCTCTACTAAAAATACAAAATTAGCTGGGCGTGGTGGCACACACCTGCAGTCCCAGCTATTTGGGAGGCTGAGGCAGGGGAATTGCTTGAACCCGAGAGGTGGAGGTTGCAGTGAGCCGAAATCGTGTCATTGCTCTCCAGCCTGGGCAACAAGAGCGAAACTCAGTCTCAAAAAACAAAACAAAACAGAAAACTGCACATTAGGTACAGTGTACACTACTCAGGTGACAGGTGCACTAAGATCTCAAAATTCACCATTTTATAATTCATCCATAACCAAAAACCAATTGTACTCCAACAGCTATTGAAGTTTAAGTTAAAAATAAAATAAATGTCCACTGACCAAAACAGAAGCATTTTTCTCCATTTCTATTCCTTTTTTTTTTTTTTTGAGATGGAGTCTCGCTCTGTCACCCAGGCTGGAGTGCAGTGGCACAGTCTCAACTCCCTGCAACCTCTGCCTCCTGGGTTCAAGCGAATCTTCTGCCTCAGTATCCCGAGTAGCTGGGACTACAGACGTGCACCACCAAGCCTGCTAATTTTTTTGTATTTTTAGTAGAAACGGGGTTTCACCATGTTGGCCAGAATGGTCTCGATCTCTTGACCCCGTGATCCGCCCGCCTTGGCCTCCCAAAGTGCTGGGATTACAGGCGTGAGCCACCGTGCCCGACTTCTATTCCCTTCTTTACCACCACTGATGATAATCCCACTTGTTCCCATGCTGGAAAAGCATTTAGTACCGTACCATCCACGTAAAAGAATCAGATTATTCAAGGGATGAGATGTATTTCAGAAGACATCATGGCAAGTACAGATACTTGAAGTATCACTTCAAGTCACAATTTATTTTCCTGCTCATAATTTTTTTTTCTTTTTCTTTTTTTTTTTGAGGGAGTCTCGCTGTCACACAGGCTGGAGTGCAGTAGCATGATCTTGGCTCACTGCAACCTCCACCTCCTGGGTTCAAGCGATTCTCCTGCCTCAGCGTCCCAAGTAGCTGGTACTACAGGCTTGTACAACCACACCCGGCTAATTTTTGTAAGTTTACTAGAGACGGGGCTTCACTATGTTGGCCAGGCTGGTTTTGAACTCCTGACCTCGTGATCTGCCTGCCTTGGCCTCCCAAAGTGCTGGGATTACAGGCATGAGCCACGGCACCCGGCCTAATGTTTTTCCATTTTAAGAACAGTCTTGACACTTGTGAATATTCCATTTTTTTTTTTTTAGACTGGGTCTCATTCTGTCTCCCAGGCTGGAGTGCAGTGGCATGATCTCGGGTCACCGCAACCTCTGCCTCCTAGATTCAAATGATTCTCCTGCCTCAGCCTCCCCAGTAGCTGGGATTACAGGCACATGTCACCACGTCTGGGTAATTTTTCATATTTTTAGTAGAGACAAGGTTTCACCATATTGACCAGGCTGGTCTCGAATTCCTGACCTCAAGTGATCTACCCGCCTCAGCCTCCCAAAGTGCTGGGATTACAGGTGTGAGCCACCTCACCCGGCCTCCATTATTGGTTTAATGATTCAGGTTCCATTATGTCATGGATTATTTCAGTAACATTGTTTGCTCTTTCAATTTGCATAATCCTATCCCTAAAGAGATTGAAAACTATGAACATGCCACTCCCAGGCTCCTTGGGACTTGACACATCCTCCTGGGATCACCTCAGAGGGGACTGACTGTGCCGGCACCATGGAGGTAGTGCTGATCTTTCTATGCAGCCTGTTGGCCCACATTGTCCTGGCCGGTGCAGTTGAGAGGGAGAAGGAAATTGACCCTTTTCGTTATGACTACCAGACCCTGAGGATTAGGGGGTTGGTATGTGCTGTGGTCCTCTTCTCCATTGGGATCCTCCTTATCCTAGGTTGCAGATGCAAGTGCAGTTTCAATCAGAAGTCCGGGACCCCAGGAGAGGAAGAAGCCCAGGTGGAGAACCTCATCACTGCAAATGCAACAAAGCTCCAGAAAGCAGAGAGCTGAATGAAGTGCAGCCCTCCAGTGGGAAGCCTCTGGAACCTGAAGGCAGCTGCTTGAACTTTTAGATGCAAATGTTGATGCTTAAGAAAACAGCCACCTCAGCAACAAATCTTTCCCCAAGAGAAGCCAATAACTTGTGTGTCCCCCCACGCCCTTCCCTGTCCCTTCTAAACACCATTCCTCCACCTGATGATCCAACTAATCTCCTGCCTCACCACTGCAGCCTGCAGGCTCCTCCAACTCCTGTGATGTGTCTGTGTGTGTGTTTGCTGACTGTAGTGTTCATGGCTACTTGTTCATGGTTATTACTGTTAGTGAACTGTGGATTCACTTTCCTGGGCAGAGGCTGAGCCATGTGGCCATCTGCTCCTCTCTGCCCCCCATCACCTCTCACTCTTGGGAGTCTGCTTTTTTCCCTGGAGAGTCTAGCTCCTTCCCTTTAGAGCATGGGCAGGAGTCTCCAGTTGTCTTGGGACCTGGGAAGGTTTGCACCACTTTCATCATCTTTCTTTATGGAGTCTCTTCACTCCTTTTACAAGAACCTCGCTTCCTTATCCCACTCCAACCCCAGTCTGTTCTGAAGATCAGCAATTAGAGATACAAAGCAAAGCAAGGAGTTTGTGAGCCCAGAATTGCCTTCAGGAGGCTATTATACCCTTCCATGGTTATTTTTCTCCCTGGGGAAGCGCCAGGGAGCTCCGTCTGCCCTGCCCTTCACATAGCACCCAGGGATTCCAGGCTCAGGGCTGCTGCTTTTTTTCTTTTTCTTTCAGAGTCCCACTCTGTCACCCAAACCAGAATGCAGTGGCACGATCTCAGCTCACTGCATCCTGGGTTCAAGGGATTCTCATGCCTGGGTCTCCCGAGTAGCTGGGATTATAGGCACGCAGCACCACACCCAGCTAATTTTTGTATTTTTAGTAGAGATGGGGTTTTCCCTGGCCTCAAGCAATCCACCTACCTTGGCCTCCCAAAATTCTGGGATTACAGGTGTCAGCCACCATGCCCAGCCCAGGCCCAGGGCTTCTAATCTGCCCTTGGGGAATGTAGCCGTTACATATCTTATCAGCAATAACCACAGGGGCTCTGGTACCCCACCCATCTCCAACCTTCCTGCTTCCAATACTTCAACCTACAGCCCAGTTTTTATGGACACAGGCTTCCATCCTTGAAGTTGAGTCTCCAGCAGGTGATGACTGAAAGATTCCCATTCTGTTGCCGCCAGCACACTGGAACGGACAGAGGGAGAGTAAGGGGCCTTTGCTTCTCTGCCCATGTCCCCTTGGTCAGCAAACTCCCGCATCCTTTGTGCTGCCTGTCAGTGGTCAGAGAGGTGAATGAGGTAGGTTAGAGACCCAGTAGGCTCCATGCAGTGCTGCTGCAGAGGGTACAGGAAGAGGTCAAAGGTCATAATGACAGCGGGAGCTCAAACGAGATCCCGCCCTTCCTGTCCTCCATGTGCCTGTGGAAATCAACCAACCGAGCCTCTGTGCCAGACTGCTGTTTTCTGTATCATGATCTGTCTGAACAACAGAAAAAAGGAATAAAATATTTGTTTCCTAGTGAAAAAAAACCATGAACAAAAAACAAGTAAACTTCAATCAATGGATTATTTTTAAAGTAAACAAAAATTTTGGAATCTTTTCTTGAGAATTAAAATATTATTTCAAGACTTTACATAAACTAACAACTTTCTCAACTGTGTTAGTTACAGGAGCCAATGAGTTTCTAACTACAAAGGAAATGAAGAATATCGAATGCCAAAAAAAAAACAAACAATCCTTTAATCACTCAATTCTAATAGTATAAATGCTGAAGTAAGAGAACAATTTTATGACAGTTACTTCAATGAAAATGCAAAGAACATCAGATGCTATTTGGACCTCATGATGCAGAATGTGGGCAGGACGGCCCACAACTTGGAATCATTCATGCTGTACTTCAGCTTGGACCAAGCATGTCTGTGCCTTTATGCAGACATCAACCACAATTTGTATTTGTGTTATCACCACCAAAAGCAGTTCAGAAGCAAAGGGAAAATATCTTCTGCCTTGAGATTACTTGTATCCATGGCTCTGCTGTAAATAGGTGAGGCATTTAGATCATTGATAATCTCTGTGATCATAGTGAGGCTATTACTTTTGTTGTTGTTGCAGTAGATTTCATTCTGGCTCTTCAAAATTTGATTGCATCTTTGGAATCAGAAAATACTTCTAGCAGTAGTACTTTCAAATTGTCATTTGAGCTGAAAGACTGCTGCTGTTATATAGTGTGGCAGATAGTTACAACTTCCACTGCAATTACTATATCTCAATCTGAATTCTTTTCATTTTTTTTTTTTTTTGAGACAGTCTCCCTCTGTCGCCCAGGTGACACCATCATGCAGTGGTGCAATCTCAGTTCACTGCAACCTCCACCTCCCAGGTTCAAGCAATTCTCTTGCCTCAGCCTCCCGAGTAGCTGGAATTACAGGTGCTCGCCACCATGCCATGCTAATTTTTTGTAATTTTAGTAGAGACAAGGTTTCACCATGATGCCTAGGCTGGTCTTGAACTACTGAGCTCAGGCAATCCACCCACCTAGGCCTCCCAAAGTGCAAGGATTAAAAGTGTGAGTCAACGCACCTGGCCTTGAATTATTTTTAATAAAAAAATTTGTTTACCACTTTATATAGTATTAGTTGAGGAAATCATACATCTTCCATGTTTAGCTGTTACTATGTGCTGGTGCCTTTCTCTATTTTTGCATACTGCACAAAAAGCTTCAAAAGGAATCTTTCCTCATTTAATAAATCTCTGCTTTTCAAACAATTCATCACAAAGTTTATGCTTGAAATTTGGTATTTGGCATTCAAATGTACACAAATAAAAATAGATAATAGCAACCATCACAAAAATTGAGCTGAGTGAATTTGATAATCTCACAGCTGCCTTAGTGTGTCTGTCACTCATAAGTCTGAACTCAGAACTAACATCAAACAGGGGTTGAACCATTGAAAGCATTACAAACTTGCAAACTAATAATCAATTGAAGTGGCCGGGCATGGTGGCTCACACCTGTAATCCCAGCATTTTGGAAGGCTGAGGCTGGCGGATCACAAGGTCAGGAGATTGAGACCATCCTGGCCAACACGGTGACACTCTGTCTGTACTAAAAAAAATACAAAAATTAGCTGGACGTGGTGTCACGTGCTTGTAACCCTAGCTACTCTGGAGGCTGAGGCAGGAGAATCACTTGAACCTGAGAGCTGGAGGTTGCAGTGAGCCAAAATTGCGCCACTGCACTCCAGCCTGGCGACAGAGTGAGATTCCTTCTCAAAAAAAAAAAAAATCAATTGAAGTAGAGTTGCCATTGAAGTGGCCTGAGATGGCTATCCTATCCTTGGCTGGTATCTGGGAATGTGAATTTTGGGAAGGTTTGGGTACCTGGATTTCAGAAGGGTTCCCTCCACCCTCACTGATCAAATGGCTCACTGTACCTAAACAATATGGTTTCTGTGGAACACCTGCTTTTTTTCTGGGAATCTGGATCTTGACTTGTGCACAATAGACAGTGTCTACATGAGCAGCCCCCCAATAAAAAGCCCAGGCACCGAGTCTCTAAGGAGCTTCTGTGACAACATTTTGCATTTGTTGTCACAGCATGTTGCTGGAGGAATTCAGCACATCCTATGTGGCTCCACTAGGAGAGGATGCTTGGAAGCTGGTACCAGGTTTCCTCTGGACATGGCCCTGTGACCTCTCTCCTTTGCTGACCTTGCTGTAATAAGTTGTAGCCATACTGTGACTGTATGCCAAGTCCTGTCAGTCCTCCTAGCAATTTGTTTAGCCCAGAAGTGTTCTTGGGAATCCCCAATACAGTTGGCATCAGAAGCAAATTTTTTTTAATTCTGACTCTGTCACCCAGGCTGGAGTGCAGTGGCACAATCATAGCTCACTGCAGCCTTGAGCTCCTGGGCACGAGTGATCCTCCTGCCTCAGCTGGGACTACAGGTATGTATCCTCCTGAATAGCTGGGACTACAAGCACGTGCCACCATCCCGGGCTCTTTTTTTTTTTTTCTGAAAAGATGGGGTCTTGCTATGCTGCCCAGGTTATCTTGAGCTCCTGGCCTCAAGTGATCCTCCTGCCTCAGCCTCTCTATGTGCTGAGATTACAGGTGTGAGTCATTGCACCTCGCCCAGAGGTGGAATTTGCTAGAACAACCCTGATTCACTAAGATTTGGCTCCATCACTGTTTGGGAAAAGGAAGAATGAAGGGGAACGGTGATAAGCCTTTTATAACTGGGTGTCTATCGATCCCTCCATGGTTTGAGAGCAGCAGCTGAACTGCCACCTGCTATTAGAAGCCACAGTGACCTTTGGGGTTAGAAATGGATCCAACCCTGGCTTCTTTGAGCTGTGCTGGATGAAGTGAGGGAGAAAATATACATCTGGGGATTGGCTTTGTTTTTTGTTCTCTTCTCCAGGTAGGAGGAAAAAAAAAACCAACAGTGACAAATTATAAAGGTGAGTGTTAGGTGACCACAAAAATGTTAGAAGTTCTCAGGGCTAGAGCAAAGCTGGGGTGGGAGGGTGGGAGGGTGGGGAGGGCACCAAGACTTCATCCAGTCTCTTCTTCAGCCCAGCTGCTGCCCTGTTGCAAGAGCTGCCTCCTTCTTTGCCACCCCCTGTACCATCCCCCATCTGCTTTCCAACCTGAATCTTTCCCACAGCAGTAATGCTAACCTAACTGCAACTGCTGGATTTACTGCTGTGGATTTAGTTTGCAAAAGAAAAAAAAAAAGTTTAATGGCTTTGTGTTTTGTGGCTATTACATCTAGATGTATTAATATTATAAAATTGATATAAAATGTTAAATGCTTACAATTTCATAAATTCTAGAGGGAACATACTTATTAGGAATAGCTGCAGAGGAAAGTGCGTGTGACACAACTTCCTTGCTTTTTGCAGCTAGTGGGCAGCTTGGAATTTAAATTCTCAATACTGGAAATAGAACAAGTCCCCAAAATTAACAATTTTTGCTATAGTTTTTGCCTATTGGAGCCACTGGAAAAAAGGAGACAATATGAAGAGAGGCAATCTTGAGCTAGAGATAGGCTTTGGAATTTACCAAGCAGTTTTTCATCTCTAATGAGCTCTTGTAAGATCATATAGCTGACCCTCAGAAGCTGATGATTTTCTGGCCCCATGTGTATAGTTTTGAGTTGGTCAGCTTGGACTCTAAGGTGAATAATGTAAAAAGGGCCCACCAAAGCCTTGCTTGTCACTTGGCTAAGAACACAGCTGTCTGACCCTGCAGCATCTCAGTCTCCAGTTACTGGAAGAACATATATTAGATGTTGGGGAAACTATAAGGCTACAGGGTGACGCTGCATGTTGGCAGGGAGAATTGTTCAAGGTAGAAACTGTGGGGAACAAAGAGAGAGATTCTCATCTGTGTAGCTGCTGCTACGTGCTAATTTGGAGGTAAGAAAACTGTTAAGGAATAAAAAAGCCAAGACCTCTGTCCTCACAGGTCTTTCAGGCTAGAAGGGAAACTGGCCACCATACAAATGGTATACAACTGCATTAGTACTTAAGAGGTCTGATTTATTGCTTTGAAACACAAGTGCAGGATGTTTAAGGTTTATCAGCAGCCTTTCCCTTGTGGAAATTGTAAACTAAAAATGAAATCCTAAGCCCCCACCAACTGAAGGACACTCCCCTTAGCCAAGGGGACCCCAGAAAAATCTTACAACTGAGTTCCTGGCCATGATGAGATGGGAGGTCAGACATGTCTCGTTATACCCTCTCATGTTTGTGGTTTAGACACAGCAACTGACCAGCATTAATGTTAAAATAGAGATCATAAGACTGGCAGAGCGGATTTTTGTGGCAATGAGATACCAAATTATAAACAAGACCTAAGGCCATGCCAGGCAAGGGTTAGGTCAAGCACTCTAAACTTAAACATTAACTATGGTCTAACTGCCACAAGTTTTTCTTTTTTCTCTAGCAGCTAAATAAACACTGGTCTTGACATAAGCAAAATAAAAACAATTGTAGCTCATCACCAGACACTAATTGGCTCCCAACTCCTGTCCCAAGCACCGTAACTACAGCTTTGATTAGACAAGAGATTGATTTCAGTAACTTTCTCCTGATAAGAAGACCACCCACCATGAACTGGTTCTGGCTGGGTTTACAGAGATTGCACACTTGAGTGCCTTCATGTCCTGTAAAGACCTTTTGACTGATAGGGCCTAATTATAAAACATTCAAATGTTAGGTCTCCATCCCAAAGTGAACACGGGTCATATGTTACATGCATGTTGGTTCAACACATGTGCATCAGGACCACCTTCATGCATATTCATAGCTCCTCCTGTAACCTGTTGAAGATGTATGTTTAGCTAACTTGTCCAGCATAATGCTCCTACCCCAACCTATAGTCCTTCAAAGTGCCTGTCCCTGGTCCCTGGTTTTAGCCAGAGGCATTCTTCTCAGCCTGTTGCAGGCTGTAACCCCTTATAAGAAATAAAGCTTCCTCTCCATTCCAAATAGTTAAATCTTGTGAATTTTTTTTGTTTTGTTTTGTTTTTTTTAAGATGGAGTTTCACTCTTGTCACCCAGGCTGGAATGCAATGGCACGATCTTGTGTCACTGCAACCTCTGCCTCCCAGGTTCAAGCAATTCTCTTGCCTCAGCCTCCTGAGTAGCTGGGACTACAGGCACCTGTCACCATGCCCGGCTAATTTTTGTATTTTTAGTAGAGGTGGGGTTTCACCATGTTGGCCAGGCTGGTCTCGAAATCCTGACTTCAGGTGATCCATCTGTCTCCACCTCCCAAAGTGCTGGGATTACAGCTGTAAGCCACCACACCTGACCTAAATCTTGTGATTTTTAAATTCAACAGTCAATTAAATGGTTCCTTGATAGAGAAACATTTATGGCAGACATTAGCTTTTTTTGCCCCATAACGCTTCAGTAAGTTTCCCTGAATATTTGCATTTACTTGTCAATCAACTCACAGGGACTGAGGCAGAAGTAAAACCCACAATTACCTTACCCCTGGCCTATGTGACAAAGTAACAAATCTTTTATCACATATTTGAGAGGCATCTCTGCTACCAAGAACTTTTTTTTAACCTTTTATTTTAGGTTCAGGGGGATATGTGCAGGTTTTTATGCAGGTAAACTCGTATCACAGGGGTTTGTTGTACAGATTATTTCATCACCCAGGTACTAGGCCTAGTACCCAATAATTATTTTTTCTGATCCTCTCCCTGCTCCTACCCCACCCTCACGTAGGCCCAGTGTCTGCTGTTCCCCTTTGTGTCCATGAGTTCTCATTATTTAGCTACCACTTATAAGTGAGACTGGGCGATTGCTGACCTGTATCTCTCTTGGGTGGATCTCCCAGGACATAAGCAAAAGACCTTTGGCCACAACCACTACCAAAGTCCCTTTTTCTGCTGCCTCCAAGTTGGGGAGGAAACGTAAGCCCTAAGATCACCCCAGAGCTGTGGTGGGAAGCCCAGGAGAGAAAAAAACCTGAGTAGTTTTAAACTAGAATATGCATGTGGCTTTTTAAAGATGTTTGCAATTTTTTTGCTACTCTCCCCTTGAGATTTGGGGGTCTATGCCCACCCTTACCAGACTGGACACTAGTGCTCACTTGTCACTGACACATGACGTAAAAGTCATGCTGTGTAACTTCCAAAGTTATGTTTAAAAAGCCCATGAGCATCTGCCTGGTTCACTCCGGTCACTCACCTATGGTGCCCTTGATCACCAAGTCAGAGCTCTGAATGTCCTGAGACTGCTCTGCTACCTGGAATCCCAGGGTACCTGGGAGGTCTCCTATAGGTCCTGCAGTCAAGCCCCATGTCCTCTGCAGACATGTGAGTGAAGTCACCTCCAGATGATGCCAACCGTTTGCTGTGGATTCAACTTCGGCCAATGAGTCTTCTCTGCAGTCCCCAAACACCAATAAGCAGCAATAAGCCATCTTTTCTGTTTCTTCCTAGCCCTGTGAACCATGAACAAAATAAAATGTTTGTTTCATGCATTATTTTATGGTGGTGGTTCTTTCTTTTAAAAAAATTCACAGTAAAAGCACCAAGAATAACACACTTGTAGGACATTCACAAGGCACAAAATAACATACATTGAAATCTAGGTTTCCTTCTTTCCCTCTTCCACAGCCTATCAGCTTCTGCCTCTGGAAGTAACAATGGTTAAGTTTCTGCACATCTTTCCAGATTTATTAATTAAACAATCATATAGCACTGACACTGTGAGGAAGCTTTTTAAGGGCTTTGCTTATATTTATTCATTTACTCTTCACTCACTGTGGACACTCAGGTGGCAGTAGGAAGGAAAGTATTTTGCTCAACCAAATGAAAGTCTGATCTGCTCTTTGAATGCTGTTCCTTCAGCTAATTCTATTTTCTTCATATATTACCAAATCTTTTTTATTTTCTCCCCTAATTGAGCATTCAGAGGTGTGACTCTGTTTTCTAGTTTTTCTTATGTTTCACCACTAAATGTTAAATTTCAGATGAGACAGGCAGTGATGAAATTCCTGTCACTGGACATATCTATGTATGTTTATGATGGTGCCTTACACATACACATTTTTCTATCTAGCGATTAACCATTAAAACTCTATACTCAGAGTGAGGAAACATTACATGTTCCTTCCCAAACCCTGTCAACTACCCCGTCAATTAAATAATCCCTGAAAAAATGGCAACATCTATATTAATGCAATTTTTATATCTCATCAGTGACACATTTGATAAAATAGTTCTAGAAACTTGTAATGAATCAGCAGTGATGGAAATTTGTACTGAACTATTTCATATCTAAAAGGGTATCTACTTTGTTTCAGACATGACAACTCTCTCATGTTTATTTTAGAATTTTCCATTGTTGCCTGTTTAAAGGGCTTGTCAATTCCCTTCCCTTTCCTAATTCTCATGACCAGATCATAAGAATGTGTGTGATCAGGCTGATTGATGTGCCACAACACATATTTAATCCTGGAATTTAGGGTTATCAGAAGTCTCCATTTAAAAAAGTATTATATGCTTTCAAACAACCCATTGTTGAACATATAGGGCTTCATTTTTCTTAATATCTCAGTGAATAGCCAGCCTTTTATGCATACATGAATAGAGGATCTCTCAATAAATTCAAAGAGATTCAGAAATAAGTAGATAAACTTAGCTGCATAGAGAGAAAAAGTAGGTAATATACATAAGTGATAAAAGAAGGCTTTATATAATTACTTTTTCAAACTAAATTTATAATAGTGCTTTTTAAACTAAATGTGGAACAAATTTTAAATTATTTAATCTAGAAATGTCCAGTGATTTAGGAACAGTAGAAATGGGTGAGGAGGGCATTTCAACTCAAGCAAGGAACTCCTTTTATTCTCAACACGTTAGCTTTTTCCCTCTTCACTCTAAAATGTTCACTATCAAATATATTTGAGAGGTCTTTTTTCCTCATTTAACATTTATTTCATGCACAGAGAACAATACTGTGGGTCTGAGATTCAGTTTTTGAAATGCAACATATACTCTAAGTGACCCATTTACACATGTCAAAATAGCAGCAGTTGGACCCCGTAATGTGGCATGTATTCATTTCAAAATTCTACAGTGACCTATCACTGTGATCATGTGATGAAGCGTATCTTGCCTTCCATTCTAACCATCACTCTGTGAGCTTCGAGGTTCAAGTTTGACAGTATTTGTCAATTTCGGAATGTCATACAACGAATGCTCAAATGGGGAATTTTATGTACTGTTGCTGAGATATGTTCACTTTCATCTTCTGATCGTGGTTTCTTCAAGTAGGCCAGTTCACTTGTACTCAAAATATCTTCCTCATTTTTTTGTTTCCCCCACTCCAATTCATCTATGGATTTATGAACATGTTTTATAGTATGATTACTGATTTGTATTTTTGATTCTTCCACCAAGCATTTTGTCTTAAATATTTTCCTACATTTAGAAAAATGTACTGTTTCCCCACACCACTTTTGTACACAGTGTTTCATAGGATACAGAAAAAACACAACCACACTGCCTTCATCAGATGAGGAGAATCTTGATACCAAATACAGTATGAGACATTCCATGAAAGGGAAATTATAGACCAAAGTCTTTTGAGTATAAAAGTCAAAATCTGAAACCAAATATTAGAGTGGTCTAAATCTGGAGATTTTTAGGAAAAGAAACTGAAATTTCATGGTGGGAACCATAATTTTGTTTAGTTTAGAGGTTTTGAGGGATTGTTTTAAAGAAAAATTTAAAAGATAAATAACATTAAATGGATATAAAAGTTATAAAATAAAAAATATAAAGTTATAAAAATTAAAATAAAAATATATTAATATATTACTATAAAATTGTAAAAATATTATAAAAGGATACAAAATTCTTTTGCTGTCAAGATTGATTGGGATTAGATTTGTTTAAAACGTCTTATTAAAATTAGCCATAATATTAAAAATACAGGCGGGGGCAGTGTCTCACGCCTGTAATCCCAGAACTTTGGGAGGCCGATGCGGGCAGATCACCAGGTCAGGAGAAGGAGACCATCCTGGCTAACAAAATGAAACCTCGTCTCTACTAAAAATATAAACATTAGCCGGGCATGGTGGCGGGCGCCTGTAGTTCTGTCTCAAAAAAATAAAAACAAATAAATAAATAAAAACATTAAAAATACACTAATATCCACCTGAATTTTTTTTAAAAAAATAAGTGTAAGATTTGTTCCCCATCGAACTTAACAAAAAGAGTATGTATTCCCGTGTGCCAGAGTGCCAGGTCACCACATACTATTATATTGGGTTTGCATATTTGATGATGTGTCACTACCAGGATGCCATCCGGGTCTTTGCCAATATCCTCCTCTATATCCAGAGGACCAAGTGCATGTTCCAGGGGACCACATACAAGTATGAGATGATTAACAAGCAGAATGAGCAGATGCATGCGCTGCTGGCCATTGCCCTCACAGTGTACCCCATGAGTATCGATGAGAGCATTCACCTCCAGCTGCAGAAGAAATACAGGGACAAGATGCTGCGCATGCAGAAAGGTGACCCATAAGTCTATGAAGAACTTTTCAGTTACTTCTGCCCCAAGTTCCTGTCGCTTGTAGTGCTCAACTATGATAATGTGCACCCCAACTACCACAAAGAGCCCTTCCTGCAGCAGCTGAAGGTGTTTTCTGATGAAATACAGCAGCAGGCCCAGCTTTCAACCATCCACAGCTTCCTCAAGCTCTACACCACCATGCCTGTGGCCAAGCTGGCTGGCTGCCTGGACCTCACAGAGCAGGAGTTCAGGATCCAGCTTCTTGTCTTCAAACACAAGATGAAGAACCTGGTGTGGACCAGTGGCATCTCAATCCTGCATGGTGAATTTCAGTCAGCCTCAGAGGTTGACTTCTACATTGATAAGGACATGATCCACATTGCGGACACCAAGGTCTCCAGGCACTATGGGGATTTCTTCATCCGTCGGATCCACAAATTGGAGGAGCTTAATCGAACCCTGAAGAAGATGGGACAGAGACCCTGATGACATTCACACACATTATTCAGCAACCTGTTTTGATATAATTACAGGCAGGAAGTGTTTTTGCTACCATGAAAGCTTTACCTAGCTCAGCCATCAGCCTGTCAACTCAGTTAACAAGTTAAGGACCGAAGTGTTTCAAGTGGATATCAGTAAAGGATCTTTGGAGCCAGAAAAAAAAAAAAAAGATTTGTTCTCAATGAGATTACACACAGTAATAATTTGTAATTCTCAAATCTGTTTTTTTAAAACTTCTGAGATTTGTATCTCAGAAGTTCAACGTTTACTATTTTTTTTACACATTATTTACAGATCACACCTCATTACCCTTTGTTTCTTTTCCCCTTCAAAAGGTAAATCTTTTTACTTGGCTAGAATGGTAACTTTGTACTTCAGCTTTTCCATCAGCTCTTTTAACTTTTCACTCATATTCTATTTCTGCTGTTATAATACCAAAATATTGAACTCAAAGGTAAAAAAAAATTTTTTCTCAGGTGTAACATGATTTTTACTTTAAGACATATCTTTAAGACATATCTTAACTTTTTGATATGTCTGAATTGTTGCATGTAATCAGGAAACTTCCCATGCTATTAGGTTGGTGCACAAATAATTGTTTTTGCCATTACTTTCAATGGCAAAAACTGCAATTATTGCACAAACCTAATACTAGCAGCCATATATCCACCTGCTCAAGGTGCTAGTTTTCATGTTTACATTCCTCTATAATACAATGTTCACTCATGACCTTGAATACATTGTGCCTGTGTCTAATAAAATTCAAGTATCTTTTTCATCAGGTTTGACTTCCAAGTTATTTAAACAGACTTTATTTAGGCACTTCCCATCTCAAGTATGCCTTAGTCCAGGTTGTTCGGATAGTTGCTCAGATTAAGCCAGTGAGATGGTTGGGGTCACAGATTTAATTCATTAAGCCACTAAAGCATCAGCCCAGATAGCCATATTTTCAGTTAATTTCAATTAGCTGCTCATGAAGAGTTGGCCAGTTGAATGGAAGTTGATTCTTGGCACAGCCTTCAAGTAGCAATTGGTTTAAAATGTCCTGAGTTCTGAGCCAGCTTGGGGGCTGATACAGTTTGGATATGTGTCCCTGCCCAAATCTTATGGTGGATTGTAATCCTCAGTATTGGAGACAACCGGGTGAGAGGTGACTGGGTCACGAGAGTGTATGTCTCATAAATGGTTTAGCATCATCCCCTTGTTGCTGCTCTTGCAACAGTGAGATTTGGTTGTTTAAAAGTGTGCGACACCTCCTCCTACCTTGCTCCTGCTCTGGCCTTGTGATGTGCATGCTCCCACTTAGCCTTCTGTTACGATTCTAAGTTTCCTGAGGCCTCCCCAGAAGCCACGCAGATGTCTGTATCATGCTTCCTGTAAAGCTTTCAGAACCCTGAGCCAATTAAATCTCTTTTCTATATAAATTACCCAGTCTCAGGAAGTTGTTGTTGTTGTTGTTTTGTTTTGGGGGTTTTTTTGTTTGTTTTGAGACAGAGTCTCAGTCTGTCACCCAGGCTGGGGTGCAGTGGCGTGATCTCGGCTCACTACAACCTCCACCTTCTGGGTTCAAGCAATTCTCCTGCCTTGACCTACTGAGTAGCTGGGATTACAGACGCGTGCCACCATGCCCAGCTAATTTTTGTATTTTTAGTAGACACAGGGTTTCACCATGTTGGTCAGGCTGGGCTAGAACTTTTGACCTCGTGATCTGCCCACTTTGGCTTCCCAAAGTGCTGGGATTACAGGCATGAGCCACCGTGCCCAGCCAGGAATTTCTTTACAGCAATGTGAGAATGGCTTAGTACAGAAAATTGGTACCAAGGAGTGGGGCATTACTATAAAGGTACCTGAAAATGTGGAAGCACCTTTGGAACTGGGTAATGGGCAGAGGTTGAAAGAGTTTGGAGAACTTGGAAGAAGACAGGAAGATGAGGGAAAGTTTAGAACTACTTAGAAATTGGTTAAATGGTTGTGACCAAAATTCTGATAGTGATATGGAAAGCGAAGTCCAGGCTAATGAGGTCTCAGATGGAAATGAGGAACTTATTGGAAACTAGAGCAAAGGTCACGCATGTTATGCCTTAGCAAAGAGCTTGGCTGGATTCCATCCAAGTCCTAGGGATCTATGGAAGTTTAAACTTGAGAGTAATGTTCTAGAGTATCTGGCAAAAAAAATTTCTAAGCAACAAAGAGGTCAAGAAGTGGCATGGGCCAAGCATGGTGGCTCACACCAGTAATCCTAGCACTTTGAGAGGCCAAGGCAGGCAGATAGCTTGAGCCCAAGAGTTCAAGACTAGCCTGGGAAACATAGCAAAATCCCATCTCTGACTAAAAATATATAAAAAAAATACCTGACATGGTGGCATGAACCCATAGTCCCAGCTACTCAGGAGGCTGAGATGCGGCAATTACCTAAGCCTGGGAAGTCTAGGGTGCAGTGAGCCATGTTTATGCCATGGCACTTCAGCCTGGGTGACAGAGTGAGACCTTGTCTCAAAAACAAAACAAAACAAAACAAACAAAACAAAAAAAACTGGTGTGACTGCTTCTAAAAGCCTATGCTTGGATGTGGAAGCAAAGAAATAAGTTGGAACTTCTATTTAAAAGGTAATCAGCACATAAAATTTGGAAAATTTGCATCCTGCAGCCTGGCCATGTAGTAGGGGAAAAGAAAAACAAACAAAAAAAAACCAAAGCCCATCTTCAGAAGAACTCAAGTGGGCTGCTGAGTAACCACCTGCTAGAGAAATTTGATTTCTAATTTCTTCTTCTAAAAAGAAGGCAAGTGCTGATAGCCCAGACAATAAAAAGCCTTGAAGGCATTTTAGAGATCTCAGAGGCAGCCCAACCAAACACAGGATCAGAAGCCCAGGGAAGAATGGTTTTGGAAGCCAGGCCCAGGCCTGCACTGTCCTGCACATCCTCAGGAATCTGCTCCCTGCCTCTTGGCAACTCCAGATCCATCTGTGGCTTAAAGGGGCCCAAGGGTAGCTTGGGCTGCTGCTCTGACAAGTGTAAGTGATAAGCCTTGGTGGCTTCCACATGGTGTTAAGTCTGCTGGTGCACAGAATGCAAGAGTGAATGAGGCTTGGTACCTCTACCTAGATTTCATAGGATGTGTGGAAAAGCTTGGGTGTCCAGGCAGAAGCTTGCTGCAGGGGTGGAGCCCTCACAGAAAATCTCTACTAGGGTGGTGTAGAGGAAAAATGTGGGGTTGAAGCCCCTACACAGAGTCTGTACTGGGGCATTTGCTAGTGGAGCCACCATCCTCCAGACCCCAGAATGGTAGATCTACTGGCAGTTTGCACCATGCACATGGAAAAACTGCAAGCACCAAACTCCAGCCTATGAGAACAACTTTGGGGGCTGAACCTTGCAAAGCCACAGAGGCAGAGCTGCCCAAGACCTCAGGAGCCCATTGCTTGCACCAATGGCCTAGATGTGAGACATGGAGTCAAAGGAAATTATTATGGAGTTTTAAGATTTAATGATTGCACTGCTGGGTTTTGAATATGCATGGAGCCTGTAGCCCCTTTTTTTGGCCTATTTATCCCTTTTGGAATGGGGTTTGTAACCCAATGCTTGTACTCCTATTGTATTTTGGAAGTAACTCTAACTTGTTTTTTATTTTACAGGTGGAAGAGATTTACCTTGTCTCAGATGAGACTTTGGACTTCAGACTTTTGAGACAATGCTGGAATGGGCTAAGACTTTGGGAGACTGTTGGGAAGGCATAACTGTATTCTGAAATGTGAGAAGGACATGAGATTTGGGAGTGGCAAGGGGTGGAATAATATAGTTTGGGTGTGTGTCTTTTCCCAAATCTCATGTTAAATTGTCATCCCCAGTATTGGAGGTGGGGCCTGATGGGAGGTGATTGGCTCATGGGGGTAGTTTTCTCATGAATGGTTTAGCACCAGCCCCTTGATGTTGTCCTTGCAAAACTGAGTTCTCATGAGATCTGGTTGCATAAAAGTGTGGGGCATCTTACTCTCACTCTCTCTTGCTTCTGCTGCTGCTATATGGGATGCCTATTTCCCCTTCACGTTCCACCATGATTGGAAGATTCTGGAAGTCTCCCAAGACCAGATGCCACTATGCTCCCTCTATGTCCTGTAGAACCATGAACCAATTAAACCTCTTTTCTTTATGAATTACCCAGTTTCAAGTATTTCTTCATATCAATGCAAGGATGGACTAATACGGGGCCAAGCAGACCATGGTCCCTTAGGATGGTCAACTGATTATAAGGTGGCTTATACTGCAAGGTGAGGTCAGGGATTAAAACCTAGAAGTTGAAAGATTCTTTTTTTATTATTGTTTCACCTCTTCTTTTGACTTAGCCACCTCTTCTAGGGCATCAGATTCCTGAAGCAACTTTGGGGTAGGAGCAGTTGAGAAAGCAAGTGAAAATAGCTCTTTGTTCAGGGTTCAGAGAATTAGTTCAAGGTCTCTGGTCTTCAGAGACTTCAGTTCCCAGAAAACCAATTACCTTCTTGTGCCAGATCCATCACTCATCAGTGCTGTGACTCTGGGCAGACCACTTCAAATCTCTCCATTTCACTTCCCTGAGCTGTCAAATATGGGTTGTAGCCCCTGCTCTGCGCATTCCTCCAGGCTGGTGTAAGCATCACAAGAAATAACAGATATTCTTCATGAGCTGTAAAGCATCATACCCACGGAAAGAAGAAAATCCCATCTTCCACTCCCCTGGAGCCACCCACGTTTCTTCTCTGTATTCAACAACTACCAAAGTTCTGGCTTATTCTTCTAGACATATAATGATTGAACACTTTAGGTCACTTATGAATCGCCAGTCTTCTAAAGGCTTTACCTCCATTTCACCATTTTTAGCCTTATAACATAACATAGGCCATATTAACATTTCAATACCTCAGAACAGGGAACTGAGGCACAGAGAGGTCTCTATAACTTTGTCCGGTTTGTGCATCTTCTAAGTAGGACTTGAACCCACACCTTTATGCACCAGGCCCAGTGTTCTTGGTCACTCCAATATTTCTATATTGTCTCATCTCAATACAGGTATTTGCCTACATAGTCAGTCTGTTGGTTATGAGTGCAACTCACACTGCAGGTTCTTGTTAAAATCCAACTGAGATTCAGGGGGTTTTGCTATGCAGATGGTGAACAATGGGTCCAACATTTAAACTGTCAATAAATGATTACTCATTTCTCTATGGTCTGTGGCAGGAAGACGTCAAAAGCTTTTTTGACGTCTTTTTCATAGTACATTTCCCAGCATCTTGCCTCCAGGATATGACAGTAGATCTTGAGGGATCAAGAGAATCTACTGTCCACACCAAGCTGAGGAAGAGAATGCTCTGCCACTGGCCTCATAACTTAGTGCACCCCTGAAAGCAGTCAACTGAAAGTACTGTGGAAATTAAATTGTTAAGTTCATTCAAGGATAACAATTCTAGATTATTCAGCGTCGCATATTTCAGACAACTCTAAAATTGCTATGCTATATTCTTTATTTCATGTGTGCAAATTTAAGTTTATTAAGTCTATCACTAGTGCTACAACTACAGAAAATATATTTACAACTTCAAAATTGTTTCAGTCTTAATAGCACAGAATATCTCAACGTAGTATTTAGATATTTAGCTGCTTGTTAAACATTAACTAAAATGAAACACTTCCTGAACAATGCTGCCATATTTTTTAAATTAATGGACATTAGGTGAAACTGTTTTGAATTAACATAAAAACTGACGAAGTAGTACAGAAAGTTCTCATATACCCTTCCCCCACCTCAGCATCCTTTTTGTAATCACATCTCACATGAGTGTGGTAAATGTTACAATGACTGAACCAATATTGATACATTCTTATTAATGAAAGCCTAGAATTTGGCACAGAGGTAGAGGTGGACAATCTAGATGTCCAGTTTTTTCATAGCTGTATGTATCCAGTGATTAATTTCCCATTTGTTAGGAGGGCAACGGTTTTATCTTCATCAATATTTGTATCGTATGTTAGCATAGGCGACATTACTTCTCCATTAGATGCTGGCTTCATTTCTTGCTGTACTTGAAATTAGACTTCTCACAGACCAGCAAGGGGCCTGCAACCATTCACATACTTCTCAGGGTTGCCATGGTTATGTTGGCCCTACAGGAGCTTGATAAACTGTAGGTGGTCTTCTTATCGGGAGAAAGTTACTGAAATTAGTCTCTTGTCGAATCAAAGGTGCAGTTACGGTTTGTGGAACAGGGGTTGGAGGTTAGTCAGTATCTGGTGTTGAGCTACAATTATTTTAATATTGCTTATCTTGAGGGTCAGTGCTTGTTTAGCTGCTAGAGAAAAATTAACTTGTGGCAGTTAGGACAGAGTTTATTCTTTAAGTTTAGGGTGCCTGACTTAACCCTTACCTGTTGTGGCCTTCAGTCCTGTTTATAATTCGATATCTCATTGCCACAAATAGTCCATTATGTCAGTCTTATGATCTCTAATTTCACGGTAATGCTGGGCAGTTGTGTCTAAACCATAAACATGAGGGGGGATAATGAGATGTGTCTGAACCTCCTCCCATCTCATCATGGCCAGAAACTCAGTTTTAAGGTTTTTCTGGGGTCTCTTTGACCAAGGGAGGGCCTGTTCAGTCAGTGGGGGGTTAGAATTTTATTTTTAGTTTACAACTCCCACAAAGGCAAAGGCTGCTGATAAGCATCTGCACTTTTGTTTCAAAGCAACACACTTTTTTTTTTTTTTTTTTTTTTTTTGAGACAGAGTCAAAAGACGGGGCACACAGAAAAGTCATGCAACATGGTGGTCCTACCACCACCTACAGCCTCTCCTCCTCATTAAAGTGGCCTGTGGAGGGTTTAGCCCAGCAGGCTTAGAGCTTCTACAGAATGGGTATCTGCTCCCTGGGAGGATGTTCTCAGGACATCCTTCATTTGCCTGCAGGGATTTTGGGGGTTGTTTTCAAAGCACAAGTGTGGTCCCGGCTAAGAGCAGCCTATCAGCACTCTCCTCAGATGTGTTGATCTCCTTGATGGGCCAAAAGAAAGTGAGAAGCCACTGAAAACACATACACTTATTTGCCTTCCCTTTTTTATGTTACCCACTCCACCATCACATTTCCTCTTCCTCTTTTTCTCCATCCTTCATGTCTTCCATATCTTCTCTGAGATGGAGGACAAGAAGTCAGCAAGTTTGTGTCTCGGTGAGTTTTTCAAGGTACATACCACTCTCCCCTGAGGCTGATGACATCTGCAATCATATTTTAAAAGCACTGTGAGGATTATATTATGCTGTGTACTTCACACAGGTCTGTTTTTCTCTTGACTTTAGGAAACTAGAAGGGGTACAGTGGTTACATCAAAAATCAAAGTTCCCTAAAACTAGCACAGAGTATACCTGTGGAAAAGATAACACCTTTTCCTGCCAAATTTATCTTTCAAATTGATTTAGATTAGCAGTGGCACAGTCCTTAATTCAAAAGGGAAACCTGGTGCTGAGGGAAATGCCTCTACATTACAGTTTATCATGGAAACTGTCAGTTGATAAGAGATGCCCACCTAATACCACCTCAACCAAGGGTATTGCATGTCTCCCATAATGTACATTTTCAGATTTTTATCTCTAAATTTCACTGGTAAAGAAACAAACCAGGAAAGCAAAATTTCTGTATAAGAAAGAAGCATGGTCTTACATTGACAAGGTCTTCTTTATTTGGAGATGACTTGTCCAAAAGTTTCTCCAAAAGCTGAGAGGACACAGAGTGACTATCAGTGCCCTGGAGGTTGGTGATTATGGATCACTCAGGGAGCTGTGCTTAATGTGGGGTGTGGAGTTGGTTGGTTCACATGCATGGACTGAGTTGACACAGGGCCATCCTCCAGGATGGAGGAAAGATGGCAAAGAGGAGCAGCAGGAAAGAAATGAGAAACCACCAGGAGCCCAGAAGAAGGACAGGTTTCCCCTAGAAGCTTCAGAGGGAACCTGGTCCTGCCTATGGATTTTGCACTACTAGCTTCGAGAACTGAGACATTTCTGTTGTTTTAACCCCCCCCCCCAGTTTACGGTCCATGTGATTTCAGGCCTAGGAAGCTAATACGCCAAGACAAATCAGTATACCTATATTTTGAATTTGCATGAATTTCTTTCATGTATGCCCCTAATATTTCCACAATTATGATTATTTTTGTGTTTATCTTTCTATATTTTATATACCACTAGTGTCATTTTAGGTTAATTTAATTTCCCTGGTCGTGAAGACATTATAAGTATATAATGACTGCATAAAAATAATTATATATATATATATATATATATATATATATATACATTTTTTGAGATGGAGTCTCACTGTGTAGCCCAAGCTGGAGTGCACTAGCGCAATCTCAGTTTACCATGACATCTGCCTCCAGGGCTCAAGCGATTCTCATGCCTCAGCCTCCCCAGTAGCCGGGACTACAGAGAAGGGCCACCACGCCTGGCTAATTTTTTCTTTTTTTTTTTTGAGATGAAGTCTCGCTCTTATCCCCCAGGCTGGAGTGCAATGACGCGATCTCAGCTCATGCAACTTCTGCCTCCGGGTTCAAGCGATTCTCCTACCTCAGCCTTCTGAGTAGCTGGGAATACAGGTGCCTGCCACCATGCCCAGCTAATTTTTGTATTTTTAGTAGAGACAGGGTTTCACCATGTTGGCCAGGCTGGTCTCGAACTCCTGACCTCAGGTGATCCGCCCGCCTTGGCCTCCCAATAATTTTTTGTATTTTAGTAGAAATAGGGTTTCACCATGTTTCCCAGGGTGGTCTCGAACTCCTGAGCTCAGGCGATCTGCCAGTCTCGGCCTCCCAAAATGCTGAGATTACAGGTGTGAGCCACTGCGCCTGGCCACAATATTATTTTTATCATAGGTACTGATACACATTGATTTTTAGCTAATTCTAAGTGCTTATTAATATCAATAAAAATATGCAGATCATCTTGTTATTGAAGCTCTATGGATCTGTGAGCTCAGGGGAGTTGCCTCCATGTGCAGTGGGAAGCCTCAAGTGCAGCATGCCTGGCATCTCCTGCTCAAGACAGAGTGCAGGCAGGGAGCTTGCTGGGCATGTTTGCAGGAGGGAGACTAGACTGAGGCATGAGAAACAATCTGTCACCCACACCCACCAGTGCTTTCACGCCTGAGTCAGACCAGGGCTTTTCAGATGTTACTGTGCACACACGTCATCTGAGATCGTGTAAAGTGTGAATTCTGATTCCGTGGGTCTGGAATAGGACCTGAATTTGCATTTCCCCCAATTTTTCCCATACATATTTTAATATCCTCAAATTCCTAAGAATGGTGGAAAACATGAAGGAAAGCCATGAGCAGACAGAAACCAAAGAGTAATCTCTTGCAGAGAGAACTAAAGACTTTTGACTTAAAAATTTCCCAGTCCAGGGCAGGGTGCCGTGGCTCATGCCTATAATCCCAGCACTTTGGGAGGCCGAAGCGGCTGGATCACCTGAGGTTAGGAGTTTGAGACCAGCCTGACCAACAAGGTGAAACCCTGTCTCTACTAAGAATACAAAAACTACCCAGATGTGGTGGCAGGTGCCTGTAGTCCCAGCGACTCAGGAGGCTGAGACAGGAGAATTGCTTGAACCCGGGAGGCGGAGGTTGCAGTGAGCTGAGATTGTGCCATTGCACTCCAGTCTGGGTGACAGAGCAAGACTCCATCTCAAAAAAAAAAAAAAAAAAATTTCCCAGTCCAGGCTGGAAGATGGCTAGCAGAGGTGACACTTTAAGAAACAAACCAGAAATGAAAGCAAACACACCCCAAACCTCGACCTCCCCTCTGACTCCTGTTCAATCTCCCCACTGGCACCTCCTCCAGTCTTTGATAAAGTGTGGAACATCCTCACCCTCTCCCATTCCTTATCTCTGATTCACAATTTCCCATCTTGATTCTCCAGTCTCTCTTTCCTACCATCTCCTTCTCCCCTGTGACCTCCTCACTTAGTCAGCAAGTTCTCTATGTCCAAAAAGCCATGGGAAGTTTTTCAGATCTTGGAAGTTGTCACTCGCATCCCCTTCCTTTAGTGAATCTCTCTAACCCCTCACTTCAGAAAAACCCCCAAGGCTTCTGATTCTTCAGTACTTTCTCCTTATACTCCCGGGGTTCTCCTCACTTGACAGAGAATTCAGTGGATCTATCAATCAGGTGAATTTGTCCTCCCCAGCACTCACCAGACTGCTCACTATGTGCTGATCTCCTGAGCAACCAAGTGGGGAGAGAGAAACCTGGCTTCATGAGTACCCTGGCCAGTGGATTCAGGGCTGAATCGCCTCTGCTTGTAGATAATGTATGCTTATTTCAGCTGCAATTTGTATATGAGATAACCCTTCCCTTAAGAACTCCTTATAAAGTGAGAATTGTGCATCCTGTTCCCACTGAGGAGGCCTACATAGAAAGCTAAAGACTGAGACATCAGGCGGCTGCCCTGAGGAAGAACCTCACTCTGTCATTACGCAGTGAGTGGGCAGGGGTCCTGGCATGGTGGAAGCAGGAGCCTCTGTGAAAACCACCCCTCCTCTAGTCACAGAGAGGATAGCCTGTGGGCCTGCCCTGAGGGGACCTGTGGGGCTCTCAGCTGGGGAAATGAGGAAACAGACACTGATCCTGGCCTCCGCTCAGGACTCATTGGGCTAGAAGCTGAGTCCTCCCTGGGACCCTGCAGAGCCTCAAGCCAGGCTGAGCACAGGCCCACGCCTCCCAGAAATGACACCCAGCCACAGGGCAGCAGGAAAGACCCAGCGAGGGTTTGGTTGGCCAAGGATTTGCATGAAGGGCCCCTGTTTCTCCACGGTCTGGAGGGTGGATAAGAGGCCTGCAGCATGGCTGCCTCGGCACAGCACTAGGGTTATCTGGACAGTGGCATACACCCTACTCCTCCTCTTCATCCTCCTCCTTCAAGGGACAGGCCAACATGGTCCTTGGCATCCTGATCCCTGGCTCACTCATGGTGGAATTTTCCCCTCTTCTCCTTCCTCCACGATGTAATGAGTTTGTTTTCAGGTTCCCTCTCCCAGCCAGGGAGTCTCCGCCAAGCTCACCTGCACACTGAGCAGTAAGCATAGCACCTACATCACTGCATGGTAGCATGGCCAGGGAAGCCCCTTGGTGTGTGATGTGGCTTAAGAGTGATGGAAACCACGGCAAGAGGGACGGGATCCCTGACCACTACTCAGGCTCCAGGTCTGAGGCTGACCACTCCTTAACCATCTCTAACATCCAGTCCCAGGACAAAGCTGACTGTATCTGTGGTGTATCTCACAGCACTGCAATACCATGTGAATGAAGCACAGTGACCCAGATGAATGGAGATGTGGGACAAAAACTGTTTTCTCCACTATGAAGTCCGCCACACAGCTCTCAGAAAATGTCTGGTGTCATAAATTCCAGGAAATGTTGACGGATTTTTTGTTGTTCCTGTTGTTTCCTTTTCAATTTTGTGAGGAGTGACATAGATGCATTCTGATTCCTGCCGAGAGTTCCCTGGGAACCAGTTTGCTACACAGATCTTCAGTAATGCTTCAAATATTACAACAGATCTTGACACCCCTGCTGGTCATTGTCTCTGCATGGGGGATGCAAGGCCATTCACTCTCCTCTTCAGATATAAACACTGGGACTCAGCTACATGCCTCCCTCCTACCACATCGTGGTCCATCCTAATGACCACCCTTTGAAGATAACACCTTTATCTTTTTTTGACAATTTAAAAAATAATTTATATTTTTATCTTAAGATTCAGGGGGTACATGTGCAGTTTTGTTACATGGGTACACTGTGTGATGCTGAGGTTTGGGGAACGATTGATTCTGTTATTCATGTAGTGAGCATAGAGCGCAACAGGTAGTTTTTCAACCCTTGCCCTGTGTATGTTTAACCCAGAAAGTCCAAATTTGGTTTTCACATTTTGAAACTAAACGTTTCATTCAATGTCCCCTTTTCAACTGGTTTCTGAGTTGTTTGTGTGTAATGTTATGAATGGCATGAGATTCAGTTTTTGGTGTGGATCTCTGCATGAAGGCTATCACCCTTTCTAATCTGTGTAATGCCCTGTGCCCAGTTAATCATGGAGTCTGTATCCAAAAAGTACAAACACCGAGTGACCACTGGGACTCAACACCTTCAACCTGGTGTCAATAGAAAGCCTGTATCTGCATCACAGATGTGAATCCACAACAAATCCTTCCCATGGCTTTGACCCATTTCTCTATACCAGGCTGTCTCCCAAGAGAATCTCAACAAAGAATCATTCTGAACTCAAGTCAAAGGATCTCCTTCAAGCATTGTTTAAGCAGAACTCCTACCCTGGCATACCAACCAGAGAGCAACTGGCCAAAGAAATCGGCAGTCTGGAGTCTAGGATAAAGGTGGGCTTGTATTTCCATTTCATTTCCTTGGAGTCAAAGAAAAAAGACAAGCTGGGCTAAGCAGTCTCCAGTCATACCATGTTAAGAATGAACTGAAAGTAAGACCCCTATCTCTGCCTTTTACCAATCATGGGAACATGTGGTCTGGTGTATTCACTGATGGGGGAAGGAAGTTAAATTGGGCCTTTCTCCTGGTAGGAGAAAATTAAATCATATTTGCATGCTCTAGAGAATATAGGTAATATGGTCACCATGATCACGATAAGTTGTCATTGATACCTGGCACCAATATTATAGAATGCTCAGATAATAGGTAATATTGAGGACAGTGAGGTCAGGGCTGCCATAAAGTCCTGTTTCTCATCCCATGGTTTTTGTTTCTTTTCTACTGTTTTGTTTTGAGACAGAGTCTCACTCTGACACACAGGCTGGAGTACAGTGATGCGATCTCAGCTCACTGCAACCTCCACCTCCCAGGTTCAAGCCATTCTCATCCCCTACACTCCCAAGTAGCTGGGATTACAGGTATGTGCCACACCTGGCTAATTTTTGTATTTTTAGTAGAGATGGGGTTTTGCCATGTTGGCCAGGCTGGTCTTGAGCTCCTGGCCTCAAGCGATCCCCCCACCTTGGCCTCCCAAAGTGCTGGGGTTACAGGAGTGAGCCACTGTGCCTGGCCTCTACTGTTTTTATGTGGGCTTTACACACTGGAGAGTTTAATGCCTGATCCCATTTTGGAATATTTTGAGTGGAATAATGGATATAAAAATAAAACCGGCTGGGCGCGGTGGCTCATGCCTGTAATCCCAGCACTTTGGGAGGCCAAGGCAGGTGGATCACGAGGTCAGAAGTTCAAGACCAGCCTGGCCAAGATGGTGAGACCCTGTCTCTACTAAAAATACAAAAATTAGCCAGGTATGGTAGCGGACCCCTGTGGCAAAGAATTGCTTGAACCCAGGAGGCAGAGGTTGCAGCGAGCTAAGATCGTGCCACTGCACTCCAGCCTGGGTAACAGAGCGAGACTGTCTCATTAAATAAATAAATAAATAAATAAATAATAAAAGAAAACCATTCTGTTTCTCCAGTTAAGAAATAGCTGGAAAGATCACAATCACACCAGGAGAAGTGTATCCAGACTGTCAACAACTAAGTAAAAGGGACTCTGTTGAAGAAAAGTCTATGGTCAGGGTTTTATATCAAATGCTATAATCCTGAGTAAGCCCTGGGATAACAGGGATCTGAGTTTCAGGCAGGCCAAGTGAAGACATATTTCCTTCTCTTTATGCACCCAGTCCAGGTGTCAGAGTGCTACATGAAATCCCAGAATGAAAGTGTGGCCCAGGCTGGGGGCAGTGGTTCATGTTGGTAATCCCAGTGCTTTTGGAGGCTGAGGCAGGAGTTTGAGACCACCCTCGCCAACATGGTGAAACCTCGTTACTAAAAATACAAAAATTAGCCAGGCATGGTGGCATTTGCCTGTAATCCCAGCTACTCGGGAGGCTGAGACAGAAGAATCACTTGAACCCAGGAGGTGGAGGTTGCAGTGAGCCCAGATCGCACCATTGCACTCCAGCCTGGGCAATAAGAGTGAAAATCTGTCTCAAAAAAAAAAAAAAAAGTGTGTCCATGGGAAGACATGGAGATTGGATGGAGCATTGGCAACCAGCCCACTGGAATTGACGGTGTGGAAGGAAAGCACAAGAAACCATGTGGAATGAGGTTGGATCCGCCAGGGTGTTCACTAATGTATTTGTTGCCCCCACATTTCCAGCCATGTTTAAGACTTCTTTCCTGATCGTATTTGAAGTGACATATTGAGAGAATAGATGAAACAGTTTTACAGACTGCCTGGGACATAAGAGCAAGTCAACAGGTATTGCTTGTCTTTTAGGATAGAATCCTTATCGTGAGTTATCAAGTCCCCACATGAAACACTAAGGAATGATTAAAAGCACATTCCTGGCTGAGCATGGTGGCTCATGCCTGTAATCTCAGCACTTTGGGAGGCCGAGGCGGGTGGATCACCCAAGGTCAGGAGTTCAAGACCAGCCTGGCCAACATGGTGAAACCCCGTCTCTACACAAAATACAAAAATTAGCCAGGGCATGATGGTGCATGCCTGCAATCCCAGCTACTCAGGAGGCTAAGGCAGGAGAATTGCTTTAACCCGGGAGGCGGAGGTTGCAGTGAGCTGAGACCGCACCATTATACTCCAGCCTGAGCATTGCAGAGAGACTCTGCCTCAAAACAAACAAACAAACAAAAAACTGCATTCCTCTACACCCTCCAGTAAGGAGGAGGCAGCCACAGGGTTTGATTATGACAGTCACAGTCTATTCAGAGTTAGGTTTTTGGCTCATAGGAGTCTCCTTATCTAGTACTGCATCTGGAATGAATGAACTCTGCGGTACATATGAATGATTCCAGGCTCAGCAGTAAGTATTGGTAATTAGTGAGCTCCTCTTTAAATGAATTTTCATCAGAGGTCCCTTCACATGGATTGCATGTTATGAAATGCCTTTGATTATGGGGAGATGACAGACAGCCAAGGAAATCAGTCAGTCCTTGACCAAAGCCTTTGTGAGACCTAAAGAGTGAGAGGGAGGCAGAAAGAGCAAGTGAGCGTGAGACAAAAACAAGTGTGGGGTGGGGTAGAAGTGAAGGAAGAGTGGACACACATCCGTCGGCCAGCTCTGGCTTTAGGATGCCAACCAGTGTCTCCTAACCCAGGGACCTTTCGTTTGAAGACCACAGATGGGACAGAGAAGGAAGTGATTCTTGGTGTTGAGCTCAAATAGATACTTAAAATTATGTAGACTAAATCGGATAAAACTTGAATCTTCTTTTCCCACTTAGATTTGGCTTCAAAACCAGAGAAGACACCTGAGGCTGAGCTGGCTGCAGTGTGGATGCTCCTCGGGAGGACAGCAGCTCCAAGGACACGAGAAGCCTCAGCCCTGAGCCCCAGGTGAGTCCCCAGCAGTGCCAGTGCACTTCCTCAGTGCACCTCTTTGAAGTAGAAACGTCTCTTTAGGCTGTTTCCAAATTTGTTGCAGAGAACACTGATGTCTCTTCCACAGCACGCTAGTGTTGGAGATGTGACCACCATCCCCACCTCATGGGAAGGTAGTTTGGAAGAAGGGAAGGCCATGGATCTTTCAGTCCTGGTGTGGCAGGCAGTGCAGAGTCCTCTTCTTCCAGCACTGCAGGGGCTTAATCCGAGGTCCAGGATCACTGCATGAA
This sequence comes from Pongo abelii, assembly GCF_028885655.2. Lineage (NCBI taxonomy): Eukaryota > Metazoa > Chordata > Mammalia > Primates > Hominidae > Pongo > Pongo abelii. The sequence continues at coordinate 47,664,667 of NC_071993.2, forward strand.
CACCTCAGAGGCCTGGGAGGGAGTAAGCATGGTGAGAACAATATTTGAAAATGTCTGTCTTAGGGTTGATGTGAACATGGCCTGAAAGCCCTCTTTTCTTGTGTTTTCCTACAGAATGCTTAACCAAAGGAGGGAGACAAAAGTGATGCCATCACTAAACCACAGACAGGTGTCCTCCTTCAAGCTTTTCAGAGGAACCGATTCCCTGGAACTGCCATCAAGGAAGAGCTGGCAAAACAAACAGGCATTCCAGAATCCAGAATCTAGGTAAGTTTTCTGTCTGTGGTGCACAATTTGTCCCATAATTTTGGAAATGGTATTGCCCGCTGAGATGGTACTAGATAAATGGGAGGTGGTATCTTCAAAGAAGTTGAGAGTTCTTTGTTACGAGGGTGCTGTCTTATGTGTCTTATTCATCTTATGTCATATGTGTCTTATGTCTTATGTGACCTTTATCTCCATCCCAGGCTTCTAGGCACTAGACACCAGTATAGATCTTGCCCCTCCACTAACCCCCAGGTGTGATAATCTAATAGTCTAGGGTCTTCATTTTTGTGGGAAAATCTTGCCATTCTAGCAAATCAATGTGGCATCCATTCACGGGCCAGTGCAATAATTCCCTTAACTCATCCATATTTTGCAGACTAAATGTTATGTACAGACAGAATCACCGAGATAAAGCCCAACAGATGTCACTTCTGCCTCACAGATGTGGGAATGAAGCTGGAACCTCTTACATCTTCTGACATCCTTGTTTCCCTTTCTCTTAGATGTGGGCTCAGAACCAAAGAGCTCAGCCCCCAGGCCAGAGCAGAGGCAGCCCTGTGAATTCCCTGACAGCCCCAGTCACAGACCTCGCCCTACTGCTCAGCTGCAGCACAGCAACCTGTCCATTGCCCAAGCAGCTCTGCGCACAGGCCTCCCTCCAACTCCCCCAGCAGCCATTGGTCATCTGTACCAGCCCTTCCTCCACTAAGCAGGTCTGTGGAGGCTGTGTGAGCCAGGCACCAAGGGCCATCCTGCACCAGTCCACCTGGGTTGTGCCAGGAGATCTCTCCTCTCAGGACCCATGTGTCAACAGTACCAACTCTTGAAGGGGTACTCTCACCCACTTAGTCTCCTTTCTGGGAAGTGTACCAATGAAATTCACAGAATGACAAGTACAGTGACGGCACTAGCCTGGGAGTTCTGCCCTTCAAGGACGCTACTCAGCCTCCGTCTGGTCATCCTGAGCAAGGATCGCAACAACAAGGTCTGCAAGACAGCCCACTTAAGCAATGGTGGCTGTGAGCAGTCCCAGGGTGTGGTGATCAAATTGCCACCTGGGGACAGGGTGCTGCTCCACAACGTGCTCACATGGACACACCTGCAGCAGCCTAGGGCATGGCCAAGCAAGGGGCCATCCCTTTCCTTTGAGCTTTTTTTTGAGACAGATTTTTGCTCTTGTCACCCAGGCTGGAGTGCAATGGCGCCATCTCGGCTCACTGCAACCTCCGCCTCCTGGGTTCAACCAATTCTCCTGCCTCAGCCTCCTGAGTAGCTGGGATTACAGGCACTCACCATCATGTCCTGCTAAATTTTGCCTTTTTAGTAGAGACGGGGTTTTACCTTGTTGGCCAGGCTGGTCTCAAACTCCTGGCCTCAGGTGATCCACCCACCTTGGCCTCCCAAAGTGCTGGGACTACAGGTGTGAGCCATTGTGCCTGGCCTCACCTCATGCCTTTTAGATGAACTCCTGACAACCTCAGAGTTTCAGAAATCAGCATCACCAGTTAGGATTAGGACAGGAGAACCCTCCATGGCCTGCAGCCAGGAAGAGTTTCAGGATCTGTTCGATGCCCTGCAGAGCTCAATAGGGCTTCGGGTTTAGGAGGGAGAAGGCATCTTTCTCACCATCCCATCCGGCTCCTCCTCAGGATGAAGAAGTAGTGTGACCCACAGGAGGATAAACAAGGGGACACACCATGTTCTGGAACAAGACTAAAGCAAGAGGACACTGACCACTTGGAAACCCAAAAGGAGCATCTTTAGTCTCTGGCCTCACTTCATGGCCTACGTGATTGTTTCTAAGCTCCACACTGTCCTGCAGGCATCACGGACACCAGGCAGTGGATACCTTTGCTGAATCCTAAGGAGCCAAAGCGTTTTTATAATGAACATGACCTCTCCCTGCGATCATCACATCCTGGGCAGTCTGGACAATGCACAAACTAGAACTGAACCAAGGAGAAAATAAGTAAGAGAGACACATCCACACTTCACTCCCTTTGGTGGGTTCACAGGGTGAGCCTGAAGTCAGGCTGATGCAGAGAAAATGGGGGTGCTATATTTCGTCTTGATGTCAGTTCACCACAAAGGGTTTGCATCTTAGCTCTTACCAGAGAAGATGGGAACTAGAAGTTATCTCACTAGGTATCTACCAATGATTGATAACACAAGCTTAGATGCGTAATACTGAATAGTGTTCACATGTAATCCTCCCTTTAAACATGTAGACAGAAAACATGACAAGGAAATGCAAAACAGCAACTCCATGAAATCACTGAACAAAGTAGGATGTTCATCTTCTGACACTGTTAGTATTATGTATATATTTACATGTACCTTGCTGCTCTTTTTGTTATAAATAAATTTTTTGGCAAGTTTAAGCCTCTTGGTTGTCTTTGTGTCTCCTCTCTTCCATTCAAGTGGTACCTTCTGAGAATACATCACAGATTACCAAGCTGTGTGTGCTTCCACTAGTGCCTTAAAAATATCTTTAAAAAGGAAATGTGATTTATCAAGATGCCTGTCTTTCCCACAATTATTTCATTCATTTGTGCTGTCTCTTTCCATGTGAACCTGTGGGACCGGAGTCAGGATGCCTTGTTCTAGTTCACAGCTTGAATCTGCAGATGCCAGTCTGTTATTACTACACACAGACACAGATGCATTTTGCTTTACAGTTTCTCTAGGGTGTGCATACTCCAAACCCACCGTTTACTTCCAGATGATTGGCACAAGATAATTTTCCTCAGAATTTTTTTTTTTTTTTTTTTTTTTGAGACGGAGTTTCACTCTGTCATCCAGGCTGGAGTGCAGTGGCACCATCTCAGCTCACTGCAGGCTCCACCTCCCGGGTTCACGCCATTCTCCTGCCTCAGCCTCTCGAGTAGCTCCGGCTACAGGTGCCTGCCACCACGCCTGGATTTTTGTATTTTTAATAGAGACGGGGTTTCACCGTGTTAGCCAGGATGGTCTCGATCTCCTGACCTCGTGATCCACCCACCTTGTCCTCCCAGAGTGCTGGGATTACAGGCATGAGCCACCGCACCTGGTCTTTTCTTTTTCAAAGAGACGGAGTCTTGCTCTGTCACCCAGGCTGGAGTGCAGTGGCACCACCGTAACTCACTGCAGCCTTGAATTCCCGGCCTAAGCAATCATTCAGATTAACTATTAACTGGGGTATTATAAATCTCTCTCCCAGCCCCACCTCACCTACACATAGGCTGCATGCACACACATACACACAGTCATACTAGTCTTACAGTTTCCCCTGAAAATAATCTGACAAATGTCTTAGGCAGCATTGGGACCATGCCATTAGGTGTTGAGTTTGATTTTTTCAGTAGTGTCCCAACATATTCCTCATATGCAGAGATGAGAGTGTAGCATGGCCAAATGCCAAATTTCCAGGAGACATTTTGTCTTCATCCATTTGTGGGAACCATGGACTATAACAAACCACCTGAGACTAGGTCGTTTATAAACAATAAAAATTTATCTCTCACAGCTCTGGAGGCAGGGAAGTCCAAGATGAAAGTGCCAAGATGAAAGGTGAGTATCTTGTGGGGACCAGGTCTCGGCTTCAAAGGCAGCCCCTCCTTGCTGTGTCCTCTTGAGGGGAGTGACACTGAGCATGTCAGAAAGGGGAGGGGCAAAAAGGGGCCTAGTGTGTTCTCTCCAGCTGGCTCCTAAGATCACTAATCATTCATGAGGTGGAGTTCTCATGACCTTACCACCTCCCAAAGGCCAAACTTTTGCAAGCTGTTGCACTGAGGATTCAGTTTCAACATCACTTGCTTTTTGTTTTGTTTTGTTTTGAGATGGAGTCTTGCTCTCTTGCCCAAGCTGGAGTGCAATGGCGCCAACTCGGCTCACTGCAACATTCACCTCCTGGATTCAAGCAATTCTCCTGCCTTAGCCTCCCGAGTAGCTGGGATTACAGGTGCCCACCATACCCAGCTAAATTTTGTATTTTTAGTAGAGATAGCATTTCACCATGTTGGCCAGGCTGATCTTGAACTCCTGACCTCAAGTGATCCTCCTGCCCCACCCTCCCAAAACGCTGGCACTTGTGCTCGGCCTCCCAAAGTGCTGGGATTTCTTCTTGGCCTCTCAAAGTGCTGTGATTTGTTGAGCCATTGCACCTGGCCTCAACATGACTTTTGGAGGGGACACAAACACTCAAAGCACAGTGGATGTCACAGTCACTCTCCCTGTGCTCAGGGTAAGGTCATATAGGCTGTGGCCCAGGTGAAGGCCATCAGGTCCCATGATTCCAAGGTTCACCCTGTGGCATGTTGGCAACTAGCAGTGCCAGGCCATGCTCAGGCACACTGGTGAGGGTTTTGCATTGGGAGAGCAGGAGAGTTACTTCCTCTGGTAATCTGGTGAGAACTGGTACCTTTTTCTCTTCTCATCAGCACCTGGACCATGGGCCACCATGCATGTGCATCTTGACATTCTTAGGGGTCAGAAAAACATGTGTGGTGGCAGCAAGTGAAGGAGCAGCACAGGGTGCAGTTACTACCCCTCCTGAATGCCTCCTCAGGCAACTGGAGTGCCACACTCACCTCTCTCAGTTGTCTCATGCCTTTCCACAAACCTCACAATAGGCCATCTGCATGCACAACCCAGGGGTGTGCAATAACAAACAACAGTCTATAGGGATGTTCCATGCGGTCAGTGATGATAATCAGAGAGCTCCAGCCAGTCCTTTGGAAAGTGGGGCTCAAATGCTGATCAGTTCGTGTGCAGTGTGATCACTACCTTTACAGGTGGGAGCCTCAGAGACCAGCTGCCAAACAGGCTGAGCCCAAGTCAAGTCATGCAGGGATACAGCCAATGGGAGAGCACTCTTGTCCTGAACACAAGAGCATTTTAGCATGGGAAGAGATGTGACACTCACCTCCCCTAAGAAAAGTGCATTACAGCACAGGCCAAGTGCAAACCTGCCAGCAACTGGTGGTTCTGTCCAAGAAGCCTTTGCCATAATATGGAACCTGTCAGTTAGCCAAGAACAGTTAGTTAAAATTGGACTAGATGACCCTGGCTTTGGATGGGCCATCCTGTTTATGCTAGTGGTTGTAACTGCTTCCTTTTCACTCTGATGGTGAAGGAGGGATCCCCACTCTGATGCTATAGAAAGGTTGAACACTGAACACCTGACACTGAACAGTTAAGATCTAGGTGAGTTTGTCAGTCACACCAACTCTCAGAAAGGTGGGGAGGACACCACATGCTGGGCAGAGCCACAAAGGGTTCCACTTGGGAGCAGAGTGGAAAAGAAGGGGTTGTGGTGAGCAGCTGTATTATCCAGAGTACAGTGACCACTGTTTGCTGTGGGAGGATGTGAGGGGTTTGGTGAATAATTCCAAGAGCTGGTAGGGAAGCAGATCTTACTACTTAATAAGCAGGAATAAGCAGGAACTGTGCCTGGACCCCCTGACAGGGAGGACAGTCTGCTAAGGTACCTCACCTGTGGAAGCAGAGTGGGGATGGAAATGAGTTTAGGTCATTTGAGGCCCTTTTGGTTTCAGATGTCAAGAGAACCAAGAATACTAGTCCTTAATTTCAACTCACAGTTACCATAATTTAAAATATATTAAGGACATATAAAAGCAATTCAAATATTCATTAATGGTGATTTACAGGTTCAGTCAGAAACACACGACTAACAAAAGAACACCTTAGTACAGAAACAAGATGTTCCGCAGGGTTGGTTGGTTATTTTCTTATTTATTTACTTAATACACTTCATTTTTAGAGTAGCTTTAGGGTTACAGAAAAATTGAGCAAAAAGTACAGAGAATTCTCACATAAACCTTTACCCCCCCATCCTCCACAGGTTCACCAATTATTAACATCTTACATCATTATGGTTCATTTGTTACAACTGATGAGCCAATAGTGGTACATTATTATTAACTGAAGTCCAGAGTTGATATTAGGGTTTACTCTGTGTTTTCTGTTCACTGTTTTCCATTCTCTGCATTTTGACAAATTACAGTACCCTAGAGAGTACTTTCACTGCCCTAAAAATCACCTCTCTACCTGCCATCCTTCCTTTCCCCTCAACTCTCAGCAACCACTGGTCCTTTGACTGGCTCGTTAGTTTTGCCTCTCCCAGAATGTCATATAATTGCAATCATACAACATAGAAAGCCTTTTCAGACTTGTTTTCACTTAACAATAAGCATTTAGGGTTCCTATATGTCTTTTAATGACTTGATGTCTAATTCTTTTTTATCATATACCTGAGGACTATATTCTGCAACCCTGCTATAATTGCTTATTAATGTCAGCAGGTTTTTATTGTTTATTTAGAATTCTCTACAATCATGTTATTTGAGAACAAAGACAGCTGTATTTCTTCCTTCCAAATTTATGTGCATTTTATTTCCTTTTTTTTTTTTTTTTTTTGGTATCACTGCATTAGATAGCACTTCCAGTACAATGCTGAAAAGCAGGGGTGTTCCTTGCCGTGTTCTCAATCTTAGTAGGAAAGCATCTAGTTGGAAACATCAAGGATGATGCTAGCTGTAGGGTTTTTTGTTCTTTATCAAACTCAGTAAGTTCTCCTGTATTCCTTCTGTGTTGAGAGGTTTCATCATGAATGGATATTGGATTTTGTTAAATGCTTTTTCTGTACCTATTGATATGATCATAATCTTTGAACTGCTAATGCATGCAATGGATTGCACCAAATATCAAATGTTGAACAAGGCTTGCATTTCTGATTTGCTAATATTTTGAGGATTTCTGCATCTGTGTTCACTGGAAATATTGATCTGTAGTTTTCCTTTCTTGTAATGTCTTTGCCTGGTTTTGGTATTAGGGTAATACTGGCCTCACAAAATGATTTGGGAAGTGTTATCCCTGCTTTTATTTTCTGAAAGAGACAGTAGAGACTTGGTATCATTTCTACCTTAAGTATCCCAAAAAATGCACATCGGTGAATCCATTTGGTCCCAGCACTTTTTTTGGAAGGTTTTATTATTATTTTTATTGAGATGGAGTCTCACTCTGTCACCCAGGCTGGAGTACAGTGGCACAATCTTGGCTCACTGCAATCTCCACCTCCCAGGTTCAAGCGATTCTTCTGCCTCAGCCTCCTGAGTAGCTTGGACTATACATGCACGCCACCACGCCTGGCTAATTTTTTTTGTATTTTTAGTAAAGTCAGGGTTTCACCATGTTGACCAGGCTGGTCTTGAACTCCTGACCTCGTGATCCACCTGCTTCATCCCCCAAAGTGCTGGGATTACAGGTGTGAGCCACCGTGCCTGGTCTTGGAAGGTTATTAATTACTGCTTCAATTTATTTAATAGATATATACGCCTATTGAGGTCTACCTTGCATGAGCTTTGAGAGAATGCATCTTGCAAGGAATTGATCCATTTTAGCTAAGTTATCAAATTTATGGACAGAGTTGTCCATATTTCTTTCTAATCCTTTTGGTGACCATAGGATCAGCTATGATGGCCTCTTTCACTTTTGGTATTAGCAGTATTTGTCATCTGTTTTTTCTTAATCTAGCTAGAGGTTTATCAATTTTACCAACCTTCTCAAAGAACCGTTTTGGGTTTTATTGGTTTTCTCTTTTCAATTTCACTGATTTTTACTCTAATTTTTTTCCAGGTTACTTTGGATTTAATTTGCTCTTCTTTTTCTAGTTTTCTAAAGTGGAAGCTTAGATTACTTGTGTAATCTAGGGTCACCAGACTGTATAATCTTAGGTTATTTGTATGATCTGATCATGTAATGTAGTGTACAATCTTGACACTGTCAATAAAAGCCCCATGCCAGCTTATTCTGGCTCTGCTCCAGCCTCAACCCTCCTCTTCATATTCTCAAAAGTCTCTGAGGGCCCAGATACCTGTCTGGGTACAATGAGCCATGAAATGACAGTCCAACAGCCCTGGGCAGCAACTGGGCTGTATGTGTGGGCCTCTTTCCAGAGCCCTGTCTTGGAGAGCAGCTGCTTAGAGAAAATTTGGACTATCACTTATGCTGAAGGCTGGAGTGTTCACATACATACCCTTGGCACTTCATGGCATGGGATGAGCCACAGGTAGGAAGAGAAAGGGAGTAACATGGAGGCAGGTCTAGATCTTCACACATACAGGATAGATTTTTTTTTAAGATAATTTGTTATTTTGATTTATAACTTTTAAATGGATAAACATTAGCTCTGTGGGTCTCTTTTTAAATTGTTTCAGGACATGACAAACACCTGGGATGGGCCTGATGAAGTAACCACTACTAAATTAGGATACCTACTTCCTATTCACAATTATGTTAAATACCATTATGCATATGAAACACACGATTTATATCACATACCACTTGTACATATGTAAGTCCTATGAACTTCAGGGATAATTCACAGATGTGTTTAATGTTATTGCCCTGATTATTCAATTTATTTGTGCTTTACAAAATGTTTCATAGTCAACTGGATGCCAGGGATAGGGTTGCAGAAAGGGTGTGATTATTAATACAACAAGGGAACTACTTGAGGCTAAATCTTGATTCCTTTGTAATCCTGAAACAATACAGATCTCAGACTCCTTTTCCATTCTGTAAACTAATTGTGTTGATGGTTACTCAAATGTAAAAGTGGTAAAAGTTTGATATAACTACACACATACACACACACACACACACACAGAGGGTGCATGCAAACCACAGCAAAATCTGAGTAAGTCTGTATCTACTAGCAAGGTAACATCGATTTCTTGGACTTGACCATATACTATGATTATATATTATCCTTAGAGGAAGCTTGGTGAAGGGTACATGGGAATTCTCTGTACTCATTACAACTTCTTGTGAGGTGATTATAATTATTACTTTTTAAAAAATTCTTAAAGCTTTACATTCCACAATGTACATCTATAAATTATTGTTAGGTACCCTAAAAACTATTATGGTATCAAACTCAAAATAGAACTTGTCATATTTTATTTCTAAGCAAAATTTTCACTTTAGATTTCTTAAATTGACAATTTTCTCCTCAGTGTAAACTCTAACATAATCCTATTTGTAGTTTTGCCAAAAACTTTCACAAATTCAAAAAAATCTGTGAGGTTTTATGCCAGTATTAACCATCTGATATTCAACAGAATATCACTTCCTAACAAAAGCTGTCCTATAGCTGTTGTAGTCTATGGGTTTATCTCCTACTGTTACTTTGGAGTAACATAAAGCGAGTTTGTGGATAGTTATTGAACATTCAGGATGTCAACAGGGCTTTCTCCACATTGTGAATACTCTGAGGCATTATGGAGGCTGACTTGTGGCTGGAAATTTCTAATATCCAATTCATTCATAAGGTTTTTCTCCTATGTGTGTTCTCTGATGTACAATGAGATTTGACTTTTGAGAGAAAGTTTTCCTGCATGTGTTACATTCATAGGGCTTTTCCCCTGTATGTGATCTCTGATGTTTAGCAAGGTCTGATTTACGGTAAAAGATTTTTCCACATTCATTACACTGACAAGATTTCTCTCCTGTGTGAGCCCTGTGATGTACTGTGAGTGATGACTTGTGACTGAAGGATTTCCCACATTCATTGCATTCATAGGGTTTCTCCCCCGTGTGCTTTCTCTCATGTAAAATAAGTCCTGACTTCACACAGAAAGATTTTCCACATTCGTTACATTTATAGGGCTTTTCTTGTGTATGGGTTCTCTGATGTACAATTAGAGCTGACTTATGGCAGAAAGCTTTTCCACACTCATTACATTCATAGGGTTTCTCCCCTATGTGAATTCTCTGATGCTGAGTGAGTTGTGACTTCTGGCAGAAGGTTTTTCCACATTCATTACATTCATAGGGTTTCTCCCCTGTATGTGTTCTATTATGTTTAGTTAGGTATGATTTATTGTAAAAGATTTTTCCACATTCATGACATTCGTAGGGTTTCTCCCCCGTGTGTGTTCTATAATGTTGAGAGAGGGTTGACTTATGGCTGAAGAATTTCCCACATTCAGGACATGCAAAGGGTTTCTCTCCTGTGTGCGTTCTCTGATGTACTGTGAGGTCTGACTTCAAGCAGAAGGTTTTCCCACATTCATAACATTCATAAGGTTTCAACCCTGTATGAATTATCTGATGCCTGGTGAGTACTGACTTGTGGTAGAAAGTTTTCCCACATGCATTACATTCATAAGGTTTATCTCCTATGTGAGTTCTCTGATGCTGTATAAGATGTGACTTTTGACAAAAGGATTTCCCACACTCAAGACATTCAAAAGGTTTCTCACCTGTGTGAGTTCTCTGGTGTACTGTAAGGTGTGAATTCATACAGAAGGATTTTCCACATTGATAACATTCATAGGGTTTCAGCCCTGTGTGTGTTCTCTGATGTTTAGTGAGGTCAGATTTCTGGTAAAAAGTTTTCCCACACGCATTACATTGATAGGGTTTCTCCCCTGTATGTGTTCTCTGGTGTAATGTGAGGGCTGACTTATGGCTAAAGGCTTTCCCACATTCATTGCATTCAAAAGGTTTCTCCCCTGTGTGTGATCTCTGATGTTTAGTGAGGTTTGACTTCTCCCAGAAAGTTTTGCCACACTCATTACATTGAAAGTGTTTCTCTCCTGTGTGCATCCTCTGATGTCGAGTGAGATGTGACTTCTCCCAGAAAGCTTTCCCACATTCATTACATTCAAAGTGTTTCTCTCCTTTATCATCTTTCTGAAGCTGTGACAGACACAATTTCCTCCTGAAATTATTCCCACTTTCACCACAATCATAGTGTTTCACAGGTACCCCATGATGTTTAGAAAGGGTGGACTTCACACATAAGAACTTCTCACAGTCACTAAATTCATAGTGACTGTCCTTTGACAGAGGTATCTGATGGAACAAGAGGGATGAACTATCACAGAAAGTTCTCCCAAATTCATTATATTCACAGTTATTCTCTTCTGTGTTCTCTCTCTTCCATGTATTGAATATTGCCTTTTCAAGGAGGGTTTCCTGAGATATACTGTATTCAAAATTGTGCTCTAAAGTTTGAATCTTCTCATGCTGCAAAGTGCTCTCGTGATGATTCAGAGTGTTCCTATTTTTCAAAACTTCATTTTTCTCTCGAGTATGAGTTTCATCATGCTTAATATTGAGTAACAATTTCCCACACGCATTAAATTCATCAGACTTTTTTCCTAAATAGTTTCTCTTACTGATAACCAATTCTGAAACAGTGTTGAAACTCATTCCACATGAGTCACACTGACAGAATATTTTTCTGGAAGGAAAAGAACTTACGTCCATGTTAAATGGTATTCCTATTACATTACCTTGTTCCTTAGTCAGCATTTCATTATTGATGAATACAACTTCCCACAAATGTTTAGATTGGTTTTCTTGGCTCCTCTCTTTCAGGTGATCAGCTGTCCAGACTTCTACAAACAAACAAAATTAATCTTACCATATAAATACCAAAACATCTCTTAGGGAATGAAATCTCTATACAAATGCCCTATGTTGTAGCTGACTCTGGTTTTTTGGCCAATTTCCAGAGATGAACATAATTGCATGTGCATATATTTTTGTATTTCATGAGTTTGGGGTAAAAAAACAAACACAAAAACCAGAAACAAAAGGCCTAGGCTAGTGGAAAAACAGAGAGGAAATTAACTATTTGAATGCACACATTTGGTTTCTAATGTAAGAATAATAATACCAACTGCTTACATCTGCATTTCCGCATGCATCCCCCCAAGAACTATAAGGGTCAGCATAAGTGGAGCAAATAATATTATCTATAACAACCCATGACTTTAGCATAACTAGGAGATGGAGAATATTACTAATTTCAAATCACCACTATGCAATAGATATTCAAATACAGCAAAAAGTGACAGCCCATGCCTACAAAGAGAGTCAGCCAGAGACTGTGGTGATCACATGGAATAGAGGAGACAGACAGCCCAGAGAGGATGAAACACAAAACTACTCCCAGAAAGGGAAAGTTTTACTATGAGTGGGAAAATACTCAGAAGATGTCTGAGTTCATGTAGATTAAAGCTCAGGCTACTGGGAAATCCAAGAGAAGAGACTTGGATTGTATGCAAACTAAAGAGGCAAAGGGTAATCAAACTCAGGAATGAAGTTGTAAAGAGGACAGAGTAATCACAGAAAATAAGACTTGTAATTCAAGTCTTATTAAAGACTTATTAAAGACATTCCTTATTAAGGAATCTGTCACAGACTAAACTGTGCCCCCCAAAAATGTGTATGTTAAAACCCCAACCTCCAGTGTGACTGTATTTGAAGATGGGTACTTTAAGGAGATTAACTAAGGTTTAATGGGGTCATAAGGGTAAGAGTAATACAATGGCATTCATGTCCTTATAAGAAGAGGAGAAGGCTGAAAGCACATGCATGAGCTCTCTTTCTCCCCCTACCCACCACACCCAACCACTGGTCATATGCACAGAGAAAAGGCTGTGTGAGCACACCAGAAGAAAATGCCATCTGCAAACCAAGGAGTGAGAACCAACCAGAAACCAACCCTGTTGGCATCTTGACTTTAGACTTACAGCCTCCACAACTGTGAGAAAACTTATTTAAGCTACCCAGTCTGTTGAATTTTGTTACAGCAGCCTGAGTAAACTAAAAAGGAGCCAAATGGGAAACTACACTTGACTGAAACTTGAATAAACAGCATTGTAAAGGAGAATGAAACAGAAAAAAGGGAAGAAACAGTAATTTTAAAAGAGTAAGAATAAAGAAAATTGGATCAGAAAGAAAGTTCTGGATAAAGCTGGTCTACAATTAAATACATAAAATTATAATATAGTACATATGTTACTGCAGTCCTTAAAGAAGAAAAAAGAAAACAATGGAATAAATCTAATATTAAAAAGTATAATTGAAGCAAACTGTCCAAAAATAAAAGACCTGATCCATGATGGTTCCTATTCAAAAGAACCATCATGAACCTGGGAAAACTGTTCAGCAACAGTTTTCTCTAAAACATATCTTAATAAAACTACTAGATGTTAAAATTGAAGAAAAAGTACTCTGCACAAAAGGACCAAGTCTCAGCAAACTTTTACTTTGATAATGAGTCTTGAAATCAGGTAATATTATACATATGACTCAGCTTTTATTTTTCAAAGTTTTAGTTATTCCAGTTCCTGTGTATTTCCACATAAGGTTTAGAATTACATACTCAATTACTACAAGAAATCCTGCTAATTACTACATGGAATTATATTATTTTAAATATATAAGTCATTTTAATGACAAAACATGTCAGCAATATTGAGCTTTCTGACATAAGCAGGGAGTTCACTTGTTTAGGTCTTCAATTTCTCTCTGCAGTGGATTATTGTTTCTAGTGTGGTCTTTCACATCTTTTGCCAGACATAGCTGTAAAAAAAATATTTTTGATACTACTGCAAATAGAACTTTTAAAAATTGCAATTTCCAGTTGATCGTTGCTTATAGAAGATTCATTTTTACATATTTTTCTCCTGTCACCTAGCTACTCTTAATAATTCTAGTCATTCTTTTTCCCATATCTTGGGAGACTCCATTAGATTTCCTACATAGATAACCATATCTTCTGTGAATAAAGACATTTCTATTCCTTTCCACTCTAGTCTCCTTTCTTTTTCTTCCCTGGTTATACTAGGTTGTATATACTATACTGTCAAGTATGAGTGGACGTCCTTGTCATGTTCCTGATATTGGAAAGAAATCATTCCATTTTTCACAATTATATACAATGTCAATTGTACATTTTCTATAGATGACTTTTATTAGATTAAAGAGTTATCTTCTATTCTTCATTTGAGAGTTTTAATCAGAAATGGATGCTAAATTTTGTCAAATGCTTTCTCTGCATATACTGAAATGGTCATATGGGTTTGACTTTTTTTCAATTTTTTTCATTTTAATACAGGGCAGAGATGACTACATAATTGATGGGGCCAGTGCAAAATAAAAATGTGAGGTCAGTTACTCAGAATGTATAAAAAGAAGTATAGTAAAAAGTAAATAAATTATGCTTTTTTCTTTTAACATATTTTACTACTTGTAAAATGTAATAGGTATAATAGTAATATAAAACAACATAAATTTACAAATCACAAGAAACAGTTTTGTTGTAATAACTTTAAATAATACAGTAATTACTAATAGTTTGTTAATATGATATCTTGATTGATCATAAGATTTTCTGGCACTCTTTTTGCAAATTCATTTATTAAGTCATCAAAATTTATATTTTTAGCAACTTCATTTTCAATATATAATTCAAAGTAACGACCCTTGGCAAATGCAAGATAAGTAATTTTTGCTAATTTTCAATTTTGAGAAAGTTGATTTTTCAGCTGATGCAATCATTAGGGACCTGTTGGTTCTTTATACGTTGTGACAATATGGGCTAAATTTCTGATTTCTGATACATTACTGCACAATAAAAGTTAAAAAAAATACAAGTTTTGGTATATATAGACAAAGACTGGAGTAGCAGTTCCCTGAAATTAATTTTTCATGAATATTAGTTTTGTACAAAACTGAATTCAATTTTACATGTAAATTTATACAACGGCATTTTAATGTTTCCTCTGACATTTCCTATATCTTGTACAAGAAACCAAAAATGGCTTCATGATTTGCATATAATTGGAAACACCTGTTTATGCAGTGTATTGCTGTATTTTCAAATGCAAAAAAAACTATTTTTAAAGTTGATGTCTTTGTTAATACTTGATTCATCAAAAATTTTAAATGAAAATAATGTTCTCTCCCATCAAATGAAATTCCTATTTCTAAGCCTGGGGATATTTGCTTTGCAATGTTGCAGCAGTTCTTAACACCAGAGAATCTACACTCCAAAGAATTCTAGTAACTGCCTAGTGTGCCTTAACACGATGTCCACAAGTATGCTTTTATTTTCTAATACTTTACTGACCATGATGACGGCCTGAAAGCTGGAGGTTACTGTCCCAGTATTCAGCCCAGAAAATTAGTATTTCCTAAGAAGGTCAGAGGGACAGACTTAGGGGACAGACAAACCAGCCTCACTCTGTGGGTCCTCTCTGGGGTGCAAATGTTCATGAGTTTGCTGCTGCTGCAACCATTGCAGACAAAGGTCATGGCCTTGGCCACCCACACACAATTCCAGGACACTCCCAGGCCATACTACACAGACCAACAGCTGAGTAGGGCACTGCCTCTCAAGTATCCTGTCTACTTGCACACATAGTCCAGTGTCCATCAGACTTCACATACAAATCACAAGTTCAAAGATAAAACTGTGAAGAACTTCAAGATGGCAACAGCAGGGTATTAAGTGAAGTACAGGATCCCTTCTTACAAGAGTGTAGCAACATGTGACTGCACAAGTCACCTAGCCATGAAGTTGGCCGAGACACAGGGAATTACACTGACTGCTTTTCAAATGTTGAAAAAGCCTGCCAGGGATTAACCACACTTGGTCATGAGGTATTAACCACCTTGTTATATACCACTGGTTTCTAATCCCTAGTGTTTTTGAATTTATGTTCATGAAGGACACTGGTCTACAGCTTTCTTTCCTTGCAATGTCTCTGTCTGGTTTTGTTATTAGGGCAATGCTGGACTCAAAGAATGATTTAGGAAGTATTCCCTCTTCTTGAATTTCCTGGAAAAGTCTGTATAGAATTGGTACTATTAATTGTTTGCTGGAATTCACTACTGAAGCATCTGGGGGCCTGGGGTTTTCTTTGTGGAAAGGTTATCTATTTGTTTTGGAGTAAGCCGTAGTAGCTGTTTATTTGAAGGAAACTGTTCATTTCATCAAAATCGTCAAATTGATAACTTACAGGTATAGTATTCCCTCACTTCCTTCATAATATCTATAGAATCTTCAGTGACACATCATTCTTTTTGATATTGATAATCTGTTCCACCTAGAAGTTTATCCATTTTATCGATCTTCTCAATGAAACAGCTTTTGGTTTCACTGATTTTCTCAACGGTTTTTCTGGTTCTACAGATTATATTGTTCTCCATTTTGTTTTTTGTTATTTCCTTTCTTCTACTATTATATGGATTTGTCTTCTTTTCTACATTCTCAAAGTGGAAGTAGCTAAGACCATTGATTTAGACCTTTCTTCTTATCCAACACAAGGTTAAACTTCATACATGTGTATACTAGATATATACATATGTATAAATACATACACATATGAAATTCCCTCTATGTGAAATTTACACATTACATATTTAATATATATTACACATAATACATTATATCCCATATATGAGAAACTTCATCTATGCATTTACATATTGTGGAAACTTCATATATGCATTTACATATGGTGGATATATATGCACACAATACAAATACACACAATGCTTATTTGTGTCGCATAAGAAAGATCTCAAATCAATGACCTCAGTGCTTCTACCTTAAAAAGCTAGAAAAAAGCAAATTAGACCCAAAAGTAAGTAGCAAAAAGGAGTAAGGATCAAAATGGAGAACAATGAAATCAATGAGTATTGTATGTATTTTATATTTCCTATAAATTTCCTATATGTAAATTTCCCATAAATTCCATTTTCATTAACCCAAAGTTCAAAACACTTTCTAATTTCCTCTTTGAATTCTTCTTTGAAGCATCCATTATGTAGACTTATATTCATTTTCCAACTATTAGGGATTTAATAGATACTTCTGTTATTGATTTTTAATTTAACTAAATTTAAACCCCTTATGGTGGGAGAAAATATATGACTTCAATCCTTTTACATTTATTAAGATTTGCTTTATAATCAAGAATCTGATTTACTTTTGTTAATATATTCATTCATCTGCCCTTGAAAAGAATGCATATTCCACTGTTTTATTTGGGGAGAAGGGTGCAGAAGAATATTTTATAAATGTCAATTAAGTTATTTAGGGTTAAGTCTATTATATCTTTGCTCCTTTTCCATTTCCTGTTTTATCAATTATTAAAAGGATGCTAAAACCTCTGATTATAACTGTGGATCTATTTCTCCTTCCAGGTCTATCAGATTTTGCTTCAAATATTTTGCAAATCTAAGTTTAGGATTGTTAAATCCTCTTGATGAAATGATCTCTATCAATATGAAAAAAATCTTTATCACTTGTATTCCTGGCTCTGAAAGCTACTTCATCTGGCTGTCACAGCACTGCAGCCTTGTGAATAATTTTACCATTCTACATCTTTTCCCATTCTTTTTGTTTATCTATTTGTCTTTGAATCTAACATGTTTCCTTTATAGGCAGCATGACTGGATCTTATTTTTATTTATCTTATCCAGAAATCTCTGCCTTTAAATGGGGTGTTATAGACCATTTATATTTTCTGTGATCATCAATGTTTATAAAAGCTTTAATCAGTGTACTTTTCAGTAACAGTATATATATGAACCTTCCAATAGTATATACTTTACTTCTTTTTCATAGCCTTTTTAGGCTGTGATTGTCATATATTTTCAATATACGTTATAAACCCCACAATACATTTGATGTTATTTTTGTATAAAGTAAATATCCTTTTTAGAGATTTACATAAAGAAAAATATATTGTATACATATCCAAGTAGTCAACATTTCCTTTTCTTCATCCCCCTGAGTAGATCTAGATTTCCATCAGACATCAGAACATGTCTTGTGATGCAGGTCTGCTGGAGAGGAAATCTTTCAGCTTTGTTTAACTGGAAGGTCCTTATTTCTTCACTGTTTCTTATAGCTATTTTTACCAAGTATATAACTCTACATTGAGTTTTTTGCTTTTAAAACTAAAAATAATGTTCTACTATTTTCTCTGTTGCCTCATTTAAGGAGAAATCTGCTATCATCCTTATCTTTGTTCCTCCATAAAACATGTCCTTTGGCTGCTTTGAGGACTTCATTTTAACACTGATTTAGAGCATTCTGGTTATGATTCATGTGGCTTGGTGTAGTTTTCTTCATGCCTCTTGTGCTCAGGGTTTGATGAGCTTCTTAGATCGGCAGGTTCCCAACACATTTGGAAATTTTTTCATTATTCTCAAAATACTCTTTTCTGTTCTTTTCCCACTTTCCTTTTAGAGACTCCAATTCCATGTGTGTTAAGAGACTACTTGAAGTTCTCCTAAAGCTCACACGGGCTTGCTTTTTTTTTTTTTTTTGAGACACAGTCTCACTCTGTCGCCAGGCTGGAGTGCAGTGGTGCAATCTCAGCCTCACTGCAGCCTCCGTCTCCCATGTTCAAGTGATTCTCCTGCCTCAGCCTCCTGAGTAGCTGGGATGACAGGTGCCTGCCACCACGCCCGGCTAATTTTTGTATTTTTAGTAGAGACAGGGTTTCACCATGCTCGCCAAGATAGTCTTGATCCCTTGATCTCGTGATCCACCCGCCTTGGCTTCCCAAAGTGCTGGGATTACAAGCATGAGCCACTGCAACCGGCCCAAGGGCTTGCTTATTTTTCAAATATGCTTTTTCTCTGTTTCATTTGGATGGCTTCTATTACTATGTTTTTAAGTTCAATAATCATTATCTTCTGCAATGTTTAAACTGCCATTAATTCTTGCTCTATGTGTTATTTATTTTTTTTGGGGGGGAGACAGGGTCTCACTCCATCACCCAGGCTGCAGGGCAGAGGTGCAATCTTGGCTCACTGAAACACCCACCTGCCAGGCTCAACTGATCCTCCCACCTCAGCCTCCCAAGTAGCTAGGACCGCAGGCATGCACCACCACACCCAGCTAATTTTTTTGTTGTTTCATTTTTGGTATAGATGAGGTTTCATCATGTTGCCCAGGCTGGTCTCGAACTCCTGAGCTCAGGAGATCCACCTGCCTTGGCCTCCCAAAGTGCTGGCATTACAGGTGTGAGACACCAATGACTGGCCATGTATTTTTCATCTCAAGCATTATAGTTTTCATTTCTAGAAATCTGATTTCTATCTTTTCTGTTATACTGAATTTCGATTTTTTTTTTTTTTAATAATCTTCTCTACTTAAGTTTTAGAACATATGGAACCAAATTACAGTACTGTTTTCAATGAACTTGTCAGTTAAGTCTAATATCTATGGCAATTCTGAGTCCATTTCAATTTCCTGGTTAGTCTCTTTCAGAAAGCTCATGTTTTCCCATATGTCTGTAAGTCTGGTAATATTTCAATGGACGGAAGACTGAGAGTTTTACTTGGTTGGATGCTGGGTACTTTTGGCTTCCTATAAGTATTTTTGTGCTTTGTTCTAGGATGCACTTAAGTCACTTGGAAACAATGTGACACTTTCAGGTCTTGCTTTTATGATTTGTTAGGCAAAACTGGAGCAGTACTCAGTTTGGGGCACATTACTCCTCACCACAGAGAAAAGACCTTTCTGAACACTCTACCCAATACTCTGAATTATGAGTTTTTCCACTCTGGCTGGCAGATCAGTCCGTTTCCAGGCCCTATGTGAGTACTGTGTACTGTTCCCTCTGATTCTTTTCAAAAGTTATTTCACTCATGTCCTCATATACATAAGCTGATTAGTACTTTGCTGAACATTCATGGAGGCCCCTTTACAGATCTCCAGACCTCTCTCTGTGTGCATCTATCTCCTGCAAGCCACCAGTGCTCCTCAACCCCCACAGCTTCAAATTCTAGGAAAGAACTGCCAAAAGGCCTTGAGCCAGCTTCCTCCACCACCCCAATTAAAATATCCAGCCCAGTCATGGCAGTCTGAGAAGAGTGGAGTACAATGCCTACCTAGGTCATTGAGAAGAGATTCCAAAAGAAACCAAGAGGACCAGAGACTACTGCCCCAACCCAGATCCCTGATCATAAAGCACAGTATCACCCACCCAGAGAAAAGCAAACACTGCTGTAGCCTCCAGATCCCGAATAATGGAGCAGGACTCTCACCTAGGGCCAGCTTTAAGGACAGAGAGTTCCAAAACTCTCCTCCAGAAAACTCACTTTGTTCAGAACAGAGTGTGGGTGAGCGGAAGCCTAAGGTCACCCTCAAAAAAATGGAAATTCAATGATAACCAATTAAGAAGAGGGTGGCAGTTCTATGACAGCAACAAGCTAAACCACAGACCAACTGAAAGTTTACTGGAGACAGCAAGGGAAAGAGATGGCTAAGAAGAGATATTCAGGGCAATTAGATGTGTTCCTATCTACCAGAAACACTCATACAAATACATACACACATTTTCCACAGTAATGATTTTTCAATTTATGTTTTCTAGGAGGTGACTTTCAGAATGGCAACATAAAAAGCAAACTCAAAGCCTCAAAGACAACCCTCTAGAAGGAACCCAAATTTAACAAGAGCAAACTAAGAGCAACATATGGTCCAGGACAGTGTTGAAAACAATAGAGCAATACGTCAGCAATCAGTAGCGGCTATCAGTAAAGTTTAACAGCAACAGAGGCAGACAGGCTAACACAGCAATCACAGAAAGAGACACTCAAAGAGAGCACTGTTAACACTACTGCCATCCTAAAGATAGTGTGCATTTCCAAGGTGGAGCCCTCTGACAAGCATCATCAGTGAGAACCCAATGGGAGTGAAAAAGCTTCTCTCAAATAGTACAGTGAAGTCACCTAAATAAATAAGAAACAACAAGCCCTAGAGAGAATAGAGGAACCAGTATCTAGAGAAAGTACAAAGTATTCTCTAAAATGTCTATTCTTCAACAAAAAAATTACAAGACATACAAAGAAACAGGAAACTGTCATCTATATACAGGAAAAACGGCAGGCAACAGCAACTACCGTTGAGAAGATCCGGATATCAGACTTAGCTGACCTCAAAGCAGTTATTTTAAATATGTTCAGGCCAGGCGCAGTGGCTCATGCCTGTAATCCCAGTACTTTGGGAGGTTGAGGCAGGTGGCTCACCTGAGGTCAGGAGTTCAAGACCAAACTGGCCAACATGGTGAAACCCTGTCTCTACTAAAAATACAAAAATTAGCTGGGCGTGGTGGCCGGCACTTGTAATCCCAGCTACTCTGGAGGCTGAGGCAAGAGAATGGCTTAAACCTGGGAGGTGGAGGTTGCAGTGAGCTGACATCATGCCTCTGAACTCCAGCCTGGGTGACAGAGCAAGACTATATCAAAATTAAAAATAAAAATAAAAATAAATATGTTCATTAAGGAAGTACTACTTAGAAAAGGGAGGTACGTTGATGTCTCATCAAACAGAAAAATATTAGTAAGAAGACAGAAAAGAATACAATGAAAATTCTGGATTCAAAAATTATAACTGCAATGGAAAACTCACTAGAATGACTCAACAAAAGACTGGACCAGGCGGGGTGGCTCACGCCTGTAATCCCAGCACTTTGGGAGGCCGAGGCAAGCAAATCACCTGAGGTCAGGAGTTTGAGACCAGCCTGACCAACATGGTGAAACCCCAGGGTCTCTACTGAAAATACAAAAAAGTTAGCGGAGTGTGGTAGTGCACGCATCTATAATCCCAGTGACTCTGGAGGCTGAGGCAGGAGAATCGCTTGATCCCATGAGGTGGAGGTTGCAGTGAGCTGAGATAGTGCCACTGCACTCCAGCCTGGGCAACAAGAGCAAAATTTCATCCAAAAAAAAGAGAAAGGTTGTAGCTGGCAAAATAATCAGTAAACTTGAAGATGGATCAATAGAGATTAAGTAATCTAAAGAACAGAGAGAAATAAGAGTGATGAAAAATGAAGAAACCCTCAAAAAAATAAGGAATACCATTAACTACACCAATATATTCATAATAGAAGTACCAGAAGGAGTGGAAAAATATCAAGTAGCAGAAAAAATATTCAAACAAATGAATGGCTATGCTCACCTTGCAACACATATACTGAAACTGGAACAATACCAAGAAGATTAGCACAGTAGCTACACAAGAAAGACACAGAAGTTTGTGAAGTGTTGCATTAAAAAAAAAAAAAAAAAAAAAAAGAGGCCCAAAACTTGCAAATCTGTTGATGAAGAGAAAATACTGAAAGCATCAAGAGAAATACAACTCCTCACACGAACGGAATGTCCTAACATTAACATATGGCTTCTCATCAGAGACAGCAGAGGCCAGAAGGAGGCAGGATGACATATTCAGTGGACTGAAAAATAATTTTTTTTAATAACTTGTCACCTAAAATAGCAGAACTATTTGCAAAACAGAGGGTGAAAATTTAAAATCCTCCAATTAAAAAACAAATAGAAACCAAAAAAACTTGAGAATCCATTGCTAGTAGACTAACTGTACAAGAAAGAAAATAAGTTATTTAGGGTGAAAACAAGTGATTCCAGACACTAGTTCAAATCCACTATTATTGTGGGTAAAGGCAATGATACAAGAGAGTAAAAAAGACACATTTTTTCTCCTTTCTTTTCCTACCCAATTTAATAAGCAAATATGTATAAGTCAATGTTTATAATTGTATTGTTGGACCTATAACATATAGAAATGCAACATATTTAACAATAAGGCAGGCTAGGCACGGTGGCCCACACCAGTAATCCCAACACTTTGGGAGGCTGAAGCAGGAGAATCACTTAAGCCCAGGAGTTCAAGATCAGCTTAGGCAACATACTGAGACCCTATCTCTAAAAAAAATTTTGTTTAATTAGCTGGGCATAGTGGCGCACACCTATAGTCTCAGCTACTTAGGAGGCTGAGGTGGGAGCATTGTTTGAGTCCAGGAGGTTGAGGCTGCAATGAGCTGCGATCCTACCACTGCACTCCAGCCTCAAGGACTCAGAGAGACTCTGTTTCAAAAAAAAGAAATACATTGATAAACAAGGAAACAAATAATAAAGCAAAAAAAAAAAAAGAATAAAGCAAAAAAATAAGCAGAGCGGCTGGGTGTGGTGGCTCACACCTGTAATCCCAACACTTTGGGAGGCCAAGGTGGGCAGATCATCTGTGGTCTGGAGTTCGTGACCAGCCTAGCTAACACGGTGAAACCCCGTCTCTACTACAAACACAAAAATTAGCTGGGTGTGGTGGTGCATGCCTGTAATCCTAGCAACTCGGGAGGCTGAGACAGGAGAATCGCTTGAACCCAGGAGACAGGGGTTACAGTGAGCCCAGATCATGCCACTGCACTCCAGCCTGGGCGAAAAAGTGAGACTCCATCTCAGGGGGAAAAAAAGAGGAAAACATCTGTACTAGAGTAAGAAAATTACACTAGATGGCCTGAATCCACACAAACAAATGAATTAAAGCAGAAATGATGAATAAGAAGGTTAGTATAACAAACTCTATGAATAGATACTTCCTATCTTTCTTTCAGCTTCTTTAAAAGACATCAACACATGAACACAGGGAAGGGAACAACACACACTGGGGACTATTGAGGGGTTGAGGGTGAGGGGAGGAAACTTAAGAGGATGCGTCAACCACCATGGCACACATATATCTATGTAACAAACCTCCACGTTCTGCACATGTATCACAGAACTCAAAGTAAAAAAAAAAAAGACATCAAATGACAGAAAGTAACAATTACAGGTTGAGTATCCCTTATCTGAAATGCTTGGCATCAAAAGTGTTTCTGACTTTAGATTTTTTTCCAAATTTTGGAATATTTACATTATACTTACTGGTTGAGCTTCCCAAATCCAGAAATCTAAAATCTGAAATGCTCCAACAAGCATTTCCTTTGAGCATGTTGAGCATGTTGGCACTCAGTTTCAGATTTTGGCGCATTTGAGATTTTCAGATTAGGGATGCTCAGCCTATATAACAATGTATTGTTGGGTTTTAAATATATATGTAATATATATAAAAATAACAAATGGGGAAGAGGAAATAGAGCTATATGTAAGTAATGTTTCTGTGTTTTACTAGAGTTAAGGTAGTAGAAATCTGAGTAGATTTTGATAAGGTAAGATTTATTAGGTAAGTTCTAGAGCAACCACTAGGTAAATAAATTTTCAAAGAGACATAGTAATTTTAAAAATTAAAACGTTATACTAAAATATATTCATTTCATGTTGTGTACACATAAACATAGAGAGCAGAATGAGAGACACTGGAGACTTGGAGGGCTGGGGAGGAGGGTGAAGGATAAGAAATTACTTGATGGGTGCAATGTAAACTATTATGCTGATGGCCATACTAAAAGCCCAGACTTCACCTCTATGCGATATGTCTGGGTAACAAAACTGCACTTGTACCCTCGAAATCTATAAAAATAATAAAATAAAATATATTCATGTCATGTAAAAGAAAGCAGAAATAAAAGGCATAGAGTATCAAAAAAGCACGAGACTGAAAACAAAAATGGCAGAGGTAAATCCAACTACAGATGCTCCTTGACTTATGATCAAGTTACATCCTGATAATAGTCAAATTAGTTGAAAATATTGTTTTTCCACTTAAAATGGGAACACATTCTAGTAAAGTCAGAAAAAATAGTTAAGTTGAACCTTTGTAAATCCTGAAAATACAAAGGGGTTTCAACCCAATAAACCCATTGAAAAGTTAAAAAATCATAAGTCAAACCATTGTAAGTCAGGAACCATCTGTATAGCAATAACAACAGGAAAAAGGGAATGATTTGAAAATCCAATCAAAAAGCAACAATTCTCAGGTTGTCGAAAGTGTGAAAGTCCAAACATGTGCTATCTATAAGAGATAGATACAAACAGGTTGAAAATTTGATAACAGAAAAAGATATATCAGGCACATGGCACCTATAAGGCTGGAGTAGCTATCCTAATATCACACCAAATACACTTTAACACAAAAATTTTACTAAGGATAAAGAGGGGAATTTTATTAATATAACAACAAAAGGGTCAATCGATAAAGGAGACATAACAATTCTAAGCATATGTACTACTAACAGAGCCTCAAAGTATGTGTAGTAAAAACTGACAGAATTAAAAGAAAAAATACACAAGTCTATGATACTAATTGCAAACTGTAATAACCCATTTTCAATAATGGCTAGGACAACTGGGCACAATATAGACATGGAAACAGAAGATATAGATGACACTCTAAAGCAACCAGATCTAAGAGATATAGACAGAACATTCCACTTGAAAACAGTGGAATAGGTATTCTTTAAAAGTACACATGAAACATTCCCCAGAATAAATTTAAAACGATTCTCTGACCACAGTGGAAATTACAAATCAGTAAGACAAAGGAATTTTGAGAATGTACAAACATGCACAAATTATATAATACATTCCAAAGTTAAAAAAAAAAAAAGTCAAAGAAGAAATAAGAAGGGAAATTAGAAAAAATGCTATGAGGTAAAAATGAAGACATACTCAAACTTATGGAACACAGATAAAGCAATGCTTAGAGAGAGATTTGTAGCTGTAATAACCATATTAAAAAAGATCTCAAATCAATAAACTAATTTTCCACCTTAAAACACTGGACAGGAGCAGCAATACAAACCCAAAGCAAGCAGAAGGCAGCAAGGAAAGCAGAAAGATTACAGAGTAAAAATTAGTGAACTAGAGAACAGAAAAATAGCAGATTCCTGGAAAAGATCAACAAAATACACAAACCTCTAACTAGACTGACATTGAAAAAAAAAAAAAGGAGAAGATTCAAATTACTAAACGCAGGGATTAACGATGTATTAGTAGTACTCTTACAGAAATAAAAATAATTACAAAGAATGGTATGAACAATGTATGTCAACAAATTATTTAACTTCAATAAAATGGAAAAATCCATAAAACAAAAACGACTAAAACCAACTCAAGAAGAAAAAGAAAAATCTGAAATGACCTACACAAGTAAAAAGATTGAAGTTGTAAATTTAAAACTCCCCATTACAAATGGGATGCAGTGGCTCATGCCTGTAATCCTACCACTTTGGGAGGCCAAGGCAGGCGGATCACTTGAACTCAGGAGTTTGAGACCAGCCCAGGCAACATGGTGAAACCCCATCTCTACAAAAAAAATTACAAAAAATTAGCTGCGTGTGGTGGCATATGCCTGTAGTCCCAGCTACTTGGGAGGCTGAGGTGGGAAAATTGCCTGAGCCTGGGAAGTCAGGCTGCAGTGAGCCATGACTGCACCACTGCACTCCAGCCTGGGCAATATAGTGAGGCTCTGTCTCAAAAGAGACAAAAAACAGACAAGAAAACTTCCCATTACAAAAACAAAAACAAAACCCAGGTCCATATGGTTCACTGGAGAATTTTATCAAATATTTAAAAAGAATTATCAGTTACTCAAAAACTCCAAGAAAATAAGAAGAAACACTTGCCAGCTCATTCTATGATCCCAATACAACCCTGGTACCAAAATCAGACATGAAAAAACTACAGATCCATGTGTCACGATTACAGACATATAAACCCTCAACAAAATACTAGCAAATTTCATCCAGTAGTATATTAAAAGGATTATATACAATGATCAAATGGGATTTATACTAGTAAGGCAAGTTTGGTTTATCATTTGAAAATCAATTAATACACCACATAAGCAGAAAAGAAACAAAAACAATAACCACGTGATCATCTCAGTATACAGAGAAAAAGCATTTAACACAATCCAATGCCCATCTTCTCTATAAAAACAATCAACAAACCAGGATTAGAGTTAAACTTCCTGAGCCTGATTAAAGGCATCTACAAAAAGTCCACCACTAACATCATACTAAATAATGAAAGGTACAATGATTTTACTCTAAGAACAAAAACAAGATAAGAATGCCCTCTTGCCGGTTACACATCACACAGGAGACTCTAGTCAATAAAAGCAAGGGGAAAGGGAATTCAGATAGAAAAAAAAAAAGTGGAACTTTCTGTATTTGCAGTTGACTGCTCATGCATATAGAGAATCTTAAAGAATCTACTAAAACACTATTAAAACTAATAAAAGAGTTCAACAATGTTGTAGGGTGCAAGTTCACTAACAACAAACAAATCATAAATGAAATTTTAAAAAGAATTCTGGCCAGGCATAATGGCTCAAGCCTGTAACCCCAGCACTTTGGGATGCCGAGGTGGCTGGATCACCTGACATCAGGAAGTTGAGACCAGCCCGGCCAACATGGTGAAACCCTGTCTCTACTAAAAATACAAAAAAGTTAGCCGGGCATGATGGCATGTGCCTGTAGTCCTAGCTACTTGGGAGGCTGAGACAGCAGAATCACTTGAATCCCAGAAGCAGAGGTTGCAGTGAGCCAAGATTGTGCCATTGCACTCCACCCTGGGCAATAAGAGCGAAACTCTGTCTCAATAAATAAATAAATTCCATTTACAATAGCATCAAAAAGAATAAAATACTTGTAACTTTAATGAAGGAAATACAGAGCTTATAGTCTGAAAACCACAAAACAATGATGGAAGAAATTAAAGACAGCCTAAATAAATGGAAAGGCACTGAATAGCGTTCATACGGTTAAGATGGCAATAACTGCCAAATTAATATCTAAATTCAACACAATCCTTACCAAAATCCCATTTGCCTTTTTGAGGAAACTAACAAGCTGGTCTAAAATTTCATGTGGAAATTTAGGGAACGGAATATAATCAAAACAATCTTAAAAAAGAAGTAGAAAGTTAGAAGACATACACTTCTCAATTTGAAAATTTGCTACAAAATTACAATAATCAAGATGGTATGATACTGGCATAGAGGTAAACATGTGAAATAAAATTGAGAATTCATAAATAGATACTACTATATATTATGTTGAGTTAATTTTCAACAATGATGCCAAGACAATTTAATGCTGAAAAATCACCTTTTTGGCTGGTCGTGGTAGCTCATGCCTGTAATCCTAGCAATTTGGGAGGCTGAGGCAGGCAGATCACAAGGTCAGGAGTTCGAGCCTGGCCAATATGGTGAAACCCCATCTCTACTAAAAATACAAAAAAATTAGCCAAGTGTGGTGGCACATGCCTGTAATCCTAGCAACTTGGGAGGCTGAGGCAGGAGAATTGCTTGAACCTGGGGGGCGGAGGTTGCAGTGAGCCAAAATCATGCCACTGCACTCCAGCCTGGGTGACAGAGTGAGACTCCATCTCAAAAAAAAAGAGAAAAAAGAAAAATCACCTTTTCAAGAAATGATGCTGAGACAACTGAATATTTGTATGCAAACCAACCAAAATTATTCCTTTCCTCACACCATATACAAAAACTAATTGAAAATGGATCACAGGTCTACATTTAAAAGCCATTACTTAAAGAAAATATAGGAGTAGATCTTCATGCCCTAGGGATAGACAAAGCCCTTTTAGATAAAGTACCAAAAATACAAGCAACAAAAGAAAAAACAAATTAGACTTCATGGAATGAAAAACTCTTTCACTATCAAGTACAAAGTAAAGACAATAAAATGACAACCCACAAATGGGAGAAAAATATTGGCTAATAATATATGTAATTAGCAACTGGTACACAGAATATGCTAAACACTCATACAACTCAACAATAAAAGGACACATAACACAACTACATAATGAAAAAAGGAATTGATTTTTCTCTATTAAGCTTCTATCCTCCAACTTGGCTATAAAGATTTAATAGTTTTGGGAGTTCTTTAGAATTTTCTCCTTAGGCAATCATGCCTGTATGAACACAGAAAGTTTTATTTCTACCTTTCCCATCTGTATGCCTCTTATTTTGTTGTCTTATGGCATTACCTACAATTTCCAATGAGATGTTGAGTAAGAGTGAAGAGACAGGACATCTTGTTTCCTTATCTTAGGGAGAAACTATCCAGTGTCTCACCATTAAGTATGATCTTAGCAGTAGGTTTCCTGCAGATTTTTTTTTTATCAAGTTGAGGAAGTTCCTCTCTATTCCTAGTTTGCTCAGTTTTATCATGAATGGGTGTTGGATTTTATCAAATGCTTCTTGTCCATCAATTGACATGATACAGTTTTATTCTGTAGCCTGTTGATGTGGCAGGTTACAGAAATTGATTTTTTTTTTCTTTTGAGACAGAGTCTTGCTCTGTCTCCCAGGCTGAAGTGCAGTGACGCAATCTCAGCTCATTGCAACCTCCGCGTTCCAGGTTCTAAGCGATTCTCCTGCCTCAGCCTTCAGAGGGGCTGGGAAGACAGGCGCGCTTCACCACGCGCAGCTTATTTGGTATTTTTAATAGAGACAGGGTTTTACCACGTTGGCCAGGCTGGTCTCAAACTCCTCACGTCAGGTGATCCATCCACCTCAGCATCCCAAAGTGCTGGGATTACAGGCGTAAGCCACTGACCCAGCCACATTAATTGATTTTCAAACTCTGACCAGCCTTGAGTGGTCATGGCATCTAATTATTTTTATACGATGTTGGATTCTACTTGGATTTTTGCATCTATATTCATAAGGGATATTAGTGTGTAGTTTTTCTTCTTCGCAAGGTCTTCATATGCTTTTAGGATTAGAGAAAAAATAGCCTTCAAAAAAATGTTAGGAAGGTTCCCTTTGCATCTCTTTTCTGAAAGACACTGTAGAGAACTGGTATATTTCTTCCTTAAATGTTGCACAGAAATCATCAATGAAACCAAAAGAGTCTGATAATTTATTTTCTTTCTTTCTTTTCTGAAAGCTTTATGGATTCAATTTATTTAACTGATATTGGTCCATTTGAATGGTTTATTTCTTCTGTGTAAGTCTTGGCAGTTTGTGTATTTCAAGGAATTACCCATTTCACCTAAGTCATGAGTTAAGAAGAAGCCAGGAATAAAGGCATCCTGTACCAAAACCATCTAATTGCATTACAAATGCAAAAAATAGTATCAATGAAGGACCCCCTTCAATGCAGGAGGAAGTCTTGACCTTAATTGCTCTGGAAAGAGATAGAAGTCTGTGAGACTAAAGGCAAGTCTGCACATAAGTACTATATTTTAGTTGATAAAATTATAAAATTATTTTCCACATGGGTATGATTAACAATTCTGGCAGTGCTATACATGTATACAGGGAAAGAATGATGAAGGTAAATGGAAAGCCAAGTGTGGTGGCTCTCACCTTTAATCCTAGCACTTTGGGAGGCTGAGGTGGGTGGATTACCTAAAAGATCAGGAGTTCGAGACCAGCCTGTACAACATGGCAAAATCCCATCTCTACTAAAAACACAAAAATTGGCTGGGCATGGTGGTAAGCACCTGTAGCCCTAGCTACTTGGGAAGCTGAAGCAGGAGAAATACTTGAACCCAGGAGGTGGAGGTTGCCATGAGCCGAGATCACACCACTGCACTCCAACCTGGGTGACAGAGCGAGACTCTGTCTCAAAAAAAAAAAAAAAAGAAAGAAAGTAAATAGATGATGGATGGTTAGAGCCAAATTTCTTACTGTTGTGTATAGTAATTTACAGTGAAGCAAGGGAAGAAAGCTAGAATGATCCATATGGTAATGAAGAGTTGAAGGTTTAAGTATAAACACATGTTTAGCTTAAGAGAGATACACATGGTTACATGTAGAACTATTTACAAGTAAGTATATTACATGGTTTATGCACATGTATATTTCCCTGTTCTGTCAGCTGAGATGGCCACACCCTACTGCTGTAAGCACACCATTAGCCCCTATCTTGGTTTCTAATACCATTCTCAAATAAAAGGAATCAGGGTTACCTGAAGAAATGGTGGCTGAGTTCAGAAAGGAAATATATAAGATGAGCCTGGACCATCTTGCAGTGACAGAAAGAAAGTGCTCTAAAAAACAACAGCAACAAAATTCATAAATCTCTACTTCTTACGTGTGAGTTGTACAGAGTAACATTGTTCCAATGTGTACAATATGGAAAATAGGAAGAAGATGTAACTTTATAGTGGAAAAACTGTATGTTTGCCAAGACATTTAAGGCCAACATCAAAAGTCATAAAACATGGTGACAGTATGCATGCTTGATATAATGTGACAAAAAAGATACTTTACCACTGTGGCCTTTTTCCCCAAAACCTATAATCCCAGTCTTATCTTGAGAAAAACATTAGATACATTCCAATAAATGGAATTTATATATACCTCACCAGGACTCCTCCAAACTGTCAAGGTCATCCAAAACAAGGAAAGTCTGGGAAACCACCATAGCCAAGAGGAGCCTAAAGAGACATAACAACTAAATGTAATATGGTGCCCTGGAAGGGATCCTGGAACAAAGAAGGACATTAGGTAAAAATTCAGCAGACCCTAAATAAAAATATGGACTTTAGTCAATAATCATGTACCAATGTTGGTTCAACAGCTGTTGCAAACATACCATTCTAATATGTTAATAACAGCAGAAACTGGGTAAATGGCAATTCTCTCTACTACCTCCCCAATTTTTCTGAAAGTCATGAAATAAATTGAATGTTTTAAATAGACAAAGGAGATACATAAATAGCCAACGAGTGCATAAAAAGATGTTCAACATCAGGCTGGGAGCAGCGGCTCATGCCTGTAATCCCAGCACTTTGGGAGGCCAAGGCGGGTGGATCATGAGGTCAGGAGTTCAAGATCAGCCTGGCCAACATGGTGAAACCCCATCTCTACCAAAAATACAGAAATTAGCTGGGCGTGGTGGTGGGCACCTGTAATCCCAGCTCCTCAGGAGGCTGAGGGAGAGAATTGCTTGAACCCAGGAGACAGAGGCTGCAGTGAGCTGAGATCGCACCGCTGCAGTGAGCTGAGATCACACCACTGCACTCCAGCCTGGGCAACAGAGTGAGACTCCATCTCAAAAAGAAAAAAAAAAAAAAAGACGTTCAACATCATTAGCCATTAGGAAATGCAAAAAACCACAATGAGATACCTCTTTACAACTACTGGATTGGTATAATAAATAATAATAATATTAATAAAAAGTGTTGGCAAACTGGAGAAACTGGAAAATTCATGCATTGCTGGCAGGATTGTAAAGTATTGTGGCTGCTATGAGAAACAATCGGGCAGTTCCCAAGAAAGTTAAACACAGAGACACCATATAACCAGCATTCTACTTCTAGGTATATATCTGAAATGACTGAAAATACATGTCCATGTGAAAACTTATACATGAACAATTACAGCAGAATTATTAATAATAGTCAAGAAGTAGAACTAAAACCAAATGTCCATCCACTGACAAATGGATACATAAAATGTAGTATATCTATACACCATGTTATATGGCAATAAAAAACAAGTGAAATATTGATACATGCTACAACATGGATGAACCTTGAATATGTTATGCTACGAAAAAGCAGCCAGGCAGAAAAGGTCACATACAGTTCCATTTTTATGAAACATCCAGATTAGGCAAACCCACACAGACAGAAAATTCAATTTTGGTTGCCAAGGGCTACAGGAAAGGGGAAAAAGAAATTAATTGCTAGTGGATATTGGCTTTGTTTCAGGGATGATGACAATTTGCTAAGAAACATTGTCGGCCGGGCGTGGTGCCTCATGCCTATAATCCTGGCACTTTGAGAGGCCTATGCAGGCAGATCACTTGAGATCAGGAGTTCCAGACCAGCCTGGCCAACACAGTGAAACCGTGTCTCTACTAAAAACACAAAAAATTTTCTGGGCATAGTGGTGCACACCTGCAATCACAGCTACTCGGGAGGCTGTGGCAGGAGAATCACTTGAACCCAGGAGGTGGAAGGTGCAGTGAGCCGAGATCTTGCCACTGCACTCCAGCCTGAGTGACAGAGTAAGATTCTGCCTCAAAAAAACAATTGTCGGCCGGGTGTGGTGGCTCACACCTGTAATCTCAGCACTTTGGGAGGCTGAGGCATGTGGATAATCTGAGGTCAGGAGTTTGAGACCAGCCTGGCCAACATAGTGAAAATATAAAATCAGCTGGGTGTGGGGGCATGCAACTGTAATCCCAGCTACTCAGGAGGCTGTGTAATCCCAGCTACTCAGAGACTAAGGCAGGAGAATTGGCTTGAATCCGGGAGGCAGAGGTTGCAGCGAGCTGAGACCATGCCACTGCACTCCAGCCTGGGCGACAGAGTGAGACTCCATCTTAAAAAAAGTAAAAAAAATTGTCAGGAAGGATGCACAATCCCGCAAATACACTAACAGTGATTGATTTATACACGTAAAATTGGTGAAGCGTACAGTATGTGAACTATATCTCATAGAATTCTCAAGAAAATTGTTTCTTATATACCTGTTTTGTGGTGTATAAATAACACAACTGATATGCATTGTTCTTACAGCCAACCACCTCACTAATTTTTTTAGTAATTTAAATCACTTCTGTGTAACATTTACTTTTGCTTGTACAGATAATCAAATCGTCTGCACACAAAATGACAATTTGACTTCCCAACCTTTATGTTTTATTATTTTTTTCTTGTCTGTGTAATGGACAGTAGATCCTCTATGAGATTCAGTAAAACTGGTGATACAAGAGATCCAGCATCTCTCATATAGAAAGTGTGCTGTGATTTTTCAACAAACAGTGTACAATATGTTTTTGTCCATTACCTTTATTTTATTTTTTGAGATGGAGTCTCGCTCTGTTGCCAGGCTGGAGTGCCGTGGTGCCACCTCAGCTTACTGCATCCTCCGCCTCCCAGGTTCAAGCAATTCTCCTGCCTCAGCCTCCCAAGTAGCTGGGACTACAGGCATGCACCATCATGCCCGGCTAATTTTTTGTATTTTAGTAGAGACGAGGTTTCACCATGTTGGCGAGGATGGTCTCTGTCTCCTGACCTCGTGATCTGCCCACCTCAGCCTCCCAAAGTGCTGGGATTACAGGCATGAGCCAATGCACCCGGCCTGTCTATTATCTTTATTAAAGATTAAGAAGCTGAATTATTTATAGTTGGTAGGCAATTTACAAAACTTTTTATTTGAAGAAAATTGTTCTTTCTTTCTTTCTCTTTCTTTTTTTTTTTTTTTTTTTTGAGGCAAGGTCTCACTCTGTCACCCAGGCTGGAGTCAAATGGTGCCATCACAGCTTACTGCAGCCTTGACCTCCTGGGCTCAAGCGATCCTCCCACCTCAGCCTCCCAAGTAGCTGGGACCACAGGCACGCACCACCACACCTGGCTAATGTCTTTACTTTTTGTAGAGATGGGGTTTCACCATGTTGCCCAGGTTGGTCTCAAACTCCTGAGCTCAAGTGATCCACCCACCTTGGCCTCCCAAAGTGTTGAGATTATGGGCATGTGCCACCGCACCCAGCCTGGAGACAATTCTTAAACTGACATGCAGCTGGAAGAAATAATGAGAAGATTCTGTATACCCCTCACCCAGTATTCTCCATGGTAACAATTTGCAGAACTATAGTCCAATATCAGCCAAAAACTGACACTGATTAATTCAATCAACCTTATTCAGATTTCACAAGTTTCACATGCATTAGTTGTGTATATTTAGTTCTATAAATTTTGCCACATGTATAGATTTTTGTTAAAATCACAACATTGGGGACACAGAACAGTCCCATCACCAGGATCCCACACATGGTAACTACAGCCATCTCCCACCCTCTCTGCCTTCCTAACGCTGGCAACCATGAATCTGTTCTCCATCTCTATGCTGTCATTTCAAAACTGTTACACAAATAACAGATCATGAGGTATTATGATAAACAGCCTGACTGCATTTGTGATAATTGGCTGCTAATAGATTTCAAATCCCACCCATCTCCCCTCTTACCCTACATTTGGGCAAGCCAATAATAAAGCCTAGGTGGTCCCTCCCTCAATGCCAGTAGGAAACTCAAACCACACAAACTCCATCCTTTTTGTGTGTGCTCACCCCACCCCAAATTCCTAATGACAAGCAGCCATTCTTCTCCCTTCTTTCTCAATCCACATTTAGACCTGCTTAGGAGCCTGGAAACCTGTCTGTATAAGTAATAAACTCTTTTTTACACTCTTGATATCATTACCAGTTTTGATACCTAAACCAAGCGTAGGGGGTAGGAGGGTTCATCCCAACTCTATGGGGTGGACCAGAACAAACATGTAAATTTTTGAGATTGGGTTTTTTAAAACTCAGCTTAATCTCTTGAGATTCATCCACAATGTTACATGTATTGGTCATTCATTCCATTTTAATACTGGGTAACACTTCATGGTATGGACACACCACACGTTATTTATCCATTCAAGAACATCTGGATTATTCAGGTTTGGGCTATGACCCATAAAACTGCTATGAAATTTTTTTGATGGAACATTAACTTTTTATTTGTCAAGGATAAATGTCTAACAGTGCAACTAGTGGTTCACAAGCTAAGTTTGTTTTTAGTTTTAAATGGAACTGACAAACTATTTTCTAGAATGACTGTAGCATTTTACATACCATCAAAAATGTATGAATAATTCAGTTTCTCTAAATCTTCACCAGCACTTGTATTATCACTTGTATAAGGCAGGTCAAATAAGAGCATGATAAAAACATCTTTCATTATGATGTGTCTGGGTATAAGTCTCTTTGCATTTATCCTTCTATGAGTTTGTTGAGCTTCTTGGATGAATATATTAGTGTTCTTCAACAAATTATGGGTGTTTCTGCGAATTCTTCAAAAAATTTTTCTTTCCCTTTCTATTCTCTCATATTGATACTCCCATTTGTATATGCTGGTGCACCTAATGATATTCGTTTCCTCAGGTTTTGTTCATTTTTCATTATTTTACTGGCTCTTCCTCAAATTACACAATATACATTGATCTGCACCAGACAACCCAGTTTCTGCCAACTTAAATGGCAATTATTATTGTGTTGCCTATTGATAGTCCTGTGCATGGGTCACATTTTTCCTGTTTCTTTGCGTATCTCATTTTGTTGTTCTTCTTGAACGGACAACTGGTCCATTCAGTTAACAGTGTTGAGTGACATAATCAAATGATGGAGTACACAGCTCCAAACTGTCTCCACACAGAAACACAAAAAACAAGAACTATAAAAACCAACCTTGTTAGAACTCTGGAAAACAATTAAAGGTTTACAGTAACCAAGTGAATGCTAAATCAGGAAAAAGGCGACTTCAAATGGTGGGAAAGTTTTGTGGCATTTTTACTTTACAAGAGACCCTCATTAATATTAGGAGCTGATATCTCCTCAGAAATCAATTGAAGGCCTGAAGACAGATGGATGACATTTATAAATTCCTGAAAGAAAACAACTATCATCTGAGAATTCTCTAGCTGGTAAAACTGTCCTTCAAAATGAAAGAGAAATGAAGATAATCCCAGATAAACAAATGCTGAGTTTGTTACTACTAGGCCTGCTATACAGGCAACACTAAAAGGTGTCTTTCAAGACGAAATAAAAAGAAACTAGACTCAAATCTGGAGGAAAAATAAAGATTTCCAATAAAGTTAACTATATAGACAAATATAAAAGCCAGGGTCATTATGTTTGCTTTGTAACTCCATTTTTTTACTTCCTGCAGGACTTAAAAGACAAATGGATAAGAACTAAATATAAATTTACATTATGGGCACACAATGTATAAAGACGTAATCTGTGACAACATAAAGGGGATGAGTAAGGTGCTAGGTAGAAGCAAGGTTTTCATATGATATTGAAGTTATGAGGGAATCAATTCAAACTATATTGTCATGAATTTAGAATGTGAAAGTAATCCCCATGGTTAACTACAAAGACAATATCTAAAAAATATACATAGAAGGAAATGAGAAGGCAATAAATATAAAAATCAGGCCAGGCGTGGTGGGCTCATACCTGTAATCTCAAGCACTTTGGGAGGCCAAGACGGGTGGATCATTTGAAGCCAGGAGTTCAAGACCAGCCTGGCCAACATGGCAAAACACCATCTCTACTAAAGACGCAAAAATTAGCTGGGTGTGGTGGCACGTGCCTGTAGTCCCAGCTACTTGGGAGGCTGAGGCATGAGAATTGCTTGAACCCAGGAGGAGGAGGTTGCAGTGAACCAAGATCATACCACTACACTCTGGCCTGGGGAACAGAGCAAGACTTTGGTCTTGAAAAAAAAAAACAAAAACACGAAACACAAAGAAGGCAGTAATAAAGGGAATATGGGACCAAAGAAGGTATACGACATACAGAAAACAAAATGCAATATGGCAGAAGTGCTTCCTTGTTGGTGATTACTTTAAATGATAATTGCTTGAACTCACCAATCAGAAGACAGAGGCTGGCAGAATGGATTTGATTTATTTATTCATTTTTTAGACAGGGTCTTGCTCTGTCACCCAGGCTGGAGTGCAGTGGCACAAACAGGACTCACTGCACCCTTGACTTCCTGGGCTCAAGGGATCCTCCTGCCTCAGCCTCCCAAGTAGCTGGAACCACAAGCACACACCACCACACCCAACTATTTTTTTTTTAATTTTTTTTTGTAGAAACGGAGTCTCACTTTGTAGACCAGGCTGGTCTCCAAGTCCTGGGCTCAAGAGATCCTCCCAAAGTGTTGGGATTACAGGTGTCAACCACCCAGCTACAGAATAGATTTTTTAAAAACATGATCAAACTACACATTGTCCAAAACAAACTGACTTAAAATCCAAAGACACAGATAAATTAAAACTGAAAGGCTGATAAAAGATACTCCATGAAAATAGCCACCAAAAGAGAACTGGGGTGGCTATACTAACTTCACTCAAAATAGATTAAGTCATAAGCTGTTACAAGAGACAAAGAAGGATACTATATATGAATAAAGGGTCATTCCATCAATAAGATATAAAAATTATAACTATATATGTACCAAGCAGCATCCTGAAACATGTAAAGCAAACACTGACAGAATGCAAGGGAGAAACTGACAGTTCTTACAGTTAATAGTTTTAGACTGAGGCTGGGCATGGCGGATAGCACCTGTAATCCCAGAGGTTTGGGAAGCCAAGGTGGATCACTTGATGCCAGGAGTCCAAGACCAGCATGAGAAACATAGTGAGACCCTGTTTCCACCAAAGGAAAAAAAAAAAGATAGCTGGGCATAGTGGGCATGGTGGTATACAGCTGTAGCCTCCTCAAGAGGATGAGTGGGGAGGATCACTTGAGCCTGGGAGTTCCAGGCTGCAGTGAGCCATGATTGTGCCACTGCACTCCAGCCTGGGCAACAGAGTGAGACTCTGTCTCTTAAAAAAAAAAAAAAATACAAATGCAAATGAATAAATGAATGAATGAATGATGTGTATGAATACAGATACAAAGCTACACAAACACAAACACACACACACAAATACCAGTAAAATATATTTAATTGTATATTAACAGGAGTATACACCATGACCAAGTGACCAAGGGGGACTTATCCTGGAAATGCCTGTGTGGTTCAACATAAGAAAATCAATGTTAAAAAAAAAAAAAGAAAAGAAAATGAATGTAATACACTTCATTAATAAAACAAGTAAAAAAAGGACACGATCATCTCAGTTGATGCAGTAAAGGCAGTTGGCAAAATCCAACCCCCTTTCAGGATAAATACATTCAGAAAACACAAAACAGAATAGAATTTCTTCAACATGATAAAGGGCACATATAGAAAATTCACAGCTTTATATCATATTCACTGATGAAAGAAAGCTTTCCTCTTAACATCAGGAAGAAGACAAAAATACTCACTTTTGCCAGTGCTATTTAACACTGCAGTAGAAGTTCCAGCCAAACAAGAAAAAGAAAGAAAGGCATCCATTGCAAAGGAAGACATAAAACTATGTCTACTCACAGGTGACATAATCCTAAAGATAGATCATAAGGAAACTACAAGAAAGATACATAGCTAATGAATGAATTCTGCAAAGTTGAAGGATACATCAACACACAAAAATCAATTGTGTTGCTACACACCTGCAAAGAACAATCTGAAAAGAAAATTAAGAAAACAATTCTATCTACAGCACCATCTAAAAGAATAAAATACTATCTAGAAATAAAGTTAACAAAGAAGGTGCAAGACTTGTATACTAAAAACTACAAAATACTGATGAAAAATATTAAAGAAGGCATAAATAAAGGAAATAGTATCTCATGTTCACAGTTTGAGAGATGTCTTATTGTTAAAAGGATAATACCATCCAAAATGATCTACAGATTTAACACAATCCCTATCAAAATTCCATCAGCATTTTTACCAAAATAAAAAGCTGATCTTTAAAGTCACATGGAATTATAAGGGCCCTGAATAGCCAAAACAATTTTTAAAAAGAAGAACAAAGTCAGAGGACTCAAAACGTCCAATTTCACAACTTATTAGAAAGCTACAATAATCCAAACAGTGTGGTCATGTCATAGGTGTAGACATACAGACAAATGGAATACAAGTGAGAGCCCAAAAATACACTACCTATGGTCAACTGATTTTTGACAAGGGTGTCAATTCTATTCACTGGGAGAAAGAAAAGCCTTTTCTTTCAGTTGATGCAGGCCAAATATTGTCACGCTACTGACATGAAATACAACAGTCATACTAACAGACAAAATAGATTAGAGGTTACCACAGGCTGGTGGGAATGGGAATGAGTAGTTACTGCTTAATGGCGATAAGAGTTTCTGTTTAAAATGATGACAAATGACCAAAAAATGATGCTGGGTTAACTGGATTTCCACATGAAAATAAAGTTAGAAAATAAAGTTAGATCCCTACTTTGACTATACACAAAAATGAACTGAAAATAAGAGCTAAAACAATAAAATGTTTGGAAGAAATGTTCAGAAGAAAACATAAGGAAAACTTTGGGTTTGGTGATGGATTCTTAACTATGACATAAAATGGATAAGCAACAAAAGAAAAAGTAGGTAAGGCCAGGTGCGGTGGCTCATGCCTGTAATCCCAGCACTTTGGGAGGTCAAGGTGGGTGATCACCTGAGGTCAGGAGTTCAAGACAAGCCTGGCCAACATGGTGAAACCCCGTCTCTACTAAAGCCACAAAAATTAGCTACTTGGGAAGCTGAGGCAGGAGAATCACTTGAACACAGGAGGCAGAGGGTGTGGTGCGCCGAGATCGCACCACTGCACTCCAGCCTGGGTGACAGGGTGAGACTCTGTCTCAAAAACAAATATCTGTGTATATATACACGTTAAAAATAATTCAGTGGTACCCCGAAAAGCTAAAAGAAATACACTTTGATAAAACAATTCTACTCCTAGGTTTATATCCAAAAGAACTGAAAACAGGAACTTTGAGCAGATAATGATATGCCAGTGTTCACTGAAGCATTATTCACAACAGCCAAAAGGTGTATGACCCAAATGTACATCAACCGATGAATGGATTAAACAGCCAGAAAAGAAAGTCTTGATACTTGTTACAATACAGATGAAAGCTGAAAGCATCATGCTAAGTGAAATAAGGCAGAGACAAAAGGCCAAATGTTGTCACACTACTGTCACGAAATATTCACAACAGTCAAAACTCACAGAGACAAGCTAGATAAGAGGTTACCATAGGCTGCTGGGAGCAGGGAATGAGTAGTTACTGCTTAATGGCAATACAGTTTCTGTTTGAAATAATGCAAATGTTTTAGAAATTGTGGTTATGGCTATACAACATTGTGAGTGTAATGCCACTGGACTGTACACTTAAAAACTGTTAAAATGGCAAATTTCATATTATATATATTTTACTACACACAAAACAATATATTGTCAAAATGCTCCAGCATCATTTGCTGAATACCTGACTGAATTTCTTTTGCATTTTTGTCAACAGTTTGTCAAATGTCTTAGCTTCAGCTGCTGTAACAAAATACCATAGACTGCATGGCTGAAACAACAGAAGTTTATTTCCTCACGGTTCTGAATGCTGGAAGTCTGAGATCAGGATGCCAGCATGGCCAGGGCCTGGTGAGGACTTCTTCCCAGCTTGCAGTTGGCCACTGCATATTTACATCGCCTTTCCTCTATGCACATGGAGAGTGAGCAAGCTCTCAAGGCACTAACCTCATTGGGAGGGCCCCACCCTCATGACCTAATCTAACCCTAATTACCTCCCAAGGGCTCCACATCTCCAAACACCACCACACTGGGGGTGAGGGCTCCAACATATGAATTTTGGGGAGACATGAACATATAGTCTATAACAGCATAATCAATGTTGAAGTTTTCTATTCTTTTCCATTGTTCTATGTGTATGTTCTATCAATGTGTATATTCAACCAACATCCTGTCCTCTTATTATAGCTATTAATATATACATACAGTAGTCACTCCTTATCCAAGGGGGATACACTCCAAGACGCCCAGTGGAAGCCTGAAACCTCAGATAGTATTGAGCCCTATGAATACTATGTTTTTTCCTAAATATACAAACCTATGATAAAGTTTAATTTATAAATTAGGGACAGGGAGAGATTAACAACATCATAAAATAGAAAAGTTATAACAATATGCTGGCATTGCTACTCTTGCGCTTTAGGGCCATTATTAAGTAAAATAAGGGTTACTTGGACACATATAATGACAGTAAATAATCAAGACAATTACTAAGTAATTAACCCATGGGTAGCATATACAGCCTGGGTATGCTGGACACAGGGTTGATTCATGTCCTGGGACAGGACAGTGCAAAATTTCATCATGCTACTCACAACAGTGTGCAATTTAAAACTTAGGAATTATTTATTTCTGAAGTTTCCTATTTAATATTTTTGAACCACAGTTGACCTCAAGTAACTGAAACTGCAGAAAGCAAAACCACAGAAAAGGGGAGACTAATGTAATAAGCCTTAACACTGGATACAATAATTCCTCCTACTATTCTTTTTCTCAAAACTTCTGAGAAAAAAATTTCTCAAAATTGTTTCGTATTTTATATATATATATATAGTTCCTTCGACTGTTTATGGAAATTTTGGAATAAGCTTATTTAAAGCTGAGAAAAACCTTACTGGAATCTTGACAGGAATGCCATTAAACTGTAGGTCAATTTGGAGAGAACCGGCATACTTACAAAGTTGAGTTTCCCAATCTATCAAGAGACCATGTATCTTCATTTATTTCAGTGTTCTTTTATTTCTTTCATCAGCATTTTGTAATTTTTAGCACAAAGGTCCTATACATATTTTGTTCAATTTATACCAAAGTATTTAATTTTCTATGGAATAAGTGGTATTATGTTTTTAATTTAGATTTGCATATGTTCATTGTTAGCGGAGAGAAATTGATTATATGTGTTCATCTTGGATCCTGAAACTTTTTGGAAATCATTCATTCATTCTGGGAGGTTTTCATTTTGTTTTCTTTTCTTTTTTTTTTGTTTTTGAGACAGAGTTTCACTCTTGTTGCCCAGGCTGGCGTGCAATCATCTCAGCTCATCACAACCTCCACCTCCCGGATTCAAGTGATTCTCCTGCCTCCCGAGTAGCTGGGATTACTTGCATGCGCCATCACACCCAGCTAATTTTGTATTTTTAGTAGAGATGGGGTTTCTCCATATTGGTCAGGCTGCTCTTGAACTCCTGACCTCAGGTGAGCCACCCACCTCGGCCTCCCAAAGTACTGGGATTATAGGCATGAGCCACCATGCCTGGCCTGAGGTTTTTATTTTCTAAGATTCCTTGTAATATTCTGCATATATAATCGTGTCATATGTAAATGTAAACAGTTTTATTTCTTCTCTATGTGTATGCCTTCTATTTCATTTTCTTGCCTCATTGTGCTTGAAAGAAGTTACAGTACTACAATGAATAAGAGTGGTGAGAGCAAACATCCTTGCCTTGTTCCCAGTTTTACAGGGAAAACATTTCATCTTACCAGCAAGTATATCTGCTATCGCTATTTTGTGCATGTTCATTTATCAAACTGAGGAAGATCCTCTTAATGTCTTGTATGGAGATTTTTTTATCATGGATGGATATTGCATTTTGTCAAATGCTTTCTCTATATTAACTGATGTTATATCATTTTTCTTCTTTAGCCTATGGTAGGTTAATTATATTGATTGATTTCTGAATGTTGAACCAGCCTTGCTTGTATAACTCAAGTAAATCCCATTTGGTTATAATGTATACTTTTTACATGACTATTTTCTATTTGCTAGTATTTTGTTAAAGATTTTTGCTACTAAATTTATGGGAAGTATAGGTCTGTAGTTTTATTATTTTTGTACTGTCTGTATGGTTTTGACATCAAAATAATTTTTTAAATATGTTAAGAAATGTTCCCTCTTGGCCGGGTGCAGTGGCTCATGCCTGTAATCCCAGCACTTCGGGAGGCCGAGGTGGGTGGACTACAAGGTCAGGAGTTCGAGATCAGCCTGGACAATAAGGTGAAACACCATCTTTACTAAAAATACAAAAATTAGCCGAGCATGGTCGCATGTGCCTGTAGTCACAGCTACTCGGGAAGCTGAAGCAGGAGAATCACTTGAACCCGGGAGGCAGAGGTTACAGTGAGCCGAGATTGCACCACTGCACTCCAGCCTGGGTGACAAAGCAAGACTCCATCTAAATAAATAAATAAATATATATATAAATAAATAAATAAAATAAAGAAATGTTCCTGCTTCTATTTTTTGAGGACATTGTGTAAAATCATCATTAATTCTTGTGTAAATGTTTGGTAGAATTCTCTAGTGAGAACAACTCTCTTGTACTTGGAAATTAGTTTTTTGGAGGTTTTTATTTAAAGTTCAAATTCTTTGATTCAAATTATGTCAACCTTTATGAAAACCTATGGGTCATTCAAATTATCTGTATCACCCTAATTGAGTTGTAATAGTTTGTGGTTTCTGAAGAACTGGTACATTTCTTCTATGTTGTCATTTTTCTTTCTTTCTTTTTCTTTTTTTTTTTTTTTGGAGACAGAGTTTTGCTCTGTTGCCCAGGCTAGAGTGCAATGGCGCATTCTCAGCTCA
The DNA here is from genome assembly GCF_028885655.2 of Pongo abelii. Taxonomy (NCBI): domain Eukaryota; kingdom Metazoa; phylum Chordata; class Mammalia; order Primates; family Hominidae; genus Pongo; species Pongo abelii. The sequence continues at coordinate 47,708,587 of NC_071993.2, forward strand.
CTGCAACCTCCCACTCCCTGGGTTCAAGCCATTCTCCTGCCTCAACCTCCTGAGTAGCTGGGATTACAGGCATGCACCACCACGCCAGGCTAATTTTTGTATTTTTAGTAGAGACGGAGTTTCACCATGTTGGCCAGGGTGGTTGTGAACTCTTGACCTCAGGTGATCCGCCCACCTTGGCCTCCCAAAGTCCTGGGATAACAAGCATGAGCCACCACACCTGGCCTATGTTGTCATATTTATGAACATAAAGTTGTAGACAAGATTCCCTTATTATACTGTTAAATGGATGGTGGAGTGATATTCCCTGTTTCATTCCAGATATTGATGATTTTTCATCTCATTTTATATTTTTAATCAATATTGCTAGATGTTTATCAATTTTATTCTTTTCCAAAGAACCCTATGTTTCATTAGTTTTCTCTACTTTTTCCTATTTTCAATTTTACTGATTTCTGCTTCCAGTGTTATTTTCTTCCTTCTACTTAACAGAGGTTTTATTTTGCTCTTTGCTAGTTTCTTAAGGTAGAAAGTCAATTATGGGTTTGCGACCTATCATCTTCTCTAATGTTAGCATTTGGCACTATAAATTTCTCTATCAGCACTGCTTTAGCTGCCTCCCACATATATTGACATGGTATGGTCTCATTTTCATTGTCTATGCATTTCTACTATTGAATTTGAGGCCCCTTCTTCACTCTAGACATTATTTAGAAGTCTGATGTTTAATTTCTAAATGATTAGATATTTTCCTATTGTCATTCTGTTACTGACTTGTAGTTTGGTTTCATTATGGCCAGAAAACATATATACTCAGAATGATTTCAATTCTTTTAAATCTGCCAAGGCTTATTTATGGCCCAGGATATGGTCTATCTTTCTGAATATTCCATGGACACTTGAGAAAAAAACTGTATTTTGCTGTTGTTGGGCACTATTCTTTTTCCTCTTTTTTTTTTCTTTGAGACAGAGTCTCACTCTGTAACCCAAGCTACAGTGGAGCAGCACAATCTTGGCTCACTGGAACCTTTGTCTCCTGGTTCAAGAGATTCTCCTGCTTTGGCTTCCTAAGTAGGTGGGACTACAGGCATGCACCACCATGCCTGGCTAATTTTTGTATTTTTAGCAGAGACAAGATTTCACCATGTTATCCAGCCTACTCTTGAACTCCTGACCTCAAGCAATCTGCCCGCCTTGGCTTCCCAAAGTGCTGGAATTACAGGCATGAGCCACTGCACCTGGCCTTGTTGAGCACTATTCTACAATGATGCTTCAGTCCTGTTGGCTGATGTTGCTGTCCTGTTTTTCCATATCTGCTAGTAATCACATAGCTAGTAATTCTATCAATTGCTAAGAGGGAAGTGATGAATTTTCCAACTACAATTAAAAATGTGCTTTTCGCTTTTCAACTCAATCAGTTTTGTTCTGTGTACTTTGAGGTTTGCTAGAGACACATTTAGGATCATTGCATTTTTGTTGGATTGATCCTTTTATCATTATGTAATGTTCTTTTTGTCTAATAATTTTCTTTGCTCTTTGCTCTAGAGTCTACTGGTCTACTGTATTTTGTTTTGATTAATGTTTGTACAGTTTATCTTTTTATATACTTTATCAACCTATGTTGTTCACTATGAGTTTCCTAAGAAAACATTTTTAGGATGGGTGAAGCAAGATGGTGGAATAGAGAACGCCACCGATCATACCCACTCCCCCGCAGGAAGACTAAGATTGGCAACTATCTACACAAAAGAAGCAGTTTCACAGGAACTAAAAGTCAGGTGAGCACTTACAGAGCATGGTTTTCACTTCATATGGCTGAAAGAGAACTGTTTGGAAGTTCCTGAAAAAACTAAAAATAGAGCTATCATATGATCCAGCAATCCCACTCCTAGATATATAACCAAAAGAAAAGAAATCAGAACATCAATGAGATATCTCTGCTCCCACGTTTACTGCAGCACTGTTCACAAGAGATAAGATTTGGAATCAACCCAAGTGTCCATTCACAGATAAACAGATAAAGAAAATGTGGTACATATACACAATGGAGTACCATTCAGCCATAAAAAAGAATGACAGATCCTGTCATATGCAACAACCTAGACGGAAATGGAGGCACAGAATGTTAAGTTTTGCATGTTCTCACTTATTTGTGAAAGGTAAAAATTAAAACATGGAGATAAGGTAGAAAGTAAAAGGACGGTTACCAGAGGCTGGGAAAGGTGGTGGGGTGGGGTTGGGGGAAGGTGAAGATGGTTAAAGGGTACAAAAAAATAGTTAGAAAGAATGAATAAGACCTAATATTTGCTAGCACAACAGGGTGACTGCAGTCAAAAATAATTTAATTGTACATTTTAAAGTGACTAAAAGAGTGTAACCGGATTGTTTATAACACAAAAGATAAATACTTGTGGGAATAGATACCCAATTTACCCTAATGTGATTACTACACGTTGCATGCCTGTATCAAAACATCTCCTGTACCCCCAAAATAAATATACCTACTATGTACTCACAAAAATTAAAAATTTTAGAATCATGTTTTATGTTTTTTCCACTCTAGCAATTTATATTTTAATTAGTGTACTCTGATCATTTACATTTAAGGTAAATATTGCTCTGTTACGCTGCTATTTGTTTTGTTTTCTGTTTTCCATTCATCTGTTCCTTTTTTCTTATTTTCTGATTAGTTACCTAAATATTTTTTTAGATTCCATCTTGGTTTATTTATAGTGTTTCTAAGTGTACCACATTTTATAGTTTTCTCAGTAGTTGTTCTAGGTATTAAAATGTACTTATGTAAGTTATCACAGTCTATCAAGCATTTTACCACTTCAAGTGAAATGTACCAAGTTTCATTCCACTTAGGCCCCTTTACCCTCCCCACTTTTAAAATATAATTGTCTTCAGTGTTTCCCCTACATACAGAGCAATTTGCTCCAACCATCAAAAATGATTCTAGAAACTCATGAGAAAAATATATTTATCCCCATTTTTGCCAACCTCTAATCTTCTTTCTTTCCTGCATTCCAAGCCTTCTTGTGTTATTTCCTTTCTATTTAGAGAACTTTTAGCCAATTTTTAAAGGTAGGTTTGCTAGCAACATTTTCTCTTAGCTTCCCTGTCTAATAATGCCTTTAGTTCCCCTTTATTCATGAATATAGTTTCAAAAGATATAGAATTTTTATTTGATAGTGCTTTCCTCTCAGTACTTGAGAAAATATACTACTTCCTTCCTGCCGCCACAGTTTCAGAAGAGAAACCCACAGTCATTCCCTGCAGGGAATGTGTTGTTTCTCTCTGGCTACTTTGAAATTTTTTTTGGTCTTTAGTTTTCAAAAGTTTAATTACAGTGTGAGTTTGCCAAGGACTTAACTTATTTGATGTTACTTCAGACTCGGGAATGTGTAGTTTTATATCTTTTGCTAAATTTGAGAAGGTCCAGCCATTATTTCTTCAAATACTTTAAACACCTCTTTCCCTTCCTTCTGATGTTACAAATGTTAGTTCTTTTGTTATTGCCCCACTTTCCAAATACTGAAAGAATCAAACTTCATCCCATTCCCTCCTGCCTTCCGGCTTTGTCTAAGCTACCACAATCACTCGTACGGAAAACTACCACAGGACTTTAATGAGCTCTCTATGCCCTATGCCCTGCCCAATATTTTCTCTACAGAGGTGAGAAAGATCTTACAGAAATATAAATCAGATGTTGCTCACCTGCTGAAAATCTACCACTGAATAGATTTTAACCAAATAAGGCTTATGATAGGCTTACCTTTGGACTCTAGCTGCCCCCCTCACCTCACCTCCTGCCCTTCCTCCAATCAAGCCCTCCCTTCAGCCACTGTGACTTTTTGGTTATTCCTGAAAACCACCAAGCACATTCCTGTCCAAGGCTAGCAGCCGCTATTACCCCTGCTGAAAAGGGGCAGAATCCTCATGGCTCACACAGTCATTTCATTCAAATTTCTGCTCTAATGTTGACCTCAGTAAGGTTTCCCCTGACTGTTCCTTAAAGTCATCTAACTTGCTTTAATTTCTTTCATAGTCTTTAAAACCACAGAACATTTAATATACATAAACATAAGTATACATAATATACTTAGAGGCATAATTTTATTATTATTATTTTTTATATTTACTTATTTTTGAGACAGAGTCTCGCTCTGTTGCCCAGGCTAGAGTGCAGTGGTGCAATCTCAGCTCACTGCAACCTCTGCCTCCCGGGTTCAAGTGATTCTCCTGCCTCAGCCTCCCAAGTAGCTGGGATTATAGGCACCTGCCACCACGCCCAGCTAATTTTGTATTTTTAGTACAGATGGGGTTTCCCCATGTTAGCCAGGCTGTTCTCAAACTCCTGACCTCAAGTGATCTGCTTGCCTCGACCTGTGCTGGGATTACAGGTATGAGCTACCACGCCTGGCCTAATTTTTTTCATTATCATATCCTCAGCACACAGCAAGTACTCAAAAATTATTTGCTGAGTTTAAAAATCAGTGAATAAAAAATTCTGACAGCAGAATAAACACAAAACAATGGAGGTTGAGGTGGGACACTGAAAGTGCTTTGAGAAAAATAACCAAGAAAAACAATAGTAAAGTTGAGGTGGGCAAAGACTGAACTATTGGCAGGTGTAAGAATGGTAAACATTCAAAAAATGATTCAAAAAGGAAAAATTTTTTGTGAGTAGTATCTGGAGGTTTGATTTAGGAATTAGCATTCTCCATCACTTCCAGAGGTTAGGACCCCTATGGAGATGTTCTTGAAAAATGTTCCAAAGTTGCCAAACCCTGAATTAACTACTGGGAAACAAAAAATCCCCTGATGTGAATCTGTGCAGTACATATTAACTCACCTGGAAAGCTCCAGCTTGGAAATTCTTCCTCCAGTCTCCATGGTTCTTCTCCTTGTTCCAGCCTGAAGATCACCTCTGGTTTGTGAGCACAATACCCTGTTAACAGGAAATAATTTAGGATTTGGACCAAGCAGTCTAGACTTCAGGCCTTTGAAGCAGGAAGAAGCTTCTGGGGCTGCTTCAAGTTGCCAGGGAAATATTTTCACTGGAGAGGTGAACATAAGTATCTTCTGGTGCTCAGAGGTGATCAATCAACACTGACTCCTGAAGCCTAACCTAAGCCTAAATAATGTCATTAAACTAGACAGACTGCCTATATGCTTCATAATCAAAATAAACAAATGCTATTTAAAATGATACAGTGAACAGACCTTACCCACTGAGACAAGGTTGCTGTAGTTCTCCAGCATCACATCTCTATACAGAGCCCTCTGACTAGGGTCCAGGTGCTGCCACTCCTCCTGGGTGAAGCCCACAGTCACATCTTTAAATGATACTGACCCCTGGAACTTCTGTTCTACCTGAAATGTTCAGAATTAGGTGGCATGAAAAAAGAAGTATGGGCTAATCCTTACCATGATTATTATTCACAGAATATTTGTTTTGCTTTATACTTTTAGGGAAAAAAGAAATCATAACAGAAATATTCTGCCATTAATGCATTAAGATATTAATTCATGCAAAAAAATTATCGAGTTCCCACAATGTACCTGGAACTATCATCACTCCTGGCAACACTAAGATTAATAAAAATCTTCCTGTGTTCGAAGAACACACAGAGTGGTAAGAAAATATACATGGTAACATGTTGCAAGTACTAAGGTGAAAGTACAAACCCAATAGACTAACATTAGAAGCAAAGTTAGCTCTGCTTTGAGTTTCACTGAGGAAGTACAGCTGTTGGTTGAATTATGAAGAACATTCTATTACGTTCTTCATAAGCACGGGGCCATGATGCAAGCAAAGGTGAGGGCCTCCAACAAACTGCAGACATCAGCAAAAGGGCAGACAGCACAGGAAGTGGCCTGGTGCTGTCTTGAGAAGAAAAGCCAAGGAAATGGGTTATACAGTAATTTTACACCAATGTTCTCTAAAGTATTTGATCATTTGCCATTTTCAAGAATATTACTGAGAACTACAGATTTATATTTACAAATCACAGAAATAAATTGTCAGTATATTTATTACGAATTCTAATTTAATTCTCATTTAGATTTAAAAATGTAGAAAGCCTGATATTTTCTTCATCGCAGTACATATTCTAGGTTCTAATCCTTTAATTCAGAGACAATAATAAGGATGTGTAGAAAATGGAAAGATTTTGGAACTATTATACTTGAAACCTCTGTGGAGTACATAGGAGAAAACATCCAATTGGATTGTTCTGGATATCCTCTAGGGCACATCTTTTAGGGATCACTGCTGTGAAAAAGGGAGAGCCAAAGATGAGACGTGAGCATATACTGCAATTACGTGACCAGGTTTTGTTTACAGAACCAATTCTATTGAGAACGGCAAAGGACAAAACAACACTTACATAAACTACTGTAGAAGAAACCAGGATGCAAATAGGGCATGGATAATAGGAGACAGAGCAACAAAATGTGGTCACCAATTCATTAAGATAAAAAATGTTTCCTCTGGCTATCCCCATGAACAGCTGCCCAGATACTAGGGCCACAATGTAAACCAGGAAAGTTAGGGCAAAATAGGTTGGACACGGTATTCTAGCAAGAAATGTCCTAAAAACATTAAATTTGAAGCACAGGCTGGGCACAGTGCCTCACGCCTGTAATCTCAGCACTTTGGGAGGCCAAGGCAGGTGGATCACCTGAGGACAGGAGTTCGAGACCAGCCTGACCAAAATGGTGAAACCCCATCTCTACTAAAAATACAAAAAATTAGCCAGGCGTGGTAGCAGGCACCTGTAATCCCAGCTACTCAGGAGGCTGAGACAGGAGAATCCCTTTAACTTGGGAGGCAGACATTGCAGTGAGCCGAGGTCGGCACCACTGCACTCCAGCCTGGGTAACAAGAGCAAAACTCCATCTCAAAAAAAAAAAAACGAAGCATAATATGAAGATCAAGAATGAAACAAGGACTACAGAGACATTTATAATATAGTGGTGCTCAAAGCCATCAAGAGAAAATCAGAAGGATGTCAGAAAACTGGGGAAAGAAAATAATCAAGAATGGAATTGGAGGCTAAGCACAGTGGCTCACATCTGTAATCCTAGTACTTTGGGAGATAAAGGCAGGCAGCTCACTTGAGGTCAGGAGTTCAAGACTAGCCTGGCCAACATGGAGAAACCCCGTCTCTACTAAAAATACAAAAAAATTAGCCAGGCGTGGGGGCGGGTGCCTGTAATCTCAGTTCCTGGAGAGGCTGAGACAGGAGAATCACTTGAACCCAGAAGGTGGAGGTTGCAGTGAGCTAAGATCGCACCACTGCACTGCAGCCTGGGCAACTCTGTCTCAAAAAAAAAAGGTAAGAAATTCCTCCCAAATTTATATATAGGTTCAATTCAACCCCAAAGAAAGTCTCAGCAAGTTATTTTAAGAATACTAACAATATTTGTATGGAAATGCAAGGAACTAGGAAGAGCCAGGATTTGCTGAAGAAAAAATGTGTTAAACCCACTACTAGACACTAAGATGTTTCACCAAGTGTGGTACTGGCACAACCAACCAACAGAACATAGTCCAAAAAACACACAGACATATATGTACACATAATTGATGACAAATATCACAATGTAAAACAGTGGGGAAAGGATGGTGTCTTCAAAAATAATTCTACACTAACTGTATGAAAAACAGGAATCTGACATCCACTTCATACAAAAGTAGACACCCATTCCAATGAAAGAGAGGTAAATGTGAATGCCAAAACAATAAATATTTTAAAAGATAACAAAACAGATTATCTTCATGACCTCGAAGTAGGTAAAGTCATCTAAAATAGCACACACCATCAACAAATAAACTTAAGAAACTAATCTAGGGATTGGTAAACTTTTTCTGTAAAAAATCAGACATTAAATATTTAGCCAGGCATAGTGGCTCACACCTGTAATCCCAGCATTTTGGGAGGCCAAGGCAGGCGGATCACTTGAGGCCAGGAGTTTGAGACCAGCCTGGCCAAGTGAAACCCTATCTCTATTAAAACACAAAATTAGCCAGGTGTGATGGCATGTGCCTGTAATTTCAGCTACTGGGGAGGCTTAGCCAGGAGAATCCCTTGAGCCCTGAAGGCAGAGGCTGCAGTGAGCCAAGATCGCACCACTACACTCTAGCCTGGGTGAGAGAGTGAGACACTCTCCAAAAAAAAAAAAAAAAATCAGACATCATTATATTTGGGGCTTTGCAGGCCAAAAGGTTCCTGTCACAACTAGTCAACTCTGCCACTGAAGCCACAGATTAAATGTAAATGAGTGAATGAGCAGGGAGGTGTCAGGATTGTGAGGGGGACAACACGGCAGCTGCAGGAGTGCTGGCAATGTTTGTTTAGATGTATGTATTCACTATTTGTGCCATGGATTTGTAATAATTCATTAAGTTCTATATTTAAAATTTAGGGGTTTTTCTATCTGCTACACATGTAGAAATAAGATTCATTAAAAATTAAAATATGTAATCCCAGGACTTTGGGAGGCTGAGGCAGGCAGATCATGAGGTCAGGAGACTGAGACCAGCCTGGCCAACATGGTGAAACCCTGTCTCTACTGAAAATACAAAAATTAGCTGGGCATGGTGGCACATGCCTGTAATCCCAGCTACTTGGGAGGCTGAGGCAAGAGAATCACTTGAACCAGGGAGTCGGAGGTTGCAGTGAGCTGAGATTGCACCACTGTGCTACAGCCTGGCGACAGAGCAAGACTCTGTATCCAAAATAAAAAAAAAAAAAATTAAAATACACTTTAATTTATTGGCCGGGCACAGTGGCTCACGCCTGTAATCCCAGCACTTTGGGAGGCCCAGGAGGGCAGATCACGAGGTCAAGATATCGAGAACATCCTGTCCAACATGGTGAAACCCCGTCTCTACTAAATCTACAAAAATTAGCCAGGTATGGTGGTGCACACCTGTAGTCCCAGCTACTTGGGAGGCTGAGGCAAGAGAATCGCTTGAACCCAGGAGGCGGAAGTTTCAGTGAGCCAGGATCGCGCCACTGTACTCCAGCCAGGCAACAGAGCGAGACTCTGTCTCAAAAAAATAAAAAAATAAAAAAATTAAAATTAAAATACATTTTAACTTATTGATCAAACAGTACATCCAAAAGAAAATTGGAACCTGTGTAAAATAAAAATTAAAAAAGCAGTTTGACTCAACAGGCTGCACTCATTTCAGGGCTATCACTGGAAGGTTATTCACTATGGGTCCCTATGTTATAACCAAAAAAGGTATCTGCCAGGAAGTCTTTGCGTCTTCAGAGGAGTCAGTTTGTCTGTATCCAGTGTCTTCCTTTCTGCCATGGTTGTTGGAAACATAAGAAACACATGAAGCTCAACTTAGTGACTCTAGCTTGGCCCTGCTATTGATCTGTTACTTTATATTTTCTGGGAAGTTCAATTTTTATCTATTACTAATTTCTCATCTTAACATATTGACTCTTGGCCAGGCACGGTGGCTCACGCTTGTAATCCCAGCACTTTGGGAGGCCGAGGCGGGCAGATTGCCTGAGCTCAGGAGTTTGCGACCAGCCAGGGGCAACACGGTGAAACCCATCTCTATTAAAATGCAAAAAATTAGCCAGGCGTGGCGGCCTGTCTGTAGTCCCAGCTAATCGGGAGGCCGAGGCAGGTGAATTGCTTGAACCCAGGAGGCAGAGGTTGCAAGGTTGCAGTGAATGGAAATGGGACACTGCGCTCCAGCCTGGGTGACAGAGCGAGACTCCACGTCACAAACAAAACAAAACAAAACAAAACAAAATACTGACTCTTACAAATCTCACAAAGTCCACCGCAAAATAAAGTAGGGAATTAATAAACAACTTACCTTGTTCATTTTGTTCTGTTCTTGGAAAGACGGAGACGACTCTGAAGATACAGCTGAGTCAGAAAAAGAGGAATGGGGTCATGAAAGATTTGGCCTCCCTGGGAACTCCCTGATTCTTCTGCCCTAAGAAGCCATACACACCCACTAGGTAAAATGCTCCCTCTGGGAGAATATCAATGTCCTCTGACACTTCGGAATAGGGGGTAGAAATGGTGAAAGAACACCCTAATATAACTCCAACATAACCATGTAGCTCTTGGGCACAAGATTTTTCACCGGGTGAAAGTAAATATTTGCTTCCTAAGGATTTCAATCTCCCTCGGTCTTCACAAAAAATGTATAATGACAATATTGGCCAAACAAGTTAACAATACATTTAATGAAGAAACATTAACACTAAAACCATTGTAAAAAATAGGACTAAGCTATGGATTTTCCCAGTAATGTTACTTAATCTCTGGTGAGTGAATCCACAGAAAGCCATAAGTATCAGTGCTTCAAAGAAAAAATCCGTTTTAATTTCTTCGTCTAACTTTGTTGCTATTTCTCAAAAGGATGTTTTAAACTTGCTTTGATGTGTGTGGAAAAGTAGACAGTACTGGCTTAGGGGTCAGGAGAAGTGACTTTTAGTTTTCCCTACTAACAAACTTTGATCCTGAACAAGTCAGTAACCTTAACAAACAAAAAACAAAAAAATTATTTTTTCTTCTAACAAATGAGGCAAAATTAGGTAATTTTTTTTCTTTTTTGAGACGGAGTTTCGCTCTTGTTGCCCAGTCTGGAGTGCAATGGTGCAATCTCGGCTACCTGCAACCTCCGCCTCCCGGGTTCCAGCAATTCTCCGCCTCAGTAGCTGGCATTACAGGCATGCGCCACCACGCACAGCTACTTTTAGTATTTTTAGTAGAGACGGGGATTTGCCATGTTGGTCAGGCTGGTCTCGAATTCCTGACCTCAGGTGATCCACCCTCCTCAGCCTCCCAAAGTGCGGGATTACAGTAGAGAGCCACCGCGCTAGGTCAAAATTATGTAATTCTTGAAGATCCTTCCTGAGTGCAAGATCAAGTTAGGACAGAGGAACAGCAAATAACAAGATGGGGTGATGGACACTAGAGGGCAGTTCCGAACCTAAAGAGGATGAACACAGAATGGGAAACAGAGTCCGTAGGTCGGGCAGGCGACTGCACCCGCCCTTCCCTACCCAGGTATGGCAGCGCCCTAGCACACGCACAACACGCTCGACCAGAGAACTGCCCCTTCCGCAAGGTTCAGTGCTCGGACCGCGCAAGCGCACATGCCCTCCTCCGCCGCCCCTACAAAAGGGGCAACGCACACGGCGTAGCTTGCTCCCTACAAAGCTGCGGCTTTGAGGAACCGGCCTAGCGTCCTGGCAGACATGCTGCAGCCCCGCCGTCCCCGGCTTCTCTGTGAGGTCCCTGGGACTCCTCGCCACCACCTGGCACTGGTCCCCTGCTGCCTGCTCCCGGAGTCGCGCGGGGCCCCCTCTCTGTCTGTGCCCAACCCGCGGAGGCTTACCTTGCTCTCTTTTCGGATTGCATTCGCCATAAAAGAGCCCGTAGACCCTTGAAATCCTGGGACCGCCTCCCACGCAAAACGTGAGACAAACAAAAGGAAAGGCGGAAATGCAGAGGTAGCAAGTGGACGAGGCATGCGCAGAGCCTACGCGCAAAGCCTGGCGCTGTCGGCGCTCAACCTGGAAACTACCTTTCCCGTGAGGTCGCGAGAGCAGCCCTTCGGGATTGGCAGAGAGGTGTCCCACTAGGCAGTGGGCGGATGCGGCCTGAGTTGGTGTGGGAACTAGCTGCAGCCCTGGCTCTCCCAGGGCGACCCAAAGGGATGCACTGCAGGGGAGGTCTGTGTGCAGCCAGTGTGCAGGTTAGACGCAGACGCCTCAAGGAAAGGACATCTGTGTGTCAGTTTCACTTTAAATGTTAGGAAGTAGATCTCACTGATACAGTTTAAAAGACTTTGACACTATCAGCGATTCTTTGAGAGCGGGGATGGGGGGATGGGGGAGGTGCCACAGGAAAGCTACTTCATCAAAATCGTTAACGCAATAAACGGAAATTGAAAAGTCAGAAAACAGACATAATCTGAAACAAGAAAATAAATGTCACATGTGATTTCGTCTGTGACATTAAAATTGTCTGACTAAATGGAAATACATTTAGTCTATCTGTACCTTTCTTAGGAAGACAAAATTCCTAAAAGAATATCAACAAATTTTTGTATGTATTTTTTCTCTTTGATCTTTAGTGTATTGTGTACTATACAAAAGCATTCTTAACTTTATCCAGAGTAAGTAAAAACCTAAATGAACAGCCATTATACGTTTTAAAAAGCTGGAAAAAATGCCTGAGAACTATCTATATCTATCTATATATATAATATTGCTCTGTTCAAAGTAGTTTGGCACCTGCTCCATGGAAATAAGACACCATGATTAACAGTATTCTTTAATGTGTAGTAAATACAGCATTTCAAAACGGTGAGGGAAAGAATGGAGTGTTCCAAAAAGCATGTCATTCCTAAACAATTTGGAATGTAGAGATATACATAGATCACACGTGATAAAATTCACATGTATACAATATTGAAACATTTAAACCACTGAACGAGTATAAATTTTTGAAAATTGACATGTGGGCCAGGCACAGTGGCCCACACCTGTAATCCCAGCACTTTCGGAGGTGGAGGCAGGAGGACCACTTGATCCTTGGAGTCCAAGACCAGCCTGGGCATTATAGTGGGACCCCCGTCTCTACAAAAAATTAAAAATAACAATTAGCCAGGCATGTAGGCAGGCGCCTGTGATCCCAGCTACTCAGGAGGCTGAGGTTGGACAATCACTTGAGCCCCAGGTTGCAGTAAGCTATCATGGCACCACTGCACTCCATCCTGGGTGACAAAGTGAGACCTTGTCTCAAAAAAACAAAAAGGAATGTGATACCAAAGACAGAAACTATAAATTTAATATCAGCTACATTTTATAATAGAGAAAAATAAGCAGCTCCATTCCAGCAAAACTTTTTAAGTCCATTATGAGAATTGAAAGAAATGCAAATATGGCCGGGCATGGCAGCTCACACCTGTAATCCCAGCATTTTGGGAGGCTGAGGCGGGCAGATCATGAGGTCAAGGGATTGAGAACATTCTGCCCAACATGGTGAAACCCCTTCTGTACTAAAAATACAAAAATTAGCTGGACGTGGTGGTGCACACCTATAGTCCCAGCTACTCAGGAGGCTGAGGCAGGAGAATCGTTTGAACCTGGGAGGCGGAGGTTGCAGTGAGCTGAGATCGCACTACCACACTCCAGCCTGGTGACACAGTGAGACTGCATCTCAAAAAAAAAAAAAAAAATGCAAATATTTGAGTAAAAATATGTGAAACATTTATTGAAATTTACATTTTTAAATTTATGCTTTATATACTGAAAAGTTCACTTTATTTGTTGCATAATTTTATGAGTTTTGACAAATGCATAGATTTGTGTAACCACCACCACAAGCAAGATACAAAATTGTTTCACCTCTGTCAATAAAATTCCTCCATGCTACCTTTTGAAAGTCAGATTCTGTAACCACTCTTAGCCTCTTGCAACCACTATCTAGTCTTTGGGCCTGTATGTTTGCCTTTTTTAGAATATTATATAAATGGAATCATACAGTATGCAGTCTTTGAATCTGGTATCTTTTACTTAACACAATGCAATTGAGATCCTTCTGTGTTGTTTTGTGTACCAATACCTCTGTTTGTTTTTCTTGCTGTTAGCAACAAGTGCCCGGTGCTGCAGAGAAACCAGCACAAAGGCAGAAAATTCCTCAGCAAGAGAAATTTACTTCTGCAGAAGGGTGCAGCTTACGCCAGTCACGATCACGAGAGAACACCGAGAGGGGTAGGGCAGGGGTTTTTATCCCTGATGCAGTTCCTAGCACTTCGTGTCCCTTCCCCATTGGCTGGGATCGGACCTCATAATCAAAGCTGACTCGATTGGCTAAGGTTTAAAATTGACAGGGTCTATTAGGCGGGAAGGAAGGGGGACTGTCCATTACTAAGCGGGAAGGCATATCCGGACTTGTCTGGGCATGGCAAAGGTGGGAAGATTGTATACAGAACAGGTAGCTAGGAGATAAGGAAGTACAAGGAAGTTGGTCTTAAGCAACAAACAACAGGGAACTAAAGCTTTTTGAAGAGGAATTTGTCATCTCTGACATTGCTGACTCCTATTTCTTGGTATGGATTTACCAGCTTCCTTGTCCATTCCCCAGTCCAGGGATATGCAAGTTGTTTCCAATTGGGGGAAATCGTAAATAAATAAAATATTTTTAAGCTTAAGATTTGAAAAGATTGAGAAAAACACTAGTACACGTCTATGGTATGGGCTTGGGGAAATGTTTATTCCCAGTGTATTAGTCAGGATTCTCCAGAGAAACAGAACCAATAGGAGGGAGTAAGGGAGAAAGAGACATTGATGATGAGAAATTGGTTCACAGGTCTATGGAGGCTAAGAAGTCCAACAATCTGTCGTTTGCAAGCTGGAAATCCAAGAATGCTGGTGGTGTAATTCTGGTGTGAGTCCAAAGGCCTGAGAACCAGGGAAGCCAATGGTGTAAATCCCAGTGCAAGAACAGGAGAAGATGAGATGAAATGTCCCAACTCAACAATGAGGCAGAAAATATGGGTGAATTCCTCCTTTCTCTGCCTTGTGTTCTATCCAGGCCCTTAGGGGATTGAATGATGTCCTTACACATGAGGATGGCAATCTGCTTTACTGAGTCCACTGATTCAAATGCTAATCTCATCTGTAAACACCCTCATAGATGCACCCATAAGTGATGTTTAATCCAGACACCCTGTGACCAAGTCAAGTTTACACATAAAATTAACCATTAACCATCACAGCTATTCTATTTTTTTTTTTTTTTTTTTTTTTTTGAGACAGAGACAGAGTTTTGCTCTTGTTGCCCAGGCTGCAGTGCAATGGCATGATCTTGGCTCACTGAAACTTCTGCCTCCTGGGTTTAAGTGAGTCTCCTGTCTCCACCTCCCAAGTCGCTGGGATTACAGGCATGCGCTACCATGCCTGGCTAATTTTTCATATTTTTCCTAAAGATGGGGTTTCTCCATGTTGTTCAGGCTGGTCTCGAACTCCCTACCTCAGGTGATCCACCAGTCTTGGCCTCCCAAAGTGCTGGGATTACAGGCATGAGCCACCACACCTGGCCACAGCTATTCATTTTTATGGTGAATTTGATTAACTCTGGAGGCTCATTTTTTCCTCTCATTTCTTCTTCTGTTTTTGTACTTTTTTCCCTTTTATATTTAGTTGACACCTAATAATTGTGCATATTTAGGGGATATAGACTGATATTTTGACATGTGTATAAAATGTATTATGATTAAATCAGGTTAATTAGCATATCCCTCACCTCAGACATTTGTGTGTGTGTGTGTTGTAAACATTCAAAATCTTCTAGCTTTTTGAAAATATACAATAAATTACAGTCAATTATATTTACCCTACAGGGCTGTGGAACACCAGAGCTCATTTCTTCTATCTAGCTCTAATTTCGTATTCATATACCAACCTTTCCCCATCCTGCCCTTCCCACTACCCCCTCACCCTCTAATGCCCATAATTCTATTCACTACTTCTATAAGCCCCAATTTTTTTAGCTCTCAAATATAAGTGAAAATGTGCAGTAATTATCTTTCTGTGTCTGACTTATTTCACTT
Organism: Pongo abelii; assembly: GCF_028885655.2. NCBI lineage: Eukaryota > Metazoa > Chordata > Mammalia > Primates > Hominidae > Pongo > Pongo abelii. The sequence continues at coordinate 47,724,203 of NC_071993.2, forward strand.
AATGACATCCAGGCCCATCCATGTTTTGGCAAATGACAGGATTTCATTTTTATAGCAGAGTAATATTCCACTATGTTTATATACCAGATTTTCTTTTTCCATTGATCTGTTGGTGGACGTTTAGGTTGATATTATATTTTGGCTATTGTGAATAGTGCTGCTATAAACACAGGAGTGCAGGTATCCCTTTGATATATGGATTTCCCTTCCTTTGGATATGTGCCTAGCAGTGTGATTGTTGGATTGTATGGTAGTTCTGTTTTATTTTTTTAAGAAACCTCCACACTGTTTTATATAGTGGTTGTACCAATTTACATTCCCACCAACAGTGTCTAAGATTTCCCTTTTCTATGCATCCTTACCAGCACTTATTTTTTTTTTTATAATAGACATTCTAACTAGGGTGAGATGATGCCTCATTGTGATTTTGGTTGGCATTTCCCTGATGATTAGTGATGCGGGACATTTTTCATACATTTGTTAGCCAGTTGTATGTCTTCTTTTAAGAAATAATTATTCAGATCCTTTACCGGCATTTTAATCAGATTACTTGTTTTTGTTTTTGTCATCAAGTTGTTTATTTGTATATTAAGGATATTAGTCCCTTTTGGATAAATAGTTTGCAAGTATTCCCTACCATTCTACAGGTTGTCTCTTCACTTTCATAATTGTTTCCTTTGCTCTGCGGCTTTTTAGTTTAACGCAGTCCCACTTCTCTCTTTTTGTTGTTGTTGTCTGTGCTTTTATTTATTTCTTTATTTATTTTGAGACAGGGTCTCACCCTGTTGCACAGGATGGAGTGCAGTGGTGTGATTATAGCTTACTGTAGCCTCTATCTCCTGGGCTCAAGTGATCCTCCTGCCTCAGTCTCCCGAGCAGCTGGGATTACAGGCGCCCACCACCATGCCTGGCTAAATTCTGTATTTGTAGTAGAGATGGGGTTTCACCATGTTGCTCAGGCTGGTCTCGAACTCCTGTGCTCAAGAATCTGCCCACCTCACCCTCCCAAAGAGCTAGGATTACAGGTGTATGCCACTATGCCTGGCCTGTCTGTGCTTTTTTCTTTTCTTTTTTTTTTTTTTGAGATGGAATCTCACTGTGTTGCCAGGCTGGAGTGCATTGGTGTGAACTTGGCTCACTGCAATCTCCGCCTCCTGGGTTCAAGCAATTCTCCTGCCTCAGCCTCCCAAGTAGCTGGGATTACAAGTGTGCACCACCACACCCAGCTAATTTGTGTGTGTGTGTGTGTGTGTGTGTGTGTATTTTTATCAGAGATGGGGTTTCACCATGTTGGCCTCAATCTCCTGACCTCGTGATCCACCCACCTTGGCCTCCCAAAGTATTAGGAGTGAGTCACCTTGCCTGGCCCTGTCTGTGCTTTCTAAGTCTTAGTCATAAAACTTTTGCCTAAGCCAATGCCCTGAAGAGTTTGCTCCAGGTTTTCTTCTAGTATGTTTACAGTTTTGGTCTTATGTTTAAGTCTTTAATCCATTTTGAGTTGATTTTTGTATATGGTGACAGGTAGGGATCAAGTTTTGTTCTTCTGCATATGGATATCCAGTTTTCCCAGCACAATTTATTGAACAGGGGGCCCTTTACACAATGTACATTCTTGGCATTTTAAACTTTAAAGGACTTATAATATTGTAATTCCACTTATATGACTTTGTAATAATAAAATAAATTATTGTTGATATATGTGCAAGTATATTTACATCAATCAGGGTTCAAATGGTAAAAGAGAGATCACTCAAGTATTACAACAACTGAGAGAATTTGATGAAGATTATTTAAAGCAGGTGTTTTAATGGTGAAAATGAACAGTGAGCTAATACAGGATGACATTAGGTAGCAGCTACCTGTCTAGGCTGGGAAAAAATGGAAAAGATTAAGGTTCTCAGAACCTAGAAACTCACAAGAGTGGCCCCAGAGAGCTAGAATTAGACAAGACAGCGGAGGCAAGGGCAGTGCCAAGATCATGCTGGTACCTCAGGTATTCAGAGAAGAGCTTTGCAGAACTGGAATTCAGGTGCTGTCCAGTTGCTAACTGAACTTTCAGAAAGGCATGTTGAGGCATATTGTGTTTGCCTCTGAGAGTCGTTACTGTCCAGCTGGTGCTGGTAGCCAGAGTGGGATCAATGTGGAGAGTTCTGGGAGAGCTAAAAGAAGCTGCAGGGTGATCAAAATGTTCTGGAATTAGGTAGTGGTGATGGTTGTGTAACTTTGTGACTATAATTATTGAATTACACACTTTTAAAGGAGTAAATTTTGTATGTAAACTGTATGCCAATGTTACAAATACTTTTTTTTTTTTTTTTTTTAGATGGAGTCTAGCTCTGTCACCAGGCTGGAGCGCAGTGGCACGATCTCGACTCACTGCAACCTCCAGTGAAGAAGGGATTCATGAATTTTACAAGTATAATCAAAGACCACCAAGAAATTTTTACTTTTTCCTTCAAAAGCTAAGTGTAGCTTAGCAACCCTTGCCCATAGTCTAAGTTACAGAAGAATACTAACTGCCTGTTTTTCTTTCTGTGCTCAGTGAGCCTTGTCTGTACTCACCAGTTTCACATTCCTTGAGGCTCAGCGAGTTCCTGCTGCACCTCCCTAGGACAGCTGCAAAGTTACAATGTTGATATGCATATATTACAGAAACATAGTTTCCCAAGGATGTGGAACATGTAGTATAGATAAATGTAAAAGACTGATCAACTGCCTTTGTTCTCGCTTCTGTAAGTACACTTCATGCATCACATAGCTCCCAGCCACTGACTGCTTAAAAGGTGGCTGCATTCTTTGTCCAGGGCTCAGACTTTCCTGGACCCTAGTCCTACTGAGCCAGGTGATCCCCTTAATAAAGGCTTTCCTGAACTGTCTTCGGTCTCTCCCATCTCTGATTGTCCCGTAACATTTCTGGGGGCCTGTCTGGGATTGGAGATGGCAGGTTTCTGTCTCCTTTGCCTGTGGGCTAAAGCCACAGGACACAGGAGATTTGGGAACTTTGGCACCACTGGGGAAGACTTAGCCCAGAAGGAGAATGGCTCCCGTGTATTGGAGCCTCGCCCTGACAGTGCAAATGGAACTGACTCAGGAGTTGCAGGACAGTCACAGGAGCAATGCGCTGGCAGACTACTGAACCGCTGTAAGGTTGGGCCCTGGAAAAGCCCGTCCCATAAGGATGGAAGGGAACCTTGATCACCTTCCCCGGAACGACCACTTATCCAACCCAGAGTGGCTGGGGGTGGCAGGAGTGGCCTACCAATTTGGATGAATCTTGTGTCCCCACACAAGCGAAAGTGGTTCACTGGATCTGGTGACAGAAACTGGGAGTGTGTTGGTGTGTGTGAACCTACTCGGGACATGAGAAAGGCTTGTTTCATCTGATGAGGAGTCCTAGGGTAGGAGTGGTGTGTGTATGTGTGTGAATGTGGAAGCCTAACTAAGCTCACTCAGGACATGAGAGAGGCTTGTTTCATCTGATGAGGAGTCCTGGGGCAGGGGAGGTGTGTGAAAGTGTGTGAAAGAGACGGTCTCAGGAGAAGCCAACATGGGGAGTGACATGGAGAGGTGCAGATCTCTTAGTGCAGACTGTGTCCCCTGAGGTGAGTGTGGGATGAGCCAGACCTAGGTCACTGCATAAGACCAACAAGATTTGCTTCATAGCTTCAACAGCAGTGGTTGGCTGTGACCTGGCCAAGCAGCATCCAAACCTCCTGTGATAGGACCCTGTCTGGTGAATCCGAGAGTGAAAGTGAGAGTGAAAGTGTGCCATGAGGGAGGAAATAGGAGGAAAAGTATTGAAGCCAGCTCCATTAGAACGTATGTTGAAGAACATTAAGAAAGGCTCTGATGGTGATTATGGAATGAAGTTAACACCGCAGAGGCTAAGAACACTTTGTGAAATTGACTGCCCCTCCTTCAATGTAGGGTGGTCAGCCAAGGGAACCATAGATAGGAAAATAATTGGCCGAGTATTTTGGGTGGTCACTGGGGTTGGACAACAGCCTGGACAACCTGATCAGTTTCCATACATAGACTCATGGCTGAGCGTGATTCAAACCCATCTGAAATGGCTACAGGCCTGTTTTGAAAATTATTGTAAGACTCTAGTGGCTCATACAAAACAAGGAACCATAGAAAAGACCCACAAAGTGTAGGCCCAGGAGAAGGAGCAGCAAGGAAAACAGGAAAAAGCTGTCTTACAGGCCCCACTAGAAGAGCTAGAGACTCCACCCCCTTATGTTCCAATTTATCTGCCTCTGGCAAGGCTTGAGCAGGAAGTCACTCCAGCAGCTGCCTGCGGAGGGTCAGACTCAGAGGAGAGTACCCCTCAAACTTCACTACATAGGGAAGAGCCAGGGCCACTGCCCAATAATTCAAAGGAGGAATTCCAGGATGATGTTGGCCATCTCCGGTCAGGACATGCCCGAGCCATGCAGATGCCATTCAGAGAAACTAGGGGACAGATCTATTTAGATGCCCAAAATGAGGTTCAAGGAGGAGAACACCTTTATGTTTATCAGCCCTTCTCTACTACAGATATTTTCAACTGGAAACAGCATACTCCCTCCTATACAGAAAAACCCCAGGCTCTTATCGACCTGACGCAGTCCATCTTCTTAACTCACAACCCAACCTGGGCTGACTGCAAGCAGCTCCTTCTGTCACTGTTCAATACAGAAGAACACTGCAGAGTAATACAAGTGGCTTATCAGTGGCTAGAAAGCAACGCTGCAGTAGGCACAGGAGATGTCAGAAAGTATGCTCAGCAGGCTTTGCCAATAGAAACTGACCCAGGCTGGGACCCAAATCAGGCTCAAGGGCTGCTGAACTTGCTGAGATACCAAGGGGCTCTGATACAAGGAATAAAGGCTGGAGGGAAAAAGGCAACAAACATTGGAAAGGTTTCAGAGGTCCATCAGAAACCAGATGAAAGTCCCAGTGAGTTCTATGAGAAGCTTTGTGAGGCTTACTGGCTCTAGACACCTTTTGACCCAGAAGTGGCAGGGAATCAATGCATGGTTAATGCGACATTTGTGAGAGAGGCACAAAATGACATTAAGTGAAAGTTGCAGAAGCTGGAGGGGTTTGAAGGTATGAACATTTCCCAGCTTAACCAGGTGACAACCAAAGTGTTTGTAAATCAACATGAAGAAGCAAAGTGGGAGGCCAAGCATAGAGTGAAGGAAAAGGCAGAGTTCTTGGCTGCAGCCCTGATTGAAAGAGAGGCTGGATTTGCAAGAGGACATGGACATGGTCATGGATGCAGTTATGGTAAAGGACAAGCTAGGGCTAGGCCAGGTCAGGAGACCAAGACAGGTCAGGAATGTTGGCCTAGACTAGAGAGAAATCAATGTGTGAGATGCAAGCAAAGAGGGCATTGGAAAGATGAATGTCCAGAGAAACAAAAGGATAAAGGCAACAACCAGGGACAGAATGGCTGGACAAGGCCTCCTTCTGCTGCTCGGCAAGGTGTAGTAGGATCTGATGTGGATCTAATTGGGCTGGCAGGAGCCAGTGACTACCTTGAAGACTGAGACAGACTGGGCTTCATCTCATTAGGCCCTGAGGAGCCCATGGTCTCAATGGTAGTAGGGGGCTGAAAAATAGACCTTATGGTAGACACAGGTGCTGAACACTCAGCTGTGACTCAAGCAATTGGGCTGTTATCAAAACTCTATGCTAATATTATCAGGGCCACAGGTATCACAGAAAAAACACCTTTTTTCACATCAAAGAGAGGTATAATTGGAAACCAAGAAGTCCAACCCAAGTTCTTATACTTGCCAAACTGCCCAGTGCCCTTGTTGGGAGAGACTTGTTGCAGAAGCTGCAGGTTCAAATCTCCTTCACACCAAGTGGAGATATGACCTTGATCCTAGGGCAAAAGAAGGCTATGGTACTAACTCTTACAGTACCTAAGGCAGAGGAGTGGAGACTTTATGAAAGTAGTTGCCAGGAGTGTGGAAAGGAGTACAGCACAGCTGAGAAAGAAAAACTGTTCACAGACTTACTCTTTAAGTTACCAGGAGTCTGGGTGGAGGACAATCCACCAGGGTTAGCAGTAAATCAAGCATCTGTCATAGTAAAGCTACTACAAGGAACCTACCCAGTGTGGATCCATCAGTATCCCATTCCCATAGAGGCTAACCAAGGGATTGCAAAACACTTAAAACGGCTCCTTGAATTTGGAATAATAGAGAGATGTGTCTCCTCATGGAATACTCCCCTATTGCCGGTGTTAAAACCTTCCGGCAACTACCAGCCTGTACAAGATTTAAGGACAGTCAACAAGGTAGCCGCTACACTGCATGCTATTGTGCCTAACATGTACACTATGCTTGGACAAATACCTGCTAGTGCTGCTTGGTTCATATGCTTGGACATTAAAGATGTGTTCTTCTGCATCTGATTAGCCCCTATAAGCCAAGATATTTTTGCCTTTGAGTGGGGCCCATCTCAGTATACCTGGACTAGACTTCCCCAAAGATTTAAAAACTCCTCAACTATCTTTGGAGAAGCACTAGCCTCAGACTTAAAGGCTTTCACACCACCAAGTGATTGCTTGTCTTACTGCAATATATAGATGATCTGCTGTTAGCCAAACCCACAAGAAAATAGTGTATCCAAGGAACAGAGAGTCTCCTTCAAGTGCTGTGGGAAGCTGGCTATAAAGTGTCTAAGAAAAAGGCACAGATCTGTGGCCAAGAAGTTCAGTATCTTGGCTTTTACATCTCCCAAAGATGGTGTGAGCTTGGGCAGGAGTGAAAAGAGATTGTCTGTAGCATTCCTCAGCCAGACAGAAGGCAGCAAGTGCGGGAATTCCTAGGGGCAGCTGGTTTTTGCCAATTATGGATTCTTGACTACTCACCCCTAGCAAAGCCTTTATATGAGGCAAATAAAGGAGGGGAAAAGGAGCCCCTCCCTTGGGGAAAAGAACAGGACATGGCTTTCGAGGAAATCAAGAAAGCTTTAGTCCAGACCCCAGCACTAGGACTCCCAGACATGACAAAGCCCTTTTACCTGTATGTTCATGAAAGAAAAGAAATGGCTACAGGAGTCTAAGTGCCAATGCTAGGGTCGTAGTATCAGCCTATAGCATATTTGTCCAAGCTACTAGACTTGGTGGCTATGGGATGGCCACCCTGTTTCAAGGTGCTGGCCGCCACTGCCTTGTTAGCCAAAGATGCTAACAAGCTCACATTTGGGCAGAAGCTGATAATTCAGGTGCCCCACACAGTTGTCACCCTGATGGAACAGAGAGGACATTGTTGGCTCTCTAACCCTAGGATGCTAAGATACCAAGGACTCCTATGTGAGAATCCATACATCACCTTAGAGACTGTGAATACCCTAAATATGGCCACACTGTTACCAATAGAATGTGCAGAACATGGAAAGCCCCTGTTATGTGCTCCAGGGTACCACTGCTGTGTGGAAACAGTGGATGAAGTATTTTCAAGCTGGAAAGACTTAAAGGATCAACCCTTAAGAAACCCAGATGTTGAATATTTTACTGATGGAAGCAGCTTCATATCTGAGGGTATCAGAAAGGCCAAATATGCCATGGTCACATTAAGCTCGGTGGCTGAAGCCTGCCCCCTACCAGTAGGAACCTCAGTGCAGAAGGCAGAACTAATAGCTCTCACAAGAGCACTATTTCTAGTGAAGGGAAAGTCAGTGAATATCTATGCTGACTCAAAATATGCTTTTGCCACCTTGCATGCTCATGGAGCCATTTACAATGAAAGAGGACTGTTAACTACTGAAGGAAAAGAAATAAAGAACAAAAAGGAAATAGAGCAGCTCCTAGAGGCTGTGTGGGCTCCAAAGGAAGTAGCAGTCATCCACTGTAAAGGACAGCAAACAGGAGGAAGTGATAAGCCTACAGGAAACAGCAAAGCAGACAAGGAAGCAAGAAAGACTGCAATGACAGAAAAAACAAAGAAAGAAGAGACTTATGCCATGCCCTTATTAGAGCCTCCCCTTGCAGACACTCCTAATTACTCATCCAGTGAGAAGGCATGGTTTGCACAGGAAAACAGGTTATCAGAAAGAAGGCTGGTGGAAGTTTTCAGACGGGAGGCTTACCATTCCAGAAGCCATTGCCCCCTGATTTATAAAGCAGTTTCACCAAGGAACACACATGGGGAGGACAGCTTTTGAGATTCTCATAGGGTGGTATTTCTATGTGCCATGCCTAACTACCATCACTTGAGCCATCTATGAACAGTGCGTTACTTGTGCCCAGAATAACCCAAGGCAAGGGCCTACTTGGCCTCAAAAAATTCAGGAAACAGGAGCCGTGCCATGTGAAAACCTACTTGTAGACTTTACCAAACTGCCTCAGGCTGGATGCTGTCGGTACATGTTAGTGTTTGTCTGCACCTTTTCAGGGTGAGTTGAGGCATTCCCCATCAGGACACAAAAGGCATGAGAAATAACCAGGATATTATTAAAAGACATTATTCCTAGATTTGGACTGCCTCTAACCTTAGGCTTAGATAATGGACCAGCTTTTGTGGCAGAAGTAGTACAGCAACTAACTCAGATGTTAAAAATTAAATGGAAACTGCATACAGCCTATCACCCACAAAGATCTGGAAAGGTTGTAAGGATGAACCAGACACTGAAATAACTGTTTAAGAAGTTTTGCCAAGAGACTCATTTAAGGTAGGACCAGGTATTGCCCATGGTCCTTCTCTGAGTCAGGTGTACCCCTGCAAAATTAACTGGGTGTTCACCTATGAGATAGTGTATGACCCACCACCCCCACTTATATCTCAAGTAAAAGGAGATTTAAAGGAAATTGGAGAACTGACCCTAAGAAGACAAATGCAGGCATTGCGTGAGGTAATGCAAGAAGTACAAGGGTGGGTAAGAGAAAGAATACCTGTTAGCCTTACAGATGCAATACATCCCTTTCAACCTGGGGACTCTGTATGGGTTAAATGCTGGAATCCTACCACCCTCGGACCCTTATGGGATGGCCCCCATATTGTGACCATGTCTACCCCTACTGCTGTTAAAGTTTCAGGTATTACACCTTAGATCCATCACAGCCAACTGAAACCTGCAGCCTCAGTTCGAGACCAGTGGACGAGTCAGCAAGATCCAGATCATCCAACTCAACTGATCTTGCAGAGGAACCAAGGCACAGCAGGAAAAGATGACCACCCTGTTCCGATCACACCAGAAGCTGGTCTGTCAATGCACAGCTGAAGCTTAAGGAAACGTCAAGCCCTGCTGTAGTCACACAGCTGGAAGGTGACTAGTCTACGCATGGCTGAAGCTTAAGGAAAAGTCAAGCCCTGCTCTAGTCACATAACCATAAGCTGACTAGCCTATGCATGGCCAAAGCCTGAGGAAGCCAGCACTAGATAAGTAAATGTAGATTGAATTTGCAAGTGTAGTTATACTATTGCTTATACTGATTGTCTTGCTGTCATGCTATCTTTGCAATTGCTATCAAACTTGTTGCCCGGGAGGATGCCCGTGCATAGTATAAACTTAATTGCACTAATGACAATAATGTTAACAGGCATGGGAGGAAATCAAGATAACTGTCATCATTGTATGATAGAAAGTTGGTCTGGTAAAGGTATAACTAAAACCCTGTTATATCAAACTTATTATGAGTGTACAGGAACTCCCCTGGGGACATGTGTTTATAATCAAACCAGCTACTCCATCTGTAACCCAGGAAATAGGCAACCTCAAGTATGTTATAATTCAGGCCTCCTACCCTATGACTTCTGGTTTGAAATTAAAATAGGGAAACCTTTATTACTCTCATAGGCCAATCCTAAAGATGTTAGAACTGGGAAACTCGTAAGCAAAACACAGGTATTCCCTTATTTACATAAAGGATCTGTTTCCATATATTTTGATGCCTGTCAGGCTGCACACCTCAGCAACCTAAACTATCTAGGAGTAGCCTGCAAGAACTTAGGACAAGAAAGACTCAGCAGCAAGGCGCTAAGATCATAACAGGAAAACCAGAAGAAGAATGTCCTGATTGTAACATTCAATGGACCACACATGAGTTCAGCCAATGCCTTTATGCAGGGAGAGCAGCTCTGCTAACCAGCCAAGAAGCAAAGATTGGTTGTGTGACTAAAATATGCAACCCCCTTAATCTAACCATATTAAAGCCAAACATGCCTTTTTGGACTAAATAACACCAAGGAGAGCTAAGCTGTGCTCGAGAAGGAGCAAATCTGGGTGTTCTGTTAATCATTATTAAAAAGACACAGTGAGCTAAAGCTCAAGTCAGTCCAATGTCACAGTTCAGATTTTTCAAATCCTTCAATAAACATTTTAACCCCAAGGAGCCAAAAGTTCAGATTCCACCAATGTCAGCCAAGAACCTATTCACTCAGCTAGCTGAAAGTATTGCTACTAATCTTGGAGTCATCTCATGTTATGTATGTGGAGGTACCAGTGTAGGTGACCAACAGCCCTGGGAGGCTAGAGAACTAATACCACGAGATAACTTTACCATACCAGAATTTGTTACAAGGTTTAATTGAAACCCACGTGTCTGGCTATTAAAAACCCCTATCATTGGAAGATATTGCATAGCACAACGGGGAAAAGACTTTCAAACTCAAGTAGGAGATATGACTTGTTTAGGTCAGCAATATTTTGAAGAGTCTAAGAACAAGACACAGTGGAGAAGCTTTATAGACAATTTCTCTACCATATTTTAACTCTCTCTCTCAGTTTCCAGGGCTAAATCAGTTGTAGTATCAACTAGATGCTCCAAATGTTTGGAAAGCACCGACAGGACTACATTGGATCTATGGGACAAAAGCCTATTAACTATTGCCCGAGAAGTGGACCGGAGCCTGTGTTTTAGAGACAATAAGGCCGTCCTTCTTCTTGCTCCCACTGAAACAAGGGGAAGATTTTAGTTACCCAGTCTATAATGAAGAAAGAAAAAAAGACCAAAAGAAATGTCTTTACTCAGAAAAGTACTGTAGAAAAGATAATCACAAACATAAAGAAGGACACTGAGATAGGTAGCTGGAAAGATAAAGAATGGCTTCCTGAAAGAATTATCAAATACTATGGGCCAGCTACATGGGCCCAAGACAGATCATGGGGCTACCGCACCCCTATTTACATGTTAAACCAAATTATAAGATTACAAGCAGTACTAGAAATCATAGTCAATGAAACAGCCTGAGCCTTGGATCTGTTAGCCATACAGGCCACTCAAATGAGAGATGCTACATACCAAAATAGGCTAGCATTAGACCACCTCCTAGCCTCAGAAGGAGGAGTCTGTGACCAACTGTTGCTTACAAATCTATGGTAATGGAAGAGCTGTTATGGAAATTACTGCTAGAATATGGAAGTTAGCCCATGTCCCAGTCTAGACTTGGTCTGGGTGGAGCCCAAACTCATATTTTAGAGGATGGTTCTCATGGTTTGGAGGCTTTAAAACCTTGATAACTGGTTTTATAGCTATAGTAGGAAGATGTCTAATACTGCCTTGTCTTTTACCTCTCCTCATCAGAAGCATCCAGTCTACTATGGAAGCAATAGTGGACCAAACAACTACCACCAAAATAATGGCATTACAAAAATATCAACTTGTCCCCCAGGAAGAATATAAGCCTACACAGGAAGAGATAAATGATTGTGGTGCTCTTTATTAATCTACATTTATGGTGAGCACCAAAGGTGGGGGATGAAGAAGGAATTCATGAATTTTACAAGTATAATCAAAGATCAAGAAATTTTTACTTTTTCCCTCAAAAACTAAGTGTAGTGTAGCCCCCCTCCCCACCCCATAGTCCAAGTTAGAGAAGAATACTAACTGCCTGTTTTTCCTTCTGTGCTCAGCAAGCCTTATCTGTACTCACCAGTTTCATATTCCTTGAGGCTTAGTGAGTTCCTGCTTCACCTCCCCAGCACAGCTGCAAAGTTACAAGGTTGATATGCATGTTACAGAAACATAGTTTCCCAAGGATGTGGAACATGTAGTATAGATAAGTGTAAAAGACTGATCAACTACGTTTGTTCTCGCTTCTGTAAGTACACTTCTTACATCATGTAGCTCCCGGCCACTGATTGCTTAAAATGTGGCTGCTTTCTTCTGGGGCTCAGAATTTCCTTGATGCTAGTTCTCCTTGAGCCAGATGGTCACCTTAATAAAGGCTTTCCTGAACTCTATTCGGTCTCTCCCATCTCTGATTGTCCCACAATGCCACCTCTCAGGTTCAAGTGAATCTCCTGCCTCAGCCTCCGGAGTAGCAGGGATTAGAGGCAAGCATTGCCATGCCCAGCTAATTTTTGTATTTTTAGTAGAGACAAGGTTTCACCATGTTGGCCAGCATGGCCTCGATCTCCTGACCTCGTGATCCGCCCACCTTGGCCTCCCAAAGTGCTGGGATTACAGGCATGAGCCACTGCACCCAGCCCAAATGCTTTTTTAAAAGCAGAAGCCAGAGACTAGAACTAATGGATAAAGTAAAGGGCTATTTCTGGGGTGAGATTAACAAGAGCATGCTGCAGACAGGAAGGAGGAAATTCCTTAATCTGTTATCCTTCCTACAGTCATCATTATAAAATTAAAAAATTAGGCCAGGTGCGGTGGCTCATGCCTGTAATCTGAGCACTGTGGGAGGCCGAGGTGGGCAGACCACTTGGGGTCAGGTGTTTGAGACAAACCTGGCCAACATGGTGAAACCCCATCTCTACTAAAAATACAAAAATTAACTGGGCATCATCGCAGGTGCCTCGAATTCCAGCTACTCAGGCAGCTGAGGTGGGAGAATTGCTTGAACCTGGGAGGCAGAGGCTGCAGTGAGCAGAGATGTGCACCACTGCACTCTAACCTGGGCAACACAGCAAAACTCTGCTTCAAAAAAATAAAAATTAGGCTGAGCATGGTGGCTTACACCTGTAATCCCAGCACTTTGGGAGGCTGAGGTGGTTGGATCACCTGAGGTTGGGAGTTCAAGACCAGCCTGACCAACATGGAGAAACCCTATCTCTACTAAAATACAAAATGAGCCAGGTGTGGTGGCGCATGCCTATAATCCCAGCTACTTGGGAGGCTGAGGCAGGAGAATCACTTAAACCCGGGAGGCAGAGGTTGCAGTGAGCCATGATCGCACCATCGTACTCTAGCCTAGGCAACAACAGCAAAACTCTGTCTCAAAAAAAAAAAAATAGAATGATATTAAAACACAATGCTTCATTAGCTCACCCAAAAAAGATTCCAAAGCACATAAGACAAGCCTATGCTTTATTTGTAGGCCCTTGACATAAATGAAATTAAGGGCACAACCACTTAGCTTTCACATAAACATGGGTCACAAGCCACTGTTGACACTGTGAAATTCTGTAATTCCTAAGACTCTTTCAAAAATTTTGAGGGAATTGAACTATTTCAACTTTTGAGCATGAGAATTTATTTATAAACATGATTTAGAATTCCCTTAAAGTATGACAATTTAAATTCTTATAAAATATGAGAGAATATATGTTTTCTATAGGCTCATGTATAATGGATAAAATACAAGGTAAAAGTTGAAAAGAGCCTCACGAAACTGATAGCAGTCATTACCTTTGTGGAAGAGGCTACACTGGGAATGCTGGTCAATGCATTTTACTATTACTTGTGACAGTGTAAATTAATAATTTTAAAAAATAGACAACACAAACCTGATACATACACTCACATTTGGGAGAGCAGGAGAGGGGACAACCTAACATGGTTCTTTCTATATGGCATGGGAACTTCCCCTCTCTTGTTTTCACTCTTGCCATCTTCGAACTGGTTCAATCTACTCTACCACCCAGGGTTCTGAAAATAAAATGTAGGAGCTCCTAGCCCAAGGCCTACCTGGAATATTTTAATTCCTCATTAAATGTGCTTTAAGTATTATATCAGAGTTCTCCAGAGAAACTAAGTGTGTGTGTGTGCATGTGTGTTTGTACACTTGCATATATGTGTGTGTATATATTTATGTATGTGTGTATATATATATATGGGAGAGATTTATTATAAGGAATTGGCTTATGCAATCATGCAATTATGGAGGTTGACAACTCTCAAGATCTGAAGGATGATGAGTCCATGTTTGGGGACCCAGGAGAGCCAATTTTGTAGTTCCAGGCTGAAGGCCTGCAGGCTTGAGACCCAGGAAGAGCAGATGTTTCAGTTCAAGTCCAAAGGCAGGAAAAAGCTAATGTGTCAGTAAGAAGGCTTGTTTTATTCAATCCTTCAACTGACCAGATGAGCCCCACTCACATCAGGAAGACAGTCTACTCAGCCTACCAGTTTTGTTTTCTCCTGTTTTATTGGGGGCTTTTGCTGTTTTTCTTTAGGGGGTGAGTTATTTTTAGCATAATTGAACTTCTTATGTTTTTAATTTTGTTTGATTTTAGATTTGGGGGTACATGTGCATGTTTGCTACATGGGCATATTGTGAACTAGTGGGGATTGGACTTCTAGTGTACCCATTACCTAAACAGTCAACATTATCCAAATACTGAGCCCTCACCCCCTTCCCACCCTCTCCCCTTTTGGAGTCCACAGTTGTCTATTATTTCCATCTTTGTGTCAATGTGTACCTATTGTTTAGCTCCCACTTATAAGTGTGAACATGCAGTATTTGGTTTTCTGTTTCTGAGTTACTCTGCTTATGATAATGGCCTCCAGCTCCATCCATGTTGCTGCAAAGGACATGATTTCATTCTTTTTAAAGGCTGGGTAGTATTCCATTGTGTATATGTACCATATTTTATTTATCCAGTCAACTGTTGATGGACACTTAGCTTGGTTCCATGATTTTGATATGAATAGTGCTGCTAGAATATATAAATGCTGGGGTTTTTTTTTTTTTTTTTGAGACAGGGTCTTACTCTGTCACCCAGGCTGGAGTGCAGCAGTGCATTCCTGGCTCACTGCAGCCTCAACCTCCCGGGCTCAAGGGATCCTTCTGCCTCAGTCTACCAAGTAGTTGGGACTACAGACACATGCCATCACACTTGGCTAATTTTTGTATTTTTTGTAGAGATAGGGTTTTGCCATGTTACCCAGGCTGGTCGTGAACTGCTGGACTCAAGGGATCTGCTCGCTTCAGCCTCTCAAAGTGCTGGGATAATATGCATGAGCTACACATATCTTTTTTTTTTTTTTTTGTGAGATAGAGTCTTGCTCTGTCACCCAGGCTGGAGTGCAGTGGCGCTATCTCAGCTCACTGCAACCTCTGCCTCCAGGGTTCAAGCACTTCTCCTGCCTCAGCCTCCCAAGTAGCTGGGATTACAGTTGCATGCCACCATGCCTGGCTAATTTTATTATTATTATTTTTTTTTGAGATGGAGTCTTGCTCTGTCACCCAGGCTGGAGTGCAGTGGCATGATCTTGGCTCACTGCAAGCTCCGCCTCCCGGGTTCATGCCATTTTCCTGCCTTAGCCTCCCGAGTAGCTGGGACTACAGGCACCTGCCACCATGCCTGGCTAGTTTTTTTTTTTTTAGTAGAGATGGGGTTTCGCCGTGTTAGTCAGGATGGTCTCTATCTCCTGACCTCGTGATCCACCTGTCTTGGCCTCTCAAAGTGCTGGGATTACAGGCGTGAGCCACCACACCTGGCCTAATTTTTATATTTTTTTGGTAGAGACAGGGTTTCACCATGTTGGCCAGGCTGGCCTCAAACTCCTGACCTTGTGATCCGCCCATCTTGGCATCCCAAAGTGCTGGGATTACAGGCATGAGCCACCGCGCCTGGCAGTCTTTTCTATGTAATGTCTTCTTTTCCTTTGGGTAGATACCCAGTACTAGGATTGCTGGTTCTATTTTTAGTTCTTTGAGAAACCTCCACACTGTTCTGTAGAGGTTTATACTCCCACCAACAGTGTATAAGTGTTCCCTTTTCTCTGCATCCATGCCAGCATCCGTTGTTTTTAACTTTTTTTTTTTTTTTTTTTTAAGACTAGTCAAGTGTAGTAGTGAGAAGGGGAGAAAGATTAGAACAAGGAGTTCAGTCTATAACTGACTGGGAACAATCAATTGAGATAACTCAGTACCTTCAGACCAGCCTTGACTTTTTAATAGTAGCCATTCTGCCAGTCTACTGGTTTAAATGTTAATCTCATTCAGAAACTCCCTTACAGACACATCCAGAATATCTGGGCACCCTATGACTAAGTTAACACATAAAATTAATCATCACAAATATTAATCCTCATTATTGTGCATAGGAGGAATCTGAGCCCAGAAAAGCAAAGTAAGATCACAGAGCACTTGCTGACAAACTAGAACTAGCACCCCAGTTCCCTAAGGAGGCCCCATTCGTTGCTCCACAGGGACAACCTCCCAAGATGTGAAGGCTAATCCAAATAGCCATGCAGAGACCTGGAATCCAATTCCCACAAACCCTGGCCCCACTCCCATCTGTGACTCCATTTGGGATCCTTAATTCATTGGCCATCTTTTCTGTCACCTGGAGTATGTCCTAGAGCCACGTTGGTGCCAGCCACATCTACATCAGTGTTTTGAGCTGTAACAACCTGAATATATATCCTGAACCCCCTCCCTGCTGCTTGGAGATCTTGAGTTCCTTGTAGGAGGAAAAAGGGATGACTTGGTGATGAAATTCTTAGAATATGCTTGAGGTTATAACCCTTCATCCAGCTGGGGTATGACTTTGAAAGGTGGGATGCTAAGAACAAAGTTGTTAATGACAGGTCCAGAGTCTGAAAGGTGGGTAGCAACCATTGCCTCCCAACTCCCTTAAATAAAAGAACTGCAGGTCTCATCCCCAGAGGGCCCTTTAATTCCAGGAGAAGCAGCCCCTCTTACCAGGATCTCCTTCATACCTATTCCCCCTGAGAAAAAGGGGCTTGCTGGCTGCTGCAATATGCCTTACTCCCACAACATAGTGGTAGAGCCCCAGAGGACTTGCAGCCTCAGAAGAGGGACTGGAAAGACTAGGGGACTATGGCAGCCTCAGAACAGCCACAAAGGCTAACTCCTGAACATGTTGGTGGTGGGAGCAACAGGTTCAGTGTGGACAGTGGTACAATACAGTAAAATACAATGATCATGCCTTTGCTTCTCTTATTTTCTGGAATATATAAATGGCTGTGGGATTTACACTTTTAGCCAAGATGGAGTAACAGGAACCAAATTTATCCTCCTATCTGAAAGAACTAACAGCAGTCAAAATATAGGAAATGGTGGTGCACCACACCATGGACACCAGGCAGTTGAAGGACAGCATTCCAGAGAGACAGGGATCAAGTGAGGTGAGCCCCCGACTGCCCCAGCTTACAGCTTGAGACCTTCTAGGCAGTGGCATGGGGAGGGGAGCCCCAGGCAGAGCCCAGCACTCTCCCTGGTTAAAGGAAATGAAGCTGGGGCCAGGTGTGGTGGCTCACGCCTGTAATCCCAACATTTTGGGATGCCGAGGGGAGTGGATCGCTTGAGGTCAGGCATTTAAGACCAGCCTGGCCAACATGGTGAAACCCTATCTCTACTAAAAATACAAAAATTAGACGGGTGGTAGTGGCATGTGCCTATAATCCCAGCTACTCTGGAGGCTGAGCAGGAGAATTACTTGAGCCTGGGAGGCAGAGGTTGCAGTGAGCTGAGATTGCACCACTGCACTCCAGCCTGGGTGACAGAGAGAGACTCTGTCTCAAAATATAAAATAAAAATAAAAATAAAGGAAATGGAGCTGGCATTTGCAGGACTGAGTCTGCAGGGGAGGGAGTTGCACCAAGAGGAAGCTCCAGAGATGATAAGCAGAGGTAAAAAACAACCAGAAGAACTTAAGGGAACAGTGTCAAGCTTTAAACTCCAGCTTTTTAAATATACTCCCCTCATCATTCTGTCCTTTCCAGCTGGGCTCACTTAGCATGTCCAAGTTCCCAGGGAAGTTCTGGAGTGGGTGTGGCACTGGAACTTCCCAGATACAAGTTATCTTTCTGTGATTTGCTCCCTTCAGAACCCTGGGACTTACACCTTAGTCCAGTGCCCCTCTCTGTGCTGGGAGACAAGGGTCCATCACTCTGTGCCAAGGAAGTCCCCAGGCAAGTGGGCAGATTCCCTTGGACTTCTCTCTGGAAGCTACCACACAGTCATGGCCCTGATGACACCCAAGGGTGCATAGAGCACAGGACTCCAGATGGAGCTCTGAGAGCAAATCTACCCTCTCACTTTCAAAATAATGGAAGTGAGGTTTGTGGATAGGTCAGAATTTGAATCTCCTTTGGAAAGTGACTCTTTTGGGAAAAGGGGGCACAGGTTAAGGATCTGATGTGTGCTATGAGCTGTCTCTTCAGAAACATGAACTTACTCAAGCAGCGACACAATTTTGCTCATTCAGTGAAGTTCATTAACTTCCTGCATCTCCTTAGCAGGCACCAGCTCAACAACTGCTGAAGACAAAGATGTCAGTTTCCTGCTTATCTGCATATGGAGTCTGTGACTGTTCTTCCAAGTGAGGACTTGAGGAGCCTGAGCTTGATAAAGAGAGCCAGCTGGTCACCCTGGGCCATTCCCTTCCATCTGGGTTAGGTGCACATTGCCTCCTGCTGTCCATCCTGATCCTAAAGCCAGAGAAAGAGTCGATGGTAGTCATTTAGCCACTTAGTTATTATGCAGGTGCTCAGTGAAGTCTGTAGGTGGTCTAGATTTTAAGGCTATGTTGGTGAGAGCTGGGCAGGTGGTTGGTTAGAATTCAGTCAGCCAGTGAGCCAGGCAAGCAAGAGGGGTTTGGCAAGGATCAAATCATCAAGCCAAAGTTTCCCACACACAGCAGTGTGATAACCTCTGTGCACAGATCCCCTCCCTCTGTGATGGGTTGAACTGCATCCCCTTCAAAATTCCCATGTTGAAGCCCTAACACCCAGTACCTCAGAATCTGACATTTTGAGACAAGACCTTGGAAGATGTAATTAAGTTAAAAGGGGGTCATAATCCAATGTGACTGGTGTCTTTATAAAAAGAAGAGATTAGAACACTGACACACACACCGGGATGACCATGAGACAGACAAGGGGAAAAGATGGCTATCTACAGACCAAGGAAAGGCCTCAGAGAAACCAACCTGCTCCTTGATCTTGGCCTTCCAGCCCCCACATAAGACCATAGATTTCCATTGTCTTTGCTGCCCAGGCTGCAGTGCTTTCTTACGGCAGCCGCAGCCACCCTGCCACCCTGCCACAGTGCACTGAAGATGCTTTAGTATGGGTGTCCAAGGGAGAGAATAGAGTCATGGGTTCTTAGTTTCTGTTTCTGGTTGGGACAGCAAAGCCCATTCCTCATCCCTCTTTTCCACTTATCACTAGAGACAGAAACTAAAAACCATGGCCTCAGGCTGCTAAAATCCTGAAACAAGACAAAACAGGACAACAAAAACAACAACAACAAATAGGGTGGGTTGGACAATTTTGGGAGAGTAGACAGAAAGTCTGACTCCTCCTGGGAGTCCAAATGAGACTTCTGTTTGCTGAAAGACAGAGACTTGGCTAGGTACAGTGACTTGTGTCTGTAATCCCAGCGCTTTGGGAGGCTGAGGAAGGAGGATCACTTGAGCCCAGGACTTCAAGACCAGCCTGGGCAACATAGTGAGACTCCGTCTCCACTAAATACTAAAAAAAAAAAAAAAAATTGGCCAGGCATGGTGGCTCATGCCTGTAATCCCAGCACTTTGGGAGGCTGAGGTAGGAGGATCACTTGAGGTCAGGAGTTCAAGACCAGCCTGTCCAAGATGGTAAAACCCTGTCTCTATTAAATAATACAAAAATTAGCCAGGCACAATGATGGCACATGCCTGTAGCTACTAAGGAGGCTGAGCTAGAAGGATCACTTCAACCTGGGAGGGGGAGCTTGCAGTGAGCTGAGATCATGTCACTGCACTCCAGCCTGGGTGACAAAGTGAGACCCTGTCTCAAAAAAAAAAAAATTAGGCATGACGGTGCATGTAGTAAAAAAATTATGCATGACGGTGCACGAGTAGCTGTAGTCCCAGCTACTCAGGAGGCTGAGGCAGGCAGATGGCTTGAGGCCCAGAGGCAAAGGCTGCAGTGAGCCAACATTGCGCCACTGCACTCCCGCCCTAGTGACAGAGCGAGACACTTGTCTCAAAAAAAAAAAAAAAAAAAAGACAGTGATTTGATAAGAAGGAGGAAGGAGACCCAGGCGGCAAAAGATGGCACTCATGACCATGGCCCAGAGAGCCCTCTTCAGAAGGCAATGTGGGGTGGGGTGAACAGTGGGAGAGAGGAGATGGGGACGGGCAATTGCAGCTCAAGCCCCTAGCCACTGGCTCTGTCTCCTGGTCTTCATGGAATGGCTCTAGCAAGCTTGTTCTATCCAATTGAATGAAAATTGAATCCAAATCTTAATATCCCAAAGCACTAAAACCCCAAAGTGCTGGGATTACAGGCATGAGCCACTGCGCCCAGCCAACTTTATTTCTCCCTCTGTTGGCCGGGCTGGAGTGCAGTTGCATGATCTTGCTGATCTCAGCTCTCAAAAATTCCATCCCTGAAAGAAGAGGTGGGTTTCAAATAGATTCTAAGAATTCTAATACATTCTACAATATATTAAAAAATATTAAAATCAGCTGGGTGCAGTGGCTCACACCTATAATCCCAGCACTTTGGGAGGCCGAGGCGGTTGGATCACCTGAGGTCAAAAGTTTGAGACCAGCGTGGCCAACATGGTGAAAACCCATCTCTACTAAAAATACAAAAATAGCCGGGCGTGTAATCCCAGCTACTCGGGAGGCTGAGGCAGGAGAATCGCTTGAACCCGGGAGGTGGAGTTTGCAGTGAGCCGAGATCACGCCATTGCACTCCAGCCTGGACAACAAGAGCAAAACTCCATCTCAAAAAATAACTAACTAAATAAATAAAGTCACAGTAATTAAAATATGTTTAGCACTGTATCAATGAATAATTGATTGCAGCAGAACTCAGAACAGATGATGATACATGGAAAATAGTGATATGTACGTATGCATTAAGTATTTAGAGACAGAGTCCTGCTCTGTCACCCAGGCTGGAGTGTAGTGGTGTGATCACAGCTCACTGTAACCTTGAACGTGTGGACTCAAGCAGCCTGCCACCTCAATCTCACAAACAGATAGGATGACAGATGTACATCACGGCACACAGCTAATTTTCTTTTATTTTTTTCAGAGACGGGGTCTCATTATGTTGCCCAGGTTGGTCTCCAATTCCTGGCTTCAAGCAATCCTCCCAAAGCACTGGGATTTGAGGTGTGAGCCACTCATGCCTAGCCAGATATTGGTATTTATTGGCTTCATGATGAAGTCACAGCAGAGGTATGGTGTGGGTCTTTGAGCTGTAGAATCAGCAGCTCAAACAATGCTTGAACCTGTTCACCACCATGCTTCTCTTTGCTTTCCTACATTTCCACACATTTTTTCTCTTACTGAAAATGCATTCCAGTCACCAAGTAATTGGAAAATAAACACCTCCATTATGAAAATCTTAGGATAAGCTCTCAGTGGTTCAACTTAATCAAATACTAATCAATGAAATCTTCAGTGTGAGACTAGGAGGGTGAGGTCCTGTGGCTGGCCCATCTGGGTTAAGCACCAGCAGTAGAGTACTGTGAAAAGTAATGCAGAGCCTACAAATGCAATAGCCACTCCAAAGGATAATTTTGTATATAATAAAAAAGAAATTTCAAATCCATGACATAATAGCGAATGAATTTAACAGTGAAAGATCAACTGGCTATTCATTTAGAAGAAAACAAAGTCAGCTTCTTAGTTCACACCATATTTAATCAAGTAATAACAGACAGGGTTCAAGAGAGTATTCTATTTTTTCAAAAAGAAAGAGTATTCTATTTAAATTAAACACAGTTGTTTCATATGTTTTAAATAGAAGAAAAACCTGAAAAAAAAATGCAAATTCTAAAAAGAATCTTGGCCAGGCATGGTGGCTCATGCCTGTAATCCCAGCACATTGGGAGACTGAGGCAGGTGGATCACTTGAGGTCAGGAGTTCAAGACCAGCCTACCCAACATGGTGAAACCCCTTCTCTAGTAAAAATACAAAAATTAGCAGGATGTGTTGGTGTGTGCCTATAGTCTCAACTATTTGGGAGGCTGAGGCAGGAGAATCACTTGAACATGGGGGGCAGAGGTTGCAGTGAGCCAAGATCACACCACTGTACTCCAACCTGGGCAACTAAGTGAGACTCCATCTCAAATAAATAAATAAATAAAATAAAAATATAAATAAAAAGGAATCTCATACTAACACAAGAAGAAGAAACTTCTTTCATATAATGGAATGACCACCAATTTTATTTCTGATATTTAAATTCTGAACTTAAATGCCTTAATCTCTAATAACAGAAAATTCCATGTCAAACTGTTCAGTATCTGTGAGATAGGCAATATTATCTTCACTCTGCAGCTGAGATAACTGAGGTATAGAAAGATTAAACCACCACATAGGTCACACAAATAATAATTGGCAGAGACAGAATAGCC
Organism: Pongo abelii; assembly: GCF_028885655.2. Lineage (NCBI taxonomy): Eukaryota > Metazoa > Chordata > Mammalia > Primates > Hominidae > Pongo > Pongo abelii. The sequence continues at coordinate 47,746,706 of NC_071993.2, forward strand.
TGTCTGGGAAAACTACACTGTGGTGCATACTCCTAGGAAGGAAAATATGGCATTCCATCACAATAAATACAAATGCAGAATGTTCTTGGTTTATATCCAATCTGGGATTCAGACAAATTGAAATAGGCACATCATTTAAACATATCACAAGTATAAATTTCTTCAAATAACATGCTTTTAATCTGCACAATGTAATAAGTACCAGTGTTCAAGGTCACTTTTGAAAATTAATTCACATATGCTTTATAAACAATTATGTGCCTGATATTTGCATATTTTAAGTAAATTCTGGTTTTATTAAACATTATTTGGCTTATCTGCTGAAAGGAGAGTTCTGTAACAATGTTTGTACACATTAATATGTAATAGGAAAGAGAAGATAACATATATGACACACGGTACTTTGTATGTTCAAATGTTTCTTTTCTTTTCTTTTTTTTGAGACGCAGTTTTGCTCTTCTTGCCCAGGCTGGAGTGTAGCGGTACAATCTCGGCTCACCACCATGTGTCCGCCTCCCGGGTTCAAGTGATTCTCCTGCCTCAGCCTCCCAAGTAGCTGGGACTACAGGTGCCCGCCACCATGCACAGCTAATTTTTGTATTTTTAGTAGAGACAGAGTTTCACCATGCTGGCCAGGCTGGTCTCGACCTCCTGAACTCACGTGATCTGCCCACCTCGGCCTCCCAAAGTGCTGAGATTACAGCCATGAGACACTGCTCCTGCCAAGCCTGCTAATCTTTGAGATTAGCAGATATTATGAATTTTATGATGCTTTTAGCCCCATAAAATACTTTTGTATTTCTCTAAATAGTCTTGATGCTTCTTCTGGGGTGCAGTTAATTGATAGTGTTGGGTCTTGCTTTTAAGATTCATAGTGTTTATTCTAAGGCTAACTATTCTTTGTTGCTGAGACAAGACCATTCTGAGTACTCTACCCAATGCTCATGAATCGTGATTTTTTCACCCTGGCTGGTGACAGCAGGTGCTTTTCCCAGCATCATGGGGCTCTATTCTCCTCAGTCTTTTTGGATGATTCCCCAGCCTCAGGTGGTTTCCTCATACGCATGTTCCAGACAGCACTCTGCTGAGTTATCAAGGGGACTTTCTGAAGATCACCAGACCTGTCTCTCTGTGCAGCTCTCTTCCTTGGTAATTTGTCCTGCAAACTCTAGCTGCCTTGGTCTCTCTGGACTCTCAGCTGCGTCTCCTCAATTCAAGGAGTCTACCATGCTCAACCTGGGATCCTCCTCCTTGTGCCACAGCCTGGAAACTCTTCTAAGGCAGTAAGCTCTGGCAAATGTAGAGCTTACTTATTTCATGTTTCATGGGTCACTGTGCTCATTGCCTGATATCCAGTGACTTGAAACCATTGTTTCATATATTTTATCTGGTTTCTTCAGTTGTTTTAGGCAGGAGGGTAAATCCAGTCCCTGTTACTCTACTTTGGCCAGAAACTGGTTTTGTTTTGGTTTGTTTGTTTAGACAGAGTCTCCCTCTATTGCCCAGGCTGGTGTGCAGTCACGTGATCTCACCTCATTCCAACCTCTGCCTCCTGGGTTCAAGCGATTCTCTGGTCTCAGCCTCCTGAGTAGCTGGGACTACAGACGTGGGCCACCACACCCAGGTAGTTTTTGTATTTTTCATAGAGATGGGGTTTCACCATGTTGGCCAGGCTGGTCTCAAACTCCTGACCTCAAGTGATCCACCCGCCTCCCAAAGTGCTTGGATTATAGGCATGAGCCACCATGTCTGGCCCAGAAACAGTTTTTGAATTGGATCTTGAATCAGATAAACAATTATCTATAAAAGTCTTAATTGAAGGCTGGGCACGGTGGCTCATGCCTGTAATCTCAGCACTTTGGGAGGCCGAGACGGGTGGATCACAAGGTCAGGAGATCGAGAACAGCCTGGCCTATATGAGAATTCTTTATCCTATTTTGCAATTTATTTTCAAAGTTAAAGATTACTTCAGGCCAGGCACAGTGGCTCACACCCGTAATCCCAGCACTTTGGGAGGTGGAGGCGGATGGATCACCTGAAGTCAGGATTTTGAGAGCAGCCTGGCCAACATGGTGAAACCCCAACTCTACTAAAAATAGAAAACGTTAGCTGGGTATGGTGGCACACACCTGTAATCCCAGCTACTTGGGAGGCTGAGGCACAGAATAGCTTGAATCTGGGAGACGGAGGTTGCAGTGAGCTGATCCTGCACCACTGCACCGGCCTGGGCAATAGAATGAGACTCTGTCTCAAAAAAAATTAAAAAATAAGATTACCTCAAAATAAATGAGTAAAAGAAATTGCAATAATCAATTGCAAAACTTGTCCTTATTGTTAGAAGTGAGGATGGGGGCCAGGCGTGGTGGCTCATGCCTGTAATCTCAGCATTTTTGGAGGCCGAGGTGGGTGGATCATCTGAGGTCAGGAGTTCCAGACCAGCCTGGCCAACATGGTGAAACCCCGTCTCTACTAAAAATATAAAAAATTAGCCGGGCATGGTGGCACATGCCTGTAATCCCAGCTACTCAGGAGGCTGAAGCAGGAGAATCGCTTGAACCAAGGAGGCAGAAGTTGCGGTGAGCTGAGATTGTGCTATTGCACTCCAGCCTGGGCAACAAGAGAGAAACTCTGTCCCAAAAAAAAAAAGAAAAAATAGAAATCAGGATGGGGCTACTTTTGAGAGGGAGAGTAATAATAGAGAATGGGTCTTTCAGGGAGACTTCAGGCACTGGTAATATTGTCTTTTGACTCTTTGGTGTTTATGTGGTTGTGTTCACCTCTCTTCATCATTCATTTATCAATTATACAGTGATACACATGCCATTGCATACTTTTGTATTTTTTTTTACTTCAATAAAAAAATTTTTAAGTCAAAAATAAATCACTCAGATATAATACCTTGAGGATTGCTTTCTTTCTGTGTCTTCTTTCCTGAATCCCTAGTGAAGTCCTCAGGTCAGGGTGGTAGTCTCCTAGGTGGTTCTCTTCTTCATTTCAAAAGAACAGTTTTATTCCTTATGCTGTTGAGAAACCCAAGGTAAAAATTCACCTTGTGTGAAGCCTTCACCAGTGACCACAAATTGCTACTTCTCTTGGAACTTACTGACTTCTAAAAATTAAGGGTGGCTCCCAAGACTAAACCAGGAAGAAGTTGAATCTCTGAATAGACCAAAAACAGGCTCTGAAATTGAGGCAATAATTAAGAGCTTACCAACCAAAAAAAGTCCAGGACCAGACGGATTTACAACCGAATTCCACCAGAGGTAAAAGGAGGAGCTGAGCTGGTACCATTCCTTCTGAAACTATTCCAATCAATAGAAAAAGAGGGAATTCTCCCTAACTCATTTTATGAGGCCAGCATCATCCTGATACCAAAGCCTGGTGGAGACACAACAAAGAGAGAATTTTAGACCAATATACCTGATGAACATTGATGCAAAAATCCTCAACAAGATACTGGCAAACCGAATCCAGCAGCACATCAAAAAGCTTATCCACCGTGATCAAGTGGGCTTCGTCCCTGGGATGCAAGGCTGGTTCAACATATGCAAATCAATAAACATAATCCAGCATATAAACAGAACCAATGACAAAAACCATATGATTATCTCAATAGATGCAGAAAAGGCCTTTGACAAAATTCAACAACTCTTCATGCTAAAAACTCTCAATAAATTAGGTATTGATGATATCTCAAAATAATAAGAGCTATCTATCACAAACCCACAGCCAATATCATACTGAATGGGCAAAAACTGGAAGCATTCCCTTTGAAAACTGGCACAAGACAGGGATGCCCTCTCTCACCACTCCTATTCAACATAGTGTTAGAAGTTCTGGCCAGGGCAATTAGGCAGGACAAGGAAATAAAGGGTATTCAACTAGGAAAAGAGGAAGTCAAATTGTCCCTGTTTGCAGATGACATGATTGTATATCTAGAAAACCCCATCATCTCTGCCCAAAATCTCCTTAAGCTGATAGGCAACTTCAGCAAGGTCTCAGGATACAAAATCAATGTGCAAAAATCACAAGCATTCTTATACACCAATAATGGACAAACAGAGAGCCAAGTCATGAGTGAACTCCCATTCACAATTGCTTCAAAGAGAATAAAATACCTAGGAATCCAACTTACAAGGGATGTGAAGGACCTCTTCAAGGAGAACTACAAACCACTGCTCAATAAAATAAAAGAGGATACAAACAAATGGAGGAACATTCCATGCTCATGGGTAGGAAGAATCAATATTGTGAAAATGGCCATACTGCCCAAGGTAATTTATAGATTCAATGCCATCCCCATCAACCTACCAATGACTTTCTTCACAGAATAGGAAAAAACTACTTTAAATTTCATATGGAACCAAAAAGATCCCGCATTGCCAAGTCAATCCTAGGTGAAAAGAACAAAGCTGGAGGCATAATGCTACCTGACTTCAAACTACACCACAAGGCTACAGTAACCAAAACAGCATGGTACTGGTACCAAAACAGAGATATAGATCAATGGAACAGAACAGAGCCCTCAGAAATAATGCCACATATCTACAACTATCTGATCTTTGACAAACCTGACAAAAACAAGAAACGGAGAAAGGATTCCCTATTTAATAAATGGTTCTGGGAAAACTGGCTAGCCATATGTAGAAATTTGAAACTAGATCCCTTCCCTACACCTTATATAAAAATTAATTCAAGATGGACTAAAGACTTAAATGTTAGACCTAAGACCATAAAAACCCTAGAAGAAAACCTAGGCAATACCATTCAGGACATAGGCATGGGCAAGGACTTCCTGTCTAAAACACCAAAGCAATGGCAACAAAAGCCAAAATTGACAAATGGGATCTAATTAAACTAAAGACCTTCTGCACAGCAAAAGAAACTACCACCAGAGTGAACAGGCAACCTACAGAATGGGAGAATATTTTTGCACTGTACTCATCTGACAAAGGGCTAATATTGCGAATCTACAATGAACTCAAACAAATGTACAAGAAAAAAACAAACAACCCTATCAAAAAGTGGGCGAAGGATATGAACAGACACTTCTCAAAAGAAGAAATTTATGCAGCCAAAAGACACATGAAAAAATGCTCACCATCACTGGCCATCAGAGAAATGCAAACGAAAACCACAATGAGATACCATTTCACACCAGTTAGAATGGCAATCATTAAAAAGTCAGGAAACAACAGGTGCTGGAGAGGATGTGGAGAAACAGGAACACTTTTACACTGTTGGTGGGACTGTAAACTAGTTCAACCATTGTGGAAGTCAGTGTGATGATTCCTCAGGGATCTAGAACTAGAAATACCATTTGACCCAGCCATCCCATTACTGGGTATATACCCATAGGATTATAAATCATGCTGCTATAAAGACACATGCACACGTGTGTTTATTGTGGCACTATTGACAATAGCAAAGACTTGGAACCAACCCAGATGTCCAACAATGATAGATTGGATTAAGAAAATGTGGCACATATACACCACGGAATACTATGCAGCCATAAAAAATGATGAGTTCATGTCCTTTGTAGGGACATGGATGAAGCTGGAAACCATCATTCTCAGCAAACTATGTCAAGGACAAAAAACCAAACACCGTATGTTCTCACCCATAGGTGGGAATTCAACAGTGAGAACACATGGACACAAGAAGGGAAACATCACACTCCGGGGCCTGTTGTGGGGTGGGGGAGGGGGGAGGGATAGCATTTGGAGATATACCTAATGTTAAATGATGAGTTACTGGGTGCAGCACACCAACATGGCACAAGTATACATATGTAACTAACCTGCATGTTGTGCACATGTACCCTAAAACTTAAAGTATAATAAAAAAAAATTAAGGGTGGACTTTTAGTAAATTTGAAATGAAACTTTTAACATATGGCACACCAAATATCCATGACACCAAATCCCAGGAGCCCCACAGGGATAGTTTATAGCCACCCTCAGGAGAGAGAGACCTTAAGACCAAATTAGAAAGAAAAGAAAAAAGTTTATATATATATATATATATATATATATATATATATATATATATATATACACACACTATTTTGTTTTCAATGAAAATTTTAACATATACTAAATTCTCATGTATATTTGGATCTTTCTGTGCTTTTTCAAAACTAGCACCAAACTTAAATTACTTTTTATTTTTTGAGACAGAGACTCACTGTGTCATCAGGCTGGAGTGCAGTGGTGCTATCTCAGCCCACTGTAACCTCTGCCTCCCAGGTTCAAGTGATTCTCCTGCATCAGCCTCCCGAGTAGCTAGGACTACAGGCACACACCACCACACCCAGCTAATATTTGTATTTTTAGTAGAGACGGGGTTTCACCATGTTGGCCAGGTTGTTCTTGATCTCTTGACCTCGTGATCCGCCCACCTTGGCCTCCCAAAGTGCTGGGATTACAGGCATGAGCTACTGTGCCCAGCCTCAAATTACCTTTTAAATTTGCATTTTCAAAAAAAGTTCTGTCGATGAAAAAAGTCAACTCTGTAAAATATTTAGAGAGATTTATTCTGAGCCAAATGTGAGTGACCATGGCCTGTGACACAGCCCTCAGGAGGTCCTGAGAACGTTTGCCCAAGGTGGTTGGGGGTGCAGCTTGGTTTTATACATTGTAGGAAGGCATGAGACATCAATCAAATACATTTAAGGAATACATTGGTTTGTTCCAGAAAGGCAGGACAACTTGAAAGGTGGGAGTGCTTCCAGGTATAGGTAAATTTAACGATTTTCTGGTTGACAATTGGTTGAGTTTTTGTCTAAGGATCTGGGATCAATAGAAAGGAAAAGTTCAGGTTAAGATAAAAGATTGTGGAGACCAAGGTTCTTTTGAAATCTCATAGTGGCCGACCTTAGAAACAAGAGATGACAAATGTTTCCTATTCAGACCCTTTTAAAAGGTGCTAGACTCTCAGTCAATCTATTCAGAATTGGAAGGGCCTAGAAGGAAAAGGTCTCGCTATGTTAATAGAGATTATTTAGAGATGCGAATTTTCCCCCACAAAGGACGGCTTGCAGGACCATTTCAAAATGTGACAAAGAAACATGTTTTTGGGGTAAAATATTTTTATTTTCTTCCTTGTCTCGTAATGTTATGCCAGAGTCAGGTTGGAAAGTAAGTTACACTACATAGGGTTAAGTAAAACCCATCTGATGTGAATTTATGGTTTGTAGGGCATAACTCCTCAGATCCCTTAGATAGAAATTTGGGTAAGATAAAAAAATCAGAGTTTAGTCCTCAGTTCCTTGCTATTCCCTGAGGTCGTGTCCTGAGGAAGTTAAAAATTATTTTATCAAGTAAAACAAAATTAAGCTCCCCATTAAGATTTTTTATTTAAATTTTGATTGAAATTGTGTTAAATTTTATAGTTTTCTGTAAGGGTAAATATAAACATAAAAATTTGGGCCAGGTGCAGTGACTCACACCTGTAATCCCAGCACTTTGGGAGGCTGAGGTGGGTGGATCACGAAGTCAGGAGTTCAAGACCAGCCTGGCCAAGATGGTGAAATCCCATCTCTACTAAAAATACAAGAAAATTAGCCGGGTGTGGTGGTGGGCGCCTGTAATCCCAGCTACGCAGGAGGCTGAGGCAGAGAATTGCTTGAACCTGGGAGGCAGAGGTTGCAGTGAGCCGAGATCACGCCACTGCATCCGAGCCTGGGCGACAGAGCGAGACTCTGTCTCAAAGAAAAACAAACAAAACAAAACAAAACAAAACTGAATTTTCCTTCTTGCAAAAAGGAAAAAAGACCTTTCCTCCTCTGTTTTCTTACAGCATTTCCTTAAGAAAACTTGTAATTGTAAATCCTTTCTCTGTCTCTGTGAGTTTTAGCAAAACTTTTTTAAAAAGCAAATAAGCTTCTTGCTAGTTTAACAACACACGAAGGTCTTTTTTAATGGCCTTGGGTCATGTCTTTGAAATGTAAGCATCAAGGAAGATTGCACCCCATCTCCTTGCCTCTGTGGTAAACTCCCAGGCTCCTGCCTACCTATTAACTACTTGCATGTCATAGAGATACCAGAAACTTTACTTTTCATTTGCATAACGGCAATTAACTAACACTGATGGCTACCCTAATTATCAGGTGAATTTCAGATGAATTATGCATAGCAAATGGTGTTGTACAGTCATCTTACTTGAGTACAAGTTGCCTTTTACCTTGAGAAAATGGAATGCATTGTATCAAATAGGCTAATACAAAAAATGATAGTTCTTCCTGTCTTCATAAACTCATCAGTGGGTTGCCTATGACGCACATCGCAGTCTGGTTTAATGTTTATTCAATAATGTAACTGTTTTGTTCTTCCATCTGTGGAGAGGATTTTCTGGGTTGGCAAGAGGCTTTATTTTCAATTATTTCCTCAATACCTCCCATCCAGAAAAGTGGTGTGTATGTATTATGTGTGCATATTTTTATATGTATATATATGTGTTTATACACATGACTATATATACATATTTTTTCTAGATGATTCTACATGTTTTAATGTAATAAAGTTATTGACCAGGAAATATATAATTTGTTTTACATATACAGCCGAGTCCTCCCTCTGTATCCGCGGGGGGATTAATTCCAGGACCTCCCTGGATTACTCAAATCCAGGGATGTTCAAGTCTCTGGTAGAAAATAATCTGGTATTTGCATAACCTAAACACCTCCTCCCGTATACTTTAAATTATGTCTAGATTAATTGTAAACCTAACACAATGTAAATACTATGTGAATAGTTTTACTGTATTGTTTAGGGTACAAAGACAAAGGGAAAAGTTTGTACATGCTCAGTAAGATATAATATTTTAAGTCGTTTCTTTTTTTAGAGAAGGTCTCACTATTTTGCACAGGCTGCTCTCCAACTCTGGGCCTCCAGTGATCCTCCCAAGTGGCTGAGATCACAGGCACAAGCCATCCCCGCCCAGATCACTTTTAAGTATTTTCAATCGGAGCTTAGTTGAATCCATAGATATGGACCCCCGGGATAAGGAGGGACGACTATATATATTCCTTAGTGAAATGATAGTCAAGATATTGTATTATATTAGGTTAAAATTTGTGTAAATTCATGAGAAGGATGTACAGCTAACATTAAGCGCTTTTGTTTTTGGGAAGTGGTATACTCGTTTTCTGTTTTAGCTTATACATACTTTGTAGTTCATTACGTTTCGCGGATGGTTTGCACAATTGTGAAAGCTAGCATTCCTAAGAGGAAGCGGTTACAGGGCATTATCCTTCATTACTCCACGTACTCCTGTACCCACGGAGTTCAATCACTTTAACAAAACTGCCCATCAGTGATCCCTGGAGCACCTCACAGTGGCCTTCTGTCTTCACGCCCCGACGTGCGCGGTGCAGCTCTCCAACCATCACTCAGCAGGGCCAGGGCTCGCTCCAGGAAATCCGACAGCAGTCACTCAGGCCCCTGGAGTAGGGCGCGCCTCATAACGTCATCCAAGATGGAGTCGCAGCCAGGCCTTCTGGGAAGCGTAGTTCTGGATTAGGGCTCGGGGAACGTTCTGCACATGTGCAGTGCCATCTCCTTTCTGGCGTTAGCGTTTTTGTCTTACGCCCTAGGGTGGGCGGAGGACTCCGGTGTCTCCGGGTCTCGGCTGGGCCGCAAAGGGCGGGGCCTGGACTCGGCGCCAGCCGGGAGCAGAGGTCGAGCCCCTGCAGGTGTGTGGAAGGCCCTTGCGGGCGGGCAGGGCGTGGGAGGCGGGCTCTCCAGCCTGGAAGTCGCCTCCTGGCCCCAGAGCTGCCTCCGCGGAGGGCCCCTGGTGGGAGCGGCCTGGCGGCGAGGTTGGCCGTCTGCGCTGGCGCCCCTGCCCGGAATAGCATTTGCGCTACCTGCTTGAAGGGCGGCCAGAGGAGGCCTGTGGTGGCTGGGCAGCGGGCTCCCGGAACAGCTACATTGTATGACGTGGACAGGAGCCGCCACCTCAGGCGCGCTGGCCGCTGCAGAGGCGGCGCTCCAAAGCCGCAGAGACATGGGTTCCGGTCCAGCGTCTGCAGGTGGTCCCAGTGCCGCTCGATGCCCATCTGGTAAATGATGGGAGCCTTTGGGTACTGAATAGGGCAGTAGATGTAAAGTATGATACAGGACTCAATAAAGGTGAGCTGCTTCTATTACAAGACATGCTGTTTTCATTATTGGCTCATTTAATCATCGTAACCATCCTTTCGACTTAACCACCTCCATTTAAATAAATGTGAGTACTAAAGATTCAGAGAGATAATTAATTTACTCACAATATTAGCAGGTGGGATGTAAATCCTCACTTTTTCTTCTGAGTTCATGCGCCTTCCCACACTAAAATCCAGTCTTGGCTTGTATTTAGCACAGCATTTCTCCCTTGAGCACCACCAGAATGTAGCTGTGGAGTGTACTGAACCCAGTCTTACCACGTAGTGTTCTATTTCCAAAAATGCTTGGGGAAATCTTCAGCGCCCTTGAGTCAAAAGGTTAATTATTTAAGGCCTTCCTGCATCCTCCAACCGTAGTCTCTTCTTAGAGGACTGTGAAACTTGTAAATTGAAACCACCCTTTGAGCCCTCAATTTTGCATTTTACAGAAGCTGGGAATCCCATCCATCCAGAGGCTAGTTTCTGAAGAGAGGAAATGGGACAAAGAATTTTTTTAAAGATGAAAATTGCAGTTCATCAGTTTCCCCGTTTTATGGTGGTGATATGATAATGCCTCTCATTGGCTGATAACTGAGCTTAGGCATTTTGTAAGCCCCATGCTAGCTGGAAGTGGTTTTTGCTGCTTATTTTATTTTTTTGGTACATAATGTACATATTTGTGGGGTACATGTGATGTTTTGATATATGCATACAATCTGATGATCAAATCAGGATAATCACAATATCCACCACCTCATTTATGATTTCTTTGTGTTGTGAATATTCCAAATCTTCTAGCTATTCTGAAATACACAATAAATTATTGTTAACATTTGTCACCATACTGTGCTATTGAACACTAGGACTTATTCCTTCTACATATTTTTGTACCCATTAACCAACCTCTCTTCATTCCTCACTCCCTGCTTCCTTCACAGCCTCTGGTAACCATCACTCCACATCCTACCTTAATGAGATCAACTATTTTAGCTCCCATGTATGAGTGAGAACATATTTGTCTTTCTGTGCCTGGCTTATTTCATGTAACAGAATGTCTTCCAGTTCCATCTTTGTTGCTGCAATGACAAAATTTCATTCTTTTTATGGCTGAATAATATTCCATTGTGTATATATAACACAGTTTTCATTATCTATTCACGCATTGATGGGTACTTAGGTTGATTCTGTATCTGGACTATTGTGAATAGTGCTGCGATAAAAATGGGAGTGCAGAGATCTCTTCAATATACTGATTTCCTTTCTTTTGGATATATACATAGCAGTGAGATTGCTGGATCATATGGTAATTCTGTTTTTAATTTTTTGAGGAACCTCCATACTGTTTTCCACAGTGGCTGTACTAGTTTACATTGCCACCGAGAGTATATGAGGGTTCTCCTTTCTCCATATCCCAGCATTTGTTATTTTTTTGCCTTTTTTATAATAGCTGTTTTAAGGGGTAAAATGATATCCCATTGTGGTTTTGACTTTCATTTGTCTGATGAGTAGTGATGTTGAACATTTTATCATATACCTATTGGCCATTTGTATGTCTTCTATTGTGAAATGTCTGTTCAGATCATTTGCTCAATTTTTTTAAATCAAATTTTTTGTTTTCTGGCTGTTGAGTTCCTTATATATTCTGGTTGTTAATTCCTTGTAAGATGGGTAGTTTGCAAATATTTTCTCCTATTCTTTGGGTGTCTTTTCACTGTGATTGCTTACTTTGCTGTGCCAAAGCTTTTTAGTTTGATGTAATCCCATTTGTCTGTTTTTGCCTTTATTGCTTGTTCTTTTGAGGCCTTACCAAAAAATTTTTGCCCAGACCAATGTTCTGAAGCATTTCCAAATGCTTTCTTCAAGTAGTTTCATAGTTTCAGGTCATATATTTAAGTCTTTAATCCACTGTCATTTGATTTTTGCATATGATGAGAGACAGGGGTCTAGTTTCATTCTTCTGCATATGGATACCCAGTTTTCTCAGCACCATTTATTGAAGAAACTCATTTCTCCAATGTATGTTCTTGGTGCCTTTGTCAAAAGTGAAATTGGCTATAAATGCATGTATTTATTTCTCAATTCTCTTTTCCATTGGTCTATGTGTCTCTTTTTATGCCAGTAACCTACTGTTTTGTTTAGTATAGCTTTATATTTTTAAGTCTGGTAGTGCAGTGCCTCCAGCTTTGTTCTTTTTGCACAAAATTGCTTTGGCTACTTGGGGTCTTCGGTGGTTCCATATAAATTTTAGGATTTTTTTCCTATTTCTGTGAAAAATGTCATTGGTATTTGGATATGGATTGCATTGAATCTGTAGACTGCTTTTAGTACTATGGACATTTTAACAATATTAATTCTGCCAGTCTATGAGCATGGGATATCTTTCCATTTTAATGTCATTCACCAGTGTTTTATACTTTTTTTTTTTTTTTTGAGACAAGGTCTCAGTTTGGTGCAATCTTGGCTCACTGCAATCTCTGCCTCTCAGGTTCAAGCGATTCTCCTGCCTCAGCCTCCCAAGTAGCTGGGATTACAGGAGTATGGCACCCCACCTGTCTAATTTTTTTTTGTACTTTTAGTGGAGACAGGGTTTTGCCATGTTGGCCAGTCTGACTTTGAACTCCTGACCTCAGGCGATCCACCTGCCTCCGCCTCTCAAAGTGTTGGGATTACAGGTGTGAGCCACAGTGCCCAGCCTGTTTTATACTTTTAATTGTAGGATCTTTTACTTTTTTGGTTAAATTTATTCCTAGGTGTTGGGGTTTTTTTGGTAGCTATTGTAAATGGGATTGCTTTATTATTTTTCAGATTGTTCACTGTTGGTGTATGGAAATGCTACTTTTTTTTTTGGACGGAGTTTCGCTCTTGTTGCCTAGGCTAGAGTGCAATGGCATGATCTTGGCTCACTGCAACCTCTGCCTCCTGGGTTCAAGCGATTCTCCTGCTTCAGCCTCTCGAGTAGCTGGGATTACAGGCATGTGCCACCACGCCTAGCTAATTTTGTACTTTTAGTAGAGATGGGTTTCTCCTTGTTGGTCAGGCTGGTCTTGAACTCCTGACCTCAGGTGATCCACCCACCTTGGCCTCCCAAAATGCTGGGATTACAGGCGTGAGCCACCGTGCCTGGCCTGCTACTGATTTTTTAATGTTGATTTAGTATCCTGCAACTTTACTGAATTCATGTATCAGTTCTACCAGTTTTTTTGGTGGAATCTTTATGTTTTTCTAAATATAGGGTCATGTCATCTGTGAACGAAGATAATTTGACTTTTTCCTTCCCAATTTGGATGCCCTTTATGGTTTCTGCTGCTTATGAAAAGGACCTTAGTATTATGACATGTAGTTGCCTTTTGCTACATATATGAAGTGCTTGAGAATTATGATACCTGTTATTTTAGAAGCTAGATTTGTGTCACTGTCAGCAGATTAGATTCTCAAGTCAGAGTTCATCAGGGCCTAATTAAATTTTACCTGAGGCCTAGCCCAAGTTTTGAGGGGACAGTGCATTGCCAGTACTGTCTGTATTGGTGATCCTGGGTGAAGACTTATAGAAGCAGAATGGTACATGAAGGGTTGTTCAAGATTATCTAATTCATACTCATTTTAAAGACAAAAGCATTGAAACTAAGACAATCACTAAGTTTATTAATAGCAGAGCTTAGGGTAGAACTGAATCTTTAAGTTCATTATATCATATTTACATCATAAGAAGGTTCTTGGAGAAGTGGTTTTTGAGAAACTGCAATTTAGGGAGAAGAAATGTCCTATTTTTGAGAACTTTGAAGAGACTTTCTAACCTTGGGTTTATAACAGAAAAAAATGGTTATGATATGTAACTTAATTACCTTTTATGTGCCAATAAATATATCTCTTCAACATCATTTCTAGTGTCAGCAAAGGGCTCCATACTTTGGATATATTATACATGTTATTTAATCTATCATTATTGGATATTTAAGTTTCGATTCTTTTATGTTATTCAGAAAACAGAAACATAATTTTCAAAATAGCCAATAGGAAAGAAATGTGTAGATTCACTCAAAAATGTCCCAGGCTCATCAAGATTTATATCAGAGTCAGAAGTAGACAGGTGGGTGCTACTTCATCATGGTCCTTAGTATTCTTTCTAATGGGTCAAAGGGACATTTTCTTAAAGGTATATATTTTACAAAAATGTTGTATGGAAATTTCTCACTGGTGATTCCTGGAGCTGCCAGGTAAGGTCCCTTATGATTTCTGCTCGGCTTTGTAGTTTTCAGCCTTCCCCAAGAGCAGCAGAAAATGAACAAGTTCCAGGTGAGTCATTTATTTAGCCCTTACTTTGTTTCACTGTGTGTGTGTGTGTGTGTGTGTGTGTGTGTGTGTTTAATGAGTTCTATGAATGAGAGCCCATATACTAAATTAGAAACATAGAAATAGTTAAAAATCACCTTCAGGCAAAATACCATTTAAATAAAACAGCGATTCTCACAATGTGGTCTGCAGATCCCTGGGAGCTCCAAGACCCTCTCAAGCGGTCTATGAGGTTGAGACTCAGAGTGCTAAGATGTAGATTGCCTTTTACACTGTTGATACTTGCACTGATGGCATGAAAGCAATACTAAATAGGTTACAGCCTGTTTGGCATAAAGTAGACAATGACATTGATACTAACAAATGTGATTTTTTTTTTTTTGAGATGGAGTCTCGCTCTGTTGCCCAAGATGGAGTGCAGTGGCATAATCTCGGCTCACTGCAGCCTCTGTCTCCCAGGTTCAAGTGATTCTCCTTCCTCAGCCTCCCGAGTAGCTGGGATTGCAGGCACCTGCCACCATGCCCAGCTAATTTTTGTATTTTTAGTAGAGAAGGGATTTCCCCATGTTGGCCAGGTTGGTTTCAAATTCCTGACCTCGAATGATCCTCCCACCTCAGCCTCCAAAAGTGCTGGGATTACAGGCATGAGCTACCATGCCAGGCCACAAATGTGATTTTGAAAATATATTTTATAACAATGTGTCAACATTTGAGTAATATTTCTGAGGTATATGTTCAGAGACAAACTCAAGCAATTTAGGACAAAGTGATACAGAGAAGTGAGGAACGAGTTATAGGTTGATTAGGATAATGCTACCCTAAAAGATAATATTTGAGGAAAGTCCTGAATTGAATGAGAGACAGAGCCAAGTAGAAATCTGAGGGAGCAGCATTGTGGGTAGGAAAAACAGCAGTACAGACACCCCAAAGCATGTTCCAGAAACAGTAAGTAGGATATTGAAGCTAGAGAGATATGACTTAGGGAAAGAATGTTAAGAGGTAACATCAAAAAGGTAGAGGAAGCTAGAATATGTATGGCCCTTGTAGGCTGTAGAAAACATTGAATTTTGATTTTTTTCTCTCATTTAAAAATCATCCTTTATGTAATCAAAGGAATATACATAATGAAACCTGACCTTAGGGGGGAAAGAATTTAGCCATTCAATAATAAGCATGGTATAAGCTATAGATTTTATATAAATTCCTTTTATCAGATGAAGGAAGTTCCCTTCTTTTCCTAGTTTCTTCAGAGTTTTTATCATGAATGGATCTTGAATTTTGCCAAATGTTCTTCTGCTTTTTTGGGATAATAATGTTGTTTTTCATTTTTAGTTTGTTAGCATAGTGAACTACATTGGTTAATGTTCAAATGTGGAATCAACCTTGCATTGCCAGGATAAATTGGTCATAATGTGTATATTTTTATATATTGCTGAATTAGATTTGCTAACATTTTTTGAGGATTTTTGCATCTATCACCATGAGGAATATTGATCAGTGATCAATATGCTAGTAAATGTTTAATAATCAGATTTTAGGGGTTGGGAAAGAAATCTGGTTTATACTGTTTACCAATTTCTGTGGTATAAATACTCCCACCATGGCAAATTTGAAGCTACAACATGCCAGCCAGTTCCTGAAAACAACCATCAGCTCTTCTGAGCTGATACAAACTGGTGCCAGCAACCACTGTAGTTGTCATTTCTGGTAATGTTATGTTAGATTTGGGTCTCAGGGTCATGTGAGCCTTATAAAGTGAGTTGAGAATGGTTATTTTTTCTTGGTTTTATGGAAGAAATTACATATAATTGTTATTGTTTCTGCCTTACTGTTTGATTGAATTCACCAATGAAACCATTTAGGCCTGAAGTTGTCTTTGTTCAAAGGTTTTGTTTGCTTGTTTTAATTGAAATGAAATTCACATACTATTCATCATTTAAAAGTATACAATTGTGAGGTATTAATATTTAGTACATTCACAGTGTTGTGTAACACCACCTCTACCTAGTTTCAAAACATTTTCACCATCCCAATAGAAAACTCCATACCCATTAAGCAGTCATTCCCTGTTCTCTCTCCCTCTATCCCCTGGCAATCACTAATATGTTTTCTGTCTCTATGGATCTACCTATTCTAGATATTTCATGTAAGTGAGATCATACATTATGTGACCTTTTGTTTCTGCCTTCTTTCACTTAGCATGTTTTCCAGGTTCATCCACCTTGAAGCATGTATCAGTACATCATTCCTTTTTATGGCTAAAATGCCATTGTGTATATACACCACAATTTGTTTATCCATTCATCCATTGACAGACATTTGGGTGGTTATTATGAATAGTGCTATTATGCAAATTCATCTATAAGTATTTGATACCTATTTTCAATTCTTTTGGGTATATACCTAAAAATGGAATTGCTGGGATGTATGGCAATTCTATGTTTAACTTTTTGAGGAACTGCCAAACTTCCACAGCAGCTGTACCATTTTACATTCCCATTAGCAATGTACAAGGGTTTCAGTTCCTCCATATAACCCCAACACCTGTTCTCCATTTTTAAAATTATGCCCATTATAATTGGGGTGGGGGGGTGAAGTGGTATTGTTGCGGTTTTGCATTGCATTTCTTTAGAGGTGAATGATGTTGAACATCTTCTAGTTCGCTTTTTTTTTTTTCTAGTGTGCTTTTTACCCATTTGTATATACTGTCATCGTTTGGTATATGCAGGTGATTGATTCCAGGACCCCTGCATGTACTAAAATCTACACATACTCAAGTCCTGCAGTCAGCCCTTCAGAACCCATGTGTGCAAAAAATTGGCCCTCCATATGGGTGGGTTTCCAATCTTGCAAATACTATATTTTCAAATTATGTTTGCTTGAAAATAATCTGCATCCAAGCCAGTGCTGTTCAAGGGTGAGTTGTGTTATTTGGAAAAATGTACACTCAAATTCTTTGCCCATTTCCTAACTGGGCTGTTTATCTTTTTGTTTTTGTATTATAAGAATGTTTTGTGTCCGGGCACTGTGGCTCATGCCTGTAATCCCAGCATTTTGGGAAGCCAGGGTGGGCGGATCACTCGAGGTCAGGAGTTCAGACCAGCCTGGTCAACATGGTGAAACCCCGTCTCTACTAAAAATATAAAAATTAGCTGGGCTTGGTAGTGTGTGCCTGTAGTCCCAGCTACTTGGGAGGCTGAGGCAGGAGAATCACTTGAACCCAGGAGGTGGAGGTTACAGTGAGTCGAGATGGCACCACTGCACTCCAGCCTGGGCGACAGAGCAAGACTGTCTTTAAAAAAGAAAAAAAGATCGGCCGGGTGCAGTGGCTCACACCTGTAATCCTAACACTTTGGGAGGCTGAGGCAGGCGGATTATGAAGTCAGGAGTTTGAGACCAGCCTGGCCAGTGTGGTGAAACCCCGTGTCTATTAAAAATACAAAAATTAGTTAGGCATGGTGTTGCATGCCTGTAGTCCCAGCTACTTGGGAGGCTGAGGCAGGAGAATTACTTGAACCCAGGAGGCAGAGGTTGTGGTGAGCTGAGATGGTGCTGCTGCACTCCAGACTGGGCAACAGAGGGAGACTCTGTCTCAGATGATTTGCAAATATTTTCCACACTGTGGATTGTCTTTTCTGTATTGTGACAGTGTTCTATAATGCACAAACATTTCAAATTATGATGAGGTGCAGTTTATTTTTCTTTTGTTTGTGCTTTTGGTGTCATATAGAAGAATCCATTGCCAAATTCATGGTAGGCTATGTTTTCTTCTAAGAGTTCTACATATTTAACTCATATATTTAGGTCATTTATCCATTTTGAATTGATTTTTGAATATGATGTGAGGTAGAGGTCCCATTTAACTCATGCATGTGGGTATTCAGTTTTCCCAGTATTATTTGGTGAAGAGACTATTCTTTTCCCACTGAATGGTCTTGGCAGACTTGTTGAAAATCAACAAGGGCTGGACATAGTGGCTCATGCCTGTAATTCTAACACTTTAGGTGACCAAGGCAGGCAGATCTCTTGAGCCCAGTAATTTGAAACCATCCTGGGCAACATGGCAAGACCCTGTCTCTACAAAATATAAAAATTAGCTGGGTGGGTGGTTTGCACTTTTAGTTCCAGATACTTGGGAGGCTGAGGCGGGGGAATCACCTGAGACTGGGGAGGTCCAGGCTGCAGTAAGCCATGATTGCACCATTGCACTCCATACAGTGAGACCTGTCTCAGGAAAAAAAAAAAAAAGAAAATCATATGGTTGTAGATATGTGGGTTTATTTCTGAACTCAGTTCTATCCCATTAGACTGTATTTCTGTCCTAATGCCAGTACCTCACTGTTTTGATAACTGTAGCTTTGCAGTAAGTTTTGAAATTGTAAAGTGTGAGTCCTCTGACTTTACTCTTCTTTCTCAATGTTGTTTTGGCTACTGGGGACCCCTTGCAATTCTCTATGAATTGGAGGATAATCTTTTCCATTTCTGTGCAAAAGCCATTAGGAATTTGATAGGGACTGTTTTGAATCTGTAGATTTCTTTGGGTAGTATTGTCATTTGAACCATATTAAGTCTCCTAGTCCATGAATACAGGATGCCATCTCATTTATTTAGGTCTCATCTTAGTATAGCCAGCCAGCTCTCTTTTGGTTACTAATATTTTCATGAAATGCCATTTTCCATCCTTTCTTTTCAGCCTACTTGTGTCTTTGGATCTAAATTTAATTTTAGAAGGTGTATATTTGAATCATGTTTTTAATACCCATTCAGTCAATCTCTGCCTTTAACTGGTGAGTCTAATAAATTTAAAGTGATGTTTGATAAAGACTTACTTCTGTAACGTGGCATTTTTCTTCAACATAATTTATATCTTTTCCTTTAATTCCTCTGTGATATGGTTTGGCTGTGTGTCCCTAACCAAATCTCATGTCAAATTGTAACCCACAATGTTGGTGGAGGGGCCTGTTGGGAGGTGATCGATCATGGGGGCAGACTTCCCCTTTGCTGTTCTTGTGATAGACAGTGAGTTCTGACAAGATTTGGTTAAAAGTGTGTAGCACTTCCCCCTTTGCCCTCTCTCTCCTGCTTTGCCATGTGAAGATGTGCCCACTTCTCCTTCACCTTATGCTATAATTGTAAGTTTCCCAAGGCCTCCACAGCCATGCTTCCTGTACAGCCTGTGGAACCATGAGCCAATTAAACCTCTTTTCTTTGTAAATTACCCAGTCTCAGGTAGTTCTTTTCTTTTCTTTTTTTTTAAATTGAGATAGAGTCCTGCTCTGTCACTCAGGCTGGAGTGCAGTGGTGCGATCTTGGCTCACTGCATTCTTGGCTCACTGCAACCTCTGCCTCCTGGGTTCAAGCGATTCTCCTGGCTCAGCCTCCCAAGTAGCTGGGATTACAGGTGCATGCCACCACGCCTGGCTAATTTTTGTATTTTTAGTAGAGATGGGGTTTTGCCATGTTGGCCATGTTGAACTCCTGACCTCAAGTGATGTGCTCGCCTCAGCCTCCCAAAGTGCTGGGATTACAGGAGTGAGCCACCGTGCCCAGCCTCAGGTGGTTCTTTATAGCAATGTGATAACACACTAATACCCTCCAATACTTCCTTCTTTTAAAATTTTTTCTAGTGTACCATTTTGCTTTCTTCCTCATTTCCTTTTGTGAATATTTTAAGGTGTTTTCAGTGGTTACTCTTAGGATTACAATTAACTTTTCTAATTTTTAACAATCTAGTTTGAATTGATACCAACTTAGCTTCAGCAGTGTATAAAAATTGCTGATATATAGCTCTGTTTCTCCCACCTTTATGTTGTTACTGTCACAAATTACATTTTTGTATGTTGTGTGGCCACTAACATATAGTTACTATTTTATGCATTTGTTTTTAAAATCCTATAGGAAGCAAAAAGAGGAGATATAATTAAAAAAATACAACACTGGATTTTATATTTACCTATATAGTTACCTTTACCTGTGTTCTTTGTAGCTTCATATGGCCCTGAATTACTGTCCAGTGTCCTTTCATTTCAGACTGAAGGACTCCTTATAGCATTTCTTATAAGGCAGGTCTACTAGAAACAGAGTCCTTTAGCTTTTGTTTATCTTGGAATGCCTTAATTTCTTCTGCATTATTGATGGAAAAGAGTTCTTGAAATAGAATTCTTTTCTTTCAGCACTTTAATATGTCATCACACTGCCTTTTGGCTTTCATAGTTTCTGTTAAGAAATCTGCTTTAATCTTAATGGATTAATGGATTAATCTTAATGGCTGGAGTTGACTGCTTTCAGCTTTTCCATGCTGAGGTTGCAAGTGGCTGGTGACTCTAGCATTCCAAAGTACGGAGGGCAGTGGTGCCCATACTTTCCAGACTTTATGCTTTGATTCCCTTTTAAATATCAGTTCCAACTTTAAGACATTTCTTTGCTCCTGTATTTGATCATAGGCTGTTAGGAGCAGTCAGGCCACATCTTGAATGCTTTGCTGCTTAGAAATTTCTTCTGCCAGATACCCTAGGTCATCATTCTTAAGTTCAGTCTTCCATAGATCCCTAGGACATGCAGCCAAGCTCTGTGCCAGGACAAAACGTGGGTGATCTATACTCCAGTTTCCAATAAATTCCTCATTTTCTTCTGAGACCTCATCAGCTTAGCCTTCACTGTCCATATCACTATCAGCATTTTGGTCACAACCATTTAACCAGTCTCTTAGAAGTTTCAAACTTTCCCTCATCTTAGTGTCTTCTTCTGAGCCCACCAAATTCTTCCGATCTCTGCTTGTTACTCAGTTCCAAAGCTGCTTCTGCATCTTCAGGTATCTTTATAGCAATGCTCTACTCTTCAGTACCAATGTTGTGTTAGTTCTTTTTTGCATTGCTACAAAGAAATACCTGAGGCTGGGTCATTTATAAAGAAGAGAGGTTTAATTGGCTCATGGTTATGCAGGCTGTACAGGAAGCATGGCACTGGCATCTGCTTAGCTTCTGGTGAGGCCTCAGGGAAATTTTACTCATGGCAGAAATTGAAGCAGGAGCCAGTACGTCACATAATGACAGTGGGAGCAAGAGAGAGAGATAAGGGGTAGGTCCTAGACTCTTTATTTATTTGTTTATTTATTTATTTTTTCAGGTGCAGTCTCACTCTATTACCCAGGCTGGAGTACAGTGGCATGACCTTGGCTTACAGCAACCTCTGCCTCCCAGGTTCAAGCGATTCTTCTCCCTCAGCTTCCCAAGTAGTAGGGACTACAGTCATGGACCACCACACCCTCCTAATTTTTGTATTTTTAGTAGAGATGGGGTTTTGCCATGTTGGCCAGGCTGGTCTCAAACTCCTGACCTCAGGTTATCCACCCACCTTGGCCTCCTGAAGTGCTGGGATTACAAGTGTGAGCCAACACGCCTGGTGCTAGACTCTTTTAAATAACAAGATCTCATGTGAACCGAGTGAGCACTCACTCATCATCAAGGGAATGGTGCTAAGCCATCCATAAGAGATACACCCCCATGACCCAAATACCTCCCACCAGTCCCTAACTCCCACATTGGGGATTATATTTCAACATGAAATTTGGAGGGGACACACATCCAAACTATATCAGTAGGCCAGTAACAAAAAAGTGCCACAGACTTTCTCCCCAAAATTTAGCAGCCTCTTTCTTTATTAAGAACTCCACTGAGGCTGGGTGTGGTGGCTCACACCTATAATCCCAGCACTTTGGGAGGTTGTGGCAGGTGGATCACCTGAGGTCAGGAGTTCTAGACCAGCCTGTCCAACATGGTGAAACCCTGTCTCTACTAAAAATACAAAAATTAGCTGGGCGTGGTGGTGGGCACCTGTAATCCCCGCTACTTGGGAGGCTGGGGTGGGAGAACTGCTTGAACCTGGGAGGCAGAGGTTGCAGTTGCAGTGAGCTGAGATCATGCAGTTGAACTCCAGCCTGGGTGACAGAGTAAGACTCTGTCTCAAAAAAAAAAAAAAAAAAAAAAGAAAAGAAAAAAAAGTACTCCACCGGTTGATGGTTTTAAAAAAAAAAAAGATTCTAGAGTTCCAAAAAGTTGATTCTATCAGTTTTTGTGAGCTTTAATGGTTGCTTCAGTGGAGGGACCAATTCTTAAAGCTCCCGAAGTTACCATTTCTCATGAAGTCACTCATGTTGAAAGGTTTTTAACTACAGATTCAGTTTATTTAATATAATTGATACTAGGATTATTTATCTTAGATATTTCTTCCTGAGTGAGTTTTGGTAGTTATCTTCTTTCAAGGAATTAATCCATTTAATCTAAGTTGTCAAATGTATGCACATACACTGGTTCTTAGTATTCTCTTATTATCCTCTTACTGTTCGTGGGGCCTATAGTGACTATTCTCCTTTTTATTTCTGATATTGTTAACACGTATTTTTTATCTTGGTCATTCTGGATATAGGTTTATCAGCTTTCTTAGTTTTTTCAGAGAACCAACTTCAAATGTTATTTTCCAATAACATTAAACAAAGTGCTCACCTATTATTTTCAAGTATTTGATGACATTACAGATAAGTTTCTGTTACTGATTCTAGTTTAAGTCTACTGTGTTCAGAGAATGTATTTGGTAGATTTCAATTCTTTTAGTTTAAGATATTTTTCTGGCCCAGAAAATGGTCTTTCAGTGAATATTTTACGAAAAGATGTGAGCACTTTGTTAACATATTTAGAAGTATCTTTGAAGGACAGTTTAGTGTACAAAATAGTCTTTTCCTTCTCCCTTCTTCTGTAAGCAGTCCGTTTTAAATTTTATAGTTTCCTATTATGGCTATATGAGAAATAAGTTCTTATTCTAACATAGCCGTTAGCTTTTTTTATTTTTTGAGACAGAGTTTCGCTCTCTCACCCAGGCTGGACTGCAGTGGTGTGATCTTGGCTCACTGCAATCTCTGCCTCCTGGGTTCAAGCAATTCTCTGCCTCAGCCTCCTGAGTAGCTGGGATTACAGGCACCTGCCACCATGCCCGGCTAATTTTTTGTATTTTTAGTAGAGATGGGGGTCTCACCATCTTGGCCAGGCTGGTCTTGAACTCCTGACCTCGTGATCCACATGCCTCAACCTCCCAAAGTGCTGGGATTACAGGCATGAGCCATTGCGCCTGGCCATCTGTTAGCTTTTTTTTTTTTTTTTTAATTGAGACAGAGTTTCAATCTTTGTTGCCCAGGCTGGAGTGCAATGCCACGATCTCGGCTCACCACAACCTCCGTGTCCTGGGTTCTAGCAATTCTCCTGCCTCAGCCTCCCAAGTAACTGAGATTACAGGCATGAGCCACCATACCTGGCTAATTTTGTATTTTTAATAGAGATGGGGTTTTTCCATGTTGGTCAGGCTGGTCTCGAACTCCCGACCTCAGGTGATCCTCCCGCCTTGGCCTCCCAAAGTGCTGGGATTACAGGCATGAGCCACTGTACCTGGCCCTGTTAGCTTTTATATCTGATTGCCATGTGATTTTTTTGTAGTTTCTATTAAGTATATTCTAGAATGCCTTGCAAAATTAGTGCATCGTTTGTATGCTTTTAACATCTTTGTATTTATGAAAACATCTTTTTTTATCCTTGAATGAAAAATTTGGCAGGGCATGGAATTCTAGGTTCAAAACCTTTATCCTTTGTGGGTATTTTTTCTTTGTCTTTGGCATTTGGTTCTACATATGAAAAGTCGTATGTCAGTTTTGTCCTTATTCTCTTAGGTAATCTCTTAATTGCTGAAATAGAATTGCTGTCATTTAAGAAACTAGTACTTTATGTTTTGACAGAAAGAGAAGTGTTGCTTTAAAAAAACACAGATGTATTTCAACAGAATAAAATATCTATGTGTGTATATAACACAATTTTGTGTTTCTCTTTTTGTCTGTATTGTACCCATATTTAGGGACCCCGTTGAAGTAATCATGTTGCCCAATTGACCCTGGTATCATTATGTGGTGGAGTCTTTTTATCAGCTCTTGCTTTATACTGGATGCTCTTTGGTTTTTGTTGTTGTTGTTTTTTAAGTGGGGAGTCTTTAATAATTTTCCTATCAGTCATCCTTCTGTCCTTGCCAAACCCCAGCCCTTTGACTCTGAGCATAGAAATTTACACGAAGCTCTTTTTTAGGCTGTGTGTCCAAGAGCTGGATTCTCTTATCTAGTCTTAGGAATTCTAGATATTTCCAAAATTTCTCAAAAGGCCTGCTTACTTATTACAGATTTCACTCCTTTGCTGAGCTGGTGTGTGGTTATGCTAATTTGGACTCTTTACATTTGGATTTTGAACTAAAACTGTCCCTTATTTGTAAGTCTCCCTTTCTTTGGTTTCCTAGATACTCCTCCTGGCCTCTTATGTTTACAGAAGTTCTCTCAGGCTCCATGGTCTGGGCCTAGCCTCCTGCCATTATCTCAGATATTGCTGTTCCCACAGCTTCTAATTTTTTTTTTTTTTTTTTTTTTGATGCAGTCTCACTCGGTCGCCCAGGCAAGAGTGCAGTGGTGCTATCTTGGCTCACTACAAGCTCTGCCTCCCAGGTTCACGCCATTCTCCTGCCTCAGCCTCCCAAGTAGCTGGCACGCCTGGCTAATTTTTTTTTTTTTTTTTTTTTTTTGTATTTTTAGTAGAGACGGGGTTTCACCGTGTTAACCAGGATGGTCTTGATCTCCTGACCTCGTGATCCATCTGCCTCGGCCTCCCAAAGTGCTGGGATTACAGGCGTGAGCCACCACACCCAGCCCCCACAGCTTCTTTTTTGGGCTCTTCTAGAACTCTATTTTTTATATATTTGAAAATTCTGTTTGTGGAAACTTACATGTGTATCTCCCAAAATGGACAATTCCAGCTTTGTGTTCCACAGTCACTTTAAGCACAGATAAACAAACTTCAACTCATTAACTCCTGCCCAACTTATCCTTTTCCTTGTATTCCTGTTTTCATTTGCAGACTTCCTTGTTGCCACACAATAATGTTAGTTTGTAAAAAAAGAGCCAGGCGTGGTGGCAGGTGCCTGTAGTCCCAGCTACTCGGGAGGCTCAGGCAAGAGAATGGCGTGAACCCGGGAGGCAGAGCTTGCAGTGAGCTGAGATCGTGCCACTGCACTCCAGCCTGGGTGACAGAGCGAGACTCCTTGTCAAAATAAATAAATAAATAAAAAATGGGCTGGGCGTGGGGGCTCATGCTGGTAATCCCAGCACTTTGGGAGGCCAAGGCGGGCAGATTACCTGAGGTCAGGAGTTCGAGACCAGCCTGGCCAACATGCCGAAACCCCATCTCTACTAAAAATACAAAAATTAGCCGGGCGTGGTGGCAGGCACCTGTAATCCCAGCTACTTGGGAGGCTGATGTAGGAGAATCGTTTGAACCTGGGAGGCGGAGGTTGCAGTGAGCCAAGATTGTGCCATTGCACTCCAGCCTGGGAGACAGAGCCAGACTCCATCTCAAAAGAAAAAGAAAAAAAATGAACCAAGAATTTATATCCAGCCAAGATGTTCTGCAAGTAAAAATAATGTCCTTCAGATTTCATGGAATATAAATAAAGCAATGATTAGAGGAAATTTAATAGCGTTAAACAGTTCTACCAATAAAAGTAAAGGAATGAAAATAATTGACACTATGACTGTACCCACAAGCGAGACACTATGGGAGCTGCCCTCCCCCTTTCTCCCAGTGGTTATTAACTAATTTCCAATTAATTACAAAGTCGTGTTATACTTCTTTCCCCCACTGCTATTGCTTTCATATAAATGTTTTTCTGATTTTTCTAATGTGCCATTTGCCTACATTAAAGTTTTCTCCTAAACCACTCATTTACCCCTATAACTCCAGTGCTTACTTGACATGTCTGTTCGGTGGCTCCTGGTGTCTCCGTATTTTCATCTACACAGTGAATGGTGAGCCTCCCAGAGATATATAAGACTTTTCACGTAGTATGAAACAGCAGAATATCTATTTATGTTTTCTTTTATATAAACAAAAACAAACTTGTTAAATTTATTATTATTATTTTTTTGAGATGGAGTCTTGCTCTGTCACCCAAGCTGGAGTTCAGTGGCGTGATCTTGGCTCACTGCAACCTCTGCCTCCCAGGTTCAAGCCATTCTCTTGGCTCAGCCTCCTGAGTAGCTGGGACTACAGGTGCATGCCACCACGCCCGGTGAATTTTTGTATTTTTTAGTAGAGATGGGGTTTTGCCATGTTGGCCAGGCTGGCCTTAAACTCTTGCATTCAGGTTATCCACCTGCTTTGGCCTCCGAAAGTGGTGGGATTACAGGTGTGGGCCACTGTGTCCAGCCTTTTTTTTTTTTTTAGATAGAGTCTTGCTGTGTCTCACTGCAGTCTTGACTTCCCACGTTCATGCAATTCTCCCACATCACCCTCTCAAGTAGCTGGTGTTACAGACCTGAGCCACCACACCCACCCCTTTAATTCTTAATAAACATTAATACATGCAAATGTATGTAATGTATTAATAAGCAGAGATTTATTTGTTAAGTGTGTATACAAAATATATTTTACTGGTCCAAAAGACAGATTGAGAATTTCTTGTCCTGTCCCTTGACTTTACACTGTAACCTTCTAACTAATTTTGGTCCTACACCCTACCGTAGATATATACGTACCAAGATATATACCTACCACAGGTTTATACCCACCATAGATATCATACCTACCAAGTTGTTGATATCATACCTACCAAATTGTTGATTTAAATTCCCACAGTAGTTGTGTAATGCAGCAGATGTACACTGCCAGAAGTCTGCATGGTATACTTAATACTGACTCAGTATTAAGTCATTTAGTATTAAGGCATTTAGACAAAATAAAAATCTTAGAAGGGTAAGGAGGTATTAGTAATATTTATTTAAATGAATTTTCTGTCAAGAACTAGTCTGGCCCTCTCTTGCCTGTGCAACTTATTTCTCCCTGTGGCCCGCAAGCACCTGTTAATCTCCATTTTACTATGCTTTTAAATGTTTTCCAAACATAAGATTTTTTTTTTTTTTTTTTTTTTGAGAGGGAGTCTCACTCTATTGCCCAGGCTGGGGTGCAGTGGTGTGATCTCGGCTCACTGCAAGCTCCACCTCTCCGGTTCAAGTGATTTGCCTGCCTCAGCCTCTTGAATAGCTGGGATTACAGGTGCCCGCCACCAGGCCCAGCTAATTTTTGTATTTTTAGTAGAGGTGGGGTTTCACCATGTTGATCAGGCTGGTCTCGAACTCCTGACCTCACGTGATCCACCCGCCTCGGCCTCCCAAAGTGCTGGGATTACAGGCATAAGCCACCATTCCCGGCCCATACATATGATCTTATTTCATGTGTATCTGAGTTAACGTTGCATAAGTCCTTATCAAGTGACTTTTCTTATGTATTCCCCACCATTACTATGAAATTCCAACCCCAAGCCTCTGCTGATAATCTTTCACTTGCTTTCATGCATTTAAAGATGCATAAATATGAAGGTCACTAAAGATTTTAGAATGATGTTCAATAATTGAAACTTTAAAGATCCTGTAGTAAATTGGAAGCAGAGATGGAGAAAGCAAGATATGAAAACGAAATTCAAGATTAGTGTTGAGTCATGAGTAACAAGTGCTTTAGAAGTGCAGGATTTGGTGGTCCAGATATGTTCAGGACTGAAAATCTCTGGTGGTACAACTAGGAATTCATCCTTGTATAAATGGCTTATCCCGATGCTTTTAAGAAAATCCTTCAAATCCTTCCTTTTGGATATATATGTGGTCCTCCATCTTCCTGTCCTGAAAATAAAGCCAACTAGATGGAGAGTGAAAGCCCAAGCTACAGGACTCTTCCTCTAAGCATGAGGAAACTGATGTTCTGAGAAAGTCACTTTAGTATTGACACCTAGATTGCTGTGGATGGATGAAGAGGAAATAAAGTAGAAGTTTGTCTGCTAACTACTAGGAATCCTAGCACAGTAGTCTAGTTTGAGGGAATAAAGACCTATACTTTAGCTCCTTCTTCCAGTTTAATCTTTTCCATGTAATTCCAGGGAACAATGTTGTCCAGGGGTTTTTCTTAACCTGCTTACTGTTCATGGTCCTTAAGGAGCTCACAGCATTCTCTATACTTCCCACACTCCCACTCAGCAACACTTTGAATGTCCTGTGTTCTCCTCTCCCTGTTCTTTTTTTTTGTCTTTAACTTTTGCCTCCAAGCTCTTAAGGTCATATTTGTAAAAATGTCCGAGTACATGGGTCTACAACTAGGTTCCTTCTTCTGTGTGTGACAGCAGTTTTTAGTGTTTGTTTTAGTTTTTTTTTTCCCAAAACAATGGGCTAGAGGAAATTTGCATTGGAGGTTCTTTCATTATGAGAAATTGGCCTGAAGCCTAAGAATCAATGCTATGACAATATTAATGTGTAATATTTATAAAGTATTACATTTTTGATTCCCTTGTAGAAGACTATGGAGCATTCATGATCTAGAAGCAAGATACCAGGAAAGCCAAGCTGGAAATTCAAGGCAAGTTCAAGAATTAATGTTTAAGATAAAAGGTTTGTAGGCAAGAGTCTTGAAGGAGTTACTAGAAATGGGAGGGCACTAGTTAATACTAAACGTGAGAAAACTAACACTGCAGAGCAAATCCCAAGGAATGTAATCCAAATGGAAATGCCCTTTTTCATAGAGACCTTGTGCAGGATCGGATGATTGAAACTTTGAAGTAGTTTTTTTACACTTCTGAATTAAATAATAAAGGGAGTCTTTATTACACAAAATAGAAAGCAGGCAATTGAGAGACCCTGTGAATAGAATGCAAATGCAGATTCACCTTACCAAATGTTAAACTACAGTGCAGGTCAGAGAATGCTCACAGTGGAGAAACCCTACGGATCCAATAAATATGGGAACATCTCTAGAAATCAGTCCTTAGAGGTACTTGGAAAATACACCTAGTGTGGGGGAAAAAGCCTTAAAAGTCTTACACATTAATGAATGTGAAACTTTCTGTCTAGGAATGGAGAACTCACAAAACATCAGAAAACTCATACCACAGAGAAAGCCTATGAATGTAAGGAATGTGGGAAGTTCTTCTGCCAGAAGTCTGCCCTTGTAGCAGGAAGAGCAGCAGACAAAACTCCTCAGACACCAAGTTAAAGAAGGAAGGGATTTATTCAGCCTGAGGCATAGGCAAGATTCCTGTCTCAAGAGCTGAGCTCCCCGAGTGAGCAATTCCTGTCCCTTTTAAGGGCTCACAACTCGAAGGGGGTACACTTGAGAGGGTCATAATAGATTAAGCAAGCAGGGGGTACGTGATTGGGGGCTGCATGCACCGGTAATTAGATCGGAACAAAACAGAATAGGGATTTTCACAGTGCTTTTCTGTACGATGTCTGTAATCTATAGATAACATAACCGATTAGGTCGGGGTCAGTCTTTAACTATCAGGCCCAGGGTGTGGTGCCGAGCTGTCTGCTTGTGGATATCATTTCTGCCTTTTAGTTTTTACTTTTTCTTTCTTCGGAGGCAGAAATTGGGCATAAGACAATATGAGGGGTGGTCTCCTCCCTTACCCTCATAGTACATCAGCATACTCACTCAAAGGAGAAATCTTATGACTGTGATAAATGTGGGAAATCTTTCTCTAAAAGCGAAGACCTCCACAAGACATCAGAAAATTCACACTAGAGATAAAACCTATGAGTATAAAGAATGTAAGAAAATATTTTACCACCTATCATCTCTCAGCAGACATCTGAAAACCCACGCAGGAGAGAAACCCTACGAATGTAATCAGTGTGAGAAATCCTTCTACCAGAAACCACATCTCATAGAACATCAGAAAACACACACAGGGGAGAAACCTTTTGAATGTACTGAATGTGGGAAGTTCTTCTATGTGAAGGCATACCTCATGGTATGTCAGAAAACACGCCCAGGGGAGAAACCTTATGACTGTAAGGAGTGTGGGAAAGCCTTTTTGTAGAAGTCACACCTCACAGTACATCAGAGAACACACACAGGGGAGAAACCCTATAAATGTAAGGAATGTGGGAAATTCTTCTCTAGGAATTCACACCTCAAAACTCATCAGAGAACTCACATAGGAGAGAAACGCTATGAATGTAAGGAACGCAGGAAATGCTTCTACCAGAAGTCAGCCCTCACAGTACATCAGTGAACTCACACAGGGGAGAAACCCTTTGAATGTAATAAATGTGGGAAAACCTTTTACTATAAATCGGGCCTCACTTAATATCAGAGAAAACACACAGCGGAGAAGCCCTATGAATGCACAGAATGTGGCAAATCTTTCTCTGTGAATTCAGTCCTCAGATTACATCAAAAGACTCACACAGGAGAGAAGCCCTATGCATGCAAGGAATGTGGGAAGTCCTTTTCTCAGAAGTCACATTTTATTATACATCAGAGAAAACACACAGGGGAGAAGTCCTATGAGTGTTAGGAGTGTGAGGAAACCTTTATCCAGAAGTCACAACTCACTGCACATCAGAAGACACTCACAAAGAAGAGGAAGGCTGAGAAGTAAGATGAGTTGGGAAATTCTCTTGACTGAATTCATCCTTCAAAACAATCAGATAATTCACACAAGAGGTACACCTAATGAATGGCCTCAATATAGGAAAATTTTCAGCTACAATCTTTGCTCTCTCTGTGTATCAGCAAATACATAGAGAAAAATTATATACATTTGGGAGAAAATTTTATCATATTGTAGACTTTTCTAAATATTAGATAATATAGATGGCAGAAGTCATGCAAATTGTAAAACAGGAGGGAAACCTTTTAGAAGTCATACTTTTATTTTACAACATAGAAATCACACAGGAGAGAAATTCTGTAAGTAAAACGAATGTCAAGACATTTTCTGTCAGGGCAGCCAGCTGTAGACATCCAAAAGCTCACGAGTGAAAAGCTCCTTGAGTATCCAGAAATCTCTTTACACAATTGGAGCTCGTATACTAGAGAATTCAAAAGGATAACTGCAAAGACAGTGGCAGATATAGAAGCCTTTATTAAGAATTGATGTTTCATTCAATGTCAGATCACTAGTACTTGGATAGATATTTTAAATATTTGGAAAGTGTTCAATAAAAATTCAAATAATTTGTACTGAGGGAAACAGTTATACTAGAAAGCATGTTGCAGATCTGATGCCAAGATTGTTCTATTTTAAAAGGAAACCTGCAAATGTCTACATATATGAAGCTTTTAAAAAGCACAAATTATCAGGCAACATCTTTAAACATACATTAAATGTCTTTTAGTATATACGACTTTGTGTGTATGTGAGTGTGTTATAACATGTAACTTGCAGATGTTCAATGTGCTTGTGGAATCCATCCATAATTGTACATAGGGAAATATGTAACCTTAATTCAGTAACTATTATGCATATGAAGATGTTGTACGTTAAGTCTCAGTAGTGACTCTTGTTAATATTTGTATTGCAAGTGTAATATTCTTTTTAAATTATAAGGCATCTTTTTCTCCTATGTTTTGGTGTTTGTAAATGGATATAGACAGTGGTACTAAACTAATCCTTCAAAAAGAAGTTAAAATGTTTTTGTAAAATTTTCAAATGTCAGCCAAGTTTTCCATTAAGGGCACATTTATTTATATATAGCAAAAGCCTGAGCTGTTTTTAAACAGCTAAACCCAGTAATATTTATTACAATCTACACAATGAAAACAAATAGTGCAATGTAAGAAATACTATGTATCTCACTGTTGATGTGTGAGCAGGCAGCCAAGCTATCTGCTTTTGTATTTTCTGTGAAAGTCCTAAATGTTCTTCACCAACTTTTTCTTCCTCATAGAAGCAACATGACATAGTTAAGGGTGTGGACCCTGAACTCCTGCTGCCTGGGCCCCAATTCTGCATGGGGCATGCTACTTAATATCTCTGTGCCTCAGTTCTCATCCCATAAAAGAGTAGTGATAGTGACAACATCTTAGGATTGCTTTGAGGTCTAAATGAGTTAACATTTTCAAAGCCCTTAGAATAGTGTCTGAGACACAAGAGCAATATGTTAGAGGTTATCATCATTATTATTTGTATTTTGTAAATTACGCTGCAAAAAAAAAAAAAAAAGTTTGGCTACCCAACATTCATCCCCCACCTTCTTGCTGCCAGTGCCTTGATTTGGTTGTTTGTTGTTTGTTTTCCTACAAGTGATCTAGGGGCAGATCCTGACTACACTAAGTCAGGGTTTGACAAATGACAGTCCATCAGACAGATCTGGCCCACTACCCATTTTTGTATCCTGCAAGCTAAGAATGGTTTTATATTTCTAAATGGTTGAAAAAAATCAAAGAATATTGTGACGCATGAAAGTTCTATGATATTCAAATTTCAGTGTCCATAAATAAAGTTTTGAAAACACGAATACATACAAAAAAACATTTGTTTATGTTTGACCTGTGCCTGTCTTTGCGCTACCCCAGCAGAGTTGAGTAGTTGTGGCAAACACCATATGCCCTTGAGCCTATGATCTAGCATTTTACAAAGTAAGTTTTTCTGTTACTTAGAGCTGAAAATAAAAGCAATGTAGAGTTACGCTTTTATAAATATTACATGTTTCAGAAATGATGAATACAGCAATTTGTAGGTGGGTGGTTTTTTTGCAGTGTATTTATTTTGTGCATTATATTTATATGTTAAGAGCCTGAGCTTAGAAGTATTTTTTCAAAGAAATGTGTTTTTTACTTGCTGAATTGTCATAACATCAAAACAAGAAATTTCTTGACAGAATGTAGCAGTAAATATATGAAATAAATGTTGTCTAAATTGAATTGAAGCAATTCTCATGCCTCAGCCTTCTGAGTAGCTGGGACTACAGGCATGCACCACCATACCTGGCTAGTTTTTGTATTTGTAGTAGAGATGGGGTTTCGCCATGTTGGTCAGGCTGGTCTTGAACTCCTGACCTCAAGTGATCTGCCCACCTCAGTCTCTTAAAGTGCTGGGATTACAGGCATGAGCCACTGTGCCCAGCCTGTGTTTTCTTTATCCATTCATCTGTTGATGGACACTTAGGCTGCTTCCAAATCTTGGCTATTGTGAACTGTGCTGCAATAAACATGGGAGTCCAGATATCTCTTCAATATACTGATTTCCTTTCTTTTGGGTATATGTCTAGGAGTGGGGTTGCTGGACTGTACAGTAGCTCTATTTTTAGTTCTCCAAACCATTCTCCATAGTGGTTGTATAAGTTCAGTTTTGGATACATTACATGCAAATTTCTGTAGGCTGCAAAATGGAAAAGGAGAGTAGTCATTTGGAAATACAAGTTTGGACCTTGGGGAAAAGGTCATACGATAGGTAGTTACAGATTCTGATAAGACACTCATCGCTGTACACACAGACAAAGTTCCTAAATGAAATCACCAGAGTAAGTAAACTCATCCAGAGATAGCACATAGGGAAGGAAAGAGGTCCAAATGGTGTCAAATGCTGTGACAAGATGAAACAGCGTGAGAACAAAAAGAGGCTGCTGAGTTCTGCAAGCAAGTCATCACAAGCGAGAGCCTTTCATCGGGATGGTGGGCACAAAGCTTGGCTATAGTGGCTGATGATGACTAAAGGAGTAGAAGAAAGGCTGTTGAGGTAGTTTGATGGTAAATAAAAAAAGGCACAGGGAGTCTGAAGAAGAGATAAGCTTAAAGGAATTTTTATCTTAGGATGGAGAAAACCTGAGCATATTTACAAAGAGTCACTAGGAATGGACAAAATATATATGTATATGCCCAGAGACCTGCCTCTGAAATAGCAGGGAATGTGGTGAGGACTGGTAAAGACTACAGATAAATTGAGACACATAAATTGAGATAAAAGGCTAAATGACTTATTGAGTGTATAAGGTGGGGTGGAGTAACAAATTTGAAGAGAATGGTGAAAGTCTGGAATGGCTGCTGTAGAAAAAAATGAATGGTAGTCAACCAGAAGAGAATAAAAAGGTTTCAGGATAGGATTGAGAGCCAAGCTGTGGCTGGAGCTCATAAATTTGTAGTAGAGTCAGTGTTATGCAGTGGCACTCAGTAGCTCAGCAGAGAAAATGAACACAGGTCCAGCAATGGGGATAGAAAAGGAAGGTGTGGAAGAAAAAAAGAGATTTGAGAATGCTAGTACAAGCCCTGTTGTACATGATGAACAGGAAGCACTGACACCATGAAGGGGCGGACAGCCTGGGAAATAGCAGAAAACAGGTTTAATGAGCATAAAGGAAAAGAGAAGTGGAAAAAAGGAGGTTGTGACCAGATTCTGGGATGTCTAGGAGGAATGGAGCAATTGCACATCACCTGAAAAACCCTCCCCAAAATACTTAGTCATATATAAGGCCAAAATTGGTGAGGCACAGTGGCTCACACCTGTAATCCCAGCACTTTGGGTGGCCAAGGAGAGAGGATCATTTAAGCCCAGGAGTCCAAGAGCAGCCTGGGCAATATAGTGAGACCTTGTCTCTATTAAAAAAAAAAAAAAGACCAAAAATTGATGCCACGCTGACTTTCAGGCCATGCTCTGATATATAAACTAGTTCTTCAAATGGGGCTGACACCTCACACGTTGTTAGAAGGGAATTCCAATGAAAGAGTGGCAGGATGAAGTTCTCCTCTAAGCTTCTTCCTTCCTTAAGATTTGATCTGGATCTCTGGGTGCAATATCTATAACTTCAATAACTTTTCTTTTTATTGACTAGGAGATTATGAGAGTTCTCATGTATGTGGAGTTGCTAAAAATAAAAGTTTAAGAAATTGCTGGCCGGGCGCGGTGGCTCACACCTATAATCCCAGCACTTTGGGAGGCCAACGCGGGTGGATCACCTGAGGTCAGGAGTTTGAGGCCAGCCTGGCCAACATGGTGAAATCCCCGCCTCTACTAAAAATACAAAAATTAGCTGGGCATGGTGGCGGGCACCTGTAATCCCAGCTACTCGGGATTCTGAGGCAGGAGAATCACTTAAACCTGGGAGACAGAGGTTGCAGTGAGTCGAGATCATGCCATTGTACTCCAGCCTGGGTAACAGAGCAAGACTCCATCTCAAAAAAAAAAAAAAATAAAAGAGAAAGAAAAGGAAATTCTCTAATTGCTGACTTGGCAATTCCCTCAGGGTCTTGGAACTAGCCAATGTAGGACAACTGTCACTGTCCTTCCCAGAGCCTTGGATCTTTCTCCCAGTGTTAAGGTACAACAGTAAGGGCAACCTGCCTAAGAAGTGTATTCAACAGAGAGCCAGAAGTTGGGGTCTGCAAATAACATAAGTAACCTCCAGGATGAGGGTGGGAAAGTGAGTTTACTTCCTTTCACTGCAAATGGAAAGACTGAATCTAATGCTTGAGCCCTTATCTCACAAGGGCAGGAAACCCTAAACAAGCCACCTGCTCATTCTCTACAGATCTGGCCTCCCCTTTCTCCTATTATCCTGGCCTGATACAAAAAGAAAAAGAGATTCCAATCCTCTCCAAGATGTTACAAATGAATCAGACATTGCCACCAAAAAGTGTATCTTTGATACACCAAAAGGTATATCAAAAGCTAGCTTGAATCAATGATTCACTCTAAGAGCCCCAACTTCCTTCCAAACCTTTTTCTATCACCCAAAGACAAGGGGTACAATGATTATGAAAAGTAACTTCTGATCTTAAGGTACATTGATAGAACAAAAATTCAAGGGTTAGTTGGCTATCTTGATAAGCATCTGGAATGTGGCTACCACAATCAGCCTGATCTGCCGTTCCATTTTGACTGAGATGGGCCCTCCTGTGTAAGATAGAAAAAGTAACTCCAAATGTGTGTTTAATGCAGCTCTGGTTTACCTTCACTCGGGTCACCGCCTTCCTTTGCTCACAAACACTTAATTGTCCCTGAAAAGCAGGTCAGCACCTTGTGTAACAAGCTGGAAGGAGAGCTAAGACCCAGCCTATCACTCCAACAGGCTTGGAGAGGCCCAAGCTGTGTCTAGGAGACCAAAATCAGTCAGCAGTGCATTATGCCAAGAGCGCTCCAGGTGCTCCAGGTGGTAACCTGGCTACTGCCATTCCTAGGTGGTGACTCAGCAGGCTGGGAAAGCAGAAGATACAGGATGCAGGGCTGAAGCTCATGTCAGCCTGGTAAATACTTGTTCCACTCTGATAGCTAATGAGGTGTCCCTAATTAGCCATCAGAATGGAAGGAGCAAGAGGTGAACAATCAGAATGCTAAACTCTCTTCCACTGTCCTTATGGTCCCTTCTGTAGAATACAAAGCATTGCTCAACCATAAATGGAGCTGCCTGAGCTTCTCCCCACTCTTTCCCCCAAATATTTTCTTCAGGACACCCAAAAATAAACACTGCTCCTTACCCATGAGCTAGAGGTACATTCATAGCACTGTAAGCTGCCATTTGGAGTATGCTTGATGAAGGTGTTAAATTTTTTTAACAGGATACATCTTGTTCCTGGGCCCAAATACTCCATCCATCCAGGATTGTAAGGTGGGAGAGACTCCCCCATCAAATTTCCTCTGACTTCAAATTGGTTTGTTCACTAAATATAGGATATTGCTTCAGAGTAAAAAAAAAAAGGGGCCCAGGGAGATGAGGCAACCGGAGGCTGGCAGTTTTGGAAATAGCTACCAGAGGGTCAGCTGTCCAGCTGGCTCTGGAAACTGAAGACTTCCAAACCTAACAACTGCCTTAATCAGGAAGAGTCAAAACTATGTGAGGCAGCTGTGGAGGATAAAGGCTGCAGAGCCCAACTTCTGAAGCCAGTAGCAAACCACTTCCTTAGCCATTGTTCCCCACAAAAACCAAACACTGCCAGAACTGCCTTCTCACCAGATACCAGCGCTAAGAAAGAGAAATGGGAAAAGGAGTCAGTTATCTCTTTGGCAAACAGAGAGCAAAGGCACCTCCCTCTATCTCCCTTAAGTTCTCAGGTAATAAAACCAAAACCACTGGCATTTCCAACCTTTCTAAATTCTGACTATACAACTTTCCATTATCTTCTAGTCCCATGTACCTTTCTTCCTCCTGATTTCCCACTACCCACCCTATCCCCCAAGATACACACATTTCATCTTTCCAAATCGAAGGCAGAATCAGAGCCATGTAAACTAATACCTAATTTTGTACTTTTAAAAATTATTTACTAGATTTAAGTCTAATAACTAGACTCTAAAATCTATAAGGCAAGAAACATGTCTTATTCCCATTACTGTAGCTAAGACTGCATGCTTACTATGAGCCAAGCACCATTTTAAGCACTTTAAACCTTATTTAATTCAATCTCCATAAGATCCTATGATATATGTGGTATCAGTAAAACACTTTACAGATGAGAACTGAAGCACAGAAAGGTTCAAGAGCTTGCCCAAGTTCAGTTAATAAATGGCAGAGCTAAGATTCAAACCTCAGCAGCTTGAGTCCATGCTCTTAATACCTATATGCTACACCAAGTGTTCCCCAGAACAGCAGCATCAGCACCTCCTGGGAACTTGTTAGAAATACAATTTCTCAAGCCCCACCCCAGACCTACTGAATCAGAACTGAGGGTGAGACCCAGCAATCTGTGTTTTAACATGAACTCCAGGTGATTCAGACGCAGGCTCAAGAATATATTCAACAAGTTATGCTGCTTCTGCTTTTCATTCTTTGAGCTACACTCAAGACAGACAGGCATTCAGGAAGAACTTAATATTGTAAAAATATTATGAACAACTAATTATAGCACAATGTTTGAGTACATGAGAATTCTAGAGCCAAATTGTGAAACCTAACTCTGCTGCTTACCAGCTGTGTGTCCCTGGGCAAGTCACTATGCTCTCCTGTTCTTCAGTTTCATCCAGTGTAAAATGGAGATGAGTTGTTAGGATTAAATTAGTTAATTTGACATAAATCATTTATAACAGTGCCTGGCACTTTTTTTTTTTTTTTTTTGAGATGGAGTCTCACTCTGTCACCCAGGCTAGAGTGCAGTGGCATGATCTCGGCTCACTGCAACCTCCACCTTCTGGGTTCAAGCGATTCTTCTGCCTCAGCCTCCCAAGTAGCTGGGATTACAGGAGCGCGCCACCATGCCCTGCTAATTTTTCGTATTTTTACTAGAGATGGGATTTCACCATGTTGGCCAGGATAGTCCCAGTCTCCTGACCTCATGATCCGCTTGCCTCAGCCTCCCAAAGTGCCAGGATCACAGGTGTGAGCCACCATGTCCAGTTGCCTGGCACTTCTTAAGCACCCTATAAGCTCTTATTAACTATGGTCTTTGATCCATTTTACAATTAAATAAATATTTATTAGGCATCTATGTGCCAGGCACTGTGCTAGGCACATGCATTCATCAACATTTCTTGCACTTGTCAGCCTTTCAGCTATGTTTATTGAAGTCTTATTATACACAATACTCTGTGCTATGGGATGTCAGAGACAAAGAATAAGGCATTAACTCTTCATCTGAGGACAGTACAAAGTAGCAGACCACATATGACATTTATACAAGTAACTATAACCCATAGTAGCAAATGATAAGAATCATTAAGATAGCACTGTTTGGTGGAAAGAACATGGGATTTGAGGTCATAAGATTTAGATTTATGCTTGGGATGGTGGCTCACGCCTGTAATCCCAGCACTTTGGAGGACCAAGGCAGAAGGATCATTTCAGGTCAGGAATTGAAGACCAGCCTGGGCAACATAGTGAGACCCCATCTGTACAAAATAATTAAATACAGTAGAGATTTCCAAATAAAAAGATTAGTTTTATGAATTTTATGAGGTCACAGATGTATTAATTTTAAAAGAATTTTGGGAATTTTGTAGCATTGTATTTGAGTTGCAATTGTATTTTACTTTTTCCTGTTTTTCTTAGTTTAACTTACTGTATGTTCTTAGGTTAAATTTAATATTTCATAACACAAAAAACCCCACAAAAATTTAGCTGGATGTAGTGGCATGTGCCTATAGTCCTAGCTACTCAGGAGGCTGGAGTATGACAATCTCTTGAGCCCAGGAGTTTGAGGCTGTAGTGAGCCATGTTTACATCACTGCACTCCAGCCTGTACAACAGCAAGATTTTGTCTCTAAAAAAAAAAAATCTCAAAAAAATAAAAATAAAAAAAGATTTAGTTATAGCTATGAGTAACCCTAGGCAAGTTACTTAATCTCCTTAAGCCCCCTATCAACTGAACATAATTCCTCTTGACCAAGGAGACCCCAGAAAAAACTTAAAAACTGAATTCCTGGCTATGACAGGAATAGAGGTGTTCTGTGCAGGAGATGCTCGAGGGGAGAAGA
The DNA here is from genome assembly GCF_028885655.2 of Pongo abelii. NCBI lineage: Eukaryota > Metazoa > Chordata > Mammalia > Primates > Hominidae > Pongo > Pongo abelii. Next base: position 47,786,382 of record NC_071993.2, read on the forward strand.
AAAGACACACACATAGTACCTTTAAAGGTAAACAACATTTATCCCACGTAAATGGCAATGCAGATATAATAAGCAAATTGATATAATAAGGAAATTGCAATTGATATAATAAGCAAATTGCAATTGATATAAGCAAATTGATATAATGAGCAAATTGATATAATGAGCAAATTGCAGTTGATATAATAAGCAAATTGATATAATAAGCAAATTGCAATGCTTAGAATTTTGTTTTTAGTTTTTATTACATTCTAAAACCCCCAGCAAAATGAAGTCTTAACAAACACAGATTTTAATTTCTGAACATTCTTTTAATAAGATTTGTACAGGTGGTGGAACAACTAAAAAAACTGTTTTTTGCATTGATGATCTACCTCATTAAAATTTAACCTGTAAAGGGTGTTTTAGCCAGCTCTCCAGGCCGCTATGGTTACAGTGAATTTACTGCTTCTTCCCACAGTAAAGAATGGCATTTTAAAATAATGTAACTTCTATGGCATGTATTTTTAAAGCATGCCCGCAATTCGAATAATTAGAATATTTAAAAATTCCAAAGATTTTTATACTGACACTGCACCAAAATTTATCATTCCAACGACTACAGGGACTTTTTAATAGTTGTTAATATTATAATAAAATTAAACTTTAATAAAACAACTGACTTTCAAACCTCAGCAAGAGGACAAATATTCAGTCAGAGATATCAGCTCCCCCTGAGAAAAAATATTCACTTGTCATTAAAATCTCTCTGTATCTTACTGATTTCAGTTAGAAGTTAAATTTCACCTTAATAATAGAAACAAACAAAAGAACTAGTTTGACAAAAACTAATAAACGTATGCTCAAATTTACTGACAGAATCATGGGTACATCATATAATAGTAACATTCTACCAGTTTTAAGTAAAATAAATAAGGAAAAAAATCTTACCCCTACCCTCTACCGGGGGTGCCTGTCCCCGCTCCCAGGTGAGCGGGAATGGTGCGCTCTGGGCGGGTTGCGCCGCTGCTTCTGGCTCCTCTCGTTGGCAGCGTCGCCGCTGCAGGGACAGGGCAGGCGTCGGGGGGACGGGCAGCGGGCCAGGCCCAGGCGCGTCCTTTGCCAGGGACTGGGCAGGTGCAGAGAGGGGCGGAGCGGTGCTGCCCCGGGAGAGGGAGCGTCCAGCTCTGGAAGGTTCGCAGGCCCTGCCCCAGGAGGGCGCTGCAGGAACTGGGTGGGGAATCGGAGGGACAAGGGGACGAAGGCCGGGCCAGGTGGCCCCTTAGCCCTGGGAGATACGTGAGGGGCGGTCGGAGACCAGAGAAGTCCCGGAGCAGGAGCCCGGCCGTTCCCGCATCCGCCCGTGTCCCTGCCGGCTCAGGGAATAAGCTTCCTTCACTTTCCGCAGACTCAGAGCGGGCCATCCTCCCTCCGGCACTCTAGGCGGGCGTGGGGACAGCCTGCCCGCGAATAACCTAAGAATGCCCGGCCTGCACCCTGTGCTCTGCGTGGTGTCCTGGCTGGTGCCTCTTGGAGCCCCGCACAAAGCAGCGGGGCAGGTGTGGAAGGACCCAACACCAGGCAGCGGTGAGCGGATGGACGCTCCAGGGAGGTGGGGCCGCTGGCAGTGAAGAACCCATTGCCAAATTCAATGGCATAATGTTGGGGTTTTTTTCCTCTATTTTTGTGTAGGAATTTTACGGCTTTTGGCCTTACATTTAGGTCTTTAATCCATTTTGAGTTTTTAAAAATATGGTATAAACTACAATTCTGACCTGTATTTTACATGTTGATAGCAAGTCTTCCCACCATTGTTTGTTAAAGGGGGCTATTCCCTCTCCATAGTTTGGCCTTTGCACCCTTGTTGAAGATCACTTTGACCATGTATACAAGGCTTTTCTGGAGGTGTGTGTGTGGGATCTCTATTATTTACTATGTCTTATTTTATTTTATTTTATTTTATTATATTTTAAGTTTTAGGGTACATGTGCTATGCCTTTATTTAATACACTTCTTTTTTTGATTTTCTTCTTTTTGTTTTTTGAGGCAGGTTCTCTGTCATCCAGTCTGGGGTGCAGTAGTGTGACCATGGCTCACTGTAGCCTTGATCTCCCAGGCTTAAACAATCCTCCCACCTGAGCGTCTGGAGTAGCTGAGACTACAGGTGCATGTCACAATGCCTGTTTTTTTTGTTTTGTTTTGTTTTGTTTTGTTTTTTTTGGAGAGATGGGAGTTCTCACTATGATGCCCAGGCTGGTTTGAACTCCTGGGTTCAAGCAATCCTTCTGCCTCAGCCTCCCAAAGTGCTGAGGTTACAGGTGTGAGCCATAGAACCTGGCCTCAAAATACCACATTTAAAAATAGTTCTGCAGCAGTGCAATTCGTTTTTTAATTAAAAATTGTGAGGGCTCCACACTTGACATTCTTTTGCAAGTTTAATTGGCTATTTTCAGTCTTGAGATTCCATATGTTTTAGAATGTTTCTACTTCTGCAAATATATGTTATTATGGTTTATATAGTTGTTGCATTTAATCTGTTATCGATTTCATTAGTATAGACTTAAGAATATTGTCTTCTAATCTATGAATATGGAATATCTTTTCAATTGTCTAATCTATAAATATAGAGTATCTCCCCATTGTTTGTGACTTAATTTTCTTCAGCAACATCTTATAATTTCTAGTATACCAATCTTTCATCTCTTTGTTCATACCAAAGTATATTTTTTAATGCTATTCTAAATGGAATTTTTAAAACTTGGATTGTGCATTGTAGTGAAGAGAAACACACTTAATTTTGTATTCTGCAATTTTGCTAAGTTCAACTATTAGTTCTAACAGGCATTTTGTCCAGCATTTATGATTTTCATATATAACATCATATCATAAGTAACAGGTAATTTTACTTCTTCCTTTAAAATGTGGACGTTTTCTCTTTTTCGTTGCCTAGTTGCTTTTGCTAGGACAGTCCCTGCTATTTTTGAATAGCTGTGCCAAGAGTGAATATCTTGCCTTATTATTAATCATAGAGGATAAACTTTCAGCCCTTCAGAGTTGAGTATAATGTTAGTGATGAGTGTGTTTATGTTGTTGTTATTTTTGAGACAGGGTCTTGCTCTGTTGCCCAGGCAGGAGTGGGTGGCACGATCTGAGCTCACTGCAACCTCCACCTCCCACAGCCTCCCTAGTAGCTGGGACTACAGGTGCATGCCACAACGGCCAACTAATTTTAATATTTTTAGTAGAGACAGGGTTTCACCATGTTGGTCAGGCTGGTCTGGAACTCCTGACCTCAAATCATCCACTCGCCTCAGCCTCCCAAAGTGCTGGGACTATAGGCATGAGCCATTGCACCTGGTTGGTGATGAGTTTTTCATATGTCTTTTATTATGTTGAAGTAGTTTTCTTTCATTTCTAGTTTTCTGAGTGTGATTTTCTTTTATCACGAAAAGATGGTTAATTTTGTCAATTGATTTTTCTGCATTATTTGAAATGATTGTGTGGTTTGTATCTTTTAGTCTGTTAATGTGATATATTAAACTGATTGATTTACATGTGTTGAACAATACTTGCATTGGAGAGATAACTCCCTCTTGGTCATGGTGTATAATCCTTGCAATATGTTCTTGAATTTTGTTGTCTAATGTTCCAAGAGAATTTTTACATCAATAGTCATCAGATCTGTAGTTGCATTTTTTTTCTTTAGTGTCTTTGTGGGGTTTGGTGTTGTGTTAATATTGGGCTCATAAAATAAGTTGGAAATTGTTTTCTCCTTTTCATTTTTCTGAAGTAGTTTTAGAAGGGTTGGTATTAGCTCTACTTTAACATTTTGAAAACAATTATTAATGAAGTGATCTGGGCCTGGGCTTTTTGAGGGGAGGTTGTTGTTACTAGTTATATGCCTATCAGATTTTTTTATGGTTTATTTTTAGCATAATCTATATTTCTAGACATTTGTCTATTTCTTTTAGCTTATCGCATTTTGTGGCATATACTTGGACTTAAACTTTTATAATCTTTTCTTTCCCTACTGTTGTGGCATAAGTAGTAATAGCTCCTCTTTTATTTCTGAATTTAATTATTTGAGATATCTTATTTTCTTCTTTTAATCTGTCAATTTTCTTAATCTTTTCAATAAAACCAAATTTCAATTGATTTTTCTATGGCTTTTAATTGTTATTTATTTATAAATGCTGAAATTTTTATTCTTTACCTATGTTTGGTTACATTTAGTAGTTGATTGAGATAGATTTTTTTAATGTACGTATTTACTACTACAATTGAATACAAGCTTTAGATGCATTCAATAATTTTATTATGCTTTTTGTCTCCAGTTACATTGAAATTTTTACTGTGCTTTCTTCTTTAACCCATAATGTTGTTTAGGAGCCTGTTACTTGATTTTTTTGTATTTGTGATTTTTTTGAAATTTTTCTTCTGCTATTCATTTCTAGTTTCATTCCATTTTAGCTGCAAATGATAGTTTGTGTGATTTTAATTTTCTCGAATTTATTTCTTTATGGTCCAATATGTGATATAGTCTGAAGAATAGTCCATGTGTATATGAGAAGCATGTGCATTCTGTTGTTGAGTAGACTGTTTCTGTATGTCTGTTGGATTTGGTTGATACATTCCTTGCTCAATCTTCTGTCTTCATATTGGTCTGCAGGTTGTCCTCTCCATTATTAAAGGTGAGTATTTCCGTCTCCTATCATTTTGGTGGTGGTGTCCATTTCTCCTTTTATTTTTTTATTTATTTATTTTTATAGCGATGAAGTCTTGCAATCTTGACCAGATTAATCTCAACTCCTGGGCTCAAGCCATCCTCCTGCCTCAGCTTCCACGAAAATGCAGGGATTACAAGCAGGCATGAGCCACTGTACTTAGCCTATTTCTCCCTTTAATTCTGTCATTATTTGTGTTATATGTTTGGAACAGTTGCTGTTACATGTGCATATTTTAATTATTATATCTTCTTAGAGATTTATTTTTATTATATCATGTTCTAGTTTTTTTATGACAGTTTTTTGCTGAACATCTAATCATCTAGTGTAAGTGTGACCAACTTTGTGCTGTTTTGATTGCTATTTAGGATGGAATTCTATTTTATTTGTTTATCATATGGAATGTAATTTTCCATCCCTGCATTTTCAGCCCATGTTTGTCCTTAAATAAAAGGTGAGCCTTTTATAAACAGAATTTATTTGACATTATATTTTTATTTTTTCAATGTCCTTGTATCTGTTATTGGGGAATTTAACATTGTTACATTTAAGGTGATTATTTGCAGTTAAGGAGTTACTGTTGCCATTCTGTTCATTGTTTTGTGTCTCTCTTGTAGTTCTTTTATTTATCTTTTCCTTTCTTGCTGTCTTCTTTTGTGTCTAATTAATTTTTGTACTAACATTTTTATTTCTTTTTCTTTTGTGTATATTCTGTGTGTTATCTTTGTGATTGCAGATTACACACAATGTCTTAAAGTTATAACAATCTATTTTAATCTGATGTTATCTCCAGTATCATATAAAAACTCCAGTCTCTTACGTGACTATCTCCCCCAACACACTTTATTCTTGATGTCACAAATTAGGCCTTTTTATATGGTGTATTCTTTAACATATACATATAATATGTTTTATGTTTTTCTGTCAAATTTTATAAAGGAATTAAAAATACCTGCTCACCAACATCACAATAATATAGGATGCTATATTTGTCTATATATTTACTTTACAACAGAGCTTTATGGTTTTGTATGTTGTTTTTTTTTTTTTTTGTACTCTCATTTTTAATCTCAAAGGACTTTCTAGCATTTCTTGAAGAGCAAACCTAGTGGTCATAAACTCCTTCAACTTTAGTTTATCTGAAAAATTCTTAATTTCACCTTCATATTTCAATAAGAGTTTTGCCGTATATCATGTTCTTAGTTGGTAATTTTTCTTCTTTTATGTACTTGAATATATCATCCCACACTCTGAACTGCAAAATTTGCCTTGAAATTTTTTTCTGTGAGATATTTAACAGTTTTATAATGTGTCTCACTTTGGTTTTCTTTAAATTTATACTGGTTGAAGTCCATTGAAGTTCTTGAGTTTGTCCATTTCTTTTTTCAAATTTGAGCAGTTTTTGTCCATTTTATTTATTTATTTATTTATTTATTTAGAGACAGATTCTCACTCTGTTGCCCAGGCTCAAGCGATTCTCTTGCCTCAGCCTCCCGAGTAGCTGGGACCAAAAGAGCATGCCACCATGCCTGGCTAATTTTTTTTTTTGTGTGTGTATATATATATATATATACACACACATATATATACACACACACACACACAATTATATATATATATGTATTAGAGATGGGTTTTCACCATGTTGCTGGACTGATCTTCATCTCTGTTTTTTTTTTGAGATGGAGTCTCGCTCTGTCACCCATCTCGGCTCACTGCAAGCTCCACCTCCTGGTTTCACGCCATTCTCCTGCTTCAGCCTCTGAGTAGCTGGGACTACAGATGCCTGCCACCATGCCCGGCTAATTTTTTTGTATTTTTAGTAGAGACGGGGTTTCACCTTGTTAGCCAGGATGGTCTCGATCTCCTGACCTTGTGATCCGCCCGCCTTGGCCTCCCAAAGTGCTGGGATTGCAGGCGTGAGACACCGTGTCCGCCCTGCCTTTTTTTTTTTATAACATACTTTTGACCTGTTATTTATTTTTTCTTGCCTATTTCTCCCTTTTGAGACAGCAATGTCTGTCCTTTGCCTTTCCCACATTTTGTTTCAAAAACACATAACATGGGTCGGGCGTGATGACTCATGCCTGTGATTCCAGCACTTTGGGAGGCCGAGGTGGGCAGATCACGAGGTCAGGAGTTTGAGACCAGGCTAACCTACATGGTGAAACCCCGTCTCTACTAAAAATACGAAAATTAGCTGGGCGTGGTGGTGCATGCTTGTAATCCCAGCTACTCAGGAGGCTGAGGCAGGGGAACCCTGGAATCACTTGAGCCCGGGGGTAAGTTGCAGTGAGGGGAGATCGCACCACTGCAATCCAGCCTGGGCAGAGCGAGACTCCATCTAAAAAAACAAAAACAAAACAATACATATTAGATTTCATAGAATCACCGCTAAATAGAAATTAGCATTAGAATGAATTATACCTTGAGTTTCACCCATATGAGGTTTGAATAAGACTTTAGACTTAGATTTTAAAGTTGATTCTGGGATGAGCTAAGAATTATAGAAGCTAGTAGATGGAATGATTGTATTTTGTGTGGAAGAAAAAAATAAATTGGGGACATGAGGCATGACTCTCATGTTTTTGTTTCCCTTAAAAATTTATGTTGAAACTTAATCCCCAGAGCAACAGTATTGGGAGATGTGGTCTTTTGGGATGTGCATTTATTATCTTCACACAACCTGAACAATTATAAGTGCCATGTGTCCTGGAAGTTGCCAGTTTATTTGTATATCTTCTCTTAAATTCCACAAGATCATGGACAATGACTTGTCAAACATTTGTATCTGTACACCTGGTATAGTGCTAGGTTAATTTTTTTTCCAGCTATGCATTTAATTTTCTAATAAAGAGCATATCTTCAATAAATGCACAAAAAACGCATGCTATGTGTTTTTAGGTCCGGAGAGCTCTCTATTCTCATCAACAGATTAATAGATTACCTTTTTTTTTTTTTTTTTTTTGAGGTGGAATCTTGCTCTGTCGCCTAGGCTGGAGTGTAGTGGCAGTGCCATCTCAGCTCACTGCAAGCTCTGCCTCTTGGGTTCATGCCATTCTCCTGCCTCAGCCTCCTGAGTAGCTGGGACTACAGGCATCCGCCACCACGCCTGGCAAATTTTTTGTATTTTTAGTAGAGATGGGTTTTTACGTGTTAGCCAGGATGGTCTCGATCTCCTGACCTCGTGATCCTCCTACCTAGGCCTCCCAAAGTGCTGGGATTACAGGCGTGAGCTACCGTGCCCGGCCTGCTTTTTTTTTTTCTTTCTTTTTATTTTTTTAAAAGGAGTCTGGCTCTGTCACCCAGGCTGGAGTGCAATGGTACAATCTTGGCTCACTGCAACCTCCATTTCGCGGGTTCAAGCCATTGTCTTTCCTCAGACTCCTAGGTAGCTGGGACTACAAGCATGTGACACCACGTCCGGCTAATTTTTGTACTTTTAGTAGAGATGGGGTTCCACCATGCTGGCCAGGCTGGTCTTGAACTCCTGACCTCAAGCAATCCACCCACCTTGGCCTACCAAAGTGCTGGGATTACAGACGGCCTGGCCATAGAATACTGTTCTTATTAAAAAGTTTGATAAAGAAAGTTTGGTCAATTACACATTATAAATTCTCTCCACCTCATATTAATTAGTAGGGTGAAAAAAAACTGACCAATTGATTGTCTGCTTATTTCCAGTCATTCACCTTTATTCAAAAAACATTAACCTAGCACTGTACCAGGTGTACAGATACAAATGTTCATAAGTCATTGTCCATGATCTTGTGGAATTGAAGAGAAGATACACAAATAAATGGCAACTTCCAGGACACATGGCACTTACAATTGTTCAGGATGTGTGAAGATAATAAATGCACAAAAAGAGGGAGCTTCAATGGCATCATTGCAGATTTGATGCTTATGAGAAGTGAACGAAAGAGTAGCAGGCTGGGGGGATGGTGCTCATGGATTGCTAGGGATGACTCAGGACTTTTTGATTGAGGTGACAATTATGGTAGGCACTGAGGAGAGTGGTGGTCATGGTTGACATAATCACAGAGATTTCCTAAGAAGAGACTTTGGTTTTTCTCTTGTTTGTTTTCCCAGATATGCATTTACTTTTCTAATAAAGAGCATATCTTCAAATAATAGTGCCATAAAAGTGCTTTCTATTCCAAAGGTGGCATTGGAATCTCTGTCATCTTCCTTCCCGTCTTCTGTATTTTTGCATGCTTTTTTGGTTGCAGACTCAGGTCCTGTGACCTGAGAGCATCAGTAATTTGGACTTCATCTGCACAGTGATGCTCCTACCATGGCAAACTTGTTCTCTATAGACATAGATTGGGAAGATGTTTTCTAGAGTCACCTCAAATAAAAGCCTGCTGTCTACTTTAACAGGATAATGAGCAACTTCTTCACATGCACCACCTGCTCTTTGAGCATACTACAGGCCATCGCCATTAATCTCAGAACCTACTGCTTGGCGAATTTCAAACTCAGCTACGTGAATTATACACCATGTTTTTGTCTTCCTCTCATGGATTCTCAACTTCTGTATTAGTGGTGATTGGCTCTATTCCACTGAAGCTAAATCAAATGTAATCTGGGCAAGAATTATTTTTCTCATTTATTACAGTTTTTCTTCCCCCAGGGGCTACATGAACATAAGCTTGTTTTCCACACTGGCAGCATTTAGAAATGTCTCCTCTGGAGGAAAACTGATGCTCTCAAATGCACACATGGTAATTCTCTCCTCCAGGCACAAAAGGCAGTCTCAGCACCTCTATAACAGCAGCCACTCTCTAAGAGTCTCTCCAGAGAAATAAGCTACCCAGACCATCCAGCTGCTGGTGAGTTGCTTTGTGGTCATGTACTGGGTACATGTCTTCATCTCATGCTTGTTGGCCACATACAGGATTAATGATTTAATACTTCTGTTGTTCCAGAAGCTGTGGTCAGTGGCTATGCAGAAGTCAGTCTTTCAGTGCTGATCTTTGCTGATAAAATGATAGTATTGCTCAAACAGTATGTAGGATTTCCAGTCAATAGTTAAGAATTTAGTTACAGAAATCTCTTAAATACACATTATACTGACATAAAATAAGTTACTCATCCATTACCAAATTTGCTTTTTAATTTAATGTAACCCTTGGGATAACATTCTTTTTTATTCTTGCATAAATGTGCTTCGTATGGATATATCACACATTGTATATAATTTGACACAGTGTTAATATAGTTTAGATTTATTTAAATGTTTGCACATTTATTTTATCTCAATGTTTGTTTTCAGGAAGAGTATTTTTCTTCATAAACTCAATTATCAGAAAGTTTTAAATGCATTTTACTGAGGTAAATATACTCAATTTACATTGCATTTGTGTACTAAGCTACATTTTGTCCTCAATCCTGAAAATAACTTTTGCAATATATGTCATTTTAAATTGACATGTTTCTTCCCTCAGAACTTTGAAGAGCATAATCTATTGGATTCTTGATTTCATTCACATATTGAGAAATAGTTTTGTTTTCATTGCTTTCTAATTAATTTGAATTTTATCTTAGATGGTTTTACATTATTTTCTCTATTTTGGTATTATGCTTTTTACTATTGTTTGTTTTTTGATAAACATGACTTTAAGCTATTATAATTATTTAATAATTATATATATTTTATTCTCCATCTGACATTCACTCCATTATATTTATTTAAACTTGTACTTAAACACCACCACTTATTCCATTTTTAATGTGTTTTAATTTTTCATATTGTTTATTTGCTTTATCCCTATTGTGACTTCTAAATATTCAATTCATCCAATTCTTCTAATTCATAATTTTTTTATATATAATTTTTCTATTTATTCTATTCTTTACATTTTAAATATTCATGTTTTTACATTTAAAATTTTTACCTAATTATTTTGATAATATACTTTACTTTTATCTTACTTTTAAACTTTTCCTCTAATATCTTTAAACATTGTAACTTCTTATATTGTTTCTACACTATATGTACAATTTTGGGATTTATTAAGATCTAATTGTACAGTCGTGTTTTGATTATTTCTGAATAATTTTTTTTTTTTTTTTTTTTTTTTTTGAGACGGAGTCTGGCTCTGTCGCCCAGGCTGGAGTGCAGTGGCGCCATCTCGGCTTATTGCAAGCTCCGCCTCCCAGGTTCACGCCATTCTCCTGCCTCAGCCTCGCGAGTAGCTGGGACTACAGGTGCCCGCGACCACGCCCGGCTAATTTTTTGTGTTTTTAGTAGAGACGGGGTTTCACTGTGTTTCTGAATAATTTTGATCTTGATGACTTTTACTTTGTATATTTTAAAAAGAATAGTAGATTTCATTTGATTATAAATGATTGACCTCAATTGATGGGACCACTGAAGATGCTGGGTCGAGGTATTTTATTCCAGTGAAAAGCTATCTGTAGTGTTAATAGTGCTCCCTTTACAGATACCTGAAAAAGATTAAGTCAATGTATTTACCTAAATTCTCCTGATTAAAACACGTGGTGTACATATGAACCAGAAACTAATATGAGGATTGGTGTTAATTCCCCAATCAACCAAAGAAGAGAAATACCACCTCTGCTATTGTATCTTTCTGACTTAAAGATCTCTACTCTAACCTATTTTTTCTAAAGTTTTGAAAATGTAAGGATTCTAGCTTTAGATAGCCTAGTCAGATCCAAATACTCCTGCATCTATTCTGCTGTGACATTATATTCACCAATCAGACCTGTTAAATTCTAACAGTCTGCGCTTCCATTATTAGCAATTCCCACAGGCAGCATCAACCTCTAGTCTATTTTTTATTCTACAGTTGTGCTTCTTTAGTTCTTTCCTGAAAATTTATTTGTGGAGATACATGCCTTTGAAGTTTCTCAGCATACATGGTTATTTGAGGTTGAAAAGATAAGATTATTGAATTTTTTGCCAGAAATTATGATATCCACATTGTATCTTTGAAAGCATTGGTTGTCAGACTCCTGCTGACATGTACATTTAGGAGAAACATATCAATGTCAATGCATTGCAGTCTCTGAGGGGTTGAAATAAACAATACAGGCCATCTTGGCCACTGAGGCTCACATGTAGATTTTCACTCCCAGTCAAGGCACCTACATTCAGAGTCACCTTCCTGAGGGGTTTTGGTTGAGGCCTTCCCCAAGAACTTTTGTTCAGATCCTTTTTTCTGTAGAAGGAATGGAACTTTGATAATATTTTTTATACATTCTTACTTAATACTCAATAATTTTTTACTCTTGCTCATAACATTCTCCTCTATCCTCTCCTGCCCCCTTTTCCACAAAATTGCAGGCCTGTTTTTTATGAGGAGGCTACTTCAGCGTGAGGCAGTGCCTCATGTTTGTGCTGATCCATCTGACTCTTTCCTGGTGCTTTTCCATAAGGGAAAAATGGAACAATGAGGAGTCGGTGCTTCATCTGATTTTGCTTGTTGCTTAACACAATCACAGAAAGGAAGACAAAAAGGCATAACTATTACTTCGATGTTGCGCTCTTGATTTAATTTAAAACTCTGATACCAAGCACTTTAGCTCTTCCCAGCTCAGCTCAGCTCTTGAAATTTCTTGGAAGAAATTCTGTTTTTATTGGTCTAAATTTTGTGTCATTTGTATAGAAAAAATGGTAAAAAAAATTGCATCATATATTTAAAAATTGAATGTCTTTTGTTTTGCCATTTTACTGAAGAGAAAATTTGTGTGCTCTACTGGAATTATTAACAGTGAAGTGCCAAGTAGTAATAAGTCAGAAAAATTAATGAATCAAAATCCAACTATTTCTCAATAGCCTTTCCTTTTTTATAAACTTTCTATTTTATTACCTGTAATATAAAAACTTCTGTAGAAAAGAGTTAAAAATTTTCAAGGTTAATATAAACTTATTTTTAAAATTTATTTTTGAGTAACCATTTGTTGTAAATAGCTAATATTAATAAATTATAATCATCAACTTTTATCTAAGCTACACATTAAAAAGTGTGTTAATATTTACTGTTGGCTAAAATATAATAAATATATAAATAATCTAAGTCACTAAAGATAATATAATTTTGCATAGTAATATACACACATATAAATAATCAACATATATCGGTCATTATTTTCTATTTTTTATATTTTCTGTTTGATATTTGTATTGGAACAAAGTGTTTATATCTTACTATCATAAATGGAAATTTGCCTTTTTCTTTTGTATTTTGTTATATTAAATAACCAGACATATGCTTAGCTTCTCATAGGTTACATTTTTTACATAATTGTTATTAACATAAATAATCCAGAAATTGTTTAAAGTTTTAAAAAAATTTTTCCAGTGCCCTCATTGTGCATAATATAGTTCTATTTGTCAAAGTGTTAGTGCTGTTTGCATTACATAAAAGAATATTTCAGTGATATCAACTAACTACATGCCTGTAGGCATGGCTTACTTTTTCATTAGTATATAATTTTTGTTGTACTCTGCTGTTTTTCTGAAAGTGCTTGCAAATCAGCTCCACAGGGCTTTGTCTTCAACAAAATAAGAATGTCTCAGAGACCCACAGAAATAACTGTGCCAAGTACTCTTAAAAACAGGCTTCTGATAGAATGACTTATATAACTTTGAGATACTATGAGTGGACTAAGTTATTTCTCGAATTCTAGCAGAGAAGCATATGTGCTTATAAGATAGAGTAAAACAAGTATTAATACAATAGAACTGAATGAACTGATGATAAATGATAATAGGTTTTGTTTGGAATGTGAACATAAAACTTTCCTGCTATTATTTTCTTGGTATCTAAACATGAGTTAATGAGAGCTGGTGTTACAAGTTGTACACCCTTTAGGAGACTTGTGGTTTTCAATCTCATCTATATTCGTAGTTGTCTGTATTTGTGGTTTACAATCTCAGCTCTTTTCATAGCTGTAGTTATATTCATAGTTGCATGCAATTGAGTTGCATAGTTGCACTAAGTAGTTAGGGGGTGGGCAGGGAGATGCAAACAATTCTGCACAGTAAGTTGTTACCTCCTGTTCCAGAGGAAGTTCTTGAGACTTCATTACTACTCATCTTGCATGAGCTCCTTTGAGTTTCTGAAGCCTCTGGCATACACCTAGGGTGTGGGTTTGCCTGGAAGCCAGCATCTACCTGTAGAGAACAGGGCTTTCCATGACCCAGTCAATGAATAGACTCTTCATCTACTTCTGCTGCTGCAAAAACATTATTTCTCCTTCAGGAATTTCCACCTTCTTTGTCAAGGACATCTGTCATTCTTCAAGGTCACAGAATGCTCTACAGCCTATTTCCTGGTGTCCACCATGGAGCACATTATTTGCACCTGAATTCAAGGAAGATTCAAGAGGGGTTCCAGCTGCAGAATTCCAAGCACCCTCAGGATGACTGCAATGATTTTAGAAAGACACACGGGGATCTGCCACAAGGAAGGCACTTTGCAGGAGGCCTCAGCCCCAGGGAACACCCCTGCAGGAGGGCTCTTCTCCTTGTAATAGTCATTTAGTCACTTATAGGAAGGCAACTCTTAGAAAATTTAAATGAGGACCAAAATACTCACCCTAACCAGTTTATTATCTCAAAGAATTGGAAAAATTTTTTTTCCGGTAACAGGGGATTAGAAGAGGAAACAAAGTATGCCCCTTCTTTGGAGTTGCAGACATGCATTAAAAATGGGATGTAAAAATAATTTTTTATCACATGAGGAACTGCTTATGAGATGATATACAATTAAACATATTAATTAAATGCATACATTAAAAAGTATAAACAAAATTATACAGTAGAGCTCAAAATTCAAAATGCGTAGAAAAATGATGGAAGGAAATATGCCAAATTCTAAGAATTGGGGTGTTGCTTACAGGAAGCAGGATCCTGTGAGAAATTAAATTACATTATTAGTTGTTTTGTACTTTTATAATTTCCAAAAGTTCTACAGAGAGTGTAATGTAGGACCTTAATTAGGAATAAACATCTCTTTAAATAAGCAGTGGAGAATTTCAAAGGAAGGGTGTGATATGGGTCTGTGTGTTTCTTTCAAGATCTAATTTTGTCCACGCAGTGCTTCAGAGAGAGCAAGGTAATTTCAACAACTTAACCCCATCATCAAAAGGATGTTACTGAAATACATTATGGGAGGTTGCAGATAAACAACCAGGCAGACACTAAACATCAGAAAGTCTGTGATGCCCATTGGCCTGTGAGAGGGTCTGCATTTCTTTGAAGGAAAAAAGCAGGTTTTAAGACACTAGAAATAAGTCAAATCCAAATTTAAATAGAAAGATTAGAAAGCTTATGCATGAGAAAAAGATTCAGGGTATCCAATAGTTAATTCTGGCTATTTCTGAGTAATTTAAATTTAC
Organism: Pongo abelii; assembly: GCF_028885655.2. NCBI lineage: Eukaryota > Metazoa > Chordata > Mammalia > Primates > Hominidae > Pongo > Pongo abelii. Next base: position 47,801,459 of record NC_071993.2, read on the forward strand.
CTATAACTTTAAAAAATTTTAAGGCCAGGCATGGTCACTCATGCCTGTACAATCCCACACTTTGAAAGGCCGAGGCGGGTAAATCACTTGAGACCAGGAGTTTGAGACCAGTGTGGGCAATACCCTGTATCTACTAAAAACACAAAAATTAGCCCGTTGGTGGCGTGTACTTTTAGTCCTAGCTACTTGGGAGGCTGAGGCATGAGAATCACTTGAACGTAAGAGGTGGGGGTTGCAATAAGCCAAGATCTCGCCACTGCACTCCAGCCTGGGTGACAGAGCAAGACCCTGTCTCAAATTCTTTTTTTCAATTTTAATTAAAAATCAAATAAGTTAATTAAATTTAAACTTACACTTAATTTACTTTTTAAACACTTTCAATAATGGATATTCTAATTTTGTGTCAGTACATTTTAATAATAAATAAAATTATTTTTAAAATCAAAGCAATTTTAAATCTTTTGCTTCTTTAGACTCCCTGGCAAGAAAGCCCTGGAGGATACAAAGTTTGGAGGATGTCAGAGGGAGGTTTGGGAAAAGTAGAGGAATGTTTGGAAGGCAGAAGGAGTGAACATCAGGGAAACCGTGCCCTACATCAGTCTTCAGATGCACTGGTGGACTTCTGCACTCAGCCTAGGTCACCTTCACCACCGACCACATCTTGTCTTCTGGCTGGATGCTTTTTTCAGGAAGCTGGTGTCTAGAAAACTTGTGTCAATGTTAGTGTCAATTATTACCCAGAGGTTGGGAGGCAAACCTCCACCTAAAGTGCCAGTCCTGGGGCCTAGGTGAGACCCTCTGATGGGAGAACCTCCACTTTACCTGCGGGTTCTTATTTTTTTACAAAATGAGGACATGAGGAGGCAGCCAAGCAACAGTAAACCAAATCTTTAGCAAAAACCAAACTCCCCAAGTTTGAGGAGTTTGGTTCTTTCTTCCACATAGTGCACAAGTTCTGGAGAGATTATAAGGGTGAAGAATAATAAAAGATTTTATTTTTGAAACATCTTGCTTGGTTGCCCAGGTAGGAGTGCAGTGGCGTGATCATAGCTCACCATAGCCTAGAACTTTTGGGCTCAAGTCATCCTCTGCCTCAATTTCCCACATAGCTGGGACTACAGTTTGGCATCATCAACACCTGGCTAGATTTTTTAAATTCATTTTATTTATTTATTTATTTTTATTTTTATAAATGGGGTCTCACTATGTTGACAAGGCTGGTGTCAAATTCCTGGCCTCAAACCATCCTATCTCCTCAGTCTATCAAAACGCTAGGAATACAGGCATGAGCCACCGTGCCTGGCCAGGACTGTTTTTGTGCTTTATTCTCCCAAGTTCTTCTCAAAAAAGTCAACATGCACCAGGTATCAGCTGAGATTTGAACTTCAACCCTGTGCTGAACTCAGTTCCAGGACTCTCCATTCCACACAAGGGACAAATGGAGAAAGAAGTGGTGAGAGGGAGAAGCTTGATTCTGGCCATGGTAATTGGGCACTTATTGTGTGCTGGGAAGACCCACAGAGCTCCTTCCAAGCTCCAGCTTCAGCTGCAGCAGGACACCCATGGTGTAGAAGGCCTAGCCCAGAGGATGGAGCCTTAGCAAGGGGGAGCACCCCTCCATGGAGTACTGACACTGAATTATTTCCATCAATGCTGGTTTCTTTTTGTCCAAGGGAATAGTTTTGGGCTGCCAGGAGCATCACATTAAATGTTCTGAAAACTAGCAGAAGATACGAGATGTTGCACTGAACCATTGTGAGCAAAAAATCCATACTATCTTCTTGATTTGGTTAAAACAAACCTTTTCTAAAAGGTAGCATAGAGTAATGCTTGCCTGTAAGAATTTTAAAACTTATTGAGACAGAGTTTTGCTCTTATTGCCCAGGGTGGAGTGCAATGGCGCGATCTTGGCTCACTGCAACCTCTGCTTCTGGGATTCAAGCGATTCTGCTGTCTCAGCCTCCCAAGTAGCTAGGACTACAGGCACATGCCATCACGCCTGGCTAACTTTTTTGTATTTTTAGTAGAGGCAGGGTTTCATCATGTTGACCGGGCTGGTCTCAACCTCCTGATGTCAGGTGATCCATCCAACTCGGCATCCCAAAATGCTAGGATTACAGGCTTGAGCCATTATGCCCGGCCGGAATTCTTTTTAAAATTTCATTTATGATTTGTTTGTTGTTAGTGAACTTGCACCCTACAACACTGTTGAATTCTTTTATTAGTTTTAATAGTGTTTTAGTAGATTCTTTAAGATTTTCTATATGCATGAGCAGTCAACTACAAATACAGATAGTTTCACTTTTTTTTTTTTCAATCTGAATTCCCCTTCCCCTTGCTTTTATTGATGGAATCTCCTGTGTGATGTGTAACCGGCAAGAGGGCATTCTTGTCTTATTTTTGTTCTTAAAGTAAAATCATTGTACCTTTCATTATTTAGTATGATGTTAGTGGTGGAGTTTTTGTAGATGCCTTTAATCAGGCTCAGGAAGTTTAACTCTATTCCTGGTTTGTTGATTGTTTTTATAGAGAAGATGGTCATTGGATTGTGTTAAATGCTTTTTCTTTGTATACTGAGATGATCACGTGGTTATTGTTTTTGTTTCTTTTCTGCTTATGTGGCGTATTAATTGATTTTCAAATGATAAACCAAACTTGCCTTACTAGTATAAATCCCATTTGATCATTGTATATAATCCTTTTAATATACTACTACTAGATGAAATTTGCTAGTATTTTGTTGAGGGTTTATATGTCTGTAATCGTGACACATGGATCTGTAGTTTTTTCATGTCTGATTTTGGTACCAGGGTTGTATTGGGATCATAGAATGAGCTGGCAAGTGTTTCTTCTTATTTTCTTGGAGTTTTTGAGTAATTGATAATTCTTTTTAAATGTTTGATAAAATTCTCCAGTGAACCATATGGACCTGGGTTTTGTTTTTGTTTTTGTAATGGGAAGTTTTCTTGTCTGTTTTTTGTCTCTTTTGAGACAGAGCCTCACTATATTGCCCAGGCTGGAGTGCAGTGGTGCAGTCATGGCTCACTGCAGCCTGACTTCCCAGGCTCAGGCAATTTTCCCACCTCAGCCTCCCAAGTAGCTGGGACTACAGGCATATGCCACCACATGCAGCTAATTTTTTGTAATTTTTTTTGTAGAGATGGGGTTTCACCATGTTGCCTGGGCTGGTCTCAAACTCCTGAGTTCAAGTGATCCGCCTGCCTTGGCCTCCCAAAGTGGTAGGATTACAGGCATGAGCCACTGCATCCCATTTGTAATGGGGAGTTTTAAATTTACAACTTCAATCTTTTTACTTGTGTAGGTCATTTCAGATTTTTCTTTTTCTTCTTGAGTTGGTTTTAGTCGTTTTTGTTTTATGGATTTTTCCATTTTATTGAAGTTAAATAATTTGTTGACATACATTGTTCATACCATTCTTTGTAATTATTTTTATTTCTGTAAGAGTACTAGTAATACATCATTAATCCCTACATTTAGTAATTTGAATCTTCTCTTTTTTTTTTTTTTCAGTGTCAGTCTAGTTAGAGGTTTGTATATTTTGTTGATCTTTTCCAGGAATCTGCTATTTTTCTGTTCTCTAGTTCACTAATTTTTACTCTATAATCTTTCTGCTTTCCTTCCTGCCTTCTGCTTGTTTTGGGTTTGTATTGCTGCTCCTGTCCAGTGTTTTAAGGTGGAAAATTAGTTTATTGATTTGAGATCTTTTTTAATATGGTTATTACAGCTACAAATCTCTCTCTAAGCATTGCTTTATCTGTGTTCCGTAAGTTTGAGTATGTCTTCGTTTTTACCTCATAGCATTTTTTCTAATTTCCCTTCTTATTTCTTCTTTGACTTTTTTTTTTAACTTTGGAATGTATTATATAATTTGTGCATGTTTGTACATTCTCAAAATTCCTTTGTCTTACTGATTTGTAATTTCCACTGTGGTCAGAGAATCGTTTTAAATTTATTCTGGGGAATGTTTCATGTGTACTTTTAAAGAATACCTATTCCACTGTTTTCAAGTGGAATGTTCTGTCTATATCTCTTAGATCTGGTTGCTTTAGAGTGTCATCTATATCTTCTGTTTCCATGTTTATATTGTGCCCAGTTGTCCTAGCCATTATTGAAAATGGGTTATTACAGTTTGCAATTAGTATCATAGACTTGTGTATTTTTTCTTTTAATTCTGTCAGTTTTTGCTACGCATACTTTGAGGCTCTGTTAGTAGTACATATGCTTAGAATTGTTATGTCTCCTTTATCGATTGACCCTTTTGTTGTTATATTAATAAAATTCCTCTCTTTATCCTTAGTAAAATTTTTGTGTTAAAGTGTATTTTGTGTGATATTAGGATAGCTACTCCAGCCTTATAGGTGCCATGTGCCTGATATATCTTCTTCTGTTATCAAATTTTCAACCTGTTTGTATCTATCTCTTATAGATAGCACATGTTTGGCCTTTCACACTTTCAACAACCTGAGAATTGTTGCTTTTTGATTGGATTTTCAAATCATTCCCTTTTTCCTGTTGTTATTGCTATACAGATGGTTCCTGACTTACAATGGTTTGACTTATGATTTTTTAACTTTTCAATGGGTTTATTGGGTTGAAACCCCTTTGTATTTTCAGGATTTACAAAGGTTCAACTTAACTATTTTTTCTGACTTTACTAGAATGTGTTCCCATTTTAAGTGGAAAAACAATATTTTCAACTAATTTGACTATTATCAGGATATAACTTGATCATAAGTCAAGGAGCATCTGTAGTTGGATTTACCTCTGCCATTTTTGTTTTCAGTCTCGTGCTTTTTTGATACTCTATGCCTTTTATTTCTGCTTTCTTTTACATGACATGAATATATTTTATTTTATTATTTTTATAGATTTCGAGGGTACAAGTGCAGTTTTGTTACCCAGACATATCGCATAGAGGTGAAGTCTGGGCTTTTAGTGTGGGCATCAGCATAATAGTATACACTGCACCCATCAAGTAATTTCTTATCCTTCACCCTCCTCCCCAGCCCTCCAAGTCTCCAGTGTCTGTCATTCCGCTCTCTATGTTTATGTGTACACAACATGAAATGAATATATTTTAGTATAACGTTTTAATTTTTAAAATTACTATGTCTCTTTGAAAATTTATTTACCTAGTGGTTGCTCTAGAACTTACCTAATAAATCTTACCTTATCAAAATCTACTTCAGATTTCTACTACCTTAACTCTAGTAAAATACAGAAACATTACTTACATATAGCTCTATTTCCTCTTCCCCGTTTGTTATTTTTATATATATTACATATATATTTAAAACCCAACAATACGTTGTTATACAGGCTGAGCATCCCAAATCCGAAAATCTCAAATGCGCCAAAATCTGAAACTGAGTGCCAACATGCTCAACATGCTCAAAGGAAATGCTTGTTGGAGCATTTCAGATTTTAGATTTCTGGATTTGGGAAGCTCAACCAGTAAGTATAATGTAAATATTCCAAAATTTGGAAAAAAATCTAAAGTCAGAAACACTTTTGATGCCAAGCATTTCAGATAAGGGATACTCAACCTGTAATTGTTACTTTATGTCATTTGATGTCTTTTTTTTTTTACTTTAAGTTCTGTGATACATGTGCAGAACATGGAGGTTTGTTACATAGGTATATGTGTGCCATGGTGGTTGACGCATCCTCTTAAGTTTCCTCCCATCACCCCCAACCCCTCAATAGGCCTCAGTGTGTGTTGTTCCCCTCCCTGTGCTCATGTGTTGATGTCTTTTAAAGAAGCTGAAAGAAAGATAGGAAGTATCTATTCATAGAGTTTGTTATACTAACCTTCTTATTCATCATTTCTGCTTTAATTCATTTGTTTGTGTGGATTCAGACCATCTAGTGTAATTTTCTTACTCCAGTACAGATTTGTTCCTCTTTCTTTTCCCCCTGAGATGGAGTCTCACTTTGTCACCCAGGCTGGAGTGCAGTGGCACCATCTGGCCTCACTGTAACACCTGTCTCCTGGGTTCAAGCGATTCTCCTGTCTCAGCCTCCCGCGTTGCTAGGATTACAGGCATGCGCCACCATACCCAGCTAATTTTTGTGTTTTTAGTAGAGACAGGGTTTTGCCGTGTTAGCTAGGCTGGTCACGAACTCCTGACCACAGATGATCTGCCCGCCTTGGCCTCCCAAAGTGCTGGAATTACAGGCGTGAGCCACCACACCCAGCTGCTCTGCTTATCTTTTTGCTTTCTTTTTTTTTTTTTTTTTGCTTTATTATTTGTTTCCTTGTTTATCAATGTATTTCTTTTTTTTGAAACAGGGTCTCTCTGAGTCCTTGAGGCTGGAGTGCAGTGGTAAGATCGCAACTCATTGCAGCCTCAGCCTCCTGGACTCAAACAATGCTCCCACCTCAGCCTCCTGAGTAGCTGAGACTATAGGTGTGTGCCACCATGCCCAGCTAATTAAACAAATTTTTTTTAGAGACAGGGTCTCAGTATGTTGTCTAAGCTGATCTTGAACTCCTGGGCTTAAGTGATTCTCCTGCTTCAGCCTCCCAAAGTGTTGGGATTACTGGCATGAGCCACCGTGCCTGGCCTGCCTTATTGTTAAATATATTGCATTTCTATGTGTTATAGGTCCAAAAATACAATTATAAACATTGACTTGTACATATTTGCTTATTAAATTGGGTAGGAAAAGAAAGGAAAAAAAAATGGGCCTTTTTTACTCTCTCATATCATTGCCTTTACCCACAATAATTGTGGATTTGAACTAGTGTTTGGAATCACTTGTTTTCATCCTAAAGAACTTCTTTTCTTTCTTCTGCAGTTAGTCTACTAGCAATGGATTCTCAAGGTTTTTTTGGTTTCTATTTGTTTTTTAATTGGAGGATTTTAAATTTTCACCCTCTGTTTTGCAAATAGTTCTGCTATTTTAGGTGACAAGTATTTAAAAAAAATTTTTTTTCAGTCCACTGAATATGTCATCCTGCCTCCTTCTGGCCTCTGCTGTCTCTGATGAGAAGCCATATGTTAATCTTAGGACATTCCCTTCGTGTGAGGAGTTGTATTTCTCTTGATGCTTTCAGGATTTTCTCTTCGTCAACAGATTTGCAAGTTTTTGGCCTCTTTTTTTTTTTTTTTTAATTTAATGCAACACTTCACGAACTTCTGTGTCTTTCTTGTGTAGCTACTGTGCTAATCTTCTTGGTATTGTTCCAGTTTCAGTATATGTGTTGCAAGGTGAGCATAGCCATTCATTTGTTTGAATATTTTTTCTGCTGTTTGATATTTTTCCACTCCTTCTGGTACTTCTATTATGAATATATTGGTGTAGTTAATGGTATTCCTTATTTTTTTGAGGGTTTCTTCATTTTTCATCACTCTTATTTCTCTCTGTTCTTTAGATTACTTAATCTCTATTGATCCATCTTCAAGTTTACTGATTATTTTGCCAGCTACAACCTTTCTCTTTTTTTTGGATGAAATTTTGCTCTTGCTGCCCAGGCTGGAGTGCAATGGCACTATCTCAGCTCACTGCAACCTCCACCTCATGGGATCAAGTGATTCTCTTGCCTCAGCCTCCAGAGTCACTGGGATTATAGATGCGTGCACTACCACACTCTGCTAACTTTTTTGTATTTTCGGTAGAGACCCTGGGGTTTCACCATGTTGGTCAGGCTGGTCTCAAACTCCTGACCTCAGGTGATTTGCTTGCCTCGGCCTCCCAAAGTGCTGGGATTACAGGCGTGAGCCACCCCGCCTGGTCCAGTCTTTTGTTGAGTCATTCTAGTGAGTTTTCCATTGCAGTTATAATTTTTGAATCCAGAATTTTCATTGTATTCTTTTCTGTCTTCTTACTAATATTTTTCTGTTTGATGAGACATCAACGTACCTCCCTTTTCTAAGTAGTGCTTCCTTAATGAACATATTTATTTTTATTTTTATTTTTAATTTTGATATAGTCTTGCTCTGTCACCCAGGCTGGAGTTCAGAGGCATGATGTCAGCTCACTGCAACCTCCGCCTCCCAGGTTTAAGCCATTCTCTTGCCTCAGCCTCCAGAGTAGCTGGGATTACAAGTGCCGGCCACCACGCCCAGCTAATTTTTGTATTTTTAGTAGAGACAGGGTTTCACCATGTTGGCCAGTTTGGTCTTGAACTCCTGACCTCAGGTGAGCCACCTGCCTCAACCTCCCAAAGTACTGGGATTACAGGTGTGAGCCACTGCGCCTGGCCTGAACATATTTAAAATAACTGCTTTGAGGTCAGCTAAGTCTGATATCCGGATCTTCTCAACGGCAGTTGCTGTTGCCTGCCATTTTTCCTGTATATAGATGACAGTTTCCTGTTTCTTTGTATGTCTTGTAATTTTTTTGTTGAAGAATAGACATTTTAGAGAATACTTTGTACTTTCTCTAGATACTGGTTCCTCTATTCTCTCTAGGGCTTGTTGTTGTTTCTTATTTATTTAGGTGACTTCACTGTACTATTTGAGAGAAGCTTTTTCACTCCCATTGGGTTCTCACTGATGATGCTTGTCAGCGGGCTCCACCTTGGAAATGCACACTATCTTTAGGACAGCAGTAGTGTTAACAGTGCTCTCTTTGAGTGTCTCTTTCTGTGGTTGCTGTGTTAGCCTGTCTGCCTCTGTTGCTGTCACACTTTGCTGATAGCTGCTGCTGATTGCTGACATATTGCTCTATTGTTTTCAACACTGTCCTGGACCACATGTTGCTTTTAGTTTGCCCCAGTTAAATTTGGGTTCCTTCTAGAGGGTTGTCTTTGAGGCTTTGAGTTTGCTTTTTATGTTGCCATTCTGAAAGTCACCTCCTAGAAAACATAAATTGAAAAATCATTACTGTGGAAAATCTGTGTATGTATTTGTGTGAGTGTTTCTGGTAGATAGGAACACATCTAATTGCCCTGAATATCTCTTCTTAGCCATCTCTTTCCCTTGCTCTCTCCAGTAAACTTTCAGTTGGTCTGTGGTTTAGCTTGTTGCTGTCATAGAACTGCTACCCTCTTCTTAATTGGATATCATTGAATTTCCATTCTTTTTGAGGGTGACCTTAGGCTTCCACTCACCCACACTCTGTTCTGAACAAAGTGAGTTTTCTGGAGGAGAGTTTTGGAACTCTCTGTCCTTACAGCTGGCCCTAGGTGAGAGTCCTGCTCCATTATTCGGGATCTGGAGGCTACAGCAGTGTTTTGCTTTTCTCTGGGTGGGTGATACTGTGCTTTATGATCAGGAATCTGGGTTGGGGCAGTAGTCTCTGGTCTTCTTGGTTTCTTTTGGAATCTCTTCTCAGTGACCTAGGTAGGCATTGTACTCCACTCTTCTCAGACTGCCATGACTGGGCTGGATATTTTAATTTGGGTGGTGGAGGAAGCTGGCTCAAGGCCTTTTGGCAGTTCTTTCCTAGAATTTGAAGCTGTGGGGGTTGAGGAGCACTGGTGGCTTGCAGGAGATAGATGCACACAGAGAGAGGTCTGGAGATCTGTAAAGGGGCCTCCATGAATGTTCAGCAAAGTACTAATCAGCTTATGTATATGAGGAAATGAGTGAAATAACCTTTGAAAAGAATCAGAGGGAACAGTACACAGTACTCACATAGGGCCTGGAAACGGACTGATCTGCCAGCCAGAGTGGAAAAACTCATAATTCAGAGTATTGGGTAGAGTGTTCAGAAAGGTCTTTTCTCTGTGGTGAGGAGTAATGTGCCCCAAACTGAGTACTGCTCCAGTTTTGCCTAACAAATCATAAAAGCAAGACCTGAAAGTGTCACATTGTTTCCAAGTGACTTAAGTGCATCCTAGAACAAAGCACAAAAATACTTCTAGGAAGCCAAAAGTACCCAGCATCCAACCAAGTAAAACTCTCAGTCTTCCGTCCATTGAAATATTACCAGACTTACAGACATATGGGAAAACATGAGCTTTCTGAAAGAGACTAACCAGGAAATTGAAATGGACTCAGAATTGCCATAGATATTAGAATTAACTGACAAGTTCATTGAAAACAGTACTGTAATTTGGTTCCATATGTTCTAAAACTTAAGTAGAGAAGATTTAAAAAAAAAACAAATCGAAATTCAGTATAACAGAAAAGATAGAAATCAGATTTCTAGAAATGAAAACTATAATGCTTGAGATGAAAAATACATGGCCAGTCATTGGTGTCTCACACCTGTAATGCCAGCACTTTGGGAGGCCAAGGCAGGTGGATCTCCTGAGCTCAGGAGTTCGAGACCAGCCTGGGCAACATGATGAAACCTCATCTGTACCAAAAATGAAACAACAAAAAAATTAGCTGGGTGTGGTGGTGCATGCCTGTGGTCCTAGCTACTTGGGAGGCTGAGGTGGGAGGATCAGTTGAGCCTGGCAGGTGGGTGTTTCAGTGAGCCAAGATTGCACCTCTGCCCTGCAGCCTGGGTGATGGAGTGAGACCCTGTCTCCCCCCCCCAAAAAAAATACATAACACATAGAGCAAGAATTAATGGCAGTTTAAACATTGCAGAAGACAAAGATTATTGAACTTAAAAACATAGTAATAGAAGCTATCCAAATGAAACAGAGAAAAAGCATATTTGAAAAATAAGCAAGCCCTTGAGCTGGTTGCAGTGGCTCATGCCTGTAATCCCAGCACTTTGGGAAGCCAAGGCGGGTGGATCACGAGATCAAGGGATCAAGACTATCTTGGCGAACATGGTGAAACCCTGTCTCTACTAAAAATACAAAAATTAGCCAGGTGTGGTGGCAGGCACCTGTAGTCCCAGCTACTCAGGAGGCTGAGGCAGGAGAATCACTTGAACATGGGAGGCGGAGGTTGCAGTGAGGCTGAGATTGCACCACTGCACTCCAGCCTGGTGACAGAGTGAGACTGTGTCTCAAAAAAAATAAAAAAGCAAGCCCGTGTGAGCTTTAGGAGAACTTCAAGTAGTCTCTTAACACACATGGAATTGGAGTCTCTAAAAGGAAAGTGGGATAAGAACAGAAAAGAGTATTTTGAGAATAATGAAAAAATTTCCAAATGTGTTGGGAACCTGCCGATCTAAGAAGCTCATCAAACCCTGAGCACAAGAGGCATGAAGAAAACTACACCAAGCCACATGAATCATAACCAGAATGCTCTAAATCAGTGTTAAAATGAAGTCCTCAAAGCAGCCAAAGGACATGTTTTATGGAGGAACAAAGGTAGGGATGATAGCAGATTTCTTCTTAAATGAGGCAACAGAGAAAATAGTAGAACATTATTTTTAGTTTTAAAAGCAAAAAAACTCAATGTAGAGTTATATACTTGGTAAAAATAACTATAAGAATCAGTGAGGAAATAAGGACGTTCCAGTTAAACAAAGCTGAAAGATTTCCTCTCCAGCAGACCTGCATCACAAGACATGTTCTGATGTCTGATGGAAATCTAGATCTACTCAGGGGGATGAAGAAAAGGAAATGTTGACTACTTGGATATGTATACAAGATATTTTTCTTTATGTAAATCTCTAAAAAGGATATTTACTTTATACAAAAATAACATCAAATATATTGTGGGGTTTATAACGTATATTGAAAATATATGACAATCACAGCCTAAAAAGGCTATGAAAAAGAAGTAAAGTATATACTATTGGAAGGTTCATATATATACTGTTACTGAAAAGTACACTGATTAAAGCTTTTATAAACATTGATGATCACAGAAAATATAAATGGTGTATAACACCCCATTTAAAGGCAGAGATTTCTGGATAAGATAAATAAAAATAAGATCCAGTCATGCTGCCAGAAAGGAAACATGTTAGATTCAAAGACAAATAGATAAACAAAAAGAATGGGAAAAGATGTAGAATGGTAAAATTATTCACAAGGCTGCAGTGCTGTGACAGCCAGATGAAGTAGCTTTCAGAGCCAGGAATACAAGTGATAAAGATTTTTTTCATATTGATAGAGATCATTTCATCAAGAGGATTTAACAATCCTAAACTTAGTAACAGATTTGCAAAATATTTGAAGCAAAATCTGATAGACCTGGAAGGAGAAATAGATCCACAGTTATAATCAGAGGTTTTAGCATCCTTTTAATAATTGATAAAACAGGAAATGGAAAAGGAGCAAAGATATAATAGACTTAACCCTAAATAACTTAATTGACATTTATAAAATATTCTTCTGCACCCTTCTCCCCAAATAAAACAGTGGAATATGCATTCTTTTCAAGGGCAGATGAATGAATATATTAACAAAAGTAAATCAGATTCTTGATTATAAAGCAAATCTTAATAAATGTAAAAGGATTGAAGTCATATATTTTCTCCCACCATAAGGGGTTTAAATTTAGTTAAATTAAAAATCAATAACAGAAGTATCTATTAAATCCCTAATAGTTGGAAAATGAATATAAGTCTACATAATGGATGCTTCAAAGAAGAATTCAAAGAGGAAATTAGAAAGTGTTTTGAACTTTGGGTTAATGAAAATGGAATTTATGGGAAATTTACATATAGGAAATTTATAGGAAATATAAAATACATACAATACTCATTGATTTCATTGTTCTCCATTTTGATCCTTACTCCTTTTTGCTACTTACTTTTGGGTCTAATTTGCTTTTTTCTAGCTTTTTAAGGTAGAAGCACCTGAGGTCATTGATTTGAGATCTTTCTTATGCGACACAAATAAGCATTGTGTGTATTTGTATTGTGTGCATATATACCCATCATATGTAAATGCATATATGAAGTTTCCACAATATGTAAATGCATAGATGAAGTTTCTCATATATGGGATATAATGTATTATGTGTAATATATATTAAATATATAATGTGTAAATTTCACATAGAGGGAATTTCATATGTGTATGTATTTATACATATGTTTATATCTCGTATACACATGTATGAAGTTTAACCTTGTGTTGGATAAGAAGAAAGGTCTAAATCAATGGTCTTAGCTACTTCCACTTTGAGAATGTAGAAAAGAAGACAAATCCATATAATAGTAGAAGAAAGGAAATAACAAAAAACAAAATGGAGAACAATATAATCTGTAGAACCAGAAAAACCGTTGAGAAAATCAGTGAAACCAAAAGCTGTTTCATTGAGAAGATCGATAAAATGGATAAACTTCTAGGTGGAACAGATTATCAATATCAAAAAGAATGATGTGTCACTGAAGATTCTATAGATATTATGAAGGAAGTGAGGGAATACTATACCTATAAGTTATCAATTTGACGATTTTGATGAAATGAAGTTTCCTTCAAATAAACAGCTACTATGGCTTACTCCAAAACAAATAGATAACCTTTCCACAAAGAAAACCCCAGGCCCCCGATGCTTCAGTAGTGAATTCCAGCAAACAATTAATAGTACCAATTCTATACAGACTTTTCCAGAAAATTCAAGAAGAGGGAATACTTCCTAAATCATTCTTTGAGTCCAGCATTGCCCTAATAACAAAACCAGACAGAGACATTGCAAGGAAAGAAAGCTGTAGACCAGTGTCCTTCATGAACATAAATTCAGAAACACTAGGGATTAGAAACCAGTGGTATATAACAAGGTGGTTAATACCTCATGACCAAGTGTGGTTAATCCCTGGCAGGCTTTTTCAACATTTGAAAAGCAGTCAGTGTAATTCCCTGTGTCTCGGCCAACTTCATGGCTAGGTGACCTGTGCAGTCACATGTTGCTACACTCTTGTAAGAAGGGATCCTGTACTTCACTTAATACCCTGCTGTTGCCATCTTGAAGTTCTTCACAGTTTTATCTTTGAACTTGTGATTTGTATGTGAAGTCTGATGGACACTGGACTATGTGTGCAAGTAGACAGGATACTTGAGAGGCAGTGCCCTACTCAGCTGTTGGTCTGTGTAGTATGGCCTGGGAGTGTCCTGGAATTGTGTGTGGGTGGCCAAGGCCATGACCTTTGTCTGCAATGGTTGCAGCAGCAGCAAACTCATGAACATTTGCACCCCAGAGAGGACCCACAGAGTGAGGCTGGTTTGTCTGTCCCCTAAGTCTGTCCCTCTGACCTTCTTAGGAAATACTAATTTTCTGGGCTGAATACTGGGACAGTAACCTCCAGCTTTCAGGCAGTCATCATGGTCAGTAAAGTATTAGAAAATAAAAGCATACTTGTGGACATCGTGTTAAGGCACACTAGGCAGTTACTAGAATTCTTTGGAGTGTAGATTCTCTGGTGTTAAGAACTGCTGCAACATTGCAAAGCAAATATCCCCAGGCTTAGAAATAGGAATTTCATTTGATGGGAGAGAACATTATTTTCATTTAAAATTTTTGATGAATCAAGTATTAACAAAGACATCAACTTTAAAAATAGTTTTTTTTGCATTTGAAAATACAGCAATACACTGCATAAACAGGTGTTTCCAATTATATGCAAATCATGAAGCCATTTTTGGTTTCTTGTACAAGATATAGGAAATGTCAGAGGAAACATTAAAATGCCGTTGTATAAATTTACATGTAAAATTGAATTCAGTTTTGTACAAAACTAATATTCATGAAAAATTAATTTCAGGGAACTGCTACTCCAGTCTTTGTCTATATATACCAAAACTTGTATTTTTTTTAACTTTTATTGTGCAGTAATGTATCAGAAATCAGAAATTTAGCCCATATTGTCACAACGTATAAAGAACCAACAGGTCCCTAATGATTGCATCAGCTGAAAAATCAACTTTCTCAAAATTAAAAATTAGCAAAAATTACTTATCTTGCATTTGCCAAGGGTCGTTACTTTGAATTATATATTGAAAATGAAGTTGCTAAAAATATAAATTTTGATGACTTAATAAATGAATTTGCAAAAAGAGTCCCAGAAAATCTTATGATCAATCAAGATATCATATTGACAAACTATTAGTAATTACTGTATTATTTAAAGTTATTACAACAAAACTGTTTCTTGTGATTTGTAAATTTATGTTGTTTTATATTACTATTATACCTATTACATTTTACAAGTAGTAAAATATGTTAAAAGAAAAAAGCATAATTTATTTACTTTTTACTATACTTCTTTTTATACATTCTGAGTAACTGACCTCACATTTTTATTTTGCACTGGCCCCATCAATTATGTAGTCATCTCTGCCCTGTATTAAAATGAAAAAAATCGAAAAAAAGTCAAACCCATATGACCATTTCAATATATGCAGAGAAAGCATTTGACAAAATTTAGCATCCATTTCTGATTAAAACTCTCAAATGAGGAATAGAAGATAACTCTTTAATCTAATAAAAGTCATCTATAGAAAATGTACAATTGACATTGTATATAATTGTGAAAAACGGAATGATTTCTTTCCAATATCAGGAACATGACAAGGACGTCCACTCATACTTGACAGTATAGTATATACAACCTAGTATAACCAGGGAAGAAAAAGAAAGGAGACTAGAGTGGAAAGGAGTAGAAATGTCTTTATTCACAGAAGATATGGTTATCTATATAGGAAATCTAATGGAGTCTCCCAAGATATGGGAAAAAGAATGACTAGAATTATTAAGAGTAGCTAGGTGACAGGAGAAAAATATGTAAAAATGAATCTTCTATAAGCAATGATCAACTGGAAATTGCAGTTTTTAAAAGTTCTATTTGCTGTAGTATCAAAAATATTTTTTTTACAGCTATGTCTGGCAAAAGATGTGAAAGACCACACTAGAAACAATAATCCACTGCAGAGAGAAATTGAAGACCTAAACAAGTGAACTCCCTGCTTATGTCAGAAAGCTCAATATTGCTGACATGTTTTGTCATTAAAATGACTTATATATTTAAAATAATATAATTCCATGTAGTAATTAGCAGGATTTCTTGTAGTAATTGAGTATGTAATTCTAAACCTTATGTGGAAATACACAGGAACTAGAATAACTAAAACTTTGAAAAATAAAAGCTGAGTCGTATGTATAATATTACCTGATTTCAAGACTCATTATCAAAGTAAAAGTTTGCTGAGACTTAGTCCTTTTGTGCAGAGTACTTTTTCTTCAATTTTAACATCTAGTAGTTTTATTAAGATATGTTTTAGAGAAAACTGTTGCTGAACCGTTTTCCCAGGTTCATGATGGTTCTTTTGAATAGGAACCATCATGGATCAGGTCTTTTATTTTTGGACAGTTTGCTTCGATTATACTTTTTAATATTAGATTTATTCCATTGTTTTCTTTTTTCTTCTTTAAGGACTGCAGTAACATATGTACTATATTATAATTTTATGTATTTAATTGTAGACCAGCTTTATCCAGAACTTTCTTTCTGATCCAATTTTCTTTATTCTTACTCTTTTAAAATTATTGTTTCTTCCCTTTTTTCTGTTTCATTCTCCTTTACAATGCTGTTTATTCAAGTTTCAGTCAAGTGTAGTTTCCCATTTGGCTCCTTTTTAGTTTACTCAGGCTGCTGTAACAAAATTCAACAGACTGGGTAGCTTAAGTAAGTTTTCTCACAGTTGTGGAGGCTGTAAGTCTAAAGTCAAGGTGCCAACAGGGTTGGTTTCTGGTGAGTTCTCACTCCTTGGTTTGCAGATGGCATTTTCTTCTGGTGTGCTCACACAGCCTTTTCTCTGTGCATATGACTAGTGGTTGGGTGTGGTGGGTAAGGGGAGAAAGAGAGCTCATGCATGTGCTTTCCAGTCTTCTCCTCTTCTTATAAGGACTTGAATGCCATTGCATTACTCTTACCCTTATGACCCCATTAAACCTTAGTTAATCTCCTTAAAGTACCCATCTTCAAATACAGTCACACTGGAGGTTGGGGTTTTAACATACACATTTTTGGGGGGCACAGTTTAGTCTGTGACAGATTCCTTAATAAGGAATGTCTTTAATAAGTCTTTAATAAGACTTGAATTACAAGTCTTATTTTCTGTGATTACTCTGTCCTCTTTACAACTTCATTCCTGAGTTTGATTACCCTTTGCCTCTTTAGTTTGCATACAATCCAAGTCTCTTCTCTTGGATTTCCCAGTAGCCTGAGGTTTAATCTACGTGAACTCAGACATCTTCTGAGTATTTTCCCACTCATAGTAAAACTTTCCCTGTCTGGGAGTAGTTTTTTGTTTCATCCTCTCTGGGCTGTCTGTCTCCTCTATTCCATGTGATCACCACAGTCTCTGGCTGACTCTCTTTGTAGGCATGGGCTGTCACTTTTTGCTGTATTTGAATATCTATTGCATAGTGGTGATTTGAAATTAGTAATATTCTCCATCTCCTAGTTATGCTAAAGTCATGGGTTGCTATAGATAATATTATTTGCTCCACTTATGCTGACCCTTATAGTTCTTGGGGGGATGCATGCGGAAATGCAGATGTAAGCAGTTGGTATTATTATTCTTACATTAGAAACCAAATGTGTGCATTCAAATAGTTAATTTCCTCTCTGTTTTTCCACTAGCCTAGGCCTTTTGTTTCTGGTTTTTTTTTTGTTTTTTTTACCCCAAACTCATGAAATACAAAAAAATATGCACATGCAATTATGCTCATCTCTGGAAATTGGCCAAAAAACCAGAGTCAGCCACAACATAGGGCATTTGTATAGAGATTTCATTCCCTAAGAGATGTTTTGGTATTTATATGGTAAGATTAATTTTGTTTGTTTGTAGAAGTCTGGACAGCTGATCACCTGAAAGAGAGGAGCCAAGAAAACCAATCTAAACATTTGTGGGAAGTTGTATTCATCAATAATGAAATGCTGACTAAGGAACAAGGTAATGTAACAGGAATACCATTTAACGTGGACGTAAGTTCTTTTCCTTCCAGAAAAATATTCTGTCAGTGTGACTCATGTGGAATGAGTTTCAACACTGTTTCAGAATTGGTTATCAGTAAGAGAAACTATTTAGGAAAAAAGTCTGATGAATTTAATGCGTGTGGGAAATTGTTACTCAATATTAAGCATGATGAAACTCATACTCGAGAGAAAAATGAAGTTTTGAAAAATAGGAACACTCTGAATCATCACGAGAGCACTTTGCAGCATGAGAAGATTCAAACTTTAGAGCACAATTTTGAATACAGTATATCTCAGGAAACCCTCCTTGAAAAGGCAGTATTCAACAAATGGAAGAGAGAGAACACAGAAGAGAATAACTGTGAATATAATGAATTTGGGAGAACTTTCTGTGATAGTTCATCCCTCTTGTTCCATCAGATACCTCCGTCAAAGGACAGTCACTATGAATTTAGTGACTGTGAGAAGTTCTTATGTGTGAAGTCCACCCTTCCTAGACATCATGGGGTACCTGTGAAACACTATGATTGTGGTGAAAGTGGGAACAATTTCAGGAGGAAATTGTGTCTGTCACGCTTCAGAAAGGTGATAAAGGAGAGAAACACTTTGAATGTAATGAATGTGGGAAAGCTTTCTGGGAGAAGTCACATCTCACTCGACATCAGAGGATGCACACAGGAGAGAAACACTTTCAATGTAATGAGTGTGGCAAAACTTTCTGGGAGAAGTCAAACCTCACTAAACATCAGAGATCACACACAGGGGAGAAACCTTTTGAATGCAATGAATGTGGGAAAGCCTTTAGCCATAAGTCAGCCCTCACATTACACCAGAGAACACATACAGGGGAGAAACCCTATCAATGTAATGTGTGTGGGAAAACTTTTTACCAGAAATTTGACCTCACTAAACATCAGAGAACACACACAGGGCTGAAACCCTATGAATGTTATCAATGTGGAAAATCCTTCTTTATGAATTCACACCTTACAGTACACCAGAGAACTCACACAGGTGAGAAACCTTTTGAATGTCTTGAGTGTGGGAAATCCTTTTGTCAAAAGTCACATCTTACACAGCATCAGAGAACTCACATAGGAGATAAACCTTATGAATGTAATGCATGTGGGAAAACTTTCTACCACAAGTCAGTACTCACCAGGCATCAGATAATTCATACAGGGTTGAAACCTTATGAATGTTATGAATGTGGGAAAACCTTCTGCTTGAAGTCAGACCTCACAGTACATCAGAGAATGCACACAGGAGTGAAACCCTTTGCATGTCCTGAATGTGGGAAATTCTTCAGCCATAAGTCAACCCTCTCTCAACATTATAGAACACACACAGGGGAGAAACCCTATGAATGTCATGAATGTGGAAAAATCTTTTACAATAAATCATACCTAACTAAACATAACAGAACACATACAGGGGAGAAACCCCATGAATGTAATGAATGTGGAAAAACCTTCTGCCAGAAGTCACAACTCACTCAGCATCAGAGAATTCACTTAGGGGAGAAACCCTATGAATGTAATGAGTGTGGAAAAGCTTTCTGCCATAAGTCAGCTCTAATTGTACATCAGAGAACCCATACACAAGAAAAGCCCTATAAATGTAATGAATGTGGAAAATCTTTCTGTGTGAAGTCAGGACTTATTTTACATGAGAGAAAGCACACGCGGGAGAAACCCTATGAATGCAATGAATGTGGGAAATCCTTCAGTCACAAGTCATCACTCACAGTACATCACAGGGCTCACACAGGAGAGAAATCTTGTCAGTGTAATGAATGTGGAAAAATCTTTTACCATAAATCAGACCTTGCTAAACATCAGAGATCACATACAGGGGAAAAGCCCTATGAATGTAACACATGCAGGAAAACTTTCTCTCAAAAGTCAAATCTCATTGTACATCAGAGAACACACATAGGAGGAAAACCTTATGAATGAATTGGATATTAGAAATTTCCATCCACAAGTCAGCCTCCGTAATGCCTCAGAGTATTCACAATGTGGAGAAAGCCCTGTTGACATCCTGAATGTTCAATAACTATCCACAAACTCGCCTTATGTTACTCCAAAGTAACAGTAGGAGATAAACCCATAGACTGCAACAGCTATAGGACAGCTTTTGTTAGGAAGTGATATTCTGTTGAATATCAGATGGTTAATACTGGCATAAAACCTCACAGATTTTTTTGAATTTGTGAAAGTTTTTGGCAAAACTACAAATAGGATTATGTTAGAGTTTACACTGAGGAGAAAATTGTCAATTTAAGAAATCTAAAGTGAAAATTTTGCTTAGAAATAAAATATGACAAGTTCTATTTTGAGTTTGATACCATAATATTTTTTAGGGTACCTAACAATAATTTATAGATGTACATTGTGGAATGTAAAGCTTTAAGAATTTTTTAAAAAGTAATAATTATAATCACCTCACAAGAAGTTGTAATGAGTACAGAGAATTCCCATGTACCCTTCACCAAGCTTCCTCTAAGGATAATATATAATCATAGTATATGGTCAAGTCCAAGAAATCGATGTTACCTTGCTAGTAGATACAGACTTAGTCAGATTTTGCTATGGTTTGCGTGCACCCTGTGTGTTTGTGTGTGTGTGTGTGTGTGTGTGTGTGTAGTTATATCAAACTTTTACCACTTTTACATTTGAGTAACCATCAAAACAATTAGTTTATAGAACGGAAAAGGAGTCTGAGATCTGTATTGTTTCAGGATTACAAAGGAATCAGGATTTAGCCTCAAGTAGTTCCCTTGTTGTATTAATAATCACACCCTTTCTGCAACCCTATCCCTGGCATCCACTTGACTATGAAACTTTTTGTAAAGCACAGATAAATTGAATAATCAGGGCAATAACATTAAACACATCTGTGAATTATCCCTGAAGTTCATAGGACTTACATATGTACAAGTGGTATGTGATATAAATCGTGTGTTTCATATGCATAATGGTATTTAACATAATTGTGAATAGGAAGTAGGTATCCTAATTTGGTAGTGGTTACTTCATCAGGCCCATCCCAGGTGTTTGTCATGTTCTGAAACAATTTAAAAAGAGACCCACAGAGCTAATGTTTATCCATTTAAAAGTTATAAATCAAAATAACAAATTATCTAAAAAAAAATCTATCCTGTATGTGTGAAGATCTAGACCTGCCTCCATGTTACTCCCTTTCTCTTCCTACCTGTGGCTCATCCCATGCCATGAAGTGCCTAGGGTACGTATGTGAACACTCCAGCCTTCAGTGTAAGTGATAGTCCAAATTTTCTCTAAGCAGCTGCTCTCCAAGACAGGCCTCTGGAAAGAGGCCCACACATACAGCCCAGTTGCTGCCCAGGGCTGTTGGACTGTCATTTCATGGCTCATTGTACCCAGACAGGTATCTGGGCCCTCAGAGACTTTTGAGAATATGAAGAGGAGGGTTGAGGCTGGAGCAGAGCCAGAATAAGCTGGCATGGGGCTTTTATTGACAGTGTCAAGATTGTACACTACATTACATGATCAGATCATACAAATAACCTAAGATTATACAGTCTGGTGACCCTAGATTACACAAGTAATCTAAGCTTCCACTTTAGAAAACTAGAAAAAGAAGAGCAAATTAAATCCAAAGTAACCTGGAAAAAAATTAGAGTAAAAATCAGTGAAATTGAAAAGAGAAAATCAATAAAACCCACAATTGTTCTTTGAGAAGGTTGGTAAAATTGATAAACCTCTAGCTAGATTAAGAAAAAACAGATGACAAATACTGCTAATACCAAAAGTGAAAGAGGCCATCATAGCTGATCCTATGGTCACCAAAAGGATTAGAAAGAAATATGGACAACTCTGTCCATAAATTTGATAACTTAGCTAAAATGGATCAATTCCTTGCAAGATGCATTCTCTCAAAGCTCATGCAAGGTAGACCTCAATAGGCATATATATCTATTAAATAAATTGAAGCAGTAATTAATAACCTTCCAAGACCAGGCACGGTGGCTCACACCTGTAATCCCAGCACTTTGGGAGGACGAAGCAGGTGGATCACGAGGTCAGGAGTTCAAGACCAGCCTGGTCAACATGGTGAAAACCTGACTTTACTAAAAATACAAAAAAATTAGCCGGGCGTGGTGGCGTGCATGTATAGTCCAAGCTACTCAGGAGGCTGAGGCAGAAGAATCGCTTGAACCTGGGAGGTGGAGATTGCAGTGAGCCAAGATTGTGCCACTGTACTCCAGCCTGGGTGACAGAGTGAGACTCCATCTCAATAAAAATAATAATAAAACCTTCCAAAAAAAGTGCTGGGACCAGATGGATTCACCGATGTGCATTTTTTGGGATACTTAAGGTAGAAATGATACCAAGTCTCTACTGTCTCTTTCAGAAAATAAAAGCAGGGATAACACTTCCCAAATCATTTTGTGAGGCCAGTATTACCCTAATACCAAAACCAGGCAAAGACATTACAAGAAAGGAAAACTACAGATCAATATTTCCAGTGAACACAGATGCAGAAATCCTCAAAATATTAGCAAATCAGAAATGCAAGCCTTGTTCAACATTTGATATTTGGTGCAATCCATTGCATGCATTAGCAGTTCAAAGATTAAATATGATCATATCAATAGGTACAGAAAAAGCATTTAACAAAATCCAATATCCATTCATGATGAAACCTCTCAACACAGAAGGAATACAGGAGAACTTACTGAGTTTGATGAAGAACTACTACAAAAAACCCTACAGCTAGCATCATCCTTGATGTTTCCAACTAGATGCTTTCCTACTAAGATTGAGAACACGGCAAGGAACACCCCTGCTTTTCAGCATTGTACTGGAAGTGCTATCTAATGCAGTGATACCAAAAAAAAAAAAAAGGAAATAAAATGCACATAAATTTGGAAGGAGGAAATACAGCTGTCTTTGTTCTCAAATAACATGATTGTAGAGAATTCTAAATAAACAATAAAAACCTGCTGACATTAATAAGCAATTATAGCAGGGTTGCAGAATATAGTCCTCAGGTATATGATAAAAAAGAATTAGACATCAAGTCATTAAAAGACATATAGGAACCCTAAATGCTTATTGTTAAGTGAAAACAAGTCTGAAAAGGCTTTCTATGTTGTATGATTGCAATTATATGACATTCTGGGAGAGGCAAAACTAACGAGCCAGTCAAAGGACCAGTGGTTGCTGAGAGTTGAGGGGAAAGGAAGGATGGCAGGTAGAGAGGTGATTTTTAGGGCAGTGAAAGTACTCTCTAGGGTACTGTAATTTGTCAAAATGCAGAGAATGGAAAACAGTGAACAGAAAACACAGAGTAAACCCTAATATCAACTCTGGACTTCAGTTAATAATAATGTACCACTATTGGCTCATCAGTTGTAACAAATGAACCATAATGATGTAAGATGTTAATAATTGGTGAACCTGTGGAGGATGGGGGGGTAAAGGTTTATGTGAGAATTCTCTGTACTTTTTGCTCAATTTTTCTGTAACCCTAAAGCTACTCTAAAAATGAAGTGTATTAAGTAAATAAATAAGAAAATAACCAACCAACCCTGAGGAACATCTTGTTTCTGTACTAAGGTGTTCTTTTGTTAGTCGTGTGTTTCTGACTGAACCTGTAAATCACCATTAATGAATATTTGAATTGCTTTTATATGTCCTTAATATATTTTAAATTATGGTAACTGTGAGTTGAAATTAAGGACTAGTATTCTTGGTTCTCTTGACATCTGAAGCCAAAAGAGCCTCAAATGACCTAAACTCATTTCCATCCCCACTCTGCTTCCACAGGTGAGGTACCTTAGCAGACAGTCCTCCCTGTCAGGGGGGCCAGGCACAGTTCCTGCTTATTCCTAAGTAGTAAGATCTGCTTCCCTACCAGCTCTTGGAATTATTCACCAAACCCCTCACATCCTCCCACAGCAAACAGTGGTCACTGTACTCTCTGGATAATACAGCTGCTCACCACAACCCCTTCTTTTCCACTCTGCTCCCAAGTGGAACCCTTTGTGGCTCTGCCCAGCATGTGGTGTCCTCCTCACCTTTCTGAGAGTTGGTGTGACTGACAAACTCACCTAGA
Source organism: Pongo abelii (assembly GCF_028885655.2). Classification (NCBI taxonomy): domain Eukaryota; kingdom Metazoa; phylum Chordata; class Mammalia; order Primates; family Hominidae; genus Pongo; species Pongo abelii. The sequence continues at coordinate 47,825,315 of NC_071993.2, forward strand.
TCTTAACTGTTCAGTGTCAGGTGTTCAGTGTTCAACCTTTCTATAGCATCAGAGTGGGGATCCCTCCTTCACCATCAGGGTGAAAAGGAAGCAGTTACAACCACTGGCATAAACAAGATGGCCCATCCAAAGCCAGGGTCATCTAGTCCAATTTTAACTAACTGCTCTTGGCTAACTGACAGGTTCCATATTATGGCAAAGGCTTCTTGGACAGAACCACCAGTTGCTGGCAGGTTTGCACTTGGCCTGTGCTGTAATGCACTTTTCTTAGGGGAGGTGAGTGTCACATCTCTTCCCATGCTAAAATGCTCTTGTGTTCAGGACAAGAGTGCTCTCCCATTGGCTGTATCCCTGCATGACTTGACTTGGGCTCAGCCTGTTTGGCAGCTGGTCTCTGAGGCTCCCACCTGTAAAGGTAGTGATCACACTGCACACAAACTGGTCAGCATTTGAGCCCCACTTTCCAAAGGACTGGCTGGAGCTCTCTGATTATCATCACTGACTGCATGGAACATCCCTATAGACTGTTGTTTGTTATTGCACACCCCTGGGTTGTGCATGCAGATGGCCTATTGTGAGGTTTGTGGAAAGGCATGAGACAACTGAGAGAGGTGAGTGTGGCACTCCAGTTGCCTGAGGAGGCATTCAGGAGGGTAGTACCTGCACCCTGTGCTGCTCCATCACTTGCTGCCACCACACATGTTTTCCTGACCCCTAAGAATGTCAAGATGCACATGCATGGTGGCCCATGGTCCAGGTGCTGATGAGAAGAGAAAAAGGTACCAGTTCTCACCAGATTACCAGAGGAAGTAACTCTCCTGCTCTCCCAATGCAAAACCCTCACCAGTGTGCCTGAGCATGGCCTGGCACTGCTAGTTGCCAACATGCCACAGGGTGAACCTTGGAATCATGGGACCTGATGGCCTTCACCTGGGCCACAGCCTATATGACCTTACCCTGAGCATAGGGAGAGTGACTGTGACATCCACTGTGCTTTGAGTGTTTGTGTCCCCTCCAAAAGTCATGTTGAGGCCAGGTGCAGTGGCTCAACAAATCACAGCACTTTGAGAGGCCAAGAAGAAATCCCAGCACTTTGGGAGGCCGAGCACAAGTGCCAGCGTTTTGGGAGGGTGGGGCAGGAGGATCACTTGAGGTCAGGAGTTCAAGATCAGCCTGGCCAACATGGTGAAATGCTATCTCTACTAAAAATACAAAATTTAGCTGGGTGTGGTGGGCACCTGTAATCCCAGCTACTCGGGAGGCTAAGGCAGGAGAATTGCTTGAATCCAGGAGGTGAATGTTGCAGTGAGCCGAGTTGGCACCATTGCACTCCAGCTTGGGCAAGAGAGCAAGACTCCATCTCAAAACAAAACAAAACAAAAAGCAAGTGATGTTGAAACTGAATCCTCAGTGCAACAGCTTGCAAAAGTTTGGCCTTTGGGAGGTGGTAAGGTCATGAGAACTCCACCTCATGAATGATTAGTGATCTTAGGAGCCAGCTGGAGAGAACACACTAGGCCCCTTTTTGCCCCTCCCCTTTCTGACATGCTCAGTGTCACTCCCCTCAAGAGGACACAGCAAGGAGGGGTTGCCTTTGAAGCCGAGACCTGGTCCCCACAAGATACTCACCTTTCATTTTGGCGCTTTCATCTTGGACTTCCCTGCCTCCAGAGCTGTGAGAGGTAAATTTTTATTGTTTATAAACGACCTAGTCTCAGGTGGTTTGTTATAGTCCATGGTTCCCACAAATGGATGAAGACAAAATGTCTCTTGGAAATTTGGCATTTGGCCATGCTACACTCTCATCTCTGCATATGAGGAATATGTTGGGACACTACTGAAAAAATCAAACTCAACACCTAATGGCATGGTCCCAATGCTGCCTAAGACATTTGTCAGATTATTTTCAGGGGAAACTGTAAGACTAGTATGACTGTGTGTGCATGTGTGTGCATGCAGCCTATGTGTAGGTGAGGTGGGGCTGGGAGAGAAATTTATAATACCCCAGTTAATAGTTAATCTGAAGGATTGCTTAGGCCAGGAATTCAAGGCTGCGGTGAGTTACGGTGGTGCCACTGCACTCCAGCCTGGGTGACAGAGCAAGACTCTGTCTCTTTGAAAAAGAAAAGACCAGGTGCGGTGGCTCATGCCTGTAATCCCAGCACTCTGGGAGGACGAGGTGGGTGGATCATGAGGTCAGGAGATCGAGACCATCCTGGCTAACACGGTGAAACCCCATCTCTATTAAAAATACAAAAATCCAGGCATGGTGGCAGGCACCTGTAGCCGGAGCTACTCGAGAGGCTGAGGCAGGAGAATGGCATGAACCTGGGATGCGGAGCCTGCAGTGAGCTGAGATGGTGCCACTGCACTCCAGCCTGGATGACAGAGTGAAACTCCGTCTCAAAAAAAAAAAAAAAAAAAAAAAAATTCTGAGGAAAATTATCTTGTGCCAATCATCTGGAAGTAAACACTGGGTTTGGAGTATGCACACCCTAGAGAAACCCTAAAGCAAAATGCATCTGTATCTGTGTGTAGTAATAACAGACTGGCATCTGCAGATTCAAGCTGTGAACTAGAACAAGGCATCCTGACTCTGGTCCCACAGGTTCACATGGAAAGAGACAGCACAAATGAATGAAATAATTGTGGGAAAGACAGGCATCTTGATAAATCACATTTCCTTTTTAAAGATATTTTTAAGGCACTAGTGGAAGCACACACAGCTTGGTAATCTGTGATGTATTCTCAGAAGGTACCACTTGAATGGAAGAGAGGAGACACAAAGACAACCAAGAGGCTTAAACTTGCCAAAAAATTTATTTATAACAAAAAGGGCAGCAAGGTACATGTAAATATATACATAATGCTAACAGTGTCAGAAGATGAACATCCTACTTTGTTCAGTGATTTCATGGAGTTGCTGTTTTGCATTTCCTTGTCATGTTTTCTGTCTACATGTTTAAAGGGAGGATTACATGTGAACACTATTCAGTATTACGCATCTAAGCTTGTGTTATCAATCATTGGTAGATACCTAGTGAGATAACTTCTAGTTCCCATCTTCTCTGGTAAGAGCTAAGATGCACACCCTTTGTGATGAACTGACATCAAGACGAAATATAGCACCCCCATTTTCTCTGCATCAGCCTGACTTCAGGCTCACCCTGTGAACCCACCAAAGGGAGTGAAGTGTGGATGTGTCTCTCTTACCTATTTTCTCCTTGGTTCAGTTCTAGTTAGTGCATTGTCCAGACTGCCCAGGATGTGATGATCGCAGGGAGAGGTCGTGTTCATTATAAAAACACTTTGGCTTCTTAGGATTCAGAAAAGGTACCCACTGCCTGGTGTCCGTGGTGCCTGCAGGACAGTCTGGAGCTTAGAAACAATCACGTAGGCCATGAAGTGAGGCCAGAGACTAAAGTGGTGTCCACAAGGCAGAGAAAAGATGCTCCTTTTGGGTTTCCAAGTGGTCAGTGTCCTCTTGCTTTAGTCTTGTTCCAGAACATGGTGTGTCCCCTTGTTTATCCTCTTGTGGGTCACACAACTTCTTCATCCTGAGGAGGAGCCGGATGGGATGGTGAGAAAGACGCCTTCTCCCTCCTAAACCCAAAGCCCTAGTGAGCTCTGCAGGGCATCGAGCAGAGCCTGAAACTCTTCCTGGCTGCAGGCCATGGAGGGTTCTCCTGTCCTAATCCTAACTGGTGATGCTGATTTCTGAAACTCTGAGGTTGTCAGGAGTTCATCTAAAAGGCATGAGGTGAGGCCAGGCACAATGGCTCACACACCTGTAGTCCCAGCACTTTGGGAGGCCAAGGTGGGTGGATCACCTGAGGTCAGGGGTTTGAGACCAGCCTGGCCAACATGATAAAACCCCGTCTCTACTAAAAAGGCAAAATTTAGCAGGACATGATGGTGAGTGCCTGTAATCCCAGCTACTCAGGAGGCTGAGGCAGGAGAATTGGTTGAACCCAGAAGGCGGAGGTTGCAGTGAGCCGAGATGGCGCCATTGCACTCCAGCCTGGGTGACAAGAGAAAAAATCTGTCTCAAAAAAAAAAAAAAAAAGCTCAAAGGAAAGGGATGGCCCCTTGCTTGGCCATGCCCTAGGCTGCTGCAGGTGTGTCCATGTGAGCACGTTGTGGAGCAGCACCCTGTCCCCAGGTGGCAATTTGATCACCACACCCTGGGACTGCTCACAGCCACCATTGCTTAAGTGGGCTGTCTTGCAGACCTTGTTGTTGCGATCCTTGCTCAGGATGACCAGACGGAGGCTGAGTAGCGTCCTTGAAGGGCAGAACTCCCAGGCTAGTGCCATCACTATACTTGTCATTCTGTGAATTTCATTGGTACACTTCCCAGAAAGGAGATTAAGTGGGTGAGAGTACCCCTTCAAGAGTTGGTACTGTTGACACATGGGTCCTGAGAGGAGAGATCTCCTGGCACAACCCAGGTGGACTGGTGCAGGATGGCCCTTGGTGCCTGGCTCACACAGCCTCCACAGACCTGCTTAGTGGAGGAAGGGCTGGTACAGATGACCAATGGCTGTTGGGGGAGTTGGAGGGAGGACTGTGTGCAGAGCTGCTTGGGCAATGGACAGGTTGCTGTGCTGCAGCTGAGCAGTAGGGTGAGGTCTGTGACTGGGGCTGTCAGGGAATTCACAGGGCTGCCTCTGCTCTGGCCTGTGGGCTGAGCTCTTCGGTTCTGAGCCCACATCTAAGAGAAAGGGAAACAAGGATGTCAGAAGATGTAAGAGGTTCCAGCTTCATTCCCTCATCTGTGAGGCAGAAGTGACATCTGTTGGGCTTTATCTCGGTGATTCTGTCTGTACATAACATTTAGTCTGCAAAATATGGATGAGTTAAGGGAATTATTGCACTGGCCCGTGAATGGATGCCACATTGATTTGCTAGAATGGCAAGATTTTCCCACAAAAATGAAGACCCTAGACTATTAGATTATCACACCTGGGGGTTAGTGGAGGGGCAAGATCTATACTGTTGTCTAGTGCCTAGAAGCCTGGGATGGAGATAAAGGTCACTTAAGACATAAGACACATATGACATAAGATGAATAAGACACATAAGACAGCACCCTCATAACAAAGAACTCTCAACTTCTTTGAAGATACCACCTCCCATTTATCTAGTACCCAAATTGTGCACCACAGACAGAAAACTTACCTAGATTCTGGATTCTGGAATGCCTGTTTGTTTTGCCAGCTCTTCCTTGATGGAAGTTCCAGGGAATCGGTTCCTCTGAAAAGCTTGAAGGAGGACACCTGTCTGTGGTTTAGTGATGGCATCACTTTTGTCTCCCTCCTTTGGTTAAGCATTCTGTAGGAAAACACAAGAAAAGAGGGCTTTCAGGCCATGTTCACATCAACCCTAAGACCGACATTTTCAAATATTGTTCTCACCATGCTTATTCCCTCCCAGGCCTCTGAGGTGTTCATGCAGTGATCCTGGACCTCGGATTAAACCCCTGCAGTGCTGGAAGAAGAGGACTCTGCACTGCCTGCCACACCAGGACTGAAAGATCCATGGCCTTCCCTTCTTCCAAACTACCTTCCCATGAGGTGGTGATGGTGGTCACATCTCCAACACTAGCGTGCTGTGGAAGAGACATCAGCGTTCTCTGCAACAAATTTGGAAATAACCTAAAGAGATGTTTCTACTTCAAAGAGGTGCACTGAGGAAGTGCACTGGCACTGCTGGGGACTCACCTGGGGCTCAGGGCTGAGGCTTCTCGTGTCCTTGGAGCTGCTGTCCTCCCGAGGAGCATCCACACTGCAGCCAGCTCAGCCTCAGGTGTCTTCTCTGGTTTTGAGGCCAAATCTAAGTGCGAAAAGAAGATTCAAGTTTTATCCGATTTAGTCTACATAATTTTAAGTATCTATTTGAGCTCAACACCAAGAATCACTTCCTTCTCTGTCCCATCTGTGGTCTTCAAAGGAAAGGTCCCTGGGTTAGGAGACACTGGTTGGCATCCTAAAGCCAGAACTGGCCGACGGGTGTGTGTCCACTCTTCCTTCACCTCTTCCCCACCCCACACTTGTTTTTGTCTCACGCTCACTTGCTCTTTCTGCCTCCCTCTCACTCTTTAGGTCTCACAAAGGCTTTGGTCAAGGACTGACTGACTTTCCTTGGCTGTCTGTCATCTCCCCATAATCAAAGGCATTTCATAACATGCAATCCATGTGAAGGGACCTCTGATGAAAATTCATTTAAAGAGGAGCTCACTAATTACCAATACTTACTGCTGAGCCTGGAATCATTCATATGTACCACAGAGTTCATTCATTCCAGATGCTGTACTAGATAAGGAGACTCCTATGAGCCAAAAACCTAACTCTGAATAGACTGTGACTGTCATAATCAAACCCTGTGGCTGCCTCCTCCTTACTGGAGGGCGTAGAGGAATGCAGTTTTTTGTTTGTTTGTTTTGAGGCAGAGTCTCTCTGCAATGCTCGGCTGGAGTATAATGGTGCGGTCTCAGCTCACTGCAACCTCCGCCTCCCGGGTTAAAGCAATTCTCCTCCCTTAGCCTCCCGAGTAGCTGGGATTGCAGGCATGCACCATCATGTCCTGGCTAATTTTTGTATTTTGTGTAGAGACGGGGTTTCACCATGTTGGCCAGGCTGGTCTTGAACTCCTGACCTTGGGTGATCCACCCGCCTCGGCCTCCCAAAGTGCTGAGATTACAGGCATGAGCCACCATGCTCAGCCAGGAATGTGCTTTTAATCATTCCTTAGTGTTTCATGTGGGGACTTGATAACTCACGATAAGGATTCTATCCTAAAAGACAAGCAATACCTGTTGACTTGCTCTTATGTCCCAGGCAGTCTGTAAAACTGTTTCATCTATTCTCTCAATATGTCACTTCAAATACGATCAGGAAAGAAGTCTTAAACATGGCTGGAAATGTGGGGGCAACAAATACATTAGTGAACACCCTGGCGGATCCAACCTCATTCCACATGGTTTCTTGTGCTTTCCTTCCACACCGTCAATTCCAGTGGGCTGGTTGCCAATGCTCCAGCCAATCTCCATGTCTTCCCATGGACACACTTTTTTTTTTTTGAGACAGATTTTCACTCTTATTGCCCAGGCTGGAGTGCAATGGTGCGATCTGGGCTCACTGCAACCTCCACCTCCTGGGTTCAAGTGATTCTTCTGTCTCAGCCTCCCGAGTAGCTGGGATTACAGGCAAATGCCACCATGCCTGGCTAATTTTTGTATTTTTAGTAACGAGGTTTCACCATGTTGGCGAGGGTGGTCTCAAACTCCTGCCTCAGCCTCCAAAAGCACTGGGATTACCAACATGAACCACTGCCCCCAGCCTGGGCCACACTTTCGTTCTGGGATTTGATGTAGCACTCTGACACCTGGACTGGGTGCATAAAGAGAAGGAAATATGTCTTCACTTGGCCTGCCTGAAACTCAGATCCCTGTATCCCAGGGCTTACTCAGGATTATAGCATTTGATATAAAACCCTGACCATAGACTTTTCTTCAACAGAGTCCCTTTTACTTAGTTGTTGACAGTCTGGATACACTTCTCCTGGTGTGATTGTGATCTTTCCAGCTATTTCTTAACTGGAGAAACAGAATGGTTTTATTTTATTATTTATTTATTTAATGAGACAGTCTCGCTCTGTTACCCAGGCTGGAGTGCAGTGGCGTGATCTTAGCTCACTGCAACCTCTGCCTCCTGGGTTCAAGCAATTCTTTGCCACAGGGGTCCGCTACCATACCTGGCTAATTTTTGTATTTTTAGTAGAGACGGGGGTCTCACCATCTTGGCTAGGCTGGTCTTGAACTCCTGACCTCGTGATCCACCCACCTTGGCCTCCCAAAGTGCTGGGATTACAAGCATGAGCCACCGCGCCCAGCCGGTTTTATTTTTATATCCATTATTCCACTCAAAATATTCCAAAATGGGATCAGGCATTAAACTCTGCAGTGTGTAAAGCCCACATAAAAACAGTAGAGGCCAGGCACAGTGGCTCACTCCTGTAACCCCAGCACTTTGGGAGGCCAAGGTGGGGGGATCGCTTGAGGCCAGGGGTTCAAGACCAGCCTGGCCAACATGGCAAAACCCCATCTCTACTAAAAATACAAAAATTAGCCAGGTGTGGCACATACCTGTAATCCCAGCTACTTGGGAGTGTAGGGGATGAGAATGGCTTGAACCTGGGAGGTGGAGGTTGCAGTGAGCTGAGATCGCATCACTGTACTCCAGCCTGTGTGTCAGAGTGAGACTGTGTCTCAAAACAAAACAGTAGAAAAGAAACAAAAACCATGGGATGAGAAACAAGACTTTATGGCAGCCTTGACCTCACTGTCCTCAATATTACCTATTATCTGAGCATTCTATAATATTGGTGCCAGGTATCAATGACAACTTATCATGATCATGGTGACCATATTACCTATATCCTCTAGAGCATGCAAATATGATTTAATTTTCTCCTACCAGGAGAAAGGCCCAATTTAATACACCAGACCACATGTTCCCATGATTGGTAAAAGGCAGAGATAGGGGTCTTACTTTCAGTTCATTCTTAACATGGTATGACTGGAGACTGCTTAGCCCAGCTTGTCTTTTTTCTTTGACTCCAAGGAAATGAAATGGAAATACAAGCCCCCCTGTATCCTAGACTCCAGACTGCCGATTTCTTTGGCCAGTTGCTCTCTGGTTGGTATGCCAGGGTAGGAGTTCTGCTTAAACAATGCTTGAAGGGGATCCTTTGACTTGAGTTCAGAATGATTCTTTGTTGAGATTCTCTTGGGAGACAGCCTGGTATAGAGAAATGTTTCCAAGCCATGGGAAGGATTTGTTGTGGATTCACATCTGTGATGCAGATACAGGCTTTCTATTGATACCAGGTTGAAGGTGTTGAGTCCCAGTGGTCACTCAGTGTTTGTACTTTTGGATACAGACTCCATGATTAACTGGGCACAGAGCATTACACAGATTAGAAAGGTTGATAGCCTTCATCCAGAGATCCACACCAAAAACTGAATCTCATGCCATTCATAACATTACACACAAACAACGGAGAAACCAGTTGAAAAGGGGACATTGAATGAAACGTTTAGTTTCAAAATGTGAAAACCAAATTTGGACTTTCTGGGTTAAACATACACAGGGCAAGGGTTGAAAAACTACCTGTTGCACTCTATGCTCACTACATGAATAACAGAATCAACCGTTCCCCAAACCTCAGCATCACACAGTATACCCATGTAACAAAACTGCACATGTACCCCATGAATCTTAAGATAAAAATAGAAATTATTTTTAAAATTGTCAAAAAAAGATAAAGGTGTTATCTTCAAAGGGTGGTCATTAGGATGAACCACGATGTGGTAGGAGGGAGGCATGTAGCTGAGTCCCAGTGTTTATATCTGAAGAGGAGAGTGAATGGCCTTGCATCCCCCATGCAGAGACAATGACCAGCAGGGGTGTCAAGATCTGTTGTAATATTTGCAGCATTACTGAAGATCTGTGTAGCAAACTGGTTCCCAGGGAACTCTTGGCAGGAATCAGAATGCATCTATGTCACTCCTCACAAAATTGAAAAGGAAACAACAGGAACAACAAAAAATCCGTCAACATTTCCTGGAATTTATGACACCAGACATTTTCCGAGAGCTGTGTGGCAGACTTCGTAGTGGAGAAAACAGTTTTTGTCCCACATCTCCATTCATCTGTGTCACTGTGCTTCATTCACATGGCATTGCAGTGCTGTGAGATACACCACAGATACAGTCAGCTTTGTCCTGGGACTGGATGTTAGAGATGGTTAAGGAGTGGTCAGCCTCAGACCTGGAGCCTGAGTAGTGGTCAGGGATCCCGTCCCTCTTGCCGTGGTTTCCATCACTCTTAAGCCACATCACACACCAAGGGGCTTCCCTGGCCATGCTACCATGCAGTGGTGTAGGTGCTATGCTTACTGCTCAGTGTGCAGGTGAGCTTGGCGGAGACTCCCTGGCTGGGAGAGGGAACCTGAAAACAAACTCATTACATCGTGGAGGAAGGAGAAGAGGGGAAAATTCCACCATGAGTGAGCCAGGGATCAGGATGCCAAGGACCATGTTGGCCTGTCCCTTGAAGGAGGAGGATGAAGAGGAGGAGTAGGGTGTATGCCACTGTCCAGATAACCCTAGTGCTGTGCCGAGGCAGCCATGCTGCAGGCCTCTTATCCACCCTCCAGACCGTGGAGAAACAGGGGCCCTTCATGCAAATCCTTGGCCAACCAAACCCTCGCTGGGTCTTTCCTGCTGCCCTGTGGCTGGGTGTCATTTCTGGGAGGCGTGGGCCTGTGCTCAGCCTGGCTTGAGGCTCTGCAGGGTCCCAGGGAGGACTCAGCTTCTAGCCCAGTGAGTCCTGAGCGGAGGCCAGGATCAGTGTCTGTTTCCTCATTTCCCCAGCTGAGAGCCCCACAGGTCCCCTCAGGGCAGGCCCACAGGCTATCCTCTCTGTGACTAGAGGAGGGGTGGTTTTCACAGAGGCTCCTGCTTCCACCATGCCAGGACCCCTGCCCACTCACTGCGTAATGACAGAGTGAGGTTCTTCCTCAGGGCAGCCGCCTGATGTCTCAGTCTTTAGCTTTCTATGTAGGCCTCCTCAGTGGGAACAGGATGCACAATTCTCACTTTATAAGGAGTTCTTAAGGGAAGGGTTATCTCATATACAAATTGCAGCTGAAATAAGCATACATTATCTACAAGCAGAGGCGATTCAGCCCTGAATCCACTGGCCAGGGTACTCATGAAGCCAGGTTTCTCTCTCCCCACTTGGTTGCTCAGGAGATCAGCACATAGTGAGCAGTCTGGTGAGTGCTGGGGAGGACAAATTCACCTGATTGATAGATCCACTGAATTCTCTGTCAAGTGAGGAGAACCCCGGGAGTATAAGGAGAAAGTACTGAAGAATCAGAAGCCTTGGGGGTTTTTCTGAAGTGAGGGGTTAGAGAGATTCACTAAAGGAAGGGGATGCGAGTGACAACTTCCAAGATCTGAAAAACTTCCCATGGCTTTTTGGACATAGAGAACTTGCTGACTAAGTGAGGAGGTCACAGGGGAGAAGGAGATGGTAGGAAAGAGAGACTGGAGAATCAAGATGGGAAATTGTGAATCAGAGATAAGGAATGGGAGAGGGTGAGGATGTTCCACACTTTATCAAAGACTGGAGGAGGTGCCAGTGGGGAGATTGAACAGGAGTCAGAGGGGAGGTCGAGGTTTGGGGTGTGTTTGCTTTCATTTCTGGTTTGTTTCTTAAAGTGTCACCTCTGCTAGCCATCTTCCAGCCTGGACTGGGAAATTTTTTTTTTTTTTTTTTGAGATGGAGTCTTGCTCTGTCACCCAGACTGGAGTGCAATGGCACAATCTCAGCTCACTGCAACCTCCACCTCCCGCGTTCAAGCAATTCTCCTGTCTCAGCCTCCTGAGTCACTGGGACTACAGGCACCTGCCACCACAGCTGGGTAGTGGGTAGTTTTTGTATTCTTAGTAGAGACAGGATTTCACCTTGTTGGTCAGGCTGGTCTCAAACTCCTAACCTCAGGTGATCCAGCCGCTTTGGCCTCCCAAAGTGCTGGGATTATAGGCATGAGCCACGGCACCCTGCCCTGGACTGGGAAATTTTTAAGTCAAAAGTCTTTAGTTCTCTCTGCAAGAGATTACTCTTTGGTTTCTGTCTGCGCATGGCTTTCCTTCATGTTTTCCACCATTCTTAGGAATTTGAGAATATTAAAATATGTATGGGAAAAATTGGGGGAAATGCAAATTCAGGTCCTATTCCAGACCCACGGAATCAGAATTCACACTTTACACGATCTCAGATGACGTGTGTGCACAGTAACATCTGAAAAGCTCTGGTCTGACTCAGGCGTGAAAGCACTGGTGGGTGTGGGTGACAGATTGTTTCTCATGCCTCAGTCTAGTCTCCCTCCTGCAAACATGCCCAGCAAGCTCCCTGCCTGCACTCTGTCTTGAGCAGGAGATGCCAGGCATGCTGCACTTGAGGCTTCCCACTGCACATGGAGGCATCTCCCCTGAGCTCACAGATCCATAGAGCTTCAATAACAAGATGATCTGCATATTTTTATTGATATTAATAAGCAGTTAGAATTAGCTAAAAATCAATGTGTATCAGTACCTATGATAAAAATAATATTGTGGCCAGGCACAGTGGCTCACACCTGTAATCTCAGCATTTTGGGAGGCCGAGACAGGCAGATCACCTGAGCTCAGGAGTTCGAGACCACCCTGGGAAACATGGTGAAACCCTATTTCTACTAAAATACAAAAAATTATTGGGAGGCCAAGGCGGGCGGATCACCTGAGGTCAGGAGTTTGAGACCAGCCTGGCCAACATGGTGAAACCCTGTCTCTACTAAAAATACAAAAATTAGCTGGGCATGGTGGCAGGCACCTGTATTCCCAGCTACTCAGAAGGCTGAGGTAGGAGAATCACTTGAACCCGGAGGCGGAAGTTGCATGAGCTGAGATCGCGTCATTGCACTCCAGCCTGGGGGATAAGAGCGAGACTTCATCTCAAAAAAAAAAGAGAAAAAATTAGCCAGGCGTGGTGGCCCTTCTCTGTAGTCCCGGCTACTGGGGAGGCTGAGGCATGAGAATCGCTTGAGCCCTGGAGGCAGATGTCACGGTAAACTGAGATTGCGCTAGTGCACTCCAGCTTCGGCTACACAGTGAGACTCCGTCTCAAAAAAAAAAAATATATATATATATATATATATAATTATTATTATGCAGTCATTATATACTTATAATGTCTTCACGACCAGGGAAATTAAATTAACCTAAAATGACACTAGTGGTATATAAAATATAGAAAGATAAACACAAAAATAATCATAATTGTGGAAATATTAGGGGCATACATGAAAGAAATGCATGCAAATTCAAAATATAGTTATACTCATTTGTCTTGGTGTATTAGCTTCCTAGGCCTGAAATCACATGGACCATAAACTGGGGGGGGGGGGTTAAAACAACAGAAATGTCTCAGTTCTCGAAGCTAGTAGTGCAAAATCCATAGGCAGGACCAGGTTCCCTCTGATGCTTCTAGGGGAAACCTGTCCTTCTTCCGGGCTCCTGGTGGTTTCTCATTTCTTTCCTGCTGCTCCTCTTTGCCATACTTCCTCTATCCTGGAGGATGGCCCTGTGTCAACTCAGTCCATGCATGTGAACCAACCAACTCCACACCCCACATTAAGCACAGCTCCCTGAGTGATCCATAATCACCAACCTCCAGGGCACTGATAGTCACTCTGTGTCCTCTCAGCTTTTGGAGAAACTTTTGGAAAAGTCATCTCCAAATAAAGAAGACCTTGTCAATGTAAGACCATGCTTCTTTCTTATACAGAAATTTTGCTTTCCTGGTTTGTTTCTTTACCAGTGAAATTTAGAGATAAAAATCTGAAAATGTACATTATGGGAGACATGCAATACCCTTGGTTGAGGTGGTATTAGGTGGGCATCTCTTACCAACTGACAGTTTCCATGATAAACTGTAATGTAGAGGCATTTCCCTCAGCACCAGGTTTCCCTTTTGAATTAAGGACTGTGCCACTGCTAATCTAAATCAATTTGAAAGATAAATTTGGCAGGAAAAGGTGTTATCTTTTCCACAGGTATCCTCTGTGCTAGTTTTGGGGAACTTTGATTTTTGATGTAACCACTGTACCCCTTCTAGTTTCCTAAAGTCAAGAGAAAAAACAGACCTGTGTGAAGTACACAGCATAATATAATCCTCACAGTGCTTTTAAAATATGATTGCAGATGTCATCAGCCTCAGGGGAGAGTGGTATGTACCTTGAAAAACTCACCAAAACAAACTTACTGACTTCTTGTCCTCCATCTCAGAGAAGATATGGAAGATATGAAGGATGGAGAAAAAGAGGAAGAGGAAATGTGATGGTGGAGTGGGCAACATAAAAAAGGGAAGGCAAATAAGTGTATGTGTTTTCAGTGGCTTCTCACTTTCTTTTGGCCCATCAAGGAGATCAACACATCTGAGGAGAGTGCTGATAGGCTGCTCTTAGCCGGGACCACACTTGTGCTTTGAAAACAACCCCCAAAATCCCTGCAGGCAAATGAAGGATGTCCTGAGAAAATCCTCCCAGTGAGCAGATACCCATTCTGTAGAAGCTCTAAGCCTGCTGGGCTAAACCCTCCACAGGCCACTTTAATGAGGAGGAGAGGCTGTAGGTGGTGGTAGGACCACCATGTTGCATGACTTTTCTGTGTGCCCCGTCTTTTGACTCTGTCTCAAAAAAAAAAAAAAAAAAAAAGTGTGTTGCTTTGAAACAAAAGTGCAGATGCTTATCAGCAGCCTTTGCCTTTGTGGGAGTTGTAAACTAAAAATAAAATTCTAACCCCCCACTGACTGAACAGGCCCTCCCTTGGTCAAAGAGACCCCAGAAAAACCTTAAAACTGAGTTTCTGGCCATGATGAGATGGGAGGAGGTTCAGACACATCTCATTATCCTCCCTCATGTTTATGGTTTAGACACAACTGCCCAGAATTACTGTGAAATTAGAGATCATAAGACTGACATAATGGACTATCTGTGGCAATGAGATACCGAATTATAAACAGGACTGAAGGCCACAACAGGTAAGGGTTAAGTCAGGCACCCTAAACTTAAAGAATAAACTCTGTCCTAACTGCCACAAGTTAATTTTTCTCTAGCAGCTAAACAAGCACTGACCCTCAAGATAAGCAATATTAAAATAATTGTAGCTCAACACCAGATACTGACTAACCTCCAACCCCTGTTCCACAAACCGTAACTGCACCTTTGATTGGACAAGAGACTAATTTCAGTAACTTTCTCCCGATAAGAAGACCACCTACAGTTTATCAAGCTCCTGTAGGGCCAACATAATCATGGCAACCCTGAGAAGTATGTGAATGGTTGCAGGCCCCTTGCTGGTCTGTGAGAAGTCTAATTTCAAGTACAGCAAGAAATGAAGCCAGCATCTAATGGAGAAGTAATGTCGCCTATGCTAACATACGATACAAATATTGATGAAGATAAAACCGTTGCCCTCCTAACAAATGGGAAATTAATCACTGGATACATACAGCTATGAAAAAACTGGACATCTAGATTGTCCATCTCTACCTCTGTGCCAAATTCTACACTTTCATTAATAAGAATGTATCAATATTGGTTCAGTCATTGTAACATTTACCACACTCATGTGAGATGTGATTACAAAAAGGATGCTGAGGTGGGGGAAGGGTATATGAGAACTTTCTGTACTACTTCGTCAGTTTTTATGTTAATTCAAAACAGTTTCACCTAATGTCCATTAGTTTAAAAAATATGGCAGCATTGTTCAGGAAGTGTTTCATTTTAGTTAATGTTTAACAAGCAGCTAAATATCTAAATACTACGTTGAGATATTCTATGCTATTAAAACTGAAACAATTTTGAAGTTGTAAATATATTTTCTGTAGTTGTAGCACTAGTGATTGACTTAATAAACTTAAATTTGCACACATGAAATAAAGAATATAGCATAGCAATTTTAGAGTTGTCTGAAATATGCGATGCTGAATAATCTAGAATTGTTATCCTTGAATGAACTTAACAATTTAATTTCCACAGTACTTTCAGTTGACTGCTTTCTGGGGTGTACCAAGATATGAGGCCAGTGGCAGAGTATTCTCTTCCTCAGCTTGGTGTGGACAGTAGATTCTCTTGATCCCTCAAGATCTACTGTCATATCCTGGAGGCAAGATGCTGGGAAATGTACTATGAAAAAGACAGCTTTTGACGTCTTCCTGCCAAAGACCATAGAGAAATGAGTAATCATTTATTGACAGTTTAAATGTTTGACCCGTTGTTCAACATCTGCATAGCAAAACTCCCTGAATCTCAGTTGGATTGTAACAAGAACCTGCAGTGTGAGTTGCACTCATAACGAACAGACTGACTATGTAGGCAAATACCTGTATTGAGATGAGACAATATAGAAATATTGGAGTGACCAAGAACACTGGGCCTGGTGCATAAAGGTGTGGGTTCAAGTCCTACTTAGAAGATGCACAAACCTGAAAAAGTTATAGAGACCTCTCTGTGCCTCAGTTCCCTGTTCTGAGGTATTGAAATGTTAATATGGCCTATGTTATGTTATAGGCTAAAAATGGTGAAATGGAGGTAAAGCCTTTAGAAGACTGGCGATTCATAAGTGACCTAAAGTGTTCAATCATTATATGTCTAGAAGAATATGCCAGAACTTTTGTAGTTGTTGAATACAGAGAAGAAACGTGGTGGCTCCAGGGGAGTGGAAGATGGGATTTTCTTCTTTCCATGGGTATGATGCTTTACAGCTCATGGAGAATATCTGTTATTTCTAGTGATGCTTACACCAGCCTGGAGGAATGCGCAGAGCAGGGGCTACAACCCATATTTGACAGCTCAGGGAAGTGAAATGGAAAAATTTGAAGTGGTCTTCCCAGAGTCACAGCACTGATGAGTGATGGATCTGGCACAAGAAGGTAATTGGTTTTCTGGGAACTGATGTCTCTGAAGACCAGAGACCTTGAACTAATTCCCTGAACCCTGAACAAAGAGCTATTTTCACTTGCTTTCTCAACTGCTCCTACCCCAAAGTTGCTTCAGGAATCTGATGCCCTAGAAGAGGTGGCTAAGTCAAAAGAAGAGCTGAAACAATAATAAAAAAAGAATCTTTCAACTTCTAGGTTTTAATCCCTGACCTCACCTTGCAGTATAAGCCACCTTATAATCAGTTGACCATCCTAAGGGACCATGGTCTGCTTGGCCCCGTATTAGTCCATCCTTGCATTGATATGAAGAAATACTTGAAACTGGGTAATTCATAAAGAAAAGAGGTTTAATTGGTTCATGGTTCTGCAGGACGTAGAGGGAGCATAGTGGCATCTGGTCTTGGGAGACTTCCAGAATCTTCCAATCATGGTGGAACGTGAAGGGGAAATAGGCATCCCATATAGCAGCAGCAGAAGCAAGAGAGAGTGAGAGTAAGATGCCCCACACTTTTATGCAACCAGATCTCATGAGAACTCAGTTTTGCAAGGACAACACCAAGGGGCTGGTGCTAAACCATTCATGAGAAAACTACCCCCATGAGCCAATCACCTCCCATCAGGCCCCACCTCCAATACTGGGGATGACAATTTAACATGAGATTTGGGAAAGGACACACATCCAAACTATATTATTCCACCCCTTGCCACTCCCAAATCTCTTGTCCTTCTCACATTTCAGAATACAGTTATGCCTTCCCAACAGTCTCCCAAAGTCTTAGCCCATTCCAGCATTGTCTCAAAAGTCTGAAGTCCAAAGTCTCATCTGAGAAAAGGTAAATCTCTTCCACCTGTAAAATAAAAAACAAGTTAGAGTTACTTCCAAAATACAATAGGAGTACAAGCATTGGGTTACAAACCCCATTCCAAAAGGGATAAATAGGCCAAAAAAAGGGGCTACAGGCTCCATGCATATTCAAAACCCAGCAGTGCAATCATTAAATCTTAAAACTCCATAATAATTTCCTTTGACTCCATGTCTCACATCCTGGCCATTGGTGCAAGCAATGGGCTCCTGGGGTCTTGAGCAGCTCTGCCTCTGTGGCTTTGCAAGGTTCAGCCCCCAAAGTTGTTCTCATAGGCTGGAGTTTGGTGCTTGCAGTTTTTCCACGTGCAGGGTGCAAACTGCCAGTAGATCTATCATTCTGGGGTCTGGAGGATGGTGGCTCCACTAGCAAATGCCCCAGTACAGACTCTGTGTAGGGTCTCCAACCCCACATTTTTCCTCTACACCACCCTAGTAGAGATTCTCTGTGAGGGCTCCACCCCTGCAGCAAGCTTCTGCCTGGACACCCAAGCTTTTCCACACATCCTATGAAATCTAGGTAGAGGTACCAAGCCTCATTCACTCTTGCATTCTGTGCACCAGCAGTCTTAACACCATGTGGAAGCCACCAAGGCTTATCACTTACACTTGTCAGAGCAGCAGCCCAAGCTACCCTTGGGCCCCTTTAAGCCACAGATGGATCTGGAGTTGCCAAGAGGCAGGGAGCAGATTCCTGAGGATGTGCAGGACAGTGAAGGCCTGGGCCTGGCCTTCAAAACCATTCTTCCCTGGGCTTCTGATCCTGTGTTTGGATGGGCTGCCTCTGAGATTTCTAAAATGCCTTCAAGGCTTTTTATTTTCTGGGCTATCAGCACTTGCCTTCTTTTTAGAAGAAGAAATTAGAAATCAAATTTCTCTAGCAGGTGGTTACTCAGCAGCCCACTTGAGTTCTTCTGAAGATGGGCTTTGGTTTTTTTTTTTGTTTTTGTTTTTCTTTTCCCCTACCACATGGCCAGGCTGCAGGATGCAAATTTTCCAAACTTTTATGTGCTGATTACCTTTTAAATAGAAGTTCCAACTTATTTCTTTGCTTCCACATGGAAGCATAGGCTTTTAAAAGCAGTCACACCAGTTTTTTTTGTTTTGTTTGTTTTGTTTTGTTTTGTTTTTGAGACAAGGTCTCACTCTGTCACCCAGGCTGAAGTGCCATGGCATAAACATGGCTCACTGCACCCTAGACTTCCCAGGCTTAGGTA
Source organism: Pongo abelii (assembly GCF_028885655.2). Lineage (NCBI taxonomy): Eukaryota > Metazoa > Chordata > Mammalia > Primates > Hominidae > Pongo > Pongo abelii. The sequence goes on from NC_071993.2 coordinate 47,843,947, forward strand.
ATTGCCCCATCTCAGCCTCCTGAGTAGCTGGGACTATGGGTTCATGCCACCATGCCAGGTATTTTTTTTTTTAATATTTTTAGTCAGAGATGGGATTTTGCTATGTTTCCCAGGCTAGTCTTGAACTCTTGGGCTCAAGCTATCTGCCTGCCTTGGCCTCTCAAAGTGCTAGGATTACTGGTGTGAGCCACCATGCTTGGCCCATGCCACTTCTTGACCTCTTTGTTGCTTAGAAATTTTTTTTGCCAGATACTCTAGAACATTACTCTCAAGTTTAAACTTCCATAGATCCCTAGGACTTGGATGGAATCCAGCCAAGCTCTTTGCTAAGGCATAACATGCGTGACCTTTGCTTTAGTTTCCAATAAGTTCCTCATTTCCATCTGAGACCTCATCAGCCTGGACTTCGCTTTCCATATCGCTATCAGAATTTTGGTCACAACCATTTAACCAATTTCTAAGTAGTTCTAAACTTTCCCTCATCTTCCTGTCTTCTTCCAAGTTCTCCAAACTCTTTCAACCTCTGCCCATTACCCAGTTCCAAAGGTGCTTCCACATTTTCAGGTACCTTTATAGTAATGCCCCACTCCTTGGTACCAATTTTCTGTACTAAGCCATTCTCACATTGCTGTAAAGAAATTCCTGGCTGGGCACGGTGGCTCATGCCTGTAATCCCAGCACTTTGGGAAGCCAAAGTGGGCAGATCACGAGGTCAAAAGTTCTAGCCCAGCCTGACCAACATGGTGAAACCCTGTGACTACTAAAAATACAAAAATTAGCTGGGCATGGTGGCACGCGTCTGTAATCCCAGCTACTCAGGAGGTCAAGGCAGGAGAATCACTTGAAACCAGAAGGTGGAGGTTGCAGTGAGCCGAGATCACGCCACTGCACCCCAGCCTGGGTGACAGAGTGAGACTCTGTCTCAAAACAAACAAAAAAAACCCCAAAACAAAACAACAACAACAACAACTTCCTGAGACTGGGTAATTTATATAGAAAAGAGATTTAATTGGCTCAGGGTTCTGAAAGCTTTACAGGAAGCATGATACAGACATCTGCGTGGCTTCTGGGGAGGCCTCAGGAAACTTAGAATCGTAACAGAAGGCTAAGTGGGAGCATGCACATCACAAGGCCAGAGCAGGAGCAAGGTAGGAGGAGGTGTCACACACTTTTAAACAACCAAATCTCACTGTTGCAAGAGCAGCAACAAGGGGATGATGCTAAACCATTTATGAGACATACACTCTCATGACCCAGTCACCTCTCACCCAGTTGTCTCCAATACTGAGGATTACAATCCACCATAAGATTTGGGCAGGGACACATATCCAAACTGTATCAGCCCCCAAGCTGGCTCAGAACTCAGGACATTTTAAACCAATTGCTACTTGAAGGCTGTGCCAAGAATCAACTTCCATTCAACTGGCCAACTCTTCATGAGCAGCTAATTGAAATTAACTGAAAATATGGCTATCTGGGCTGATGCTTTAGTGGCTTAATGAATTAAATCTGTGACCCCAACCATCTCACTGGCTTAATCTGAGCAACTATCCGAACAACCTGGACTAAGGCATACTTGAGATGGGAAGTGCCTAAATAAAGTCTGTTTAAATAACTTGGAAGTCAAACCTGATGAAAAAGATTCTTGAATTTTATTAGACACAGGCACAATGTATTCAAAGTCATGAGTGAACATTGTATTATAAAGGAATGTAAACATGAAAACTAGCACCTTGAGCAGGTGGATATATGGCTGCTAGTATTAGGTTTGTGCAATAATTGCAGTTTTTGCCATTGAAAGTAATGGCAAAAACAATTATTTGTTCACCAACCTAATAGCATGGGAAATTTCCTGATTACATGCAACAATTCAGACATATCAAAAAGTTAAGATATGTCTTAAAGATATGTCTTAAAGTAAAAATCATGTTACACCTGAGAAAAAATTTTTTTTTACCTTCGAGTTCAATATTTTGGTATTATAACAGCAGAAATAGAATATGAGTGAAAAGTTAAAAGAGCTGATGGAAAAGCTGAAGTACAAAGTTACCATTCTAGCCAAGTAAAAAGATTTACCTTTTGAAGGGGAAAAGAAACAAAGGGTAATGAGGTGTGATCTGTAAATAATGTGTAAAAAAATATAGTAAAGGTTGAAATTCTGAGATACAAATCTCAGAAGTTTTAAAAAGAAACAGATTTGAGAGTTACAAATTATCACTGTGTGTAATCTCATTGAGAACAAATCTTTTTTTTTTTTTTTTTTTTTTTCTGGCTCCAAAGACCCTTTACTGATATCCACTTGAAACACTTCTGTCCTTAACTTGTTAACTGAGTGGACAGGCTGATGGCTGATCTAGGTAAAGCTTTCACGGTAGCAAAAACACTTCCTGCCTGTAATTATATCAAAACAGGTTGCTGAATAATGTGTGTGAATGTCATCAGGGTCTCTGTCTCATCTTCTTCAGGGTTCGATTAAGCTCCTCCAATTTGTGGATCCGACGGATGAAGAAATCCCCATAGTGCTTGGAGACCTTGGTGTCCGCAATGTGGATCATGTCCTTATCAATGTAGAAGTCAACCTCTGAGGCTGACTGAAATTCACCATGCAGGATTGAGATGCCACTGGTCCACACCAGGTTCTTCATCTTGTGTTTGAAGACAAGAAGCTGGATCCTGAACTCCTGCTCTGTGAGGTCCAGGCAGCCAGCCAGCTTGGCCACAGGCATGGTGGTGTAGAGCTTGAGGAAGCTGTGGATGGTTGAAAGCTGGGCCTGCTGCTGTATTTCATCAGAAAACACCTTCAGCTGCTGCAGGAAGGGCTCTTTGTGGTAGTTGGGGTGCACATTATCATAGTTGGGCACTACAGGCGACAGGAACTTGGGGCAGAAGTAACTGAAAAGTTCTTCATAGACTTGTGGGTCACATTTCTGCATGCGCAGCATCTTGTCCCTGTATTTCTTCTGCAGCTGGAGGTGAATGCTCTCATCGATACTCATGGGGTACACTGTGAGGGCAATGGCCAGCAGCGCATGCATCTGCTCATTCTGCTTGTTAATCATCTCATACTTGTATGTGGTCCTCTGGAACATGCACTTGGTCCTCTGGATGTAGAGGAGGATGTTGGCAAAGACCCGGATGGCATCCTGGTAGCGACACATCATCAAATATGCAAACCCAATATAATAGTATGTGGTGACCTGGCACTCTGGCACACGGGAATACATACTCTTTTTGTTAAGTTCGATGGGGAAAAAATCTTACGCTTATTTTTTTAAAAAAAATTCAGGTGGATATTAGTGTATTTTTAATGTTTTTATTTATTTATTTGTTTTTATTTTTTTGAGACAGAACTACAGGCGCCCGCCACCATGCCCGGCTAATGTTTATATTTTTAGTAGAGACGAGGTTTCATTTTGTTAGCCAGGATGGTCTCCTTCTCCTGACCTGGTGATCTGCCCGCCTCGGCCTCCCAAAGTGCTGGGATTACAGGCGTGAGACACTGCACCCGGCTGTATTTTTAATATTATGGCTAATTTTAATAAGACGTTTTAAACAAATCTAATCCCAATCAATCTTGACAGCAAAAGAATTTTGTATCCTTTTATAATATTTTTACAATTTTATAGTAATATATTAATATATTTTTATTTTAATTTTTATAACTTTATATTTTTTATTTTATAACTTTTATATCCATTTAATGTTATCTTTTAAATTTTTCTTTAAAACAATCCCTCAAAACCTCTAAACTAAACAAAATTATGGTTCCCACCATGAAATTTCAGTTTCTTTTCCTAAAAATCTCCAGATTTAGACCACTCTAATATTTGGTTTCAGATTTTGACTTTTATACTCAGAAGACTTTGGTCTATAATTTCCCTTTCATGGAATGTCTCATACTGTATTTGGTATCAAGTTTCTCCTCATCTGATGAAGGCAGTGTGGTTGTGTTTTTTCTGTATCCTATGAAACACTGTGTACAAAAGTGGTGTGGGGAAACAGTACATTTTTCTAAATGTAGGAAAATATTTAAGACAAAATGCTTGGTGGAAGAATCAAAAATACAAATCAGTAATCATACTATAAAACATGTTCATAAATCCATAGATGAATTGGAGTGGGGGAAACAAAAAAATGAGGAAGATATTTTGAGTACAAGTGAACTGGCCTACTTGAAGAAACCACGATCAGAAGATGAAAGTGAACATATCTCAGCAACAGTACATAAAATTCCCCATTTGAGCATTCGTTGTATGACATTCCGAAATTGACAAATACTGTCAAACTTGAACCTCGAAGCTCACAGAGTGATGGTTAGAATGGAAGGCAAGATACGCTTCATCACATGATCACAGTGATATGTCACTGTCGAATTTTCAAATGAATACATGCCACATTATGGGGTCCAACTGCTGCTATTTTGACATAGGTAAATGGGTCACTTAGAGTATATGTTGCATTTCAAAAACTGAATCTCAGACCCACAGTATTATTCTCTGCGCATGAAATAAATGTTAAATGAGGAAAAAAGACCTCTCAAATATATTTGATAGTGAACATTTTAGAGTGAAGAGGGAAAAAGCTAACGTGTTGAGAATAAAAGGAGTTCCTTGCTTGAGTTGAAATGCCCTCCTCACCCATTTCTACTGTTCTTAAATCACTGGACATTTCTAGATTAAATAATTTAAAATTTGTTCCACATTTAGTTTAAAAAGCACTATTATAAATTTAGTTTGAAAAAGTAATTATATAAAGCCTTCTTTTATCACTTATGTATATTACCTACTTTTTCTCTCTATGCAGCTAAGTTTATGTACTTATTTCTGAATCTCTTTGAATTTATTGAGAGATCCTCTATTCATGTATGCATAAAAGGCTGGCTATTCACTGAGACATTAAGAAAAATGAAGCACTATATGTTCAACAATGGGTTGTTTGAAAGCATATAATACTTTTTTAAATGGAGACTTCTGATAACCCTAAATTCCAGGATTAAATATGTGTTGTGGCACATCAATCAGCCTGATCACACACATTCTTATGATCTGGTCATGAGAATTAGGAAAGGGAAGGGAATTGACAAGCCCTTTAAACATGCAACAATGGAAAATTCTAAAATAAACATGAGAGAGTTGTCATGTCTGAAACAAAGTAGATACCCTTTTAGATATGAAATAGCTCAGTACAAATTTCCATCACTGCTGATTCATTACAAGTTTCTAGAACTATTTTATCAAATGTGTCACTGATGAGATATAAAAATTGCATTAATATAGATGTTGCCATTTTTTCAGGGATTATTTAATTGATGGGGTAGTTGACAGGGTTTGGGAAGGAACATGTAATGTTTCCTCACTCTGAGTATAGAGTTTTAATGGTTAATCGCTAGATAGAAAAATGTGTATGTGTAAGGCACCATCATAAACATACATAGATATGTCCAGTGACAGGAATTTCATCACTGCCTGTCTCATCTGAAATTTAACATTTAGTGGTGAAACATAAGAAAAACTAGAAAACAGAGTCACACCTCTGAATGCTCAATTAGGGGAGAAAATAAAAAAGATTTGGTAATATATGAAGAAAATAGAATTAGCTGAAGGAACAGCATTCAAAGAGCAGATCAGACTTTCATTTGGTTGAGCAAAATACTTTCCTTCCTGCTGCCACCTGAGTGTCCACAGTGAGTGAAGAGTAAATGAATAAATATAAGCAAAGCCCTTAAAAAGCTTCCTCACAGTGTCAGTGCTATATGATTGTTTAATTAATAAATCTGGAAAGATGTGCAGAAACTTAACCATTGTTACTTCCAGAGGCAGAAGCTGATAGGCTGTGGAAGAGGGAAAGAAGGAAACCTAGATTTCAATGTATGTTATTTTGTTCCTTGTGAATGTCCTACAAGTGTGTTATTCTTGGTGCTTTTACTGTGAATTTTTTTAAAAGAAAGAACCACCACCATAAAATAATGCATGAAACAAACATTTTATTTTGTTCATGGTTCACAGGGCTAGGAAGAAACAGAAAAGATGGCTTATTGCTGCTTATTGGTGTTTGGGGACTGCAGAGAAGACTCATTGGCCGAAGTTGAATCCACAGCAAACGGTTGGCATCATCTGGAGGTGACTTCACTCACATGTCTGCAGAGGACATGGGGCTTGACTGCAGGACCTATAGGAGACCTCCCAGGTACCCTGGGATTCCAGGTAGCAGAGCAGTCTCAGGACATTCAGAGCTCTGACTTGGTGATCAAGGGCACCATAGGTGAGTGACCGGAGTGAACCAGGCAGATGCTTATGGGCTTTTTAAACATAACTTTGGAAGTTACACAGCATCACTTTTACGTCATGTGTCAGTGACAAGTGAGCACTAGTGTTCAGTCTGGTAAGGGTGGGCATAGACCCCCAAATCTCAAGGGGAGAATAGCAAAAAAATTGCAAACATCTTTAAAAAGCCACATGCATATTCTAGTTTAAAACTACTCAGGTTTTTTTCCCTCCTGCGCTTCCCACCACAGCTCTGGGGTGATCTTAGGGCTTACGTTTCCTCCCCAACTTGGAGGCAGCAGAAAAAGGGACTTTGGTAGTGGTTGTGGCCAGAGGTCTTTTGCTTATGTCCTGGGAGATCCACCCAAAAGAGATGCAGGTCAGCAATCGCCCAGTCTCACTTATAAGTGGGAGCTAAATAATGAGAACTCATGGACACAAAGGGGAACAGCAGACACTGGGCCTATGTGAGGGTGGGGTAGGTGGAGGGAGAGGATCAGAAAAAATAATTATTGGGTACTAGGCCTAGTACCTGGGTGATGAAATAATCTGTACAACAAACCCCTGTGATACGAGTTTACCTGCATAAAAACCTGCACATATCCCCCTGAACCTAAAATAAAAGGTTAAAAAAAAAGTTCTTGGTAGCAGAGATGCCTCTCAAATATGTGATAAAAGATTTTTTACTTTGTCACATAGGCCAGGGGTAAGGCAATTGTGGGTTTTACTTCTGCCTCAGTCCCTGTGAGTTGATTGACAAGTAAATGCAAATATTCAGGGAAACTTACTAAAGCGTTATGGGGCAAAAAAAGCTAATGTCTGCCTTAAATGTTTCTCTATCAAGGAACCATTTAATTGACTGTTGAATTTAAAAATCACAAGATTTAGACCAGGTGCGGTGGCTTACAACTGTAATCCCAGCACTTTCGGAGGCGGAGACAGATGGATCACCTGAAGTCAGGATTTCGAGACCAGCCTGGCCAACATGGTGAAACCCCACCTCTACTAAAAATACAAAAATTAGCCGGGCATGGTGACAGGTGCCTGTAGTCCCAGCTACTCAGGAGGCTGAGGCAAGAGAATTGCTTGAACCTGGGAGGCAGAGGTTGCAGTGACACAAGATCGTGCCATTGCATTCCAGCCTGGGTGACAAGAGTGAAACTCCATCTTAAAAAAAACAAAACAAAACAAAAAAAATTCACAAGATTTAACTATTTGGAATGGAGAGGAAGCTTTATTTCTTATAAGGGGTTACAGCCTGCAAAGAGGCTGAGAAGAATGTCTCTGGCTAAAACCAGGGACCAGGGACAGGCACTTTGAAAGACTATAGGTTGGGATAGGAGCATTATGCTGGACAAGTGTGCTAAACATACATCTTCAACAGGTTACAGGAGGAGCTATGAATATGCATGAAGGTGGTCCTGATGCACATGTATTGAACCAACATGCATGTAACATATGACCCGTGTTCACTTTGGGATGGAGACCTAACATTTGAATGTTTTATAATTAGGCCCTATCAGTCAAAAGGTCTTTACAGGACACGAAGGCACTCAAGTGTGCAATCTCTGTAAACCCAGCCAGAACCAGTTCATGGTGGGTGGTCTTCTTATCAGGAGAAAGTTACTGAAATCAATCTCTTGTCTAATCAAAGCTGTAGTTATGGTGCTTGGGACAGGAGTTGGGAGCCAATTAGTGTCTGGTGATGAGCTACAATTGTTTTTATTTTGCTTATGTCAAGGCCAGTGTTTATTTAGCTGCTAGAGAAAAAAGAAAAACTTGTGGCAGTTAGACCATAGTTAATGTTTAAGTTTAGAGTGCTTGACCTAACCCTTGCCTGGCATGGCCTTAGGTCTTGTTTATAATTTGGTATCTCATTGCCACAAAAAGTCCGCTCTGCCAGTCTTATGATCTCTATTTTAACATTAATGCTGGTCAGTTGCTGTGTCTAAACCACAAACATGAGAGGGTATAACGAGACATGTCTGACCTCCCATCTCATCATGGCCAGGAACTCAGTTGTAAGATTTTTCTGGGGTCCCCTTGGCTAAGGGGAGTGTCTTTCAGTTGGTGGGGGCTTAGGATTTCATTTTTAGTTTACAATTTCCACAAAGGGAAAGGCTGCTGATAACCTTAAACATCTTGCACTTGTGTTTCAAAGCAATAAATCAGACCTCTTAAGTACTAATGCAGTTGTATACAATTTGTATGGTGGCCAGTTTCCCTTCTAGCCTGAAAGCCCTGTGAGGACAGAGGTCTTGGCTTTTTTATTCCTTAACAGTTTTCTTACCCCCAAATTAGCACGTAGCAGCAGCTACACAGATGAGAATCTCTCTCTTTGTTCCCCACAGTTTCTACCTTGAACAATTCTCCCTGCCAACATGCAGCGTCACCCTGTAGCCTTATAGTTTCCCCAACATCTAATATATGTTCTTCCAGTAACTGGAGACTGAGATGCTGCAGGGCCAGACAGCTGTGTTCTTAGCCAAGTGACAAGCAAGGCTTTGGTGGGCCCTTTTTACATTATTCACCTTAGAGTCCAAGCTGACCAACTCAAAACTATACACATGGGGCCAGAAAATCATCAGCTTCTGAGGGTCAGCTATATGATCTTACAAGAGCTCATTAGAGATGAAAAACTGCTTGGTAAATTCCAAAGCCTATCTCTAGCTCAAGATTGCCTCTCTTCATATTGTCTCCTTTTTTCCAGTGGCTCCAATAGGCAAAAACTATAGCAAAAATTGTTAATTTTGGGGACTTGTTCTGTTTCCAGTATTGAGAATTTAAATTCCAAGCTGCCCACTAGCTGCAAAAAGCAAGGAAGTTGTGTCACACTCACTTTCCTCTGCAGCGTTTCCTAATAAGTATGTTCCCTCTAGAATTTATGAAATTGTAAGCATTTAACATTTTATATCAATTTTATAATATTAATACATCTAGATGTAATAGCCACAAAACACAAAGCCATTAAAATTTTTTTTTTCTTTTGCAAACTAAATCCACAGCAGTAAATCCAGCAGTTGCAGTTAGGTTAGCTTTACTGCTGTGGGAAAGATTCAGATTGGAAAGCAGATGGGGGATGGTACAGGGGGTTGCAAAGAAGGAGGCAGCTCTTGCAACAGGGCAGCAGCTGGGCTGAAGACGAGACTGGATGAAGTCTTGGTGCCCTCCCCACCCTCCCACCCTCCCACCCTCCCACCCCAGCTTTGCTCTAGCCCTGAGAACTTCTAACATTTTTGTGGTCACCTAACACTCACCTTTATAATTTTTCACTGTTGTTTTTTTTTTTTCCTCCCACCTGGAGAAGAGAACTAAAAACAAAGCCAATCCCCAGATGTATATTTTCTCCCTCACTTCATCCAGCACAGCTCAAAGAAGCCAGGGTTGGATCCATTTCTAACCGCAAAGGTCACTGTGGCTTCTAATAGCAGGTGGCAGTTCAGCTGCTGCTGTCAAACCATGGAGGGATCGATAGACACCCAGTTATAAAAGGCTTATCACCGTTCCCCTTCATTCTTCCTTTTCCCAAACAGTGATGGAGCCAAATCTTAGTGAATCAGGGTTGTTCTAGCAAATTCCACCTCTGGGCCAGGTGCAATGACTCACACCTGTAATCTCAGCACATAGAGAGGCTGAGGCAGGAGGATCACTTGAGGCCAGGAGCTCAAGATAAACCTGGGCAGCATAGCAAGACCCCATGTTTTCAGAAAAAAAAAAAAAAGAGCCCGGGATGGTGGCACGTGCTTGTAGTCCAGGTATTCAGGAGGATACATACCTGTAGTCCCAGCTGAGGCAGGAGGATCACTCGTGCCCAGGAGCTCAAGGCTGCAGTGAGCTATGATTGTGCCACTGCACTCCAGCCTGGGTGACAGAGTCAGAATTTAAAAAAATTTGCTTCTGATGCCAACTGTATTGGGGATTCCCAAGAACACTTCTGGGCTAAACAAATTGCTAGGAGAACTGACAGGACTTGGCATACAGTCACAGTATGGCTACAACTTATTACAGCAAAGTCAGCAAAGGGGAGAGGTCACAGGGCCATGTCCAGAGGAAACCTGGTACCAGCTTCCAAGCATCCTCTCCTAGTGGAGCCACATAGGATGTGCTGAATTCCTCCAGCAACATGCTGTGACAACAAATGCAAAATGTTGTCACAGAAGCTCCTTAGAGACTCGGTGCCTGGGCTTTTTATTGGGGGGCTGCTCATGTAGACACTGTCTATTGTGCACAACTCAAGATCCAGATTCCCAGAAAAAAAGCAGGTGTTCCACAGAAACCATATTGTTTAGGTACAGTGAGCCATTTGATCAGTGAGGGTGGAGGGAACCCTTCTGAAATCCAGGTACCCAAACCTTCCCAAAATTCACATTCCCAGATACCAGCCAAGGATAGGATAGCCATCTCAGGCCACTTCAATGGCAACTCCACTTCAATTGATTTTTTTTTCTTTTTTTTTTTTTTTGAGAAGGAATCTCACTCTGTCACCAGGCTGGAGTGCAGTGGCGCAATTTTGGCTCACTGCAACCTCCAGCTCTCAGGTTCAAGTGATTCTCCTGCCTCAGCCTCCAGAGTAGCTAGGGTTACAAGTACGTGACACCACGTCCAGCTAATTTTTGTATTTTTTTTAGTACAGACAGAGTGTCACCGTGTTGGCCAGGATGGTCTCAATCTCCTGACCTTGTGATCCGCCAGCCTCAGCCTTCCAAAATGCTGGGATTACAGGTGTGAGCCACCATGCCCGGCCACTTCAATTGATTATTAGTTTGCAAGTTTGTAATGCTTTCAATGGTTCAACCCCTGTTTGATGTTAGTTCTGAGTTCAGATTTATGAGTGACAGACACACTAAGGCAGCTGTGAGATTATCAAATTCACTCAGCTCAATTTTTGTGATGGTTGCTATTATCTATTTTTATTTGTGTATATTTGAATGCCAAATACCAAAATTCAAGCATAAACTTTGTGATGAATTGTTTGAAAAGCAGAGATTTATTAAATGAGGAAAGATTCCTTTTGAAGCTTTTTGTGCAGTATGCAAAAATAGAGAAAGGCACCAGCACATAGTAACAGCTAAACATGGAAGATGTATGATTTCCTCAACTAATACTATATAAAGTGGTAAACAAATTTTTTTATTAAAAAGAATTCAAGGCCGGGTGCGGTGACTCACACTTTTAATCCTTGCACTTTGGGAGGCCTAGGTGGGTGGATTGCCTGAGCTCAGTAGTTCAAGACCAGCCTAGGCATCATGGTGAAACCTTGTCTCTACTAAAATTACAAAAAATTAGCGTGGCGTGGTGGCGAGCACCTGTAATTCCAGCTACTCGGGAGGCTGAGGCAAGAGAATTGCTTGAGCCTGGGAGGTGGAGGTTGCAGTGAACTGAGATTGCACCACTGCATGATGGTGTCACCTGGGCGACAGAGGGAGACTGTCTCAAAAAAAAAAAAAAAATGAAAAGAATTCAGATTGAGATATAGTAATTGCAGTGGAAGTTGTAACTATCTGCCACACTATATAACAGCAGCAGTCTTTCAGCTCAAATGACAATTTGAAAGTACTATTGCTAGAAGTATTTTCTGATTCCAAAGATGCAATCAAATTTTGAAGAGCCAGAATGAAATCTACTGCAACAACAACAAAAGTAATAGCCTCACTATGATCACAGAGATGATCTATGATCTAAATGCCTCACCTATTTACAGCAGAGCCATGGATACAAGTAATCTCAAGGCAGAAGATATTTTCCCTTTGCTTCTGAACTGCTTTTGGTGGTGATAACACAAATACAAATTGTGGTTGATGTTTGCATAAAGGCACAGACATGTTTGGTCCAAGCTGAAGTACAGCATGAATGATTCCAAGTTGTGGGCCGTCCTGCCCACATTCTGCATCATGAGGTCCAAATAGCATCTGATGTTCTTTGCATTTTCATTGAAGTAACTGTCATAAAATTGTTCTCTTACTTCAGCATTTATACTATTAGAATTGAGTGATTAAAGGATTTTTTTTTTTTTTTTTTGGCATTCGATATTCTTCATTTCCTTTGTAGTTAGAAACTCATTGGCTCCTGTAACTAACAGTTGAGAAAGTTGTTAGTTTATGTAAAGTCTTGAAATAATATTTTAATTCTCAAGAAAAGATTCCAAAACTTTTGTTTACTTTAAAAATAATCCATTGATTGAAGTTTATTGTTTTTTGTTCATGGGTTTTTTTCACTAGGAAACAAATATTTTATTCCTTTTTTCTGTTGTTCAGACAGATCGTGATACAGAAAACAGCAGTCTGGCACAGAGGCTCGGTTGGTTGATTTCCACAGGCACATGGAGGACAGGAAGGGCGGGATCTCGTTTGAGCTCCCGCTGTCATTATGACCTTTGACCTCTTCCTGTACCCTCTGCAGCAGCACTGCATGGAGCCTACTGGGTCTCTAACCTACCTCACTCACCTCTCTGACCACTGACAGGCAGCACAAAGGATGCGGGAGTTTGCTGACCAAGGGGACATGGGCAGAGAAGCAAAGGCCCCTTACTCTCCCTCTGTCCGTTCCAGTGTGCTGGCGGCAACAGAATGGGAATCTTTCAGTCATCACCTGCTGGAGACTCAACTTCAAGGATGGAAGCCTGTGCCCACAAAAACTGGGCTGTAGGTTGAAGTATTGGAAGCAGGAAGGTTGGAGACGGGTGGGGTACCAGAGCCCCTGTGGTTATTGCTGATAAGATATGTAATGGCTACATTCCCCAAGGGCAGATTAGAAGCCCTGGGCCTGGTCTGGGCATGGTGGCTGACACCTGTAATCCCAGAATTTTGGGAGGCCAAGGTAGGTGGATTGCTTGAGGCCAGGGAAAACCCCATCTCTACTAAAAATACAAAAATTAGCTGGGTGTGGTGCTGCGTGCCTATAATCCCAGCTACTCGGGAGACCCAGGCATGAGAATCCCTTGAACCCAGGATGCAGTGAGCTGAGATCGTGCCACTGCATTCTGGTTTGGGTGACAGAGTGGGACTCTGAAAAAAAAAGAAAAAAAGCAGCAGCCCTGAGCCTGGAATCCCTGGGTGCTATGTGAAGGGCAGGGCAGATGGAGCTCCCTGGTGCTTCCCCAGGGAGAAAAATAACCATGGAAGGGTATAATAGCCTACTGAAGGCAATGCTGGGCTCACAAACTCCTTGCTTTGCTTTGTATCTCTAATTGCTGATCTTCAGAACAGACTGGGGTTGGAGTGGGATAAGGAAGCGAGGTTCTTGTAAAAGGAGTGAAGAGACTCCATAAAGAAAGATGATGAAAGTGGTGCAAACCTTCCCAGGTCCCAAGACAACTGGAGACTCCTGCCCATGCTCTAAAGGGAAGGAGCTAGACTCTCCAGGGAAAAAAGCAGACTCCCAAGAGTGAGAGGTGATGGGGGGCAGAGAGGAGCAGATGGCCACATGGCTCAGCCTCTGCCCAGGAAAGTGAATCCACAGTTCACTAACAGTAATAACCATGAACAAGTAGCCATGAACACTACAGTCAGCAAACACACACACAGACACATCACAGGAGTTGGAGGAGCCTGCAGGCTGCAGTGGTGAGGCAGGAGATTAGTTGGATCATCAGGTGGAGGAATGGTGTTTAGAAGGGACAGGGAAGGGCGTGGGGGGACACACAAGTTATTGGCTTCTCTTGGGGAAAGATTTGTTGCTGAGGTGGCTGTTTTCTTAAGCATCAACATTTGCATCTAAAAGTTCAAGCGGCTGCCTTCAGGTTCCAGAGGCTTCCCACTGGAGGGCTGCACTTCGTTCAGCTCTCTGCTTTCTGGAGCTTTGTTGCATTTGCAGTGATGAGGTTCTCCACCTGGGCTTCCTCCTCTCCTGGGGTCCCGGACTTCTGATTGAAACTGCACTTGCATCTGCAACCTAGGATAAGGAGGATCCCAATGGAGAAGAGGACCACAGCACATACCAACCCCCTAATCCTCAGGGTCTGGTAGTCATAACGAAAAGGGTCAATTTCCTTCTCCCTCTCAACTGCACCGGCCAGGACAATGTGGGCCAAAAGGCTGCATAGAAAGATCAGCACTACCTCCATGGTGCCGGCACAGTCAGTCCCCTCTGAGATGATCCCAGGAGGATGTGTCAAGTCCCAAGGAGCCTGGGAGTGGCAAGTTCATAGTTTTCAATCTCTTTAGGGATAGGATTATGCAAATTGAAAGAGCAAACAATGTTACTGAAATAATCCATGACATAATGGAACCTGAATAATTAAAGAAATAATGGAGGCCGGGCGAGGTGGCTCACACCTGTAATCCCAGCACTTTGGGAGGCTGAGGCGGGTAGATCACTTGAGGTCAGGAATTCGAGACCAGCCTGGTCAATATGGTGAAACCTTGTCTCTACTAAAAATATGAAAAATTACCCAGACGTGGTGACATATGCCTGTAATCCCAGCTACTGGGGAGGCTGAGGCAGGAGAATCATTTGAATCTAGGAGGCAGAGGTTGCGGTGACCCGAGATCATGCCACTGCACTCTAGCCTGGGAGACAGAATGAGACCCAGTCTAAAAAAAAAATGGAATATTCACAAGTGTCAAGACTGTTCTTAAAATGGAAAAACATTAGGCCGGGTGCCGTGGCTCATGCCTGTAATCCCAGCACTTTGGGAGGCCAAGGCAGGCAGATCACGAGGTCAGGAGTTCGAAATCAGCCTGGCCAACATAGTGAAGCCCCGTCTCTAGTAAACTTACAAAAATTAGCCGGGTGTGGTTGTAAAAGCCTGTAGTACCAGCTACTTGGGACGCTGAGGCAGGAGAATCGCTTGAACCCAGGAGGCCAAGATCATGCTACTGCACTCCAGCCTGGGTGACAGCGAGACTCCCTCAAAAAAAAAAAAAAAAAAAAGAAAAAGAAAAAAAACTTATGAGCAGGAAAATAAATTGTGACTTGAAGTGATACTTCAAGTATCTGTACTTGCCATGATGTCTTCTGAAAAACATCTTATCCCTTGAATATCCTGATTCTTTTACGTAAATGGTACGGTACTAAATGCTTTTCCAGCATGGGAACAAGAGGGATTATCATCAGTGGTGGTAAAGAAGGGAATAGAAGTCGGGCACGGTGGCTCACGCCTGTAATCCCAGCACTTTGGGAGGCCAAGGCGGGCGGATCACGAGGTCAAGAGATTGAGACCATCCTGGTCAACATGGTGAAACCCCGTTTCTACTAAAAATACAAAAAAATTAGCAGGCTTGGTGGTGCACGTCTGTAGTCCCAGCTACTCGGGATACTGAGGCAGAAGATTCGCTTGAACCCAGGAGGCAGAGGTTGCAGGGAGTTGAGACTGTGCCACTGCACTCCAGCCTGGGTGACAGAGCGAGACTCCATCTCAAAAAAAAAAAAGGGAATAGAAATGGAGAAAAATGCTTCTGTTTTGGTCAGTGGACATTTATTTTATTTTTAACTTAAACTTCAATAGCTGTTGGAGTACAATTGGTTTTTGGTTATGGATGAATTATAAAATGGTGAATTTTGAGATCTTAGTGCACCTGTCACCCGAGTAGTGTACACTGTACCTAATGTGCAGTTTTCTGTTTTGTTTTGTTTTTTGAGACTGAGTTTCGCTCTTGTTGCCCAGGCTGCAGAGCAATGATGCGATTTCGGCTCACTGCAACCTCCACCTCTTGGGTTCAAGCAATTCCCCTGCCTCAGCCTCCCAAATAGCTGGGACTGCAGGTGTGTGCCACCACGCCCAGCTAATTTTGTATTTTTAGTAGAGACGTGGTTTCACCGTGTTGGCTAGGCTGGTCTTGAACTCCTGACTCCCGCCTCCGCCTCCCGAAGTGCTGAGATTACAGGTGTGAGCCACCTCGCCTGGCCATGTGTAGTTTTTTTAAATCTCCCGCCTCCTTCCCACCAGCCCCCTTCTGAGTCTCTAAAGTCCATTCTATCACTCTGTAGGCCTCTGTGTACTCATAGCTTAGCTCCCACTTATAAGTGAGAACCTACGGTTTTTGGTTTTCCACTCCTGTGTTACCTCTGTCAGTGAACATTTTAAAAAGTTATTGTGATCAAGAGATCCAACATACTCCTGAAGAATGGAAAATGCAGGTTTGCCATGAAAGATGGTATTATGTGGTTTAACAAATAAAATTTGAAGAGCAATTCCGAGTTACCTTTACAAGTGTACAGGCTGGTAATGCTATGTCCAGAGTGTTTTCTCATGGTGAGCGTCCGGTGGACCAGAACCAAGCAAGTGGAGCCACAGGCACAAGTGGAGGTAGTGCTGAGGCAGCGCAGCGGGGCCGCAGGAACCGACCATGTCTGGAGAAATTCCACTCCTGAATTCTGCCAAAAAAGGAAGTGTTGAGGACAGCCAAATCATCAGGGAGATGTAATTCATAAGAAACCTGTGTAATTTAAATACTCATAATTTATTTCAGCTAACGAATAAAACTGCAGTACTGCACTCTGTGCCTCTGGGAACTAACTACCCAATGTGGCTGAAATCTCATGCCATTTTTTAAAGGAGCGGCACGAGGGCCTTTGGGAAATGTAGTCTTCACTTTCTCAGGGAGTGGCACGAAGGCTTGTGGGAAATGTGGCTTGCACTTTCTAAGGGAGCGGCGCGAGGACTTGTGGGAAATGTAGTGTGCACTTTTTGGCCCCAGTCGCGGGAGCCGCTTCGGGCCTTCTGCGCATGTGCGCGGTGTGGCTCCAAGTTTGTTTTTCTCCGGTGCAGCCTGGTAGGGAGGGCTCCCGGCATCTCCCTGAGTCGGGGCAGAGGACGCGGAGGGTAGAGTACGGGAGGGCTGGAGCGAGGGTGGACTGGAGGTGCCGCTTGGCCTGGAGGTGGGAGAGAGGGAGCGGCTTTGCCGCCTGGCCTGGGTCCTAATCCTGCCCTGGTTCTTCTGCTCCCAAAGGGAACGCAGGTCCCGCGCCTGTGACAAGTGAGGTTGGATTTTCTCTTCCCTGAGATGAAGGATGCCCGGAGGCCTCGGCAGGACCGCGTGGAAACGGGCCTTCTGCCCAAAAGATGCGTGCTTCTCTCCTTATTCTTTCCCCTCAGAATCTCGCTGTCTCCTTCCAACCACCTGTAGTCGGCATCCCCGCATTGTCACTGCGACGCAGAGGCAAGCGGGGTGGCGGGAAGCACCCGCGGGGCGGGGAGGGACCCTGCGGGTGCGGACTCCATACCCAGCCTCTGCCCAGCGTCACCCCGCTTGCTATGTCCTCGCAGGTCGCAGCTTCATGGCCTGACGCCTTCAGGAAGTATTTTGAAGTCATCATGGCTGTGGATTGGGGGATTTCTTGTTTCCACTGACCTGTGAGGCCGCGCACGTGGAGGGAGGCACCCCGGGCCCTCCCGCACTTTCCGGCCTCGCCTGTGTCCCTAGTAGCAGTGGGCATTTCCAGACGGTCCAGCTTGTGGCTCAAGTGACAGGAAGATGTAGGAGCTTTCAGTCTTGGATGAGGATTCGAACTGAAGGGCTTAGGCCCAGCTGGCTTGGAGCAAAACATCTGTTGTGGGGTGAGAAGGGAAGGTGGGGGCGGTGAGGGTGCAGGGACCCTCCTAGGAGGACACCAGACCAGTTGGGCCGAGTCGTCATTAGAGATCTAGAGCATGGGTGGGAGGAGCAGAGGCTCGATTTGTGTCCTGTCCAGACTCCCACAGGCTGGGTGATGGTGGGAGCTTTGTGCCCATTCAGATGTGGCGGCAGAGGAGGGCAAGGCTGAAGGAGCAGACAGCACCGCTTCTTGGGGAGTTGTGAAGGCATCATGCGGAGGGCCGAGCTTAGCAGCCAAGTGGAGGACAGCACCCTCCATGCCTGGATTCGTTACTCGCTCGTTCTAGATGTTGAGCTGCTGGCGCATTGCAGCACAACTAGAGATGTATGGATGCCCCCATCTTGATCTTACAGAATCAGAGGTGCAGCTGCAAGAAAGGTCTGTAAGTTATCTATTTCGGCTTTATTTAAAAGGTGGGATGGGGTGGAGTGGACAGGAAACAAGCTTAACATGTTAAGTGACTGTTGACATTGACACATTTTGTTGTGGCAGAGTCAAGAACAGACACTGAGTTGCTTGAGGACTCAGGCGGGTGTTTGCTGCATTGACAACAGAGTAAGTAAAAATCCGTTTGCTTTTTAAAATCCAAAGATGGTTTTGAGAACCTGAAACCAAGTTAGAGCAAGTTCGTTTTCCTTCCAAAAAAACTGGGCTCTGCCTGGCGCAGTGGCTCACGCCTGTAATCCCAGCACTTTGGGAGGCTGAGGCCGGCAGATCATGAGGTCAGGAGTTCGAGACCAGCCTGGCCAACATGGTGAAACCCCGTCTTTACTAAAAATACAAAAAAATTAGCCAGATGTGGTGGTGCACCTGTAGTCCCAGCTACTTGGGAGGCTGAGGCAGGAGAATCACCTGAACACAGGAGGCAAAGGTTGCAGTGAGCCAAGATCGTGCCATTGCACTCCAGCCTGGGTGACAGGGCAGGACTCTGTCTCACAAAAGCAAACAAAAAAAACTGGGCTGAAAAATACCACATCACTTTTTTCAAAACCTTGTTGGGAGTCTCTGGTTTATAATAAAGATTAAAACCTGAGTATTTTTGTTTAGCATCAGTTTTAATGAAAGTATTATGTTCCATTCTTTGGCTTTTCCTAACTTGCTTAATTAGTTTAATATATTGGTTTGTATACTCGGTTAGAGTACAGCATAAGTTGTTTATAAGTCAGTAGAAAACCAAACGTTTTTACATTTGAAAACTAATGTGTCCAAGCAGTACATAACCATGCCAGAGTCATGCATGGACGTGTGAGTATCTCCCTTTTAGAGATGTTTTGCCAGCTGGGAAGTGGAAATTTTTAGGCAAGTGACATTTCTCATGATCTTTTCTTATTTCTCAGCTACCCCCTGTCGGCTTTCTCTGCTCTGCCAACACTAGTGGAAGATGATCACATCCCAGGTAAGTTGTTTATTTTTTCACAGTTTTGCTTAAAAGTAATTATTGAGGTTTAAAAAATGTCTATACATTCATATGAAAGTAGAAATAACATCCCGGAAAATATAGAGGAGAGGTCACATTACAGTTCGTGGGTCAAATGCAGCCTACTGTCTGATTTTTTATGGTCCACAAATGAAGGATGGTTTTTATATTTTTAGGTGGCTGAGGGAAAAAAACCAAGAGTATTATTTTGCTTGGAAATTATGTGAAATTCAGACTTCACTGTCTATGAAGTTTTATTGGGACTCAGCTATACTCATGTATTTAGGTATTGTCTGTTGGTACTTTCACACTACAAAGGCAGAGTTGACTGGTTGCGGCAGAGACTGTAATGGCCCACAAGCCTAAAATATTTACTGTGTGACCCTTTACAGAAAATGTTTGCTGATTTCTGATAGAGAGTTGATGAAGAGTAAGACAAAAATGTCATATAGGTGAATGCAGATCTTGTGATCTTACAGTTGTGAAACTGGAACATAAAACAGTTTATCAGTGGGCTTTATTAGGTAACATTGTGAAACTTCCTATGACAGTCTTGCAGTTACATAAAAAAGTAGTACAACAAAGTGAATAATTCATGTACAGTCCAGGGGAAAACTTAAGAGATCACAAAAGAAAGTATATGATTAAAAAATTCAAATAGGCTGGGCACATTGGCTCATGCCTGTAATCCCAGCACTTTGGAAGGCCGAGGTGGGTGGATCATGAGGTCAGGAGTTCGAGACCAGCCTGACCAACATGGTGAAACCCTGTCTCTACTAAAATTACAAAAATTAGCTGGGCATGGTGGCACGTGCCTGTAATCCCAGCTAGTCAGGAGGCTGAGGCAGGATTATCACTTGAACCTGGGAGTTGGAGGTTGCAGTGAGCCAAGATCATGCCACTGCACTCCAGCCTGGGCAACAGAGTGAGACTCCATCTCAAAAAAAAAAAAAAAAAATCCAATGAATTGTGTAGCATTAGGACTCATGGTTTTTTAAAGAAACAGTCCTGGTAGGCTAGGGTGATCATGGGTTGTTAGGATGTGGCAGGCTTTGTGACAGCCTTAGAGACTGGGCAGAAATGGAATATTTGCAATAACTTTCGAGGGATTCTACCTAAAAAAAAAATAATTATGGTAAAACACACATCACATGAAATTCACAAGCCATTTTAAAGTATAGAATTCAATGACTTTAGTACATTCACAATGTTGTACAACCATAACCACCATTTATTTCTGGAATATTTTCATCACACCAAAAGGAAACAGCACCCTTAATAAGCAGTATTGTAACTTAATAAGGAGTTGCTCCCTTTTCCCCCCTCTGCTCCCAGCCGCTAGCAACCAATAATCTCCTTTCTGTCTTTATAGATTTGCCTATTTTGGATATGGCATATGAATGGAATCATACAATTTGTGTCTGATCTCTCACTTAGAATAATGTTTTCAAGACCCATTTATGTTGTAGCTGTATATCAGTACTTTGTCCCTTTTTATGATGGAACAATATTTTATTATATGGATATACCACCTTTTGTTTATCCATTCATCTGTTGATGGATATTGGGGGTCATCCTGTGTTTCGCTGTTGTGGATAGTGCTCCTATGAGCATTCATGTACAAATATTTGTTTGAATACATGCTTTCAATTGTTTTGGGTATACACCTATGAGTGAAATTGCTGGGTGATATGGTAATTTTACATTTAATTTATTGTGAAACCGACAGTTTTCCACAGCAGGGTGCTTTGCAATCCATAGGAATTTTTAGTTAGCTTTTCTATTTCTGCAAAAAAGTATGTTGAGTTTTCGATAAGTATTGCATTGGGTAAGTATTAGAGTGGGTGATAACACTTTGGGGAGTGTTATCTTAATATTAAATCTTATAATCAATGAACATAAGATTTTTTTTCCTTAGATCTTCTTTCCTTCATTAATGTTTTGTAGTTTTCAGTGTACAAGTGTTGCATATCCTTGCTTAAATTTATTAAATAGTTTTTCATTTAAATTCTATTGTAAATTATATGAAATTCAGACTTCAGTGTCTATAAAGTTTTATCAGGACTCAGCCATACTCATGTATTTATGTATAGCCTGTGGGTACTTTCACACTACGAGGGCAGAGTTGACTGGTTGAGACTGTGATGGCCCACAGGCCTAAAATTTCTTTTGTTTCAATGCTATTGTAAGTGGAATTGTTAATTTGCTTTTTGACTGCTCATTGTAATGAGTACACAACTAATTTTTGAGTGTTGATCTTGTATCTTGTAATTTTGCTGAATTTGTTTCCTACTTCTAGTAGTTTCTTTGTGGATTCTTTAGTATTTTCTGCATATAAGATCATGTCATCTGCAAACAAAACTATTTTCTTTCTTTCTTTCCAATTTGGGTTCATTTATTTATTTACTTAGCCTAATTGCTCTGGCTGGAATTTTTAGTACAATGTTGAATATATGTGGCCAAAGCAGGCATCTTCATTTATTGTTAGTTTTTTGTTTTAGCAATCTTAACTATTTTTGGATGTACAGTTCAGAAGCAGTGTTAAGTATATTCATATTGTACATCTAATCACCAGAACTTTTTCATTGTGAGAAATTGAAATTCTCTACCCATTAAAAAATAACTCCCCATTTTCCCCTCCTCCTTGCCCCTGGCAACCACCATCCTACTTTCTGTTTCTATGAGTTTCACTATTTTTGCTATATCTCATATAAGTGAAATCATACAGTATTTGTCTTATTGTGACTGGCTTATTTCACCTAGCATAATGTCCTCAAGCTTCCTCAGTGTTGTAGCATGTGTCAGAATTTATCTCCTTTCAAATGTTGAATGATATTTCATTGTACCCATGTTTTGTTTATTCATTCATCTGTCAGTGGACATTTGGGTTCCTTCCTCCTTTTAACTGTTGTGTATAATGCTACTGTGAACATGAGGTACAACTATTCTTTGAGATCCTTCTTTCAGTTATTTTGGTTATATACTCAGAAGTGGTATGGATGGAACCTATGGTAATTCTATTTTTAATTTCTTGAGGAAACACCGACCTGTTTTCTACAGAAGGTGCACCATTTTACAGTCCCATCCTCAGTGTACAGGATTCTGATTTCTCCATATCCTTGCCAACACTCGTTATTTTCTTTTGTTGTTTTGATAACAGCCATTGTAATGGGTGTATGGTAATTTTTCATTGTGGTTTTGATTTATATTTCCCTAATGATTAGTGACGTTGAGCATATTTTCATAAGCTTGCTGGCCATTTATATATCTTTTATGGAGAAATGTCTCTTCAAGTCCTTTGTCCATCTTTGAATCAGGTTATTTTGTCTGTTTTGAGTTGTAGGGGTTCTTTATATATTTTTTATATTAATTCCTCATCAGATACATGAATTGCAAATGTTTCCTCCTGTTGTGTTTGTTGTCTTTTCATTCAGTTAACTGTGTCCTTTGATGCACAATTTTTAAGTTTGTTGTAGTCCAATTTATTTTTACTTCTGTTGCCTGTGGTTTTTGGTATTATATCCAAGAAAACATTGCCACACAAATCCATTCTCCTATGTGTTCTGCCATTAGTTTTGTAACTTACTTCTTAGATTTACGTCTTTGATTCATTTTGAGTTAATTTTTTTGTTTTTGTTTTGTTTTGCATGTGGCTATCCAGTTTTACCAATACTATTTGTTAGAAAAATTGTCCTTTCCCTATTAACTGTTCTTGACAACTTTTTTGAAAGTCATTTTACCATACATGCATGGATTTTCAAGATTATTTTGGCTAGTTGAGATCCCTTGAAATTCCATGTAAACTTCAGGATGATTTATTTCTATTTCTGTTACTATGTCTCCTTTGTAGACTGACTTTTTTTTTTTTTATCAATATGTAGTGTTTTTCTCTTGTAACAATTTTTGATTTAAAGTCTCTTTTGTCTCAGTATAGCCACCTGGCATTCTTTAGGTTACTATCCTCCTCTGTCATTTCAATTTCAACCTATTGTGTTATGTGTTTGTATCTAAAGAGAGTGTCTTGTAGACAATATGTACCTGGATCATATATTTGTATTTAATTTGCCAATTTATTTTCATTTTTTTATTTTATTTTATTTTTGAGACAGAGTCTTACTGTGTCACCCAGGCTGGAGTGCAGTGGTGTGATCTTCACTCTCTGCAACCTCTGCCTTCAGTGTTCAGGCAGTTCTTCTGCCTCAGCCTCCCAAGTAGCTGAGATTGCAGGTGCACACCACTATACCTGTCTAATTTTTGTTTTTTTTTGTTTTTTGTTTTTTTTTAGTACAGACAGGGATTCACCATATTGGTCAGGCTGGTCTCAAACTCCTGACCTCATGATCTGCCTGCCTTGGCCTCCCAAAGTGCTGGGATTACAGGTGTGAGCCACTGTGCACAGCCTATTTTGCCAATTTCTGTCTTTTACTTGGGAGTTTACTTTATTTACATTTAGAGTAAATGATAAACTGAGAAAGGACTTATGCCATTTTGCTATTTGTTTTCCATACGTATTATATCTTTTTTGTTTTCAGTTTTTCTGTGTATGCCTTCTTTTGTGTTCGTTTTTTTCTAATGTGTCATTTTAATTCCTTTTGTATTTGTAGTCATTATTTACCTAGTGTTAATACTTGGAATTGCAGTTAGCATATTGAATTTATAACAGTCTAGCTTGCATTAATACTAACTAAGCCTTAATATTATATAAAAACTCTGCTCCTGTACAGCTTTGTCCCTGTCCTTTGTCTTCTTATTGTCACATTTTATGCCTTCATAAATAGTGTGCACATTACCATAGATTTATAATTATTGTTTTATGTTTTTGTCTTTTAAATCATATAGAAAAAAGAGAGAACATAAAAGCCAAGAATACAATAAGACTGGCTTTTGCATTTACTTACAGTAGTTACTTTTACCATTTGAATTTTTTGTGTGTTTGGATTGGAGTTACTGTCTAATGTCCTTTTGTTTTAACCTTAAGGACTTCCTTTTGCATTTCTTGTAGGACAGATCTAGTACTAATAAATTCTCTCAGATTCTGTTGATCTAGGAATGTTTTCATTTCTCCTTCATTTTTGAAAGGCAGTTTTGCCAGATGTAGAATTTTTGATATATTTTTTTCTTTTGGCACTTGAAAGGTTCCATTATCCTACCGCCTCTGGCCTTCATGGTTCCTAATAAAAGGCTGGCTGTTAATCTTATTTCAGATCCTTTGTACATGGTTAGTCCCTTATCTCTTGCTACTTTTGAGATTCTTTGTCTTGTGACAATTTATTGTTTCTCTCAGTTTGAAGTTCTTTGAGCTTATCCTAATTATGGTTTCTTGAGAGTCTTGGACATAGAGATTCATGTCTTTCATCAATTTGGAAGGTCTTCAGACATTATTTCTTCAGATTTTTTTGGTTCCCTTTTCTCCTCTTCATCAGCAACTCTTCTTATTAACTTGTTGGTATGCTTGATGTTGTCTCATGGATCTCTTAGGCACTGTCCATTATTCACCATTCTTTTTCTCTGCTCTGCAGAATGAGTAATCTCCATCAGTGTCTTCAATTTTGCTGATTCTTTGTTCTCTTTGAGCTCCAATCTGTTATTAAATCCTTTCACTGGTTTTAAAAAAATTTAGTTTTTGTACTTGTCAGGTCCAGACAGTCCTATTTACATTTTTGTAATTTTGTTCTGTATATTAATATTTTGTATTTGGCACAGCATCTTTCACCTGGTTTGTTATTTCTTAGTCTGGTTTCATTTAGCTCTTTGCACACATTTAGAACAGTGGATTTAAATTCTTTATCTAGTAAGACCAATAACAAAGGTGTCTTTGAGGACTGGTTTTATTCATTTCTTTTTTCTGTGTGTCTGTGGGTCATATTATCTTCTTTGCATTCCTCATAATTTTTTATTGAAAACAGAACATTTTGAATATTAAAATGTGTTAAATCTAAAAATCAGATTCTTTTCCCCAGAATTTCTTGTTGCTTTTATTTTGCATTGTTTGTTTATTTTGTGACTTTTCAAAACTATTTTTCTAAAGTTCTTTGTTGTACATGGTCACTGAAACCTCTGTTCTGTTAGTTTAATGGTCAGTTTGTGATCTGACAGAGATTTCTTTAATTGCCCAAAGCCAAAACAAAACAAAAAACTCTTCTGGTCTTTGCATATTGGCGCTGTTTTAGGGCACTCTTGTAATGGTTTGCCAGGCCATTTACATCTCTGTATAAAACTTTAATTCCTGCTTACACTGAGCCTGAAGGTCAACCAGACTGAAAGCTTAGATTCCTCTCAGGTTTCTTGTGAGCGTGCATATTGCCCTGGCCTTGCACATAACCTCAATTCCCTGGTTTATGCAGGAGCTTTTCAAACCCCTTATCCCCATCCCGGCCTCCAGGTATTTCCTTCCCAGTTTTTCCACTCCCAGTTTTATCATTCCATCTGCTGCTTTTCTCATCTGGCTGCTGAGGCCAGATAATTTCTTTAAATGATTTCAACTAGCACTTCCTGGAAGACTAGCCCTGAGAAAGTTCCAAGGCAGGCAAAACAAAGACAAGCCTGTGAGCCACTTCTTCAGAGAGCCCGCATAGACAGATCAAAATACACAACTACAGTTCTCTGAAAACAAAGTGCATACTGTCCATTTTGGCACAGGCATCAGCAAGCCACACAAGGAATATTTTGGGTGTACTAGGTTTTTAATTAGATTGGAGAATTCTGAAAAGCTTGATGCTGAGAGGGTTTTTTTTTTTTTTTCCAGCTTAATTGTTGCTTTAGTTTGGGATGGAGTTTTGGAGTTACCTGTTCCATTTTCAGCCTTCTTCCCACATCAATTTTTGGGTAATTACTCTGTGGCACAACAGATACGCCTGGCCCATCTTGTCCTTTTCCTGCACTACCTCTGCCATCAGCCATTTCTCCAAAGGACATTGTTCTTTCTAGTGGAAGATGGAATTTAAAAACCAAGAACTGGGTGCTCATTGCTAGAGGCTGTCACTGCCTCAGACCCTCTCAATTGACAGAGTTAGGAAATATATGTATATATGTATACATACACACACACAGAAATACACATGTGTACACTTATTTTTGTATTGGTTTGTCTATACATATTTTTTAAACAATGAGTTTACATAGACATTTCCCAGTTTCAATCTTAACCCCATAGCCTTTCTGTTTTCCATCTTTGTAACTTCTTTCTCCAACAGTAAGAAACCAGACTATATCATTATCCACAATATTTGTTTGCTCCTTCTCCCTGTTTGTATCCAGTCATTTTTTTTTTGTTTTTTTGTTTGTTTTTGAGATGGAATTTCACTGTTTGTGCCCAGGCCAGAGTGCAATGGCATTACCTCAGCTCACTGCAACCTCCACCTTCTGGATTCAAGTGATTCTCCTACCTCAGCCTCTGAAGTAGCTGGGATTGGAGGCATGTGCCACCACACCTGGATACTTTTGTATTTTTAGTAGAGATGGGGTTTCTCCATGTTGATCAGGCTGGTCTCGAACTCCCAACCTTAGGTGATCTGCCCTCCTTGGCCTCCCAAAGTGTTGGGATTACAGGTGTGAGCAACTGCACCTGACCTGTATCTAATCTTCTAAACCTGCCAGCGCTACCTGTCTCCTCAGCTCTGGTTTGATCCCTTAGATCACCATCTTCCTGGAATTATCCGTACTTGCTATATTAAATATTCAAATCAGATTTGATGTATTGAACATTCTAGAAGTTAAAAGGGGCCATTTGACTAAGTCATTTTTGGAAAAACATTATTACTTCATGTAAGCTTATCAAAAATAAAATTTCTGCTTATTGGCAGCACAGTATCGAAACCTGTCTTTCCAGGTTGTCAAGCCACTACTTTGTCCATTAAGTTATAAGGACACTTATCTCATTCATGAAGGAAGGCAGAG
The DNA here is from genome assembly GCF_028885655.2 of Pongo abelii. Taxonomy (NCBI): domain Eukaryota; kingdom Metazoa; phylum Chordata; class Mammalia; order Primates; family Hominidae; genus Pongo; species Pongo abelii. The sequence continues at coordinate 47,871,058 of NC_071993.2, forward strand.
CTTCCTAATCACCTCCTAAAGGCCATGCCTCTTCATACTATTGCAATGGTATTAGATTTCAACATATGAAGTTGTGAAGGGCACAAACATTCAGACCATAACACTAAATATTTTATTCTACTGGATACTATCATAAATAGGATTATTTTCTGAATTTCCTTTTGGATGGTTCATTGTTGGAGTATTTTTTTTACAAAAAAACTTAATTGTTATGTGTTGATTTTGTACTCTGCAACTTCGCCAAAACCATTTGTTAGCTCGTAGATTTTTTGTGGATTATTTGCTAAATAATGTTATCTGCAAATAGAGTAGTTTTACTTCTGCCTTCCAATTTGAATGTCTTTTATTTCTTTTTCTTGCCTATTTGCTCTGGCTAGAACTTTTAATACAGTGTTGAATTGCAGTGGTGAAAGCACTATCCTTTGCCTGTTCATGATCTTAGTGGGGGATGTGTCAGTCTTTCACTATGGTTTATGTTACCTGTGAGTTTTTTATATATGCACTTTATTATGTTGAGGAACTTTGCTTCCTTTCCTCTGTTTTCTGAGTTTTATTATCCTTGAATGGTATTGGGTTTTGTATTTTTTCCTGCATCATTGATATGATCATGTGTTTATTCATTTGTTTTTTTAATGCGGTGTCTTACACTGATTAATTTTCTTATATAGAACCACTCTTGCATTCCTGGGATAGATCCAATTTGGTCATAGTAAGTAATGTTCTTAATATGCTGCCATATTTGGTTTGCTAGTATTTTATTGATAATTTTTTGCATCTGTATTCATAAGGGGTATTAGCCTGTAATTTTATTTTCCTGTGAAGTCTTTTTTTGGCTTTGGTATCAAGATAATGCTGGCTGGCATTATAAAACTCATGGGAATTAGTTAGGAAGTATTCCCTTCTAATTTTTGGAAATGTTTGAGGAAGATTAGTATTACTTCTTTAATTTGATAGAACTGACCAGTGAAGCCATCTTACCCTGGATTTTTTGCCCTTGGGCAGTTTTTAAAAAAATTACTGATATATCTCTTTACTTGTTATAAGTATGTTGAGATTTTCTGTTTCTTCTTGAGTCAGTTTTAGTAATGTGTGTGCTTCTAGGAAATGTGTCTATTTCACTGAGTTACTTAATTTATTAGTGTACAGTTGTTCATAGTATTCTCTTATAACCCATTTTTTTTGTAATGTCACTTTCATTGCTGATTTTAGTTCTTTGAATTTCTTTTCTTTAGTCAACCTAGCTAAAAGCTTATGAATTTTGTTCTTTTTAAGGAATCAGCTTTTGGATTTTTTGGTTCTCTGTAGTTTTCTATTTTCTGTTCACTTATCTTTGCTCTAATATGTATTATATCCTTCCTTCTGCTAGCTTTGGGTTTAGTTTGATCCTTCTTTGCTAGTTGCTGAAGGTGTAAAGTTATTGATTTCTTTCTTTTTGAAAATAGGCATTTATTGCTATAAATCTCCCTACAGGCATACTCTTGGCTGCATCCCATAAGTTGTGATACAGTCTCTTTACTTTTTCACCCATTTCTAAGTATTTTTAAATTTCCTTTGTGCTTTCTTATTTGATCCATTAAACGTTAATATCCATGTTAAACATTTTTTTCTGTTACTGATTTCTAGCTTTATCCTATTACGGTCAGAAATTTTTTTTTTATTATTTCAGTCTTTTTAAATTTACTGAGATTTATTTTGTGCCCTAATCTGTGGGCTTCCCTGTAGAATGTTTCTTGTGCACTTGAGAATAATGCATATTCTGCTATTGGTAGGTGGAGTAGTCCACATACTTCTCTTAGGCCTACTTGGTTTATACCATTATTCAAATACTCTGTTTTCTTACTGATCTTCTGTCTGGATATTCTATCCATTAATGAAAGCAGAGCAATGAAGTGTCCAACTATTATTACCGAACTCTGCATTTCTTCAATTAAATCCGTCAGTGTTTGCTTTATATATTTGGTTCTATTTTCTTTGATCCATGTATGTTTCCAATTGATTTTTTTTATTAACACTTTTCCAGTTGTATAATGTCCTTCTTTGTTTCTTGTAACAGTTTTTTACTTAAAGTCTGTTTTTTTTTTGCTGTTGTTGTTTGTTCTTCTGGCATTAGTGTAGCTACCCAACACTCTTTTGGTTATTATTTGCATAAATATCTTTCTTCATCCTTTCACATTCAGCTTACTGGTTTTGGATCTACAATGAGTTTCTTGGAGACAGCTTATGGATAGATTTTTTTCTTTTTTTTTCCCCTTATTTTCTGTTTTTAATTTTTATGGATACCTAGTGAGTATATATATTTATGTGATTTATATACATGAGGTATTTTGATATAGGCCTACAATGTGTAAAATCACATCAGAGTGAGTGGGGTATCCATCACCTCCAGCACTTATCCTTTCTTTGTGTTACAATCAAATTATACTCTTAATTATTTTAAAATGTACAGTAAATTATTGTTGGGATTTGCTGGCAAGATGGCCGAATAGGAACAGCTCTGGTCTGCAGCTCTCAGACAGACTGATGCAAAATGTGGGTGATTTCTGCATTTTCAACTGAGGTACCTGGGTCATCTCACTGGGACTGGTGGGACAGTCAGTGCAGCCCATGGAGGGTGAGCCGAAGCAGGATGGGGCGTCATCTCATCCAGGAAACACAACGGGTCTGGGAACTCCCTCTCCTAGCCAAGGGAAGCCATTAGGGACTGAGCCATGAGGAATGGTGCACTCTGGCCCAGATACTGCACTTTTCACACAGTCTTCACAACCTGCAGACCAGGAGATTCCCTCTGGTGCCTATGCCACCAGGGCCTGGGTTGCAAGCACAAAACTTGGTGGCCATTTGGGCAGACACCAAGCTAGCTGCAGGAGTTTTTTTTTCATACCCCAGTGATGCCTTGGAACACCAATGAGACAGGACCGTTCACTCCCCTAGAAAGGGGGCTGAAGCTGGGGATCCAGTGACCTGGCTTGGCAGGTCCTACCCCCATGGAGCCCAGCAAGCTAAGATCCACTGGCTTGAAATTCTCACTGCCAGCCCAGCAGTCTGAGCTCAACGTGGGATACTCGAAACTTTTGGGAGGAGGGGCCCCTGCCATTGCTGAGGCTTGTGTAGGCAGTTTTACCCTCACAGTGTAAACAAAGCTGCCTGGAAGATCAAACTGGGTGGAACGCACCACAGCTCAGCAAGGCTGAGACTGTCTCTCTAGATTCCTCCTCTCTGGGCAGGGCATCTCTGACAAAAAAGGCAGCATCCCCAATCAGGAGCTTATAGATAAAACCCCCATCTCCCTGGGATAGAGCACCTGGGGGAAGGGGTGGCTGTGGGCACAGTTTCAGCAGACTTAAAGGTTCCTTCCTGATGGCTCTGAAGAGAGCAGCAGATCTCCCAGCACAGCGTTCAAGCTCTGCTCAAGGTCAGACTGCCTCCTGAAATGAGTCACTGACCCCCATGTCTCCTGACTGGGAGACACCTTCCAGTAGGGGCCGACAGACACATCATACAGGAGAGCCCCAGCTGGCCTCTGGCAGGTGACCCTCTGGGACAAAGCTTCCAGAGAAAGGAACAGGCAGCAATCTTTGCTGTTCAGCAGCCTCCACTGGTGATACCCAGCAAACAGGGTCTGGAGTGGAACTCCAGCAAACTCCAGCAGACGTGCAGCAGAGGGGCCTGACTGTTAGGAGGAAAACTAACAAACAAAAAGGAATAAGATCAACATCAAAAAAAAAAGGGCATCCACTCAGAGACCCCATCTGTAGGTCACCAACATCAAACACCAAAGTTAAGGAAATCCATGAAGATGGGGAGAAACCAGTGTAAAAAGCTGAAAATTCCAAAAACAAGAATGCCTCTTCTCCTCCAAAGGATCACAACTCCTTGCCAGCAAGGGAAGAAAACTGGATGGAGAATGAGTTTGACAAATTGACAGAAGTAGGCTTCAGAAGGTAGATAATATCTAACTACTCCAAGCTAAAGGAGCATGTTCTATCCCAATGCAAGGGAGCTAAGAACATTGAAAAAAGATTAGACGTATTGCTAACTAGAATAACCATTTTAGAGAAGAACATAAATCACCTGATGGAGCTGAAAAACACAGCATGAGAACTTCATGAAGCATACACAAGTATCAATAGCTGACTCAATCAAGTGGAAGAAAAGGTATAAGAGATTGAAGATCAGATTAATGAAATAAAGTGAGAAGACAAGATTACAGAAAAAAGAACAAAAAGGAATGAACAAAGCTTCCAAGAAATATGGGACTATGTGAAAATACCATATCTATGTTTGTTTGGTGTACCTGAAAGTGACAGGCAGAATGGAACCAAGTTGGAAAACACCCTTCAGGATATCATCCAGGGGAACTTTCCCAACCTAGCAAGAGAGGCCAACATTCAAATTCAGGAAATACAGAGAATACCAAAAAGATACTCCTTGAAAAGAGCAACCCCAAGACATATAATCATCAGATTCAGCAAGGTTGAAATGAAGGAAAAAATTTTAAGGTCAGCAAGAGAGAAAGGTCAGGTCACCCACAAAGGGAAGCCCAACAGACTAACAGCAGCTCTCCCTGCAGAAACACTTCAAGCCGGAAAAGCATGGGTGCCAATATTCAACATTCTTAAAGAAAGGAATTTTCAACCCAGAATTGCATATCCAGCCAAACAAAGCTTCATAAGTGAAGGAGAAATAAAATCCTTTACAGACAAGCAAATTCTGAGAGATTTTGTCACCAACAGGCCTGCCTTACAAGAGTTCCTGAAGGAAGCCCTAAACGTGGAAGGGAATAACCAGTACCAGCCACTGCAACAACATACCAAATTGTAAAGACCATTGACACTATGAAAAAACTGCATCAGCTAATGGGCAAAATAACCAGCTAGCATCATAATGACAGGATCAAATTCACATATAACAATATTAACCTGAAATGTAAATGGGCTAAATGCCCCAATTAAAAGACACAGACTGGCAAATTGGATGAAGAGTCACCACCCATCAGTGTGCTGTACTCAGGAGACCCATCTCATGTGCAAAGACACACATCAAAATAAAGGGATGGAGGAATATTTACTAAGCAAATGGAAAGCAAAGAAAGCAGGGGTTACAATCTTAGTCTCTGATGAAACAGGCTTTAAACCAATGAAGATCAAAAGAGACAAAGAAGGGCATTACCTAATGGTAAAGGGATCAATGCAACAAGAAGAGCTAACTATCCTAAATATATATGCACTTAATACAGGAGCACTCAGATTCATAAAGCAAGTTCTTAGAGACCTACAAAGACTCCCACACAATAATAGTGGGAGACTTTAACATCCCACTGTCAATATTAGACAGTTCAACAAGACAGAAAATTAACAAGGATATTCAGAACGTTAACTCAGCTCTGAACCAAGCAGACCTAATAGACATCTACAGAACTCTCCCACCCAAATCAACAGAATATGTATTATTCTCAGCACCACAACACATTTATTCTAAAATTGACCACATAATTGGAAGTAAAACACTCCTCAGCAAATACAAAAGAATGGAAATCATAACAGTCTCTCAGAACACAGTGCAATCAAATTAGAAATCAGGATTAAGAATCTCACTCAAAACTGCACAATTACATGAAAACTGAACTACCTGCTCCTGAATGACTGCTGGGTAAATAACAAAATTAAGGCAGAAATAAAGAAGTTATTTGAAACCAATGAGAGCAAAGACACAACATACCAGAATCTCTGGGACACATTTAAAGTAGTGTCTAGAGGGAAATTTGTAGCACTAAATGCCCACAACAGAAAGCAGGAAAGATGTAAATTAGACACCCTAACATCATAATTAAAAGAACTAGAGAAGCAAGAGCAAACAAATTCAAAAGCTAGCAGAAGACAAGAAATAACTAAGATCAGAGCAGAACTGATGGAGATAGAAATACGAAAAACCCTTCAAAAAATCAGTGAACCCAGGAGCTGGTTTTTTGAAAAGATAAACAAAATAGAATAGCCAGAAGAATAAAGAAGAAAAGAGAGAAGAATCAAATAGACGCAATAAAAAATGATAAAGGGGCTATCACTACTGATCCCAGAGAAATACAAATTACCATCAGATAATACTGTAAACACCTCTATGCAAATAAACTGGAAAATCTAGAAGAAATGGATAGATTCCTGGACACATACACCCTCCCAAATCTAAAGCAGGAAGAAGTCAAATCCCTGAATAGACCAATAACAAGTTCTGAATTTGAGGCAGTAATAACCTACCAACCAAAGAAAGGTCTAGGACCAGATGGATTCACAGCCAGATACTACCAGAGGTACAAAGAGGAGCTGATACCATTCTCTCTGAAACTATTCCAAGTAATAGAAAAAGAGGGAATCCTCTCTAACTCATTTTATGTGGCCAGCATTGTCCTGATACCAAAACCTTGCAGGGACACAACAAAAAAAGAAAATTTCAGGCCAATATCCCTGATGAACATCTATGTAAAAATCCTCAATAAAATACTGTCAAACCAAATCAAGCAGCACATCAAAAAGCTTATCCACCACAATCAAGTTGGCTTCATCCCTGGCATGCAAGGCAGGTTCAACATAGGCAAATCAATAAACATAATCCATCACATACAGAGAACCAATGAAAAAAAAACACATGATTATCTCAATAGGTGCAGAAAAGGCCTTTGACAAAATTCAACACCCCTTCATGCTAAAAACTCTCAAAAAACTAGGTATCGATGGAATGTATCTCAAAATAATAAGAGGTATTTATGACAAACCCACAGCCAATATACTGAATGGGCAAAAACTGGAAGCATTCCCTTTGAAAACCAGCACAAGATAAGGATGCCCTCTCTTACCACTCCTATTCAACATAATATTGGAAGTTCTGGTCAGGGCATTCAGGCAAGAGAAAGAAATAAAGGGTCTTCAGATAGGAAAAGAGGAAGTCAGATTGTCTCTGTTTGCAGATGACATGATTGTATATTTAGAAAACTCCGTTGAATCAGCCCCAAATCTCCTAAAGCTGATAAGCAACTTCAGCAAAGTCTCAGGATACAAAATCATTGTGCAAAAATCACAACCATTCCTATACACCAATAATAGACAGAGAGCCAAATCATGAGTGAACTCCCATTCACAATTTCTACAAACAAAATTAAATACCTTGAAATACAACTTACACGGGATGTGAAGGACCTCTTCAAGGAGAACTACAAACCACTGCTCAAGGAAATAAGAGAGGACAGAAACAAATGAAAAAACATTCCATGCTTATGGATAGGAAGAATCAGTATCGTGAAAATGGGCATACTGCAAAGTAATGTATAGGTTCAATGCTATCCCCATCAAGTTACCATTAACATCCTCACAGAATTAGAAAAAATTACTTTAAATTTCATATGGAACCCAAAAAGAGCCCAGATAGCCAAGACAATTCTAAGCAAAAAGAACAAAGCTGGAGGCATCACACTACCTGACTTCAAACTATACTACAATGCTACAGTAACCAAAACAGCATGGTACTGGTACCAAAACAGATATATAGATAAATGGGACAGAACAGAGGCCTCAGAAATAACACCACATGTCTACAACCATCTGATCTTTGACAGACGTGACAAAAACAAGCAATGGGAAATGGATTCCCTATTTAATAAATGGTGTTAGGAAAACTGGCTAGCCATATGCAGAAAACTGAAACTGGACCCTTTCCTTACACTGCATACAAAAATTAACTCAACATGGATTAAAGACTTAAATGTAAGACCTAAAACCATAAAAACCCTAGAAGAAAACCTAGGCAATACCATTCAGGACATAGGCGTGGGCAAAGACTTCATGACTAAAACACCAAAAGCAAAGGCAACAAGAGCCAAAATTGACAAATGGGATCTAATTAAACTAAAGAGCTTCTGCACAGCAAAAGAAACTATCATCAGAGTGTACAGGCAACCAACAGAATGAGAGAAAAATTTTGCAATCTGTCTATCTGACATAGGGTTAATATCCAGAATCTACAAAGAATTTGAACAAATTTACAAGAAAAAAACAACCCCATCAAAAAGTGGGTGAAGGATATGAACAGACACTTCTCAAAAGAAGACATTTATGTGGCCAACAAACATATGAAAAAAAGCTCATCATCACTGGTCATTAGAGAAATGCAAATGAAAACCACAATGAGATACCACCTCACACCATTTAGAATGGCGAGCGTTAAAAAATTAGGAAACAGCAGATGCTGTAGAGGATGTGGAGAAATAGGAATGATTTTGTACTGTTATTGGGAGTGTAAATTAGTTCAACCATTGTGGAAGACAGTGTGGTGGTTCCTCAAGGATCTAGAACCAGAAATACCATTTGACCCAGCAATCCCATTACTGGGCATATGCCCAAAGGATTATAAATCATTCTACTATAAGGACACTTGCATATGTATGTTTTTTGTAGCACTATTCACAATAGCAAAGATTTGGAATGAATGTAAATGCCCATCAATGATAGACTGGATAAAGAAAATGTGGTACGTATACACCATGGAATACTATGCAGCCATAAAAAAGGATGAGTTCATGTCCTTTGCCGGGACATGGATGAAGGTGGAAACCATCATTCTCAGCAAACTAACACAAGAACAGAAAACCAAACATTGTATGTTCTCTCTCATATGTGGTAGTTGGACAATGAGAACACATGGACACAGGGAGGGGAACATCTCACATCAGGGCCTGTTGGAGGGTGGTGGGTTAGGGGAGAGATAGCATTAGGAGAAATACCTAATGTAGATGATGGGTTGATGGGTGCAGCAAACCACCATGGCACATGTATACCTATGTAACAAACCTGCATGTTCTGCAAGTGTGCCCCAGAACTTAAAGTATAATTTTAAAAAATTGTTGACTATAGTCACCCTGTGTTGTACTATCAAATACTCGATCTTATTCATTCTAATTATATTTTTGTATGTATTATTTGAAGAAATGTATCCACTCTGCCAATCTCTGCTATTTTTTGTATTTATTTAATCCTAATTTCTCTTTTAAGACGAAATCCAGATGAAAACTTGGTTTATAATCTTTTAATACTTCCCTTGTTTGTCATGAATTACATTTCAACCCAAAGGATTCCCTTTAGCATTCCTTGCAGAGTAAATATAGTAAAAACATACTCCCTTAGCTTGTGTTCATCTGGGAACGTCCTCATTATTGACAGCCATGTTTGCCCTGCATAGAATTCTCAGCTGACAGCTTTTTCTTTCAGCACTTTGAATATATCAATATAGTGCCTTCTAACCTCCAAGGTTTCTGCTGATGATCTTTTTGAGGTTTTTTGTATATGAAAAATTGCTTCTCCTTTGCATTTGATTCTCTGTCATTTTTTTTTTTTTTTCTGACTGTTTGCTCATAACGTCTTGGTGGATGTATTTGAGTTTATTTTGAGTCTATTGTGCTTCCTGGATGTGAAGATTTGTGTCTTTCACCAAATTTAGGAAGTTTAATTTTGGCTTTTCTGCAAATACTCTATTTCCTTCTCTCTCTTCTATTCTTCTACATTTCCCATAATGTTTTTGCTGGTCAGCTTGATGGTGTCCCATAGGTCTTTTGGGTTCCGTTTATTTTTCTTAATTCTTTTTTGCTCTGATTCTCAAACTTCATAATTTCAATAATCTTATACTTAAATTCACAGATTCTTTTTGGCATTCCCAAATCTGCTGTTGAACTCCTCTGGTGAATTCATTATTTCAATTATGGTACTTTTTAGTTTTAGAATGTCTATTTGGTGCTTTTTTATAATTTCAATCTCTTTATTGATATTTGGTTTGTAAGTTGTTTCATGGTTCTCTCTGGTGCTCGTGTGTTTTAGCTTTTGAGCATATTTAAGACAGTTGATTTAAAGTCTTTGTTTAAGAAGTGTTATGTTTGGTTTGCCTCTGGGATGTATCTGTCAATTTCTGTTTTTCCTTTGATTGGACAACACTTCCAGTTTCTTTGTATGCTTTGTGATTTTCTTGTTCCTGTTGAAACTGGGTATTTTAATATTATAATTTGGTAACTTTAGAAATCACTTTCTCATTCTTCTCTAGACTTTGCTGTTCTTAATTACTGAAGTCTTCAGTATCCATTTGTTTTTATGCATTTTTCAAACTTTTTTTGCAGTCTTATATGTGGTCACTGAATTCTCTCTCTTTAGGTTGTGTTCAGGTAGTGTTTTAACAAGCATTTTTCCTGGAAGGCCAGGTTTCAAACAACCACCACCAAACAAAAAAGAAAAAGAAAAAGAAAAAAACAAAAAACTAAAAAAAAAAAAACGACAAAACCCCTTTCTTATTATTTGCAAATTGGTTCTGTCCTGGGGCATTATTTAAGCACTTAGCCTGGTCCATTTAGAACTTCGTCTTAGTCTTCACTGCTTGCTTGAACTGAGCATAGAGATTAGCCAGAAGTAAAACCTTACGGTCTTTTCCGGTCTCTGCCAAGCTTCTCCTGTCCTGGGTTTGTGCTTGGCTTTCTGAATTCCCTAACGCATTTATGCCTAGTGTTCCATTATTGGAACACTAAGCATGTGGGAGTTATTTATATCCTACTGCTTAAGGTCATTTCAAGGTCTGATTACAAAAATTAAAAAAATTGTAACCTCAGGCATAAATGGGCTATAACGTACACAATGTTCTTGATTGCCCTCATTTCCCCTGGAAAAAAGTCTCTCTTTAGTTTTTTTTTTCTTCTGGAATTCATTATAGAATGGAATTTATCTCCTAGATTTATTTATATTTTACAAACTATTCTTTTATTATCTCTTCTTCCAGTTTTTATTTTGTGATAATTTGTGCAATTTTATACATTTAGATTTGTACAATTCTGCATTTTACATCCATTTTGTTTTCTTTCTTTCTTTTTCTTTCTTTTTTTTTTTTTTTTTTTGACAGAGTTTCACTCTTTTTGCCCAGGCTGGAGTACAGTGGTGTGATCTTGGCTCACTGTAACATCTGCCTCCTGGATTTTCAAGTGATTCTCCTGTCTCAGCCTCCTGAGTAGCTGGGATTACAGGCACCTGCCACCACGCCTGGCTAATTTTTGTATTTTTAGTAAAGAAGTAGTTTCACCATGTTGACCAGGCTGGTCTTGAACTCCTGACCTCGTGATCCTCCCGCCTTGGCCTACCAAAGTGCTGGGATTACAGGCGTGAGCCACCACACCTGACCTATTTTGTTTTCTAGTAGTGTTCACAGAGCATTTGTTTTGTTTTCACATTTAGACAAATATTAACATTTAATTTTGGAATGCTGTTTTTTTCTTCTCTGAAATATATATATATATATATATTTTTGAGATGGAGTCTCACCCTGTTACCCAGGCTGGAGTTCAGTGGCATGATCTTGGCTCACTGCAACCTCCAACTCCCAGATTCAAGAGATTCTCCTGCCTCAGCCTCCTGAGTAGCTGGGATTAAAGGCATCCACTGCCACACATGGCTGTTTTTTGTATTTTTAATAGAGATGGGGTTTCACCATGTTCGCTAGGCTGGTCTTGAACTCCAGACCTTAGGTCTCTCCCAAGCTTCAGAATCATCTCTGTAAACTTCCACTGGACATGCTCACTTCCATGACATGAAGACTTTCTAAGAGCTGCATGGCCTGCATGTGTCTTATTGTCACTCTGCACCCTCACCTCCCCCAACACCCAACCTCCTGGTTCTAATTTCCAGACCTTCTAAGGCCCCTATACAGGCCCTCTGGAAGTAGCCCTTCATCTCTTCCTTTGCTTAGTGAATTCCCTCTTCCACATGTCCACTGCTGCCCCTTAATATAGACAGTCTACCTCTAACGCTGCTCTCCAGCACAGTCTCCACTCTACTTTGGTGGCATTGCTTCCTGAGTGAAAACTGAATTACATTACAGGGATTCAGGTGTGTATTTTCAGTTCACCATCAACTTCTGCTATTTGCATCAATGACTTGGAGTCGGGGGAGCAGGGAGCCTATGGCCTAAAGGAGGTGTGCAAGATAATTGTATTTATGTCATATACTGCCAGTCCTTTAGGGCATGGGAGGAAACTATCAGCATGCCTATTTATATTTTTATCTAAAAAATAAGAACAAAATTAAGCTTTCCTTATATGTGGATTGTATTTTATTTACTTTTTAAATAAATATAAATAAAACTAGTAGTTGCTAAACATTTTTATGGATTAGATGAGTGATAAATATTTGGAGAACACTAACAGGATTAAAGCCAAAAGTATTTCCTAGTCTCCCTCATCTCCCATGCCTCTGCAACCTTTATCTCATCACAGATAAGACATGCTCTTATCCTGTTAAGCAATTCCATTGACTTGCCACATATTTTTTCAGGTTTTTAACCTTTTCTTAAGTTTTTGTTATATGTTTGCAAAGGAACTAAAGTTTTATCACTTCAGTGACGTCTAATATGTTGACACACTCTCACATGAATTTGCACAGAACACCTTTATGATCCATCTGTGTTGCACATATCTGTGGTGTGAGTCCTTTAAGTCCTGTGGTAGATATGTCTCTGTATGTATGTTTCCTTATGAGAAGATATGATCCTCTCTTGTAAGGAAGACTCTTGTATTCAAATTGGAATACTTAGAAACTAAGAAAGCTCTAGGCACATGTAGGTATTAAATATTTTTGCATTAAGTAATTAATGCACCGACAGGATGTTTCTGCTATGATTTTTTACCCACAATGTGTAACATAAAACAACATATATCATGGAGGTCCTTTATAACATTTTGTATTTAATTTTCAACAACAAAAATGGTAAGAATTAGTCACTAAACATCTTTTCTCACATCAGCTGATTCTTATCACGTCAGACTGAGCAAAACTGTGATTTTCCAGGGATCAGTGTCATTTAGGGATGTGACTATGGGCTTCACTCAAGACGAGTGGCAGCATCTGGACCCTGCTCAGAGGACCCTGTACAGGAATGTGATGCTGGAGAACTACAGCCACCTTGTCTCAGTAGATAGGTAGGAATTGTTTCCCATGTAGAAGGCCAGAATGCATGTCCTTTCTTATCAATAGAAACTTGTGGAAATTTTGTAAAATATAATATTTAGGTTTAAAATTTAGAGGTCAAGGACAATGTATCCCTTTTGGATACCAGAAAGAATATTTTCCTCTGCCCCATGACAGGATTAAATGAGGTGTGTGTGTGTGTGTGTGTGTGTGTGTGTGTGTGTCTGTGTGTGTATACTGTTTGGGGTATACTGTCTTCCTCCTTCAGGGAAACCCACCCAGTTTGTCAGAAGTAATATAATTCTCATTCACAAGGTATTGCATTCCTGAACCAGAAGTGACCCTCAAGTTGGAGAAAGGCAAGGAGCCATGGATATTAGAGGAAAAATTTCAAAGCCAGAGTCATCGGGCTGAGTTAGTGCCAGATGGAATTTAAAGGTAGGCAGATCACAAAGGGTAAGTTCAGATAATAAGACCATTGAAATGTTCTTCAGGAATCATATTTTAGAGGCTCTAGACCTTTGGAAGTAACATATTGACATGACCCAAATATCCAGTGGCTCTGAATCACACAGCATCTCCCAGTATCACTTCCATTCACACATCTTGTTTCTTTTTTAAATTGTGGTATAAATTATATAGTTGTCACAGCTTAAATTAAATTATATATATATATGAGACAATCATGTATCCATCATTGAGATGAATATATAGAGTGTTTTTCAGCACCCCTGGAAACCTCCCTGGTGTAGTCTTCCCATTAAAAAGCATCCCTCCTTCTATAAAATATTAAATATCTTTTTCTATACATGCTTTTTTGAGTTGCTCATTCATTAGCATTCTACCGTATTCACATTTTTTTACACAATTATTTTAAAATAGCCTGGGTCCAGTGGTTCATGCCTGTAATAGCAGCACTTTGGGAGGCTGAGGTGGAGGATGACTTGAGCCCAGGAATTTGAGACCAGCTTGGGCAACACGGGGAGACTCTATCTCTATGAAAACTTAAAAAATTAGCCAGACATGGTGGCACACACCTGCAGTCCCATGCCTGGCTTATTTTTGTGATCTCAGCTACTGGGGAGCTGATCTGAGAGTCTTGCTTTAGCCTGGGAAGAGGCTGCAGTGAGCTGTGTTTGTGCCATTGCACTGCAGCCTGGGTGACAGAGCAAGATTCTTTCTCTAAAATATAAAAAGCAATTAAAATTAAACATTCAAACACTAATGATTTCAGCGTGAAGCCTGAAAAAATTTGTGCTTGAAAAAGCTCTCTGGGTAATTCTGATAAACATTATTTATTAAGTATGATTGATATAAATATCTATGTAGGACACTGAGAGAAAATCATAGGTAAAGTAATGGCTGCCAGGAACATAGTAGTTGAAGGAAAACAGAACTGCATGGAATATTTTAAAATTCAGTGTTTAACAAAGAATATTGTTATAGCAATCCAGCTGATGTTTGTGCTTAAATGAATTATACAAACAGTCCTTTCACATTTTTTAGTAAATGAACCTGGAAGTGGAGGGAAAATTTGGGAAGGCAACTTTTTAAAAACACTGTTAGACTGTAAGCTGACAATGAAAAAACAATCAGTATAAAATTATGATGGGAATGAGCAATTTATGAGGGACAAACAGATGAACTTGCCTAGAGTGAAATATATTAATTCTAGACTTGTAAAAGAATGGCTTGGTTCTAATCTGAATCTAAAGGTAAAGATATGTCTACTTCAGTGATACCTTGTTAAAAAAAAAGTGTTTGTTCTTGGAACATTGGACTCAGTATAATATAGTACAGTTGATGGAATAAAGGGCAAATCCCATAGCCGGAATAGAACCATAAGCCTGATCCTGTGGCAATGATGAATTGTTCACTCATTGATTTCACTCTTATTGTTGCATACTTTTATTCCTAGTGAATCAGAGCTAGAAAAACAAGCCAGATGCAGTGGCTCATGTCTGTAATCCTAGCCCTTTCGAAGGCCAGTGTGGGTGGATTGCTTGAGGCCAGGAGTTTGAGACCAGCCTGGCTAACATGGCAAAATCCTGTCTCTACTATAAACATAAAAACTAGCTGAGCATGGCTGTGCATGCCTGTAGTCCCAGCTACTTGGGAGGTTGAGGCATGAGAATCGCTTGAACCCAGGAAGTGGAGGTTGCAGTGAGCTGAGATCACATCATTACACTCCAGCCTGGGTGACAGAGGAAGACTCTGTCTCAAAAACAACAACACACAGAATTGGAGCATGGATTATAGGACTATCTATGAATTAGAACTTTTAGAAATTTGATTTGTTGCTGCTGTGTTGAGTTGAAAAGAGGTGTAAGACTGGAAGTGTGCACATTGTTGTCATAATGTAGGTGTGAGGAGATAATGGCCTAAACTGAGCCTTCAAACATAATGCTAACTTTATTTCTCTTATATATCCTTGTCAACTAATCTTTCTTGTCACTCTATATTTCAGAATTAATTAATACCAGTAGAAACTATTCAAGAATGAAGTTCAATGAGTTTAACAAAGGTGGAAAATGTTTCTGTGATGAAAGCATGAAATAATTCATTTTGAAGAGGAACCTTCTGAATATAATAACAATGGGAATGGCTTCTGGCTGAATGAAGACCTCATTTGGCATCAGAAGATTACAAATTGGGAGCAACCTTTTGAATACAATGAATGTGGGAAAGCTTTCCCTGAGAATTCACTCTTCCTTTTACATAAGAGAGCTTACACAGGACAGAAAACATGCAAATATACTGAACATGGGAAAACCTGTGATATGTCGTTTTTTATTAGTCATCAGCAAACACATCCAAGAGAGAACCACTATGAATGTAATGAATGTGGAGAAAGTATCTTTGAGGAATCCATTCTCTTTGAACATCAGAGTGTTTACCCATTCAGCCAGAAGTTAAATACCACTCCAATTCAGAGAACCCACTCAATTAACAATATTATTGAATATAATGAATGTGGAACCTTTTTCAGTGAAAAATTAGTCCTTCATTTACAACAGAGAACACATTCAGGGGAAAAACCTTATGAATGTCATGAATGTGGAAAAACCTTCACCCAGAAGTCAGCCCACACAAGACGTCAGAGAACACACACAGGGAAAACCCTATGAATGTCACGGATGTGGGAAGACCTTCTATAAGAATTCAGACCTCATTAGAAATCAAATAATTCCCACAGGGGAGAGACCTTACAGGTGTCATGAATGGAGAAATCCTTCAGTGAAAAGTCATCCCTTACTCAACATCAGAGAACACACATGCGGAGAAACCATATGAATGTCATGAATGTGGGAAAACCTCGTTTAAGTCAGTTCTTACTGTGCATCAGAAAACACACAGGGGAGAAGCCCTATGAATGCTATGCATGTGGAAACACCTTTCTCGGAAAATCAGACCTCATTGAACATCAAAGAATTCACACAGGAGAAAAACCTCATGAATGTAATGAATGTGGGAAGTCATTCTCTGAGAAGTCAACCCTTAATAAACATCTAAGAACACACAGATGGGAAATCTTATGAATGTATTCAATGTGGAAAATTTTTCTGCTGCTACTACAGTTTCACAGAACATCTGAGAAGACACATGGGAGAAACCTTTTGGATGTAATGAATGTGGGAAAACCTTCCATCAGAAGTCGGCCCTAATTGTTCACCAGAGAACTCATAGAAGACAGAAACCCTATGGATGTAATGAAAGTGGAAAATCATTCTGTGTGAAGTCAAAACTCATTGCACATCATAGAACATACACAGGGGAGAAACCCTATGAATGTAATGTTTGTGGAAAGTAATTATTAAGTCAAAACTAACTGTACATCAGAGAACACACTTGAGGTGAAACCCTATAAATGTAGTAAGTGAGGGAAATTACTCTGGGTGAAGTCAGAACTTTGTAGAACAGAGAACGTAAAGGGTGAGAGAAATCTGTTAATATAATGATAATGAGAACACCTTTGCCATGAAGTCAGTTCTCACAGTATAGAAGAGAACTTAAAGAGGGAAAAACCAATCTGAAGATATGGAATGCAGGAAAACATTATTCTGGAATTTGGGCCATAGATTATGTTTAAAAACTAAAAGTGGAAAACACTTATTGGTGAATGACTATAGGAAACATTTTGCTCAATGCCACACCTCAGTAAACCTCAGAGAGTTCACACAGGGTGAAACCTGACTCAGCATCCCTAGGTTGAGAAGGGATGCATTTTTCTGCTACTACTACAGTTTCACAGAATATCTGAGAAGACACACAGTGGAGAAACCTTTTGGGTGTAATGAATGTGGGAAAACCTTTCATCAGAAGTCAGCCCTACTTGTTCACCACAGTACTCATATAAGACAGAAACCCTATGGATGTAATGAATGTGGAAAATCATTCTGTGTGAAGTCAAGAGGCCACAGAAAATGCCCAAAGTATAGGAAATTATAGGAAAGCATTTACTATAAGGTTATATTTTATAGAGTAAATGTAATAAGAAGTACCTTCTCAGTGAACATCAGATAGTAGAGAAAGTATTTTTAACTGTATCCAATGTGTGGATGTTTTAGGTTAAAATCTAAATTTAATATAGACCAGAGGTGTTGAATTACAGGATATCTAGCAATTTAAGAAAATGTAGAGAAAAGGTTTTTTGTTTGTTTGTTTGTTTTTTGTGATGGAGTCTCACTCTGCCACCCAGGCTGGAGTGCAGTGGCATGATCTTGGCTCACTGCAAGCTCTTCCTCCTGGGTTCACGCCATTCTCCTGCCTCAGCCTCCTGAGTAGCTGGGACTACAGGCACCTGCCACCACACCTGGCTAATTTTTTGTATTTTTAGTGGAGACGGTTTCACCATGGTCTCGATCCCCTGACCTCGTGATCTGCCTGCCTTGGCCTCCTAAAGTGCTGGGATTACAGGCATGAGCCGCCATGCAGAAAAAGGTTTTTATTGAGAAATAGCAGTTTACTTTGCTAATATCCAGTTCATTCATTGTCAATACTGCTGTTTTCTGAGACTTGAAAAGATGCCACTCTGGATCCAATGACTATAACTAGTTCAGAGGTTTATTGCTTAGCCATATGTAAAATAAGGGAAGATTTTTTTAGCAAAGGGAACCATAAGCAAGAGTGCTCTTGTATGTTGAGGAAGAAAGAGACCCTTAATCTGGGGCCATAGGACAGGAGCCCACCAGCAGGATTTTTGAATAATCCTGGGGCAGACTAATTTCAGGAGACCCGTCTCAGAACGGTGGATCAAAGGGGTAAGTCAACTTGCCTTGTATGAAGCTTATGAGGATTAGTAGAAGAGACTGGGTCCAGATTTCTGGTGGTTTCTGCCCTAGCAGATGTCCAACACATAAGCCAGGACATTCTGCTGTGAGTGACTTATTGTACCCAACTCTATTTCTTTCCAAACTGAAACACGTTTTTCATAGGTGATATAACTTTTAAAATGTATATAGATATAACTTAAATATGGGGCTTTGAAAAAGCACAAGTACGCTGGGCATGGTGGCTCGTACCTGTAATCCTGTGCTTTGGGAGGCTGAGGTGGGCAAGACCTGAGTTCCTGACCAGCCTGGCCAACACGATGAAACACTGTCTCTACTAAAAGTACAAAATTAGCCAGGCATGATGGCGCACACCTGTAGTCCTGGCTACTAGAGAGGCTGAGGTGGGAGGATCACTTGAACCTGGGAGGTGGAGGTTTCAGTGAGCTGAGATCATGCCACTGCACTCCAGCCTGAGTGACAGACACTTTCAAAAAAAAAAATAGATTTTGCTATTGGGTAAGGTATAGTAGTTGGCAGCAGAATAGACTGATTGAGGACAACAATAAAATTACAAAAAATATTTAAATGCAACTTATTGCTATAGAAGCAAAGAGAACTAAATGGGCAAAATTCTAGAGAGTGGTAAATCCCAGAAAGCACATGCACAGAATGAAGCTCTTTGCTCTGGGACCCTTTCTACTTCTGGATATAGGGAAGAACCTGAATACTGAACTTGGTTCAGGCAGCGGGCCATACCCTGGAGGTCAGGGGAAGTCATGGGGGAACCAGAAACCAGGAGAACAATCAAGACTGTAATGAAAAAAAAATGGATACATTAGGGGCTTCAAACACATATAATTTCTCAGGAAATTTCTAGATGTCTCATGCTGCATAGGGCAGGAGGCTGAAAAGCTAATTTGAGAAGAAAACAAGTAGGATTTTTATGTTGTTTTGCATTTTGCATTATGGAGGAGAAATGATTAGAACTTAGAAAGTGCCAGCGGGTTTGTCCTTTTGTGAACATGCCATTAATAAAAGCCCTGGAAACAAGGTCATACCAGAGATTCATTGTGCCTTGTCACAACTGGAAACAATACCTGAGTGGAATATTCAAAAACGTGCCTAGAAAGAAAACTCTAGGACAGATGGCTTCACTGAAGTTATTCCAAATATTTAATAAATAAAGCATGCCATGCTTTTATAAACTCTTCTAGAAGAAAAAAATTGGAACTTTTCCAATTCAGTTTTTGAGGCCAGTGCAACCTTGATACCAAAACCAAAAAAACAAACAAACAAAAAACATAAAGCTATAGACCAAAGTCTCATAGATTTAGATGCAAAATCCTAAAATTGAAAAAAAAAAAAGTCTAGCCATATCCATAAACTGTATCATCACCAAGAGATGTTTATTAGGGCAATCAAAAGATGATTTATTATTTTAAAAAAATCAATGTGACCTTCCATTCCTTTCTTTTGATTCCCCTCTTTGACTCTTTATGTGTCTCTTTTGCCTTCCCTCCCCAGAGTGGAGGAGTTAGACTTGCATCGTGGGATGAGAGGAGTTGTGGCTATGTGTCTGCTGGCACCAAGAGGGCCGAGGGTGAGGTGTGGAAGGGACAGGTGGAGGAGATGGGCAGCATTGTTGAGAGATTGGTACCACTGAGCAAATAAATATGTTGAGAATGATGATGGCAAGGTTTCTCCCTGTTAGAGAAGGTATTTATAGAAATAGGAATGAGGAGAGCTAGAAAACCTGGAGTGTGGGATTAGAATAGAACTCATATCTTTTAAATATACAGGAACAATAGAGAAATTGTTGTGTTTGCCCATATATATATATATAGTGATTCATTCTACTGAGAGGACATAAACGCAGTGACACCTCAGTAACAGTAAGCACACCAACTGCCAAGTTATTAGTTCCTAAATACTATCCACAAAAAAGGGGACCAGGGATGATTCCTAGTCAGAGATTGGGAGAAAAAGAAGATGAGCCTGAATCACTTCATGTACCTAACAGTGAGAAAATACTCTGGCTGGGCTCAGTGGCTCATGCCTGTAATTCTAGCATGTTAGAAGGTCGAAGTGGGTGGGTTGCTTGAGCCCAGGAGTTTGAGACCAGCCTGGGCAACATGGCAAAACTGTCTCTACAAAAAAAAAATAAAAATTAGCCAGGCATGGTGGCATGCACCTGTCGTCCAACATACTCAGAAGGCAGAGAGGTGGGAGGATCACTTGAGCCTGGGATATTGAGACTGCATTGAGCTGTGATCGTGCCACTGCACTCCAGCCTGGAAGACAGAGTGAGACCCTGTCTCAGGAAAAAAGAAAAAAAAAAAGATGTCGCTCAGCAAGTTAATGGACAAACTGTGCAACATCCAGAAAACTTTAACATTCTTCAAAGAAATAGAAAACAGAATCCTAAAATTTATATGGAAACCACAAAAGACCTAGAATAGTCAGAGCTATCCTGAGCAAAAGGAATCAAACTGGAGGAATCATATTACCTGACTTCAAATTATTCTACAGAGCTACAGTAACCAAAACAGCATGATACTGGCATAAAAACAGACACATAGTAACAGAATAGACAACCCAGAAACAAATTCATACATCTACAGTGAACTCACTTTTGACAAAGGTATGAAGAACATACATTGGGGAAAAGATAGTGTCTTTAATAAATGGTGCTGGGAAAACTGGATATCCGTATGCAGAAGAATGAAACTAGACCCCTATCTCTTAGCATATACAAAAGTCAAAATTAATTGAGTTAAATCTAAGACCTCAAACTATGAAACAGCTAAAAGAAAACATTGGGGAATCTCTCCAGGACATTGGAGTGGGCAAGGATTTCTTGTGTAATACCTGACAAACAGGCAACCAAAGCAAAAGTGGACAAGTGGGATCACATCAAGTGAAAAACCTTCTGTATTGCAAAGGAAACAACAAAGTGAAGAGACAACCCATAGAATGGGAAAGAATATTTGCAAACTATCCATCTGTATTAGGCCATTCTTGAAGTACTATAAAGAAATACTTGAGACTGGGTAATTTATAAAGAAGAGGTTTAACTGGCTCACTGTTTTGTAGGCTGTACAGGAAGCATGGTGCTAACATCTGATCAGTGTGTAGGGAGGCATCAGGAAGCTTCCAACCATGGTGGAAGGCAAAAGGGGAATAAGTATCTCACATGGCAGGAGCAAGGGCAAAGAGAGGGGGAGGGAGGTGCCACACACTTAACCAGATCTTGTGAGTACTCAGGTCTTGTGAGGGTTGCTTGAAGTCATGGATACCCCATTTACCCTGATGTGTTTATACACATTTCATGACTATCAAAATATCTCATGTACCCCCATAAACATATACACCTATTTGTACCCACAAAAATTTAAAAATAAAGTTAATTTCAATGTTTAAAGACTCATTATTAAAATAATAGCAGTTTCTATAGATTTAATATTTCAATAAAACTCCCAATATTTACTCTTAACACTGGAAAAACTTTTCCAAAATGCATATGGCAGAAATATGGGTGTTGACGTGAGGACAGCATCAATTAATGAGGGATCTTCCCCCTTGACCAAAATATCTTCCACCAAGACCCACCTTTAATGCTGAGGATTACATCTCAAAATGAGATTTGGGCAGGGACTAATATCCAAACTATATCACTAGCTATATCAGGAGCTGTAACTATAAATATATCAGGAGCTATAACAATTCTACAGAAAAAAAATCTAATCTGAAAACTGGACAAAAATCTGAATAGACATTTCTCAAAAGAAGACATACAAATGGCAAACAGGCATGTGAAAATGTACTCAACATCATTGATCCATTAGAGAAATGCAAATCAAAACTACAATGAGATATCATCTCACCCCACCTAAAATGTCTTCTGTCCAAAAGACAGGTAATAACAAATGCTGAAGAGGATGTGGAGAAAAGGGAACCCTCGTGCACTGTGGAAATATATATTAGTACAACCACTATGGAGAACAGTTTGTAGGTACCTCAAAAACTAAAAATAGAGCTACCATACAATCCAGCAATTCCACTGGTAGGTATATACCCCAAAGAAAGGAAATCAGTATATTCAAGATAAATCTGCACCATGTTTACTGTAGCACTACTCGCAATAGCCAAGATTTGGAAGCAACCTAAGTGTCCATCAGCAGATGAATGGATAAATAAAATATGGTACATATACAAAATGGAGTACTATTCAGCCATAAAAAAGAATGAGATTCTGTCATTTGCAACATTATAGATGGAACTAGAGATCGTTAAGTGAAATAAGCCAGGCACAGCAAGACAGACATCACATGTTCTGACTTATTTGTTGGAGCTAAAGATGAAAACAAATGAACTTACAGATATAGAGTAGAAGGATGTTTACTGGAGACTGGGAAAGATAGTGGGGGCATGATGAGGGGGAAGTGGGGAACGTTAATGGTCACAAAAAAGTAGAATGACTAACACCTAGTATTCGATAGCACAACAAGGTTACTAAAGTCAATAATAATTGTACATTTTTGAGGTATAATTGAATTGTTTGTAACACAAAGGATAAATGCTTGAGGTTATGGATACCCCATTTACCCTGATGTGATTATTAGACATTGCATGCCTGTATCAATATAGCGTGAACCCGATAGATGTATATACCTAGTATGTACCCAAAAAAATTAAAAATAAAGTAAAAATTTCCATGATTAGGAAGACCATTATTAATATCAGTTTTCTTTAAATGTTTCTGTAAATTTAATACAATTTCAATAAAGCTTCCAATATTTATTCTTAATACTGGAAAAAGTTTTCCAAAATGTGTATGGCAGAAATAGGGCCAAAATAGGCAAGAGAACTATTTTTGAGATGTCAGTTTTCCTCAAATTGTTCTATTAATTAAACACCACCTGAATTAAAATTTGACAGTGGATTATAAATTTATGTGAATATTCAAAATAATTGTGAATACATGAGTCCAGAATCACAGCCATACACCATGAGGTGTTTGGGACATTTTCAGCAAATGTGCCAATGAAATCCAAGGGGAAAGATACATCTTCAAAAAGTCGTGTTAAATTTGACTCCCCAAAGCATATATAAAGCCTCAACTCATCATAGATCTAAATATAAGAGCTCAAAGTTAAAACTTGTAGAAGAAAAACTGAGAAAATTTTTGTAGGTTTGAGTTAGGTGATGATTTCTATATGGACAATAAAAATGTGGAATATACACAAATTTAATGCACTTAATAAAAACGATGTACTCACTTTAAACTTTGATAAATTAGATTTTGTTAAATTCAAAAGCTTGTGTTCTTAAAGCACACAATTAAGGAAATGGAAAGCTGAGTTATGGACTGAAAAAAATACTTGTAAAACAGCTTTGGATAAGAATAGAAGAAAAATCCCAATAAGAAAATTGGTGAAAGATTGATATGAAAAGTTCACTACAGAAAAAATACGAATGGCAAATAAGCCTGATTTGGGGGAGTGTGTTCAGTACCAATGCTAATTTTTGAAATGTCCTGTGTTTAATTTTTTGGAGTGTGTGATTTGCAACATGCCACTGCTTCATGGAGGAAGAGGAGATGGTAAAATGAACAGAAGTAATAATTGTAAACATAAAGTCTCAAGGGATCTTAATTTTCCACAGAACAGAATAAAATCTGTAGTTGTCAATTTACAATACCACTAGTAACAGCACAATACAGTAATTCCACTATTAATATGGGCCAAATTTCTGATCTTGAAACCAGCTCAATTTTCCTATGCAATTGATGTTTATGGGGGCCTTTTTTGAGGGGAATAAACATAGAAATTGACTGTCAAACCATTCTTGCATTTCTGTAAAGAAGTTCCTGAGACTGGGTAATATAAAGAAAAGAGGTTATAAAGGAAAGAGGTTTAATTGGCTCAGGTTCTGCAGGCTTTGCAGGAAGCATGGTGCTGGCATCTACTCAGCTTCTGGTGAAGCCTCAACTTTCAGTCATAGCAGAAGGCAAAGCAGGAGCAAGAGAGGGAGTTGGGGGAAGTGCCACATTCTTTTAGATGACCAGATCTTGGGAGAATTCAGTATCAGGAAGACAGCACTAAGCCATATGAGAGTTCCATCCCCATGATCACCTCCCACCAGGACCTACCTCCAGCACTGGGAATTAAAATACAACATCAGATTTAAGCAGGCAAAAATATCCAAAGTATAGGATTGTCCTCCCAGTCTTAAAGGTTGAGAAACTTAACATTTGTCATCTGAGTTTCTTCTCTCAATAAACTGATCATTAGGACTCCCACAGAGTTTCGTGGAACTGAAACTTTACAGATCACCACAACTGGACAAGGAGAGCTGTTGCCAGTTGACTCCTCTTCCTTCTTTCCCGTTCCTGTTTTCCCACAGGTGGTTGCAATGAGATGCTAGACCTCTCATCTAACCACCTGCTGTCTGTTGATCATATTTCTTACTCCCCTTAATTCCTGTCTATATAAACTCCTAATTTTAGTTGGGAGAGAAACGGATTTGACGATTAGACTGACAGCAACCACAATAAATCTCTTCTTCCCTGGCAATACTCGTCTTAGTGACTGGCTTTCTGTGCAGCGAGCAACCACACCTAGGCCAAACCCCTGGTGTTCAGCAACAATACATTTGTTCTACTTGATCCTCTGAGTTAATACCTTTGTCTTGTAAAAACATGCCTCACAGCCTCTCAGATCAGGGGATGCTCAATGAGGAAGGAACCATTAAGAACTATGTTATCCAGTTTTGTCTAAGGCTGCTGTGATCGGGCAGTTCACTGTGCAGTGAAAAGCCTCCAGAGCAACATGCAGCAGCCTTGTCATCACCTTGTGATCACCCAGATGTCAGTTCACACACCTGTGAAGCCAACTATAGCCATAACTGGAGCCCAGACAGAAGCTTTTTGCTGATAACGAATGAGCTGGAAAGGTGGGGTTGGCCCATTTCTCTGTGCATTGTATCTAAGCAATGTAGTTTGGGCTCTAGAAAAGAGTTCTACCTGACAATGAGCCATTCTGCCAAACAGTCAACTGGGAATTTCAAAACTTTCAGTATTCTCTAATAAAGATGCATTCTATGTCCATATCTTTTTGTATTTTCAAGTGCAAAAAGTAAACATTTTTGCTCAAATATTCCAATTTCCAAATAATTCATATAATGGTATTGGATTAACATCCAAATAAATGTAAGCTGAGAAATTGGGCAAGGCTGATATGTTCATCTCCTCCCATGTTCATGGAATAGGGGATGTACCTAGTGAGATTTATAGTTGTATGGGTCTTGCCGTTGGCTTTTTTTGGACTAGTTTGAGACATTTAAGCCCTAGAATCCTTTAAAAATCAATAAGATCAATTTAGGACTCTCAGAATGTCTGCTCTTTTCATCTTTTCAATTAAGCCAATCACTTTCTTCACTGATGGCAAGCACTCAAATTGTATTTCTCTCTTTAATGCTAATATACGAACATCAGAAATGAAAAATAGAAAAAAAAAAGGGTGTATACAATGTGTGTGATACTTGGTGTTGAGTGAAACCAGTAATGTTCCAACTAAAGATGTGCTTTCCTAGTGTTACACAGCTCATTCAGATGGTGCATTTCTCTAAATGCACTGCTGGTATATGATGGGTGTTAGGAACAGGCCCCCCAAAATCTGGCCATAAAGTGGCCCCAAAACTGGCCATAAACAAAATCTCTGCAGCACTGTGACATGTTCATGATGGCCATAATGTCAACGCTGGAAGTTTGTGGGTTTACCGGAATGAGGGCAAGGAACACCTGGCCTGTCCAGGGTGGAAAACTGCTTAAAGGCAGTCTTAAGCCAAAAACAACAGCATGAGCGACCTGTGCCTTAAGGACATGCTCCTTCTGTAGTTAACTAGCCCAACCTATTCCTTTAATTCGGCCCATCCCTTCGTTTCCCATAAGGGATACTTTTAGTTAATTTAATATGTATAGAAACAATGCTAATGACTGATTTGCTGTTAATAAATATGTGAGTAAATCTCTGTTCATGGCTCTTAGCACTGAAGGCTGAGAAGCTCCTGATTTCCCACTTGACACCTCTATATTTCTGTGTGTGTGTCTTTAATTCCTCTAGTGCTGCTGGGTTAGGGTCTCCCCAACTGAGCTGGTCTTGGCAAGTGGTGTCCATCATGCGGGCTCGAATCTAGGTCAAAGTGTTGCCGGAGCATTGGTTGGAGAACATGGAATTAAGCAATCCCTGTAGTGAGTAAGAAGGGGAGCTCAGAAGCATCAGGGTACCAATGGGACAAGTGTGGGGTCTGGTTCATTCTACCTTGGAACTTTTTGACACTGATGATGAAAGAGAGTATAATGAAGTAACAGAAGAGGTTACAGAGAAAGTTTATCTACCAGCTAAAGCTAAAGCGGCAAAGGAAGGAGAGGTTCATCCCTACCCTTCTGCACCCCCTCATTATTATTTTGAAGAAAATGACCCTCTAGATCTTTCTTTTCTGGAGGACACTGGGTGAAAACTAGTTGCCCCAGGGACTGTTTGAGCAGCGCCTCAAGTGACCACTCAGTTCTATTCAGGCAGGAATTCAGCAAGCTAGACGAGAAGATGATTTAGAGGCTTGCCAGTTCCCTGTTAGAATATACCTCCTAGATCAACAGGGAAATATTATAGCTACATTTGAGCTTTTTCTTTTTAAATTACTCAAAGAATTTAAACAAGCTATTCATACTAAAAAAGAATGTAGAAATAATCAGCGAATCAGGCTGCCAGGGAGGGGAAAAAAAGAAAACTGCTGAGTCTGAAATATGTCCAAAATGTAAAAAAGGAAAACATTGGGCTAATCAGTGTCACTCTAAGTTTCATAAAGATGGGAACTCAATTTTGGGAAATGCCATGAGGGGCCTGTCCCGGGCCCCGTTCTATACTGGGATATTTCCAGCTCAGGCCATTCCCTCACCCCTGTAAAATATCTGCCACCCACCACAGCCGGTATTGCCACAGTAGATTTATATTGCACAAAAGCTGTGAGCCTTCTGCCTGGGAAACCCCCACAAAAGGTCCCTACAGGAGTCTGTGTACGCTTGCCAGCAGGAACAATAGGATTACTTTTAGGAAGGTCTAAGTTTAAAAGGGATACAAATGCATACAGGAGTCATTGATTCAGATTATAATGGGTAAATTCACATTGTTATATCTACTTTTGTTCCCTGGAAAGCAGAGTCAGGAGAGCGCATAGCACAGCTCCTGATTGTGCCATATGTGGGAATGGGAAAAAGTGAAATTAAATGAACAGGAGGATTTGGAAGCACAAATAATGCAAAGCAGTTTATTGTGTAAATCAAATCACTGATAAACATCCCACCTGTGAAATAACCATTCAGGGAAAGAAATTTAAAGTTTTGGTAGATACAGGAGTGGACATTTCAATCATTTCTCTACAGCACTGGCTGTCTGCATGGCCAATTCAACCCACTAAATTTAACATAGTTGGAGTTGTTAAAACCCCTGAAGTATATCAATGTAGTTATATTTTGCACTGTGAAGGGCCCAATGGACAACCTGGGACTATCCAACCAATTATAACTTTTGTACCTATAAGTGTATGTGGGAGAGATTTATTACAACAATGAGGAGCACAAGTTCTAATTCCAAGACAATTATATAGCCCTCAAAGTCAACATAAAATGCATGAAATGGGGTATGTCCCTGGCATGGGACTAGAAAAAAATATGCAGGATTTGGAAGACCTTCAAGTGGAAAGACAAAGTTCCCACCAAAGATTAAGATATCATTTTTGCTGGTGGCCATTGTTAAGCCTCCAGAACCTATACCTTTAAAATGGTTAACAGATAAGCCAATTTGGATAGAACAATGGCCACTAAGTAAACAGAAACTGGAGGCTTTAGAGAAATTAGTTACTGAACAATTAGAAAATGGGCACATAGCTCCAAAATTTTCCCCTTGGAATTCTCCAGTTTTTGCAATTAAGAAAAAATCTGGTAAATGGAGACTGTTAACTGACTTAAGAGCCATCAATTCAGTTCTTTACTATCCCTTTATCTGAGCAAGACTGTAAACGGTTTGCATGTATAATTCTTGCAGTAAACAATCTGCAGCCTGCTAAGTGTTTTCATTGTTTCACAGATGGGTTTAGTAATGGTAAACCTTCTTATTCTGGCTCAAAAAGTAAAGTTATTCTGATGCCCTATAAAAAGCAAAGGTTGTAGCTGTAATTGAGGTATTGACTGCTTTTGATATGCTTATTAATGTGATTTCTGATTCTTCATACTTGGTTCATTCTACAGAGTTAATGAAAATGCTCAGTTTTCATATCATACAGATAAACAACTGATGACAAAAACTAAAAAGGGGGAGAAATAGGGATTACAAGACAGTCCATACACAATTGAATCTAGCATTATTAACTTTAAATTTTTTGAGCCTGCCCAAAAGCCAGATGTTATCAGGAGCTGAACAGCATCTACAGAAACTAGCTGCAAAGACAGAAGCAGAACAACTGATTTGGTGGAGAGATTCAATAACAAAAAGTTGGGAAACAGGTAAAATAATAACTTGGGGTAGAGGTTATGCTCGTATTTCTCCAGGCCAAAATCAACAGCTGATTTGGATACCATCAAAATACCTGAAACCTTATCATAAGCCAGATGCCAAGGAAGATATTCCAGGAGGATCCCGAGGACTACCCCCCCATTGCAGCCATGTTGAGGCTGATGCTGAGGAGGACCCCAACTGTCATGAGCAACACCCGTCGAACACAGCCACCCTCCTGGGGACAGATCAAGAAGCTGTCACTGATGATAAAAGAAACCCTGAGGAAAGTGGAACAACCAGTAACAATGAGTAATTTAATGGTAGCTCTGATAGTGATGATCACCACTACCATGAGTATTCCTTCAGTAAGGGCTGACACAGGGAGCACTCATACTTATTGGGCATATTTATCAATCTTGGCTGGCAATAATGCCTGGATATAATCACTCTATGACACAGTTACACATGATTTCTGATCTCTGTATTTACCATAATAAATCTGCTCCTATAATTGAGGGATACCACCCTAAAAAACCTATTTGTAAGCAAAATTGAACCTGGCCAGAAAAAATGAATGTACTTGTTTAGGATGATTGCATTGCAGAACAGGCAGAGGTGCTGCACAATGATTCCTATGGAATCATTATTGATTGCTCTCCTAAGGGGATGTTTAGCTTAAATTGCACCTCTCAGTCTGTGTGCCACGACCACACTATGTTCGGCTGATCTGAACAAAATGGTCAGATGGTAGATATAATAAGAAGTACAGCAAGAGTTCTTATTATCTGGAACCATGGCAGTATAGTGGCACCTCAACCTCAAATGATATGGCCCACTGTAGGAGCTAAACATTAAGGATTTGTAGAAAACATTAATAGCTCTTAATAAGATCAAAATTTGGGAAAGAATAAAAAGCATCTAAAAGGACACTCTACAAACTTGTTTTTGGATATTGCAAAACTAAAAGAACAAATATTTAAAGCATCCCAGGCACACTTGACCTTAATGCCAAGAACTGGCATGCTGAAAGGAGCAGCAGACAGTTTAGCAGCTAGTAACCCATTAAAATGGAAAAAAACACGGGGAAACTCCATAATTTTTATGATGATTGTGCTTTTAATCTGTATCATTTGTCTTTGTATAGTCTGCAGATGTAGATCCTGACTCCTGTGAAAAGTAACTCACCATGACAAAGCTGCCTTTGCTTTTATTGATTTGCAAATCAAAGAAGGGGGATATGTTGGGAACAGGCCCCCCACAAAATCTGGCCATAAACTGGCCCCAAAACTGGCCATAAACAAAATCTCTGCAGCACGGTAACATGTTCATGATGGCCATAACACCCACACTGGAAGGTGGTGGGTTTACTGGAATGAGGGTAAGGGACACCTGGTCCGCCCAGGGCAGAAAACTGCTTAAAGGCATTCTTAAGTCACAAACAATAGCATGAGTGATCTCTGCCTTAAGGACATGCTCCTGCTGCAGTTAACTAGCCCAACATATTCCTTTAATTTGGCCCATCCCTTCGTTTCCCGTTTCCCATAAGGGATACTTTTAGTTAATTTAATATCTATAGAAACAATGCTAATAACTGGCTTGCTGTTAATAAATACCTGAGTAAATCTCTGTTTGGGGCTCTCAGCTCTGAAGGCTGTGAGACCCCTGATTTCCCCCTTGGCACCTCTATATTTCTGTGTGTGTATCTTTAATTCCTCTAGTGCCACTTGGTTAGGGTCTCCCCGACTGCTGGTCTCAGCAAGGTAATATTTTTTTAAATTCCAGTTTGGTTTATCTATACTGTTTTAGAATGTGTGGGTTTCTCTAGACCCTCCATTACTTCAGGTGTGACGTTTTATGCACCTCACTTGTTGCAGCCCACTGGTGTCCACATTCTGCCATGTGATGTGCAGGATCCCCATCTCCATGTAGGCCCATTTCTCCTTCTCACTTTACAACATAATTTACATGCATGAAGAACTATATCAGACCATGGAATAATTTTTTGCTTTAATCATCAAACACAGTTTAGAAAAATTGAAGAAGGCTAGTCTATCATATTTATCCATGCTTTTATTATTTCTATTTTTCTTCATCCCTGATGTTGTTTCCTTCTTTTATCATTTTGTTTCTGAATCAGGAATTTCCTTTAGCCACATCTTTAAAAAGGTTGCTGTGTCCTTCCTTGAGTCCCAGGTCCCCCTGGCAGCCAGCAGTGTGGATCTAGGATACACAGGGTGGACACGGGCTGTAGGACTTGAAATTGTGGCAGGGATCTGCACTTGACCTAAAAGATAAGGCACCAGCACTTCTGAAACCAGACAGAATTGGATGGAAGCCATTGTTTCAAGGTGATAGTCTGTATTTATGAGGATTAATCTTTTGGATAATCTGGAAGACCTGGGGGACTCACTGGAAAGATATGGTAATCATTTCAATAAATATTTAAGGGCTAAACCAAGTTGAGACTGGTAGGACCAGGGAGAAACAGCTCCATGCTACATATTGAGATCATCTAAAGACAGGAAATTGATGTTTTATATGAGGTTGATTTTGAAGAATAAGGAGGAATATCTGGTCCCCAGTCTCATCTCTTGAAAGAACTGCACCTGACCCAACCCAGCCTAATTATCTGTTCTCTCCTGATTGTGAAGTCTATGAAAAGAAACACACAGGTAATTTTCAGAAAATGAAGACATGATGTTAGTAGCAAAATCTCACTGTGGTCTGAAGGAGCATTTATGAACTGTCAGGAAGGAGCCCTTCATTGCTCTGTTGTCCAGTCAAGAATGGGAGACACCAAGAGCTTGGCCAGGGCTTCAACTTAAGCTCCATGTGAATAACCTTGGCCTATGCTCCCTGGACATGCAGTTTACCATCTGCAGAGTATGGCCAGTTTGCCTGATGGGAGGAATCACATGCACTGCGAGCCACCCCTTGCAGCAAGAAGTCCACAAACAGGGCCTTTCCCTGGCAACAGTAAGTGAGGTCAGCTGGGGTCTGGAGCTGCTCGAGACTGGCCGCATGCTCAAAGGATGGGAATTGTAGTGCCCTAGAGGGAGCTTCTACCTGTGACTGCTTTAGGGCTGCCATGAGAACCATGGTCCACATGGCGCCTGTGAGCAGAGATGGGGGAAAGGGGAGACACAGAGATCAACGGGGATATGGAAGTGTCTTTTATTGCAATTGAGTTTTCTAGTCATCAAACCTCTTCGAGGTATAGAATCAGCTCTGAAATTGTCAAAGTGTTTTGATCATAGTATTCAGAGATTTATTTTTTAACTGAGATATACATTACTATGTATTTGCAGTAATGTTTTTGTTAAAAGTTGTATCATAATGTATTTAGCCAGAACTCAGTGTCTGTGAGAAACAAACGATACTAGAACTTCTTACTAACTTCTGTGACATAAAGTTTAAAATTATATAATGTAACCAGTGACTTTGTTTTAATCAGTATATACTCATCCATGGGTACATTAATTTCTCTCACAGTCAAATACAATTATAAAATACATATTTTGGAATAATGTGACCCACAGATTCATGACACAATATAGTATGCATTAATTCTTTTTCATTATAGTTGTCTAATGCTGTGTCAGCTTCTCAACCAGGGGTCAAGCCCCAAAGGACCTAATGAATACACATGGCTTGAGTGTCCAGCACTGCCCACATGGGTGGCACCCCTGTACAACTGAATGTCTGCTGACCTAATTTCTGAAATGTTTCTGCACATCAATTACATATGTCTGCTTGGATGAAGTTGAAAAAGTTCAATAATCTCATAATAGAATCTTAAATTCTTTAATGTTTCCAGCAGTGAACCCAATGCCATGGGTGTGGTTTAAAGCATCCCCCATGGTTTAAACCAAGTCTTGTATGCAGCACCACCCAGCTGCATACAACACTCAAGAATCAGAGGTAAGAAGGTTGCTGGAAGTTGTCCAGATTCTACAACATTTGTAGTGCTGGGTCAGTTCAGTTCTAAAACAATGCATTTAGTAAAATGATGGATTTATACAGGAATTTTCCAAATGGGAGGTGTGGGAAATAGCATATGGAGATTTGACAGCAGATACATGGAAAGTTAAAAAGAAAGCAGAAATGCAAATCCCTTCTCACTCCTTCACACCTGGGGCAGTTTTGAGCGGCTTGGATGCTAAACGTACAGGAGACAAATTCAACAGCTTTATTGACTTTCACACACTCCCCATTTTCCAAAACAAAAAGAACAACAATAAAAGCAGATCCAGGGGAAAAAAGGACCGGAATGCCACAAATTTTACAAAAGGTATGGAAATAGTTATGGCTCACATTGTCTGTGACTATTATAATAAAATTAGTCAGTAATATCATTTGAAATTTTGGAAGGAAACGAACTGTTTGTTAGGGTATCTAGCTCACCGTACCTACTAAGAGAGGCTGTAAGTGCTCCGAGAGTAATTTGAATTCCACATGTGTCATTCCCTTTAAACATTTTCTTGCCAGACATTTTATACTTTAAAATTTGTGTGGGAAATTTTTAACAATGGATCTGTTATTTTTTTTCACATTATCTCTACATTCTCACTAGGGATCTTTTCTATCACATGAATGGAGTATAAAGAAACTTCTGGAGTACTAGATCAGGCTTTCAAATTTGTCACTCAGGCACAGTTTTCACCCTTTGGTTCATAGGTTACTGCACAGTGGAAAACAATGGATGTGACTATACAGTTCATATTGGCTGGGGGCTCAGTCACTGTTGCAGATTTACTGTGGTAAAAACTAATACCAGAAATGTTAAGAAAAGGGAAAGGATCAGCTGAGTGAGAATATATCTATAAAACTGTTTTTCTCAAAGGGAGACTAAAGACTGTGAGCTGGGTGTGTGGTGGCTCATGCCTGTAATCTCAGCAATTTTGGAGGCTGACTGAAGTCAGGAGCTCGAGACCAGCCTGGCCAACTATGGTGAAAGCTCGTCTCTACTAAAAGTACAAAAATTAGCCAGGTGTGGTGGCGGGCACCTGTAATCCCAGCTACTTGGGAGACTGAGGCAGGAGAATCACTTGAACCTGGGAAGCAGAGGTTGCAGTGAGCCAAGATCATACCATTGCACTCCAGCCTGGGTGACAGAGCGAGATTCTGTCTCAAAAAACAACAAAAAGAAAGAAACAAAATAGACTGTGAGATACTTTTTTTTCATTGAAATTGCTGCCTCTTATCTTGGCATAATTTGAAAAACCCAAGCAGGGAGAAGCCAGAGCCAGGCACATTTCTGTAAGACTTCACAGCAGGTGTTTATTTTTATTTATTAATTATTTATTTATTTAATTACTTATTTATTTGAAACAGAGTTCACTCTTGTTGCCCAGGCTGGAGTGCAGTGGAACAATCTCAACTCACCACCTCAGCCTCCCAAAGTGCTGGGATTACAGGCATGACCACAATGCGCAACCCACAAGAGGTGTTTTAGTGGTTTGTGAGGATATAGATAAACAGCTAGATTGGACTTAGGGATAAATTAAGCCCTTGCCAAGACCAGCTCAGTCAGGGAGACCCTAACCCAGTGGCACTAGAGGAATTAAAGATACACACACAGAAATATAGAGGTGCCAAGCAGCAAATCAGGGGTCTCACAGCCTTCAGAGCTGACAGCCCTGAACAGATTTACCCATGTATTTAGAAACAGCAAACCAGTCATTAGCATTGTTTCTATAGATATTAAATTAACTAAAAGTATCCCTTATGGGAAATGAAAGGATGCGCCAAATTAAAGGAATATGTTGGGCTACTTAACTGCAGCAGGAGCATGTCCTTAAGGCACAGATCACTCATGCTACTGTTAGTGGCTTAAGAATGTCTTTAAGCTGTTTTCTGCCCTCAGCGGGCCAGGTATTCCTTGCCTTCATTCCTGTAAACCCACCACCTTCCAGCGTGGGTGTTATGGCCATTACGAACATGTTACAGTGCTGCAGAGATTTTGTTTATGGCCAGTTTTGGGGCCAGTTTATGGGCAGATTTTGGGGGGCCTGCTCCCAACATGTCCCCCTTCTCTGATTTGCAAATTGATAAAAGCAAGGGTAGCTTCGTCACAGTGAGCTACTTCTAGCAGGAGTCAGAATCCACATCTGCTGACCATACAAAGACTAACAACACTGATTAAAAGCACACTCATCATTGAAATCACAGCACTTCCAAGTGTTTTTATCCATTTTAACGTGTTACTAGCTGCTAATTTGTCTGTAACTCCTTCAAGCACTCCAGTTCCTGTCATTAAGATCAGGTGTGCCTGGGAAGCTTTAAATATTTGTCTTTAATTTTGCAACATCCAAAGACAAGTTTGTAGAGTGTCTTTCTAGATGCTTTTTTATTCTTTTCCAAATTTTGATCTTATTAAGAGCTATTAATAGTTTCCACAAATCCTTATGTTTAGCTTCTAGAGCTGGCCATATCATTTGAGGTTGAGGTGCCACTATCCCACCATGGTTCCAGATAATAGGAACTTTTGCCATACTTCTTATCATTTCTACCATCTGACCATTTTTTTCAAACATCTGAGCATAGTGTAGTAGTGGCACACAGACTCAGAGGTGCAATTCAAGCTAAACATCCTCTTAGGAGACCAATCAATAATGATTCCATAGGAATCATTGTGCAGCACCTCTGCCTGTTCTGCAATGCTATCTTCCTTAACAAGTATGTTCATTATTTCTGGTGAGGTTCTATTTTGTTTACAAATAGGTTTTTGAAGGTGGTATGCCTCATTTATAGGAGCAGACTTATTATAGTAAATACTGAGATCAGAAAGCATGTGTAACTGTCAGAGTGATTGCATCCGGGCATTATTGCCAGCCAAGATTGATAAATATGCCCAGTAAGTGTAACTGTTCTCTTTGTCAGCCCTTATTGAAGGAATACTCATGGCAGTGGTGATCATCACTATCACAGCTACCATTAAATTACTCATTGTCACTGGTTGTCCCACTGTCCTCAGGTTTTCTTCCACCATCTGCGACAGATTCTTGATCTGTCCCCAGGTGTGTGGCTGTGTTCGACAGGTGTTGCTCATGACAGTTGGGGTCTTCCTTAGCATCAGCCTCGACATGGCTGCAATTGGGGGTCCTCGGGATCCTCCTGGAATCTCTTC
The DNA here is from genome assembly GCF_028885655.2 of Pongo abelii. Lineage (NCBI taxonomy): Eukaryota > Metazoa > Chordata > Mammalia > Primates > Hominidae > Pongo > Pongo abelii. The sequence continues at coordinate 47,906,987 of NC_071993.2, forward strand.
CTTGGCATCTGGCTCATGATAAAGTTTCAGGTGTCTTGATGACATCCAAATCAGCTGTTGATTTTGGCCTGGAGAAATACGAGCATAACCTCTACCCCAAGTTATTATTTTACCTATTTCCCAACTTTTTGTTATTGGATCTCTCTATCAAATCAGTTGTTCTGTTTCTGTGTTTGCAGCTGTTTTCTGTAGATGCTGTTCAGCTGCTGATAACATCTGGCCTTTGGGCAGGTTCAAAAAATTTAAAGTTAATAATGCTAGGTTCAGTTGCCTCTGTAGGGTTCCATATTTTCTGTCTCCCCCTTTCTGCTTTTGAAACTGCTGTTTTAGGGAGAGATTCATTCTTTCCACTATGGCTTGTCCTTGAGAATTGTATTGGATACCAGTAATGTGTTTAATATTCCACATAGAGAAAAATGTAGCTAGAGTTTGACTAGCATATCCTGGGGCATTATCTGTTTTAATGGAAGCTGGAATTCCCATCACCACAAAAGATGATGTTTAACACAGGCAGAAGACTCTCCTGTTTGGCATGTAGCCCAGTCAAAGTAAGAAAAGGTGTCCACACATACATGTACATAAGCTAGTCTCCCAAATGACGGAACATGTATGACATCCATTTGCCAAAAGAGTTAGGTTCCAGTCGTCTAGGATTAACTCCTCCTGTGAAAGGTGAGGAATGTACCACTTGGCAAGTTGGGCATTGCTGGATAATAGCTTTAGCTTCTTTCCAGGTAATGCTGTATCTGCATTTGAGACCAGAGGCATTAACATGGGTTAAAATATGAAAGTGTCTAGCATTAGATATTGTAGTAGCAACTAGGCAATCAGCAGTTTGATTCCCTTCAGTCAAAGGTCCTGGAAGATGTGTATGAGCCCTTATGTGAGTGATGTAAAAAGGGTGCATTCTACTTCTAAGTGCTATTTGCAACTGGGTAAATAAAGTCGTCAGTTTTTCTTCTGTATGAAATCGTAACTGAGCATTTTCAATTAACTGTGTGGAATGAACCACGTATGAAGAATCAGAAATCACATTAATAGGCATATCACAAGCAGTCAATACCTCAATTACAGCTACAAGTTTGCTTTTTATAAGGCATCTGAATAACTTTAATTTTGAGCCAGAATAAGAAGCTTTACTATTACTAGACCCTTCTGTAAAAACATTCTCAGCGCCTTTAATTGGTTTAAATTTAGTTATTTGGGGGAGAATCCAATTAGTTAATTTCAAAAACTGAAACAGCTTCATTTTAGGAAAATGATTATTGAGAATACCCACAAAGTCAGCTAAATGGGTTTGCCAAGTAAGACTATTTATAAAAGCTTGCTGTATTTGTGCCTTCGTGAGAGGGACAATAATTTTTCCAGGATCATATACATGTAATTTAACAATCCAAGTTCTCCCAATCCCTATCATAGTAGTGATTTGATCTAAATAAGGAGTTAGAGTCCATGAATTAGTATGTGGAAGAAAAAGCCACTCTACTAAGTCCTGTTCTTGGACAATAACACCAGTAGGTGAACGCAGAGTTGAAAAAAATTAGCAAATCTAGAGTCTTCTCTGGATCTATTCTATTTATTTGAGCTTTATGGACTTGCTTCTCAATCAGTTGTAACTCTGCCTCAGCCTCCTTTGTTAATTGCTGAGGGCTAGTGAGACTAGGATTTCCTCTAAGGATAGAAAACAGGTTACTCATGGCATAGGTAGGAATGCCTAGAGGGAGTCGTATCCAATTAATGTCCCCTAGTAATTTTTGAAAGTCATTTAATGTTTTTAGTTGATCCCTATGAAGGGTTACTTTCTGTGGCAAAGTGGTAGTGTCATTTACTAAGGTCCCCAAGTAGGAGTAAGGAGTAGTAGTCTGAATTTTGTCAGAAGCTATAATTAAACCAGTGCAAAAAATCAAATTTTGCAAGTGATCATAACAATGGAGTAATATTTCTCCAGTGGGGGCAGCACAAATTATACCATCCATATAGTGAATAATGTAACACTGAAAATTTTTTACGAGTAGGTTCAATTGCTTGCCCCACATACGTCAGGCAAATTGTGGGACTGTTTAACATGCCCTGTGGCAACACTTTGCAATGATAACACTTAGCAGGCTGCAGGCTGTTTACTGCAGGAATTGTAAATGCAAACCGTTCACAGTCTTGCTCAGCTAAAGGGATAGTAAAGAAACAGTCTTTTAAATCTACGACTATTAAAGGCCAATTTTTTTGTAATTATAGCAGGAGAAGGCAATCCTGGCTGTAATGTTCCCATAGGTTGTATAACTGAATTGATGGCTCTTAAGTGAGTTAACATTCTCCGTTTACCTGATTTTTTCTTAATTATGAAAACTGGTGAATTCCAATGGGAAAATGTTGGAGCTATGTGCCCATTTTCTAATTGTTCAGTAACTAATTTCTCTAAAGCCTCCAGTTTCTCTTTACTCATCAGCCATTGTTCTTTTATTATTATTATTATTATTATTATTATACTTCAGGTTTTTTGGTACATGTGCGCAATGTGCAGGTAAGTTACATATGTATACATGTGCCATGCTGGTGTGCTGCACCCACCAACTCGTCATCTAGCATTAGGTATATCTCCCAATGGTATCCCTCCCCCCTCCCCCCACCCCGCAACAGTCCCCGAAGTGCGATGTTCCCCTTCCTGTGTCCATGTGTTCTCATTGTTCAATTCCCACCTATGAGTGAGAATATGCCGTGTTTGGTTTTTTGTTCTTGCGATAGTTTACTGAGAATGATGATTTCCAATTTCATCCATGTCCCTACAAAGGACATGAACCCATCATTTTTTATGGCTGCATAGTATTCCATGGTGTATATGTGCCACATTTTCTTAATCCAGTCTATCGTTGTTGGACATTTGGGTTGCTTCCATGTCTTTGCTATTGTGAATAATGCCGCAATAAACATACGTGTGCATGTGTCTTTATAGCAGCATGATTTATAGTCCTTTGGTTATATACCCAACAATGTGATGGCTGGGTCAAATGGAATTTCTAGTTCTAGATCCCTGAGGAATTGCCACACTGACTTCCACAATGGTTGAACTAGTTTACAGTCCCACCAACAGTGTAAAAGTGTTCCTATTTCTCCACATCCTCTCCAGCACCTGTTGTTTCCTGACTTTTTAATGATTGCCATTCTAACTGGTGTGAGATGGTATCTCATTGTGGTTGTGATTTGCATTTCTCTGATGCCCAGTGATGGTGAGCATTTTTTCATGTGTTTTTTGGCTGCATAAATGTCTTCTTTTGAGAAGTGTCTGTTCATGTCCTTCACCCACTTTTTGATGGGGTTCTTTGATTTTTTCTTGTAAATTTGTTGGAGTTCATTGTAGATTCTGGATATTAGCCCTTTGTCAGATGAGTAGGTTGCAAAAATTTTCTCCCATTTTGTAGGTTGCCTGTTCACTCTGATGGTAGTTTCTTTTGCTGTGCAGAAGCTCTTTAGTTTAACTAGATCCCATTTGTCAATTTTGGCTTTTGTTGCCATTGCTTTTGGTGTTTTAGACATGAAGTCCTTGCCCATGCCTGTGTCCTGAATGGTAATGCCTAGGTTTTCTTCTAGGGTTTTTATGGTTTTAGGTCTAACGTGTAAGTCTTTAATCCATCTTGAATTGATTTTTGTATAAGGTGTAAAGAAGGGATCCAGTTTCAGCTTTCTCCATATGGCTAGCCAGTTTTCCCAGCACCATTTATTAAATAGGGAATCCTTTCCCCATTTCTTGTTTTTCTCAGGTTTGTCAAAGATCAGATAGTTGTAGATATGTGGCATTATTTCTGACAGCTCTGTTCTGTTCCATTGATCTATATCTCTGTTTTGGTACCAGTACCATGCTGTTTTGGTTACTGTAGCCTTGTAGTATAGTTTGAAGTCAGGTAGTGTGATGCCTCCAGCTTTGTTCTTTTGGCTTAGGATTGACTTGGCAATGTGGGTTCTTTTTTGGTTCCATATGAACTTTAAAGTAGTTTTTTCCTATTCTGTGAAGAAAGTCATTGGTAGCTTGATGGGGATGGCATTGAATCTGTAAATTACCTTGGGAAATATGGCCATTTTCACGATATTGATTCTTCCTACCCATGAGCATGGAATGTTCTTCCATTTGTTTGTATCCTCTTTTATTTCCTTGAGCAGTGGTTTGCAGTTCTCCTTGAAGAGGTCCTTGACATCCCTTGTAAGTTGGATTCCTAGGTATTTTATTCTCTTTGAAGCAATTGTGAATGGGAGGTCACTCATGATTTAGCTCTCTGTTTGTCTGTTATTGGTGTATAAGAATGCTTGTGATTTTTGTACATTGATTTTGTATCCTGAGACTTTGCTGAAGTTGCTTATCAGCTTAAGAAGATTTTGGGATGAGACAATGGGGTTTTCTAGATATACAATCATGTCATCTGCAAACAGGGACAATTTGACTTCCTCTTTTCCTAATTGAATACCCTTGATTTCCTTCTCTTGCCTAATTGCCCTGGCCAGAACTTCCAACACTATGTTGAATAGAAGTGGTGAGAGAGGGCATCCCTGTCTTGTGCCAGTTTTCAAAGGGAATGCTTCCAGTTTTTGGCCATTCAGTATGATATTGGCTGTGGGTTTGTCATAGATAGCTCTTATTATTTTGAGATATGTCCCATCAATACCTAATTTATTGAGAGTTTTTAGCATGAAGAGTTGTTGAATTTTGTCAAAGCCTTTTCTGCATCTATTGAGATAATCATGTGGTTTTTGTCTTTGGTTCTGTTTATATGTTGGATTACATTTATTGATTTGCATATATTGAACCAGCCTTGCATCCCAGGGATGAAGTCCACTTGATCATGGTGGATAAGCTTTTTGATGTGCTGCTGTATTCAGTTTGCCAGTATTTTATTGAGGATTTTTGCATCAATGTTCATCAAGGATATTGGCCTAAAATTCTCTTTTTTGGTTGTGTCTCTGCCCGGCTTTGGTATCAGGATGATGCTGGCCTCATAAAATGAGTTAGGGAGGATTCCCTCTTTTTCTATTGATTGGAATAGTTTCAGAAGGAATGGTACCAGTTCCTCCTTGTACCTCTGGTAGAATTCAGCTTTGAACCCATCTGGTCGTGGACTTTTTTTGGTTGGTAAGCTATTGATTATTGCCACAATTTCAGCTCCTATTATTGGTCTATTCAGAGATTCAACTTCTTCCTCGTTTAGTCTTGGGAGGGTGTATGTGTTGAGGAATTTATGCATTTCTTCTAGATTTTCTAGTTTATTTGCATAGAGGTGTTTGTAAACTGAACAACCTGCTCCTGAATGACTACTGGATACATAACGAAATGAAGGCAGAAATGAAGATGTTCTTTGAAACCAACGCGAACCAAGACAAAACATACCAGAATCTCTGGGATGCATTCAAAGCAGTGTGTAGAGGGAAATTTATAGCACTAAACGCCCATAAAAGAAAGCAGGAAAGATCGAAAATTGACACCCTAACATCACAATTAAAAGAACTAGAAAAGCAAGAGCAAACACATTCAAAAGCTAGCAGAAGGCAAGAAATAACTAAAATCAGAGCAGCACTGAAGGAAATAGAGACACCAAAAACCCTTCAAAAAATTAATGAATCCAGGAGCTGGTTTTTTGAAAGGATCAACAAAATTGATGGACAGCTGTCAAGATTAATAAAGAAAAAAAGAGAGAAGAATCAAATAGATGCAATAAAAAATGATAAATGGGATATCACCACCGATCCCAGAGAAATACAAACTACCATCAGAGAATACTACAAACTCATCAGCCATTGTTCTATCCAAATTGGCTTATCTGTTAACCATTTTAAAGGTATAGGTTCTGGAGGCTTAACAATGGCTGCCATCAAAAATGATATCGTAATCTTTGGTGGAAACTTTTCAAACCTTGCAAATTTTTTTCTAGTCCCATACCAGGGACATACTCCATTTCATGCATCATATGTTGACTTTGAAGGCTATATAACTGTTCTGGAATTAGAACTTGTGCTCCCCATTGTTGTAATAAATCTCTTCCCCATAAAATTATGGATACAGAAGTTGTAATTGGTTGAATAGTCCCAGGTTGTCCATCGGGCCCTTCACAATGCAAAATATAACTGCTTTGATATACTTCAGTGGCTTTACCATTTCCAACTATGTTAAATTTAGTGGGTTGAATTGGCCACATGGATGGCCAGTGCTCTAGAGAAATGATTGAAATGTCCGCTTCTGTATCAGCCAAACCTTTAAATTTCTTTCCCTGAATAGTTATGTCACAGGTAGAATGTTTATCAGTAATTTGATTTACCCAGTAAGCTGCTTTGCCTTGTTTATTTGTGCTTCCAAATCCTCCTGTTCATTTAATTTCACTTTTTCCCATTCCCACATATGGCACAATCAGGAGCTGTGCTATGCCCTCTCCTGGCTCTGCTTTCCAGGAAACAAAAGTAGATATAACAATGTGAATTTCCCCACTGTAATCTGAATCAATGACTCCTGTATGTATTTGTGCCCCTTTTAAACTTAAACTAGACTTTCCTAAAAGTAATCCTATTGTCCCTGCTGGCAAGGGTCCACAGACTCCTGTTGGGATCTTTTGCAGGGGTTCCCCAGGCAGAAGGCTCACAGCTTTTGTGCAGTATAAATCTACTGTGGCACTACCGGCTGTGGTGGGTGACAGACATTGTACAGGGGTGAGGGAATGGCCTGAGCTGTAAATGCCCTGGTTTTGAATGGGGCCCGGGATGGGCTCCTCATGGCATTTCCCGAAATTGGGTTCCCTATTTTATCAAACTTAGAGTGACACTGATTAGCCCAATGTTTTCCTTTTTTACATTTTGGACATATTTCAGACTCAGCAGTTTTCTTTTTTCCCATATCTGGTAGCCTGACTCGCTGATTTTTTCTACATTCTATTTCAGTATGACCGTGCTTCCCATAGTTAAAACAAGCTCCAGGAAATGGAGTATTTCCTTTATCCACTCTCAGTCCTGCCATTGCCTGTGCCAACAAAGTAGCTTTATGTAGATTACCTCCGATACCATCACAGGCCTTGATATAATCAACTAAATGTGCTTTCCCTCTGATAGGTTGCAGAGCAGCCTGGCAATTGGGATTAGCATTGTTGAAATCTAATAACTGCAACACTATATCCTGAGCAGCCCAATCTGCAATCATCTTTTTAAGAGACTCCTGTAACTGAGCTATAAAATCAAGGTATGGTTCTCTTGGTCCCTGTTTTATAGCACTAAAGGAAGGGTATTGTTCTACACCTGTAGTGATTTTTTTCCCAAGCTTTAATGCACACTCTGCTAAGCTGTTCAGTGGCATCATCCTGCATGACCACTTGTGCATCTAAACTAGCCCAGTTGCCAACCCCCAAAAGTTGGTCTGCAGTTATACTAATTTGAGGTTGGGCCTGGGCATTGCAAGCAGCCTGAATGGAAGCTTCATCTGCCCACCAAGTTTTAAATTGTAAGAACTGAGCGGGAGTTAGACAAGCTCGAGTAAGAGCATCCCAGTCAGTAGGAATCATCCTACTGGAAACAGCAACATTCTTTAACAGTCCCATTACAAAAGGAGAACCTGGTCCATACTGATTTATAGCTTGTTTAAATTATTTGAGTAATTTAAAAGGAAAAGGCTCAAATGTAGCTATAATATTTCCCTGTTGATCTGGGGGTGGTGTATTCTAACAGGGAACTGCCAAGCCTCTAAATCACCCTCTCGTCTAGCTTGCTGAATTCCTGCCTGAATAGAACTAAAAGAAGTCACTTGAGGCACTGCTCAAAGAGTCACTGGGGCAACTACTTTTCATCCAGTGTCCTCCAGAAAATAAAGATCTTGAGAGTCATTTTCTTCAAAATAATAATGAGGGGGTGCAGAAGGGTAGGGATGAATCTCTCCCTCCTTTGCAGCTTTAGCTTTAGCTGGTAAATAAACATGCTCTGTAATCTCTTCTGTTACTTCACTAAACTCTCCTTCCTCCTCATCATCTGTGTGAAAAAGTTCCAAGGTGAAATAATCCAGACCCCAAACTTGTCCCATTGTTACTCTGACGCTTCCGAGCTCCCCTTCTTACTCACCGCAGAGATTGCTTTAAGAGTACTCATGTGTCCTCCAGCTAGTTTTCCTTTCCAAATGTTGCTCCAGTGACCCTTCAACCTGGATTCGAGCCCCCACAATGGACTCCACTTGCTGAGACCAGCTCGGTCAGGGAGACTCTAACCCAGCAGCACTAGAGGAATTAAAGACACACACACAGAAATATAGAGGTGTCAAGTGGGAAATCAGGGGTCTCACAGCCTTTAGAGCTGAGAGCCCCAAACAGAGATTTACCCATGTATTTATTAACAGCAAACCAGTCATCGGCATTGTTTCTATAGATATTAAATTAACTAAAAGTATCCCTTATGGGAAACGAAGTGATGGGCCAAATTAAAGGAATAGGTTGGGCTAGTTAACTACAGCAGGGGCATGTCCTTAAGGCACAGATTGCTCATGCTATTGTTTGTGGCTTAAGAATGCCTTTAAGTGGTTTTCCACCCTGGGTGGGCCAGGTGTTCCTTGCCCTCATTCCTGTAAACCCACAACCTTCCAGCTTGGGCGTTAGGGCCATTATGAACATGTTACAGTGCTGCAGAGATTTTGTTTATGGCCAGTTTTGGGGCCAGTTTATGGCCAGATTTGGGAGGCCTGCTCCCAACAGCTCTCATATTTTATTGGTGAAAAGACAGATCCCAAGAGACAATGAAAAAGATACTTGATTTCTACTGTAGGGTTGATCCTGGAACAATCTGGGCCTGAACTGTGCAAGTCCACTTACAGAGGATTTTTAAAAACAAATGCAGTGGGTCTGTATAGACAGTTTCCACTTTTGAAACCAAAAGTGGCAGGAAAATACAGTATCGGCCAGGTTCCAGGCCTACATGCACAGAGGGTCGACTTTTCCTACCCACAGGCTCCACAAGGCTGATTTCAAGATCTGGCATGCATGGATATGTGCCGAGACCAACTTGGTCATGGAGACCCCAACCCAGTGGTGCTAGAGGAATGAAGACAAACACACAGAAATAAAGTGCAAGTGGGAATCAGGGGGATAACAGCTTTCAGAGCTGAGAGCCACAAACAGAGTTTGACCCACATGTTTATTGACAGCAAGCCAATGATAAGCATTGTTTCTATAGGTTACAGATTAGCTAAAAGCATTCCTTATGAAAAACAAAGCATTATTAGGGAGGAGCAGAGAAACAGTCTCTGGCTGATTATCTTCAGCAAAAACATGTTCTTAAGGCACAGGCCACTCATGATATTGTTTGTGGTTTGAGCAGTTTTCTGCTCTGGGTGGGCCAGATGTTCCCTACCCTGCTCCAGTAAACTAACAACTTCTAGGAGTGTGCATCATAGCCATCACGAGCACGTCACATTTGTGCAGAAATCCTGTTCATGGCCAGTTTAAGGCCTGTTCCCAGCATGTCCCCCTTTCTGTTTTTGCAAAGCGATAAAAGCAAAAGCAGCTTTGTCATGGTGGGCTACTTCTCGCAGGATTCGGGATCCACATCTGCAGACTACACAAAGACAAGCAATACAGATTAAAGGCACAATCTTCATTGAAATCACAAAGCCTCTAAGTGTCTTGATCCATTTTAACGGGTTAATAGCTGCTAATCCATCTGCAGCTCCTTCAAGCACTTCAGTTCCTGGCATTAACATCAGATGTGCCTGAGAGGCTTGAAATATGTGTTCCTTCAGTTTTGCAATATCCAAAGATAAATTTCCATTATGACCCTTTAAATGTCTCTGAACTCTTTCCCACTCATGCTCTGTTTCATTATACAGGTGAGGAGTAATGTAAAAATCAGAAGTATTCCAATCACATTGTAACTGCATTCTATATTTTAAACTAACTACACGATCTCCCAACCATATGATAGTTTGTCGGAGATCATTAATCTGATTAGTTAATTTCTGGTATATATTAGTTTGGAAATTCTACAGCAAAGTAGAATTTTTCTGCCAATTATTTACATAGTCTGCTGTTTGTACTGTGTTGGTAAAGCAACTCCAGCTACTGTGGCAGTAGCTGTGACAGCAATCAATTCCATAATGATTAAAGTAGCAATGAAACCCCAAGAGTGCCTCAAAATCTTTTGAAGAATTTCAGTAATAATATGCACAGAAGGAGAGGCTTCTCAAGAATGGGAAACCTTTACAGGTATCCATACTCCTTCTCGGGCTCTTACTACTAAGATAGAATGATCAGTATTATACAAGGAAGAATTCACACAAGAAAACAATCTACATTCTTGACAGTCACATGATGATTAGGGAGATCAAGTTTTAAATCACTCACTACAAGCAGAAAGGGAGGACAGACACAACTCTGTATCCAGACTGAATCATTGTGAGCCAATTCTAACATGTAATTAGGATTATATTGGGTTGGCTTAGTATATTTCCCTTCCCAAATCTTTATCTTTTTCAGTGCCATTAATATTTTCCACAATTCTTCCTGTTTAGCTCCTACAGCAGGTCATATCATTTGGGGTTGAGGTTCCACCATACCACCATATGTCCAAATAATAGGAACTTTTGCTGTACTTTTTATAGTGTCTACCATCTGATCATTTTCTTTAGATGCAGGGTGACCATTACCTACAGATTGAGAGGTGAGACTTATAAGTGCCCCTTTAGGGGACAAATCAATAATGACTCCGTAGGAATCATTTTGCAACACATTTGCTTGCCCTGCAATACAATCTTCCCAAGAAAATACCTTCATTTTTTTCTGACCACGTCCAGTCCACTATACAGATAGGTTTTTGAGGGCAGTAAACTTTGGTTACAGGGGCATAACCATTGTAATAAATACTAAGATCAGAAAGCATATGTAATTGTGCCACAGAGATGTTACATTCAGGCACTATTACCAGCTAAGATTGATGACTGGGAGGTAAACACCCATTGGCTTTTCCCAAGAAAATAGTTAAATGCTCAAATCCCAACGAAATATTCATAATTGTTCCCTCCTCTTGGGGGTGAGACGGGCCTTTAGCATCTGTAGAACCAGGTATCCAAAAGCTATCATTAGAGTATACCTCCACTGGGGGGTCTAACCTTGTCACTGGCCATGGAAGTGGTGTGGTGGAAAAGGAATATATGCCCAATAAGTATAATGTTTTTTGTTTCAGCAGGTACTGGGGGAATACTCATGGCAATGGTGAGCACAGTCATCATAGCTGCCATAAGATTACTCATTGTAAATGGTCATCCCGCTTTCTTCAGATTTTCTTCTACCATCTGTGTCAACTTCTTGATCTGGCCCCACATGGGTGGCTGTGCCCAATGAGTGTTGCTTGCCAGGACTGGTGTCTTCCTTATTGTCAGTCTTGACATGGCTGCAACTGGGGGGTCCTTGGGTTCCTCCCAAAATCTCTTCCTCAGCATCTGGTTCATGACAAGTTTTCAGGTGTCTTGATGATATCCAAATCAGCTGCTGGTTTTGGCCTGGAGAAACACAAGCATAACCTCTACCCAAGTTATTTTTACCTATTTCCCAACTTTCTGTTATCGGATCTCTCCACCAAACCAGTTCTGCTTCTGTCTTTGCAGCTGGTTTCTGTAGATGCTGTTCAGCTGCTGATAGCATCTGGCCTTTAGGCAGGCTCAAAAAATTTAAAGACAATAATACTAGATTCAATTGCATATGTGGAGTCCCATAGTCATTGTCTCCCTCTTTCTGTTTATTCAATTGTCATTTTAGGGAGATATTCATTCATTCCACAATGGCTTCTCCTTGTGAATTATATGGGATGCCAGTGATATGTTTAATATTCCACTGACAGAAAAATGTAGCCATATTTGACTAGTATATCCTAGGGCATTGTCTATTTTAACTGAAGCTGGAATATCCATGACTGTGAAGCATTGCAGAAGATGCCATTTAACACAGGCAGAAGATTCCCATCTGACAGATAGTCCAAACAAAGTGAGAAAATGTTATCTACACATACATGCACATAGGCCAATTTACTAAAAGAAGGAACATGAGTGACATCCATTTGTCAAAGACAGTTTGGTTCCAATCCACAGGGGTTAACACTCCCAGTAAAGGATGGAGAATGAATCATTTGACAGGTTGGGCATTGTTGAATAATGGCTTTGGCCTCTTTCCAAGTAATATTATATCTTTGTGTAAGACCAGAGGCATTTACATAAGTCAAAGTGTGAAAGTGTTCAGCAATAGATAATGCCATGGCATTATCTAATTATCCAGCCACTGGATTCCTTGTAGTTAAAGTTCCTGGAAGGGGTGTGTGAGCTCTAATATGATTAATGTAAAAAGGATGCATTCTGTTCCTAACTGCAGTTTGTAACTGGGTAAATAAAGTCATCAGTTGTTCATCTGTATGAAATAGTAACTGAGCATTTTCAATTAATTTTGTGGAATGAGCCACGTATGCAGAATCAGAAATTACATTGACAGACATCTCAAAAGCAGTCAGCACCTCAATTACAGCTACAAGCTCCGCTTTTTGAGCTGAAGTACAGGACGTCTGGAAAACTTTATTTTTATATCCAGAATAAGAAGCTTTGCCATTACTAGACCTATCTGTAAAAACAGTTTCAGCACTTTCAATTGGCTTAAATTTAGTTATTCTAGGGAGAATCCAATTAGTTAATTTCAAAAATTGAAATAACTTTGTTTTCGGAAAGTGATTATCAAGAACACCCATGAAATCAGCTAAATGGGTTTGCCAATTAAGAGTATTTATAAAGGCCTGTTGTATTTGTGCCTTTGTAAGAGGGACAATAATTTTTCCAGGGTCATATCCACGCAATTTAACAATTCGAGTTCTCCCATTTCCTATCAGAGTAGCAATTTGATCTAAATAAGGAGTTAGAGTCCATGAATTAATATGTGGAAGAAAAAGCCATTCTACCAAGTCCTGCTATTGGACACCACCACCAGTAGGTGAATGCTGAGTTGGAAAAATCAATAAGTCTAAAGCCTTTTCTGGATCTATTCTATTTATTTGAGCCTTATGCACTTGCTTCTCAATCAGCTGTATCTCTGCCTCAGTCTCCGTTGTTAATTGCTGAGGGCTAGTGAGACTAGGATCTCCTGTAAGGATAGAAAATAGATTACTCATGGCATAGATAGGAATGCCTAGAGCAGGTCGTGTCCAATTAATGTCCCCTAGTAATTTTTGAAAGTCACTCAAAGTTTTCAATTGATGCCTACGTATGGTTACTTTCTGTGGCACAATGGTAGTGTCATTTACTAAGGTCCCTAAGTAGAAGTAAGGAGTAGTAGTCTGAATTTTGCCAGGAGCTACAATTAAACTGGCATGAGAAATCGGATTTTGCAATTGATCATAATATTGGAGTAATATTTCACGAGTGGGGGCAGCACAAAGAATATCGTCCATATAATGAATAATTTAACACTGTGACAAATTTTTTATGAGTAAGTTCAATTGCTTGTCCTACATAAGTCTGACAAATTGTTGGACTGTTTAACATGCCTTGTGGCAACACTTTCCAGTGAAATGCTTAGCAGGTTGCACATTGTTTACTGCAGAAATTGTAAATGCAAAACATTCACAGTCTTGCTCAGCTAAGGAGATAGTAAAGAAACAGTCTTTTAAATCTATGACTATTAAAGGCCAATTTTTTGGAATCATAGCAGGAGAAGGCAACCTGGGCTGCAATGCCCCAGTAGGTTGTATAACTGAATTAATGGCTCTAAGATCTTTCAACATTCTCCATTTACGTGACTTTTTCTTAATAACAAGGACTGGAGAATTCCAGGGAGAAAATGTTGGAACTATGTGTCCTTTTTCTAATTGTTCAGTAACCATATCCTCTAAAGCCTCCAGTTTTTCTTTACTCAGAGGCCATTTTTCTAACCAAATTGGCTTATCTGTTAACCATTTTAAAGGTATAGGTTCTGGAGGCTTAACAATGGCCACCATCAAAAATGATATCCTAACTCTGATGAGAATTCAGTCCTTTCACTTGAAGTGGTTTCTTTAACCCTTGTAAATTTTTCCTTAATCCCATGCCAGGCACATACACCATCTCTTGCATCATATGCTGACTCTGAGAGCTATATAATTGTTCTGGAATTAACATTTGTGCTCCCCATAGCTGTAATAAATCTCTTCCCCATAAATTTACAGATACAGAAGTTACAATTGGTTGAATAGTCCCAGATTGTACATCGAGTCCTTCACAATGCAAAATATAACTGCTTTGATATACTTTAGAGGCTTTACCAACTCCAACTGTGTTAAATTGAGTGGGTTAAATTGGCCATGTAGATGGCCAGTGCTGTAGAGAAATGATTGAAATGTCCACTCCTGTATCTAACAATCCTTTAAATTTTTTGCCCTGAGTAGTTATTTCACAGGCAGGATGTTTATCAGTAATTTGATTCACCCAATAAGCTGCTTTGGTTTATTTATTTGTGCTTTGAAATCCTCCTGTACATCTAGTTTCACTTTTCCCCATTTCCACATAAAGCACAAGCAGGAGCTGTGCTATATTCTCTCCTGGCTCTGCTTTCCAGAGAAAAGAAGTAGATATAACAATTTGTATTTCCCCATTGTAATCTGAATCAATGACTCCTGTATGTACTTGCATTCCTTTTAAATTTAAACTAGATCTACCTAGAAGTAATCCTACCATCCCTGTTGGCAAGGGTCCACAGACTCCTGTTGGCACTTTTTGTGGGGGTTCCCCAGGCAGAAGGCTCACAGCTTTTGTGCGGCATAAATCTACTGTGGCACTACTGGCTGTGGCAGGGGACAGGCATTGTACAGGGTTGAGGGAGTGGCCTGAGCCGGAAATTCCCTGGTTTGGAATGGGGCCCAGGACAGGCACCTCATGGCATTTCCCAAAATCAGGTTCCCATCTGTCTCAAACTTAGACTGACACTGATTAGCCCAGTGTTTTCCTTTTTTACATTTTCGACATATTTCAGGCTCAGCAGTTTTCTATTTTCCCCCAACTGGCAGTCTGACTCACTGATTTTTTTCTACATTCTTTCTTAGTATGACCATGCTTCCCACAACAAGCTCCAGGAAATGGAGTATTTCCTTTACCCACTCTCATTCCTGCCATTGCCTGGGCCAGCAGAGTAGCTTTATGCAGATTACCTCCAATACCATCACAAGCTTTAATATAGTCAACCAAATGTGCTTTCCCTCTAATAGGTCACAGAGTGGCTTGGCACTCAGGATTGGCATTGTCAAAAGCTAATAACCACAACACTATATCCTTAGCAGGTGAATCTGCAATTACCTCTTTAAGAGACTTCTGTAACCTGGCTATAAAATCTGCATAATGTTCTTTGGGCCCCTGCTTGACAGCACTAAAAGAAGGGTATTTTTCTCCTGAAGTGATTTTTTTCCCAACCTCTAATGCACACTCCTTTAAGCTGCTCTATGGCATCATCCTGCATGACCACTTGTGCATCTATCTAAACGAGCCCAGCCGCAAACCCCCAAAAGTTGGTCTGCAGTTATATTGAGGTTGGGTCTTGCTGTTGTGAGCAGCCTGAATGGAAGCTTCATCTGCCCACCAAGTTTTAAACTGTAAGAACTGAGCCGGAGTCAGACTAGCTCGAGTAAGAGCATCCCACTCAGTAGTAATCATCTGACTAGAGACAGCAACATTCCTTAACAGTCCCATTACAAAAGGAGAACCTGGTCCACATTAATTAATAGCATGTTTAAATTCTTTAAGTATTTTAATAGGAAAAGCCTCAAATACAGCTATAATATTCCCCTGTTGATCAGGTGGGTGTATTCTAACAGAGAACTGCCAATCATCCATATCACCCTCTCATCTA
The DNA here is from genome assembly GCF_028885655.2 of Pongo abelii. Taxonomy (NCBI): domain Eukaryota; kingdom Metazoa; phylum Chordata; class Mammalia; order Primates; family Hominidae; genus Pongo; species Pongo abelii. Next base: position 47,922,829 of record NC_071993.2, read on the forward strand.
GCATGCTGGATCCATACCTGAATAGAACTGAGAGTGGTCGTTTGAGGTGCTGCTCGAACAGTCACTGAGGCAACTACCTTTCACCCAGTGTCCTCCAGAAAAGAAAGATTCGGAGGATCAGGCCACCCTTTTTCTACAAACTGATGAGGGGGTACAGAGGGGGAGGGACAAACCTCTCCCTCCTTTGCTGCTTTAGCTGGCAAGCAAAACTGCTCTGTCACCTCTTCTGTTACTTCATTATACTCTCCTTCTTCCTGATTCCTCCTCCTCATCATCTGTGTGGAAAGGTTCCAAGGTGGGATGAACCAGAGCCCACACTGACCAGAGAGTTATAGGAATATCCTCAGCACCATCCTTATATGCCTTTTTCAGTGCGCTGGCTACCTTTTCTCAGACCTCTATATTCATAGTTCCTTGGTCCAGAAACCAGGGGCAATATTTCTCTACCACACTACAAAGCTGAATAAGTTGGCTAGTACTAACCTTCATTCCCCCTTTTCTGAGGAGCTGCCAAAGCAGACTCAAATAAGACTCGAGCCTGCTTGACCCTTGCCCCATTGTTACCCTGATGCTTCCAAGCTCCCTCTCTTACTTACCATGGGATTGCTTAAGAGTACTCTGGTATCCTCCAGTGTAGTTCCATGTTCTCCATTGCTCCAGCAACCCCTCAAACCGGGTTTGAGCCCCATGTTGGGTGCCACTTGCTGAGACCAGCTTGGTCGTGGAGACCCCAACCCAGCGGTGCTAGAGGAATGAAGACACACAGAAATAAAGTGCAAAGTGGGAATCAGGGGGATTAACAGCCTTCAGAGCTGAAAGCCACGAACAGAATGTGACCCACATATTTATTGACAGCAAGCCAGTGATAAGCATTGTTTCTATAGGTTATAGATTAGCTAAAAGAATTCCTTATGAAAAACAAAGCATTCTTAGTGAGGAGCAGAGAAACAGTCTCTGGCTGATTATCTGCAGCAAAAACATGTTGTTATGGCACAGGATGCTCATGATTTTGTTTGTGTTTTGAGCAGTTTTCTGCTCTGGGTGGGCCAGGTGTTCCTTTCCCTGCTCCAGTAAACCAACATCTTCTAGCAGTGTGCTTCACAGTCATCATGAGCATGTCACATTACTGCAGAAATCCTGTTTATGGCCAGTTTCTTTAAGGCCTGTTTATGACAAGCTTAGGGCCCGTTCCCAGCAGATTTGGGTGTCCAAAGTGTGTCCTGGAACCAATCCTCTGGATACCAAGGGACAACTGTGTTTGCACCATGGTTTGAGTTTGGAGAGATTAATGACAACAGTGGCTAAGCTTGGGAAGGATTTCTATGGTGGGACTGCATTGGACCACCTCTGAATGCGTGTATTATGACTCAATGGAGTCTGTTGTGTTAGCCCATAAGGAGGGTAATTATTGGTTGACACTTGCTTATCCTCTACAGTTCAGTCAATTGAATGTGCAGTGTAGTAAATTAAACAAATCTAAATTATTATTTGATTGGGGTTAGCGGGATGCAAATAATAAGATTTACTCAGAGTATCCTAAAAATTCCCCCAGTTTTATTTAGTTTTGTGGAATTGTGTCCTCTTTCCAATTTTGCCACATTTCCTTGCATGTTAAAGCATTCTTCCCTGAACCCACAATGAGTCTTTTATAACTCATCTCTGATACAAGAAAAAAAGATATTTCAATGAAAAACAGAGCTTGATTTTGTACATAAGCTAAAAACAAACAAAACAAACCCAGAGGCATACATGCTCTGCTCATTCCCTTGTGCCCAAGAGAAAAAAAGAAACACACCATCATGCAAACTGATGCCTTAGGAAATCTTTTATTCATTATTTGTAAATTTATCACCAGCACACTGAGGGTAGTAGCCATTTCTCTCAGCTGCTTGTAGATAATTCACATCTTTGTCAAAAGACTCTCCTTCAAAAAATGTGGAAAATTGATTTCAATGAGTTAAGGAAATACAAGTCATGAGGAATGGAGAAAAAAAAACACATAGATAATCTGTCTTGTCACATTTTATGTCTAGATATTGAGGGTATCAAGGAGACGCATGCCTGGTGATGAATAAAGACAAACAGCTGATCTTGGAGGCATGGAATTGGGACTTGGAACTGCACTCCCCAGCTCAGATTTTCTGTTATTGACCTTCTGGAGAGACAGGCATATTGGCGTCCTTGGTTTACCTACACTAAACTTCTTGCATACAGATAAGCAAACTGAGAGCTAGCAAAATGAACTGGCCCAAATTTACAGAATTAAGTGACTTTGTCACATGAGTCAGTGAAGAGCCTCAAAGATCAGTGAAGTCTATAAGATTGTAGAAGAGTCATCAACTAAGTTATGCAAGGTGTCCAATTCCCTCCCAGATTTCACATGGAAAATTTCAGTGGGAACAGAGGCAAATGAAGGGAGTTGGGTACACACATGAGGGCTGGTGTGGCCATTGAGATGCCTGAGCATTTACCAGAGGAGTTTTTATTTTTAGAAGGAAATATCTGCAGCATCTTACCTAACACTTTGCCCGGGATCTCAGAGGCTCTGAGAACACTAAGCTCTGCCTGTGTTCCTACATTATGAAAAACCAAGAGGGATGTAGCCTTTGTGCTTGTGTTTTACTGTGTGGGAGTCTCATGGCCCCATCCAGACAACCTCCACACCCCGCCTTTGATCCCAGAGGCTGATGGAGAATGTCTTAGCCAGCTGCAGCTCTAGGTATGGTTCTAACACATGGAGGCTCCTCTGAGAAATCTACAGGGCTTCATTAGGGCCATTAATAGGGTTGCTTGTCTTGCCACATTTTTGGGACTTTCAAATTCTTTTAATGGTTAGCTTTAATATTCTTTTTTTTTTTTTTATGGAGTCTTGCTCTGTCACCCAGGCTGGAGTGCAATGGCACAATCCTGGCTCACTGCAGCCTCTGCCTCCTGGGTTCAAGCAATTCTCTTGCCTCAGCCTCCGCAGTAGCTTGGATTACAGGCACTCACCAACACAACTGGCTAATTTTTGTACTTTTAGTAGAGATGGGATTCCACCATATTGACCAGGCTGATCTCGATCTCCTGACCTCAAGTGATCCACCCTCCTTGGCCTCCCAAAGTGCTGGGATTACAGGTGTGAGCCACCACACCAAGCCATATTTGCTTCAATATTCTAACACAAAATGATACTTTAACTTATCATCCAATGTTCCCACTACTCAATAGCATGCAACTGCTGTGCTTTTTTTGAAATAACTATTTTTGAAAATAATTATTTCAAAATGTAGTCCTCCCACAAAGTCCTATTTCTATTGGGATTTTAAAGGATTACACAAAATAGCCATCACATTTCACTTAATGTGCCCTATGTAATGCAGCACCCAGCCTGCTACAGCCACTTGGGCGGCTCTTGCCCACTCTCTCCTCCAGGATCTCTCACATGCATCAAGGCTGTGATCAAATGGAACATTCTCACTCCACCCCCTCCTAACCCCCAATTCAGATTGTAGCCCACCCCTCAGCAGTCCCTATCCCCTTTCCTTCATTTTGTTCCATAAATTTTGACACCTTCCAACATTGTATGGTTGTGCTTTTTTTTTTTTTTTTTTTTTGGACAAAGTCTCACTCTGTCACCCAGGCTGGAGTGCAGTGTCGTGATCTCAGCTCACTGCAAGCTCTGCCTCCAAGGTTCACGCCATTCTCCTGCCTCGGCCTCCTGAGTAGCTGGGACTACATGTGCCCGCCACCACGCCCAGCTAATTTTTTGGTATTTTTCAGTAGAGATGGGGTTTCACCATGTTAGCCAGGATGGTCTTGATCTCCTGACCTCATGATTCACCCACCTCAGCCTCCCAAAGTGCTAGGATTACAGGTGTGAGCCACAACACATGGCCGGTTGTGCTTTGTTCTTTAGTGAACTATTTGCTCTTCTGCACAAAATTGCAAGTTCCACGGGGACATAATTTTTTTATGGCTTTATTATTTGCGGTATGTCCAGTGCCTAGAAAAGTACCTGGCAAGTGTTGTGAAGTATTTCCTGAATAGAGGCTGAATGTTGTGGTAAGTTTCACTGTGATTCCTCATCTTGTGCCTTCACTTGCAAGTTTCTTCTTGTCTGCCTGGGGAGGTGCACTCAGCACCCTCAGCCTCCCACCACCAATGGTCCCTGTCTGCATCAGTGTAATTGCCATGGAGTGTCAACAGCACAATCCCTTCCCCCACTCTCATTCAGAAGCTCCTCATCTGCTCTGGGATGGGACAAACTCACTCTTGTGTCATCATTCTTCCAAGTTTATTAAAATTCAAAATGTGAGTGTCTACTCTTTTCTTTCTCTTTGTCCTTTTGTTAAAACTTCCTCTTTGAAAGAGGAGATGCCAAGGTTTAGACTAAATGGGAGAGAAATAGTGGGAAACTGGAGAACAAGGGAGGAAAACCACATTGGTTAATCTATCAAATCATTGCATTTCTATAAGATTAATCATAAAATAAAATGTCTTTGAAGAAGTTATGCATTACAAGGGGTCTGTAACTAATGAGCAGGTCCTGAAGGACATGGTAAAGCCCATATCAAAGCCGAGTTAATTACCATTATATCCTGATGAATCCATGGGGACAAGCAGTTCAGCTAAACTTTCATGAAACAAGGACAGCATTTGTGGGGTCTGTGTCTGACCTTGTCATAGGTGGGACATCCTTTGAGGGGGATCCGTGAGTCTTACCTAAGTCAATGGGGAGGGGGAATTCTTTGCAGTAAGGCAGGAACACAAGGTGGGGATTTCTTTAACCATCACCGTTTCCCAGTGCCTCAGGGCTCGAGTAGAATTCAACAGTGTCACTATCAGTACCTGAGCATATATCATGAAAGAAATAGCTTAAGACTCCAAATACATATTTACTGTGGAACTGCCAAACAACCATGTTCATAGATTTTGAAAATATCATGGCATGCTGCATCTTGCCATCTGGGACATGTTCCAGACTCAAATGAATCCCATGGACATAAGATTAGCCACAGACAGAATTGTGAAGAACAACAGAACTCCTTAAACTACATGGGTAATTTAGAACCTAAGTGAAAAAAAAGAAAACTGGAAGGCATGGGGCCACTCTGTGGAGTTATGAGGTGCATGATTCAGGCCATTCCTTTCAACCACAACCACAAATGCAAAAGATGGTGGAACTGAGTAACTTGCAGCCTTATGAGCACCAGAATCAAGAAGATTGATAAATACCTGTTTCTCTATGGAATCAATGATTCTTTTTTTTTTTTCTTTTCCTTTTCTTTCTCTCTCTCTCTCTCCCTCTTTTTAATTTTGAGATAGAGTTTAGCTCTTGTCACCCAGGCTGGAGTGCAGTGGCGCAATCTCTGCTCTCTGCAACCTCCGCCTCCTGGGTTCAAGTGATTCTCCTGCCTCAGCCTCCTGAGTAGCTGGGATTACAGGGGCCCGCCACTACACCTGGCTAATTTTTTGTATTTTTAATAGAGACAGGGCTTCACCATGTTGGCCAGGCTGGTCTCGAACGCCTGACCGCGGGTGATCCACCCACCCTGGTCTCCCAAAATGCTGGGAATACAGGTGTGAGCCACCATGCCCGGCTCTCTATGTAATTTTCTAATCTTCAATTTTGTAATATTTAATTTTCTTCTATAGAAGACTGAAGATTTTCTATAGAAATTAAAGATTTTCTGTACAAAACTTTTTTTTCTTTTTAGATGGCATCTCACTCTGTTGCCCAGGCTGGAGTGTAGTGGCACAATCTCAACTCACTGCCACCTCTGCTCTTGGGTTCAAGCGATTCTCCCACCTCAGCCTCCTGAGTAGCTGGGATTATAGGTGTGCACCATGATGCTCAGCTAATTTTTGTATTTTTAGTAGAGATGGGTTTCACCATGTTGCCCAGGATGGTGTTGAGCTCCTCAGCTCAAGTGATCTGTCCCTCTTGACCTCCCAAAGTGTTGGGATTACAAGTGTGAGCCACCATGTCCCGCCTTATGTTGTTTGTTTTTAATCTAAAAGAATGCCTCTGTCTTCGTAGAGTTTTGCTCAGTGTTAATGACAAAATCCTTGCCAAAGTCCCACCAAGCGCCCCATGCGCAGTGGCAATGCCCTGAGCTCCCGCATGTTGCAGGCTGCCTCACTGGATGCTGAGATTTGGTTATTGCAGAAATGCTGAGACTGCTTATTAAGGAAGGAGGAGATTATAAGTAAATAATCTTCCTGAGGATTTTTTTTTTTTTTGAGATGGAGTTTCACTTTTGTTGCCCAGGCTGGAGTGCGGTAACGCGATCTCAGCTCACTGCAACCTCTGCCTCCCGGATTCAAGCGATTCTCGTGCCTCAGCCTCCTGAGTAGCTGGGATTACAGGCGTGTGCCACCACGCCCAACTAATTGTATTTTTAGTAGAGACGGGGTTTCTCCACGTTGATCAGGCTGGTCTTGAACTCCCAACCTCAGGTGATCCACCCACCTTGGCCTCCCAAAGTGCTGGGATTACAGGCATGAGTCATCATGCCCAGACCTTTTTTTTTTTTTTTTTAAGATAGAGTTTCGCTCTTGTTGCCCAGGCTTGTGTGCAATGGTGCGATCTCAGCTCACTGCAACCTCTGCCTCCCAGGTTCAAGCAAGTCTCCTGCCTCTGCCTCCCAAGCAGCTGGGATTCCAGGCATGTGCCACCATGGCTGGTTAATTTTTGTATTTTTAGTAGAGATGGGGTTTCTCCATGTTGGTCAAGCTGGTCTCGAACTCCTGACCTCAGGTGATCTGCCTGCCTCAGCCTCCCAAAGTGCTGGGAATCCAGGCATGAGCCACTGTGCCCGGGCTTCATAAGGATTTTTAAAGCTATTCACAAACTTCAATCACAAATCTACCCACGGAAGTTGTTTTCTCTGGGAAACCACATTCCCATTTGTGCGTACCACAGTGTGAACATGGTGGCTGCAGCTCTCCTAGGGCCTACTGTGGAAGCTTCTTCCTCAACAGAGCCTCAGGATTTATCAAAGTAAAAAAATAATACAAAAATTCATATGCTAGCTGACTGCTGCCACTGCTGGAGGAATGTGTTATTTCTCAACCACTAATAAAACACAGAAACAGTTTCATTAAAGCTGGGTTGTTGCTTTTCTTTCGAGTGAGACTATCATTATTCTAAGACTTCCATAGTTGTTGATCTGATCAAGTAAATATAGTGAAACTTTTTTTGTTTCAGGTTATGAAGCAAAGCATTTTATTAGATGCACCACAAAGGGCATATTAATAGTAAATGGCAACACAATTTTAGATTATTAGCACTAAACTATATTTTAAAGATAATGTATAATACTTCTACACAAGGCCTGGCATGGTGGCTCAAGCCCGGAATTCTAGCACTTTGGGAGGCCGAGGTGGAAGGATTGCTTGAGCCCAGGAAGTGGAGACTGTAATGAGCTGAGTTTGCACCACTGCACTCTAGCCTGGGCCACAAAGTGAGACCTTGTCTCAAACAAACAACAAAAACCAAAAACAAAAACTTGCCATGGTCCACGGGGAAAGTGGCCATGGCCATGTCAACAGGACACTTCAAACCCGTGGTGTTTGCAGGTTTGAGGCAGCCACAACATCAGATGTGTTTTCTGGGCTCTGCTGCAGGAACGGAGGAGATGTGCTGGGCCCCTCACCCCACTCTGAGGTTTGGCCATGGGCTGGATGTGCTTTTGCTTAGGGAAGATGCCACAGGCTCCTTTCTCCTTCCCAGAGACAGAAACAGGACCTCAAAGCCTCCCGTACCTGGCTGAGGAAGCCAGGCAGACATGTTCCCTGTCCAGAAGGAAGGCCCCAGAGCTCCTCAGGATCTGGAAGCTGAGGAGGAATGCGGGGCGGTGTCCCCGGTCACCCCCACTGATCTTGGGGTCATCTGATTTGCAGAGCTGATACCCTGGCTTGTGGGGGGAGAAAAGTTATGTGTATTTTGAGATTTGTGTTCATTAACACGTATTATTATCAAGGCCAAGGAAGTCTACTGAGAAGGAAGGAGGAGGACACTGAATACCAGCCCAGGCTGCAGTGAGGCCTCCAGCAGCCTGCTGTATGACTTAATAAATGCTGAGTCAATGCAGAGTTGTGCTTGAAATCATCTCCCAAATCATTCCATTTAAATGGATCTTCCTGAGTCTGAGCTTTCTGCTTTTGGGAGGGTTGTTAATAATTTGTCCACATATATTCATAATGAATTTCTCTACACATGAATTCCAGAGTAATTATTCAAAGTCTAGAGTTAACATTTTTTCCATTGTTACTTACATACATGTGGTGTGTTACTCCCCTTCATGCCAAATATTTTCTTATGCCACCTACCAACCGCAGAGCTATCAGATTAATTTTGAAGACTTCAGTATGTTTCAAAGACAAGGTATCTGACCAATTCTTATGCAATTGTTTTTTTGTTTTTAGATCTCAAGTTATAGTGTTAAACGCATAACATTTTTTCACTACATTCAAATTACACAAAGCTTTTGGCTCAGAAAATGCTTAATCAGCATTTGATTACAGAAAGTTAATAAGCTAATATACAGAAAGTTAATAAGGTAACATACAGAAAGCTCAGTTGCTAACTTATCCCATTGCCAGGCCTTTAATTTGGATGGCCACAGTTGACACTCATGAAACTCACCACTGATGTGGTGCTGGCTGTGTCCTTCCTGCCGATGTTGTGTGGGTATCATCCACATGGAGACCTCGATCTTCGGTGGAGTGGCTCCTGGTTTTCTCCCCACTGGACATATCCAGCTCTCCTCCCTTCACCTCCTCTTCCAAGATAACAAGTGTGTTGTTTCACCTCTTTCTCCCTACAAAGCCAGACGGCTTACAAAGCAGGGGCTGTTTCATGTACATCTGACTTTCTGACTCAGGTCTGTGTGTGTGCATCTGCATGTGCCTGTGAATATGTGTGCGCATATGTGCATTCATGTGTATATGTGTGCCTGTATGTGTGTCTGTGCATGTGTGCCTGTGTACCAAGAACCCTGAGGTCAGTGGCTGAGTATGAGGAACTTGAAGCTCTTACAAGTACTTTGAATACGGAAAGACACATTTGTGCCACATAGGTGCGTTAGTCCTTTGCAGTTGCCTAACAGTCCATTTTATTTGAATGCTAATGTTTGTGATTGTGCAGTGGATTCACAGAATGACAGAGTCGGTGCCTCCCCAGCATCATTGCTCTACATGCATGACATTATCCAGTGTGCGCACATGTGGGCTGCTAGAGTATTTAGAGTAAACTGGGAGTTCATGGAAACCTGGCTGCTCCCAGAAGCACTCAGCACAGCCTAACATGACATAAAGTGTTACAATTAATAAAGAAATTAAGCAAAGCTACTGCATACAAGATTACTATATACAATTATGAACACAAAGAAATGAAACAACAAAAATCAAACTAGAGAACAAGAACCTAGGACAAAAATAAGCCAATAAAGAGCTAACTTCCTGATTTTAACAATAAGTCCTTCAATTTAATATAAGGAAAAAAATCCCTAAAGAAAAATTAACAAAATAAGAAGAGTACATGAAGAAAAGTAAGGCACAGAGGCCAATAAACATTTTCTAAACTCTACCTCACATGAAACAGGTTACAGCAAGAGGATCTCTACAGGGCAGGAGTCCAGAAACACTGAAAATCAATCACCTCAACTTCTTTCTTCTTTTTTTTTTTTTTTGAGAAGAAGTTTCGTTCTGGTTGCTCAGGCTGGAGTGCAATGGGGCGATCTCGGCTCACTGCAACATCCACCTCCGGGTTCAAGCGATTCTCATGCCTCAGCCTCCCGAGTAGCTGGGATTACAGGTGTCTGCCACCACGCCCTGCTAATTTTTGTATTTTTAGTATAGATGGGGGTTTCACTATGTTGGCCAGGCTGGTCTGGAACTCCTGACCTTCAGGTGATCCACCCACCTTGGCATCCCAAAGTGTTGGGATTACAGGCATAAGCCAACGTGCCCGGCATCTCAACTTCTTTCTCAAGAATCAAGAAAGAAAAATCAAGTGCAAAGAATACAGGATGAAGGCAATAATAAAGATAACAAACATCAATGAAATGGAAAAAAAATACAACAGAAATAAACCAAGGCTAAAAGTTGTTTTTATAAACAACATAGTTAATAAACCACTAGCAAACTGATTAAGGAAAAAAGATTAAAGAACACAAGAGACCAATATCAGAATCAAAACCACAGCCTACATAACAGTATTATAACAAGATAATCAGAGAATTTTGTGAAATTCTCTACGGAAGGCCGAGACTCCTGCCTGTCCCTCCTCTGCCGCCAGCACCCCAGACTCCCGGACTCACCCTCGGCTGGGTTGCCGTCTCCTCCTTTCAGAGCTGGACGCCACAGGTTCCGGGCTTCTTGGGCTCTGGGAGGACGCGCAGCGGAAGGCGAGGTCGCTGTATGAGGCCGCTCCAAAGTCGCCTCGCGCTGTTGCTGCCTCACTGCCTCCAGCCTCCAGCATCCAGGGAGAGTGCAGGCAAAACTGATTAAGGAAAAAAGATTAAAGAACACAAGTGACCAGTATCAGAATCAAAACAAAAACTCTACATAACAGTATTATAACAAGATAATCAGAGAATTTTGTGAAATACATATGATCCAAAGTCTGACAACAGAGATCGCAATACATGCTGAAAACCCAACTTACTAAAACTGGCACAAAAATAGCATAAAATAAGAACACTCCTATGTATATTAAACAAAATTAATTAACTATTTTAAAAAATCCAACAAATCAACAATAATTTTCCACAAGGAAAACACCAGGATCAGACTTTGAAAATGTTCCAAATATTTAAGGAAGAAAAAAATATTGACACTGCTCACTCTCTCTCAAAGAGAAAGAAGAAAGGGATGGTTTTTCAATTTGTTTCCTGAAGCCAGCATTACATTAATACACAATCTGATCAGACAATAAAAAACCCAGAAATAATAGATGTTGTTTCACAGACACAGATACAAATATTCTAAGAAAAATATTGTTACATGAACTAAACCAAGCAAGAAATTAAAAATGAAATTAAATAACAGAGACCAGAGTAGGAAACAACAACCTACAAAAGAAATGAACCAATAAAGGACTAATCTCTAAAGTGTCTTTAAAAATGCTTCACATCAATATAGGAAAAACACAAATGACCCAAGACAAAAAGAACACTATGAAGGAAAAAAAAGGGGGGTGCATGGGCGAATAAATATTTGCTAAGCCGTACTTTGAAGAGGGTTATTTCCAGTTCCAGATGAGAGATACCCACAGGCAGCCCGGAGGGTGGGACCCCAGGGGACAGGACCCCCAGAAGGTGACAGATGTCCTGGCAGTGGGGGACCTGGGGCCGAAGGTGACTCCCATCCTTTTCCCAGGCTGCCGCTCAAGGCTCCTGCCGCTCCCGGGCTCCAGCGCCCTCTCACTGGGTCCTGATCAGGGCTCCCTTTCTCACCCCGGGTCAGGCAGAAGGCCCGGACCCCAGTCCCAAAAGAAACGGAGGCTCCAGGGCTTCCACGGAGGAGAGAAGGGAAGGGCTCCTCTCCGACCCAGGCTCCTCCAGCGCCCACCCCAGCGGGCTCTGAGAGGGCGAGGAGGAGGTCGGGGACTAGGTTCAAGACGCACTGGGCCCCGGATTCAAGAAGGAAACGGGCTCCTGAGACGCCTGTGCATCACAGGGGTCCTGGCTCGGCCTGGGATGGGGCTCGGGGAGGGTCAGATGGTCTGCCAGGCTCCCAGCCTGAGGCCGCCCTCCCGCAACCCCCGCCCCCGCCGCTGGGGCCCTCCTGCCTTTCCCCGCACGTCGCCCCCCGGGAGGCCGAGACTCCTGCCTGTCCTTCCTCTGCCGCCCGTATCCCAGACTCCCGGACTCACGCGCGGCTGGGTTGCCGTCTCCTCCTTTCAGCGCTGGACCCCACAGGTTCCAGGCTTCTTGGGCTCTGGGAGGAGGCGCAGCGGAAGGCGAGGTCGCTATATGAGGCAGCTCCAAAGTCGCCTCGCGCTGTTGCTGCCTCACTGCCTCCAGCCTCCAGCATCCGGAGAGAGTGCAGGCAGGCGGCACCCAGTTCTCTTCCTTCTCCTCCTGCCCACGGCGGAGCAGCCTCCAGCATCCAGGGAGAGTGCAGGCAAGTGGTGCCTGGCCCTCTTCCTTCTCCTCCTGCCCAGGGCGGAGCAGTACAAACCACCCTGCCTGGAGCAGAGTGAAATGAGGAAAGTCCACGGAGAAACTATTTATAATGACTCTTATTTAACTAGATATCCTGTAAGGCATGTTCGGATTGGATGAGAGCCACTGTGCAAAACAACTCTGATTGGATAATATGACCCAATCAGGGCTTGCTGAAATGTTCCTTCTCGTCCTATCAGAACCAGGGTATAGATGCTGGGGTGGGGCAGGAGCCAGCACCCCCACCAGAATCGGGAGCTGTGGGCGCACACGGGAGATGGCTTTGTGGCCACTTCGCCTTTGGCTTTGCCTCCTGCCATGCTCCGCAGGCCCGGAGAATGTGGCCCCAGACTGAAATGAGGAGAAGGTGGCCCCGCCGAGGGTGAGTCTGGGGAGGCTGGAGAGGGGGCTGTGAGGGGGCGCCCGGGCAGGAGTCTCGGCCACCGCTGGGAGCAGCATATTCAGTGTGTAATGTGAATAACAGGCAAAATAGGTCTTAATTTTTTGTATTATTAGTGACAAAGACTTCCGGTCAACCGCAGGCCGCTAGAAGTTATGCTTTGGGGAAGTCGATAGTTAAACTTGGTTTTTTGACTGTGGGGGGTTAGCATCCATATCCTCCACATTGTTCAAGGGTCAGGTGTATTTTAGAGCACTGGCGTGAATCACTTTGGGTCCCACTTGTTGAAAATAGGCATTGACATTTGGAGGCGCCTCCTTGTAGCGAGCAGGTACTACTTATCTCTCTCTTCCACGTACTGACTTTTCGCCAGCTTCTGTGGAACCCTGTTTCTGGAGTTTACTTACATTCTTTAGTCAATTCTTCTCTAATTCTTCTGAAAGTGGATTTGGAGGAAGGGAAGAGAAACCTGCAGTCTTGGCTGTGTCCAGGTTTTGGTTCTGATTCTTGTGTGCGGTCCACATTCAGATTGCGGTCCTTAATGAAATCCGTGGCTTCAACTCTCCTTCCATGCCAGCATCACCCAATCGTGTATAGTTAATCTCGAACTCTCTTTGCACCACAGACTCCCATCTCCAGGTGTTTAACAGGAATTGGATACTGAGCATGTGATATTTTTCCCTAAACCTGAATATATCTTCTTTTTTCCTGTTTCCCCGTGTGCTTGTCCCCTGCCCAACCACCAGCACCACAAACCTAGACGCCTAAAATTCATCCACCTCTTTTGTAATGGCACCCAACCACATACAGTCCTTTTAAATGTCTCAGTTCTGTATTTGGAAAATTACACATTTTAACTGTCTTTTCACTTCATTGCCTTTCCGTTACTCTAGGCCCTCGTGATTTCTTCATTGTTGGACTAATGAGCTATGAGTGTTTATCCTCCTAGTCCTGCGTACTCCTTAAAACCTCAGGCAGAATATGGAAATTAAACTCGTGGGCATTCAAGGACACCCCCACGATTTTCAGGATAAAGTCTGTATGGCTTAGCTTAATGCCCAACGACTTTCACATTCCTCTGTTGATAATTTCAATCTCTTGAAATTCTCTCGAACAAAAATAACTAACACTTGTTAACAACTTGGTGTTTCCAGGAAATACTTTAAGCGATTAAAGTCATAATTAAAGTAACATATGCAAAAACCCTATCAGTACTCCTTTTATACTTAAAGTTTTGTTTAAACGTAACCTTGTTTACTTGTTTATGTGTTGTCTATGGCTGCTTTCATGCTGCAGAGGTCGAGTAGAATATGGAACAGAGGATGTGGACCACAGCTCCAAACATGTTTACTATTTTGCCATTTTCAGGAAAAGTTTGCTGGATGACTCCTAATCTAGTTGAATGTCTGTGTTACTAGTACAGGGAGATCCTTGCCAGCCAATGTCAGATAAACAAGTTGATTTTTTGGACAATTTGTCACATGCATACAAGCACATTTCCAGTTTTTGTAACTATTAACGATTTATTTTCCCAATTAGTTTGCTCCCTGTAACTTTGAGTGGCTCAACTATTCATCCTGTTTTGATTTCTTCATACCATTTACCCTCCTTCCAGATTATTTAATCAGGTGTTTTTATATTATACCTCAGCAGGGTTCTGAGCTTCTTGTTTGTTCACATGTCTCTATGACCCTCTTTGTTGTTTCATAAATGGGTTGATGATATGGAAAATGTACATATTCATGGAAATAGCATTTGCTCCAAGTGACAAAACTATTTATAAAATGAGGATCGTAATTATGTGTGCTATTTGAATTCTGTACATGTATATTTCTGTCCTTGGATTGGAGGTAGAAAAGGGGTGGATTTTGGCTTCAGGCATGGTTATTTCCTCAGAATCCTAAGATTAGTGGCTCTAGGCATGGGGCTGTAGGATGAATAGCCCAAGGTGACAGTCATTGTTGATCCTTAGACCTTATTCTCATTGGGATTTTTAATGAGTGTACTAATATTTTAAGAGCTGTATTAGTTATAAGAAGAAATAGAATCAATTTTTATTTTAAAATGTTTCAATTTGAAATAATTATATACTTCAGAAAAATTGAAATAATATTAACAGTATTTCTGCATACCCTTCATCTATCCCTAATGTTAATGTTTAGCATAATCATAGAACAATTATTAAAGGTGAAAAACTCATAGCGAGTCAGTACAGTCAACTAAACTTCAGAGCGCCTCTGAATTCTCCCTCCAGTACCCATTTTCTGTCCTCATTGCATGTAGTTCTCATTTTTCGTCAGCCTCCTCCAGTTTGCATAATTTTCTCATTATTTCTTTTGTATTCATGGCCTTGATACTTTTTAAGAATTATATTTATTCGAAATATTTTGTAGACTGCACCTCCATTTGGGTTTGTGGAATGTTTTGTCATGAAGTAACCTTCCATCTAATCATGAGGAAACATCAGACAAACCCAAATGAAGGTACAGTCTATGAAATAAATACGATTCATGTGGCAGGAATGTCACAGAAGTAATGTTACATACTTCTCAGGGCATTTTATCAGATGGTACGTGATGTTGCCATTACTGGTGATGTTAATCTTGGTACAGTGGTGGCTGCCAAGTATTTTTCCCTTTTTAGCTGAAATGTATCTTACGGGGAGACATTTAGAGATATACAAATATCCTGTTTGATATTGTATTCTCCCCCATTACTCCTAGGACCCATGAGTAGATTTTTACCTACAGCAGTTATTATGGTGGAGGTTGCCTAATGATTTCTTTCCATCATTCCTTCTGCATTTATTTGGAAGGTTCTAGTAAGAAACAGCTGTTGCTTCTACACCACTTATTTATTCAATTATTTATATTATTATGGACTCATGGCTGTTTAGTATATTCTTTGGATTATGATCCAATGCTAATATTATTTATTTTGTTTTCAGGTTGTCTCAACTGTTGGGGTGATCAGACCCAACACCAGGCCACGGGGGCTACTAAGTCTGGCGGAGTCAAAGGAATGAAAAAAGACAAGTTAAGAGAGAAACTGGGACCATGTGGCCAAAGCTAGTGTGGGGGCTGCAAAGGCCCTGAGCTCTGGGAGCCCACGCTATTTATTGATGATCAAACAAAGAAACAGGTAGTGAAGATGTGGGGGTTGAAAGCAAGTGGTATATCAAGTGAATGAGCTACAGCTGTGACGGTTTAGCATTTTCTTTGAAACATGGCTGCTTGAGATAAAGGGAGTGCTAGAAGCAAGGAGTCAGCAAGTCTAGACACATTCCAAAGGCCACGAGGGGTTTTAATCCTGGACCCCGGACATGTTCCAAGCCCTGCCTCAGCTTCTCTCCCAACACTCAGCTTTTCTCCCAACACTCAACATTGGCCATTGAGAGCCCCTTCAGGTTGGCACCTGTTTCCTTTTGATGTGCCTTCATCATTTTTGAGTTCTTCCTTATTTTTGGCACCACAAAGTGTTCCAGGCTTATCATGCGTCTTCCCTGACCTCAACCCTGAAATTAACCCTATTTCTAGGGAGCCCTGGTTCATCATTAACTGGAGAACGGCAGTAGAAACCATGATCTGAGCACTAGGTGTGCTCATTAGCACTGGAATGTCATTTACTCTAGGATCTCTCCATTGACAGAGCTAAGAACTCTGTGTTGGTGTACTCACACATGCATTGACATTTGTCTGTACCTGTCTGACTGTGTACCTACCTACCTACTTATAAAAACTATGAGTTCTTACTGTTGCCTTTGATTCCACTCTAACACCACTGAATTTATTCTAGCTTTTCCTTCTTTGTAACTTCTAACAGTGAGAAAATTGGCTTTTATTTTCCAAAATATGTTCACTTGTTTGTTTGTTTGTTCCTGGTGTGTGTGTGTGTGTGTGTGTGTGTGTGTGTGTGTATAGTAGATTGAGAATTGTGAAACCATATGCTTGTTGAGAAATAAATTTACTAATTAGAAAATAGTATTTGTGGGACTTTTTTTTGTCTTTAGCTTTCAACAATGAAAATAGTTTTCCAAAGTTACTTAGGCTAGTTATGTTCTTCCCCACCTCTTTCTGTGTGCTCATATTATTAAATTTCCTTTTATTAGATTCCCATTTCATTAGGTTCCTTTTTATCCTTTTTAGATATTTTACGCACAAATGAGCAGATAACATGTATAATTTTTAATATCCCCATCTCATTATATGAAGTGTAGCTTATACCACGTGTGTATATATATATATATATATACACACACATTCTCGCTCTGTGTTTTGCATTTTTTCTTTCCACTTAACAATATAGCCTATATTTTAGAACACATTTAAACTTACTTTCATCTTAGCATGCTGTGATAGCAGTTTCATTATTTTTCAGCCATAGAATTTTGTCTATAAAATATTCACTTCAGAAATGTAAAAGTAAAGCATCAACATTAACAGAAACATTGTCTTTTTAAGGTTTTTCTTTTTTTTCTTTTCTTTTCTTTTTTTTTTTTTGAGATGGAGTCTCATGCTGTCGCCCAGACTGGAGTGCATTGGCATGATCTCCACTCACTGCAACCTCTGCCTCCTGGGTTCAAGCAGTTCTCCTGCCTCAGCTTCCCCGAGTAGCTGGGACTACAGGCATGTGCCACCACACCCGGCTAATTTTTGTATTTTTAGTAGAGACAGAATTTCACCATGTTGGCCAGGCTGGTCTCGAACTTCTGACCTCAGGTCATCCGCCCACCTTGCCCTCCCAAAGTGTTGGGATTACAGGCATGAGCCACCATGCCCGGCCGAGGTTTTGCTTCTTAAAACTTAACATTCTGGGGTCACTCAGGTATTTTCCCACTGTAGACTTCTGTTAAAGTAGTATAAATTTTTGGTAGTAATTTAAATGTCTTTATTTATAAATGCACATTTATGTTTCATTTCTAGCTGGTTGCACTGTTTGATGAGCAAGATCTACATCATGGAGGTGATGACACCAGTGCCAGCTCCATGCATACCCAGAGCCTAGAGAGATTTACTAGTGCTAGTGAGCTTGGCACCAACAATGTCTCAGCCTTTCAGTCTGATCAAGCAGCAAGTGAAATTGAGGTCACATCTTCAGTACTTCATGCAAGTAAGTGAAAGCTCTTTCTTCTCTGCATACTTCATCTTTTTTTTTTTTTTTTTTTTTTTTGAGACGGAGTCTTGCTCTATTGCCCACACTGGAGTGTAGTGGTGCAATCTCAGCTCACTGCCACCTCTGCCTCCCAGGTTCAAGCGATTCTCCCTGCCACAGCCTCCTGAGTTGCTGGGCAGCTGCCCCCATGCCCAGCTATTTTTTGGATATTTTTAGTACAGATGGGGTTTCGCCGTGTTGGGTAGGCTGGTCTCGAACTCCTGACCTCAGATGATCTGCCCACCTTGGCCTCCCAAAGTGTTGGGATTACAGGCAGGAGCCACTGCACCTGACCACTTCATCTTCATTTGAAGGATACAAAGTTTTGTCATCCATTCTTGCTTCTGTGAATGCAAGGAATTCATTCCTTGAACAGAGAATAGAATTCATGACCTGTTTTTATCCAGAATTCAGTTTAGAACCTTGGCAAATGTCTTTCAAGAGAAGTAGGCATATTAAAATCACATTTTAATAAATTAAACTTACTTTAGTCAACTTTTCATGGCAGGGCAGGGTCCATCAAGGCAGGGGGATAGAGAAATATTTAAACACTGGTATGGCCCAAGTCCCAACCAGTTTTAGTATATGTGCTGCTGAAGTGAGCACCCAAGTCCCAACCAATCTGAATGAATCGTTCTACCATATCCAGCCAATATTAATATTATTCATAATAAAATCTTAATAAATGAAAGTACAGTAAATAAAAAATGAATATAAAATACCTAAACATAAATGTGTCTTAAAACACTAGTTGAGGGTTCTAAACATACCAAAAGTAACTGTTTCAAGACGCTTTAAAGCATTGCAATTTGTACAACCAAAAGGAAATACATCCTAAGGAAAAAAATGAATTGCCAAACAAGGACCCTAAAACTGTTTGTTGTTGGCATTGTTCATCTTCAATTTGTAGATCAGTATTATAGGATGAAGGAGATGAGGAGAAATAATACTTTAATTCTGTCATTCCTGTTGTCATTGAGGACCTAGGATTCTTAGTATAGGAGAAAGGGGATACAGATAGAAGTTACAGAGTAATAAACAACTACTTTATAGTCCTCAATTTGTATAGGACAAGTCATCATGGATTCATGATTTTTTTTTCTTTACAACCTACACTTTATTGATTTTATAGCAGGAAATTAGAATGGAGAAGATTAAAAACTTAAAGACATTGAACTGTCCCAGAATGATAACTTTAGAACTTGAATGAATTCAGAAATCTGAAAATTTAATGAATTTAAGTTATATTGTGGAAATTTCAAATTGCTTTAGAACTGGACTTAGTCCACATCTTTCAATATATCAGTGTGTTGTGGTTTCACAGACCTACAATAATACACGGAAATATTTGATACTTACAGGTTGCTATTTGTAGATTTTCTTCTTGTTATTTGGTTTGAAAGTGCATATGTTACTGCACTTTCATGCAACTAATATGATGGTTATTGGTCATCAGTAATAATTTATTGAGCTCATGACTGATGCAAAGCATTGTGCTAGGAGTTATGGTGGATACACAGAGGTTTAGAACTATGATCCTGGCTATAAGGAGCTTGCTATCCAGTTAGGTAGGACTGATGGGAGTTCCCCCCTTGAACCTTTGCACATTTTTCACTGAGAATTTACTGATCACCTAAAGTATATCCCAAAAACCGCTATACATTTTCTGTGTACTAACTCATGTAATCATCAAAATAAATAGTCTGAAAAGGAAACTGAAACTCAGAGGCATAATTTAACTTGATTCATGTCATGATATGTTTTAACTCTCAGAAAAAAGAGAACCCAGAAGGAAGGAGAACTCCTGTATGTATTCACAGAAAAAAGCACGAATCAAGGACCAACTTAGTAAGGCAGCATTTCTCATATCCAGTCTATATGCTGGAAATAACAATTTTTTTATAAAAAGAGATCAGAGTTCCTTGGAGAAATGCCTGAATTTAGGTCTGGACAGAAGATGTATGAGATGATTCTGGATCATTCTGACATATCATAAAATAAGGATGCTATGAAACATAACTAGGGTATATCAGGGGGCCTAGGAGATGACACGATGCTCCTACTGTCCAAAAACAGGACAATTGGAACTTCAATTGGTATACTAACAGCAATAAATGCATGGATTTGTAATTATAATAAATAAGTTTACAAGCAAGAAAAAGGCTGCCAGTGATCCAATTTATTATTTGGAAAGCTGATAAGGGAATAATTCATCTATTCTGCATTTCCTGTGTGGGTGGTGTCACTGGATAACTAACAGATCAAGGGGAAGTTACTTTTTATGTAAGTATTTCAGCTAATAAATGAAGGTGTAATGATAGCATTAGAATATTACTATTTTGCAACTCCTGGTGAAATAATAGATCTAGCGATTGATCATTGTATGAAAGGACAATAAAAATTGGGGACCCAGTTTACTATGCCAAAAGAAAAAAGTTAACCTGAAAGCTGAGTCATGCAAGAAGCCACCTTTCCTTGGCTTTGTAAGCAGTTACAGATAAAAGTTTAAACATTTCCACAGGTAGCTACCCTGTTCATCTTATCTAATCAAGTGCTGATTTATTGAGCATAAGATCAGTACATAATTGACTATTTCCCTACCTGCTCCTTTTGTCTTGCAATGTGAGGATCACCACACACTTCCTATTTCCTCTCTAGGTCACTTTTCCTTTTTAAATATTGAAGCCCTCAAAATCATCTTTGGAGAAAATCACAGACCACAGACTGTGTCTGTGATTCTGTGTTTATTTCTTCTGGGCATGTTCTTAACCTTGGCAAAATAAACTACTACATTGATTGAGACCTGGCTCGGATACTCTTTGGTTTTAGAATTGCTATGGTCTTAATGTATCCCTCAAAATGTATCCGTTAGAACTCTAATCCCTAAGACCGCACTGTTGGGAGCTGCAGCCTAATGGAGGTGTTTAGGTAAAAAAGCTACGTATTATTTGGAAAACTGATAAAGGAGAGAATAAATTATTTATCTATTCTGCATTTCCCATATGTGGATGGTATCTACTATCCTCTAGTAGGTGAGGGGGATGTTACTTTTTATATACATACAAAATAGTTACATCTTATATAAGTATAAAAAGAGCTTGAAGGATTCAGTTTCCTTTTTGTCACTCTTCTGTCATGTGAGCACATCACATCCATCCTCTCTCCCTTTCACCTGCCTCCATGTGAGGATGTAGTAGGAATGCCCTCTCCAGAGGCCTCTTGATTTTGGACTTCCCAGCCTGCAGAACTGTGAGAGAATAAATTTCTGTTCTTTATGAGTTACCTAGGTTCAGGAACTCAGTTATAGCAACAGAACACTCCCAACTGGAGTTCTTCAGCACACCCCAGTCCATCCCCTCACTAACCGCCCACCTGTCCAGTCTTATCTGCCTTTATATCAAAAGCCCACAGCTAACCCAGAGGGCTTCAGCCCTGCCCTGCCTGACTTCCTAGGAAGCCCCCCTCTCCACCCAGAACACTGTCTGATCAGAACACTGTCTGAAGGTTCTCTCTCACCATTTTAAAAAGAAATTTGTCTGACAGAGAGGTTCTGGTGAGGAGGCCAGCTCCCACATCAGAGGGAGATCGCAGTTTGGGCTGGACCAGGATAAAACCTTGCTGTCCCGGGGCTGGCCATCTGATAAGGGGCTCCAGAAAGTGCAGTGATGGACCCCTGGGAGGCTTTCTGCTCTCCTGTCTGCAGGTTCCTGGTGAAAGGACCTATTGGCCACTAGGGTGTCTGCATATGTGTTTGTATGTGTGTGTGTGTGTCTTTGTGTGTGTGTGTCAGAGTGATGTGTGTGTTCTTGGCTTGATTGCTTTCAGCATGAAGCCCACTTTTTTGCTGAATGTATCTCATTGTTTCCTGAAACTCAGTGCCGTCAGCTAGTTCAAGGGTCCTGGGGCCTCACCATGTCATATTTGCACAAGCCTAGTGTCTGTGCAGACTGTATGCTGGAGTTCAGTTGTAAGACCCTTTTGATCCCTTATCCTGATCCTGTAATAGAAAAGCCATTTCATTCAATGGAACAGAAACCCAGATCTAATGGAGAGATGGTCTAATCTGCCATACATTGGAGCACTATCCAGTGATTTGGACTTTGTGGCATTGATGGAAATTTCCAGGTTCTCTAGGTGGTGGGCAGAGACCTCACTTTTTTAAGAAACTCCCCCACACCACCCCTGCCAATGAGGGCACTGCTTGAGGACATTCCTGTTAATGTTAAGTAGAAGAGATGGTTTCTTTTCTTTTCTTTCTTTTTTTTTTTTTTTTTTGGAGAAGGAATTTTGTTTGGTCTTGTTACCTAGGCTAGAGAGCAATGGCCCGGTCTTGGCTCACTGCAACCTCTGCCTCCCAGTTTCAAGTGATTCTCCTGCCTCAGCCTCCCAAGTAGCTGGGATTACAGGGGCACACTCCCACGCCCAGCTACTTTTTTAATTTTTAGTAGAGACAAGGTTTCACCATGTTGGTCAGGCTGGTCTCGAATTCCTGACCTCAGGCAATCCACCTGCCTCAGCCTCCCAAAGTGCTGGGATTATAGGCATGAGCCACCATGCCTGGCCAAGAAATCGTTCCTTGATGTTGAATTTCAGGTAAGGAAGCCAGCTCCTGCATATCAGGGTGGCGGTGCTTGGGCTGAGACGGGTCTAGACAGCACTGTCTGAAAACGGGCTCAAGGAAGTACCTGTGGAAGGCCCCTGGGATGTTTTCTGCTCCCCTCTCTGCAAATGTCCTGGAGGGACATCCTGTCACTTTGGGGTGTGTGTGTGTGTGTGTGTGTGTGTGTGTGTGTGTGTGTGTGTTCATCACTTGGTTTTGTTTGTTTTTGCTTTTCTTCATGAAATCTGCAGAGTTGCCCAAAGTACCTTGTTGTTTTCTGAAAGCAGAGCCAATGACCACACTCCAGGGACTGAGTCCTCAAATCTGTGGTATTTGCTAAGGATGGGTGTATACCTGCAGACAGTGTGATGGGGTTCAGGGCTAAAGAACACTAGTTTCTGTGCCCTGTTTCTATGTTAAAAAGACATTTCATTCAACTGGATAACAGGGCAATCTGGTGGAGAAAAGGTCTACTCTGCCATAGGATGGGGCAGCAGCCTGCAGTTCAGAACGCTGGTGTGTGTCTGGAAATTTCCAGAGCCTCCAGTTGCTGGTAGAGGCCCAGAAGGTAGGGGGCATTTGTCTGCAGATCAAAGGTGAGGGTTCTGCTCACCCCATTATCTGGGCCATGTAAACTTGAGTTTACAAGGTTGGATGTCCTGACTGACTGTGCCATAGGAGGGTATGAGACTGAGGGTGACAAAGCTATAGGCTGTGGGGATGACGTACATAGGGAGCTTCCCTGCTGCCTGTGGCAAGACTAAAGAGTGAAATGCTTGGGGCTGGGAAGAGACAACAAAAGTCTACAGAATCTATTGTCCCCAGATCATCTCCCATCGTAGTCCAATCATGGCCTAACCTCCTTAGCTACCAATTGCAGAGGAGACTCTGTGCATTTGTGTTCATGTGGCCTTGGATGTTGGCAAATTCAGATTGGTGCCCCAGGCATCTGTGCCTGTAACTGCAGTTTCAACAGGCTCAGGACTAGGCTAAAGGGCCTCCAAGCTTCCTCCAGTTTCCTGGTGCCTGCATGTGCAATATACTCCCCTGGCCTGGGTCTTTTCTGCCTCTTCTTGCCAGTTGGGTCAGAGCTAGCTTATTAACCAGTGTTTTCTGAGATTTAATAGAACTGGCTCAGAGCAGTTGGAGACTTGAAAAGGGCTACGTGATAGTAATAGATTTTTAAAGATACATTATTATTTTAGAGTAGATTTGAGTGTACAGCAAAATGGAGTGCAGAGTCCAGAGTTCCCATATGCCCTCGATTCCTGTACACTCTTGGGTCACTCCACCAACAACCTCCTACACCAGAGTAGAATATTTATTATAGTCAGTGAACTTACATTGACACATCATCATCACCCAGAGCAATACTCTTGGTGGCACACATTCTAAGGGCTTGGAGAAATGTATAATGAGAATGAAATGTATAATGAATGTATCATTATAGCTGTTATGATATCCTGCAGTGTATTTTCATTGCTGTAATAATCTTGTGCTCTATTTATTTATCCTTTCTTTTCCTAACCATTGGAAACCACCAATCTTTTCACTCTCCATAGTTTTGCATTTTTCTGAATGTTATATACTTGGAATCATAGAGTAGATAACTTTCCAGATTGGCTTCTTTCAGTTAGTAATATGCATTTAGTGTGTAATACACAGTTAGTAATAGCTCATTTCTTTTCAGAGGTGATTAATATTTCATTTTCTAAATATATCACATTTGTATTTATCATTAAGCTACTTAAGGACATCTTGGTTCCTCCTAACTTTTGGCAGCTATTTTAATAGCTGCTATAAACATCTGTGTGCAGGTTTTCATGTGGACATAAGCTTTCTGGTCATTTGGATAAAGACGTAGGGAGTGCAACTGCTGGATCACATAGTAAGATTGTGTATAGTTTTGTAAGAAACTGCCCATATTAGGAGAGTCTTTATGATGGTAGAAGAGAACGTGTTCACATACTGAGAATCAGTCCCATGAAGGAGGTAGAACTTGAAAATCCAGAAACAATGACATAACCATGAGAGCTGTTAAAAGATACAATTAGGCTCTTTGGAACATTAGGAAGTATATTTGAGCATTCAGAAATGTATAAACCAGGCAGCCCGAGACTGCAAACATCCCAGAGCTCCAACAGAGAGGCTTAGGGAGGGTGGGGGAAGGCTTTTATATGGTGAATATGGAAGAAAAAGAAAATACTTGATTGGGTAAAGTGCAACAGTGGCCTCATTTGGAACATTACAGTGGAAAGTCTCTGGTTAGATGGTAGTTAGTGGTTTCTGATTGGGTAAGCTTAAGTTTCCTTTTATTATTTAATTGAGTCAAGTTTTGGTTTGTTGAAGGAGGAACTGAGCGTACTGGAACCACCTCAGCCTCATAGCCATCTGTTTATTTGATCATTTTTAACAGAGAAGATCCTTTTAAAAATATGTGTTGCCCCACCTGGAGTGCAGTGGTGTGATCACGGCTCACTACAGCCTCAACCTTCCAGGCTCAGGTGATCCTCCCACCTCAGTGCTCCCCACCCTGAGTGGCTGGGACTACAGGCATGTGCCACCGCACCACCACGCTCAGCTACTTATTTGTTTGTATTTGTTTTAGAGATGGGTTTCCCTAAGGTGCTTAGGCTTGTTTCAAAATCGTAGGCTGAAGTAGTCTGCCTGCATTGGTCTCCCCAGGTGCTGGAATTACAGGCCATGTAAATCTTTTATCTCAGATTTGCCTTGTGAGAAAAGGAGAGGTACTTTTTCTGACATGATGAGGCAGAGAAAGATGAGGTGGGTGCATCCTGTGCATATTATTTTCTTAGGTGATGGGAGGATGATCGGCTCTTGCCTAATGGGATATATTTTCTCCTTGAATGATATGGCAAGATATTCAGGTGAAAGAAGTAGAATAAAAGTTAGAGGAACATAGAAAAGATTGGTTATACATGTTGGGTTTCTGAAGAAATGATGTCATTGGAGAAACAAAAGTTTTATTGATTTTTGGAAATATTTAGGGCCGATTTGTTGTGTAAGTAATTTGAATTTATGATGACACTCTGACCACTTTTTGATATTTTTCTGGTTCAGCTGAGTGGTGTCATTGAGCCAACACAAAGTGGTGCTCATCCAGGGATGAGATTTTGCCAGAGAAAAGACAAGCATTGAGTCAGGGAGCTTAAAGTAATTATGACAAAGTGACTATCTAAAATTGCTTAGGTAGGAAAGAGATTGGATTTTTGTGTATTTGGTATTTGGGAGAAGAGGGATGTGGGTATGTACATGAGATGTGTTGTTTATTCTCTTAAGAGAGAAAATGAGGGGATTAATGGACTGTAGTTCTGGACAAGGTGGAAAACTCTTAAAGTGGAAGTATTGATGCAAGTGCTGTGACAGGCTGGAATGGTGCAGTCAGTCCCTTCATCCATAAATCAGTAGAATGTTAGCAGTTCAGACTCAAACCTTGTAAAAAATAGGTGGAGAAAAGGAAGTCCCTCGCAGTAACTGGCACCATAATCAAGACAGAATGTTTCTAGAATAAATGGAGTCATCTGCTTTCAGCCCCAGGTTGTAGCTATTGTCTGCCCTGATGACATGTGATAATAATTTGTGATCCCAATGTCTTAAAATGGGGTCACTCATCTCCAGTAGAATTCAGTCCACAATGAAGTTGTCCCCTCATCCCCAAAGAGATAAACATATATGATTGGACTGAGATGATAACAACTACTGCTCCCTGGGATCATGAGAGACCTAAAACGAACTGATAGGAAGTGAAAGGTGGTTGAGAAAATGAGAATGGACCCATCTGCAGAGGATCATGAAACCAGCAAAGACAAGGTCTTGTCCAAGATGCCTTCAGAAGCTTTGTCCATGAGAACTCTAAGGACTTCTCCATACCTGGTGGCTGCTGCTGTGATCTCTGCCCAAAAGGAGCCTCTGACCAGTATCTGAAGGGCTTCTGGACCCACTGGACTCTTCTGGAGCTACATTGGTCTCCCGAGTCATTGTTGTGGTTTTTTATTCCCTTTACTACTGCCTGTGTGTAGAATGATATTGCCTAATGGATTATGTGAATAACTCTTGATACATGGTACATCTGAGCATATGTAATTGGCTGCCATGTCATTGTGAAACCTCACAGCTTCAGTCAGTGTCAGCACAGCTAGGCAGCTTGCACCTAACACAAATATCAGTGGGCATAGTCCACAGGCACCTAATGACTCAGGAACTTTAACAGTCACTAAGAGTGTATCTGCAAGGAATAGTCCAACAACACATGGCTGGCCTGACCCAAGGTAACTATATGTCCAATCCAGGGTCATACTGAGTGGACATCTGCCAAACACAGGTCATTCCCCCTGCCTGCCATTGAGCGTTCAAAAGTGACTGGTGTAAGCAGACATGAGTGAGCTTATTCAACTCAGTATTTGCTTCTTCCGACGGGATCATACTCAGGATCTAGGTCATTGTGCCTTATTGGAGTCCTATACATTTCACTTGTAAATGATATTGGAAAATTAAATTACCATGTTGCTAGTCGTTCACAAAACATTTTTAAAAATTACATTCTAGAACCCGTATTAACATCCTGTGACCTGTAGAAAACAATAGAGAAATGTATTAGGCAAAAAGTTCTGGCAAAGACCAGCCTGATACTGGCCTGATTACTCAACCTCAGGCATTGGTCACATTAACTCACAGAGCTAACAAAAATAAAAAGTACTAGTCTTGTTACTCAAGACATTAGGAACTATCGATTTAGATAGATAAAAGATTTTACCTAACAAAATATTATAATGTCATCCTGAAGAATATGTCCATCTTCCAGAGAACCTAGGAGGTTATCATCACATCTGGAAAGCCTGACCAGGAATAACAGTGAAAGTTACATAGCTGCCTGAGTGCAGAAATATAATCTCTACTGAAAATAAGTTTTATACTAGGCACAAATTTCAAGACATCCATAGAATTTTTGCTCACAAAGTCAAATCACATGTACAAATTCCATATGGTTTAGAAGTTAATGGTGGTAAATTCATTATGCTTAAGGGAAGCGAAGTAGGACAAATGATTGGAACAGCAAATAACTCCAGGATTCATGATGAATTAATTGATAGAGCGCAAAATATCCAAGACCTTCATGACTTATGCTGTGGATGGGTAACAGAAGTTGGATGAGACAATACCCAAAAGTGATTCCCAGGTTTACCTAAACTAAACAATGGAAGACTGTAGAAGTTGCCATTAAGATATCTCATGAATATGGAAGATTATTATTCACTTCTGATGGGACAGGACGTTATAGGGCACCTGAAAAAATTCTCATAAAAAACGACTTTTACAAAATGTCAAGTTATGATATCCAAGATGAAACCAACGAGTCACAACATTCACATAATATACTGTACAACCCTGATCTCTTGACTGTCATAAAATCTTTCTTACCTCTAAACCAAAGTTTCATTTAATAATTTAATTTTTCTCATTTGTTCTGTCCTCTCAGCTTAAGAAAATATCATTACAACCTTTTTTTGTATGTTTTCATATATGCTTGCAAAGGATTGTAAAATTTTATTGTGATTATTCTTGCTTTAAGCCAAAACTTCCCTAATCTTTCTTTAGAGATTGTGGAATGGCATGCTAGTTTCCTTTCCATATCCAATAGTTTCTTCTGTATTCATTACCCTAGCTATACGGTCATGTCTTTTGAACCTCCCCTACAGCTAGGTATGGTCTTGTGACTAAGTTTTAAGCCAATAATTTGTAAGCACTGTGCTATAAGTACCTTCTAAAAAACCTTCCTTCTTCTTTACTCCCTCTACCCTGTTGTCTGGAATGAAGATCCAATAGCTGGAGATCAGTAGTCATCCTAGGTAAAGCAGGCAACATGGTCTGTTAACTCCCTTACTGGAAGATAAGTTTTACAAGAATAAGAACCTTGTTTATGTTGGTCCAAGCAATAGCCCCAGAACTTACATACAGTGTGCGGCATGTTTGCTAAGGGCTCAGGTACTAAATAGGTATTGAATGAATGGATGAATTAGTTTACTTTGGAGCCATAAAGAAACAAGGTCTCAGCTTATTTCACAGAATCAAGCTCCTGATTAATTCAAATCACAGCACTCTAACTTATTTCTCTTTGCTCTCTCAGACTTGCCAATGTCATGGTAGGATAGGATTTTTCTTAATGTACTTCAATATTATCTTCAACCAAAATGTTTTAAAATCTATTTTCATAACAATGCTTCCCAATATTTTCCTGTTTAGAGAGTTTAAAATTCTTCCATTTTTAAAGTCATGGATATCTGTGGGCTGGGTGCGGTGGCTCACGCCTGAAATCCCAGTACTTTGGGAGGTCGAGGCGGGCAGATCACGAGGTCAGGAGTTCAAGACCAGCCTG
This sequence comes from Pongo abelii, assembly GCF_028885655.2. Lineage (NCBI taxonomy): Eukaryota > Metazoa > Chordata > Mammalia > Primates > Hominidae > Pongo > Pongo abelii. Next base: position 47,951,529 of record NC_071993.2, read on the forward strand.
ACCAACATGGTGAAACCCCGTCTCTACGAAAAATACAAAGATTAGCTGGACTTGGTGATGTGCACCTGTAATCCCAGCTACTCAGGAGGCTGAGGGCAGGAGAATCGCTTGAACCCAGGAGGCAGAGGTTGCAGTGAGCCGAGATTGTGCCACTGCACTCCAGCCTAGGGGACAGAGTGAGACTGTCTCAAAAAAATAAAAAGTAAAAGTAAAGTCATGCATACCTGTTTTTGAGTGTGTCTGTTGTTAAGTGCAGGCACTATTTTGTAACTTTGAATAGACATCATCTCAAGTCTACAAAAATTATCCAAAATGGTATCTAATGATATTTCTAGGTCTTCAGATGCTATTAATGCAGATTGTAGCCACTAGGTCCTGAGGGTTTTACTAGATATTGGTTACTGAAACTGAACTTTCTTGAATTCTTTTTTTTTCCCACTGTGTTTTCCCACATTTCAACATATCACCTATTTTTGTCCTCGAACTTAAATATTTTCAACAAAATTAAATTACATATGAATCATCCCTTCTTCCCTGATTTTTAAAATTACCCATTGCTTCCTATGATGATGATTCTTCTGGTCCTTTTTGTAGTGAACTTATGTTAGAGTTTGTAAATACTCACACATTTTGGAATTGCATATAATTTTCTTCTTCTTTTTTCCTCTTCCCCGAAAGTTGTCGTTACTATTTTTAACTCTTTGTGGGAAAAATTAAATCCATGTTTCACTTTTTTGATATACTTATTGGTAATTGAACTCCTTGGTTTACGCTCAAATTGCTTTTTCAGTTATCCACTTTTAGGGAAGACATTATTTGGGTTTTGTTTAGTATATCGAGCTTTTTTGTTGTTGTTGTTAGATGTATCAGGAACTGTAGACTTTTCTATACATAGTATCCTTTTTCCCACAGTAGTTTTTTGAAGTCTATTAAAATAAAGGTCATCAAAAGATCTCTTCCTAAACCTTTCCTCTACCAGAAATACCTCTGGAATGACGTGGTCCTTTCTCCTATCTTGCTTTTGTAGAAGTTCAAAGCTAATCTGCCCTGATCCGGATTGCATGCACTTGTGCCTTTTGGGGGCCCTTCTGCATTCGTTCTTCCTTCTCTTCTAAACTCAAAAATGTATTTTCTCGGTTGGCTCTTTCCGTTTAACATAGAAGTATACTCATCCTTTTTGTTGAATCTTGGAATAAAAGGCTTTCTTTACCATATTTACCCTTTAACTACTACCTACATCTCTCTTCTCAGCCAAATACTTGGAAAGAGAAGCCCTCAGTTTGTGTCATTGTTTTCTCACCTCCAGTTCAATACTTTACCCATTACCTGACATCCAGCTCACTCACACACACACAAGCCCAATAACTAAGTTACCATAGCCAATTTGTAGCTTTCCTGCCCTCCTGGCAACATTTGACTCTGTGCATTGAGATAATATATGTTGAGTACCATTGACCAGGCACTGTGTTAGGTGCTGCTGTTACAGAAATGAAAAGCAGACATCATCTCCTTTCTAATGACTTACAGAGGCAGCCATTCCTGATTTATATGCAAGTCTCTTGACTGCCAGTGCTCACTTTGCCAAGCTTCACTTAATGCCGTGGAAATCACCCTATTCTCCAGGGTTTTTTTTCCTCCCAATTCTTCTTACTGTACACAACTTCTCAAGGTAATCACTTCCATGCCCACGGCTTCAGTTGCATTCTCTATTCTCTGAGGACAATAGAATTTTAAATGTTTTGTTTCATGTAGTAGCTTTATTTTATACAAGGTGCCTCATTTGCTATAGCCATAGATTCAGAATTGCTCCATGAAAGTAATAAATGAAAAATGGTGATATTATTAGCGTGCAAATTTTAGAAAATTTCCCCAGTTATTCTTAATGGTTTGATTTAGTATGTGTGTTATTTTTGAAAACATATGTTGGGATGTCACAAATGGACTTAGCCTACAGAGATTTATATTCAACTTTTGACCATAGAATTCCATTTTATGTGACACTGAGAGTAAAAAACTATCTTTTCCTCCTTACCTATTTCACTTCCTACATTCTCTGCCAGGAGGAAGGCACTGCTACATACCCAGTCTTCCCCAGCAGAGCCTGAGCAGCTCTGTTTTCCCTCTACTTCCCCTCTTCTTTCACATCTCTTGACCACGCACTTCCTATTCCATCTCTGAAATGATCGGAAAACTTTTTCCTCCACTTTTGTCACTGCCACTGCCTTTATCATTATTCTTCTTTTAGAGAAAGTCTCTTAATTGGTCTTGTTACTTCCTTCAGTCTTTCCTTATTATACAGACCACTATACACACATCTGACAGAGACTCTTCACCTTTGTATGGTTCAATGACTCAAATTTTTGGAATAAAATTAAAGCCATCCCAGCATCAAATTTGGGGTCAAATAGAGGTGGGTCTGTATCCCAGGTTTATACCCTGTCCAGTAGTGTGGTCTCAGAAAACTGAACTCCTTAAGCCTTTATTTCTGTATCTGCCTATGAGCATTAAGGGTTAGGACTGTTTTGGCCTGCCATGGTGGCTCACGCCTGTAATCCCAGCACTTTGGGAGGCTGAGGCAGGCGGATCACGAGGTCAGGAGATCGAGACCCTCCTGGCTAACACGGTGAAACCCCATCTCTACTAAAAATAGAAAAAATAACCCGGTGTGGTGGCGGGCACCTGTAGTCCCGGCTACTCGGGAGGCTGAGAAAGGAGAATGGCGTGAACCTGGGAGGCGGAGCTTGCAGTGAGCCTAGATCGCGCCACTGCACTCCAGCCTGGGTGACAGAGCAAGACTCCGTCTAAAAAAAAAAATAAATAAAAGTGAAAGGACTGTTTCACACATACAGTTACTGGCATGTAGAAGGGACTTAATCAATGTTGAATGAAGCGGAGGCATTTTAAAATCCACATCAAAAAAATGTTTTTCTTTTAAAAATGTGCTAATCTACTATGTCACTTTCCCTCCAAGCTTGACTTCTACCTTTACTTTCTGATATTGTTTGGGCATGTCCCCACCCGAATCTCATCTTGAATTGTAATCCCATAATACCCACTTGTTGAGGGAGGGACCCAGTGGGAGATGACTGGATCATGGGGACAGTTTTCCCCACGCTGTTCTCATGATAGTGAGTGAGTTCTCATGAGATCTGATGGTTTTATACGTGTTTGACAGTTGCTCCTTCACACGCTCACGCTGTCTGGCCTGCCACCATGTAAGAAGTGCCTGCTTCCTTTTCCACTGTGATTGTAGGTTTCCTGAGGCCTCCCCAGCCATGTAGAACATGAGTAAATTAAGCCTCTTTCCTTTATAAATTACTCAACCTTAGGTATTTCTTTATAGCAGTGTGAAAATGGACCAATACACTTTCTGACAATCACGCTTGAGTAATTGGGGAATTCATACTACCTGGGATCAAATCGTGGCCCCAGCCTGCGCAGTCGTGTGACCTTGGGGAGATAACTTACCTCTCCATTTCAATGTCGTCTGTAAAACCTGTAAAATGAGATTGTTCTGAGGGTTAAATGAGCATAGCATAGTTAGAACACTGTCAGGCACATACCGATTGCCAGATGTTGAATATTCATCTTTACTGAATTAGGACTGTGGTACCCCACTTTACGGCTCCCTATTTTGTATGACAAAATCATGCTTAATGCTTTGTTAGTAAAAGAGAGAAAATCTGAAAGTCCTTGCCATGGAAGGAAGAAACAGAGGGGAGAAAAGGGAGTTGGTAAGTCTCAGCATTTCAGAACTTGGAGGGACAAGTTAGGTTTCTATTTTATGGAGAAGGAGGTGGAGGCAGGATGGGTCCTAAGGTGTGATTCAAGACACACAGCCATAACTCTTTATTGAGAGTAGAGCTAGGGCCCCAGGGACTGCTATGGTCAAGCTGCAGACAAAAACTCCACTCACTGGAAGACAGGAGAGGAGTATTTAGTTACAAAAGCAGTCAACAATTCAGGTGTATCTACATTGAGTCAGCAAATAAAAGTTGTTCAACTTGGTTGCTAATGGGACCCACTCTACTAACCGAGGGTTTGTATAGAACTCATAGAGGAAGATGGCTTCAAGTAAGGAAACACCTTATGCTTTTCTTAGGACTAAAAAGCTCAGGAAGCTGGTGATGAATGAAAATCTTAGTCCCACTGGCACTGCACGAGGGGCCAGGAGAGCAGCAGCAGCATAAGTCACAGGGTGGGGCAGGCCAGGCAGGGGCATTCTGAGCTGTAGGGGAGCGGTGGCAGCCAGAGTGGGGCATTGTGAGCTGTCAGGGAGGGCATTGTGAAGTGTAGGGCAGGGCATTGTGAGCCACAAGCCTGGGCTCCCACCTGGGCCAGTGGGCTTCAGTCTGTAGGTGACTACAGAAGGAGGAGGAGCTCCATCTGTTCTCTCTTCAGGCAGTTGTTGTGTCTCTCAGCGCTTGTTGGGTTCACAACCTATTAAATAAGCTCGCTGGTCTTCACCCTCCCAGACAAGTCAACTCAGGGGAGGCGGCAGGGCACGGGCCTTGGCCTGCAGCCCCAGCCGGGGCTGGGGCTGGGCTGTGAGGTGGGCAGGCGAGCAGCGGGCAAGACCATCTCTGCATGTGCAGCATAGCCTCGGCCTAGGGCAGCGGGAGTGTGTGGCCAAAGCTGTGAGCAGAGGCACAGGTGGTGACAGGAGTAGAGGCACCCCATGGGAAACATACTGACCTGTTGTGTGTGTCCCAAGGCCAGCCCCGAGTTGCACCAGCACGAGGGGTCGGTGTGTCACTGTGAGTCTGAGACCTATGAGGCAGCAGCTGGGGACCTGATAGCAGGAGTGCCTGTGGCTGCGGCTGTAGAGCCTGGTGAGGTGACTTTTGAAGCTGGTGAGGGCCTCCACATGTACCACATCTGTGAACGGGAGATGCCTGAAGGTAAGGAGGTGACAGGTGCCTTCTGCCCTCGGCACACTTCTGGCTGCTGCTATCCCCAGGGTCCTCTGGGAGGCATCCCCCACCTCAGGCTCCCTTCTGCCTGTAGCCAGCTATCCTAGGGCTCTCCAGGAACAAAACCTGGCTTGCCTTGCATTCCCACCCCTTAGTCTTTCCCCACAGAGTCCAGTTAGTTTATTGTTTCCTTCTCTCCAAAACTCCCAGTTCTTGCTCCCTCATCTCATTCTCCCCTTCTGTCATGGGACCATTTATTTATGGCTGTTCTTGTCTGTAGCTCTGTTTAGTATCCTTTGGGACTCTGTTGAGGCTTCTTTGGAATATTCTCTTCCTTTTCTCAATAAAAACTCAAATATCCCAACTTTCCAGTACCCATCCCATTCTCTTTATACCTATCCAGATGGCACCTAAGTGAAGGAACCAGGTAAGTGCCTAATTGTTTCCTTTGTTAAAGTAGCCATATCTCAGGACAATTCATACTGAAATATTTGGGGATTTCTTATTTAAAATCAGAATGCAGGTTGCCATAGGAGAGACTATATGGGTTGCTTTAAGTCACCTTGATAGAAGCTGCTTAGTTTCTTCTAACTAATTTGAACACAGAAGGAAAGAAAATGCAGGGTGCTTAAAATAATTGGGAAAGGTGTGAAATGTCATGGCCAGGGCTGCAGAAAAATGGGTGTGGGGGGGGTTGCCCCAAAGGAGTTTACCTATGAGGCTCTGATTACTTTAAAATTCTTACTTTAACACAAAATGTGTCTCCAGATTTATTCTGGCTTCTTAACAGACATTATTTACCTCTTCGTTCTAAAAGAGAGGTGGGGATGATTTGTGGTCAAAACTTTCGAAAGACATAAAACGTAAATGTAGACTTTGAATGTGTAATATAAAGATTGAAGGTTAAAATGTCAGACCTTGCCTGTGTAAGAGTGTTTGTTGCCATGGCTTCCCCTTTGTCATTCCCCCTCCTGACAGTAGCATCTTGTTCAAAGATAAGAAATTTAGGGTTTTTCAGTCTCTACACTACTGCGAGAGGCGGGGTATGGGAGGGGGTAGAAAAGAGAAAACAGTTGATTTGCCTCTAAAATTTTGCAAAGAGATGAATCTAAGTAAAAAGAATTCTGGGTAACAATATGGTTCTTGAATAAAAACTAAATTTTTCCAAATAGAAAACATTGTATCATAAAGATATGAAATCCACTGGCTCTTTGGTTTCATTTAAATGTCAGAGATTTATTACTGTAGAGGAAATGTCTTATAGCTCTTCTATTTAAACTTTGATTGGGCTTCGTATAGCCAAGACAATCCTAAGCAAAAAGAACAATGAGAACACATGGACACAGGGAAAAGAACATCACACACTGGGGCCCATCAGGGAGTGGGGGAAAAAGGGAGGGAGAGCATTAGGACAAATACCTCATGCATGTGAGGCTTAAAACCTCGATTTTGGGTTAATAGCTGCAGCAAACCACCATGGGACATGTATACTTATGTAACAAACCTGCATGTTCTGCACATGTATCCCAGAACTTAAAGTGAAAAAAAAAAAAAAAAAACACTTTGGTTGGGCTTTTATTTTTTTCAGAGGTAGAATAATTAAGACTCATGATGAGTGTGACTTTGTAACTTGGAGTATTATACTCACTTTCCAAGATATTTAAGAATTTAGAATAAACAAATATGTGAATTAATTCATTATACCTTTATACCCAAAGCATGTAAGTACTTGTGTAAACATACTCCGCTTGGTGGTGTAAGGAAAGCCTCTGAGTGATTTTACACACCAGTTAATAGATGGGTAGTGTTGGATGAGAGCTCAAAAAAGGCTCTTTATTGTCATTCTTTAGGATTACAGCACAGTTTATGTATGTCTCATTTGGTTCTTTGCAATACAAATAAGGCCTATATATGTTCTCCCTACATTTTGCTAATGAAGAAATGAAGACTTAGAGATCTCATGTGACTATGGAAGACAGCTACTCAACAGAACTAAGGTTCTGTGTCCTCAGAATGACATAGAAGAGACAGATATGCTGAATTTACTTTTTTAAAATTTTAAAAACTCCAGATTACATCTTATATTTTGCCTATAAAATAGACCTGTCTTTTAAAACATACTGCCATCTTGTTTTATTCTATGCAGTTGATTTTACACAACTTAAAGGCAAATTTACCTTTTTTTAAAAAAAAAAATAAAGGAGAGTCTCACCATGTTACTCATGCTGGCCTCAAATTCCTGACCGGGGCTCAAGTGATTTTCCCATCTCAGCCTCCTGAGTAGCTGGGACTACAGGCATGTACCATCTTGCCTGGCTCTATCTTCTGTCTATACATTCATTTCAATGGATAAGAATAAAAGTAGAGGTAGTGAAACAGCCTAAATGCAGCAGTCAAATAAATGACTTGATAAATTTTTATAAATGATCACATCTTTTTTTCTTCTCTCCCTCCATAGATATACCTTTGGAGCCCAACCCTTCTGACCATCCAAAGGCAAGCACAATATTCCTGAGAAAATCTCAAACAGATGGTGAGACAACATTGTTTTTTCTGCCAAGAAAAAGATTGAAAACTCTTGTTGTTTGATCAGATGTATTATAGAAAGTATTTACAAAAACTCATATTGGTTTAATCTTTTCAACTTTTCACATATTCACTTGTCTTATTTTAATACGTGATATACTTTTTTTAGTTGTTACTGTGTTAGTGAAATCATGTAAATTTTTTAGTTATACATTTTTCCATCTTTTTATCAACACAATTTGTCGTGTGATGGAGGAGTCATAGATTTATCTTTATTTATAATTCTTTGCCCCTTTTCCCTTGCTCCTAAGAGTACATTTTAAAGATAGAACTTAGGCTTCAGCTTGGTTTCCATTTAAACAAAAAAAAAACATAGTTGTTCATCAACAGAGATTGAATCTGTGATTTTGGCCTCCTCTTGCACAGTCCTCTGATCACATGCATTTATCACATCCAAGTTTATGCTTCTTGAAACTTTTAAGTTATTAACCTTTTCATCTGATGTAAATTTAAACATGCCCTACTTCTGCTTATTTTCCTTGTTTGTTTGCTAAAAAGCCATACACGGCCAAGTTTTCCAGTTGATTTAAGCAGCAAGAATACAAGTGAGGATCTATAATAATATGGGAAGTAATGCAGCACAGTAAAATATGAGAGTTTGTAACCTTTCTTTTTGTAGTTTTGAGTAGACTTTGCCTGTCTTGAGTAAGTTTGCCTGTCTTGAGTAAGTTAGAATTTGTGTTCATTTTTGCGTTACTGTAGAGAGGTACCTAAGGCTGGGTAATTTATAACAATAAGAGGTTTAATTGGCTCATAGATCTTCAGGCTGTACAAACATGGCTTCAACATCTGCTTCTGGTGAGAGCCTCAGCAAGCTTACAATCATGATGGAAGGCAAAGGGGAAGCAGGTGGTTCCACACAGTGAGAAGGGAGGGAGAGGGAGGTAGAGGGAAGGTGTCACACTCTTTTAAACTACCAGAATGAGAATTTGCTTCTTACCATGGGGATGGCACCAAGCTATTCATAAGGAATCCACCACCATTACCCAAACACCTCCCACTAGGCCCTGTCTCCAACATTAAGGGTCATATTTTAACATGAGATTTGGAGGGAGGAAAATATCCAAACCATGTCAGTGTTGTTTTTCCCAGTTCCTTCCAGAGCTATGGGCTTCTCACACATAGAGAGCATGGAAGAGGTAAAACAAAAGCTATTCCATGTCCCTCACTCTTCAGTGGTAGGAATGTTTGCCTGCAAGGTCCTTCCAGCATCAAAAGTGGAGGCGGTGTAGGAAACAAAGCATGGCCTAAGTCCTCTTGGAGCTTTTATTATGCTGGCCTTTTTTTTTTTTTTAAGAAAAAAATGATTTTTTGTGCTGCAGACACCATGTCCAAGCAGGTTTGTATAGTCATTTTAAAATTTAAATTGAAGATAAGTTACTTTCCAGTTGTTTTGTTTTTAGTGATGTATTAGTAGATGATCACTAAGTATGGTTCGAGAAGCTTACAGGGATTCTGGTGCATCCAGAGATAGGTGCCTGGCCAGAAAGTAGTTCTTAGAGCTGTTAACTCTTAGATTCTGGCAAATAAAGTAAGCTATGTGTAAATGCAGAATGAGAAAATACTCACAGCTCATATATGCAACAGTTAAAGTTTTTTATTAGCTAACTTTTTCATCTGTCCTCATTTTTTTTTTTTTGCCCTTTTGTGCACAAGGATTCTTTCATTCGTATGTAAAAGAAACAAAAAGTAAACTAGGTCAAAAAGTAAAACTAAGTTATTAGATTTTACTTTATGAGATTTACCATGCCAGATAATTTAAATATAAATTGTTGAAAGTAATTTTTTTAAATGGAATTTTTTCCCATTTAGGAGTAATTAGTAAGACATTAACTACTACTCTTATTTTATGGTATTTGTATCAGAAGTGACCATTTTCTTTTTCATTCTTAGTACAAGAAAAAAGAAAAAGCAACTATACAAAGCATGTACGTAAACAGTCAAAAAGTTAAGAAATTGATAGTTTGATATAAAAATATGTCTCTCTTGATTCCTTTAGATTATAACGGGGACCCAGTGGTGATAACATGGACCTCTTTTTGTATTTTCCTAAGTATAAAATTTATTCAGAGAAGTCTTCAGCTTAGAAATTTTAAGAATTTCTGACATTTAAGTTAAATTTCAATATTCTGGTTGTGGTATAAAGATCTGCCTTAAATATTTAATCATATTCTTAATCAAATAACAAAAACAAAATAGCTAAGAATTAACAAATAACAAAATAACAAATACAGAATAACAAATAACAAAAATAGAATAGCTATCAGCACTGTCTATTGACTTTGTCGTAGCAGGTGAAAGCATACCTTCCTCACTACACCATGACCTTATTTTTCTCCCTCTGTTTCTTCCAATTGTAGCACACTTTTAATTAAATCAGTAATATTTACATGATTATGACTATGCAAATTCTATTCACTGCTAAGTCATATGATGTTTTCACTGTACCTCTGCATTATATGTCCTTCATTCTTTCTCTGAAACAGTTCTGAAATCTGAGCATTTCTGCACTTTTTCTGGATCATCTCTTTTTCCCTAGCCTATGTTACTTTACCCAGCCAAATGCAATAAGTAGCCCCTGGCTGGTCTGTTTGCTTTCACATCCATTTTTTTTTTCAGCCTGAAGCTAATTTTCTGACTATATTCATTTGCCTGTTTTCTAACAGCTGTTTTCCCCTAAGTGCTGCAGCATTTATCACATGCCTTTCAAAGATACTTTCCATCTGCTAAAACACATATGTTCCTTTTTTTTTTTTTTTTGCCTGGGGTGGGGGTTAACTTTCTTTGGCATTTTGTCATCCTAGTTCAATACAGAGTGGCTTTCCCTAGATATGCTCGATGTCTGCTTTTCTGTGCTAGCTCCTTGAAGTCTTTTGGGATCTCACATAACTGCCATCTTGTGTGGGATCACCTGAGTCCTAGATTCTGTTTCCTTCTGTCCTGTTATCCTCACTAGTTGTACTTGAGCACATTTTCCTGGGCAGAGATGTTTAGGGATCTGGCCAGTCTTAAAATCCCTCCTTTTAGATACAGAGTAAACTTCTAGGTTGAATCTAAACTTTATGGTTCTAAAGATATTTCGCAATTGTGCTCTCATTACAGTGTTGTTCTTGACTCTATTGCCATTGTGAGATACATTATTTATAACCAGGTTTTATGTCTCTGTGGAAGCTTTTTAGAAGCTTCTCTCTCACTGAGATTCTGAAATTTCATAACAGCTTGGTGGGAATCTTTTCATTTTATTGAGGCTACTAAGTCTGAAGACTATCTCTTCTTGAGAATTTTTTTATTTTCTCTGTTCCTTTTTTTCTGATAGTCTTGTTATTCAGACACTCAGCTGCTTAGACCAGTATACCTGCATTGGTTTTTAATTTTTCCCCTTCGATTTTTCAGTTTCTGTGACTTTTTACTCTAATATTTCTATTGAATTTTATATCTTTTTCAGAGTGTTTTCAGATTTTTTTTTTAAGTTTTGCTCCTGATTTTGACTAGTCCCATGAATCCCTTTTTTCAATTGTTTTGATGTCTCTTGTTGGAGGCTTCCCTCCAATGTGTGGTGGTCCCTGGCTTTATTTGGAAGCAGGACTTCTGTTAACTGGTGGCACTCAGTGTGAGGTGTTGGAAGCCAAACTAGCTGTTCATTTGTGGGACTTCAGTATATTATCTGGGGATCCTTATTCGAGCCAGTTCAGTTTCTTCTGAGAAAGGATCTCCCAATTTTCTGCCTGGGAAGTAAAAGAATGGCTACTTGCTTTCCAAAAGCAGAATTAGGGAAGCAAGTTGGAGTTCTATTTTTGGTGTACAGTTTTCTTTATATCTCAGGTTTAAGCCGTGGTATTTCTGAACCTAGAAATTCTCAGGTTTGGTATATCCAGAGAACACACATCTAAGTTTCTTATCAGATGGGTGGACAGGTGGACTTGGGGCTCTAACCACAGATTTTCTGACCTTGCTGGCTTTTGTTTTACATTTTACCCTACTTTCCAAACTTCCATTTGCCTGTAAGTTCACAGCCTGCCTTTAGTTCTACAAGACAAACTGGCTTGCTTCTCTTCCAGTCACTCTCCGTAGGGACCAAAGTTGTGCTTCTGTGTTATTTACCACTCCTTTATCTACATTTTATGTCCCAGCATTTATTAAAAATCATCTCTGTCAACCTTCTCTCTTGATCCTGTGTGTAACCTGTATTTTATGTATGACTAATGAGACTTCCAGAGGCAGAGGAAATAAATTTGTGTTCTATCTATTATATTTAATCCAAATTTAGGACCTATATTTACATGTGAATCAAAGTTTAATTTCAATATAATTAGTGGTATTAACCTAGACAATTTTTTTAGTGATGTATCTATAATAAGCATATTATACTTTTCTAAGGCCTTGTTTAATATTTTTATTCAAACTTTCACTGCTGTGTTATCCTATTACCTCACAACATAGATGGAGCTGTTTTCATGAATGCCCAAAGTGTTAGAAATATTTAAGTTAATTAAAATTTGTTTATTTTTAGCCTGGTCAACATAGCAAGAGCTCATCTCTACAAAAACATGTACCCTAAAACTTAAAGTATAATATTAATAAAATTAAAAAAAAAAAACGTTAAGGAACAAATTAGCCAGGCTTGGTAGCATGTGCCTTTAGTTTTACCTACTCACAAGGCTGAGGCAGAGGATCGCTTGAGCTCAGGAGTTTGAGGCTGCAGTTAAGTATAATTGCACCACTGCACTCCAGCCTAGGCAACAAGGGGAGACCCTGTCTCAGAAAAAGAAAAAAGTTATTATTTAAAAACATTTCTAAAATTTGTCCTGCCGAAAAGGAGAGAGGAAAACGTAAACTTGGGTTTTCATTTTATTTTATATTTGCTGGGAAGAATGCCGTAGTTTATTTATTTATATATTTTTATTTCCATAGGTTTTGGGGGAAACAGGTGGTATTTGGTTACATGAGTAAATTCTTTAGTGGTGATTTGTGAGATTTTGGTGTACCTGTCACTTGAGCAGTGTCCAGTGAACCCAATTTGTAGTTTTTTATCCCTCACCCCCGTCCCACCCTTTTCCTTGTGTCCCCAAAGTCCATTGTATCATTCTATGCATTTGCATCCTTATAGCTTAGCTCCCCCATATGAATGAAAACATATGATCTTTAGTTTTTCATTCCTGAGTTACTTCACTTAGAATAGTAGTCTCCAATTCCATCTAGGTTGCTGGGAATGCCATTAATTTATTCCTTATTATGGCTGAATGGTATTTCTTAATCCATTTGTTGATTGATGGGCATTTGGGCTGATTCCATATTTTTATAATTGCAAATTGTGCTGCTGCAAACATACATGTGCAACTATCTTTTTTGTATAAATATTTCTTTTCCTCTGGGTAGATACCCAGTAGTGGGATTGCTGGATTGAATGGTGGGTCTACTTTTAGTTTTCTAAGGAATCTCCACACTGCTTTCCATAGTGGTTGTACTAGTTTCCATTTTTACCAGCATTGTAGAGAAGTGTTTTAACCACATCCACACCAACATCTATTATTTTTTGATTTTTTGATTATGGCCATTCTTGCAGGAGTAAGGTGGTATGGCATTGTGGTTTTGATTTTCATTTTCCTGATCATTAGTGATGTTGAGCATTTTTTCATATGTTTGTTGCCCAGTGATGTATCTTCTTTTGAGAATTTTGTATTTATCTCCTTAGCCCACTTTTTGATGGGATTGTTTGTTTTTTCTCTTGCCCATTTGTTTGAGTTCCTTGTAGATTCTGTATATTAGTCCTTTGTCAGATGTATAGATTTTGAAGATTTTCTCCCATTCTGTGGGTTGTCTGTTTACTCTGCTGATTGTTCCTTTTCCTGTGCAGAAGCTCTTTAGTTAAGTCTCAACTGTTTATCTTTGTTTTCATTGCATTTGCTTTTGGATTCTTGGTTATGAAGTCTTTGCCTAAGTCAATGTGTAGAAGGTTTTTCTGATATTATCTTCTACAGTTTTTTTGGTTTCAGGTTGTAGATTTATGTCCTTGATCCATCTTGAGTTGATTTTTGTATAAGGTGAGAGTTGAGGATCCAGTTTCATTCTCCTGCACATGGCTTTGCCAATTATCCTGGCACCATTTGTTGAATAGGGTTTACCTTCTTCACTTTATGTTTTAGTTGGCTTTGTTGAAGATAAGTTGGCTGTAGGTATTTGGGTTTATTTCTGGGTTTTCTATTCTGTTCCATTGGTGTATGTGCCTATTTTTATACCAGTACCATGCTGTTTTGGTGACAGTGCCTTATTGTATAGTTCGAAGTCAGATAATGTGATGGCTCCAGTTTTGTTGTTTTTGCTTAGTTTTGTTTTGGCTATGGGGGGTCTTGTTTGGTACCATATTTTAGAATTGCTTTTTCTAGTTCTGTGAAAACTGATGATGGTATTTTGATAGGAATTGCATTGAATTTGTAGATTGCTTTTGGCAGTATGATCATTTTCACAATATTGATTCTACCCATTCATGAGCATGGGATATCTTTCCATTTGTTTGTGTCATCCATACTTTCATTCAGCAATGTTTTGTAGTTCCCAATGGCATATCAAAAAGAGAATCTGCCGTGATCAAGTGGGTTTCATACCAGGGGCAGGGATTGTTTAACATAAGCAAGTCAATAAATGTGATACATCACAGAAACAGAATTCAAAACAAAAATCACATGATCATCTCAATAGATGCAGAAAAAGCATTTGACAAAATCCAGCATCCTTTTATGATTAAAACCCTCAGCAAAATTAGCATACAAGGGACATACCTCAATGTAATAAAAGCCATCCATTTCAAACCCACAGCCAACATAATATTGAATGGCAAAAGTTGAAAGCATTCCCCCTGAGAACTGGAACAAGACAAGGATGCCCACTCTCACCACTCCTATTCAGTATAGTACTGGAAGACCTAGCCAGCCAGAGCAATCACACAAGAGAAAGAAATAAAGGGCATCCAGATCAGTAAATAGGAAGTCAAACTGTCGCTGTTTGCTGATGATATGATCGTATACCTAGAAAACCCCAAAGACTCCTCCAAAAAACTCCTAGAACTGATAAATGAATACAGAAAAGTTTCAGGATATAAAATTAATGTACACAAATCAGTAGCTCTGTTATACCCCAACAGCGACAAAGCTGAGAATCAAACCAAGAACTCAACCCCTTTACAACAGCTGCAAAAAAAAAAAAAAAAAAAAGCTTAGGAATATAACTAAGCAAGGAGGTGAAAGACCTCTACAAGGAAAACAGCTTTAGTGTTTTTAATGGATTAAAATTAGAGGCAGCAGGTACAGTGGAAGAAGTCAGTGGTTGGGCATCGGCGTCCAACGGGTACTGGACCTTTGATGGTAAGGCTTTGGTTTTGACTTACTAAAATATGAGGTATGATTATTGTCTAGTTTTTGTCATTAAACCTTAAAACCACTAAGTAAACCCTTCCATTTCTTGTTAAAGATTGTAAAATTTCATACTCTGTGATTTATGCTGACTGAAGTTAGATTTGTTTCTATTTTGTGACTACCTTAAATAATACCTATAAACAGTAAACGGTTAGTAGTATTTTTGCTGTAATTAAATGTAGTAAGACTTACCTTCCAAATTATAACTGAATTAATTTGTCAAACACTTGAACTTTTTGATTTATTCAAAATTTTATGCTGAGCAGCTGGAGGTAGGAACAGTTAGGGCTCTCCCTTACTCTTATGGAGAGGCGTACTTTCTCATGAGGTGAATACTCTGCTAGAATTAGTATCTTGTAATCAGTTAGTGTACAAAAAATCATGTTTTGGTGAGGCTACTGGCAAAGAGATCCAAGAGGGTAGATGGAGTCAAGCTTGTTGAAACAAGGAAGGAGAAAAGCATTATTCCAGACAGAGAATGGGGTAGAGCAGGAAAATGCCTAGGTGCGGGTCAAATGATTTATAGAATAAAATTAATCAAGTTTTGAAATGAATGGAAAGTATTCTATGAGGGTCTCATTTGAGTCATGTCATGGCAATCTCATTTAAACATGAAGTGAAAGTTAAATTTTTTAAGTTGTCATCTGTTTTCAGGGTGTGAGAGAATATTTAGGTGATACTCTTTTTATCCTCCACATAAGAAAACAGGACTAGAGAAACCTATGTCTTCCTCACTTGTTGGTGGCCTAGCAGCCTTGGTACATGAGCCTCTGAATCTGAAACACTTGTTTTGTCACAATATCGCCTGAAATAATACATTTAGGATTAGTAACTTAGTAAATGCGTTAGTCTTAGTCTTGTATTCATTGCAGTAAAATGGTCTTATACCAATATTATTCAATACATTACATTTTACTGTAGTAAATAAATAACAGAAATAGAAATTCTCAGCTGTTTTATGTCACTATAAAAAATGAAATCTTATTTTAAACTTTTCTCATTATTTATAAAGGAAATTCATAAAATCCTTGTTAGTTTTGATGATAGGTACCACATTAAGGGCAGCCTTTTATAACCCGTATCTCAAACATCCTCTGTGGAAGTTAAGAGCCTCCAATGGGTTTTCTATAGAGTGCACATGATACCACACTCAGGTAGTTCATGGAGTGTAAGAAATATCCTAGTGCTTTGAAAAATTTGACATTTTAATCAATGAAAAAATATACTTTGATAAGTTTATCTTATACTTCACTTCCCTTTCAGGTATCTACTGAGCATTTTACTCAACAATACAGTTCATGTTCGACAATATTCCTTGATGACAGCACAGTCAGCCAGCCTCATCTTACAATGACACTAAAATCGTGAGTACAACTGTAATGCCAAGGGATAGACTCCCTTATTCAAAAATTATTTCAGCCATTTGGTTGTCCTCTTCAGCAATCATTTTAAGAAATTGGAGTCAAGTATATATTGATATCCAGATTCTAAATATTAAGTATCAATTTCTCTTTTAATCTTAGACGTCATGGTGGAAGGAAAAATCAGCACATAAGCAATCCCAGAAAAAGTGCAGCTATTTATTTGATGCCTTTATGCCTTAAGACAATGTTGAATGCAATGAGAAGGATAGGTTCCTTTTATTGAATGATTTTTGTGAAATATTAGTTTTTCAGTGCATTGCGGGCCTAAATCAATGTGTACTACTTTGGACATTAGTCTTGGAAGAAGAAAAAGCTTTTTCTCTTCTGGCACCACAGTGTATCTGCATTTGATTTTCTCCCATTGTGCATGAGAACCTCATGGGTCACAAAGATGCGCTTTGAGAGCACCCTGAGATGAAGTTTATTTTAAAAGGAAAAACAACCAACACCACCACAAGCTCCACTGGGTTTGTCCAGTGTACATCATTATCACCTCCTTGGATTATGAGTATTGATTTTTAGAACACAGTTTGGAAAGTGCTAATTTAGAATATTAATGTCTTCTGACAAAGGCCTAATAGCCAGAGTCTACAAGGAACTTAAACAAATTTACAAGAAAAAAACAAACCCATCAAAAAGTGGGTGAAGGATATGAGCAGACACTTCTCAAAAGAAGACATTTATGTGGCCAACAAACATATGAAAAAAAGCTCATTATCACTGGTCATTAGAGAAATGCAAATCAAAACCACAATGAGATACCATCTCATGCCAGTTAGAATGGCGAGCATTAAAAAGTCAGGAAACAACAGATGCTGGAGAGGATGTGGAGAAATAGAAATGCTTTTACACTGCTGGTGGGAATGTAAATTAGTTCAACCATTGTGGAGACAGTGTGGCGATTCCTCAAGGATCTAGAACCAGAAATACCATTTGACCCGGCAATCCCATTACTGGCTATATACCCAAAGGATTTTAAGTCATTCTGCTATAAAGGTGCATGCACATGTATGTTTTTTGTTGCACTATTTACAATAGCAAAGACTTGGAACCAACCCAAATGCCCATCAATGATAGACTGGATAAAGAAAATGTGCCACATATACACAATGGAATACTATGCAGCCATAAGAAAGAATGAGTTCATGTCCTTTACAGGGACATGGATGAAGCTGGAAACCATCACTCTCAGCAAACTAACACAGGAACAGAAAACCAAACACCGCATGTTCTCGCTCATATGTGGGTGTTGAACAATGAGAGCACATGGACACAGGAAGGGGAATATCAAACCCCAGGGCCTGTCGGGGAGTGGGAGGCAAGGGGAGGGATAGCATTAGGAGAAATACCGGGTTGATGGGTGCAGCAAACCACCAGGGCACATGTATACATGTATAACAAACCTTCACGTTCTGCACATGTATCCCAGAACTTAAAGTATAATTTAAAAAAACATGGCAGCCAGGCATGGTGGCTCATGCCTGTAATCCCAGCACTTCGGGAGGCCAAGGCAGGCCAATCACCTGAGATCAGGAGTTCGAGACCAGCCTGGCTAACACGGCAAAACCCTGTCTCTACTAAAAATACAAAAATTAGCTGGGCGTGATGGCAGGCATCTGTAATTCCAGCTACTTGGGAGGCTGAGGCAGGAGAATGGCTTGAACCCAGGAGGCAGAGGTTGCAGTGAGCCAAGATTATGCCATTGCACTCCAGCCTGGGCAACGAGAGCAAAACTCCATTTCTAAAACCAATAACTACAACAACAAAGAGGCAAGTTTACACTTATAATAATGTCACTTCCTCTCTCCTTTATCACAGTAGTAGAGATGAAATTGTGTTTCAGTGAAAACTGGATTCAAACTCTGTCTCAAGTCCTGAGCTTTGGGACCTATTGAGTAATCACTAAATGTCTGTATTCAGCCAAGCCTCTAAATCCTTGAGGAAAAAAAAAAAAAAAAAAAAAAAATCACTCTGGTATGTATCCCTGGCTTCTTGAATTCAAAAGTTTTGATGTGTTAGCATACAATTTAAAAGTAGTTTTAAACATTAATCTTGCTCAAACAAATTTCACGCTTTTTTCCTCATTATTCTAATTTTTAGAAGTCTACTTTTGAAAGTAAAGTAAGTTTTAATTTCCCATCAACAAGTTTGAGAAATTATCATTTGGTATATTCACTATTAGTGAAATAAAGGTTTATTGAGCAAATTAATAGGGCAAATTGACTTCAAGAAAAGATTTTGAAAAATGTTTATTATGGGTTAATAGTGCACTGTTGTCAATGGAGTAGATGGAACTCATTGGGATCACTTTTGCAAGGTTTTTTTTTCAAAATACATGTCTGCAAACATTTGTATCTTCTCACCTCAACCTTCCCTCTGTCTCTAGGCACTGAGAAGCCCTTTAGGAAAATAGGAGTGGATGTGAGGCATCTTCTTGTGAAGAAAAGCATCCCAGAAGATTCTGATTTTCACCCCAACTCAATCACTCCAAACTTTGCTGCACTTTGAAGTCACCAGGGAAATTTTTAACAACAACCCTAATGCCTAAAGTCCTACCCAATGCTAATTAATTAAATTAAAAAGTCTCATGTTGAAAATGAGGCAGTTATTAAAGCTCCTCAGTTGATTTTAATGTACAGCAAAGTTTGAGAGCACTGCTTAATTTGAGTTTAGGACGAGAAACTGCTCCTATTTGGTGGGACCTTGGGCAAGTCAGTTTTAAGGTTTGTTTCCCTGATCTGTAAAATGAGTGTTGGATTAAATGTCATGTAAGGTCATTGGTCCTTTCCAGCATGTAACTTCAAATTCTGTGATTTTAAAATGATTTTAGAGATGAAAACTACTTGAAGCACTATAGACATATCCATCTTAAGTGCTAATGTTATAGGCTTTTTAAAAAGTGCTAATATTGTATAGACCTATTATTAAAATTCGGATTTTCCTTCCCTCAGTTATTTTGAGTCTCATTCTAGATGCTGAGGGCAAATGGAAGCACATAACTTATGTAAGAGAACCTCTTGTTTTGTGATACACAGCATCTGTGAGTAACTTAGGAATATAGTTACATGTATCTGAAGAGGTGTATCTGTTCATAAATATTTCAGTTAAACTAATTGAAGGTAACTGCCATTCATATTACACTGTGTCATGGTATACTGCCTTGTCAGCACTGCATATTTTAGGATCACTGCACCTATCATTGATTTCCTGTGTGGTTATGTTTACTAATATATTTTTTAATAATTATACAAAAGTGATTTCAAATAATTTTGTTATAAAGCACTTTCATTATGTATTTTTAGGGAAATAATTAAAAATGGGTGGTAGGAGATAGTGAACTAAACTAAAATGCATGGCCTAACATCTTAAAAAGAAAACACTACTGTATGGCTTAAACATATGGACACATAGATGGAAACTGCATGAAGCTGTGTGTGGTGGCTCATGCCTGTAATCCCAGCACTTTGGGAGTTCTGAGGCAGGGGGATCACTTGAGGCCAGGAGTTTGAGACCAACCTGGCCATCATGGTGAGACCCTGTCCCTGCTAAAAATAGAAAAATTAGCTGGACATAGTGGTGCAAACCTGTAGTTCCAGCTACTTGGGAGGCTGAGGCATGAGGATCCCTTGTACCTGGGAAGTGGAAGTTTTGGTGAGCCAAGATCGCACCACTGCACTCCAGTCTGGGCGACAGAGTGAGACTCTGGGTCAAAAAATAGATAAATGCATAAAATAAATTGCATGGCATGAAAGGTTTTGTGGGTAGAAGAGCATATAACAGGGAAATATGTTGTTATTTATATATTATAATCATCAACAGAAACATGTCTTCTAAAAGCATACTGCCTTGCATTTTGGTTCTCATATTTTTGCTAAAAGCCAAGAAATGAAAATAAGAAAGTGCCCTTATGGTACTGTTCTGAACTATAAGATTTGAATTTCAGAGCCGCTAGGAGAGTTTCCTCTGCCCCCCTCTTAAAAGATGTCTTCAAGCCTAACAAATGATAACATTTATTCTTATGAATATTTTTTCCTTCCACAGTGTGACCTTGGCGATATATTATCATATCAAGAAAAGGTGAGCTTTTTTAGTCTTGTTATTCTGGCTAATTACTTTGCATGATATTAAGCTCAGCGTTAGATCACAGCTCTAGACATCATAAGCTGTATTGTGCCTACTAAAATATTGAAGCAAATTATTTGTGTTTTCTTTGGTCCTTGAGACTTTTTAAATTCTTAAATGATTGAGTATCCCAATGAGTATGATTTTATATTGATTATATTGATATTTACTCTGATAGAAATATAAACGAGATTTTTTTCAAAATCTATTTTTAGTTTAGATTTCACAGTCTTAACACTATTGATATTATGAGCTAGATAATGCTTTGTTGTGAAGACTGTCCTGTGCATTACGGAAAATTTAGCAACATTCATGGCCTTTACCAACTAGATGTCGGTAGTAACCCATGACCCAGGTTGTGACAATAGAAAATATTCCTTGAGAACAATATTGTTAACATAAAATTTTAAATGAAAATATAACTTTTCTATGATAAAATGTTGAGTAAAAAGTGTGTCATGTATTTATATTATTGATAGTCTGTAGTGTTGAGCTTAATAGAAGACAACTGGATTCTCTAGCTCTTTCTTTGCAATTTGCTTTAAAGAAGCAATAAGATGACCTAGCCTCATGCAAATACGTAGTTGGTAAAAGGTGTATTTTTCAAGCTTTAAGACAGTTGTGGGTATTCTTTAATACTAAATCAAAACTTCACAAGTGCTAGTTTCTTAAATTAGTTACAGTGGCATTTTACATATTAGCAAATGTATTCTCAGTACTCACCGATCTTTCTTGAACAATAAGTGGTTCTTTCCCCACATACTTGCATTTATAATATTATGCATTAGTTATTTGGAAAATATTGGTTTATGTTTTATTGTATCAAAAATCCCTTTTTTAATTTAACCACCAGTCTTATTTTAAAACGTCCTTAAGTATTGAGAAGCGGTCAAGCTTACAGTGGAAGGAACAAGTTTTTCAAAGTCCTTGGGAAAGCTTCAATTCTATCATTGGAAACAAATACTTATTTTCCTTGTGACATGAGTGACACATTTCCTTGTGAATGAGTGACAGCTTCGTTTATTTTTGAGAATGATAGTTGTACCTTTTTTTTAGACCGAGTTTCACTCTGTCACTTGGCTAGAGTCCATTGGCATGATTTCAGCTCAAGCAATCCTCTCACCTCAGGCTCCTGAGTAGCTGGGACCACAGATGTGTGTCAGCATGCCTGGATAATTTTTTTGTATTTTTGGTAGAGACAGGGTTTTGTCATGTTGCCCAGGCTGGTCTCGAACTCCTAAAGGAGCTCAAGTGATCTGCCTGTTTTGGCCTCCCAAAGTGCTGGGATTTTACAGGTGTGAGCCACTGCACTGGCCCAGTTGTATTTTTAAATGAAACTGATGGTTCTCTTTAGTTCTCTGTAGTATATTCTCATGATGTATTTATTATTTTTAGTAGTTTAAATTAAAGGAAGCTAGAAAATCTGAATCACATTTACATTTATTAAAGTTCTAAAGAGAGTATTGCCCACCACTACTGCTTTGTAAAACGTTCTTGTGTTTTACTGTGTGGTTAGAGGAGTGAAAATGTGTTTGGTTTATTGCCATTGCCTGTTAGGGAGAGTCAATACTTACAGGCAGTTCTGACTGGTTATGGTATAAAAGACTTCACAGTACAGGACATGCTATGCTGAGGAAGAAGAGGTCAGGAAACCCTCCGCAAGTCAGTATCAAGGAGAATTTGTAAAAACTGTTTGTTTTGGTGAAGTAAACACCAAAGCACATAGGCACATAGGAGGCATTATTTTACTAAGCAGATATTATACTAAGATATTAACAGTTTTTGAAGTAATACACATTCTTATTTTATAGAGATGCAGATAGATCTTTGGGCATATTTGATGAACGGTTACACCCACTTACAGTAAGTGTCACTTTTTTTTTTTTTTTTTGAGATGCAGTTTCACTCTTGTTGCCCAGGCTGGAGTGCAATGGTGCCATCTTGGCTCACTGGAAACTCTGCTTCCGAAGTTGAAGCGATTCTCCTGCCTCAGCCTCCCAGGTAGCTGGGATTACAGGTGCCCACCACCACGCCCGGCTGATTTTGTATTTTTAGTAGAGATGGGGTTTCACCATGTTAGCCACACTGGTTTTGAATTCCTGACCTCGGCCTCCCAAAGTGCTGGGATTACAGGCGTGAGCCACCACACCCAGCCCAGTAAGTGTCACTTTTATTGAGTTTGTATTTTCTTTCTTTTTTTTTTTTTTGAGACGGAGTCTCACTCTGTTGCCCAGGCTGGAGTGCAGTGGCGTGATCTCGGCTCACTGCAAGCTCTGCCTCTTGGGTTCATGCCATTCTCCTGCCTCAGCCTCCTGAGTTACTGGGACTACAGGTGCCTGCCACAACGCCCAGCTAATTTTTTGTATTTTTAGTAGAGACAGGGTTTCACCATGTTAGCCAGGATGGTCTCAATCTCCTGACTTCATGATCCGCCCACCTTGGCCTCCCAAAATGCTGAGATTACAGGGGTGAGCCACCACGCCCAGCCTGAGTCTGTATTTTCATCATAGATTTGTATCTGTTTCATGCCCGCAGTCAAAGGCATCTTTCTTTAAGTCTTGTTCCCCATTTCATGTGGCATCTAGTCATCTTATTTTAAAAGTGTTGTAAAAAGAACATGCTGGAATAAGAACTGATCTGCAGGTATGTTTAATTAGTGAGCTAATGTGAGTAAATATACTATCCAAATAACAGAAAACGTATCTTTTTAAAAGATAATTGTTAATAGTATCAAGCAATATAAGTATATGTAAATACTTTTAACAAAGAAGCATGATTTTTATGAAGAGGGTTAAAAATAATTTAAGTTCGCTGGTTGTGGTGGCTCACAACTTTGTAATCACAGCACTTTGGGAGGCTGAGGTGGGCGGATCACCGGAGGTCAGGAGTTTGAGACCAGCCTGACCAATATGATGAAACCCTGTCTCTACTAAAAATATAAAAATTAGCTGGGTATGGTGGCATGTGCCTGTAATCCCAGCTACTCGGGAGGCTGAGATAGAAGAATCGCCTGAACCCAGGAGGCGGAAGTTGCAGTGCGGCAAGATCACATCATTGCATTCCAGCCTGGGCAACAAGAGTGAAAATCTGTCTCAAAAAATCAAACAAACAAACAAAAAAAAAGAATTTAAGTTTATATCAACTTACATGGTGTAAAAATTTAAAAATGTACTTCCTTAGGTACATAATAGCCACATGTGGCTAGTGACTATTGTATTTATCAGCACAAGCTTAGAGCCTCATGGTTACAGGAAACTATATTTTTTCAAAGTTTATTGCAGAGAAGAATGACATACAGTCAGTAAGACATTAAAGCCTACTAGTAGCTTACATTTGGATGGAATTATGTGAGGGAAAGGGTAAAAAAGAATATAAACATTTTCTGAGCTTAAGCTCATATAATTTTTAAGTGAATGTGGATGAGTATTAAATCATTATGGTATTTCAGGATCCTACTGTTCATATTGTAAAAAACTAAAAGACATCTCACCAATCAAAATTATCGTAAGTGACACATGGGCACAAATGTGAACACTGCTGTCTTAAGAGCACCTCAGGTTTTTTCTTCAATGGATACTTACATTGCATCCTTTCTTCTTTCAGCGAAAAGAGGTTTTGGAGGAATATTTTAAGTATGATCCTGAACACAAATTGATTTTCAGATTTGTTCATACTCTGTTTAAAGCCATGAGGCTAACAGCTGAATTTGCAATCGTAAGTTTGGTAAGATATTTTCTATTTATAAAGCAGCTTTAGAAATTCTTCTTGTAAACAGGGTGGTATTGTCCTGTTTTTTAATACAGTAGGTTTCTGAAGTTATCTCAGAATTTTAAGAGAAACTTTTGAAAGCAAATACATTTTAGTTGAATCATCATTATGGCTTAAAATGTCACAATTGCTTTTCTCATCACAGAACAATTGCTATTAAAGGCAGCAGGAGGGATTTCTGATTTCTCCCCCAACACATCAGTAAACACATGCACACACAGTGCACACACATCCAGGGCATGTGGAGGGCTTGGAATGGGGAGCAGTAACAGAACCATCTGGCTGATGGGCAGGAAAGGATGCCAGTGTAGGTCTAAGCTGAGTCCCAGGGTATATCCCCAGGCAATTCTGATGCATGTTGTCATTGACAGCTGCTGCCCTCAATTCTTTGTTCCTTCGATGATGTGTGTTTATCTATCCCTGCTGATCACCTGTGCCTGCTCATGAAGTTGCCCAGGAATGTGGTTCCAGTTGGTCTACCAAACCATAGCTGTGTCATTACATTTACATTATTCCTACAAATTCCTTTTGTAAACCTATCATTTTAAATAATAAATTCTGTTCAAATTGTTGAAAATAATCTTACTCCTCCCCACAACAAACCTATAGAGGAAAGTCAACTGCATGGCCAGGAATGAAAAAATACTTAGGTCAATACTTCTTTAGCAACCAGTTAGAGTCTAGGGGAGAAGGCTCCTGCTGTGCACTTGAATCAAAGCCCTCAAAGGGCACTGGACCAGATACAGGCCTTCTCGAGGAGCTGCAAGTCATTTGGAACTCTTAAGCTCATGCTAGAGGGAAGCAGGAGTGGTGCTTCCAGATGTAGAGACAGGTGATGCAGGAGGGAAAGCTGGATTGGAAAAGGGAGAGTTTTGTACATAGGCTAAGCTTGGTGTGCCTTTGAGAGAGCAGAGTAGCAGAGTCTAGTCGTCATTTGGATATACAGGACTAGAGCATGAATCTGATGTAGAGCTACAGAATGAAGAGAAACAGCAGCTGTTTAAATACCAAGAAAGTGTGTAGAATGAAATTGGACAAGCCAGGCATGGTGGTTTCATGCCTTTAGTCGTAGGTACTTGGGAGGCTGAGGTGGGGGAATTACTTGAGCCCAGCAGTTTAAGTCCAGCCTGGGCCAGATGATGAGACCCTGTATTTTTTTTTTTTTTTTTTGAGAGGGACCCTCGCTCTGTCACCCAGGCTGGAGTGTGCAGTGGCGCAATCTCGGCTCACTGCAAGCTCCACCTCCCAGATTTACGCCATTCTCCTGCCTCAGCCTCCCAAGTAGCTGGGACTAGAGGCACCCGCCACAACACCTGGCTAATTTTTTGTATTTTTAGTAGAGACAGGGTTTCATCATGTTAGCCAGGATGGTCTCGATCTCCTAACCTCGTGATCCACCCACCTCAGCCTCCCAAAGTGCTGGGATTACAGGTGTAAGCCACCGCACCCAGCCGAGACCCTGCATCTTAAGAAAACAAAAAGTAAGGCCAGGTACGGTTTCTCATGCCTGTAATGCCAGCACTTTGGGAGGCCAAGTTGAGAGGATTGCTCAAGTGTAGGAGTTCAAGACCAGACTGGTCAATAAAGTGAGACCCATTTCTACTAAAAAAAAAAAAAAATAAGAAATTAGCTGGACATGATGGCACATGCCTGTGGCACCAGGCACACGGCAGGCTGAGGCAGGAAGATCACTTGAGCCCAGGAGGTGGAGGCTGCACTCTAGCCTGAGCAACTGAGTGAGACCCTGTCTCAAAAACAGATAAAATGGACAGAAAATAGGTCGATAAAGACTATTATCATTTAAGGGACAAGCCCCCAGAGGAGTGGCTACTAGAGTGGGAAGAGGAAAAGCAGAAGAGGATAATAAAAGAAGAAAGAGTTCAAGATAAGAGAAGCTGTAGTCACAGTGCTGAATGCTGCCAAGCAGTGACTGATTTGTGAACACTCACTGGATGCTGACCCTGTGCCGCTCTTCTAAGTGCTGGGGTAGAGGAGAGGACAGGTGGAACACAGTTCTTGGTTTTATGAGCTTATTATATTCTAGGAAGATGGAACTTAAGTGTATGAAACAGCAGGAAGAGGAAGCAGGATAAAGGGATACAGAGTGATTGGGGGCTATTTTAGGTAGACAGATGAGGAAGAGCCTCTCTAGAGAGCTGACATTAGAACAGTGACCTGACTGAAGGAGTGACGGGAAAGAGTGCTGACATTACAGGCAGCAGGATGATTGCCAGGACAGACAGAAATGTGTTTCACGTGTGTTTGAGGAACAAACAGCAAGGTGACGAGCATAGTCAGAGTGAAGAATGAGGGGAACGGTGGAGATGAGGCCCCTCAGGCAGTACCATAGCTCACAGGGCCTTTTGGCTTGTAGGCCGTAGGAAGAAGTTGAGGTTTTACTCCAGTTTGATGGGAAGCTCGTGGGGAGATCTTGAGCAGAGGAGTGCCATGTTCTAAATGAAGAGGTTATGCTGGCTGCTTTGCGGACAGTAATCCATAGTTGGGAGGCAGAGTGGAGGCAGCGAAGAGGGTTAAGAAGCAACTAGGGTAATGCAGGTGAGCAGTGATAGACTGTGGGTCACCATCAAACCATGCAGACCACCAGTGAAGGTAGATGTAAGAGGCATTGCACACAGATTGGAGCAGGGGAACTGAAATGTAGCTATTTGGCCCCAACACCTAGGCAAATGGCAAATGGCAGAGCTTTAGTTTGTCAGCGTGAAGACACAAGAGACAAGTGCCTGTTGGCAAGAGGAGCCTCAACAGGGGCAGGCAGTGTAGCTGAAGGAGAGATGGAAGATGAGGAGCTGGTATGAGGGTATGGTGCGGTGAGCACCAGTGAGAGGACACAGTTGGAGAGGAGTGGGGAGTGGGATGGGGACAAAGGAAACACAATTTGGAGGAAATTTCTGGTAGAGAGGAAGAAAATCTTCAGAAAGAGGTGATTGTGGGAACAGTGTGCTGCAAAAGTGAGATGGGATCAACTGCACTGAGGGAAGAGTTGGCATCGGTGGGAATAAAGAATTCTCAAAGTCACCCAGAAGGGCACGTGGCATGGATGAGTGTCAGCAGGTCAGCAGCTTAGCAGGAAAGGGGACAGGAAGTAGAGGGCTTGCCATGTTGTTTCAAAGGTCTCTGATTCCTACGCAGTTGAACCCTGGGAGGGAGTTTCACTCTTGAAATACTTGAGAGTGCAGAGTTTGGGAGAAAGGGAGTGGAATCTGTAAAATGTCATGTTCAATAGCCATTTGTTTTTGAAAACATACTTGAGTTTGGCAGTGTTCAGATCAGTATCAGATCTGGCAGTGTTCTGCAATCTGATACCCTCCAGACAAGAAATAAACTTGCTTATTTATATAAAGTTTTTTCCTTTTGTTTCGATGTAAACAGTTCAAGTAGCTCACAGACATACTGTTCTGCAGAGCACCCTCTGAAGTCACAACACCTCACAGCTCACCTTTAATCTTTACTCAGCTATTCACTTTGCCCAATTCTTTGTAGGACAGATGTTTGATAGATGTAAAGTAATTCATAGGATTGTCTCACCAACTGCCTGGCAGGTGTAGAGGAATCCCAGGGATACAGAGACTGGCAGCTGTTTCCACCTTAAAACCAACAGAATTGTCTAAGTTGCAGATGGTGTAAGACAGAATAAATTTTTATGAAGGGATCATGAAGACGTGCAAAATAGGGGCTGTGAGAAGGACCATCCTTTATACACATGTGTTTCTTACCAAGTGGGCAACTGAATATGGGGAATGTTTTACAACCCCACAGACCCGCTCCTGCCATGCTGCTCTACACAGCAGCTGCTGGGAGGCTCTCTTGACCAGCAGTTTTTAAAGCTAGTGCCACAGAAGGGTGAGTTTTTGTGAAAAGGAGGTTAACATTTGCTCACTATTACATGGGTTTTACATATTCAAGCTTGACGTACTTGTAAAATTCCCATCTACCTACCAGCTCTGTGTGAGACATTACA
This sequence comes from Pongo abelii, assembly GCF_028885655.2. Taxonomy (NCBI): domain Eukaryota; kingdom Metazoa; phylum Chordata; class Mammalia; order Primates; family Hominidae; genus Pongo; species Pongo abelii. The sequence goes on from NC_071993.2 coordinate 47,979,730, forward strand.
TATGTAGGCACTTAAGGATTTATTGAATGACTTTAATCCACACTGGGCTTGTATGTCTGCTATCTTTTATGAGTGTGAAGGTGACAACACTGCCTGTCTTCGTGATGCCCTTGGCTGAGATATACGGTCATTCTTGTAACCAAAATTGGGCTGTGAACTTCTATGGGCAGAGTAGGTAGCAGAAGTATCTGACCTACAATTGTGATATGGCCCCTTGTTTGGCCTGATCAAGCAAATCTCTGTAGAACATAAACACTTACTTTCTGGTCAAAACCAGAAGAAATCTGTCATTCATAAGAATTCTTATCACAGCACTTAAACTGAGCTAAATCAAAGGCCAGTGCTCTGTTTTGCAGATTTATATAGAAAGACTTGTAAGTTATGCTAATATCGACATTTGTCCAACTAACTGGAAGAGGATTGTCTTGGGAGCCATTCTTCTTGCCTCCAAGGTTTGGAGTGACATGGCTGTGTGGAATGAGGACTACTGCAAGCTCTTTGAGAACACTACAGTTGAAGAAATGTGAGTTTGTATGGTTTTTGTGAACTTTCTAACCATTTTTTCAGTACTTTATGTGCTCCCATAAACTTAAACACTCTAAGAAATATTTTTAAAGGTTACGTTGTGCAGATAATGAAAATGGACATAAACACCACATACTTTTTCCATCCAGCTTTAGAACGATAGTTCATATTTTTCATTGTTTGCTGGTAGGTCTTGGTAAATTGATGTTTTAATAATCTGCTCATAAATTGAAAAGTATTTTTCTGGTGAATATTTTTGGCATTATCTTACCAGTGTACTACCAGAACATAATAGTACAGTAAATATCTTCATGGCTTTTTCAAAGCTGTGTGCAAGTTCAGTCTCTTTGTAAGGAGCACATATGTGGCCTTTGAAATAATTATTTGGCCAGTGACAGGTCTAAGGCCTCTGGACTGTGAAAACTGTGTAGTTTCACCCTGAGTTACACATTGTGAATTTGCCTTTGCTGGTGTTCCCCCTGCTTTTATCTGAAGTTCTGTTTTATAGAAACCTTGAGATACAGAATATCCACAGATCCCTGTGCCCCTGTCCCATCCCAGTGGAGTGTTACATATGTTTGGAAATTGGGCTGATGAGTTAGAAGTTCCAGTGTTCCCCTCAGGCAGTCTGAGAAACATTGCTGGAGCATCACCCAGTGCTCACCACACTCAAGAGGTTCCCTGGGCACTCATAAAACCACAGCAGCACTTTGGGGGCCCCGAGTTACCTGTGAGAGTGCAATAAATCTTGCTGAGTCATGGGGTTGCTCACAGATGGCACCAACATGATGCTGAAACAGAAGCTTCATGGGGTCTTTCTTCCAGTCTGGCCTCATGATTGTTGTAAAGGGAAGGGCCTTGGAGCTGGTAGGCAAAGTGAGCCAGGGAGACATTTCCAGCAGAGGCTGTCACAGTGTCCACTAGACAGCGAAAATGGCTTTGTGGGTGACATTTAGGGAAATCTGAAGGAATACCTCTTGATGACATTGAGCACCATATGAAGATCAAGATCATGACAGGCAGTGGCAAGAGGTTTTGGGTTTTTGTTTTTCTTTTTTTTTTTTTTTTTTTACATTTGCCTGTTATTCCAGTTAAGACTGTCTTTCAGAATGTATGCCGTCACAGAGGTGGAGCCTGATGGCTGAATAGCAGTCTCTGCCAATTGTGCTCCCCACAGGAATAACAAATTTAGGAACTATCTAAATAAAAAAAGCACCTGCATAGGAACTAAAAATCAGGTAAGCATTCATAGTACCTGGTTTTAACTTCATATCACTGAAGGAAGCACTGAATAGTGTAGAAAAGACAGTCTTGAATTGCTGATGCCATTCCTCCCCCATGTCCCAGCAGTGGACCTGTGGTGAGAAGAGGGGCTACATGCTTGGGGGAGGGAGAGCACAGCAACTGTGGGACTTTGCGCTAAATTCAGCACTGCCTTGTCATAGCAGAAAGCAAAACAAGGCTGCACTCATCCAATGCCCACCCATGGAGGAAACATTTAGACTAGCCCTAGCCAGGGAGGAATTGTTCATGCCAGTGTTTGGAACTTGAGTTATGAAAGGCTACTGGCTACTGTGGGATAAAATACTCTGGGGTCCTTAATAAACCTGAAAGTCTGTCTAGGCCACAAGGACTGCTGTGCTGCCCTTGAAGCCAGTGTATTTAGGGGCATGTGACCTACAGAGACAGCAGCTGGGGCAGCTAGGGAGTGCTTGCCCACCCCGCCTCCAGCCCTAGACAGTGCAGCTCACAGGTCTGACAGAGACCTCTTTCTTCTGCTTGAGGGGAGGAAAGAGGACTTTGTCTTGCAACTTGGATACTAGCTCAGCCACAGTAGGAGAGGGCACTGGTCAGAGTCATGAGACCCCCATTTCAGGTCCCAGCTTCAGGATAACATCTCTAGACAAACCTTGGGCCAGAAGGGAACTTGCTGCCTTAAAGGGACTCAGTAATGGCAGGATTCATCACTTTCTGATGAAAGAGCCCTTGGGCCCTGAAGAATCATCAGTGGTGACCAGATAGTATATACCATGGGCCTCGAGTGAGACTCAGAGATGTGCTGGCTGCAGGTGTGACCCAGCACATTCCCAGCTGTGGTGGCTGTGAGGAGAGACTCTCTCTGCTTGAGAAAAGCTGAGGGAAGAGTTAAGAGGATTTTTCTTGAGCTTAGATACCAGCTCAGCTACAGTGGAGAAGAGCACCAAGTGGACTGTTGGAGTCCCCGATTCAGGCCTTGGCTCTTGGATGGCATCTCTGGACACACCCTGGGCCAGAGGGGAGCCCACTTCCCTGAAGAGTGAGTTTCAGGCCAGGCAGCATTCACCACAAGTTGACTGAGAGCACTTGGGCATTGAGTGAGAATCAGTGGTGACCTGACAGTAATCCCCATGGGACTGTGTTGACGATATACGTGGGGACAGACTACTCTGCCTGGGGAAAGGGGAGGGAACAGTGGGAATGGATTTGCCTGGTGGATTCAGTGCCAGCTCAGCCATGGTAGAGCAGAACACCAGGTAGATGTCTAAGGTTTATGACTCCAGCCCTGGCTCCCAGACAGCACCTCTGAACCCATCCAGGGACCAGGAGAACTTACTGCACTTAAGGGAAGGACAGAAGCCTGGCTGGCTTCACTACCTGCTAATTGTAGAGCCCCAGGGCCTTGAGTGAAATAGGTGGCAGCAGGTAGGTGTTACAGTGGGCCTTGGCCTGCCACAGTGCTGTGCCAGCTTCAGACCTACTGCTGTCCCAGTGGTGGTGGCCACAGGGGTACTTGCATTGCTCCTCTCTGAGCCCCAGGCAGCCTAGCACAGAGAGAGAGAGACTTCATTTGTGGGAAAGTAAGAGAAGAAGTGAGTCCCTGTCTGCTAACCCAGAGAATTCCTTCAGGTCTGATCTCAGACCACCAATGTGGTACCTCCACAAGTCTGCAAAAAAAAAAAAAAAAAAAAAAAAAAAAATGACATTCTTTACGGAAATAGAAATAAAAAATGAATTCTAAAATTTATATGTAACTACAAAAGACTCAGAGTATCCGAAGCTACCCTGAGCAAAAAACAAACAAAACTGGAGGAATCACATTATCTGATTTCAAATTATACTCTATAGCTATAGTAACCAAAACAGCATGACACTGGCATAAAAACAGACACATCAACCAATGGAACAGAATAGAAAACCCAGAAACCAGTTTATACATCTACAGTGAACTCATTGTCAACGAAGGTACCAAGCACATACAATGGGGAAATGACAGTCTCGTCAATAAGTGGTGCTGGGAAAACTGGATATTCATATGCAGAGGAATGAAACTAGACCTCTATTTCTCACCTTATACAAAAATCAAATCAAAATGGATTAAAGATTTAAATCTCAACTGGGTGCGGTGGCTTATGCCTGTAATCCCAGCACTTCGGAAGGCCGAGATAGAAGAATTGCTTGAGCCCAGTAGTTCAATACCAGCCTGGGCAAACCAGTGAGATTCTGTCTCTATTTTTTAAAACATTAAAAATTAAAAAAATTTAAATCTAAGACCTGAAATGTGAAACAAATAAAATATTGGGAAAACTCTCCGGGATGCTGGACTCAGCAAATATTTCTTGAATATTTCATAAGCACAGGCAGCCAAAGCAAAAATGGGCAAATTAGCTCACATCAAGTTAAAAAGCTTCTGCACAACAAAGGAAACAATCAACTAAGTGAAGAGACAACACACAGAATGGGGGAAGATATTTGAAAACTATCTGACAAGGGATTAATTACCAGAATATTTAAGAAGCTCAAAGAACTCCATAGAAAAAAATCTAATATGGTTTCTAAACTGGGCAAAATATCTGAATAGGCATTTCTCAAAAGAGGACACATTAGCCAGGCATGATGACACGTGCCTGTGGTTTCAGCTGTTGGGGAGGCTTAGGTGCAAAAGTTACCTGAGCCTGGGAGGTTGAGGCTGCAGTGAGCTGTGATTGTGCCACTGCACTCCAACCTGAGTGACAAAGTGAGACCCTGTTTCAAAACTAAGAAAGGCATACAAATAGCAGATAGGTATATGAAAAGATACTCAACATCAATATCATTGATCTTCAGAGAAATGCAAATCAAAATTACAATGAGAGATCATCTCACGCCACTTAAAATGGCTTTTATTCTAAAGATAGCCAATAACAAACGCTGGTGAGGATACAGAGAAAAGGTAACCCTCATACATGGTTAGTGGGAATGTAATTTAAGTACAGCCACTATGGAGAAACGTTTGGAGTTCCTCAAAACTAAAAATAGAGCTACCGTATGATCCAGCAATCCTACTGCTGGGTATATACCCAAAAGAAAGGAAATCAGTATATCAGAGAGATACCTGCACTCTCATGTATACTGCAGCACTATTCACAACAGCCAAGATTTGGAAGCATTCCGAGTGTCCATCAACAGAAGAGTGGCTAAAGAAAATGTGGTACATATACACAATGAAGTACTATTCAACCGTAAAAGAGAATGAGATCTTAGTATTTGCAAGAACATGGATGGAAATGTTGAATGAAATAAGCCAGGCATGGAAAAACAAACTTTACGTGTTCCCACTTATTTGTGGGAACTAAAAATTAAGACAGTTTTCTTTTGTTTGTTTTGTTTTTTGAGATGGAGTCTTGCTCTGTCACCCAGGCTGGAGTGCAGCGGTGCTATGTCGGCTCACTGCAACCTCCACCTCCTGGGGTCAAGCGATTCTTCTACCTCTGCCTCCCGAGTAGCTGGGATTACAGGCTCATGCCACCATGCCTGGATAATTTTTGTATTTTTAGTGGTGATGGGGTTTCACCATGCTGGCCAGGCTGATCTCAAACTCCTGACCTCGTGATCCACCCGCCTCAGCCTCCCAAAGTGATGGGATTACAGGCGTGAGCCACTGTGCCCGGCCTCAAACAATTTAACTCATGAAGATATAGAGTAGGAGAACTGTTAGCAGAGGCTGGTAAAAGTAGTATGGGGGATGAGGAGTAGGGGGTAATGGTTAATAGGTACACACATATAGTTAGAAAGAATAAACAAAATCTAGTATTTGATAGCACAACAGGGTGACAACACTCAAGAATTATTTAATTGTACATTTTACAGTAACTAAAAGAGTGTAATTTGAATTATTTGTACAACAAAGGTATGCTTGAGGAATGATGGATACTTCATTTACCCTGATGTGATTATTACACATTGTAGTCATCAAAATATTTTATATACCACATAAATATATACACCTATAATATACCCCAAAAACATTTTTAAAGACTTTCATTCAGAATTACTACACTGTATATTTACCAGTGAATTGAGGATTCTTGTGACTAAGAAGAGACTCACTAGTGATGGTCGGTTGGTTTTGAAATGGCTGCTAAATTACTGCTTTGCTAAATAGTAGAAACTGAGTTGTCACGGTGATATTGCTAGTAGCCATTTTAGCAAAGGATGTAACAGAAAATGAATTTGAAACAAATAGAAGTACTCTGAAAGTTGCAGAAGCTAAAGTGCTCTTAATCACTACTGTCATCAGTCTGTAAACTGGTTTCTTGAAGGGAGCAAAATTTGTAATTATGAACACTTGGCTCCACTATAATGGCAGCTAAATTGTTCTAAAACCTGCAGCTAATCCAGTGGGGCTCTAGTTCTAATTACAAGGTCAGAGAATACACAGAGAAATGTTCAGGTTTCCACAGATGTGAGCTCCAGAAGCAGTGGTGGCAGAAGCCAGCTGCAGTTCTACACAATGCTGTTTGTGAACGCAGAAGCACCCTGATCTGTGCTCTGAACAGGAGCTATGTTGCAGATTTTTAGAAAATGTAAAACATTGCAACAAAGTGTGTAATGTACATTTATCTTGTCCCTCTGCTGTTGATTGTAAAGATCTCTTTTGGACCGTAAATTGAACCATTTAAAAATTAGTGTTTATCAGATTTTTCTTAAAACTTTTCAACATCTGTTTGTCTTGTTAGAATATATTTTCCTTCAGAAACATCACTAATTATCAGGGAAATGCAAATGAAAACCACAGTGTGATACCACCTTACTCCTGCAAGAATGGCCATAATTTAAAAATTGAAAAATCGTACATGTTGGTATGGATTTGGTGAAAAGGGAACACTTACGCTGCTGATAGGAATGTAAACTAGTACAACCACTATGGAAAACAGTATTGCCATTCAATCCAGCAATCTCACACTAGGTATCTACCCAAAGCAAAAGAAGTCGTATGAAAAAGACACATGCACATGTGTGTTGATAGCAGCACAGTTTGCAATTGCAAAAATATGGAATGCCCATCAACGAATGGGCAGATGAAGAAAGTGTGGAATATATACACCATGGAATACTGCTGAGCCATAAAACAGAATGAAATGATGGCCTTTGCAGCAACCTGGATGGAGCTGGATGCCATTATTCTAAGTGAAGTAACTCAAGAATGGAAAACCAAATATCATATGTTCTCTCTTATAGGTGGGAGCTAAGCTATGAGGATTTTATATGTGTATATATATATATATGTACACACACACACACACATACATACATATATACATACATACATACATATAAGTTAAACTGTGCAGCTCCTATTCAGAAAATTTGCTGTGCCTGTAAAGGGTATGCTATTAGCCATTTAAAAAACAACAAAAAACTAAGAAGATACATATCCTGTAGGCATAATGGTTTTCCTCAATAACTAAGCCTTTATTAATAAACATGTTAATTATATAAAATACTATATTTTACACATTTAAAATATGTTTGTGGAAAAACATAAGAGATTATGAAGTGCATATATTCCTATAGTAAATTAACTCCTGATTAGCTGATTATTAAAGCATTATCTGATTTACATTCCTATAGTCTTATGGTTATATGAATAGGAAACTAATGTTAGAAGTAGTTTCAGTGGGGTTTTCAGTTAAACAAATGAGAAAACCACCTATCTGCTTATATCCTAACTGCTTTCCATACCAGAGAACATCAAGCATTTGTTGACTTAGCCAATGGATAAAATTTTAAAACCAAGAAACCAAATATGTTGTTGAGGTATTGTTTTTATACAGTTAAGTCTTTATGGGGATTACTATGAAAGTGGTAAGATTACTCTAGTTTTATATTTATTTAAACATTTGACAAAGTGCTGGACACAGTGGCTCATGTCTGTAATCCCAGCACTTTGGGAGGCCAAGGTGGGAGTATCACTTAATCACAGGAGTTTAACACCAGCCTGGGCAACAGGTGAGACCCTGTCTCTACAAAGAGAATTTTTAAAAAATAGCCCAGCTAGGTGGCATGAACCTGTAGTCCCAGCTACTTGAAAGGCTAGGATCATGCCACTGAACTGTAGCCTGAGTGACAGAGCAAGAACCTGTCTCAAAACAAACAAACAAACAAAAATCTTCTGCCGGGACAGCTGAATAATCACTTGGCAGAGGGCTGCTCCCAGCCTGTTCCCCTCTCACTGCATTCTACTCATCCCCACACTCTGTTCTGGCCAGGAGTGACAGGTGCTGAGCACCTTGGGGTTTCATTTCCAACTTAGGAGAAACACTGTGTAAGGCCAGCGCCCTACCAAAAGGCTTGTCATAAAATGGGTTTAGTCTAGCCAAGGTGTTTCTCTTTGATCCTTCTACCGCCTGAAGTGTAAAGAGTATTCCTGCCCCGTAATAGTGACAGCTAATAAATGGCATCCATCATTTCTGTCATCTGATCACTATTGCGGTGCCTTGGGAGTGAGCATGGAGTCTGAGTTGTGCAATGGAACCCTCAAGAATGAGACCTGAGTCAGCTGCATGAGTGCAGAGAAGGCTGTCCCCTTTCTCCTCATCCCAAACTTGGGGTGCTGGATCCAGAATGGACTGCAAGCAGCTGTGCCCTGTTTGGACATTAGTGTAGGAATCCACCTGCATAGCCTGTATTTGTTTCAAAAAAGAATTTGGAGCTATTCTAGTAGCTCAGTGTGATATTTTTAAATAAACAGAGAAAAATTTTATTAACTGACTTAACAGAAAAACACTGCCTATTAAATTCATTTAATATTGTTTAAGGAGTATCTACAAAATTTTGACCTCAGTGTTCTCTTGCAAAAGAAGTGGAAGTAAGGACAGAGACCCTTTCAAATGAAGAATCACTGAGAAACAAAATATTTATAAGTAGTATAACATTTACTTATGCACATTTTTGAAGATTATGCCATAATCAGTTTGCATCAGGCTCTCCAATTTCGGAACACTGAGAGGATTTTCCTGTAGGGGAAATTTTCATATAAATGTTGAAGAAATTGTTAAAACTGAAAACTTTTCTGAATTTGGTAATCTACTAGGGTTCAAATCTAGTGTGCTTTCTTATATTTGTAAGGTCTGTCTACAGTGTATGTTATCATGGGTCTTGGAGTAAATATCACGTAAATGAAGGCATTTCCACATTCTATACATTCACAGGTTTTATTTCAGAAATGAGTTCTGTTGTTCATGTGGAACTGGAACAACCGAAGGCCTTACCATGGATGTTTGTATTTACAAGGGTTTTCTCCATTGAATCCTTTCATGTTTTCAAAGAAATGAAAAAGCTGAAGGCTTTACTTGTTTCTTAAGATTATGTCGTTTTTCTCCATATTAAATTCAAATATGTCTTTGAAAGCACGTGAGAAAATCAAGTTATTAACCCAGTTTTTACATTCATGTTGTTTTTGTTTTTCTAAGTTTTCAAAGAGAACTGGGAAAGTTGCATGCTTTCTTGTATTTCTTAGATCAATAGGGTTCTGTACAGTGTGAGTTCTTGCATGTGTTCTAATAAACTAGAGCACATGATGCCTTTACCACATTTCTTACACAAGAATAATGTTTTTGAACTAACATTGTCCTGTGTTGGTTTTGTTGTGTTTCTCCTTCCCCAGGAATGAGTTGGAAAGGAAATTCTTGAAGCTAATTAATTATAATGTCAACGTTACTAGCAGTGTTTATAGCAGATTCTACTTCGATCTTCGCACCTTGGCACACAACAACGGCCTGTATTCACCAGTTTATCTTCTTGACAGAGAAAGAGCATGGAAGCTGGAGGTAAGGCTACGAAGTTACTAAGGTGGGTTTTCAGTCAAACACCAATGCCAACATCTGTGACTAGGTCATATTAAGTAGTGATTAGAAAAATGGAAAGCTTCAAAATTAACTAACATACTGAAGAGCTTATTACCTTTATGGCATTCTACTTCCTGCATCTTTTATGGTTTTTACAAGGATCCACATCATTTGAAAATTATAGATATTATCTTCTCTTTTGTGAGCATAATTCAGAATATTTTAATCAAATTTAATTCATTTGTAATCTTTCCCTTTTGAACCTTTACCCTTTCAAATAATCATATATAAATGATTTCTTGTTATTGTATTCTGAGCAATGCCTACATATATAATGCACTTACCACTCTTGACGATTTTTTATTACTTAGTTTGCAAATTTATGTCATTTTCTACTGTATATACCACAGTGCAGTCAGTCCCATGGGTTTGTTAGACACAGCATTAGTGCCTAAGCCAAGAGACCTGCACTTAGACTGTATAAGGTGTGCTTGTCTCAAATACTGGATGCGGGAAGTACATGGGATTTTACTGGAAATGATAACTTTTATGAGACAAAGTAATATTTATGGTTTGTGACTTTTGGTAAGTACACAGCAGACTTACAGCTGACAAGGATGAACATTTAAAATAGGCACATTCTGTGGTACCTTGGAAGTATTTTAAAATAATACATTTTCTATCATAATTAATGTACAAGTGAAGTAGTGCCTTTTGATGCTTGAGTCATTAGACTTCTTTGATGTTCCGATACAATCCAGCACATGCCTGCATCGTTAAAATTTGCTTTGAGTGTATAATAACTACTGTAGATTGGGTAGAGTTTGAATAGATTAATAAACTAACTTTTTGCAAAAGTGTACATTCATTATGTTTAAGGAACAAGTGCACAGGTAACATGATACTGCTCTTAGAAGCCTGTCACAATACTGTGACATCTTTGGGAGCCCAATTTTTAAGTAACAATAAAACAAGTTCCCCTTTGCTCCAGCAATCTAGCCCTGAGATTACCTTAATGAGTTGACAGAACTTGGCAGTGTAAACCTCAGCCAAAGTAGCTATAACTGGGCCGGGCGCGGTGGCTCATGCCTGTAATTCCAGCACTTTGGGAGGCCGAGGTGGATGGATCACGAGGTCAGGAGTTCAAGATCAGCCTGGCCAAAATGGTGAAACTCCGTCACTACTAAAAATGTGAAAATTAGCTGGGCATGTTAGCAGGCGCCTGTAATCCCAGCTACTCGGGAGGCTGACGTAGAGAATTGCTTGAACCTGGGAGGCGGAGGTTGCAGTGAGCTGAGATTGTGCCATTGCACTCCAGCCTGGGACTCCTCAAAAAAAAAAAAAAAAAGAAAAAACAAAAAGTAGCTGTAACTGAACTATCTAAAGGAGTTTGCATGTGTGGCTTATCATCAGTGGTGATTGTTAAAAGGTCGGAAACCTCTTTAAAATTGTACCTTTCTTCTATTTGACATTCTTAGGCTTTTTCAAGGATGGAACAAGACAGAGTTTTCTATAGTGCTGCCAAGAATGGGTCTTTGAGTGCTGATGATTTAATTCATCTTCAGCGTGCTAAGGCTATCCTCTCCTGAAGGAAGAAATGAGGAGTAATGTAACATCTGAACTCCTCATCAAAAAAGACAGGAAAATACGAACTCTCCTGCTAAAGAACTAGAAAAGTTGGTATTTTCAAAAGAAGAAACACCTCAATTCAAGTTAACTCAAGGACAACTAAGATTGTACTTCGTAGTAAAGAATGGGACCTTGTCAGGGCAACAACACACTCTTACACTCTTCTGTCCTGTTTAATGTAAACAGAGTTATAAAAACCACTCCAAAGTGAAGACTCCTGCCCACACACACATATTTGCTTAGTGTGTGGGCTGATAGCTGTAAACTATATAAGGCTTTTAAAACAATAGTTTAACTTTTTAGATTTTAAAGATAACTTTTCTGTTTCTTTTATGTTTTTTTCTTTTTCCCAATATTCCTGCATATGCATTTGGAATCAGTGCAGTATCACTGTTAAAACATGGGAGTCTAACAACTCCTAAAGCCACTAGGAGCAGTCCCAGCATTGTCAGGTATGGAAGGGCTCTTCCTTCCTACTTTTACCATGGAAGCTACAGTTACTGGCAATCATCAAGCAAAAGCTGCCAAATAACATTTGCCATTCATATCCTTTGTAAGCCCTTCTTATTAGCAGTTTAGCATGTTTGGGGGTCATAAAAAGAGAAAGTATTGGTTATTGATTATCTACTTTTATGAAGCTCTATGGTGTATTTCTTATGAACTATAATGGTTCTCATTTGCTGGTAAATTTTCTTATAGTTAAGTAAATGTATTCAAAGATGTTTTCATAGTGCCAAGCAACATGGTGATCCAGTGGTTATATAAAAATAATAAAATACAAGGTGTCCTGAAAGTTTCAGGGCAGTTTTTAGCTTTAATATAGTGTGCCTGGGTCCCCCAGAGGACTGCAGCATATGTATACATGCTGTAAATCTTTACAAAATATCATTTGAAAGTATAATTGTATTTCTTCTTTTTATTTTTAATAGATGATTCCCACTATATTGCCCAAGCTACAGTGCAATGTTGCTTGCAGGCAACCTCGCCTCTGAACTCAATGCCCAGAGGAGCCCATTAGCTGGGCTCAGCAGGTCGATAGGCACCTCGGGAAGGCCTGGGGGTGCTGGCGCAGGCTGAGGCTGCACTGCCACCCTGAAGTCTTTGTGGGAATGTAGCTCAGAGGCACAGCCTTGTCTGAGACCACCTTGGCTATCCGTTCTGGGAAGTAAGCACAGCTGTGTCCTGGCCGGGCACACCTGGGGCCTCACAGCCCCCACCCTGTCCGGGCCCGCATCCCTTCTGGTGCCTCCCGCTAGTGTGGGTCTGGTTGCCCCAATCACCCGCTGAGCCTCACCTCTGCCTGAGTGAGGTCCGATAACACGCCCAGGACCCTCCTGGGGGTGGCTGACATGCTGACACTTGGGACTGATCTCACCTGGGCAGGAGGAGAGTTGCATAGGTGTGTCAGCCTGCAGCCTTTGTCTCATCCAGAACCAGTCAGGTGGGTCTCTGTGGCCCCCAAGAGCAGCACAAGCTCTCATGCTCCCTGACTGGCCACATTTCTCGGGGGTGTAATTGCCTTTTTCCTGGACCTGTTTGGATGAAAGGATAGGTGCAGGCTTATTGGGTGGTGCCATGGACAGTTCTCAGGTCCCTGTCCATCTCTTGTCCCCCAGGCCTGCCCTCTTTCAGCTCCCTGGAGCAGCCTCAAGGTGGTGTCCCCAGGAGCACACCCCATACAGGCTGGTGAGACATCCGCAGGGCTGCAGAGCAGACCCATAGTGGGGACACCTCACCTTCTGCTTGTAGATGCTCCACCATGCACCATGTCTGGGCTGGCTACGGTAAGGGGTGATGGGCTGGAGCCTGGTAGACAGTATGACCAGGAATGGGGTCTCCTTCTTCCTCTTGGACTTGTGACTGCAACTCAGGTCCTACTGAGACTGCAGTTTTGGGGTTCATCTATCAAGCAGGGGTCTCTGGGCTGCTAGTGCAGAGGAAGTGAGGTTGGCCTCTGAATCCTATGGGGCTGGCCCTGGGGCACAGAGCACACAACGGTGTGAGCTGGAGATGCAGGGAGAAAGCCTGCAGCTCAGCAGGGCCACTCTGGTGCTGCAGGTGGTGAGATGCAGCTCCTCCAAGGGCTGAGTGGCACCCATGGCCTCTACCCCACAGCTCTGCGTAGCTGCTCCCCATCACCTTGCATATCCCCTGACTTCTCCACCTCTTGGCTTGGTCTGAGCCTCAGTGCAGGGTGCAGCCCACCCCTCTGCCCCGGGCCCGAGCCTTCTGTCAGGCCAGTGCAGGGGCCTGTGGGCCTCCTGCCCCAGACTGCCTGGAATCAGGAGACCCAGAGGCAGCCTCTGCCCTGCCTTACCCCTCCCTCCCAGCAACACGAAATGAGTGCACATCCGCGGACATAACCATGCAGGCTTTTCTCGGAGCTCTGTGAAAGCAGATACCAGCCCTGGTCTGGCCATCACTTTCCCCAGGCTCCAGATAGGATCATCGCCAATAAAAGTGTTGCCATATTTCACTAAAATGAATTATGGAGGCCATCTGGCTGGAGGCTGCAAAGTGAGACATGAACCTCCCCCACGAGGCCTCCGGCCCTGAGGGTAGAGCCTGGCCTGGTGGGGAGGGAGACCCCGGGGACAAAGGACGAGGGCTCCACTGGGCAGATGCAGCAGGGTGGGATCAGGCCGGGAGGTTGACCTCTCTGGAAGGGCTTGCTCAAGCTGGCGGCGGGGGCTGGGCCAGGCTGAGGACCCGAGTCAGGCCAGCCGTCTCTTTGCTGCCTGGCCTGGGATCCACACCTGGTCAGGGGTGCACCTTCATCGGGGATGAGTGTGTGTGTGTCACAGGGCTGTGAGTGCCTGCAAGCAGGCAGGGAAGCTCTCCAGCTCCCTGGGCCTACAGGCAGTTGGGGGTGGGGTGTGGCTGGCCCTTTGGGGCTGGGCTGAGCACCCCAGCCCTGCACAGGCCACGAGAAGATCAGGTTCTAGTCTGGAAACTGCCATTAGCTGGTTCTTTGAGGGGCAATGACAGTGCTCTGGCCTCAGAAAAGCACTGTGGGCCCTTCCCCACTGACACGGGCTGGAGACCACACAGACAATATCTGTGACCGCCCTGTGGCTCGGTACTAGCACACGGGTGCCGTCACCAGGAGCCGTGTGCAGGGAGCACTCAGCACAGAGTGGCAGTCAAGTCAGGGCTGGTGGGGCTCAGAGAGGACCTCACTCTTCCTCAGTATGCCCCATGTCCCCCCATGCAGGAGGGCTCTAAGACTGGTGTCTGGAGGGCTGCAGGAGGGCAGGCCTATCGCTGAATCTTCCCTAGACCTCCCAACCCGTCTCCTTCCTCTGGGCTCAGATCTGAGGCTCCCATCTTCCCCTGGATGCCTCCCCTCCCAGCCCCAGTGCTAATGGGGAGAGCGTGCATTAAGGCTGGTGACAGGAACCACCGAGGAGACACCTTTTGATCTCAGGGTGGCAGGAAGCAGAGGGGTCAGGAAAGGGGTGACCTCTTCTGACACCAGCACTGACGGGCTCTGAGTCTCCCAGCCTGGGGGTGGCAGGTGGGATCAGGCCCCTGGAACTGCATGGGCTATCTGCAGAGGAGGGGACCTCAAGCGTGCTCAGTAGGCCCCAATATTCCTTGGCCAGTCACAAGGAGGGCAGGTGCCACTCATTTTCCAGAGTTCACCCTGGAATTCTCGCTGCCCCTGCAACAGATACGTCTTCGGGAGACCGCCCTAGTGAACAGGCTGCCTCCAGCCCATGCCTAGTGAACGTGGCACCTCCAGAGGCACCCTCTGAGTTAGAGGCCATGACCTTGAGCTGCCCTGCCTGTGGGACCCCCGCCAGTTCCTCAGAGGCCCCCTCCTCAGCTTCTTTCTAGTGAAAGCCGAGGCCCCGCCCCTTGTCTGAGGCCTGCATGCCCTCCTGAGGCAGTGCATGTTGGTGGAGGCCCTCAAGGTGGCCTGGAGGAGCTTGGGGACCTAGACTCCAGGCTATAGGGCCCCGAGGCATGGACGGCATGGACCCCAAGATCCTGGGGTGCTCCTGTTCTCAGGGGTGCAATGCCACATGCAAGCGTGCCTCCCTGTTCTCTCACCAAGGCTTTGTGTGAGTGTGAGGACAGCACCTCTCCCAGCTGGTCGGCAGCTGGATGGAGGAGGTGGCAGCCTGCAGCCCTCTGATGGTCCCCATCACCCCTCACCTGACCTGACCTGACCTGTCCTGGCCATCGGCAGCCAGGAGTGGGTTGGAGCAAGGTGGGGAAGGGATGCTGTGAGGTGGGGTACCCTTGGAGTCCTCTGGTGTCCCTAAAATCATGGCCAGCACAGAGGTCTCCTCCTCCCCACTGCCGGCCCCAAGATGTGGCTCATGGTAGGGCAACCAGCAAGACCTGCAGGGCCAGGAGGGACTGCTGTGCACCTGCTCTGAGAAGAGCTTGCCCCCACAGCCTCCATCCCCCTGGAGGAGTGAGTGTTCTCAAGGGGAGCCTTCCCCAAGTTGCCAGCAGGGCCCAGCACCTGGACCTCCTCTTGAGACCTGGGCATGAGCCTCACCCACCCTGATCCAGGGAATGCTGGACATGAGTGGTCGTAGGGGTGGCCAGACAGACAACCAGAACATCAGGATTAACAGAGAAAGATCATAAAGACACAAAGAGAAAGGGAAAACAGAGGCCGGCAGAGAAGAAAATAGAAACAAAGAAACTGACAGAGAAGGAGGCAAAGACAAGAAGAATGAGACAGAGAGGAGGAGGTACAAGGCAGGAGCCACGGCAAAGAGAGGCATGTGGAGTGAGCTTGCATCCAGTGCAGAGGTGTGGGAGGGTGCAGGGTAGACGACATGGATCGGTGGGGGTGGACGCCACCACAGCCACTTCCCAGTGTGTCGGAGGCCCTTTTCCTGTTAGGCACTGAGCATTTCTGAGGGGCTGGCATGTGACGTGGGGTCTGTGGTTTGGACTCTCTGACCCTGTTCTGCTGCTATGCATAAAGTCAGGGCTGTAGGGGCCTTAGAGGCCAAGGCCAGAGCTCATTTCACAAAGGCAGCCATGGTGGCCAGAGAGGAAGGGGGTTCTGGACCCCCTAGATGCTAGCCCTGACGAGGCTCAACCCAGAGACCCCAACTCCTGCCACTGCACTCACTGCCTCAGTTGTCAGCATCCCCCACCCCATCCGCAGAGCCACCCCATCTCATCCACCAGCCCATCCCTGCCCCATCTGCAAGTGGCCCCACCAAGGTCACAGGGTTCAGGCCTCTGCTCCTAGAGCTGGGCAGCCGAGGAGAACCCTGAGCAGCTGGCAGTGAGCTCAGAGTCCTGCTTCAAGATAGGACTGACTCTCCCATGGGACCCTGCCACTACCCAGCAGACAGGACAGGGTCCCAGGCCAGATGCATAGCCACAGGCTCACAGTAACTGGCGGGCTGGGCCCAGGGTGGACAGGAAGGCTCCAAGGGCAAAGCCATCTTGCTGGATGCCAGGGCTGGTGGGTGCTCCGGCAGAGCCTGCTGACTCCCTGGCCTCCTCGGGTACCTGAACAAGACCCTGTTAGGGAGAGCCCACGGCATCAGTGGCAGTGGGTCCAGCTTGCTACCTGGTGGGTGATGCCAGCCCCAACTCACATATCCGAGAAGGAAAGCGCTCAGCCATCGGCTGGAAGGCTGGCCCCAGTCCCCAGCATCTGGGTGACCCTGCAAGGTGGAGCAAGAATGCCCATTTGGGAGGGTGAACAAGAGGGTGCACACCGAGTGCCCCAGCTCCTGCTCTATGAAAAGCAGGGTGACCAACGGTCCCTAGGGCGGGCCTGAGCCTGGTGTGTTAGGCCCAGGGTGGCTGCAGAGCCCCAACCAAGAGCACCTCCGCAGTACTCTCTCGAGTCGATACCCTAGACTCCAGGAAAAGGGAGGATCAGCAAAACTGGGCAGCTTGGCCCCTGTGGAGAGGCAGCAGAAACATCCCAGGAGGAAGCGCCCAGCCATAAATGGAGAGAGGAGATTCGGTAAGACCAAGTAATGGTCCTTCAGTGGGAGAGGCAGTCAGCTGGAATTCACAGGCCGGCTTCCAGATCAATACTTCTGTGCTGATTTGCTGAAGAGGCTTTTATGAAGTTTAAGCAGAGTTCATTGTTAAATACTCTTATGTACAAAGGATGTGGGCAGCCGTATTAATTCCTTTTCTTTTACAGATCAATAATTACATTGCCGATTTGCTTAAAAGGCTCAGGTCGAGGCAGGGGCGAGGGCAGCCCACCTCACTGCTCCAGGGAGCTGAAGGCTGACATGACAGAGGCTGCAGTGACAGGGGACGATGGTTGGCATGTGGCAGGCGTGTGGCTGGTCCTCTGCGGCAGCCAGGTAGGGTCACCTCCAGCCCCAGGGCTTCCCTTTGAACTCAGTCCTCCCTGTCTCTGAAGCTCTTCTCTCTGAGCTGAGCAGACAGTAACGTGATCTCAGGGAGCTCCCCCAGCCTCCTCTGCTCTTCTCTACACACCCAGCCTGCAGCCCAGCTCAGAGGAGCTGGGAAAGGAGACCTCGTAGGAGCTCTGAGCAAGAGGCCTGCTAGGGGAGAAGGGAGTGGAGAGGCCCAGGTGGCCTGAGGCCGGTGCCAATACTGCTCTCAAGACAGGAACAACAGGGAGTCTGGGACTCTGTACCCTGAGAAGGTGTCACCGTCAGGCCAGTGACCAGACCCCTCGCAGGGACCAAGGTGGTGGTTGTGCACAGCACTTTTCAGCTGTGGCCGTCAGCCTTGATGCTTCCTCTTTGATACTGTGACAGGATGGAGCATGACTGGTGTGTGGGTGTGTGGTGGATCGGGCAGGGCCCCAGGTCTTCCCATGATCGCCTGTGTGCTGCTGCCTGCTAGCAATCCCTGCCTTTGTCCAGCAAGGTGCTTTCATGCCTAGGAGCTCAGGAGGCTGACACAATAGACCTCCTGTGAGGTGGGAGCTTGGCAGGTTTGGGGTGCTCATTCCTGACTCTGGAGTAGGATCATGGGCTATGCCCACTGAAGCAGCCTGGAGGAGGCTCAGAGGAGGGATCCTGGTCACCTCATATTACCCCTGCTCAGAGGCCACCGTACACATAAAAAAAAGAAGAAAAAACAGTGTGGCGAGCAGCATCAATTAATGTCTCTCATCTAGATGGTCAGGAGGTTTCCTTGCCCTGGCCAGGACATGTATCATGTGTGACGGCTGTGGAGGGAGCTACATCTGAGCTCAGTGGTGAAGAGTGCCTGTAATTGATTAATAATGTCTACCACGGACAGGGCAAGGGCAGTGCTGACTCGTGAGTCATATATTTTCAGCCTCACACAGACCAGAGAGTATGTTTGGCACTAAAAGCCCCATATGGATTGAGATTTGCAGAATCTCTTGGAAAAAAAGATACATCCTGGCTGAGCAGATCCTAGGGTCTCTTGTCTGACCCTGCACATGTACACAAGTGCACAGATGCTGCCAGGAGGCCATTATGAATTCTATTTTATCTAATAGCCTGGTCAGGAAATGGAAGGGTATATTACAGATCATTAAGTGGGTGAACGAATTTGACAACCTTTGATCCGACTCAGTAAAATAGATGGCATGAATTAATTCCCTGGCTTGTGGAGAGAAGAAAAGTCATCCTTCAACAGTGGTGACAGGCAGGGAGTTCACCCCCTGTGGGACAGATTCTAGAGAAGGCGTGCAGCAGCTTCCCTGGGAGTGAAGGGCTGGGATGCGTGGGGTGGGGGGCAGGAACCTGAGGGCCCCAGGCTGCCCCTCCAAGCCCCTGCTCCAGTCAAGGTATCATGAGAGGCACTAATGTGTCCCTCATTTCCCCTTGGCCAGGGGACAGCTCTCAGGGAATGTTCTCCAAGACCAGGGGACAGCCCTTGAGGGCAACATGGGCACCAGGTACCCCTAAGGGCCAGGCCTGGGTCCCTAGGACTGACCCCTGTGCTCGTGCTTCACTGACTCTGCAAGGGGGACGGGGATGGGGGCTCAGGGCAGGAACCTCAGGTCAGGCTCACAATGTCCAGTTACAAACAAGTCCACCTGGACATCCAGTAGGTATTCAAAAGGCACTTGTCCCCATTTCCTTCCCCATAGGCCTGCCCTCGCCCCACTCCAGCTGATGACAGCTCTGCACTCCCAGTTTCTCAGGCCACAGGTCCTGGCATCTCCCTGAGTGCTGGCTTCTCTCATTTCCTGCACCCCATGCACCAGCAGGTCCCGTGGTCCCAGAATCTGACCCCTCACCTCCTGCCCACCTGCTGCATCTCTGCAGTGGCCCATTTTGCACTTTCATGTCCACAAGCACTGCAGCCTGTCCTCCTGTTCTCTGCCCGAGACAACAGGATTCTCCTGAGATGTAAGTCAGAACCCACTGTACCACTGCTCCGGCCATGTGCTGCTCTCTTGGACACCTCACTGATCCACCAGGGACCCCTAGCCAGGGCCTCGATACTGGCGCCCCCCATGCCTGGCATGATCTCCCCCAGGTGTCCACATGGCTCAGCATCACCTCGGCAAGTTCTGTCCTCAGTGGATATGTGGGCCCTTGGGGACATGGGTTTTGTCTTTTCGTCACTGCTGTGTCCCAGTGCCCACTCTAGGCTGATTATCTGTGACCCCCATTCATATGTGAAAACCCAAACCCCAGCGTGATGGCAGTGGGTGTGAGGGCTGTGGGAGGGAATTAGGTCATGGGTGTGGAGACTCCCTGAATGGGATTAGTGTACCTATAAGGAGGGACCCGAGGGGCATGATCTCACTCCACCATGGGAAGATGTCATGAGAGGACAGCCGGCCGCAAACCAGGAAAAGAGGCCTCACCGCCACTGACCCTGCTGGAACCAAGTCCAGAGGCCGGCCTCCAGAACTGTTAGAAATGACCGTTTGCTCAAGCCGGTGTAACCTATCTTGTTATAGTAGCCCACAACAGGGCCTGACAGGCAGTGGGACCTCAACTGGTATGTGCTGAATGAATGAAGGAGAAAGCTGGGCAGGCCAGGCCGTGTGGCCCCACAGGCTGCCGGAGGCTGCGCTCTCTCCAGCGTTGGAGAAACCTCTCCCCTCCGCTCAGATGAGGATCAGACCCAGGAGCAGGACCTTGCGTGGACGTGGCGGGTTCTGTGGCAGGCCCAGGCTCGGGGAGTGACATTGACGGGGAAGAGGTGCTCAGGCAGAATCCTCCTGAATGGGCGAGTGGCTGTCACCTGGATAGGACATGACGGGTGGGGGGAGCCTTTCCCTCACGAGGGTGGCACTTGCCAAGTCTAAGTGTGAAGTCCCCAGGCCAGAACAGGACGCTGCAGGGGGTGCAGTATGGCTGGGCCAGGGCTGCCTGCCAGGTATGATTGGCCAGGAGATGGGTCCAAGGTAGAGGGGGCTTGTCTTGGTGGCGCGTGCACATGCATTGGCATCCCAGAGCTCCAGCGTCTTCTGAAGGCCTTGGAAACATGGTGAAGAGTTTTGTGGGAAGGTGTGGCATCATCATTTTTGCATTTAGAGTTATGTTGGCAGTGGGTGCAGCACCATGAGCAGGCAGAAAGTGGCAAACCGAGTCAGCAGAGGGTGAGCAGAAGTGGGGGAGCATGCAAGCAATGTTATGGAGGGTTTCCAGCTCCCCCTCACCAGCTGTGTGGATACGGACATCCTCCTTTTTTCTCTTATTCTCAGTGTCTTCACCTATAAGATGGACTGATAATGGGAATGGCACCAGGGCAGGCTGATGTTAGACCAGGTGGGTGTACAGAGCACCTGCCGGAGCCCGAGTTCCCCAGGCAGACCCTCTGCCCTGTCTGCCAGTGCCCAAAGGAGCCCAGTGCACAGAGCACCTCTGAGTCTGCACCTCCCCTCAAGCTCATGTCCTCAGCCTGGCTGCTAACAGCTCAGTGAGGGCAGAGCCTTAATGGGGAACAAGACCTTTCTCGAAAAACACCCTGTGCTTGGCTGAAATGTGTCCTTAGTATGCAAGGATGCTGGGTCCATTAACATCGAGTGCACCGTCATACCGCAGGAGCGATTGTTTCTCAAATAGAATTACTTCTTCTGATTATCCTCTAAAGAGACAGGCCAGGGGATATGGGCGTGAGGTGCTGGGAGGCCAGAGCCAAATCCAATCAGGGACCTGGCTCTTGGGAGATGGGTCTGCACTGGGGTCCGTGTGGCGTGTAAGTGGGGACCCTTGGGACCCTCAACAAGGCCTCTTCTGTTGCTCCCCCAGCCCCCACTCCACAGAGAGCCCGAGCCCCAGCCAAGAAAGGCGTGGGCCAGGCAGAGCACAGAGACCATGCGTGAGGGAAGATGGCAGGCGGGCTATTTGGGGGGCCTCTGTCTCAGTGCCCTGGAGAGATTTGAAGCAGAGCTGGGTGTCTGTGGCCTTATGGCCCTGTGTCATCTGCCCTCCCTGACGGCATTATCCCAAGCAGGTTACACAGCTCACCACGAAGGGAGTGAAGAGCCATCACACCCAGCATGTCCTAAAGACCTGGGTGCATCCCTCACTGAGCCCTGGGAGTGGGCACAATGATCCCCCATCTTACAGATGAGCAGGCTGAGGTACAGAGAGCCATCCAGCTGGTGTGGCTGGGGCACTGGGTGCCTCAGAGGCCCTGCTGTGGGTGTGGTGTGTGTAATAGTGGATGAGACCGAGTGGAGCAGCTGGTGTGGGGCAAGGGGCATGTACACAAGCACGAGAATTGGCTCAGGGTAAGCGTGTTACAGAGAGGAGCTCTAGGCAGGAGTTGCTGCAGCTGGGCCAGAGGGAGGGCCCCAGGGACAAGGTCTGTATGGAGGAAGGAAGGTGACCAAAAGGAATGCAGGATAAATGCTGCCAAACAGAAGGCACAGTGCGTGCAGAGGCCCGGAGATAGGGTGAATGTAAGGAACCTGGTGAGGCAGCAAGAGCTGCATGAGGGGAGCATGTGACAGGTGAGAGAGGAGATGAGATTGTAGGGTAAGCAGGGGCTGGCCAGGGGTGTTTAGAGGAGGGAGGAAGGTGGGTTTGGCCTGGCTGCCGTGGTGGATGCCAGCAAGACCAAGCTGGCAAGCAGCGGGACCCAGTGCACACTCCAGAAACTTCTGCTGCTGCAGGAAGGGGCAGGGCAGGGCTAGGAGACTCGGGGGAAGTTGTCTCCAGAGAGCTGTGGAGGATGACAGCTGAGGGAATGGTGCCAGGGAGAGAGCTGGGTGAGAATGTGTCCAGGTGAGGAAGGGTCAGGTGGGGGTGCATGCAGTTGAGGAAGGAATGCAGGTGAGGGTTGCCTGCATTCTGAAGATGGGCGATCGGGCATCCTTGGGTTAGGTGGGGGATGAGGGAACGATAGTGGGGGGGTCTCAAAGGGTTTTATTTATTTATTTATTTATTTAGAGACAAGGTCTTGCTCTGTTGCCCAGGCTGGAGTGCAGTGGCACGACCTTGGCTCACTGCAGCCTTGACCTCCTGGGCTCAGGCAATCTTCCTGCCCCAGTCTCCCAGATAGCTAGGACTACCAGTGCATGCCACTATGCCTGTCTAAATTTTTTAGTTTTTATGGAGATGAGGTCTCACTTTGTTGCCCAGGCTGGCCTCAAACTCCTGAGCTCGAGTGATCCTCCCACCTCAGCCTCCTGAATAGCTGGGATTACAGGCATGAGCCACCATATCTGGCTCATTTTTTAGTTTTTTTTTTTTTTTTTTTTTTTTTTTGATAGAGATGACGTCTTGCCATGTTCTCCAGAGCAGTCTCCAATTCTTGGGCTCAAGCGATCTGCCCACTTCGGTCTTCCAAAGTGCTGGGATTACAGGTGTGTGCCACCATGCCCAGCTCTCAGAGGGTTTTAGACCCAAGTAGCAGGAATAAGCCAGTTTAAACAGGGCGGAGATCAGGGCTGGGTCTTGGAACAGTTCTGGCCCCCAGGGTACCAGATGCCACAGGCCTCAAGCAGGCTTGGAGTGTGTGGTTGGCTCGTGGGTGGAGGGTGTCGCAGTCACCGGCCCATGGTGGCACTGGCCATGCAGGGGCTGGATGACAGCACATAATTGGCACGGGACAGAGCCGGGATACCCTGACTTTCCTGGTGAGGGAGAGGGGAGGCATCTGCAGAGGAGCGGGTGGGAAGGCTCCAGGCAGGGGCCATCTGCAGCAAGCGCTGGTCAGGGTCTTGCTCCCCATGGCTCAGCCGGGCCTGGGGTTTCCTCCAGGCAGCTGCACATACCCCCCTTCCCATAACCCCCTGCCCTTCCCTGCCCAGGGGATTCAAGGACATACATCCCCTTAGCCTTCTGACCCCATCAGGGCGAGGCCCTGTGCCTGCTGTCAGACCAGAACATGCTGGCCTCTGTTTCCTTCGTCTCTGGGCTCCCCAGCACTTAGCAAATCAAGGTCGCTGGGAGCGATGGTTGCATTAAATTGAATCACCCAGGGCATGTTCTTATCTCGTTCCTGCTCAGGCTTGGCTCCTCTCGCGTCTGAACCCATAAGTCAGCGTGCTGTGTTCTGTGGGACTGAGAGGCCCAGCTCACCCGATTAGAATCACGGTCAATATCTGCTTTATTGTCCTTCCACACCAGCATGGGCCACGTGATCGATCGCCCTCCCCGCGGCTGATAAGGAGGCTTTCTGAGGTCAGACGGGCCCTTGGGCTCCCGGGCAGGAGCACCCGGCCTCCCAGCTCCAGAAGCTGCACCTCCTCCAGCTTGCCCATCCCCACGCTGCCCAGTGACTCTCAGGAGGAGAGGAGCTGATGTTCCTGAACCCATGGTGGGTATGGCTGGTGGAGACACTGATCTGGGGGCCTGTATGGGAATGAGGTGGCCCTGGTCACAGCACAGAATACCAGAGCATGACACTGTCTACCACCCCCGGGGGGCTTCCCAAGCAGAGCTGAGTGAATGGCACCTGGTGCCACTTGCTCTCATGTGTCACTTGTCACCTTTGGGCTCACACGTCAGCACACCCCCCAGAATGGCCCAGCCTCCACTCACAGGTCATCCTTCCTGAGCATTGTGGGGTCAAAACCTGGATGTCCTGGGGTGCCCCCAAAGGTGTGTCCTGCCTTGGCAGGGTGAGGAAAGATGGGTGCGCTCATGGTGGAGGGGACAGCGGGGTGAGCCATCACGTCCCTGCTGCACGTGGCGCTGTGGCTCAGACGACCCGGCCCCAGCACTGGCAGTTGCAGGGCCCCGCCAGCCCACAAGTGCTGTAGTGTGAAGATGTACTAGTGCTGTAGTGCGAGGACGCACAACTGTTCCACATTTTCTATTTCACTCGAGTTTGGTTTTCTGCTTCACCCCACACCCCAACCTGCTCCTGGCTGGTCAGACCTGCCCTCCCCCAGGAGCGGGGAGCCAAGCCCTCTGGCTGTTTGTCCTGCTCTTTCAGAGCCCACCCTTGCCCTTTGGCCCTGGGTGCAGACAGCAACTGACTGGCGAGGGCCCCTGCCCCCCATGGCTCCTCAAGGCACACCCACACCACTAGCAGAGCCGCAGAGGACGTTGGACCCACCATGCGGTTTCTGTCAGTCCTCAGAGTGACTCTGAGAGAAGGATGCTTTCGTTCCCATTTCACAGATGCGGAAATCAAGACACGGAATGTCCTGGTCCCTTTCCACAAGGCCTCGCCTTATCCGCTCCCACAAAGGGCTTACCTCTTCAGGAGGACCTGGCCCCATGGTCAAAGAAGTGAGTGAATATCAGCTGTGGGGCACCCAGAGCAGTTGCCATCTTCTGCTCTGTCTAGCCTGGGAGCCCCGGAAGGAGCCTGCAGCCTGAGTGCCTCCTGAGCCAGCTCCTCTCCAGGCCAGCACCTTGGCCCCTGGGTGTCCCAACAGATATTCAGCACACAAAGGCAGGTGACATGCGAGCGTCCCTTTACCTGGCCCCTGTGTGGGAGGGGAGGTGAGGGGCATTTATTTGATGTTTACCCGAGGCCTGCCTTGGCCCCCCACACAGCTGCCCTGCTCAGAGGCGGGGCCCCAGTACACTCCAGGGTGAGTGGCTGCTGAGTCTTGCCCTCTGCTCTGTACTGGACCATTGAGCCCAGATGGCACTGGCCACGACAGCCTTGGCCCAGGCACTTAGAGACACGACTCTTCCAGCCACAGGGATGGCAACAAAGAGGCAAAACCTCCCTGGAGCTCACGGAGAGGCCTGGGCTTTCCACCTCACAGCTCTGTCCTCCTGCAGAGGCCCCTCTTCCCACTCCTGTCCCCTCCTCATGCTGCTTCTCGCACTGGAACAATCTTGTCCATTAGTTGTCATAGCAACTGAGGCAGGGCGAAGTCATCCTCTAGAAGGGGCCCTGTGCAAATTATGGCATTACACCAACTTATTGCCAATCTTTTTAATTAAAACATTTTGCTTTCAACTCGGCTAATGGCAGAGATCAGTAAACAGGGGGAGATTGAATTACCGATATTGAAGCTCCCCCAGCTCTTAAAAGGCTTAATTACTGGTGGGACCACAGAGAGGCAAGGAGGGGCTGCCAGCGAGCAGGTGGGCCTGACCCACCAGGGCCGCGTGAAGGTGATCAAATGGAGCTCCGGCATTAAAAAATTTTAAACTCTTGAAGGACAGAATGAGCTACTAGAATTGTGGCTACAGTTCTGTTTCCAGGAACTATGACGTCATGTTGCTGGCTGCTGAATTTCTGTTTAATTAAATTCCCTATTTGACACCTGGAGGCAGAACTGGGTGTTCATGGTGTGGCTGACTGATAAGCCAGGACCCCACTTGCCCCAGAGACCCAGCCTCTTACCCAGGAGGGGAGAAGAGGAGGGAATGCTGCCCCCACCCAAGCAGTTCACATCCTCCTGACAGGAGCCCAGGGATCCCTTCCCCTCAGGGTGTCTGGTAGCTTCACAGCAGGAGGTGCCCTCAGGTAAGCCCCATTTAGGGAGGAAAACAAAGGCTCCCAAGAGATGAGTCTCGCCAAGCCAGGGTCACAAAGGGACTAGAATCCAGCCCTTGCCAAGGCTTCTTTTCGAATCATGAATTTCGCTAATTACAGTCCTCTCCTTCCTCTCTTCCAGGTTACCTGATGCCCAGGTAGGAACTGCAGCTATTTTTAAACTGAGATTTCCTACAAATTAAAATTGCTTTGAGTATGTGTGAATACATGGATGTGAGTGTATGTGTAGTTGAGTGTGTTGTGTGTATAAGTGTGTATGTGTGAGTGTATATGTGTGAATGTATGTTGTATGTATAAGTGTGCATGTGTGTGATGTATGTCGTGTGTGTATGTGTTCATATGTGTGTATACTGTATGTGTATATGCATGAGTGTATGTGTGTATGTGTGCATGAGTGTGCAAGTGTATATGTATGAATGTATGTTGTGTGCATAAATATGTATGTGTGTGAGTGTGTGAGTGCCTGTCATGTGTATATGTGTTTTTGTGTGTGTTGTGGTATAAGTGTATATGTGTGAGTGTATATGTGTTTGTGGGTGTGTATGCGTGAGTATGAATGTATGTCATGTGTACATGTGTGAGCATGTAAGTGTATATGTGAGTGTGTATATGTGTGAGTGTAAGAATTGTGTGAGGTGTGTGTGGGCATATGTGTATATTACATGGACATGAGCATAGATACTTCTAGGCTCTTTGTTCCTAAGGGTTGGGGACCAGCTAGGGTCCCTGTAACAGAGCAGAATTTGATTCCTCATGAATGAAATTGACATTACAGAAGCACCTAAACCAAATTATAGCAAAAGGCAAAGGGATAAAAGACATACCCAGAAAATACGAGACCAAAACATTAGAAAAGCTGACATGGGATTACTAACAACGGACACAACAGAATGAAGGCAGGAAGCACTCATGAGGATGAAAAGGGACACTACAATGCATTTACCAGTAGGACTCACTAACCATGAACTTGTGTGCACTTAATAACATAATCTTGCTGCAAAGAGAAACTGACAAATTTGCCACCTCAGTGTAAGCTTTAAAACATTTTCTTATCAGAAATGGATAGCTCAGGGCTGGGCATGGTAGCTCACGCCTGTAATCCCAGCACTTTGGGAGGCCGAGGCAGGTGGATCACTTGAAGTCAGGAGTTCGAGACCAGCCTGACCACACGGTGAAACCCCGCCTCTACTAAAAATACAAAATTAGCTGGGAGTGGTGGCACACGCCTGTAATCCCAGCTACTCGGGAAGCTGAGGCAGGAGAATTGCTTGAACCCGGAAGACAGAGGTTGCAGTGAGCCAAGATCGCACCCATTGCACTCCAGCCTGGGCAACCAGAGCGAAATGCCATCTCAGGAAAAAAAAAAAAAAAGTAATGGATGGTTCAATGAGATAAAAAATTAGGAAAATTAGGAAGTAAAAGGAAAGGAAGTCTCATGAAATTTTAAAAAATGATATCATATAGTACACACTCTCTGACCGTGTAATCAATTGAAAATCAACAATTAAGAAATACTTACATAAAAATATGCTTGGAAATTTACAAATATTCTCCTAAATGACTGAAATCAAGATGGAAATTTCAAATCATTCAGCATTGTAGGATAGGAAATTACAGCAAAACCTGTGGAATGTGGCTAAAGCAGTATTTACAGGAAAACGTATCACCTTTCAATGTATACATTAATTAAACAGCAAGAAAGACTTAAGTGTATTTAAATTGAAAAGCAAAAAGCAGGTAAAGAAGTACTAAAGAGTAGATGTTAATAAAACAATTTTAAAAAACCAGGAGCATAAATAAGGCCCAAGCCTATTTCTCTTTTTTTAATGCTAACAAAATAGGTTAAGTGAAGAAAGGATTCTGCTCTGAGAATGAGAGCATCCCCGTCTCCCTTCCTCTACTAGACCTAGTCTCTGACCATGAGGCCAGGTACTCTCCTCTGGTGCTCATGGCACCTGGATGCTCTCTGAGGCCCTTGCAGTTGGGCAGCCTGTGCTCTGTACAACGGCGACAGCAATCCTGCCTGCCTGTGCCCAGCATTCCTCAGCTATACGGGACAAGCAAGGACAGTGAAGGATGACAAGTGCTTGGTCAACCACAAAGCTCTGCAAGATGTACAAGATTCAATACACAGTGGCATGTGAGAAGTTCAGTGAAGCTCAGTGCCAGTGAGTATTTGCCCAGCTCTCTATTCACTTAGCATGAATGAGCACCTACCATATGCTGTGCCAGAAAATGGAAGAGGGAGGTGGAACCTGGGTTTTGCAGTCCTGCCCTCTGAAATGTGAAGAAGAGTCCTCATGGTGGGGGAGCGTTCTGCCCCACAAGATAAAGAGCTCTGTGAGTGCAGAGGCATTTTCGACACATGGCTCAAGTGTCCCACTGTGGCCCCCAATCATATCACTTCCTTTCCTGACCCCAGAATCCACTTGGGCACTCCAACTCTGGAGATCTGCTCAGCCACCTGCCCTCTGGGGTCTTCTGAGGAGCAGAACCCAACACACACAGCCACAGTACTCCTTCCCTCAGGCCACCTAATCACAAGCACACCATCTCTGTGCCACACGTGCAAGCTCCTCACCACGCTGTTCTCAGGCACATGGGTTTCCTCCTCACACACAATCACCCCTGTCTCATGGATGACAGAGTGAAGACTCAGAGAGGATAAATAACATGGATGGAGTCAGGGTTTTACCTGGGCATTCCAATGCCAGCATCCACCCCAGGCGCCACCCCTGCCTTCCCTGGGGGCAGCCTGGCTGTCTCCCGACCCAGATAGAAAGGCAGCCCCTGTCCCTTGGTGGGGACAGGCAGTCACCCACATGCCCTCTCAAACCTCTCCACCAGCTCTGTTTCTTGGGGCACATCCCTGCTGCTTCAATCTTACCTGCCAGCAGGAGCGGGGCTGGCAGTGATTTACAAAACAACCTCTCCCAGAGGAGCTGGGGCTGAGGAGGGCTGCATTACCCCGCATCTGTTTCTGCCTGGAGTTCTCCTGTGCTTTAGGGCCTGAGGAGGGTGGTCACAGGGACAGTCACAACCTCCATCAACAGCCCTTCAGCGGTGGCTGTCGGCAGGGAGGCTGGCCAGGCAGTCGGTGTGAGGAATCCATCTTCCTCCCCTTGATATACAGGCAATGGAGACCCTGATCATCAAGCTGTCGGGAATTTCTCATCTGCCCGCGATGCGTCCCCAAAGGGAATGTTAATCCATAGATCCAATCCTCCACCCCATCCTTACAGGCAGCCTGGTAAAAATGGCCTCACTGCACTCCCAGGGAGGGTTGTATTCACGCAGCTGCTGTTTAAGATGGGATGGTCCTTCTTGAAAGCAGGGGTCATCAGGCTGTGGTCCACTCTGAACGGGAATTGCTACCTCTAACAGGTGAACAGGCGTCCTCGGCCAGCAGGTCGCTTGCCAGCTCCCACCCACTTGGAGTCGCTGCTGTGCTCACATTGAGCCCTGTGGGTGCTGATGTGGCTTGACAGTAACTCTGCATGTGGCCCCAGGGGTGGGTGAGCCATGTGGCATCTTCCGTCCTGCCCTGCAGGTGCACCCTGGCTCAAATCTTGCTCAGCGTCCTCAGCAATGCTCCAACTTATTTCTGCACCAGGAAAATGATGTAGAGCACCCCCTCACCCTAGGTGTGAATCTGTCCTGCTCCTGACCCTGTAGTCTCTTCTCTGGACCTCAGAAGGACCTAGGGGCCAGCCAGTCTGTCACATGCCAGCCCTGGTGTTTCCAGCCCCCTCCTAGGGTAACTGTGATGGAGCGGTAGGTTGTGTGGCTGCAGCGTGGGGCCTGGGAGGCCTGGAGAAGACTGCACCTCAATCCAGGCTGGGCCAGCACAGGCATGGTGTGGTGGCTCTCAGAGGTGCAGGGCCTCAGGGAGGAAGTGGCTCTGGGGTGCAGGGCTCCCAGGGTGATGCCGCCTGCAGGGGAGGCTGGAGGGGGCGGGCTCTCAGGGTTGGGTGACTGATGGCCCATTTGGTGGCTGAGGGCTGTGCTCAGTTCAGCTCTGGGCCTGCACTGTCAGGAAATCCCAGGGGGCTTTTCAAATTGCCTGGGGCCAGCTAGAGCAGCCTGGAGGGAGGCTGGAGCCCTGGCTGGAGAGGACACCCTCCCCTGCCACTGGGCACAGGCCTGGCCTCCTGTGGGAGGGTCCAGAGCCCTGGCGGGCAGCCCCAGCGGGGGTGCAGCATCAGCCCCTCACCCAGGCATGCAGAGCTCAGCAAGGAGGGGCTGGCACTGTGTGCAGGGTGTTCTCCCCTCTCCCACTGCACCTGAGGCTCTTCTGTAACCTGGATGAGAACAGGGGTGCCTCTGGGTGAACAATCCTGACACCCTGGCCCCTTCACGAGCTCTGAGCCTCTCCCAGGTCATTCTTGGAGCCCCAGTGGACTGGCCCCAAGCTGGAGCCCCTCTGCTCCTCTTGCTCACCTCAGGCCCTCCATCTCAGCCGCAGGCTACCAGGAGCTGCTTTGGACAGCTCAGGGGTCCAGGCCTGGGGTGGGGTGAGGGCCTCCCCAACTCCACATCACTTGTGGACTCCAAAGTCGCTCTGCCGGACCCAATGTCTTTCCAGGTCCCTCTGAACAGCCCAGTCTCCTTGCTGCTGCCTCCAGCCCCTTCCCTAGGGACCCAGGAGGACCTTAGCCCTCTCACTGCTGCCCTGCCTGGCCTTACCCCCTCCCTGCTGAGAAGCCCCTGCCTTTGCCAGTGACAAAGTCTCCATGAACATAGACGTGTGGTGTGTCTGTGCCAACAGAGCCCCACAGACACCTAGAGTTCAGGCCACAGGGCCAGGGACTGGCCTCTTGTTAGTCAGCACCAACTCCCACGTCCTCAGCCAGCCTCCCCACCTTATCTTCAGGGCTGTAACAGGGGAATATGCCACTAGGTTTTTGGGGGAGCTGCTTCAGAGGGCCCACACACTGCCTGCCAGAGTCTGCTGGTCATCCGCACCCTCATGGGCCCAGGGGTCTCCAACTGCCACCCAACTCTTGTCCCCAGGATCCAAGTGGACAGTAGGATGTTCCTCAGCACATCCCCTGCCAGGAGTACCCCCAGCTCCTTCCCCAAACTGAGGCCATTCTAGCATCCCTGCTCCTGGGGATGAAGAATGAGCCAGCACCCACCACGGTCACGGGCCCCTTCATCAGCAGAGAAACCACTGGGCTCCCAAGCCTGGATGGCACCGGGCTGGAGTCTGACAACACCAGACAGGCACAGACCCCCAGCAGCCCTCCTGGGGGACAGAGCCAGACAGGAGAGTGACTGTTGCCTTCCAACAAAGAGATGGGCACTCCTACCACAGAGGAAGAAAAGCGGAGTGGTAGTGGGGCATGAGAGAAAAGCAGAAATGAGTAAGGAGAAAGAACCACAGAGGCAAAGGAATGGAAAAGATGCATCAGGGCCTGATTTGCAAACTGCTGGACAGAAAATTTGGATACTTAGGTAAAAATGATGATTTTCTAGAGCTATGTAAATGACTAAAATTAACCCCTGAAGAATAAAAAACATAAAGTTTAACAAATGTTGCAAAGGTGTTTGGCAGTTCAGTAGCCATTAACCCTGATGAGACAGAGAAGAGGGAGGTGCGTACAAGCGGACATCAGCCCAAAGGCTGCAGCCCCCACGGCCAGGGAGCATGGCAGGACTCTGATCGTGAGCTGCTGATGTCTTGGAGACAGGGACACAGGAGAAGAGAGGAAGGGAAGATGGGGTCACACGTAGGTACAGCGCTGGCCAATGAAACCCAAAGACTTGGCTGAAAATAAGAACATTCTGCAGAGTTGCTACTAACAAAAATAACATGCAAAGATCGAGGGCTTTCCCATGCATAAACCATGACTAAATAAAGAGGTAATGGAATAAAAGATTACATTCACAAAAGCAGTACATAAAATAAAGATATATAGAAGTAATCTTAACAAGTGTGTGGAACCTACGTGAAGAAAACTCGGAACTGCTACAGGAGGACATTAAAAGGCTGGCACAGCGATAGTGAAATGGACTCTGTTATACAACCTCAGTTAAGATGGTTTGATATTGCCTAAGAAATTTGCAAGGCAGAGTCCAAACATAGACGTCACAATGGAAATTTCACAGGCAATGGGATGGCCTTAGACTAATGGGGACAATGAGGGACCATTTGATAAATAATGATGTGACTTGAGACCCCCCCCACAAGGAAAAAATAAGGCTACTTTTGATAAAGTTATTTGATGCTAAATCAATTCCAGACATAAAGTATGAAGCCATAAAATTACTGGAAGTAAGCATGATTTTTTTAAAAAATAAAGACCTTTCTGAGCAACCCAAACCAAATGAATTTTAAAATGGTCAATATGTTTGTTTACACACTGTGAGACTTTAGTATGATAAAATAATCAAACAAATAAATTGGGGGGAAATATTTGCAGCACATATGACAGCTAAGGGCCCTATTTCCTAAACGGACTAAGTGCTCTCAGGCACCAATAAGAAAAGGTACCCTAATGGAGAAATGGACAAAAATGTAAAAAAGAGTACTTGACTTCACTCATAACTAAATAAACACAAAATAGAATGACATTCTTTTTTCATTGGAAAGTGGTGATAACATCATACCCTGTTGAAAGATGTGGAAATCTTTTTGAAAACAATTTGGCAAGATCCGTTTAAAAATTTCCTTGCACAGATGTTTTGGCCCAGATTGTTTTTAGCTCATTGTTTTGGGTTGTACTACCAGAAATTTATCCTAAGAACACACTTGCAGAATTTTCCAAGTAAAATTTGAACAAGTAAAATTTCCTGGAGCGTTGTCTGCAGGGGCCAACAGCAGGGCACTGGTCAGCCATGGCCCACACACACATCCACACGTGGGCATCCATCCCATTACACCTAAAAAAAGGCATCACAGACGTAGCATGCCTCAGAAGCGTGGACAGCATCACACTGCGCACATGCTGAATTTGCATAAGTGTTTTTCTGAGAGTATGCACAAGAAACGGTCAAGAGCAGTCATCTGGGAAAGAGGAAATATTGGGAGTGGGCTTTTACATTTCATTGTGCACATTTCACGTAATTTAATACTGTTTGAGATGTATGGTGTGCAGGTATTACTTTTAATAAAAACCAAATCAACAACAGCAACAAAACAACTCGCAGGCAAAGCAAAAATAAATAAACAACCCAACTCACTGCTTTAACAGAAGGTGCCAAAGGTATGGACCTATTTATCCTGAGATGTCTGTACATATTACATCATTTCGAGAGTGATGGAGTGAGTGAGCTAAGAGCAGTGAGACCGTGGCCCAGTGGTGTCCTAGTGTGCTGGGGCAGATCCCTACCAGTGATGCCACGCCTTCTCTCCAGAATGTGCCTCGAAAATTCAGTGGGACTGAGTGAGTTACAGGGAAAATACCCTGACTCAAATGATTTATAAAATGAGTATTGGCCAGGCGTGGTGTCTCATGTCTATAATCCCAGCACCTTGTGAGGCTGAGACAGAAGGATCGCTTGAGGCTAGGAGTTCGAGACTAGCTTCAGCAACATAGTGAGACCCTGTCTCTACAAAAAATAAAAAAATTAGCCAGGCATGGTGGTGCACGCCTGTGGTCCCAGCTACTGGGGAGACTGATGTGGGAGGATCACTTGAGCCCAGGAGACAGAGGCTGCAGTAAGCCTTGATCATGTGTATCAAGCAGTTAAAAAAAATTACAATGCCTTATCCTTAATAATTCATAATTGGCTCATGTCTCTGTGCCTCCCGCCGCAGCTGGACTTAAGCCCCTTGGCAGGGCCTCACATCCCAGCATTGGGTGGGTAGGTTTGGGCTTGGCGGTCTCTGTTATCCCTTTGAGTGAACCTGGAGGTGCCAGTCCTCTACGGGTCTAAGACTTGAGCTCAGTTAAGGAACCCGTCCAGGCTGGGTGTTGAGGGACACACAGGATGTTTGGGACACAGCCGTGGGCTGGGACCCCATCAGGGAGGCCATATAGGTACTCTTTTCCATCCCTTCCCTCAACAGGCTCTGCTGAGGCCTGAGCCCAGGCATGCAGAGTCCCTCCTGCACTCTTGCCTGCAAAAGCCCCACGGCTGACTTCCATCTGCCCCTCCACCTGCCCTGGGGCATTGTTCAGAGCAAGAGCACCCTGGGGAAGGAACGAGCTTCTACAAGACCTGGAAAGCAGCCGTGGGCCTTCCTTTGGGATGACAGGCCTGGACAGGCTGTGGCACTTCCCCTACCCCTCAATGGCCACAAGTTTCCTTCCCTCTAGGGCAGAAGCCCTGAGGAAGGGCGCTTGCTCGGGGAGGCCTGGTGCCAGCAGCACGGCCCTGGGAGCTCCTGGTGGTGGGGGTGGCTGGGGCCTGACTCAGGTCTGTGCTGAGCGAGCAAAATGCCCGGGTGATGCTGGCAGCCGGGCTGCAGAGCGAGGCCTTCATTGGATTTGGGAGCGCCTCTGCCGGCCCAGGCCTGGGTGGCTGCTATTGAATTAGTCAACTAAGCAGAGCAGGAAGGAGCTGTTCCCCTAATTGGACTTGATGGATCTCTTAGTCCTATGCAGATGCCAGACGCAAGATAGCTGCCCGACCTCTGCTATGGGGTGGACCAGGAGCTGCCCCTCCCCAGGAAGCCTCTGCAGCTGCGGGGCTGGGATCCGGGGGCCGGACTGGGGTTGGGGCTGCAGAGGGCTGGAGGGCAGGCTCTGCCACAGCAGGATCGGGAGGAGCTGTGGAGGTGGGGCGTGGGCCGAGCTGTGTCCCCGACTAACAGGGGTGAAGCCTCCTTGTCTGCGCAGTTGTCCCTCATTTAATTTCGGTGACTGAGTGCACCTTCCAATGTGCCTTCAGACCCCGATGACATCTTCAGAAGGATGGCCTCCCTCCTCACAGGCACTCAGCTCCAGAGTCTCTCTCTGCCTCCTTCCCACCCAGTCCCCACCCTGCCTGCCTCGAGCACAGTTCAGGTGAAGGCCCAGGTGGGAAACAGAGGCTGGATGGAGCTCCCTGCCCCTGGGCCAGAGCCGAGGGGCTCTCCAGGGTCCTGCAGTGCCATGGAGCCACCACCCAAAGGGTGACAATTCCTTTTGCCTGGGAACCCTGCTGAGCACTAGGAGGAGGCCTCTCCAAGGGTCTCACCCACCTGCAGAGTGAGGGGTCACCCATGGTCAGCGCCTAGGTGAGGCTTATCTTCCCTTCCACAGGGAGAAAGGGGGACTTTGCAGGGCGCTGGGTGGGGGACCCCTCGGTACCTCTCCGCATCCTCCTCATCTCCTCCCCCTCAGGAGACCCTGGGCCTCCTGTGCAATCC
Organism: Pongo abelii; assembly: GCF_028885655.2. Lineage (NCBI taxonomy): Eukaryota > Metazoa > Chordata > Mammalia > Primates > Hominidae > Pongo > Pongo abelii. The sequence goes on from NC_071993.2 coordinate 48,015,100, forward strand.
AGCAAATGCAGAGGGCTGGAGGGACTTTCCTAGGGGTGCCGGGGGCACACCCTACCTGGTGAGAAAATGGGATCCCCCACCCCAACCCCCAAGTGCCTTCCAGAGCAATTGAGTTCCAGTGTTAGCAAAGAAACCATAAGATGCTGAATGGGAGGGTGGAAAAGACTTTCCAATCAGGAAAGCAAGTGAAAGCAAACAAACACAGGAGGCTTCAACTCGCTTCAAATTAAAAAGCAAAGCAATGCACAGGCACAGCTCGCAGGCAAAGTTCAAGAGCAAAGAACGCCTCCCTCGGGGAACCGCTGCCACACACACTACAACTGAAGGACCACTGTCCTTCCTGTACAAAGAGCTCTTATCAATCGCGAAAGAGCAGGAGAACAGGGAGACACACGGGAGGAAAAACCTGTGAACCCAGGAGACTTGCTGTGCAGCAAGGTGATTTCTGAGTTGATGAATGTATGTTGTTTTCTGTTTTGCCCTCTCTAGAAGTGGGAACAGCCCAGAGGCAGGCCCTCCCTTAAAAGCCCAGTGCCCTGAATGGAGGATGCTGGTGTCCTGGGGTGGCCAGGGAGAACATCTGAGATTCAGATGAGGCTGGGGCCTTGCAGAGCCCGGGAGGGCTGCCAGGGGCTGGGGCTGCACCTGTGACTTCAGGCGGTGGGTGCTGCAGTTAGGGGTGGGAGGGCCTTATGGCCAAGAAGGGAATGGGAACATCAAAGACTACAAACCTGAAGGGCCCATTTTTATAGTTTCTGGTCTGCAGACCAGAGCCACAGGGTCTCAGCAGTAGCCAGGGCCAGTGGTCACTGAGCCTAGAAAGTCTCCATAAAAGATCCCAGAAAAAAGACCACAGAAAAGGTCCAAGGAAGGGATGGGGGCTTGGAATTGTCCAGAAAGAGAGAAATAAGATTGTTCTTTGCATTGTGATTGGACATTGAGAGTTATACTTGCTTTACTAGCATGGAATGCAAGTTAAAACAATATAATATTTCATTCACAATAAAGGCAAATACAATATTTAAAAAATAATTGAATACCCCACATAGAGGAAGGTTGGGCATACTTCCAGGTGGAGTAGATTTGGGGACACATTTTCTAGACAGTAATCTTAAAAATGATCATAGTCTTTGACACAAAAATTCCCCTTTTAGGAATCTGTCTTATGGAAAAAAATCAGAGACATGCCCAAAGATGTATGAATTTGTTCACAAAATTCAACTCATAATGACAAAAATTAAAGCTTAAATATACATCAGCTGTGGAATTATGACATATCCACATATGTTAAAATCATATTTTAGAAAAATATTCGATAACACAAAGATATGATTGAGTACTGTTAAGTGAAGTGAGATACCGTTAAGTGTTTGAACACTTCAAATACACATGCACTTCATAAAAACAAAAATTAAGGACTTAAACCTAAGACCTGAAACTATGAAAATTCTAGAAGATAATATTGGAAAAACCCTTCTGGACACTGGCTTAGGCAAGGATTTCATGACAAAGAACCCAAAAGCAAATGCAATAAAAACAAAGATAAATAGCTGGGACTTAATTAACCTAAAGAGCTTTTGCATGGCAAAAGGAACAGTCAGCAGAGAAACAGACAACCCACAGAGTAGGAGAAAATCTTCACAATCTATACATCTGACAGAGGACTGATATCCAGAATCTACAGCGAACTCAAACAAATCAGTAAGAAATAAACAAACAATCCCATCAAAAAGTGGGCTAAGGACATGAATAGAGAGTTCTCAAAAGAAGATACACAAATGGCCAACAAACATATGAAAAAATGCTCAACATCACTAGTGATCAGGGAAATGCAAATCAAAACCACAATGTGATACCACCTTACTCCTGCAAGAATGGCCATAACCAAAAAATCAAAAAACAGTAGATGTTGGCGTGGATGCGGTGATCAGGGAACGCTCCTACACTGCTGGTGGGAATGTAAACTAGTACAGCCACTATGGAAAACACTGTGGAGATTTCTTAAAGAACTAAAAGTAGAGCTACCATTTGATCCAGCATTCCCACTATTGGATATCTATGAGAGGAAAAGAAGTCATTATTCAAAAAAGATACTTTCACACACACGTTTATAGCAGCACAGTTCACAATAGCAAAATCGTGGAACCAACCCAAATGCCCATCAATCAATGAGTGCATAAGGAAACTCTGATATATATATTACATATATCTATATCTTTATATATATATAGATATATATAATATATAACTATTCACGTATATTTATATATAAATATTTATATATATTTCATGTATATTTATATATATAAATATTTATATATTTCATATATATTTTTATATAGATATATATAAATAAATAGATATAAAATATATATATATATTTGTATCATTCTTATGCCTTTGCATTCTCATAGCTTAGCTCCCGCATATCAGTGAGAACATATGATGTTTGGTTTTCCATTCCTGAGTTACTTCACTTAGAATAATAGTCTCCAATCTCATCCAGGTCACTGCAAATGCTGTTAATTCATTCCTTTGTATGACTGAGTAGTATTCCATACATATATATATAGAATACTACTATATGGAATACTATATATATATATATGCACACTACTGAGTAGTATTCACTAATCACCACTAAAGAACTTACTCATGTAACAAAATACCACCTGTACCCCAATAACTTATGGAAAAAGAAATTCACGTCAAAGAAGACAGGAGGGTGCTTGCCAAAGTGAGCAGAGGTCCAGGTGGGGTGGAGTGGCAAGGTTTGCAGATAGATTATTTTCTCGATAGCTTTTTGTGTTTTCCAAATTTTCTCCAATGAAAATATATTTATTTTGTAATCGTGTAAAATAAATGTTATTTTAAAGTTAATCACAGAATCAAACTGCTGGAGCAGGAAAGAAAGGAGCGAGAGGAAAGGCTCTTTGCTGAGGGTCAGCTGTGAGCAGGGGCCTTAGCCTTCCTAGAAACCCATAGCCTTGTGCATGGCAGCCGGGTTCTGGATTAGGAACCTCTGGGAGTTGAAATAACCAACCCAGGGAGCAGGCTGAGAGGCGGCAGAGCCCATTCTCAAGCACACCTGTCTTCTCTATTCCGTGTGCCGATGCAAACCTTCCACTTTCAAATGAAAAAACCCTGAAAAAGCCTGAAACAGAAATGTACAGCACTGAAAGCTTACATTAGAAAAGAGGAAAAGTCTCAGATCAATCATCGAAATTACTTACCCAAGAAACATGAGAAAGAAAAGCAAAATAAACCCAGAGCAAAGCAGAGCAAAGGAAATAATAAAGAGCAGCAGTCGATGAAACTGACAACAGGAAAACAATAGAGAAAAACAAGGAAACAAAAATCTAGTTCTTCAAAAAATAAACCTCTGGCAAGATTCACAAAGATAAAACAAGAGAAGACTCAAATCACCAATATTAGGAATAAAACAGAGATATTACAGATCTTTCAGCCATTTTAAAGACAACAAAGGAATGCTACAAACAGTTTTACCCTCATAAATTCAACAGTGTGGAAGAAATGAACCAATTCCTCAAAAACCACAAATGGCCAAAACTCAGCCAATATGAGACATGCAACTTGAATAGTCTTATAACAATTAAACACACTGAATGTGAAATTTTTAGGCCCAGATGGCTTCATTGGAGAATTCTACCACACATTTATGAAGAATTAACACCTATTTTACAAAATCTATCTTGAAAAATAGAAGAGGAAAGAACACTTTTATTAGGCTAGGCCCGATACCAAAACCAGACAAAGACAACGCATGATAATAGAAGTACAGACCAACATTTCTCATGAACTTCAGCACAAGGATTGTTGACAAGAAATCAGCAAATCAAAGTCAGCAACATTTAAAAGGAATTATACACCATGAGCAGTTGGGATTTATCCCAGATATGCAGGGTTGGTTCAGAATTGCAAGATGAAACAATGTAATACACCTACCAACAGGCTACAGAGGAAAAGTCATGTGATTCTATCAGTTGATGCAGGAAAAGCATTTGACAAAATCCAACACCTAGTCATGATAAAAACTCTCAGCAAACTTGGAGTAAAGGAGAATTTTCTTAACTTCATAAAGAGCATCTGTAAAAACCTATAGCTAACATACTTAATGGTAAAAGACTGAATATTTTCCTTCTACGATTTGGTACCAGGAAAAGTGTCCATTCTCACCTCTCTTATGCAGTAGACTACTGCAAGCTCTACCAACTACAATATGTCAAGAAAAAGAAATAAAAGACATGCAGATTGGAATGAAAGAAATTAACTGTCTGTATTTGCAGATGACATGACAGTCTCTGTAGAAAATCCCAAGGAATCTGCAAAAGAACTAATAAGTGAGTTTAGCAAGTTGCAGTATGTAAGATCAACACATAAAAATCAATCTCATTTCTATACATTAAAAAAGAAGGTGTGAAAACAAATTAAAAATACAATATCATTTATAATCATTTCAAAAATAATGAAATACTTCATTATAAACTTAAAAAAACATGTACAGGACTCAACATATAAGGATGTCAATTCTTCCAAAATTCTACAGGTTTAATGTAGTTACTGTCAAAATTTTAGCAAGTATTTTTGTGGATATAGACACGCTTATTTTTCCATAAAATTTATGTGGAAACACACAGGACCTAGAACAGCAAAACCCATCTTGAGAAGGAAGAATAAGTGGAAGGAATCACTATTTGAAATTAAAGCTTACTAATCAAGACAGTAGGGTATTGGCAGACGGACAGACACACATAGATCAACGGACCCCAGAAATAGACTCACACAAATATGCTCGCTAATATTCCACAAAGGTACCGAAGCCATTCATCAGAGGAGGGACAGCCTTTCCAATAAATGATGCAGGAACAATTGGACATCATAGCAAAAATAATGAATTCACACTTTATACAAAAACTAACTCAAAATGGATTAGGATGTAAATGTAAAGCTATAAAGCTTTTTTTTTTTTAGTAGCAGAAAATTTTCGGGATCTAGAACTAGCCACGTTGTTAGAATTGATGTAAAAAATAATTGGACTTTCTTAAAATTAGAAGCTTTTGTTCTGTGAAAGAGCCTGTTAAGGGAATGAAAAGACAAGCTACAGACTGGGAGAAAATATTTGCAAACTATGTATCCGATGAAGGCTTTTAATGTCTAGAATAAAGAACTCTCAAAATACAGTAGTAAACAAACAAGCAAATTAGGAAACAGGCAAAAGATATGAAGAGTTATTCCATATAAGAGCATACCCAGATGGCAAATAAACCCATGAAAACATGTTCGTCATCATTACTCATTAGGGAAATACAAGTTAAAATTGCATGGAGATACCATTATATACACATCAACATAGCTAAAATAAAAAACAGTGACAACCCCACATGCTGGTAAGGATGTGGAGAAACTGCATCACCTATATATGATGCTGGTGGGAATGCAAAATGTTAAAGCCACTCCAGAAAACAGTTTCTTAGTTTCTTATAAAACTAAACATGCAACTGACATGTGACCCAGCAATTGCACTCCCAGGCATTTATCTCAGAGAAATGAAGACTTGTAGTCATACAAAAACCTGTACACAAAAGCTCATAGTAGCTTTGTTCACAGTAGCCCCAAACCGGGAGCTCTGCAAAGAGCCTTCAATGGGTGAATGGTCAAGCCATAGTGCATCCATTCCATGGAATCCTACTCAACATTAGAAAGCAATCAACTGCTGGTACATGAGACAACTTGGATGGATCTACAGGGATCTGGGCCGAGTGAAAAAAAAGCCAATGCCGGGAGGTTACATAATGCAATGATTCCATTTATATAACAATCTTGAAATGACAAAACTGTAGAAATGGAGAAGTGGTGAGTGGCTGCCAGGGGTTACGGAGGGGCTGGGAAGGGACGGAAGTGGGTGTGGCTGCGGATGGCTCCTGGTGGTAAGGGAATACTCTGTAACTTGACTCTACCAATGTCAGTATCCTGGCTGTGATACTGTACTGTAGTTTTGCAAGATGTTATCACCGAAGGAAACTGGGTAAAGGGTACTTGAGACATCTCTGTATCATTTCTTATAAGTGCATGCATGAATTGTATGCTCATTCTAAATTCTCTCAAAATAATGTTTTTTTTTTAAAAGGTCCAGATAGGTGACATGACTAGGGGCCCATGGTCTGCAAACCAGGTGGCGTGGGGCTTGGAGACACTCATGGGGGTGGCGTAGCCCTCCTGGGAGTTCCACAACAACCCTGAGGCGACTTCTTCCTATTCCACCTGTGGCCAGTGCATTATGGAGACCCTATGATCCCATCAGAAGGCACATCCTGAGTCCCTCTGCCCCTTTCCAGCCCACCACCAACCCCACAGTTAGCTTCTGTCCCTTCTAGTTGGATGGCCCAACCCCAGCTTCCAAGGTGCTGTCCCAGGCTGGGCGGTGAACTCCTCTTGTCTCTACAGCTCCCGTCTTCTCTCCCTCTGGTCAGCTCTGGGGGCCACTCCCTGCCTGCTTGCTTTCAGGGTGGGCAGGTGTGCCTGAGATCTTCTGGTGGGTGGAGGGGCCGGTGTCTGCCCGACACCAATGGCAAGTGCCAGCCAAGGCCCCCTCCAGGCTGTATCACCAAGGGCCCCTGGTTCTTCCTCTGCTTGCTCTGAGGCCCCACCTCTGTGCCGGGATGGGTTTTGGGGAGGTGGTCACTGTGCTGCCAGACAGGCAGGAAGGGAGCACAGAGCAGAGAGGGAGCACAGAGCTCCCGTCCTGGCAGGGGTGAGTCCAGGCCTCCAGTGAGAGAGGGCTGGCCAGGGATGCAGCCCGGGTCGCAGTGGGCCCCTTGCCAGTAGATTCCCTGGGCAGGAGGCCACAGCAGCACAATGTCACTGATCCCCAGCCTCAGAGCCTGTGAGCCAGCACACCAGCCCCCGGCCTCAGCTGCTGTCCCCAGGAAACCTCTGCTCTCCCTCCGTGTGCTTTTGGACATGGAGCCTGTAGCTGGAGCAAGACAAGGACGCCGCATGTGTGGAGCATCAGCACTGGGACTCCCTGCTGCGCTCTGGACTCGACCTTGGGGACTCCTGGCCCCTCCTGATGCAGCAGCTGCGGCTGCAGTGCCCCTCCCTTCCCTCCCACCCTCTGAGGCCAAGCCTGTCCCAGGAGGAAGGATGCAGAGGCCCTGACAAAGAGTGGGATCTGCCACAAGGAGAGCCACGCCTGCCTGGAGCACAGGAGGCTGGGGGTGGGCAGGCTGGGACAATTCTTCAGGCTGCAGGAGACTCTCCGGTCCCAGTCACACCGCTGGGGCTGACAGGAAGCAGCCATGCTCCCACCCAAGTGGAGAGTGGGCTCTGGATTCAGGCACTCAGGCTGATCCAGTGCTGGTCGGGAAATCGGGCCAGCAGAGGATGGTGCAGAGGACTCGCCTGAACTGGCCTTCTTCACCCCAGCTCCTACCAGCTGGGGTAAGAGCCTGCAGCCAGGCCCACAGTGGAGGCCGAGCCAAGGTGCAGCCTTTATGGGAGGGCCGGTGGTGGTGTGTGTAACCCCTGAGGGTCCCAGGGAGCTGGAGAACTCACTCCTCTCCCAGGCACGTGGAGGTTTGGGGAAATCCTAGGAACGATGATCTGACGTAAACATGATCATTATTATGAGCTGGAGGGATCATTTCCTCCCATTCCAGACAAGAAAATGGAGGCCCATAGAGAGTCAGCTGGAGCAAGCTGGACTCACGTGGGGCCCACTCCGGGCCCAGGATCCCCAGGCTATCCCATTCTCCTCGAGGTGGGGCTCCATGGGGGCTGTGTGAGGACTGCTCTGAGGTGCCCAGGCAGCAGCCATGCTAGCGTCACCCTCAGAGCACAGATCATCTCTGAGTAAGTCTAGTATGGGAGAATGCTGTATCGTCAAGACGATTTTTGATTACACAATCACCAAGTGAATACTCCCTGAACAGAAAGGCATGCTGGAAGGAGGCTTAGGGGACCTCAGGACAGAAGCCCTGTGCTGTGGAGCTGAGCCTGTGCACTGTGGGCCTTGTCCCTCTTATGTATGGGGCTAGCTGAGCCCCAAGGACAGCTGCGTGTGCTTTGGAGACAGCCAGCAACTGCTATTAGTCCTGAGAAAATTCTAGCAGTTGCTTCTCGGAGTGTCTTCTTTGGGAGAGGCCGGTGGGCAGGTGGTCAAGGGTGGATGTTTTCCCAGCAGTGAGGCATGGCAGGGACAGGATGAGGTGCTGCAGAAGCCCCACTGGCTGGTCCTGGGCTGCAGTCCCTGACCTGGTCCCGTCTGCTCCTCTGGCACCTGTGAGCACTCATGGTGCCCAAGCACATGTGGCCGCTTTCACTCCCAGTTCCCTGTCTCTATCTCTGGAGTCCCAGAGATAGAAGGCCCCCAAGTGATCTCATCAAGGCTGAGAGGGCCTTGCAGGGCAGAAAGGAGGCCCCCACTTGAACAGCTGTGGCCTGCAGTCCCCTCCACGCCTGCTGGACTTGGTGCCAGGCATGACTGCCTGCACTGGCAAGAGAGGCCCTGGCCTGAGAAGCTCCCATCCTGGCAAAAAGTGTGCCTGAGCTGGGAAGGACCCAGGTGCTGACCTGACCATCTCGCCACTGCCAAGGACAATGTTCTGGATGGCTTGCAGGTCCAGATGTCCGCCAGAGACTTCACTACTTGGCCACAGTCTCTGCTGAGGCTCAGAGGAGCCTGGGAGGAGGTGGGGGCCAGGGCTGGGCCACTTCTGACTCTGCATCAGTAGCCCTTAGTCATGCCCTTGGTATGTGACACAGGCACAGCAGGTTCGCTGCAGAACACCCACACCACAGCTGAGCAGGCTGGCCTGTGCTAGCCCCTGCTGCCTCCTGTCCTGCCAGCAGCAAACACAGGGAAGTGCATAGAGAGGGGTGGGGTGGGGGTCTCAGAATTAGGGGATCCCACTGCAAGGGATCCACAGGCCCCCTGAAGGTGTATCCAACAGAAACTGTGTCTGCTGTGTGTGTTCTGTACGCCCTTGTCTAGCTTTCATCAGAATTTTTTTTGTTTTGTTTTGGAGACAGAATCTCACTCTGTAGCCTAGGCTGGAATGCAGTGGTGCAGTCATGGCTCACTGCAGCCTCAACCTCCTGGGCTCAAATGATCCTCCTACCTCAGCATCCTGAGTAGCTGGGATCATAGGCCCATGCCACCATACCTGGCTAATTTTAAAAAAAAAAGTTTTCGTAGAGACAGGGTCTCCCTATGTTGCCCAGGCTGGTCTCGAACTCCTAGGCTCAAGTGATCCTCCCACCTCAGCCTCCCAAAGTGCTGGAGTTATAGGTGTGAGCCACTGCAGCCGGCCTCATCAGATTCTTAAAGAGGCTCTTGACTCAAATAAAGTCAGAACTGGGGTCTTGGACACAGAGGGCTCCAGGACTCCCTGCCTCTGCACAGGCCACTGTGGAAGTGAAGTGAACCCCACTCCAGCACCAGCAGGTCACACGTTATGTATGTTAAAGTACCTGCTACAGGTGGACTCGTAAAAGGGGCAAGAGTTGGAAGGAAGGGACATTAGTTACCTCTCAGGATAAGACAGATCTCTCAGATCTTTCAAAATCCTAAAGACAAAACACACTTCATAATTTTAAAATTATACAATTTAAAAACTTATAAATTGGGTTGTACTGGACACTTTTGGATAACATGGTGAGCTAGATACCTGGATCAGCTCTTGCACTGAAAACCTGGACAAAATTTTATAAATAATCTTTTTAAAATGTATTAAAGATTTAGCCAAAAAGCAAGAACTTCTCAAGTCAAAACATTTGTAGAATACAGACACCCAAAAGGCAAGCCAAATTCCTGAAGGAATTTGCCAGCAAAGGGAAGTTGAACTTCCAGTTTCGTGACTTCCTGGTGGGCAGAGGGCAGAAGTCAAAGCCCATGGCAGGCCCAGATTTCTATGGGAAATCCCCACAGAGCTGAGACCCCAATCAGCTGTCTGCTCAAAGTGAGGGTCAACTGGAAATAAATCTGCCTTTCTCAAGGGTATAACAAAGAAAACCAGTCATTTTGAACCTCAGTGCTGAGAAGAAAGAGGTGAAAATCCCTGCTGAGAATTTATCAACAGAAGCCAGTGGTCTTCATGTAGATTTTTCAGCCTGAATTCATAAGATTTAGGTGGTCTGAAAACCTCAAGCTGGCGGTTCAATTTTCAACGAGACACAGTGGTGGTGTCCCAGGTACTGGAAAGATGGAAGACAAATCGTCCCTGGAGGAACCCACAAATAATACTCCAAGGTAAAATGAAATACTTGCAGACAAAAATAACTAACTACACATGTAAGCCAAGGAATAGAATTCAGAGCCCAGAAACAAACCCCACAATCTGTATACTTCATGTGTGCGTGATCAGTGAGGAACAGGCTGATTTTTCAATCAACGGTCCTTAGGTGACTGCAAATCCATGTGGAAAAAACTAAAGCTATATCCCTACTTCATACCATTTACAAAAATCAATTCTAAGGATGAAATATCTACATGTAAAAGAAATACAAAGTTTTTAGAAGAGAATATGTACAATTATCTTTAGGACCTACAAGTGCCGCAGAAACAAAACCATAAACCATTTTGCTAATGTCCTGGGGCATGCATTTTTCTAGTCTGATAAAATTAATTTTAGACAGAGATAATATTTGGATTCTTTTCTGGTCCCAGCAGGGCTCTTTTCTTGGTTCTTCCTGGTAAACTCACTGGCCTACAGTTGGCTTGTTGCCCACAGAGTGATCAGCCTGCTCTTTGCCTGCTAATAAAATCTCCACTGTTTTTGAGATAGCCCTTAGACTTGAATTTGCCCACACTATTTCAAATAACCTCAGTCATCAAGGGACACCTTTGGAGTTTGGAGTTTGTGTTCTCCTGAGTAGCCTCTACCCCTGAGAAAAATGTCTACAACACTCCTCTTGTCACTGGGTGGGGGCGGAAGCCTCTGATCTTTCTCACTTGACTTGACTGGTGTGGAACCTATACCCTGTGAGTGAGCTGGGTGAGAGTAGTCAGCACCTCCATATTCTCAGCCCCCCGAACCTGGAGTAGAGCCTCACCCATGATTCAGGAGGCAGAAGAAAGAAGCCCTAACTTCTCAGCAGCACTGTCTGGACTTTATGACACAGAGTTGGAGGGGATGATGAGACTTGGTGGCCTGCCCCTCCCAGGGTGATACAATGCATTCATTTCCGTGGCTAGTTTAAGAAAAATCACACACTTGGTGTCTTAAAACAACAGAAATTTATCTTGCCATAGTTCTAGGGGCCAGAAGTCTGCAATCAGCATCATGGGGCTGAAATTGGGGTGCTGGCAGGGCCACAGTCCCCCTGGGTGCTCTGGGGCAGGATCCATTGCTTGCCTCTTCTGCCTTCTGGTGACTGCCCACCTTCCTCTGCTTGTGGCAGCTGCACCCGATCTCTGCCCCCATGGTCACACTGACTGCTCTTCTTCTGTCGTGTGTTAAATCTCCCTCTGCCTCTCTCTCATAAGGGCATCTGTGATGGCATTTAAGGCCCACTCAGATAATCCAAGATGAGCTCGTCATCTCAAGGTTCTTGACTTAACCACACCTGCAAACACCCTTTTTCCTAACAAGGTAATGTTTACAGGTTCCAGGGATTAGGACCTGATATCTTTGGGGGACCATTATTCTGTCTGCCATGTACCATATCCCTTGACTAGGAATTGAAGGGTAAGGGAGCCTCATCTTCTTGGCCACTACCAGGAGGGATGTTTCCAGCAATGGAGCTGGGGACAGGGTACGGAGGGAGGGAGCAGGATGTGGCTCAAATGCTACAGACTCTCATGGTTCTTGCCAAGCTTCAGTATATTTTCTTGAATAAGTGTTTCTTCATCTGCTGTATGCCTCAGGATAATTTTAAGAGGCTTTGAGCTTTAAATGTTTGGATTTTAAAAAATGATTTTTATCTGTCATGTTTATTTTGCTGGGAGTGAATCAATAGAGCTCCTCCAGGGGCTGTTCTCAGTGCAGAATAACGTCTGGTTTTCGTGTTCTTTTTCCTCTTTTTCTGTCTTCCTTTTGCATTAATCAAGTATTCGTGATTACATTTTAGCTCTCTTTTTTTGACTAATTAGCTATAACTCTTTGTTTGTTTTTTAGTGTTTGCTTTAAGCTTTATAGTGTGGGTCTTTAACTGATCACAATCCCTTCAAGCGATCCTGGCATCACAGGACTTTAACATAGTCTGAGATTTTTATAGTGAGATACTTCTCCCCGCCCTTATTCTATTGTTGTCAATGCTATTGGTGTCATACTTCACTTTTACCTATCACAGACCCCACTATATATTATTTTTTAAAGAATCAATTTTCTTTTAAAGAGACCTAAATAATAAATTTACCTATGTAGTTCTCACCTGTAGTGATTTTCATTCCTGTTTGTAAGTGCAGATCTTCATCCAGTATCACTTTGCCTGATGGACTTCTTTTAACATTTCTTGCAGACAAGTTCTGCTGATGATTTCAGCTTCTGTATGTCTGAAGAAGCCTCAACTTCACCTTCATGTTTGAAAGGCATTTTTGTTGGGTATGCAATCCTCCAATGACAGTTTTGTACAGACAGTGCTTTAATGATGTCTCTCCACTGACTTCTCGCCTGCATTGTTTCTGGTGAAAAATCTCTTATCTTCATGCTCTTTGGTCCTCTTGATGAAACATGTCTTTGTTTTCCTGGCTGCTTTGATGATGTTGTCTTTGTTACTGGTTTTAAGCAATTTGATCATGATTGCACCTTGGTTAGTTTTCTCCTTGCTTCTTGTTCTTGTGCTTGTGGTTGGCTGTGCTTGCACTAGAGTTTAAAGTGTTCATCCAGTTTGGACACTCTTCAACCACTATTTCTTCAAATATTTTTTTCTGTTCCCACACTTCTTTGGTCACTACAATTCCAACATATATTAGGCTACTTGCAGATTTCTCCCTAGTTTGCTGATGCCCTTTTCATTCATTTGTATTCCTAATTCTTTGTGTGGCTCATTTTGGGTAGTCTTTATGGCAATGTCTCTAGTCCACTAAGCTCCTTTGTAATGTCTAATCTGCCGCTCATGCCATCGAGTGTACTATTTATCACAGACATTGTAATGTTCATCTCTAGAAGTACAATTCAGGCACTTCTTAGACTTTTTGTGTCTCTCCTTAACTTATTTTTAATTTTGTGTTTTGAAATAATAGATTCACAGAAAGTTGCTGAAAAAAATATGGGAAAGTAGAACTAGGGTTAATGACTAGAAGCCAAGGGAAGCTCATTTTAGCTCAAAATAAGGATGTGGTTCCTGTCAGAGAAGCCTCCAGAAGGAATGGGCTGCCTGACATGTGATGAGTTCCCTTTCAACAGGGATCTAGCAGAGCCTCGATGCCTGATTGTCAGAAAGGCTGTGGTAAGATTTGTGTATTTAACACAGAACCAGCTTGGAAGGTCCCCTCAGTGAGTTATAGATCTGCTCCAGGGAACGACACCTACCAATTATTTATCAGAGATGGAAATGTGGGCCCCTGGTTGGGGGGAAGGCAGAGCCTCTCCCCGCAGACTTTGCCCCTCCCCAGATCACAAGGATGAAGTTTCCTCCTGTGGAAAACATTCTCCCAACCTCTTCTTGCCTTCAGCACCTGCTTTAGTTTGGGGTCGCAATGTGCTCAGCTTCAGAGGCTGCAATTCTGTTTGTTCCAGTCCAGTTATAGCAGCTGGGCTCTCCCTTGTCAGACACTGGCTTCACTGGACACTCTAGCAGTTAGTAGTGGCCATGTGACCACCGTGGGCACAGTTCAGTCAAGATAAGGAGAAGCTATTGGCAAGAGGGCTTTGGCTTTCTGAAAAACGAGGGAGGAGGAAGAAGACATTTTGCTGGTGACATCTCTTCCCTTTGTGATACGTGTGATGCTTGGGGCTGTAGCAGCCATCTTTGAAGCATGAAGGAAGGTAAGGGGACTGTAGAGACAGGAGCCAGGCCTCATGGGGTTTAACTGCAACAGGCACCTGGAGCCGCCCACCTCCTCATTCTCTGGAGGTTAGATTGTTAGTGCCTTTATTGTTTAAACCTGGGGTTAACAAATTTTGTCCCCAGGCAGGTGTGCCCTCTGCAAGCCACACTCAGTCCAAATCCCTGCCACACCACCCTGGGCCTGAGACTCAGGGCTGGGTGGGGCTGCAGGGAGCCCCCACCTGCTCTATCCATGCACCTGGGCTTGTTTAGGAGAAGGCAGTGCCCATCCTGGCTGCACCCCCACCTTTCTGTGTCCATCCAGAGGGGCCAAGCTCTCTGGGCCTCAGCCACCCACCTGGGACCAGAGAGAAGGGCCCGGAAACATGCTCTGGGGCTCCACTGGGCCAGGAGGGAGTGGAGGCACCAAGGGTTCATCATCTACCCCAGAGATGGGATAGAAGGTGCACAGACAGGCCAGGTGGACAGGGTCCTCTCCTGAGACCAAGGCAGAGCCTCCGAAGCTGGAGATGGTGGCCCCCATTTAAGGACACCAAAAGGGAAGAGGAGAAGGGCAAGATGGTAAGTTCTTGATCCTTGTGACTAACCCACCCAGGGAGAACTGTGTGCCAGAGCAGGGTGGTTGCTTCTGTGTGCTAAAGCCTGGAAGATACAGGTGCTCCATGTCCCTGCTCATGTCTGTCCCCACCAGCCACAGGACATGTAGCCAGTCAGCCAAGCCCTACACAGGGATGGGACCAGAGGCATGGGTCTCAGCTGCAGCAATGCTCAGCTTAGGGGCTCTAGAGCAGGGCCAGTGTCTTCTTCCAGCATCCCTTACTCCCCTGCACAGGTCAGCAGGGAATTCTGCCTATGCAGGGTCCCACCCAGGTCAGCACTGGTCCTTTGCGGGCCTTCCCTGATGGCTCACCAGGGTGAGGAAGCCCTTTCCAGGACCTCACCCCACAAGGTCTGTGCCTCCCCTGTGGCACTGCCCCAGCCACCCTGAAGTCAGGCTGGCATGCATCCTGTGTGCACACAGGAGCCTCCCAGGCAGCCCCAGCAGCCTCTGACCTACTGTGGGCATTGGGAGCCTGTGGGAACTGGCAATGCCAGAGACAGTCTTGATACCCCAGCTCACCTTGCCCTGGCGGGAAGCAGTGCCTGGCCAGCCCTCTGCCTCTGCATTCCAGACTTTCCAAGAAACTGAGTTGCAGCTAGGGATGGCTGGAGGTGGCCCAAGCAGGAGGCTTCCCTGGGCAACTGTGGAGGAGATATTTTTAGGTTCTACTGTGTTTTTCATAAGAAAATATTTTTAGACCAAATTCAACCTGAGCAACAACATGTGGCTTCTAGCTGATTATACACTTAATCATCAGGGCTGGGATAGTGTTGGCGAGCAGGTGAGGAGCGTGCCAATGCCACTCCACCGATGGGGACACACGCAGGAAGGCCACAGCCATTGAGAGCACGGAGCACACTGCATCTGGGGGACCTGCCACCTTCCCCACTCAGACTAGCTTGGCCCGGAGCCTGCAGGAAACCCGAGCAGTCTAGCGAGGGCTGGGGGTCTGCCCCACAGCTGCAGATCCTCCCACAGAAAAAGAAAGGTGCCCTCTCCTGGGAGGCCGGTGCCCAGCAAAAGTCTGGGCCTTCCCGCCCCTTTTCTCTGAGGCCACCTGCACTGTGCTCCTGGCCATGTTGAAGTCACAAGGCTGGGAGCCAGTGCTTGCTTGGTAACTCCATGGGACCCAAAGGTTCAGGGGCACAGCACGCAGGTATGTGGGTCACGCCCTGTGAGAGGGGGGCTGTGATCCCTCCAGGGACCACCCCCAGTCCTGGACCCCGGTGTACCCTGATTCAGTGTCACCGTCTGTTTCCAATTCATACAAAGGCTCATTGAGGGTGCTGACAGTTCAAGATCGTTCCTGACCAGCCCTGCTGAGCCTGTGTGTGTTGGGTGAAGCTACACCTGGGACAAATGGTGCAGGCTCCTCACCCAGAATTCTCCCCCAGGACCCCTGCACACCTGAAATCAACCGGGTTTCCCTCCTGCATTAATCCCTACAAGGCACTCCAGAAAACGCAGTGAGGAGACAAAACTCCTGGCCTAGCTTCAGGCTGCTTTGGCCACAGCAGAGAAATCCCCCTGAAATTGAGACAGACCTTAATCTCAGGCCTTCACAGCCCCTCTAGGAATTGACTGCTGGAGCCCAGGTCAGTACCCCTTGGGGCCCTTCTCTCCAGTTTCTCTTTCTTTCATTAGACTCAGAAAGCTCAAGTCTCCGCCACCAGAGCCCCTCACGGCACCCTCTACAGCTTGCCCCATCCCTGATGGCCTCACCATCCTCTATTTTGTGCCCCTGGAAAGTCTCAAGTCATCTTTGACTCTTCCTCATCCTCAGGCCCATGGGTCCCACCAACCTTCCTCGCTGACCTGCCCATACACAGCATCCTCTCTCCATCCCTGTGCCTACAGTCTGCAGCCATTCAGGCCCTCAGGAGGCCTCCTGCCTTGGCTCCCTCCTCCAGTCTTTCGAATCAGTTGGCACTCTCAGTATGTCCCCAGCATGGAGGGCCCTTCCCAGGGAAGTGACAGCCCTCCCTGGGCCTGGCAGTAAGTGAGGTCAGGGTTTCCAGGCATGACAGCTGGGGGCTGACTCCCAGGCCTAGTCCTGGTGATTGGCTGCGGGGCCGTGCCATGGGACCCTCAGTACCTTGTTTTCCCTTGATTGTGACAGAGGGACAGCAGACCCTTGCTGGAAGGGGTGCTTGAGCTTTAGGGGAGGGAACAGGAGTATTCGCCCACCCACTGCCCTCAGCCTGGCCGAGCACAGCAGGTGCTGAACACAGCTGCAGACTAGCACCGCGACGGGTCCAGAGGGGTCTGTGCAAATGGTACAGCAGGCCTCAGCCTGAGTGTGTGCTGTGGGCCTAGTGTGTATCTGAAATCCACAGGTTGAAGCCCTCTCCCACATGGTGATGGCATTAAGACATGGGGCATTTGGGAGGTGACGAGGCCACAAGGGCCGTGCCCTGGTGAATGGGATTGGTGCCCTTACACAAGGACCTCAGAGAGCTGCTTTGCCCACCACATGAGGACACAGGAGAAGGCACCAGGGATGAGCCAGAAGGAGAGGCCTCACCGCACAGTGGATCTGCCAGCGCCTTGCCTGGCCCTCCAGCTTTCAGAACTGTTAGACGTGTTTGTTGTTTAAGCCCCAGTCTATGGTACTTTTTAATAGCAGCCTGGGGACTAGGACAGTTGGGGACTTCCTGCCTATAGATATTCTTCCTCCTTGTTCAAAAGAAAAACAAACAACAACAACAACAACAAAAACCGCGAGTAAACAAGACCAGACTCTCTTCTGAGTTTTAAGGGATACACGTTAGAGCAAAACGACCCATGAGTCAAAAAGTACCTGGCAGTGCTCAACAGACCGCAGTTCCTCGCGACTGAGCTTCGGGCCCGGCCGGGCCTTCCCTCCACCGGGGTTCACGCTGGGAGGCGCATCCCTAGCCTGGGGACAGCAGCAGGCTCTGAGAGCAGGCCCAGCTCAGGACAGGGTGGAGGGTGGTGCCTGCAGCTGGGCCTGCCCCGCCTGTGGGCCCACGTGGCTCTGCTGGTTTCTGCAGTCGGCGGGGAGACTGGAATGGATCATTGGTGTCGATTCTATTTTTCCCTTTTGCTTCCCTCACCTAAGAAAGGGACATTTAGACTTTTTTCAAAAGGTCTCTGTTCAGAGTGCTTCATTCAGTCGCAAGGGTGGGGGTTGCTGAGACAGAGAGGGTAGAACTGGCCGGGAGAGGGGGTCGGCCTCCTGGGATGGGGCGCAAGGCCCCAGAGTAGCTGTTAGGGTTCCACGGAGCAGGGGAAATCGGCTTGCAGGGCGCGGGCCAGTGGGAGCGGGGGAAATCCTAACTCCCTGACCTGCTGCCCCGCGCCTGGCTGGTGGCCACCTCCCGGCCTGGCCTCTGTGTCCTCGGTGAGCCTCCCTCCTCCCCAAAGAGTCCCAGAGCCTCCTGCCTTTGGTCGTGCCTCTGCCCAGCGCCACTCAGCCTGGAAGGCCCGGGCCACTAACCCCTCCTGGTGAATCCCTCCCCAGATCCCAGCCCGCCCTGAGACGCTGTCCTCTGATGTGCACAGTTCCTCCGCCCGCAGTCCGAGACACCTGTCCCCTCCCCAGCCTGAGCCCGCTGAAGCCCGTGTTACCTGGGACCTGATTTCCTGCTCAGGCCACTCTCCCTGGTTCCAGGGGTCCCCCTGCCGCCCAGAGGCTGGCGGCCCCTGGCACAGCCTGAGTGGGCCTGGCCTGGCGCTGTGCCAGGCCCAACTGGGGGAGGTAGGCGCCGCCACTCACGCCCACTCGCTGACGCAGCGGTCCTCGCAGCCTGACCCAAAATAGCCTGAGCTGAGAAACCAGAGTGGTGACAAGGACGAGGCGGTCCAGCTGTTGGGAAAGCAGCATCCTCATCTCCTCCCCGCGTGTTCAAATCCAGCTGGAGCCTCATTTCCCTGGGGAGGTCTCTGTGCCGCCTCCACCCTCCACGTGGGCTCCCGAGTGTTTGAGCCCATGAGGCGGAGGGTGGGGGGAGGACGAGGGCAACGCTGCGGGTAGAACGGAACAGATGAGAGGTGCTGGCTTCAGAGTGGAAAAAGCTGAAACTTAGCTGCAGCCAAGGGGTGATGACAGCATTAATAAGAGAAGCGAGTGACGCCCCGTGGCAGTGGGGCCCCGGGTGGCAAGAAGGGACTCAGCTGGACTCCCCCCACCCATGTCAGCCCCTTCACGTGGGCCTCGGGACAGCGAGCTCACTCCCAGGACTTTGGGCTTCTGCCGTCCTGCTTGGATGAGCTCTTCCTCTAGGAGCCCGCAAGGCCCCTCTTCTCCCCTCAGGCCCTGGCAGGGTCTTCTCCTCAGGCCTCCCTAGGGCTCCCCTGCTCATGGCACCCCGTCCGGGGCTCCTCCTTGGTGCTTATCTCCGAAAAAATATGCCTGAACTTGTTTCTTATTGGTCTCCCAATCCTCAAAAATGGAAGCTTCTCCAGGACAGGACCCCGTTTGCTTTTCCAGTGCTGTGTCCCCGGCACCTGCAACAGTGCCCGGCACACATTGGGTGCCAATAACCATTTATTGCATGAATATACGATACGGATGGCTAGAAAACGGTCGGACTCAGCTGTGACGGGTATTTACTTAGCCATGTGTTAAAAATAAAACATTAATTTGACCCAATATCATGATCTAACTCCATTGGAAGGAAGTGGAGAGGGAAGGATGTGTGTGTGGGGTGAGGGCGGTTGAAGGGGATGTGTAAGGGAACAGGACTGTCATTTACCCTGGGAAGAAGTCCATCATTCGGTTAACACTAAAATGGGAAAACCAAGAACCGGCAGCCTAAGCATTTTACTTAGAATCATAAAAGTAAACGTGAGAAGGAACAGCCAACAGACTCACATGGAATGCTTCTAGGGATGGGGATTAGGGCAGGGGACTGCCATTTTTCTTTATAAACCTTGTAATATGTTGAAATGTTTTAGGCAATGTCTACATATTGCTTGGACGAAGTTTAACAATTAAGCAATAAAGTTGGATGCTTTATGTCATTAAATTCACAGATTGGTTTAATTTTGTTAAATCTTCTAGGCAACTTTTTTTAGTGATTTTTTATTTAATAAAACTTTTTATTTTGAATAATTGTAAATTCACATAGAGTTCTACGAAATAAAACAGACAGATCTTGTGTACTTTTTACCTAATTTCCTCCAAAGGTAACATCTTATAAAACTGTACTACAGTGTTGGCCAGGCACCGTGGCTCATGCCTGTAATCCCAGCACTTTGGGAGGCCAAGGCGGGTGGATCATCTGAGGTAGGGAGTTCGAGACCAGCCTGACCAACATGGAGAAACGCTCTCTCTACTAAAAATACAAAATTAGCTGAGCGTGGTGGTGCATGCCTGTAATCCCAGCTACTCAGGAGGCTGAGGCAGCAGAATCGCTTGAACCTGAAAGGCGGAGGTTGTGGTGAGCTGAGATCATGCCACTGCACTCCAGCCTGGGCAACAAGAGTGAGACTCCATCTCAAAAAAAAAAAACAAAAAAACAAAAAAAAACATGCACACACACACACACACAGACACACACACAAACTATAGTACAATGTCACAACCAGGATGCTGACATTGATACTGTAGAGAGACAGAACATCCCCCCCCACCAGGATCCCTCACGTTTCTCTTTTATAGCCACACCCACTTCCCTCCCAGCTCCCTCAAGGAGAGGAATTCCCTGCCCCTAACCCCATCCTGCCCTTAACCCCTGGGAGCCACTAAGCTAACCTAGTCTGCATTTCTATTAAACCTTAGTTACTTTTGCACCATTTTAATGTAATGTTGTAATTTCAAGAATGTTATATAAATGGAATCATACAGTGTGTAACATTTTGGCACTGGCAATTTCACAGAGCATGATTCTCTGCAGGCTTACCCAGGTTGATGCGTGTAACAAGAGTTTGGTCCTTTTTTCCACTGAGCAGTATTCCATGGTAAGGATGTACCATAGTGTGTTTAAACCATTCACCCAATAAACGACATCTGGGATGTTCCCAGTTTTCAACTACTATCCAAAAAAGCTGCTGTGAACTTTCACGTACAGATTTTTGAGTAAGCATAAGTCTTCATTTCTCTGATATAAATTGCCAGGAATGCAGTTACTGGGTCATATGGTAGTGTCATACTTAGTTTTTAAAGAAACTGACAAACTGTTTTCTGGAGTGCCTTGATCATTTTACATTCTTACCAGCAATGCATGAGTGATCCAGTTTCTCTGTATCCTTGCCAGCATTTGCTGGTGTCACTATTTTTTTATTTTTATTTTAGCCATTCTGTTAAGTGTGTAGTTGTTTTAGTTTACACATTGCTAACAGTCAGTTTTATGTGCTTATTTGCCATCTCTTTGGTAAAAGACCGCTTTACGTCTGCCTGTTTGCTAATTGGATTTTTTGTTGTTTTGTTCTGAGAATTCTTTGCATATTTTAGACTATTTCTTTGTCAGATATGTGGTCTGCAAATATTTTTTCCCAGTCTGTAGATTGTCTTTTCATCCTTTTAATAGGATCTTTTGCAGAGCAAAAGTTTTTCATTCTGATGACTCCAACTTATCAATTTTTCTTTTTATGGATTTTGCTTCTGGCATCAAATCTAAGAACACTGCTTAGTTCTAAATCCTGAAAAGTTTCTATTATTTTTTGCTAAAAGTTTTATAGTTTTACATTTTACATTTAAATCCATTATCCTTTTTAAGTTAATTTTAAAAAATCAGATGTGAGATTTGGGTCAAGGTTCAGATTTCTGTTTGGTTGGTTTTGTCCTACGACTGTCTGATTTCTCCAGCGCCATCTTTGCTCCATTGAATTATTTTTGCACCTTTGTCTAAAATCAGCTGGACCTATTGCTGTGGGTTTATTTCTGGGTTCTCTACTCTGTTCCATTAATCTATGTAACTAACTCTCCACCAGTGCTACACAGTCTTGATAACTGTAGCTAAATAATATCTTAAAATCACATAGATTGATTCCTCCCACTTTATCCTTTTTCAAAATTGTTTTAGTTATTCCAGTTCCTTTGCATTTCCATGTAAATTTTAGAATGACGTCTATATCTTCAAAAAATCTTGCTGAGATCTTGATAGAAATTGTGTTAAACCTGAAAACCAACTTAAAGAGAACTGATATCTTCCCATGTTGAGACTTCCAATCCATGAACACGGTATGTCTCTCCATTTATCTAGATTTAAAAAAAATTCTTTAAATTTGTTTCATCAGCATTTTGTAGTTTTTGGCATATAAGTCTTGAACATGTTTTGTTAGAATTATACCTAAGTATTTCATCAATTTTAGTTACTGTAATTTTTAATTCCAGTGTCCCTGTGTTCATGCTAGTGTATAGAAATTCACTGGTTTCTTTGTATGTTTACCTCATATCCCAAGACTTTGCTGAACTTATTTATTAGTGATGGTTTTGTTTTGGTTTTGGTTTTTTGCTTTTTTGGCTTTTTTTTTTTTTTGGTAAATTTCTTAGAATTTCCTATATAGACAATCATGTCATTAGCAAACAGGGGAAGTTTTATTTCTTCCTCCCCAGCCTGAATGCCTTTTATTTCTTTTTCTTGCTTTATTGCACTGTCTAGAAAGTCTAGGATGCTGCTGAACAGAAGTGGCAAGAGAAGCACCCTTGCCTTTCTCCTGATCTTTGAGGAAATTATCCAGTCTTTCACCAGTCGGTATAATGTTAAATGTTAGGTTTTTGTCAATGTTCTTTATTGAGTTAAGGACATTCCCCTCTGTTCTTATTTTTCTGAGTTTCTTTATGAATAGATATTGAATTTAATTTTTTATTTTCATAAAATACATGTAACTTAAAATTTACCATTCTAAGCAGTATAAACTGTATATTCAGTAACATTTAGGACATTTACAATGTTGTGCAACTATCACCTCTGTCTAGCTCCAGAATATTTTCACCATCCCAGAGGAAAGCCCAGACTGTTAAACAGCCCCATCACTCAAGGGTGCTGAATTTTGTCAAATACATTTTCTTCCTCAATTAATATGATTATGTGATTTTTCTTCTTTAGCCTGTTTATCAAGTGGATTACACTTATTGATTTTCACATATTGGAACTGCTTTTGCATCCCTGGAATAAACCCCGCTTGATCATGGCGTATAATTATTTTTATAAATTGCTGAGTTTTATTTGCCAATATTTTGTTAGGAATATGTATATCTATATTTATGAGGAATATTGGCCTATGGTTTTCTTTTTTAACACTCTCTTAGTCTGTTACAGATGAATCATGTCATTAGCAAACAGGGGCAGCTTTATTACTTCCTTCCCAGTTTGAATTCCTTTTATTTCTTAGTCAGTTACAGACTAAGACAGAATTAGTTTTGTGTCAGGGTAATACTACCAATAGTATTGGGAAGCATTTGCTCCTGTTCTATTTTCTGGAAAAGACTGTGTAGAATTGGTGTTAATTCTTCTTTAAACATTTGGCACAATTTTCCAGTGATACTATCTCGACCTGAAGATTTCTTTTTGAGGAGGTTTTAAATTATGAATTCAATTTTACTAATGGCTATAGGCTATTTGACATATTTATTTCACATTCAGTGAATTGTAGTTGGTTTTGGAGGGACTCATCCATTTTATGTAAGTTGTCAAATTTATGTGTGCAGAGTTGTTCATAGTATTCTCTTGATTTCCTTCAATCTTCAGGGTCTGCAGTCATATCCTGTTTCATTCACGATATTAATGATTTGTGTTTTCTCTTTTTTCTTTGTCAGTCTTGCTAAAGGTTTATCAATTTTATCGATCTTTTAAAAGAATCTGCTTTTTTGTTTCATTTATTTTATCTATAGTTTCTCTGTTTTAAATTTCATAAATTTCATTCTGCCTTTATTTTTATTATTCCCTCCTGCTTGCTTTGGGTTTATTTTGCTCTTCTTTTCTAGATTCTTGAGGTGTAAACATAGATTAATGACTTAAGATGTTCCCTCTTCTGTGATGTAGGCATTTAGTGCTATCCACCATCCTCTCAGCACTATTTTAGCTGTATCCTACTAATTTTGGTATATTGCATTTTCGTTTTCCTTTTCATTAAGTCTAACGTTGTTTATATATCCCTTGAGATTTCCTATGAGTCACGGATTATTTAGAAATGTGTTGTTTTGTTTTCGATTGTTTAGAGATTTTCTTATTATTCTTCCACTGTTGGTTTCTAGTTGAATTCCATTACAGTCAGAGAACATGCTCTACAAAATTTCAATTATTTTAAAAATTTTGAGGTTTATTTTAAGGCCTACATACAGTCTATTTTGGAATATGTTCCACAGGCATTTGAAAAGAATGTGTATTTGGCCAGGCACAGTGGCTCACGCCTGTAATCCCAGCACTTTGGGAGGCCGAAGTGGGCAGATCACAAGGTCAGGAGATGGAGACCATCCTGGCTAACACAGTGAAACCCCGTCTCTACTAAAAATACAAAAAAATTAGCCAGACATGGCGGTGTGCGCCTGTAGTCCCAGCTGCTGGGGAGGCTGAGGCAGAAGAATGGCGTGAACCAGGGAGGCAGAGCTTGCAGTGAGCCAAGATCATGCCACTGCACTCCAGCCTGAGTGACAGAGCAAGACTCCATCTCAAAAAAAAAAAAAAAAAAAAAAGCAGAAAAGAAAAGAATATGTATTCTTCTGTTGCTGCATGGAGTTTTCTCCATCTGTTGAATAGATAATGTTCTTTGATGGTGTTGTTGAGTTCTATATCCTTGCTAATTTTCTGTTAGTAGTTCTATGAATTATTGAAAGTAGTTCTGTGTTGAAATAGTAGTTCTATGAATTGTTGAAAGAAGTGTAGATTTATATATTTCTCATTTTAGTTTGATCAGATTTTGCTTCACATATTTTTTGGCTCTTTTGTTTGGTGCATACATGTTTAGAATTGCTATGACTTCTTGGTGGGTGACCCATTCATCCTTATATAATGTCCCTTTCTGTCTCCAGCAATTTTCTTTGCTCTAAAATATACTTTATCTGGTATTAATATACTTATTCCTGCTTTCTTTTTTTTGATTGATGTTTGTCTAAGGTATCTTTTCCCGTCATTTTACTTCCAGCCTACACGTATCATTATATTTGAAGTGAGTTTCTTATAGACAGCATATAGGTGGGTCATATTTTTAGTGTATTCTGTCCATCTCTGTCTTTTAATTGGTATATTTAGACCATTTGCATTTTTATGTAATTATTGACATGTTAGGGCTTAAGTTGTCCATTTTATGTTTTGTTTTGGTTTTCTGTTTGTTCTCACTATTTTTAGTATATCTGAGCTTTTTTCCCCTTCCTATGGGTTATTTAAAGTTTTTTAGAATTCCAACTTGATTTCTCTATAGTGTTTTTTTGTTGTTGTTGTTGTTGTTGTTGTTTTTTTGAGATGGAGTCTCGCTCTGTCACCCAGGCTGGAGTGCAGTGGTGCCATCTCTGCTCACTGCAAGCTCTGCCTCCCGGGTTCACGCTATTCTCTTGCCTCAGCCTCCCGAGTAGCTGGGACTACGGGCGTCTGACACCACGCCCAGCTAATTTTTTTTGTATTTTTAGTAGAGATGGGGTTTCACTGTGTTAGCCAGGATGGTCTCGATCTCCTGACCTCGTGATCCGCCCACCTTGGCCTCCCAAAGTGCTGGGATTACAGGTATGAGCCACCATGCCCAGCCTATAGTATGTTTTGAGTGTGTCTTTTTGTATAGCTTTTTAAATGGCTATTTGATGTATTACATTATATATACATAATTTAGTGTACTGATGTTAATATTTTACCAGTTTAAGTAAAGTATAGAAAACTCATGCCCCTTCAAGCTACTTTACCCTCCTATATTTGTAATACAATTGTCTTAAATATTTTCTCGACATGCATTCAGAAATACATCAGACAATATAATTTTTGTGACAACTGTCAAATATAATTTAGAAAACTGAAAATGAGAAGGAAATGTTTACCAATATTTTTTACTCCTACTGTTTTTCTCTTCCTTTCTGATGCTTCAAGATTCCTTATTTTTAATATTTTCTTTCTGTTTAGAGAACTTCCTTTAATCATTCTAGGGTAGGTCAGCTATTGTCAAATTCTGTTACTTTTCTTTCATTTGAGAATATCTTAATTTCATTTGTTCCTGAAGAATATTTTACTGGAAATAGAATTCTGAATTGATAGTTATTTTCTTTAAGCACTTGAAAAATGTGCCACTTTTGACCTCTGTGCTTTCTAATGAGAAATCTCTCGTCATTCTTATTTTTTTTCCCCTATAGGTAGGAAGGGGTCTTTTCTCTCCCAACTACTTTTAAGATTTTTTCTTTGTTTTTATTTTTCAGGAGTTTAACCATGATGTGTCGTGGTGTGGATTTTTTTGGTTTATCCTATTTGAGTAACTCAGCTTCTTGAATTCGTAAGTGTATGTCTTTTGCCAGATTTAGGGAGTTTCAACCATTGTATCTTTGAGTCCTTTTTAAGGCCTACCTCTTTCTCCTCTCCTTCTGAGACTCAATAACATGAATTAGATCTTTTGTTACAGTCTCACAGGTTCCTGAGGGATTGTTCTTTTTGTTTTCATTTTCAATCTATTGTAGCTTTGTTGTTCAGATTAAATAATTTCTATAGTTTCTCTTAGAGTTCATGGATATGTTCCTTTGTCCCCCCATGCTCCTGCTGAGCTCCAGTATTGTGTTATTTGTGCAGTATGTTATGAAATTCTGAATGTGAGTTGAAACCTTCTGGTTTAGCTGGTGGCTTCTGACACCACTCTGGCAGGCACAGTGTGGAAGGTGGGCGTAGGAGTCCAGGTTCCCCCGAGGGCTCCAGCTCCCTGTGCAGCCTCCACTGACACCACGGGGTGGAAGGGGCTGGTTACTGCCTGGTGGGGATGAAGGTCCTGGCCCCTCATGGAGCCCTCTCTGATACCACTCATCAGGGAGACAGGGAGATTGGGCAACTCATTACAGCCTGGCCAGGGTGGAAGTCCAGGCTCCCCACTCGGCCTTTGACGGTGTGAGTGGGAACAAGCCACCACTTTTTGTATGGTGTTTGGCTGGAGTAGCTGGTTATTGTCTAAAATTTCATGTCTATTTTGCAGAGAACAAAACAGAATTTGAGAGGGTGACCCTGTCCCAATTCTCACTGCTGGGAGGAGCGGAGCTGTCTTGATGGCGCCCAGCACCTGCACAGCTCCCAGAGAAGGGGCTGGCTCCCGCAGCTGGAGAGTGACCTGCCAGCTCCCTGCTGAAAAGCCTCTTTTGTCCTCCTTTCTTCTCCAGAAGGAAGTCCCACCTCCTCAGCCTGGCATCCCGGGCCCCTCCCAGACTGACTCTTCTGAAAGTATCAACCATGCCAACCCTTGCTTCAAATCCCAGTTTCTTGCACTGGGAATGGAACCCATGCCCCAGGCTGCAGGCTTCTCTGGCCTTTTCACTTTGCTGGCTCACTTGGGTCCATCATGCTGGTCTTTCTCCTGCCTGGAACACAGCAAATCCATTCCTGCCACAGGGCCTTTGCTCTTCTGCTCTCCGCCCTAGACAGCTGTCAGCACATCTGGCTTCTCCTTGTTGGCTACCTTGGCAGACAGACTTCTCCAGCACCCCACTACCTTTGCATGATGTCCCCATCCCACCAGCCCTGCTTTATATTCTTCATATATATGCATCCAGAATGGATCATCTTGTCTCTGCCCAGGCCCAGTAAGCAGCTGCTGCAAGAATAAATGGACATGTGCTGAGGGCTGGCTGGCTCCAGCTGCTTGGATACCTCTGCGGGCCTGTCTGGAGCAGCTCAGGCTGGTTAGCCATGGCCTCTGCCCTGGGAGAGTGTCCATACGGGGCCAGGGGCCATGCTTGTTGGCAGGAGGACCCAGTGAAGCCCAAGAACTAAGGAAGCTGCTAAAACCCCCTGCTGAGTAGATGACATCTGTCCCTCCCTGATGCAGTGTTGACGAGAGGGTCCTTGTCCCTCCTGAGAAGAAACAGCCTGGCCCCTCCATGCACAGATGAGTCCCACCCCTGTCCCACGGACTCCTTGTCTGGAATAGGTGGACCTGGGCCTCCGAGTGCAGGGTGGGAGCAAGGCCCGGTTCCTTATCCTGCTCCTGTGCATCCCTGGCCATGTATCTTTCCCTCTCTGGCCTCCATTTGCTGCCCTGTAAAGTGAGGCATGAAGTCTCAATGTTCTTACAGTTCTCCACGCATCTGCCTCATCTGGTGGCTGGATTCAGGCTGCCCGGATTCAGGCTGCCCAGAGGCTGCAGCCTGGACAGAGTGGGCCCATAGCAGCTGAAAAAGGACAGCAGCTGCTCATTAAAATGGAGCTGCATGTTTTGGGTGCCCCATACTGGGAAAGAAGTGAGGACATCTGGGCTCTTCTGCCTGGGGCCTTTGCACCCAGGCCAGGCTGGCCTCTTCGGGGCCTCCAGGTTCGTCTCTGTGGAGCTGAGTGAGCTCTGTTGGTCAGTACCCTCAGAGTCTGGGCAACCGCAGAGTCAGGAACTGGCTAGGGAGATTTTTCGTGAGTGTCCCTCCCCCACTGTCATCTCCCCAGGAGACAGGAGCCCCAGAGTGACATCCTGCCTGCATCCTCCAAAGCTGGAGTGGAGCTTGCAGGTGGCACGTGTGTGAACACTTGTCAGTCACGCATCGGGGTGGATGGAGTGACAAATGAGTACAGATATGCTGGTGAGGGGCTCCTGGTCATTACTTAAGGGTTTATTGAGGATCATTTAAGAGTTGACTATTGGAAGTTGCATATCTGCAGCCATCTTGCTGTCACACATATGCTTGGGAGATGCAGAGAGTACAGGAGTGCAGCACCCTCAAAGAGTGGGTGCAGCCTGAAGCCCCTGCATTGTGGAGGGACCCAGAGGGTGATCCATAATGCAGACGGCGTTTATGAGAGCAAATGAGGGAGTGAGAGTGCCGGGCATGGCCAGAGCATAGCAAAGGCTGCACGCCCTGCCAGTGCCCCTGGGCCCAGCCCTGGATGTGCACAGCCTGAGGCTGCCCACATCCCGCGCCTCCAGCTTGGAGCTTCCCGGGCCAAGGGGAACGTGGGGGTGGGAAAATGTCACTTCTCATTTCCTTTGACCAGCTCAAGACGAAACAGAGCTTGCTTTTCTGAGAGGCTCCTAATTAAATGATAAAAATGTTTTCCTTCACAGTGACTTTGCCAACTCCCGTCCACCTCTCCCTGGCCCAGCTCCCGGCTCCCTGCAGAGCCTGGAGGATGCAGAATGACAGGTCGGCTCCAGGGGAGAGCAGCACACCTCCAGAGCAATGAGATTCTGCACCCTCATTTTGGGGAGATTTATGGCTGGCTCCTGGGGCATTCCAGCCCAGAACTCTGTGGCCCAGATTCGTCTGCTGGGGAAGTTCCTGGAAGCGGAGCCTCCATACAAATTCCAGTTACAGTCAGATGAGAGTCCATTCATAAGGGCTGCCTTCGACAGGCTGCTCTTCTGCTGCCCTGGCCTGTCCTTGAGCTGCCAATGCTGCCACCAGCCTCTGAAAGAAAGGAAACCACGTCGGGCTGGGCCACGATTTCCTGGCAAGCGGGGGAGGCGAGGACAGGGGCTGTGCCTGGAGCTGAGGGGTGCTGGGGCCCGCGTGGAGCAGGAATGTGCAGGCTGTGACATTCCTGCAGCTCTAGTCTGGGACTGTCCTCTGTACCCCCCACAGACTCTTCTGAAAGGGTGGGGATGTGTGGGGTGGGGACATGCAGACACTGCCATGGTCTGAGGTCTGAGGTCTCCCGACCTTGTTTCTGAAATAACCCCTAGTGTTCTGGAACCAGAGCCCAAGGCCTTGATGGACCAGGAGGCTTCACAACCGCAGCCTGCAGAGATCCTCGGATGCACCAGGGCCTGGGTCTCCGGTGCCATGGCAGCACCTGCTCTGACCACAGGCCACAGCTCCTGGGGGTCCTGGGTGAGTGGTCCGTGGGCGACCTCCACACAGCCATTAGTGCATCTGCAGATGGATGTTCCTCCCAGCCCAAGACCCCAAGGACTAAATATAAACCCAAGGAAGCAATTATCCAAGTATTGATTATGGATTAGGCTAACGACATTACCAATCACATCTAAAGATGCGCCAGCCTGTTAATGGTGTGCATGAGGGATTAAGGCTGCTAATTAGGAAATACAGCAGGTTATCCCCAGCTGTAATTACAGAGTCCGGGGAGAAGGGAGATGGCTTCCTAAAGACCCCGTGGCAGGGGCCTGGTGGGCTGCATCCATCACCCACAGCCTGGAATTAGGAAATTCTTATTGTCTCCAGACCCACCGAAGTCTGGAGGGGGCCCAGAAGGGGAGAGGGGGCTGAAAGGCCACAGAGCTCTGGGAAGGAGGCTGAGGCCTGTGCCAACTGGGGCCATGGCAGTCACGAGAAAGGGGTGCTCTGGGGATTGTAGACAACCTAGGAAGCCCCAAGTCCCTTCCTGAGAGGAACAGGGTTCCTGTAAAGGTCCTGCCCCAGATCCCATCCCTCACAGATGCACAGGGGTAGAAGTTCTGGCCGCACGCGCTGGGCCAGGCCTTGGTTGCCTTGGTGGTCGGGGCCTGGGCCTCTCCATCCAGGGCAGGAGGCAGGGCACGTTGGTTTCCTCCATCTCTGGGGTTTTCCTGCGCTCCCCCTCGGCTGGGACCACCTCTCTCCTTCCCATGCCACCCCTGCCTGTGTCTTGCCTGCCTATTGGTTTCTGCTCAGAGTCACCTGGGAAGTCTCCCCTGCCTTTCCCGATGGGAAGCCCCTCTCTGTGCTCATGGAGGGCCCTCTGGGTGGCCGTGGTGGAGGGCTGAAGCCCAGTTTCCCGCCCCAGACCGTACCTCAGTAAACAGAGACTGAGCAGGAAAATCTTTTCCTCATTATATATTTTTTTCATATACTGTACAGGTGCTCCTCAACTTTGAGGGGGTTACATCCTGATAAACTCATCATATATTGAAAATAAGGTGAGTTGAGAGTGCATTTAATCCACCTAACCTAGCAAGAATCACAGCTGAGCCCAGCCCGCTTAAGCGCGCTCGGAGCACTCACTTTCACCTACAATTGGTCAGAATCAGCCAGCGCCACAGCGTCCTGGAGTAGCAGCTGTTTGGCCTGCAGTTGTATAGTGGCCGAGAGCTGTGCTCGCGCCACTGCCCAGCATCTGAAGGGAGCATTGTATTGCATATCACCAAATCTGAAGTTCATGTTCTACCAAGTGCATATTGCGGTCACACCAGTGTAAAGGTGAAAAATCACAAGTCCTAAGAATCCGAAGTCATGAATACATTTTTTGTTAAAAATACAGACCTTGATTAAAATTGTTTCCACTTTGCCACCGTCCATGAGGCCAGAGGAGGCATGGATAGAGATGAGTGTCAGTGCCTCTAGAGCCTCCTGAGTGCATGAGTCCACGGGTTGTGCCCACAGAAACACAGAGCGCTGCTTTCTTTTTCTTTTATTTTCTTTTTTTGAGGAGTCTCACTCTATCACCAGGCTGGTGACAGTGGCGCGGTTTCTGCTCACTGCAACCTCCGCCTCCCAGGTTCAAGCGGTTCTCCTGCCTCAGCCTCCCGAGTGGCTGGGATTACAGGCACGCGCCACCATGCCCAGCTAATTTTTGTATTTTTAGTGGGTTTCACCTTGTTGGCCAGGATGGGCTTGATCTCTTGACTTTGTGATCTGCCTGCCTTGGCCTCCCAAAGTGCTGAGATTACAGGCATGAGCCACCCCCTGCCCCCAGCCCAGAGCGCTGCTTTCTGTCCCTCTCATTTACACGACACCGAATCTATGTGCCACCACTTAGCCGTCTAGCTGATGTTCATGCAGGTTCAACACCTCCCAGGTGCCAGCTAGGAGAGCATGCTGTGTGAGCAGCATGTGGTCAGACAGGGCCCCTGGGCACCTGTCTCACCTCAGCAAGGAGCATGGTGCACACTGAGGGGCAGTGGTTAGCAAAGGCTGCTTTAGGAAGCGGCTTCAGGGCCGGCTCCAGTGGGGAGAACAGAGTGAAGGATGCGTGCCAGCCTTGAGGTGGATGAGAGGTCAGAGAAAGGCCATAGGAGAGCAGAGGGCCCAGGAGCTGGGCTAGGGGCAAGGGTAGGCAGTGAAGGAGGGGCCAGGGAGGGCCTGGAAGGCAGGGAGTGGGTTTGTCTTGATTCCAAGAGCAGTGGGTCTGGTGTGCACGGAATATTTTCACTGACCTTGGAGATCACCCTGTGTCTACCTCATTGTAGACGTTGTCCACCTCATTGCAGCATTGTATTCCATGGAATGGGCATACACACATGGATGCACACACACAAACACACACATGCATGTGCACAAACATAGGCACATAGTTTCCTTTTACCAGTTTCTTACAAATGGTATTTTCATTTGCTTCCAGATCTTTCAGTTTTCAGTCAGTGTCCCAGGCAGTGCTGCTGGGCATCTGTGTACCTGCTCTCATGTACACTGGGGGAGTCTTGGGGGAGTCTGAGGATGGAAGTGCCAGCTCCCGGGTGCATGGGTGGCACATCAGTAAGCACTGCCTGGAAGCCCCAGGGCAGCTCCACCCCTTTCCAATCCCTGGCAATGCAGAAGACACCTGCTCCCCACTCCTGCACCCTTCCCGGGTGTTATGAACTCAAAACATTTGCCAGCTGATGGAAACTTAGTGCTGACCTGGGCATGGCTCAGGCTCCCTCAGTGGCCATGGCCATGGCCGTGGTGAGCTTGCCCACCTCCCAACTTGCGTTTGTGCTTGCCCTTGTTCTTCTTGGCCTGTGCCTCACGCTGCATTGTTAGTCTTTTCCTATTGGTTGGTAGGACTTGTTTCTATTTTCTGTCCACTTGTACGCATGGCAAATTATTTCTCCATTTGGTAGAAAGACTTCAAGCTTGTTTGTGGAATCTTTTATCATACGGAAAATTTTCATTTTGGTGAAGTCAAGTTTATCGCTATTTTCATTTATTGCTTTTTGTGTGCTAATTAAGAAGATTTTTAACCTAAGTTTATAAACGTATCCTCTTGTTTTTGACTCTAAGACTTAGATAAAGGCAATTGTGGATTTTGCATCTAAGAATTAGTCCACCCAAAATGTATTTTGTGAAGGATATAAGATAGAGATGCAACTGAATGTTTTCCAGGGCGGGGTGGACAGTTGGCGATGCTTGTGGGTTAGGAAGCCAGTATGGAGCTGGTGGTTCCTGCAGGGGTGGGCTGATGGGGCTCTCCAAGCCTAGCAGGAGGAAGTCCAGGATTGGGACAGGGGTCCGAGTAACAGCCCTAATAGCACCACTTACTAGGTACAGTCAATTATGTCCTCTCTGTGGGACACAGATTTCCATCTATAAAATGGGAACAATTGCTGTCCCTATTCCTGAGTACAGACAAGGCTGGTGTGAGCAGCAGGGGGTGATATGAGTGTGCTCTGCCAATGGGGCCAATGGCTGTGATGGTGCACCCTGCCCTCACCATGGGCCTGGGGGGCAGCAACAGTAGCCTCACTAGCACCCGCTTCCCTATGGTCTCCCAGGTGTCCCAGGGTGCAGGTAGGGTGGAATTCTGGAAAACTCAGCACCTCCCCCAGGTTTGTATAGTCCTTGAGGGGCACATATTCTCCTGGTCACCTGTGATCTGAAGCTCCTATTGCCGCCAGCTGAGTTCATGGAGTCGTTTCACCATGGGCGTCTCTGTGTTCCCCAAATCCCACTGTGGAGTTCCAAGGCCGAGTGTGAGGCAGCCTTCGGGGAAGCGTTCATGTTGCACTTTGGCAAACACCCGAAGGTGCTCAGTGGACAGTGGCCTCCTGCTCCTGCTGAGGCTGCCGCTCTGTGCTGTTCCTTCCTGTACCTTCCTGCAGTGTTCCAAGAGATGCCTGATGTTCCCATACTTCTTTCCAGACAGGTCCACTCTTTTCAGCCCCGCTCTTGCCTCTGCTTCCAACCTACCACTGCATGTCCACATTCATCAAGCTACTTGTCCAAATGAAAACAGAGACCCGTAGAGACCTTAGGGCTCCTTTCCATGGGTGCTGGTCTCTCCTGAAGACAGCAGTGACTCCTGAAGGCATCTCTCCCTATTTACATAGTGGTCGCAGTCATTTTCCTGTCTTTTGAGGGGGTCCACTGGACAGGAAGGATACAATGGGAAGGGTATCAAGAATGACAGCCAGCCCTGTGTGTGTCCCCGGGCTGTGTGAGGATGGCCCAGGTGGTCAAGGGTAGGGATTTATAGATAGAGAGAGCACAGAAGAATTAAAACTCCCCCCACCCAACTCTTTTCTGCAAAGTGCAAGGTATGCAAGGAATTATTGGGTACTTACTTGTTCATTCACTTGCTGAATTCATTCATTCAGCAGGTGGGGGTGTGGGGTGGGGTGCAGGGGACCTAGGTTGGGGGAGCAGACACAGCACCCCCTAGGACAGTGTGCTCTAGTGAGGGAGAGTGAGTTTAGACAAAGGATGGCAGAGCTGAAGGGGCTGTTGACACGGGGATGGGGAAGCTGAGCCTCCTGCTGGTTCTCTCTCCCCAAGCCCCTCAGCGTGGGGCACACCTCCATATCTCCGTAGGTGTTCTCTGGAAAAAGATATTGATGGGAGTGGAATTTATCAGCTAAAACTTACTCTTAAAAAGAAATCATAGGTTTCCATCCACTGGAAGCACCTCCTCTCCCCTCACTGACTCTGTGCTGAAGACTTGCTGCTTCTCCCCTTCCCCCTACGTCTGGGCGTGGACACAAAGCCAGGACAGTCACTGAAGGATGTCTTGCAGCAGTGGCTTTCCATGGCCAGTAGAGCCAGCATGGGTGGAGGGCAAGCTGAACGACACGGAGGTGAAGATGAGATGAGAGCCCAGTCACAGGGGGCGTGCCGGGAGCCTCGGTGCCCAGGAGGAGCAGCTGGGTGCATCCAGGCCCGGAGACCCCCAGGACACCTCACAGGCCTCTGAGTCCAAGAGATGGTTTGGTCTTTGGGGCCAAGGGGGAAAGGAGAGTGTAGGAGGGAGGAATGACAGGCACCAAGAGAAGCCCCTTTGCTCTCGGCCTGTCCACCACTGGGGGCTTTGACTGAACCACCTGGGTGACCTCCACCAGGGAAGGAGACCCCATACCTCATGGGGCCTGATTTGTCCGAGGGGACTCAAAACATGTTGGTGGAGAAGAGGTAGAGCTGGCCAGAGCTCTAGTTCCTGCTTCGCTCCTGTGTGTGTGTGTGTGTGTGTGTGTGTGTGTGTCTGAGTGTCTCCCATGTATGTGTGCCTGCATGTTGCCTGTGAGTGTGTCTCCTGTGTGCAGAAGCAGAGCATCACAGAAACAGCAGGAAGACAATCTGATGCCCTCATGGGTGGCTCTGTTGGCCAACTTGTTAAAAAATGGGTAATGACAGTGCTAGACTATCATTAAATATAATGTGGACCGGACGTGTTCTCAGCTTACATGGCTGATTAGTGACTATTGCACAACATGGCTAAGAGTTACCTTTTTTTTTTTCATTTTGGGACACGAATTGGGGTACTGGGGATCACATGGGGCCCTAAATCTCCCCACCACTTCCTCCTCCCCACTGCTTTTGCCCTGGCCTGTCACAGGCCAGGACCCAAGTCATACTCCTCCTGTCCTGGCACCTAAACAGGCCTAGTGTACACAACAGGTGCTCAATGCATGCTTGTCAAAGACTGGAATGAATTCAAGGAGAGCAAACACCCACCAGCTGCACCAGCCAGGACCCCAACGCTGATCTGGGGGCATCGGTAGAGTCTGTTTAGAGGCGTAAGTGGGGCTTAGGAGACTGGAAAGGACAGGGAAACGTGACCTCTTTGAGGCCTGATGGGACAACAGCAGGTGTGGCTGTCGCCTTAGAGACGGCCCTGGCAGGAGCAAGGAGCAGGCTTTGGTACAGCAGGCCACCCCCACGGCTGCCCGGGAGGGACCTGGGGAGAGAGCTGCTCCCAGGTGGGGTGGGACCTGGAGAGAGAGTTGCTTCCAGGTGGCTCTGAACCCTGCTGGTGCTCCCACTGTCCAAGCCCAGTGGGAGCTGAGGCCAGAGAGCCTGCTGGGTGACAGAGGTGTGTGGAGTGTGGCCTCCACCCTCCTTGGAGCCAGCCATGGCAGGCAGCAGGAGAGCAAGCTAGGCCCCTGACCTGCCCCCAGCCCTGGACCCTGCCAGGATTGGGGGCCTGGCTCAGAGCTTCTCCCGGCCCCGAGACTGGGTGACATCAGGATTTACAGGCTCCCCATTCGATCTCAGTGGGGCTGGTGAGCAGCCACAAGGAGGCAGCAGTGGGGAGTGGGCGCATACCTGGGCATTTGGCCAGGTGCCCGGAGGGGAAAACAAACCTGCTCCTGTTCCTCTACAGCTGGTGACGTCAGCCAGTGACATAACCGGGCCCTGCAGGTGGAGGGCGTGAGAAGTTCAAATAGCTTAAGGTGGGTAGGGGAGTGAATGGAGTCAGCAGTGGGGTCTGTGCCAGGAGCGCTGATGCTGAACTCTGGACGGCCGCTGAAAAGGCCGGGGGAGGACTAGACTTGCGCAGCTGTCGGGGGCTGTGACCCCTGCGCTGCGCTCAGGGAGGATCCGGCTGCAGCTGGGCTACCTTTGCTTGTGTTGGGGAGGAGGTGCCTGTGCCCGGCGTGCGTGGTGCAGGGAAGCCTTAGGTGCAGGCCCGCTTACTCCACAGGGGCTCCTCTCAGTAAGGCTGAGACCCTTCCCTTTCTTAGCGAGGGAAGACCCGGTTCCCGTTGTCCCGTCCAACCGCGGCTCTGCTCCTCCTCCTCGCCTGTTTCCAGCCTCTCCCCGCTAGGCCGCCCTCCACGCGGGGATTTCCGAACAAAAGTCCAGGTGCATCACTCCATTCAGACCTTCCTGGCTCCCGGGGCCTGGGAAGTCCGGCGGAGCCAGGAGCATGGGGAGGCCGCGCATGGCGGGTTCTGCGGGCGCCTGTTCCCTGCCGCGTCCCTTCGGACAGACAGGACTGGGCGGAGGAGCGTGGTCTCCATAGCCCAGCGCGCCGCGCCCCAGGGCCTGCCCTCGGCTCTTCCGTCCCGGGCGGGCATCCTGCCCTCCTGCAGGGCTGTGCTCCCCTGCCTACCCCAGCTCCCCCTCGTAGCCCAGCCTCTCCCTTTTTCTCGAGACCTTATTCCCCTGAGATGTCCCTGGGCCCCGACTTTCCTTTGCCTCAGGTGTCCACAGGTGTCTGTCCCAGGCCAGACTGGACAGAGAGGCAGAGAGGCTCACGCGCGTCGGGGTCTTAGGGAGCTGCCCGCAGCGCGCTGGCCCTGCCCGGAGCGCGTGATTCTTAACGGAAAGGCCCATATGCAAACGCTGGTGGCAGGAGGGACGAGCGCAGCGGGGACACCAAGACCCAGCCACATCTGGACACGGCGACCCCGGGGCAGCATGTGGGCACGGATGGTAACTGTGCAGACGCATGGTGACCAGGAGCAAAGACGGGACGAGCGCAGGCAGGGCGTACTGCCAGCCAGAGCGCAGCATTCCCCCAGGGTGCTGGACTAAGCCGGAACCCGCTGAGACTGGGGCGCGGGAGCACAGGGCTGGGGAGCAGGAAGCACAGGCTTTCCTCAGCAAGGCCTTCAGACCCCGCCCCGCCCAGCCCACAGCCCCCGACGCCGCACTCAGGCCACGCCCTCCGCAGGAGGCCCCGCCCTCTCCACGGGAGCCCCGCCCCGGCCCCATGCGCTCCCTCTTCACAAATGCAGTTCTTCAGCCTTCGGCGA
The DNA here is from genome assembly GCF_028885655.2 of Pongo abelii. Classification (NCBI taxonomy): domain Eukaryota; kingdom Metazoa; phylum Chordata; class Mammalia; order Primates; family Hominidae; genus Pongo; species Pongo abelii. The sequence continues at coordinate 48,052,346 of NC_071993.2, forward strand.
TAGAGAATTGGCAGGCTGCAGAGGGCGTTAGAAAGCCCAAAATCCCGGGCGCCGGGAGGCAATAAGAGCAGAAGATGAAGGGCTTGGGGCCAGGGATGAGCCTGAGGTTTTAGGGGAGGACAGAGAATCAGAGAATGAGAGCCGAGTAGGCTCCTTTAGCCTCTTGGAGAGAAGGGGGTCGAGATTAGGATGGAGCTAGTGGGGGCCTTTCTTCTTTTGGTGCAGGGGTTTGCCTAGGAGACCAGGGCTAGGAGCCGACAAGAGTCAACGCCCAGCAGGCTACCCCGAGTACCGCCAGGTCAGTCAGGCCGCTGGAAGGAAGGAGCCCGCTATGTCCGAGGTAGGACAATCTGCTGCTTCTTCTCCCTCCCAGGAAGGGACAGGGATGCCCAGAACGAAAGGACAGGGCCACAGTGAGGCCTCGGCCAGGTTTGCCCAGCTAGTGCTCTGCAAGCCCTGGGGGAGCGCAGGTCCCACCCACAGCTCATGGCCTCCGGGCCTCCTTGTCCTGCCTTACTTCAAGGTGCCCTGGCCCGCCCTGATCACGGTGACCACGCAGGGCCCAGGCCTTATCCAAGGGAGAACCCTGTCCTGACTACTGGCCACCCGCCTCCCACATCCTCACAGCCACTGTCCTGGGTTCCACCCCAATGACCACCTTTCCTCCAGGCCCTTCCAGGCCACCCTTCAGCTGTCCTTGAGTGATGTCCCTGCAGGCAGAGTTTACAGGAGAGGGGTCAATGGATCAATGACACACAAAGTCCTTTCCTTGTGTGGCCTCTCAGCTCCCTTTACTCACTGCCAACTTTTCCTCTCAATTTTGATGGAGATGAACACAGAGGCTCTGAGAGGCTCTGCAACAGATGAACACATTTAACTGGGGGCGAGCAGCACTTCCTAGCCTATTTGAACCCAGACCCTTTCTCATCTAACACATTGTAGGGAATGCTAACTAAAGTCCAGAGCCCACCATTTATTCCTTCAGCACTTGAGTGCCTCCTTGGGCCTTTCTTGGTCTCCAGTCCGATGACTCCCTCCTGCTGGGTGTTGCTCCTTCATTACTTGCTCCCTGCCTCCTGCCAGGGACTCCAAAGATTAGCCCTCAGGAGAGTGCTGGGCCTCGTTGGCTGTGTATCCCTCCCAACTCCCACCCACCTGCATAGCATTTCTATCAACAGCCATCAAGAGATGCTGGTGAAGCCACTTTTCCTGCTCCTCCCACCTGCTCTGGGAAGCACCCCAGGAGGCCTGGGAGAACACGCAGTGGGGGTTTCCTTCTTGGGAACTCCCAGGATTATTGCATCCATGTGTACAGGCTGCCAGAGGTGGGTGAATGTGGTAGCCCCTGATCCAGTCTGGGGGCTCCTTAGAAGCAGAAATTTAATGGAGTGGGGAGTTCAGCCCTGAGACAGGACTGCTCATCTGAGGAATGAAGGAGGCTGGAGGAAGGTCAGCGAGACCCCAGTATTGAGGGCCGGCACAGCATCCTCCATGAGAAACAGAGACAGGAAGGAAAGAAAAGACGGTGAAATAAATGCATCCACGGAGGAGAGAGGAGTGGCTGAGGACTCTCGATGTGTTCTTCAGTTTTTTCAGACATTTTTGGAACTCACAGGAAAGCATGTAGAATAATTCAGCTTGAGCCTCACCAGGTCTTCCCAATGGTGCAGGCTCTACATGCTCCACCCTGGCCAGGTCTGCAGGGTAGTGGCTGCTCTGAGAAGGGCAAGTGCAGCGGGAGGCCCCTGGAGTGGGCGGCTAGGACGAGGCGGCAGGTGCTGATAGCAGGCTGATCCCTAGGCTGACAGGGGCCATGTGGGAGACGCGGTGGGAACAGGTGACAACTACACAGTGGGGTGACAAAGGTGAAGGAGGCAGAGGGCTGGGTAGGTGTGGGGTACACTGTGACCCATGCCTTCCCCTGCGCTCCCCACCTCCTCCCCACTATAAGCACTGGTTGCAGGGCCCAGCTTGTCCCAAACCATAGCTGGTGGCACCTCCCCTTTCCTGGGTGGGACCTTCTGAAAATGAGGGTGTGGGGGCGGGGGGTGGTATTCATGGGCAAAGGTGTAAGAAGGCTAAGCTCAGGCATGGATGCAACCAGCCAGCATGAGCCCTCCACACCCATGCTGGGCTCCTCGAGGTGCAGACCTCCCCATACCCTACCCACACAAGTTGGCTCTAAACCCTGACGGAAGGTCAGTACTCAGCAAAAAATAAAGCAAGTGAAATCAGGCCACTGGACTCAGCACTTTCTTGGGTCTTTAAAACTTTGGTCACCCTCGATCATGGGAAACCATACACCATATTCAGGCACCATGCTGGCAACTCTACTCCCAGGATATGGGCTTCAGAACCAAGTCAGATGGGAACCCATCCCCAGCCTCTGGATCCTCCTTGCTCAACTGGAAGAAAGAGCAGGGCTTAGTCTATGCTTTGCCTGGGGGGAGAAGATCTTGCTTGTTTCAGAGCTTCGGAGACCATGGCCTGCCACATGTAATCCACACTCTGAGAGCCACAAGTGTCATTCGCTCTCACCATCGCCTGTGGGGTTGTGACCCGAGGGCCAGCTTCAGAGACAGCTGCTCTCCTCTGCAGGTGCAGCATCCACCTGATGTCACTGGAGCTGGGGAAAGACACTTTCCTGGACAGCCGGGGACGAGGGCAGTGGCCTTCCAGCAGAGCCACCTGCCGCAGCCTGACAGATTGATGTGAGGAAGGTGGAAACAGTCTGTTCCTGGCCTTGTCCTACCAGGGAAGGAGGATTGAGAAATGTGTCTGGCGTTGGTGCTGCAGGAGAATGCATAAGTAGCCAATTCACTTACTGGAAAAGAAATGACCTAATCTGCCAAGCGGCCTGCATCCTAATGGGCAGACCATGTGGCAGAGTGGGAGGGCAAGCAAGGGGCCTGGCCCATGCCCTGGGTGGGGTCTGGGGGACCGAAGGCCCTTGGGCCTTCAGTCTCCACCCTGTCTGGCAGGAGCAGAGCCCCTTTGAAAGCAGCAGTGATTCTGAAAGTGCCACTCTTCAAGCCAAGAGCCCCCCATGCCAGAGTCAAATGCACCCAAGAAGGAGCGAGACTTAAAGTGAACTCAGTGATGGGGTCCCAGACAGGAAAGAAACAGGAAAGCTTCCATGACACCGAAGCCCACTGTGTGTTTTTCAGAGAGTGTCCATCTTTCTTTTTTCTTTATTATGTCAGTAACATACAGTTGCCACAAATAAATAAGCAAAAAGGAGAAATAATAGACTCCTAGTAGCCCCACATACAGATGTGATGTTTGTGTGGGTGCTGCAACCCAGCGTTGGGACCTCACTGCATGGGAATCACCTGAGGTTCTGCTGGGCGGCAGTTCTGTGTTTCTGACAAGCTCCCAATGATGCAGAAACAGCTGGTCCGGGGACGACACTTTGAGTAGCAAGACCCTAACAGATGTTTAAAAATGTATAGCATATACATTTTTGTTCTAAAATGTTTCCATTAAGTACATACTATTTTATAACATGACTCAATTCAGTAACTTATTACGACTCTTTTCCCACACCCAAAATATACTTCAATAACATAATTTTTAGTGGCTACTCAGAATTCCATTGTGTCTAAGTTCCAGAACTTAGTTAACCAATCTCCTGTTATTGGACAAAAAAGTTGTTTTCAACTTTTTTCTATTATAAATAGCCCTTGCAAGGATCAACCTTCCACTAAATCTTACATACATCCTTAATTATTTCTTTAGAATTTCAGTAAGTAAAATTAAAAGCATTGTATAATTTTAGAACTTTCCATATGGATTACTAAACTGTCCTCTGAAAAGGTTTACCAACTAACACAGCCACCTGCAGAGTCCTGGTCACTCTCGTGTTAAACATTCCTGCACGTAAGTAAAATGGAGTGACATTGCTCCATCAGAGAAGTCATACTTTCCCTGATGAAAAGCCTTGCCTCTCGCTCACTTATGACACATATATTCACCACCTGCTGTGCCCTGTGGCATCCTGATAAGCACTCGAGGGGCACGAAGATACCCAAAAGAGTCCAAGAAAGTACAGAGGCCTGACACAAAGCATCCAAGCTCCCAAATTTTCTCCAAAGATGCTTAGATCTCTAAAGAGTTGCTCTCTGGGAAGGGCCTTCTGGGAGCCTCTATCAGTTGCCTTTGACTTACAAATGAGGCACCTGAAGGCAAACAGCATGGTGAGCTGCGGGTCTTGGATCTCTAGGACACCAACCCAGATGTCTACCCTCCCGTCCTCTCCCATTTCCCCGACACATGGTCAGTGCCCTTCACAGGCAGCACTCAGCTCCTCTGATGCCCCACACATATATTGGCAAATCCCAGAGTCCCAGGCTGTCCTGGAAAGGAAGAGGCAGCTATCCAGGGGGCCAAGAGAGGAGGCCCTGCGAGGTAAGAGGGGGGCAGCACGGGGCAGGCTACAGGGGCTGAGACATGGTATTGGCGGCTCGAGAAGACCCACAGCTGTGTGTGGTGCTGGTACCCAGGTCCTGAGGACCTGAAAGGCACCTGCATGGAATGACCTGAGTCGGACTGCGCTGGCCTCTGGTGCCACCGGCCCTCCTGAGTCCCCGGCGGGCTGCTTGAGCCAAGGGGGGATGCTGACAGCGGCCCTGGAAGATGGACTCTCCAGGGCCTGTGAGGACCAGGGATGTCCAGCCGATGGAAGCAGTAAGGGAGCTGGCGGCCACAAATCCAGACCAGGGCTGCAGGGGACAGTCACAATGGCAGACCCAGGAGACAGGCTCAGGAGAGCTCAGGAGACCTGTGCCTGACAAGGAGGGGTGGGACAGCCAGCTGTCATGGGACATTTTCTCTTGGGCATTTATTATAAGGAACAGAAAAGGCAAGTTTTAGGACAGACGTGAAGAGAATAATCCAGGATGCTGAATTTGAAGTGCCTCTGGGGCAAGCTGTGGAGATGTTTGGGAGGAACTTGAACAAATTGGTCTACAAAAGTAGATCACTTAACCTCTCTGAGTCCCAACATCTTCCGTAAACCAGGGACCAGAGAGAAGACGGGTTGGGAGGCCTTGGTTTCTGAGGGCCTGAGGCAGCAGGAAGGGCCAACGCCCAGAGCAGCAGCATGGGGGAGGGCTCAGCAGCAGCTCTGCCAGGGTTTTAGGTGTTCCCTGGGTAGGTGGGAAGGGCTGGGGAGGAGAGGTTGCCAAGGCAGAGATGGGGGAGAAAAGTAGACACAAAGCAAGGAGCTGTCGCTGGAGCTGAAGGAGGAACACTTCCCCAAGAGACACCAATCCCGGCTGCAAATGCAGTTTCCCTCTGACCCACAATTCCATCTCCAGGAATCTGTGCTTCAGAACCATTTACACAAATGCTTGAATATGCTTTAAAAATATTCCAATCTTCTGTAAGATAGAAAAGTTGGAGACAACCCCAGTGCTTAAAGCAGCACTTGGCATACAGTAGCACTTCATAAACCATGTGTCTAATGAATGAATGAGCTCAATCTCACTAATAGGGCTATTAATCAATTCCAGGGGGAGCTCTGCTGCCATAAGAAAGTGAAGTAGACTCACATTCAGAGGTGGCCGTGGGGTGCTGTCATGTGAAGAAAGACACCACCCTCTGCTTCAGTGAGCAGGAGCTCCTCTCTGAGAATAGCTATGTGTGCCTATGCATACCTGTTACACAGGCCTATGTGCAAGAGATTTGCTGAGAAAGTGCTCTCAGGGGAAGCTTGGAAGGGCAGGGCAGAAGCCAGGCAAGGGATCCAGTGGAAGCCTCAGCCTGGTCCCAAGGGAGCTCTGGAATATGAAAGCTACCACAAAGCAGCCGCACCTCCAAGCAAGGGGCGGGGATTTTGTGCCTGTATTACTCAGTGGCTGACTGGGGGCTGCCCTACGGGCTGGGCACCACTTCCAGACATTTCTGGATGAGACAGATCACTTCTGCCCTGGGTGAGTCTCCAGAGTAGGGTGCAGCTGGGAAGGATGCACCAGCCAGATGAAGAAAATCTACACAGCACCAAGAGTCTACTGCAGAAGTACAGGGATATGTGTGAACACGTGTGTGAGGGATGTGTGTGTGTGTCTTCGCAGATGCACACAAAACAATCTGGAAGCACATATCTCAAGCTGTCCATAAAGAGTGGTCACCTCTGAAATGGACCTTGGAGTTGGAGGCAGGCAGTGAAAGCACAATTTATATTTTACTTAATATATTTATGTGTTACTTGCATTTTCTTGCAACCAGCCTGTATGACATTTATGGTTAAAAAAAAAAAAAGCCAGGCGCGGTGGCTCACGCCTGTAATCCCACCACTTTGGGAGGCCAACGAAGGCATATCATGAGGTCAGGAGATCGATACCATCCTGGCTAACATGGTGAAACCCCGTCTCTACTAAAAATACAAAAAATTAGCCAGGCGAGGTGGCGGGCGCCTGTAGTCCCAGCTATTCAGGAGGCTGAGGCAGAGAATGGCGTGAACCCGGGAGGCAGAGCTTGCAATGAGCCGAGATCATGCCACTGCACTCCAGGCAACAGAGCAAGACTCCATCTCAAAAAAAAAAAAAAAAATGCTGGCCAGCAGAGTTAAAAGCTGCAGCAGGGTTGAGCCACCTAAAAATGGAAAGCCCTGCGGGGTGTGTCAGGAGCTGTTGTACTGTGGAGTGGTTGAGGGTCTCAGGGGGCAGGAACATCAGGGAGCACTAAAAACACAGCTGGAGTCAGGCGAAGGGGGTCAGAGAGCTGGGGGGCAACCTGGGGAAGGAAGGATGGAGAAGACTAGGGGACCCTTGGCCAGGTCACTTCCTGGGTCTGAAGAATCCCCATCACACCACACTCCCAGCACTCACTTGGAAACAAAGGGTTTTTCCTTTCTCGTGAAATGAATTAGCAAATTGAGAGTCTTAAGAAAGTTATGCCAGAGGCTGGGCGTTCCTTCCCAGAAGATAAATTGTGCATCTTGTCATGAGGGAAGGAAAGGGCACTTGTCAGGAATTACTCTTCTTGCTTGAGGTTTCTATCAGGAAACAGACCCTGGGCCCTTGGCCCACTCAGAGGTGGCCTGGTGGGGAGAGGGTGTGGTGTGCAGCAACCCCACAGAGACTGGCCTGTATGGACACCCAGAACAATCCGAATGAATCTCAAAGACACTGTGCTTGTGAGAGTAGTGGTCTCCAAAGTTTATATACAGGATGATCCTATTAGCATGAGATTGCCCAAAAGACAAAACTACAGTGGGGGAGAACAGAATGACAGCAAAGGAGATCAGTGGGGGATGGGGCCAGGACAGGGCGAGCGTGTCAACAGCACACGAGGTTTTCTAGTTTGGGGGTTTTCTTTTTAGGTCATAGAACAACTGTGTACCGTGGTGATGGCAGTAGTCACATGAAAGTATATATGTTATAATTCATGGACTTTACCCTCAAAGAGTAAAAAATGTCAATTTTACTGTATAATTATTTTAAAATAAGTACATTTAGTCATTTAAAGAAAAATAAACTGAAAGAAAGCATAAAGGAAGCATTAACAAAGAAAAATATAAATCAATGATTTGGGGAAAAAACAGTACAATTGAGAAATAAATACAAAAGTTCATGGTTGGGGGATGGGGTGGGGTGGAATGTGTAAACCACTGAATAACATAAGTAAAGTAGCTTTTTAAACACCACAAAGAAAAAACAATAAGGGAGAAATAACCAGAAACAAAAATTAAAAATTAATTATTTATTTTTGTGGAGGAAAAAGCAACAGAAAATTAATAAAATCATAAAGATTAACTTGATCCATTTTATTCAGCTATATCTGAAAACATTTAAGAAATGGATAGTTTCTTAGAAAAATATAACTTATCACAACGAGCTCCAAAAGAGTTAGGAAGCTTAAATAGAGTGAAGAAATGGATAAGGTTGTTGTTCTTGGTTGAATTGTATGCCCCCGAATTCCTACGTTGAAGTCCTAAGCCCTAGTCCCTCAGATTGTGACCTCATTTGGAAACAGGGTAATTGCAGATGTTAGTTAAGTTAGAATGAGGTCACGCTGGAGCCAGGTGGGCTGTCATTCAACACAGCTAGTGTCCTTCTGAAAAGGGGAAGTCTGGACACAGACCCAGACACACAGAGAGGATGCCACATGCTGACTGGAGTGATGCTGCCACATGCCAAGGAACCACCAGAAGTGGAGTCTTGGACAGATCCTTCCCCAGCATTCTCCGCAGAGCACAGCCCTGCTGACACCTTGATCTCAACTTCCGGCCTCCAGAACTGTAAGACAATAAATTTCTGTTGTTTAAGCCACTTAGTTTGTGATACTTTGTTATGACAACCCCAGCAGACTAATATAGTTGTCAATAAGCTATTCTCCAGAATAGCCTTCGATGATGTTATAAGGGAATTTACATCGTCTTTAATAAATAACAGACATTTTCAGTGTTTTTTAAACTGCTACAAAACATTGAAAAATGAGAAAAACTTCTAAATGTTTTCTATGACGTAAAAGTAACATTGAAATTTGGCAGGGAGTATAGCCACAGAAAAGGAAGCTACACACCAATTTTGCTTATTAATTCCAATTTAAAAATCTTAAATAAAATATTAGGAAACAGAATATAACAATGCCTTAGAATAAGAATGTGTTCCTTATGACTATGCAGAATTTATTCCAGGAATAAGAGGATGACTGAATGTCAGGAAATTAATATAATTCACAAAATCATTGGCTCTAAAGAGATAAATCATATGATCAGTTCCATAGACCATAGAAAACTTAAATCTAGTCTGATTTTAATGTCTTAAATAAACCAATATAGACTAATACCTCATAACATTATCAATATAAATCTATTCCAGTCCGCAAATTCACATCATTAGAAGGATTCCTGAGAGTGTCAGAAACAAAACGAGAATGTCTCCTGTAACCATTGTTATTTAACATTGCATTAGAGGTACCAGCCAACATGAGCATTATAGACAAGAGAAACAGCAGTAAAGAGGAACTAGCCTATTTGCAGATAACATGATTGCATGCCTGAAAAATCCAACATAGTGAAAAAGTACAACAAATAATAAGAAAATTTACTAAAGTAGCAGTGAACAAAATTAATACTGAGACCCACAGCTTTTCACGTATGAAAGCAACAATCAAGTAGAAAATATGAATTAACAACCCAATAACAAAATGACAACTCAATGTTTTTAATGGGCAAAGGACTCGAATAGATAATCACCAGAAAAGATATGCAGATGGTCAATAAACACATGAAACAATGTTCAACACAATTTGTCATTAGGAAAATGTAAAAGAAACCACACTCTTACACACTGCTGGGTGGAGTGTAATTCGGTCCACCACTGTGGAGAAAAATTTAACTATCAGAAATCAGAAATTCAGATGTCCTTTGACTCACAATTCAAGTTTTGGGCATTTATCCTATAGAGATACTTTCACATGTTCAGGTTATTCACTGAAGTGCTATGTGTGATGGTAAAAGTTAGAAAACCACTGACAGGTCTATTGGCATGGGCCTTCTAGAGTGAGCCAGAGCTGAGAAGCAGGTTAGGGAATTGAGAGTGAAGGCTGAGAGTACTTCAGAGGGCAGGAAAGAATAAAGAGATTAAAACTGTGAAATAAGATAAAAGATATGGAAGATAGATATAGAAGTGCCAATATCCAAAGGGTAGGGGTAAATGGAATCTCAAAAGAAAAAGAGAAAGAGGGAGAAAAAGAAATATTTGAACAAAAGCAAAGATGAATGTCCCAGAAATAAAGACAAATAGGGCTCATGAAGTGCCAAAAAGAAAACATAAAGAAAAAGACACACCCAGATACATTCCAGTGAATGTAAAACATTTAGGAGACAGAGAAAATTCTAAATGCTAATTTAGAAGACAGAGAAAATTCTAAATGCAGAGAGCACTTACAAAGGAATAAGAATCAAATTGGCATCAAACTTCTCAAACACAACAGTGGAAGCAATAGAACAACTGAGAAATATTTTAAAGTATTGAAAATAAAAATTTTGAAACTGAAATTTTTATCTCCAATTTTTCGTTAAAACCTAAGTATATATTTAAAATGTGCTCAGGCATTTAGAGTATCAGGCTTGCCACACAAAGATCAACAAAGACTCACATTTAAAATACTTTCAAGGAAAGTACATAAAAAAGAGGAGCTACAGATTCAGAAGGATAATACAGGAGGTATGGGCAATAAGCATCCTCAAATGAATCAGCAAGTGTTGTCCTTGCCTTAGGAAGGAAGAAAAGTACAAACACACTCACTCTAGGACCAAAGAAAAGAAAAAAACATATATGGTAACCAAGAACTAAAATTGTAAATAATATCAATATGACAGGGATTGAGAGAGCAAGAAAGAGAGGCCGAAGGTATAATGAGCATCAAAAATACTTTTATTTTTAAGGGAAAAATGTATATATTAATATGCTTAAGAAAATAAAAGAGGCAAATAACATATATTTGGATATTAAATTAAGGCAACTGTCATAGAACATAAATTATAGTTATAACTTTTAAATCAAAAGAGAATATATTTAATGGGAAAAAGTAAATATAAATATGAAGTTGGCAGGAATAATCACTAATATAACAGTAATTACAAAATATAAACGGGTTAAATCCAACAATTAAAAGGCTGAGACTCTTAGAATTTGAAACAAAAACATATCCAACAGTATGTGGTCTCCAGAAGAAACTTAAAGAGACAGTAGAATTAAAAATAAAACTCTAGCCTGTAATCCCAGCATTTTGGGAGGTGAAGGCAGGTGGATCACTTGAGACCAGACTAGCAAACATGGTGAAACCCTGTCTCTATTAAAAATACAAAAATTAGCCAGACATGATGGTGGGTACCTGTAGTCCCACCTACTTAGGAGGCTGAGGCAAGAGAATCATTTGAACCTGGGAGACAGAGGTTGCAGTGAGCCTAGATTGTGCCACTGCATTCTAGCCTGGGTGACAGAGTGAGACTGTCTCAAAAAATTAAAGTAAAATTAAATTAAAAATTCTGGAAATAGATAGCTCTAATATATAAAAGGAAAACAAACTTTTCCAAGTCAGAATATAATTCTTTCGAATTACTTTTTTACTCACAGTTACCCAAGCTTTTGAGCATACGCAAATGTCCTCTGTGATAATGATAGAATTTGTGATGAGACAATGGGGTTTTCTAGATATACAATCATGTCATCTGCAAACAGGGACAATTTGATTTCCTCTTTTCCTAATTGAATACCCTTTATTTCCTTCTCCTGCCTAATTGCCCTGGCCAGAACTTCCAACACTATGTTGAATAGGAGTGGTGAGAGAGGGCATCCCTGTCTTGTGCCAGTTTTCAAAGGGAACGCTTCCAGTTTTGGCCCATTCAGTGTGATATTGGCTGTGGGTTTGTCATAGATAGCTCTTATTATTTTGAGATACGTCCCATCAATACCTAATTTATTGAGAGTTTTTAGCATGAAGGTTGTTGAATTTTGTCAAAGGCCTTTTCTGCATCTATTGAGATAATCATGTGGTTTCTGTCTTTATATGCTGGATTACATTTATTGATTTGCATATATTGAACCAGCCTTGCATCCCAGGGATGAAGCCCACTTGATCATGGTGGATAAGCTTTTTGATGTGCTGCTAGATTCAGTTTGCCAGTATTTTATTGAGGATTTTTGCATCAATGTTCATCAAGGATATTGCTCTAAAATTCTCTTTTTTGGTTGTGTCTCTGCCAGGCTTTGGTATCAGGATGATGCTGGCCTCATAAAATGAGTTAGGGAGGATTCCCTCTTTTTCTATTGATTTGGAATAGTTTCAGAAGGAATGGTACCAGTTCCTCCTTGTACCTCTGGTAGAATTCGGCTGTGAATCCATCTGGTCCTGGACTTTTTTTGGTTGGTAAGCTATTGATTATTGCCACAATTTCAGATCCTGTTATTGGTCTATTCAGAGATTCAACTTCTTCCTGGTTTAGTCTTGGGAGAGTGTATGTGTCGAGGAATTTATCCATTTCTTCTAGATTTTCTAGTTTTTTTGTGTAGAGGTGTTTGTAGTATTCTCTGATGGTAGTTTGTATTTCTGTGGGATCAGTGGTGATATCCCCTTTATCATTTTTTATTGTGTCTATTTGATTCTTCTCTCTTTTTTTCTTTATTAGTCTTGCTAGCGGTCTATCAATTTTGTTGATCCTCTCAAAAAACTAGCTCCTGGATTCATTAATTTTCTGAAGGGTTTTTTTTTTGTCTCTATTTCCTTCAGTTCTGCTCTGATTTTAGTTATTTATTGCCTTCTGCTAGCTTTTGAATGTGTTTGCTCTTGCTTTTCTAGTTCTTTTAATTGTGATGTTAGGGTGTCAGTTTTTGATCTTTCCTGCTTTCTCTTGTGGGCATTTAGTGCTGCTATAAATTTCCCTCTACACATTGCTTTGAATGTGTCCCAGAGATTCTGGTACATTGTGTCTTGGTTCTCATTGGTTTCAAAGAACATCTTTATTTCTGCCTTCATTTCATTATGTACCCAGTAGTCATTCAGGAGCAGGTTGTTCAGTTTCCATGTAGTTGAGCAGTTTTGAGTGAGTTTCTTAATCCTGAGTTCTAGTTTGATTGCACTGTGGTCTGAGAGACAATTTGTTATAATTTCTGTTCTTTTACATTTATTGAGGAGAGCTTTACTTCCAACTATGTGGTCAATTTTGGAATAGGTGTGGTGTGGTGCTGAAAAAAATGTATATTCTGTTGATTTGGGGTGGAGAGTTCTGTAGATGTCTATTAGGTCCACTTGGTGCAGAGCTGAGTTCAATTCCTGGGTATCCTTGTTAACTTTCTGTCTCTTTGATCTGTCTAATGTTGACAGTGGGGTGTTAAAGTCTCCCATTATTATTGTGTGGGAGTCTAAGTCTCTTTGTAGGTCACTCAGGACTTGCTTTATGAATCTGGGTGCTCCTGTATTGCGCGTATATATTTAGGATAGTTAGCTCTTCTTGTTGAATTGATCCCTTTACCATTATGTAATGGCCTTCTTTGTCTCTTTTGATCTTTGTTAAGCTGATAAGCAACTTCAGCAAAGTCTCAGGATACAAAATCAATGTACAAAAATCACAAGCATTCTTATACACCAACAACAGACAAACAGAGAGCCAAATCATGAGTGAACTCCCATTCACAATTGCTTCAAAGAGAATAAAATACTTAGGAATCCAACTTACAAGGGATGTGAAGGACCTCTTCAAGGAGAACTATAAACCACTGCTCAATGAAATAAAAGAGGATACAAAGAAATGGAAGAACATTCCATGCTCATGAGTAGGAAGAATCAATATTGTGAAAATGGCCATACTGCCCAAGGTAATTTATAGATTCAATGCCATCCCCATCAAGCTACCAATGACTTTCTTCACAGAATTGGAAAAAACTACTTTAAAGTTCATATGAAACCAAAAAAGAGCCGGCATCACCAAGTCAATCCTAAGCCAAAAGAACAAAGCTGGAGGTATCACGCTACCTGACTTCAAACTATACTACAAGGCTACAGTAACCAAAACAGCATGGTACTGGTACCAAAACAGAGATATAGATCAATGGAACAGAACAGAGCCCTCAGAAATAACGCCGCATATCTACAACTATCTGATCTTTGACAAACCTGAGAAAAACAAGCAATGAGGAAAGGATTCCCTATTTAATACATGGTGCTGGGAAAACTGGCTAGCCATATGGAGAAAGCTGAAACTGGATCCCTTCCTTACACCTTATACAAAAATTAATTCAAGATGGATTAAAGACTTACACGTTAGACTTAAAACCATAAAAACCCTAGAAGAAAACCTAGGCATTACCATTCAGGACATAGGCATGGGCAAGGACTTCATGTCTAAAACACCAAAAGCAATGGCACCAAAAGCAATGGCAACAAAAGCCAAAATTGACAAATGGGATCTAATTAAACTAAAGAGCTTCTGCACAGCAAAAGAAACTACCATCACAGTGAACAGGCAACCTACAAAATGGGAGAAAATTTTCGCAACCTACTCATCTGACAAAGGGCTAATATCCAGAATCACAATGAACTCCAACAAATTTACAAGAAAAAAAACAAACAACCCCATCAAAAAGTGGGCAAAGGATATGAACAGACACTTCTCAAAAGAAGACATTTATGCAGCCAAAAGACACATGAAAAAATGCTCATCATCACTGGCCATCAGAGAAATGCAAATCAAAACCACAATGAGATACCATCTCACACCAGTTAGAATGGCAATCATTAAAAAGTCAGGAAACAACAGGTGCTGGAGAGGATGTGGAGAAACAGGAACACTTTTACACTGTTGGTGGGACTGTAAACTAGTTCAGCCATTGTGGAAGTCAGTGTGGTGATTCCTCAGGGATCTAGAACTAGAAATACCATTCGACCCAGCCAACCCATTACTGGGTATATACCCAAAGGACTATAAATCATGCTGCTATAAAGACACATGCACACGTATGTTTATTGCGGCACTATTCACAATAGCAAAGCCTTGGAACCAACCCAAATGTCCAACAATGATAGACTGGATTAAGAAAATGTGGCACATATACACCAGGGAATACTATGCAGCCATAAAAAATGATGAGTTCATGTCCTTTGTAGGGACATGGATGAAATTGGAAATCATCATTCTCAGTAAACTATCGCAAGGACAAAAAACCAAACACCGCATGTTCTCACTCATAGATGGGAATTGAACAATGAGAACACATGGACACAGGAAGGGGAACATCACACTCTGGGGACTGTTGTGGGGTGGGGGGAGGGGGGAGGGATAGCATTAGGAGATATACCTAATGCTAAATGACGAGTTAATGGGTGCAGCACACCAGCATGGCACATGTATACATATGTAACTAATCTGCACGTTGTGCACATGTACCCTAAAACTTAAAGTATAATAATAATTTTAAAAAAAGATAACCACTCTAAAGGAAAAAGATAAAAATAAAATGCAGATCTACTCTTGAAAAAAAAAAGAATTTGTGATGAAGCACTGTTTAGGAGTGCTTCAGTGTTGTCTGGGATTTTTTTTCTTTCAAGACATGGATGCCATTTTTAAGTTGATGCCAGTGCTTTAGTGATCTTACCAGAACTTGCAATCAGTGCAAGGTTTTCAGACAACAAACAGAAACCATGTTCCTTCTTCAAATAAGTGTTAAATGGTTTGCTGATGGAATCTTCAAGGAGTCATACATTATGGAACAAACACCAACTTAATTCACTTCTTAGTGAACTTATTCTTTAGCTGATCAGATGCATCAAAACAAATATGCTTAGTTACTTAGTCTCCTAGACATCCATTCCAGATTCTTTGAGTTATTTTTATTTATTTATTTATTTTTTTGAGACAGAGTCTCACTCTGTTGCCCAGAAAGCAATGGTGCGATCTTAGCTCACTGCAACCTCTGCTTCCTGGGTGCAAGTGATTCTCCTGCCTCAGCCTCCTGAGCAGCTGGGATTATAGGCACCCGCCACCATGCCCAGCTATTTTTTGTATTTTTCGTAGAGGCAGTGTTTCACCATGTTGGCCCGGCTGGTCTCTAACTGCTGACCTCAGGTGATCTACCTGCCTCGGCCTCCCAAAGTGCTGGGATTATAGGCTTGAGCCACCGCGCCCAGCCTCTTTTAGTTATTCTGTCATCAGTTTATCTAATGCCTTATTCTTCTTTTTAGTGCAAGCACAATAAGATATTTGGGGAAATAGCTTACATTTTGTTATTGTTTGTGGTTTAAAATTAAATATGGTAACAACATTTGACCTTTGGTGATTATGCATAGCATCAGAGTGATGTAATATTTTTCTAACCTGTGTTCATAACAAGCACCTTTTGCAATGGTTCTGTAAAAACTCAGAGTTTTATTAGTATTTCATTTTTTATTTCATTCATAGCTGCATTTTTTTTCTCAGTGGAATCATATGTTATTAGAAGTTAAATAGCTTCAGATCAAAATCAGCAGCAAGTTTCTGACAAACTGATATTTGATACCTTGACTATAGTCCTGCATGACATATAAGTAGGTCACACTAGCCTCTTATAGTTAATTTTCTTACAATATAACTTTTCACTTCAATGCCAAATCATCATGTAAGCTTTTAAATAAATTATAAACAGCAATTAAATTCGACACATCTAGTGCCAAAAATGCACAGAACTCAATTGAAGTAATGACAAAAAGAAGAGTTATCATTATGTTCACATAAACACAGGCAATAACAACTAGGTCACATCCACTGCCTCCTAGACAGCAGGTAAAAGAAGCAACTCAATTTTACTTTAAAATTTTATTTTATTATGATAAGAACACTTAACATGAAATATACCATCTTAACACATTTTAAGTGTACAATACAATGTTGTTGTTGTAGTTATTGTTGGTTTTTAGAGACAGGGTCTTGGTCTGTGGGCCAGGCTCGAGTACAGTGGCTGGATTATGGCTCAACAGGGTATAGTTAAGGATAGGTTACAATGTTGTACAGCAGATCTCTAGAACTTATTCATTTTGTTTAACTAGAACTTTATCCTCATTAATTAGCAACTCAGCAACTCAGTTTTAGAGATGCCAAAATTTGTAAAAATCTTGACTTACGAACAATGAAATATGTTTCTAATAAAATTTAGGATAAAATTTCCAGAATAATGATATTTAAACTACTTAAAAGAAATACAAAATATACACATCAACATCATGAAATTGTGTCCCCACCATTATAGCAACAAAATATATAAGGTGACAACTGAAAAAATTGTAGATATAAATAGAAGAATCAATAATTATGGTAGGATATTTTAACATACTGCTTTAGAAACTTATGGATAAAACAGACCAAAAAATTAGCATGCATATCAAGGTCTGATCACTATAATTAATAGATATATAAAGAACTCTAAACCCCCCAAAATAGGTAATACACATTACATTAGGGCAATCAAGGAACATGTACAAAAATTGACCATGCATTAGAACATAAGGAAAGCTCTCCTAAATTCCAAAGGATGAATTTCACACAAAGCATGTTTCCTAAATATAATACAACTAAAACAACAAAAGAGTTTTTTTGTTTTGTTTTGTTTTTGAGATGGAGTCTCACTCTGTCACCAGGCTGGAGTGTAGTGGCGCGATCTTGGCTCACTGCAACCTTCGCCTCCCGGGTTCAAGCAATTCTCCTGCCTCAGCCTCCCGAGTAGCTGGGACTACAAGCGTGTGCCACCATGCCCAGCTAATTTTTATATTTTTAGTAGAGATAGGCTTTCTCCATGTTGGCCAGGATGGGCTCAGTCTCTTGACCTCATGATCCACCTGCCTTGGCCTCCCAAAGTGCTGCCACTGCGCCTGGCCCAAAAGAGATTTTTAATCCCATTTTTTTTTTGGAAATAAATAGCATTTTACAAAATCACTCTTGGATTTAAAAGGAAGTTGCAGAATATTTAAAACTAAATGATAATAAAAACACAGACTGCCAATAAAGCAATTGTTAAAAGGAGAATTATAGTTTTAAGACCATTTTTCAGAAAATACAATTTTTAAAAACAAACTAACTTTCAACTCAAGAGTTGGAATACGAGCAACAAAGTAACCCCCCCCCCAAAAAAAAAAACACAAAAGGAATAACCATCAGGGCAGAGATCAATCAAATAAAACAATGGAGAAGATTAACAAAGGCAGAAATAAAGTCATTGAAAAAATTAACAAGATAGACACATCTCACAAGACTCACCAAGGAAAAAAGATGAGCATGAAAGTAAACTATGAGACGAAATACAGAACAAAAAGAGATAATAACTGAAAACACAGTGGAGATTTTTAAAAATCATAAAGGAGTATTTTATTGTAAATGAAAAAATTGAAGCCCTCAATTCAATGAATAAAATCTTATAAAAATATAGAAAACCAAAACTGCATAAGAAAAAAAAAATTGGAACAGGTAAACCAGGAAACATTAATACAATTGTAATAGTCCAAGCTCTGCCTTCTACCAACCCCTCAAACAAACAACCCCAGGCCAAAATGGTTTTGAAGGTAAATTTTACAAAATTTTCAAATTATATACAAATGTTCAAGTTAAGCAAGTTGTTCCAAAATATACCAAAAGAGATAAAGTCTTCAAGTTCATTCTATAAGGTGAACATCGTTTTGATTCCAAAACCAGTTAAGAACAACATCAGAAGTGATAATTACAGACATTTTATTTATAAACCTGAATGAAATATTAGTCAAATCCACCAATTCACAACTAATACAGTTTATTATTGCAAGAATGTAAGGATGGTTCTACATCATAAAATCTATTAATGTAATTTAACCCAATAAATTGAAGAAGAAATATGATGTGATTATGTTACCGAAACACCAGGGGTTCACTGAAGTCCTGCTGCTTGCTGCACAGCCAATCACTGAGGTAGCCAAGGAAATGGGAGTTCAGTCTCAAATCCTTCTGCCTGATCCACCAAAATTAAAGGTTTATATACCTGGGAAGAAATGTAACAATGTATAAGAAAACAGGAATTAGAGAGGTTAAGGAAGCAATCATGATGAATGAGGGGTCTGGCATCTCATTATCAGGATGTGGTGATTTTGTGAGTTTCAGTTCTTTGATACTTTTGTTGACAGGCCTGAGGATCCTTTCCTGAGGAAGGAATTCAGATAAAACAAATATAAATTTGAAGCTCTAAGGCCAGAAGAGTACTGTGGTGTTGGTTAGAATTTGAGGGAACAGGATAGATTTAAAAAGCAAACAAATGAAAAACTCATATATTTCCTACTTCTGTTCTGAAAGAGACAGAAGCATGGTGCTCCAGAAGCAATAAGCACAGCTATAGACTGGATCTGGGGTTCAGCTAGAGACTGGATCTGAGGTTCTAAATCCTATCACCACTAGGCCAAATCAAAGACCAGGGCAGGAAAAGTACACAGTGATGGCTAATTTTATGTGTCAACTTGACTGGCATAAAGGATGCCCTGATGGCTGGTAACACATTATTTCTGATTGTGTCTGTGAGAGTTCTTCCAGAAGATATTAGCGTTTGAAGTGGTGGACTGAGTAAAGATCTACCCTCACCAATGCGGATGGGCATCTTCCCATCTGTTGAGGACCTGATAGAACAAAAAGGTGGGAGAAGGGCAAATTTTCTTCCTCCTTCCCTCCCCTGGGACGTCCCTCTTCTCCCGCCCTTGAACATGGGAGTGCCTGGTTCTCAGGCCTTGGGCCTGGGACTAAATGACACCACCAGCTTTCCTGGTTCTCCAGCTTGCGTATGGGAGATTGTGGAACTTCTAGGCCTCCATAATCACCAATTCCCATAACAAATCTCCTACAAAGAGATTTTTCTTTTATATTTTATTTTTATAAGAGACTATATTCTATGTAAAATATGTCCTACTTTATGTTTTATAAGATATTTATCATCCATGGTTTCAAATAAGAAATCCACTCTTATTCAAATGACACTTGTAGGTTAAGATGTCATTTCTTCTGGCTGTTTTCAATTTTTTTTGTCTTTAGTTTTATTAAGTTTAATGATGATGTGTCTTGGTATGGATTTCTTTGGGTTTATCTTGTTTGTGATTATCACAGTTTCTTGAATCTGTAGGTTTATGTCTTTCATCAAAATGGGAATTATTTCTTCAAATATTCTTTCAACTCTTTCTTCTCTCCTTATTAGGCTCTGATAGTATGGAAGTCAGATTTTTTTTTTAATCTAACAAGGTCCCTGAGGCTCTATTCATTTTTTTCAGATGATATTTTTTCTGTTATTCTTAATGATGTTATTCACATGATGAGCAAGTGCTATTGATCTGTTCTCATATTCACAGATTTTATGCTTTGTCATTTCCATTCTACTATTGAGCTCATCCAGCAAGTTTTTATTTTATTGTATTTTTACAATACAATAAATGATGGTTCCACATCATAAAATCTATTAATGTAATTTAACCCAACAAATTTGTAACTTCTACTTTTTGCTGATATTTTCTATTTTTTTATTTGTAATTAATTTTTTTTTTTGAGATGAAGTTTTCCTCTTGTCACCCAGGCTGGAGTGCAGTGGCACGATCTCTGCTCACTGCAACCTCTGCCTCCTGGGTTCAAGAGATTCTCCCGCCTCACCCTCCTGAGTAGCTGAGATTACAGGCACCTGCCACCACACCAGGCTAATTTTTGTATTTTCAGTAGAGACAGGGTTTCACCACATTGGCCAGGCTGGTCTCGAACTCCTGACCTCAGGTGATCCGCCTGCCTTGGCCTCCCAAAGTTCTGGGATTACAGGTGTAAGCCACCATGCCCGGCCACTGTAATTAATTTTTGAAGCATTTTTATGATGATTCCTGTAAAGTCCTAGCCAGAATATTTCAATACCTAATTCGTCTCCATGTTGATATTATTTGATTGTCTTTTCTCATTCAAGTTGTTGCTCTCCTGGTTCTTGGTATGTTATTGTATTCTGGACATTTTGTTTCTTCTGTTAGGAGACTGATTTCTATTTAAATTTTCTATTGTAGCAAGGCAATCACCCTGTTAAGGCTTAGTATGTAAGTAATGACCTACTTTTGTGGGCCATGGTTCCAATAACAGTTTAATTTTCAGAAACTTTGTGGTGTCATTTTCACCTGTTTGGTTTAGCTGGTGTTGCTAGGCTCTTCACTGGTCCCTGCTGTTGCTGCCCAGAGGGCTGAAGGTATTTCCCTAGGTTTGTTGGCCTGGTGTCACTCAGTGGGGTGGGAAGACCCAGGCCCACACACAAAAACAGAGGCTTTCCAAGCTGGGCCCTTGTGGCAGGATCTCTTCTGCTTATAGGGCACAGAGAGTCTTCCCAGAGGAAGTGCTTATGACAGGATGCCCTCTGCCAGTGCCTTCTCCACCTGGCCTGCTGTTTCTTGATGGGAGAGGGGAGTTTCAGGCTGTGGAGGAGGTGAGCACTTCTCTTGCCCACTTATTGATGGTGGGATCCTGGTATATCTCCCTTGCAGGTGGTACTGAACTCTATGAAAGATCCTTAGATGAGTCTCTTATCCAATGGTGTGAATCCCTGTGACAAACATGGGAGACTCACAAGGCTCTTGAGGATGTTATACCAACAGAAACACTGCCAGCTTGGAGAGAAAAGTACAGAGAGAATGCAAAATGAAAAAGGGCTGTTAGACCACCCCCCACCCTTAAATTCTACAGGCAAGAAATGTGATGATAAAACTACTCAGCTTTAAACATGTGATACCCTTCAAGAAAAAAGAAGGATGACTCCAAGGGCAGAGCCACTAGCTCGGGGGGTCTGAGTCTTGAGCTACAGAGAATTATTCTCAAGCCTTGAAACAAAATGGAATGTGCGTGGCTTGATTTGGAAATTGATTGGGACTGGTGACTCCTTTTTCTTCCTCTTCTCTTTTTGAATGGAAATATCTATCACTGTTATCCCATGCCTGTCTCACCTTTGTATTTTGGGAGTAGATAACTTGTTTCTTGAATTTCCCAGGTTCACAGATGAAGAAGAATTGTGCCCCTGGATGGATCACTCCCAGAGCCTTGCATGATGCATTTTGGCACTTTTTGAGCTAATCTAAAAGGTAGATGAGATTTTGGACTTTGAGTTGTTACTTTAATGTGTTGATAAGGCTGGGAATCTTGGAGTGGAATGCATTTTGCATATGGGATAGATGTGTATCTTCGGGGGCCAGAGGGCAGTCTGTGGTAAGCAGACTAATGCCTCCATAAAAATGTCTACCCCTTATCCCAGAACCCATGAATATGTTATGGTAAAGACAAAGATTGCAAATAGAATTAAGGTGTTAATTAGTTGACCTTGAGATGGGGAGGTCATCTTGGA
Organism: Pongo abelii; assembly: GCF_028885655.2. NCBI lineage: Eukaryota > Metazoa > Chordata > Mammalia > Primates > Hominidae > Pongo > Pongo abelii. The sequence continues at coordinate 48,074,179 of NC_071993.2, forward strand.
TTCTGTAGTGTAATCACAAACATCCAATGTAATCACAAAGGTTCTTGTTAATGGAAGGTGAAGGCAGTAGAGAGAAAATAAGAGATGGAAGAATGAGCAGGACTCAACCTGATGTGGCTGGCTTGGAGATGGAGGAAGGGGCCACTAGCCAAGGAGTGTGGGCAGCCTCTAAAGCTGGAAATGACAAGGGAATGGATTCCCCCCCTAGAGCTCCAAAGGGAATACAGCCCTGAAGACCTTGAGTTTTGCCCAGTGAGACCAGTTTGAGACCTCTGACCTCCACAACTGGAAAATAATAAATGTGTAGTTACTTAAGCCACTAAGTTTGTGGTAATTTTGTTATAGCAACAACAGAAGATGAATACACCTGGTGCTGTAGGAGGGACTCCTGTAGTTCCAGGACAGGAATGAGGCTTCCTTGGCTGCCTTCTGTCACTGTGTTGGGGATGGAAAACACTGGACCTGGGTCACTGTCCTCCATCTGGTAAGGGGAAATAAGATTCCCTGCAGCTGCACTTCATCCATCCCTGAGGCCCAAACCAGTTCACTTTCCTGTTAACACCTATGAGAGTTCTCGTTTGGTTGCCTCTTGCATTATTCTAGGGTTTATAGCTGTGTGTAGAGGGAAGGTGCAAGGAAAACTAGTCTAAGCCATCTTTTTCCAGCTGGAACTTTCCAACTTACTTTTATACATTCAGAACTACTACGTTTATTATTACTGATGGATTCAGCTAAAGCTTTCTAGAAATACCATATATTTCCACTGTTCTTCTATACCATTACTTCCTGCACCTCAGTTCCTTCTGTGTTCAGTTTCCTTCTTTCTGAAATACAGTACACCTGTTAGTAGTTCTTTCAGCACATGTCTATTAATGGTACATTCTCACTACCTTTTTTTTCTGTTTTGTTTTGTTTTGTTTTTAATACAGATAGGATTTCTCCAAGTTGCCCAGGCTGGTCTCAAACTCCCGGGTTCAAGCAATCCTCCTGCTTTGGCCTCCCAAAATGCTGGGATTAAAGGCATGAGCCACCGTGCCTGGCCAATTCTCACTGTCTTGCTCTGAAATGTTTTTCTCTTTCCCTTCCTCTTAAATGATCATTTGCATAATGTAGAATGCTATGCTCACACTGGTTTCTCTCATTACTTTGCAAATATAATTTTCCATCTTCTGTTGCCTGTTACTGTTGTGGATAAGTCTGCTGTAGACAAATCGCATTCTTTCATAAACGGTCTGCTGTTTCTCCACCGTCGATTTTATGATTTTCTGTTGGCAAGGAAGACAGCAGGACATCCATGGGAAGAGACTACTCATTATCCCCCAATATTGACTTCTCCTGTTTTCCTTTTAATAACAGACCCCTCTACATTTTAGCTGGGCGTGGGGCTGCCTAGCCAAGGACTGCTTTTTTTCCCAGCCTACGTGGTGTGGTCACGTGACTATGTTTTGGCCAAAAGAAGGTGATTTAAATCACATGTACAACTCTGGGTCATGCCTTCCACAGGGCCTGTCTGTCCTTTCCTCCACATTCCCCCTTCCTGCTGCCCAGGTCATGGTCCTCCAGCTGCAACTGTGTGGGGTGGAGATGCACTGGCAGAATGGCACAGTGATGAGACAGGTAGGACTCCGTAAACTTTGACCTCTAGCGCTTCTACCAATCCAGACTTTAATGAGAGGGAGAACCAAACTTCTTTATTGTTTGAGTCACTGTTATTTTGATCTTTGCTAAAGCAGCCAAACCAATATCTTACCTTATAGAGCAGCAACCCTGCCCACCACACACCAGTGAAGGAGTTAGGTGGCCATTGCTCCTTTCCCTAGAACACATACACATGCACACATACACATGCACACAACACACACATGTGCACACACAGATTTTATGTTTTAGAATGCAATCATGCAATTCATAATGTTTTTCAACTTGCTTTTTTGCTCAACAATATATCTTAGTAGTTATTCCATTTAGAAAATATTGATGCATTTCATTCCTTTTAATAACTGCCTATTTTACAAAATGTATGCATTACAATTTATGTAACAATTTTCCATTAATTAGTGTTCAGGTTTTCTCTAAAAAAATGTTATCTCATGTAATGATAGGATGACAATCCTTCTGTATTTATTTTTGAACTTGTATGACTATTTCTATAGATTAGACATCTAGAAATGATACTATCTAGCAAAAGATATGCATTTTTTAAAAATTTAATGTTAGTTTAGATAGATTACCCTCTCCAAAACAAGTGTGCTCATTGATGCTTCTCCCAAAGGCACAACGTTTCCTTCATCCTTATCAAGACTCAATACTATCAATGTGAGTGAAAAACACTGTGACATTTCTGTTTTCTTAATAACTTATGACATTTGTCTCTCATAAATTCATAAGTCATTTGTATTTGGTGTGCTTTTTCTGTTCAACTCCTTTGCCCATTTTTCTATTTTTCTATTCTATTGTGTTTGCCTTTTTCTTATTAATTTGTAGAAGCCTTGGAATATTAGAGTTATTAAATTTTTTTTTTTTTTTGAGACAGTCTTGCTCTGTTGCCCAGGCTGGAGTGTAGTGGCACAATCTCGGCTTTCCGCAACCTCCACCTCCCGGGTTCAAGTGATTCAGCTGCCTCGCCCTCCCAAAGTGCTGGGATTATAGGCGTGAGCCACCGCGCCCAGCCAAGAGTTATTAAATTTTGTAAATGCATATGTTGCAAGTATTTTCTCCAGTCTATCTCTATCATTTCTCTTAGAAATGTATGGTCTCTTTCACCACAAAAAACACTCACATTTTTAGAAACTGGAATAGTTTCCTTCCTATTGATTTCCTCAGGATTGACAATCCTTTCTGTAAAGAGCTAGAGGGTAAATATTTCAGGCTTTGCTACCACACGGTCTCTGTCACAACAACTCAACCCTGCTGTTACAGCGTGAAGGCAGGTGTGGACAACAGTTTCATCAATGTGCACTGCCTTGATCAATAACATTGTATTCACAAACACAGGGTGTGGGAGGACTTGGCCTGAGGGCTGATCATCCACTCGTTGACTGACAACCCATGGTCCAAGCTGGGCACCATGCCCAGTGTTGTGGAAGGAAGGGGTGGTGTTGTCAGCACAAACATGGAATCCCAAAAAATGTTAAGGCAGCTCTTCAGGCTCAAGGGATATAATCCAACCTGTGCAGAGTCCACATGGTGGGAGATGCAGGAGGCCACCCCATGGCGCAGAGCCTTCGTCTTGGCTCTCAGGCCCCTGCAGGCACCCTTCAGGTGGTGGAGTCTGCACCTCCCCTGCAGCTACTCTGTCTTCACAACCTCTTGGCTCCTCTCATACGCCCTAAGCTCCAGCCTCCTATCTAAGCCCCTCAGGTGTACTCTGTTCCTTCAGGGCCAGCTGCTTGATAAGGTTGGGGAGGGCACTGTGTCTTGGTGGGGAAGCAGGGGGTTCTGCCCCAGGGCAGCGTTGCCTGAGGCCCCCTGACATTCCATGTACCAATTTCCCCCCGTTAATTTTTATTTATTTATTTATTGTACATGAATAAGTTGTTTAGTGGTGATTTCTAAGATTTTGGTGCACCCATCACCCGAGCAGTGTACATTGTACCCAGTGTGTAGAGTTTTATCCCCCACCCCCACCACCCTTTTCCTTGAGTCTCCAAAGTCCATTGTATCATTCTTATGCCTTTGCATCCTCATAGCTTAGCTCCCACTTATGAGTGAGAATATATGATGTTTGGTTTTCCATTCCTGAGTTACTTCAGTTATGATAATGGTCCCCAACTCCATCCAGGTTGTTGCAAATGCCATTATTTTGTTCCTTTTTATGACTGAGTCGTATTCCATGGTATATATACATATATACCACATTTTCTTTATCCACTCATTGATTGATGGACATTTGAGCTGGTTTCATGTTTTGTAATTGCAAATTTTACTGCTATAAACATGCGTGTGCAAGTATCTTTTTCCTATAATGACTTATTTTCCTCTGGATGGATACCCAGGAGTGGGATTGCTGGATCAAATGATAGATCTACTTTCAGTTCTTTAAGGAATCTCCACACTGTTTTCCACAGTTGTTGTACTAGTTTACATTCCCACCAACAGTGTAAAAGTGTTCCCTTTTCACCACATCCACGCCAACATCTATTTTTTGATTTTTTGATTATGGGCATTCTTGCAGGAGTAAGGTGGTATTGCATTGTGGTTTTTGTTCACACTTCCCTGATAATTAGTGATATTGAGCATTTTTCGTATGTTTTTTGGCCATTTGTATATCTTCTTTTGAGAATTGTCTATTCATGTCCTTTGCCCAATTTTGGGGTGTTTGTTTGTTTGTTTGTTTTTTCCTGCTGATTTGTTTGAGTTCCTTGCAGATTCTGGTTATCAGTCCTTTGTCAGAAGTATAGATTGTGAAGATTTTCTCCCACTCTGTGTGTTGTCTGTTTATTTTGCTGGCTATTTCTTCTGCTGTGAAGAAGCTTTTTAGTTTAATTCAGTTTCATCTATTTATCTTTGGTTTTGTTGCATTTGCTTTTGGGTTCTTGGTCATGAAGTCTATATCTAAGCCAATGTCTACAAGGGTTTCTCCAATGTTATCTTCTAGAATTTTTATGGTATCAGGTCTTAGATTTAAGTCTTTGATCCATCTTGAGTTGATTTTTGTGTAAGGTGAGAGATGAGGATCCAGTTTCATTCAGCTTCATATGGCTTGCCAATTATCCCAGCAGCATTTGTTGAATAGGGTGTCCTTTCCCCACTTCATGTTTTTGTTTGCTTTGTCAAAGATCAGTTGACTGTAATTATTTGGCTGCATTTCTGGGTTCTCTATTCTGTTCCATTGGTCTATGTGCCTATTTTTATACCAGTACCATATTGTTTTGGTAACTATAGTTTTGTAGTATAGTTTGAAGTTGGGTAATGTGATTCTTCCAGATTTTGTTGTTGTTGTTGTTTAGTCTTGCTTTGGCTCTCTGTGGTCTTTTTTGGTTTCATTTGAATTTTAGGATTTTTTTCCTAGTTCTGTGAAGAATGATGATGATATTCTGAGGGGAATTGCATTGAATCTATAGATTGCTTTTGACAGTATGGTCATTTTCACAATATTGATTCTACTCATTCATGAGTATGGGATGTGTTTCCATTTGTGTGTCATCTATGATTTCTTTCAGCAGTGTATTGTAGTTTTCCTTGTAAAGGTCTTTCACCTCCTTGGTTAGGTATAGCCTGAGGTATTTTATTTTTATTTTTTGTACCTATTGTAAAAGGGATTGAGTTCTTGATTTGATTTTCAGCTTGGTTGCTGTTGGCATATAGCAGAGCTATTCATTTGTGTACATTAATTTTGTATCCTGAAATTTTGCTGAATTCATTTGCCAGTTCTAGGAGCGTTTTGGATGAGCCCTTAGGGTTTTCTAGGTATATGATCATGTCATCAGCATACAGTGACAGTTTGATGTCCTCTTTTCCGATTTGGATGCCCTTTATTCTTTTCTCTTGTCTGAATGTTCTGGGCAGAACTTCCAGTACTATGTTGAATAGATTGGTAAGAGTGGGCATCCTTGTTTTGTTCCAGTTCTCAGAGGGAATGCTTTCAACTTTTTCCCATTCAGTATTATGTTTGCTGTGGATTTGTCATAGATGGCTTTTATTACAGTGATAATATTTTATTTTATTACAGTGAGGTATGTCATTTGTATGTGAATTTTGCTGAGGGTTTTAATCATCTGAGCATTTAATCAGATGCTGGATTTTGTCAAATGCTTTTTCTGTGTGTATTGAGATGATCATGTGGTTTTTGTTTTTAATTCTGTTTATGTGGTGTATCACATTTATTGACTTGCATATATTAAACCATCCCTGCATCCCTAGTATGAAACCCACTTGATCATGGTGGATTATCTTTTTGATATGCTGTTGGATTCGGTTAGCGAGTATTTTGTTGAGGATTTTCGCATCTATGTTCAGCAGGGATATTGATCTGTAGTTTTCTTTTTTTGTTATTTCCTTTCCTGGTTTTGGTATTAGGGTGATACTGGATTCATGGAATGATTTAGGGAGGATTCCCTCTTTCTCTGTCTTTTGGAATAGTGTCAATAAGATTGGTACCAGTTCTTCTTGGAATGTCTGATATAATTCAGCTGTGAATTCGTCTGGTCCTAGACCCTTTTTTTTTGTTGGTAACTTTTTAGACACCATTTCAATCTTGCTCCTTGTTATTGGTCTGTTCAGAGTTTCTGTTTCTTCCTGGTTTAATCAAGGAGGGTTGTATACTTCCAGGAATGTATTCATCTCATCTAGGTTTTCTAGTTTATGCGTGTAAAGATGTTCATAGTACCCTTGAAGGATCTTTTGTATTTCTGTGGTATCAGTGGTAATATCTCCTGTTTTGTTTCTGATTGAGCTTATTTAGATCTTCTCTCTTCTTTTGTTGGTTAATCTCACTAATGGTCTATCAATTTTATTTAACTTTTGAACCAGCTTTTTGTTCCATTTATCTTTTGTATTTTTTTGTTGTTGTTTCAATTTCATTTAGTACTGCTCTTATCTTGGTTATTCCTTTTCTTCTGCTGGGTTGGGGTTTGGTTTGTTCTTATTTCTCTAGTTCCTCGAGGTGTGACCTTAGATTGTCTATTTGTGCCCTTTCGGAATTTTTGATGTAGGCATTTAACACTCTGAACTTCTGACCTTTCCTCTTAGCACTGAGTTTGCTGTATCCCAGAGGTTTTGATACGTTGTTTCACTATTATTGTTGAGTTCAATGAATTTGTTATATTTCATCTTGATTTCATTGTTGACCCAAAGATCACTCAGGAGCAGGTTAGTTTCTGTGTATTTGCATGGTTTTGCGGGTTCCTTTTGGAGTTGATTTCCAATTTTATTCCACTGCGGTCTGAGAGAGTATTTAATATAATCTCTATTTTCTTAAATTTGTTGAGACTTGTTTTGTGGCCTATCATATGGTCTATCTTGGAGTAAGTTCCATGTGCTGATGCATAGAAGCTATATTCTGCAGTTGTTGGGTAGAATCTTCTGTAAATATCTGTTAAGTCCATTTGTTCTAGGGTATAGTTTAAGTCTATTGTTTCTTTGTTGACCTTATGTCTTGATGACCTGACTAGTGCTGTCTGTGGAGTATTGAAGTCCCCCACTATTATTGTGTTGCTGTCTATCTCATTTCTTAGGTCTAGTAGCAATTGTTTTATAAATCTGGGAGCTCCAGTGTTAGGTACATATATATTTAGTATTGTGACATTTTCCTGTTGGGCTAGTCTGTTCATCATTATGTAATGTCTCTCTTTGTCTTTTTTAACTGCTGCTGCTTTAAAGTTTGTTTTGTCTGATGTAAGAATAGCTACTCGTGCTTGCTTTGTTAAGTGACAAAATATAAGAATAATTGATGTTCCTGAGGAAGAAAAGAAATATAAAAGTTTAAAAAAGATATTTGAGGAAATAATCAAGGAAAACTTCCCTGGCCTTGCTAGAGACCTAGACATCCAAATACAAGAAGCTCAAAGAAAACCTTGGAAATTGGTCACAAAAAGATCATTATCTTGGCACATATTCATCAGATTATCTAGTCAAGATGAAGGAAAGAATCTTAAGAGTTATGAGGCAAAAGTATCAGGTAACATATGAAGGAAAACCTGTCATATATCCTATATCTTATGATATATCCTATATCATTTTTTATGGTATTTATCATATATCATATATCATTTTTTAAAATTTCTTTAAGTTGGACTTCACCTTTCTCTGGTGCCTCCTTGATTAGCTTAACGATTGACCTTCTGAATTCTTTTTCTGGCAGTTCAGGGATTTCATTTTGGTTTGGATCCATTGCTGGTAAGTTAGTGTGATCTTTTGGGGGTGTTAAAGAACGTTGTTTTGTTGTATTACCAGAACTGTTTTTCTAGTTCCTTCTCATTTGTGTGGGCTATGTCAGAGGGAAGATCTGGGACTCAAGGGCTGCTGTTTAGATTCCTTTGTCCCATGGGGTGCTCCCTTGATGTGGTGCTCTCCCCCTTACCCTTGGAATAGGACTTCCTGAGAGCCAAATTTCAGTGATTGGTATTTCTCTTCTAGATCTAGCCACCCAGAAGAGCTACCAGCCTCTGGGCTGGTACTGAGGAGTGTCGGCAAAGAGTCCTGTGATGTGATCCATCTTTAGGTCTCTCAGCTGTGGATACCAGTGCCTGGACTCTGTGAGGGTCCTTGGTTGTATTTTTATTAAGTGTGCTAGTTTTGGTTGGGTGTGGTGGCTCATACCTGTAATCCCAGGACTTCAGGAGGCTGAGGCGGGTGGATCACCTGAGGTGAGGAATTCAAGACCAGCCTGGCCAACATGGTGAAACCCCGTCTCAACTGAAAATACAAAAAAATTAGCTGGGCATGGTGGTGGGCACCTGTAATCCCAGCTACTTTGGGAGGCTGAGGCAGGAGAATAGCTTGAACCTGAGAGGCAGAGGTTGCAGTGAGCTGAGATGATGCCATTGCACCCCAGTCTGGGCAACAAGAGCGAAACTCTGTCTCAACAACAACGACAACAACAATGACAACATCAACAACAACAAAAGGTGCTAGTTTTGTTTTGGTTGGCCTCCAGCCAGGAGGTGATGCTTTTAAGAGCACATCAGCTGCAGTAGTATAGGGAGGATATGAGCTTGCCCTAAGGTCAGGTGGTAGGCAGAGCTATAGAGTTTCCAAGAGATTATGTCCTTTGTCTTCTGTTACCAGGGCAGGTAGAGAAAGACCATCAGGTCTGGTCAGGGTTAGGCATGTCTCAGCTCAGACTCTCCTTGTGCGGGGCCTGCTGCTGCTGCTTTAGGGGATGGAGGTGTGGTTCCCAGGCTAATGGAGTTATGTTACCAAGGGGATTATGGCTGCTTCTGCTGCATCACACAGATTGCCAGGGAAGTGGGGGAAAGCTGGCAGCCACAGGCGTCACCCAGCTGCCATGCAGCCCACAGCCCAAAAGGCTGATCTCACGCCCACCGTGGTTCCCCAACAGTACTGAGTTTATTTCCAGGCAGCCAGTGAGCAGGGCTGAGAACTTGCCCCAGGCTACAAGCCTTCCAGCTGAGAAAGCAAACAGACTGGCAGTTTCCTCAGCTGTCCCATGGAGCCTGCAGTGGCAATCCACCTCCTTCAAGGGGTCTGTGGATTCTCTTGGCTTTCCTGGTATGTTCTTGAGGTAGTTCATGATGTGAATCTCCACATGCTGCTCTGTCTGTCTGAGTGGGAGCTGCAAGTTAGTCCTGCCTCCTATACACCAGTTTGACCTCAAATTGACAAGCCAATTTTTCCTTTTCATAGCAAGTATATAGGATTCACAGGAACTACTGTCTGAATCCTAAATAAGGTACCCCAAGATCTTTGTGTCCTATTCTGAGATAGGCTGGCCATCTGCAAATCCCCTATTAGAAGCCCCTTGCTGTTTGATGCTGTGCTTGCTTCTGTAAAAGATCAAGGAGAAAACCACCCATTAGTGTCTCATGTAAGGTAAAAAGAAGAATACAATTAGATGTCGCCTCAGTAACATGATAAAGGAATGCAAATATTTGTTTCCCATGGGATGGTCACTCGGCTGTCCCTGTAAAGGAATTGTCACCTTGTGACATCCAGTATGTTAGGGGCAAACCTATTGCTATGCAACAAAACATTCCAAAATTTAGTGGTTTAAGACAACAATTTATTGTTTCTCACAATTCTGTGGGTTGAGAGTTTGGGCAGGGCTTGGCCGGGCAGTTCTTCTGCTCCACCTCATGGCATGGACTACATATACGGAGCTGAGCTAGGCTAGAGGGTCCAATAAGTCTCCACCCACAAGTCTGGCACCTCAGTGCTCCCTTATGTGGCCTCTCTCTCCATATAGATAACTTGGGCTTCCTCACAGCATGGCTGTCTCAGTATAGTTTAACACCTTACCTTGTCTGGACTCTAGAAGAGGAGAAGCAGAAGCTAACAATTCTCTAAAGACTGGAATTGTAAACCCCAAAACATCACTTCCAGCATTTTCTGTTGATGAAGGCAAGTCACATACCACTATTTGCCGCCTGGGGTCTGGATTTCTCAACCTCCAATTCCTTATAATAAATCTCTGTATATAGACACATAATATTGATACCTTAGTGGTTCTGTTTCTCTGGAGAATGTGAATACATCTACTTTTACACAGAAGGCTGGAAACTGTAGGTAATACTAGCCTCTAATTTCTAAATGCATTTTTATTTGTTAATTTTTTTGAATAGACAAAGTATGAACACAGCAAAAAATTTGAAAGTGAAAGTTAAGTCTCCTCCCACCCTTCTCCTGCAGTCATCCCATTTTCTTGCCCTGGAAAGAACACTATGAACAACCTCTTTTACATCCTTACACAATGCTTTTTAGTGTTTTACATTAGTGGTAGGTGTACCCACAGTTCTGCACCTTGCATTTCCTTTAATAATATTTCTTAAAGATCTCTGCATATTAGTTCATATAAAGACACTCATTTTTTTCATGGCTACTCATGGTTCTGTGGATGCATCACTATCTCCCCCATCTCTTATTTATGGAGATGTAGATTGGTTGCATATTCACTACTGGAAACCACATTGCAGTGCACATTCTCACTGGCAGGCCATTTTGTATGCAAGCAAGTCTGTAGGACAAAGGAGCAGAATTGCTTTGTTAAAGAGTGTGTGCACTGTTACCTTTGGAAGGTAAACTGCCTGCCATGCCGTCTCCCCAGGGGGCATATGGAGAGTAATGAGTGAGAGCACAGACCCCACAGGCTCCCAGACAGAAGCCACTCTCCTCATTTTTGAACTTGGCCTATCTGAGACTGGAAAATAGTATCTTGTAGTTTTAAAGTATAGTTTTCTTACTTAGTACCAGTGTGGTGGAGCAACTTTTATATGCTCAAGATCCAGCTGGATTTCCTGTCTGTCCATATCCTTTGCCAAGTTTTCTTATATATAAAGAAAAAAATCCAACCCAGGCCCATGGCGAAACCCCGGTCTCTACAAAAAAATATAAAAATTACCCAGGTGTGGTGGTGCATGCCATAGTCCCAGCTACTCAGGAGGCTGAGGTGGGAGAATTGCTTAAGCCTGGGAGTTCAAGGCTGCAGTGAGCCAAGATCACACCACTGCACTCTAGCCTGGTCACAGAGTGAGACCTTGTCTTAAAAAAAAAAAGATATTTGACAGTCCGTGATACGTGTTACATATTTTTTTTTCTAGTTGGCCATTTTTCTTCTGAATTGTAATAAACAGGCCATAAAAAGAAAATGAAACTCTTTGACTGGTGTTTCTTGGTGACCTAAAATTTTCATGTGTTGTAATTAAGAAAAAATAAATTGAGTCTTGCTCAGAGAAGATTGGCTTCAACGTAGCAGGTCCCACACTTTAGCAGATAACCCTACCTGTTCTACTAGTAGAAGGCGAGCCACCTAGAAGCCTGTCTCTAGCTAAGGGGGTGCGTCCCTGCCACCTCACAAAAGAGCTTCTCCTTTTTCCTTGGCCTAGCCAGGTGTCCAGTTCAGGAGGACGTGTGTGTGCTGCAGAAGGAAGGACACATTTAAATTATTTAAAAGGTATCCCCACCGTGGTCTCTATTGCAGTGCGGCAGACGGTCTGAAGTCTAAGTTCGCGAGCTGCCGACGGTGGCGCGGAAGTCTTCGGTCTCAGTCTGGAGAGGCGCGGCCGTGCAGGCCGCTGAACACCCCGTTCACAGCTAGAGCAGAGAAGCAATCCCCTGGTAACCACATTTTACTAATTTCTCATCTGGTGGCAGGTGTCCCGATCAGTACAGTTTAGAACTAGCTGTGGCTCACGGGAAACAGCCCCATGGCCGCTGTGCTCCAGCCAAGCGTGTTTACCAGGAATGAAAGGAGAGGCATTGCCAGCCCACCTAAGCCAGAGGCCCCAAAACCAGGAAAGCCCTGACTGCTCCCATCGTGACAGGTGCCTCCGAATTCTGCCCCGAAGATCCTGCGATGAAACGTGGGGGACGGCGCCTCCTTTCACTCCCTACAAATACAGACGTCGTCTCCCGACTGCAGTGGTTCTCCTGGCAGTGGGACTTCTCCGTGAAGGAGGCGCCGCCGCGCTGCCATGGAGCCCCGAGGGCCCGGGTGTGGCTCCAGGTCCGGGCGTGGGGAACGCCCGGGGCCGCCCGAGTCAGGGTCACCGGCGGCTCGGGTTGTGTTTGCGTTTTAGGTGGAGGTAGGCAAGCGGTTGCGGCTCTGCGCCCTCGTTTTTCCCTCCTTTTCCCATCATTAGTTGGACTGAGTAATGCTGTGGAGAAGCCTTTCAACGCTGCTACCTGGGAGAGGGAAATGAATGTCCCTCTTTCTTGGAAACGAGCTCTCCCCGGGGCTGCACCTGCGCAGGTACCCCCACACAGGCTGCCGCCCTCGGTCCGCGAAGGAAGTGCCCCTCTTCCCTCCGCGGGTTGGGGGTGGCTCTGGCCCCCAAGGGGACGTCCTAGGGCATAGGAGACTGGGGGCAAGACCGAAGGCCCAGCCGCGCTTTGCAAGCCGCAGCTCCGGCGTAGGGCGGGGATTTCGGAGCTGTCCCGGGAGGGCGGAATGAGCCTGTGCTGGGGTCTGTCCCGGACTGCGCCCCCTCCCTGCGGAGCCCACCGCCCTCCGTCCCATGGTTCTGCACGGGCTCCGCAGGGAGGAGGCTCGGCCCCATCTCCCTGGACGCAGCGGTGGGCCGTGCAGATCTAGGGTCGCCCCGGCTCCGCGGTAGAGGCGGGAGGCAGAGGCGCTCGGAAGTCGCGCCCCCGCTGGGTCGCTAGAGGCTGAAGCGCAGGCCAAGCAGCGGAGCGAACGCGCGATCCAACCCGAAACCCCCGACGGCTGTGCGGACGGCCACGTTCTGCCCCGAAGACCCTTGTGATGAAAGGTGAAAATCTCAAGCTGAAATAGAGGCACGACCAGAAGAAAGGCTGATGCCCATTTGTGTGTGTGTGTGTGTGTTTGTGTGTGTGTGTGTGTGTGTGTGTGTTTTACTAGGAGGAAGGAAGATGAAGGAAGACTGGCTAAGTTCTGGCCGCTTCTTCGTCCGCCTCTGATATGCGGGCCATGTATGCAGGGGTTGGAGAGGGGGCAGGGAGCAGGTGTGACAGAGAACTGGACAGGAGGAGTCCGCGCCGCATCAGGGTGGCCGCGGGGCTGCTTCTCTGCCTGGAGGGCGCCGTGCTGCCCCTTCCCGACCTTAGTCCCTCCGTGATTCGCAACTCTGTTTGTAGCCTGGACGTTTCTCCCGCAACCACCCCACCTCCAGGTGACAACATGTTCCCCTCTCTCTGTCCCCTGCTGCTGGGGCTTTCCTCAGCTGTCACACTCAATACGCTGCTCTGTCACTCCCTCACAATCCTTGTGATGAAGCCAAATTTGAAATACACACGTGGAAGAATCTATCCACTGCAAGGGTATGTCTCAGCAGCAACAATGCAGTGAGCACCTCCACACTCACACCCAGTTTGAGAACGAACTATTTCCAGTCGCATGGATTAGCCCCTCTCTCTTCCTGCCCCACGCTCAGATCATATCCCTCTTGCTCTCCTGCCTCTCTCTCCAACCACCAAATTGAGTTTGCTGATAAACACCCCTGTCTTTGTTAGTATAGATAAGGAACTTTATAGTATTGCAGTTATGTTACGTTTATTCTTTTGTGATGCTCTCTCCATGAAGTTCTTGGGATTTGTCCATATTGATACGTGTAGCCACAATTCATTAGTTTTTACTGCTGTGAAATTGTATTCCATCATATATAGAGATTATAGTTTATTGTGTTGCTGATGGGCACATGGGTTGTTTTCATTTTTTTCCCATTGCTAATCTTCCTCCCACGAACCCTGCCTGTCCTGCGAGGTGCATGGGCAAGAGTTTCCCTAGGGCATGTTTACATTTACAGGAATGAAAGTGCTGGTCGTAGGGTGTGCACAGTCACCTCTTCTAGGAAATGCCAAACTGCTTCTCACAGTGGTTTGTACTAGCACACAGGCTCCGCCAGCCGTGGGTGAGAGCTTCCACAGCTCCGAATCACCAACCCCAAACTGACAAACTTTTTAACTTCTGTCAATCTGGAGGGTGTGAAATGTATCCGATTGTGACTTTAATTTGCATTTCCCTCATCAGTTACGAGATTGAGCATCTTTTCAGGTTTTTATTGTTCATTTAGGTTTTCTTTTATGCCCCTGCTATAGTTTGATATTGTCTGTTTTTCTCCAAATCTCATGTTGAAATTTGATCCACAGTGTTGGAGGTGGGGCCTAATGGGAGGTGTTTGGGTCATGGGGGGCGGATCCCTCATGAATACTTTAATGCCCTCCCTGGGGAAGGAGTGTGAGTTCTCACTCTATTCGTTCCTGCTTGTTAGAGAGAGCCTGGCACTTCCTCACCTTCCTCTCTTGCCGAGTGATCTCCACACATGGGCTCCCTTGCCCTTCTGCCATGAGTGGAAGCCGCGTGAGGCCCTTGCCTAATGCCGGCTCCATGCTTCTTGCACAGCCTGCAAAACGTTGAGCCAAACACAACTCTTTTCCTTATAAACCACCCACACTCAAGTATCTCTTCACAGCAACACAAATGAACTAGACAGCCCTCATAAAAGCCTTCTGAAGTCTTTTGCACTTTTCCTATTGTTTTTTTTTTTTTTTTTCTCAGAGTTTCACTCTTGTTGCCCAGGCTGGAGTGCGATGGTGTGATCTCTGCTCACCACAACCTCTGCCTCCCAGGCTCAAGCAATTCTCCTGCCTCAGCTTCCCAAGTAGCTGGGACTACAGGCATGCACCACCACGCCTGGCTAATTTTGTATTTTTAGTAGAGACGAGGTTTCTCTGTGTTGGTCAGGCTGGTCTCGCACTCTGGACCTCAGGTGATCCACCCGCCTCGGCCTCCCAAAGTGCTGGGATTACAGGCTTGAGCCACTGTGCCTGGCCCCCACTGGGTTGTTTTATTTTTCATGTTGACTTTTGTGCTGCCGCCTTTATACCTGCCTTGTGAGAGCCAACTGCGACCATCTATCCCCAAGGCCCTACTTGGTGACCTTACATTAGTGGCTTGAAATTGGCCCATGGAAGTGTTTATGTCCTGGAAACAAGCAAATGCTAAAAATAAGGACTTTCAGGGCCTGAGAGTCAGTTGTTAAACATCTTCCAGCACAACACTGTTTACAGGAGTTCTTTATGTACCCAGGTTCTAGTCACTTGTTGGTTACATGTGCTACAAATATTTTATCTCATATCATGACTTTTAAAAACATTCCCTTTGAGGTAACTTTTGATTAACAAAAATTATCAATTTCAATATGGCTAGACTTGAAAATGTGTCTTATATAGATAGTGCATTTTGTGTCTTTTTAAAGAATTTTTTCTACTTTAAGGATATTAAGAGATTCCCCCACCCCCATTTAATTTTGAAAGCTTTGAAATTTTGCCTTTTACCTCTGGGTCTTTGATATATCTGAAATTGATTTTTGTGAACTGTTGGATAGCAGTCCAGTTTCTTTCTTTTTAAAAAATTTAGACCTCTTATAAATCCTCAGACACATAGAAGGGTGCATCATAGTGATAGCCGTGCTGAACTGAGTGAGATATGGCAAATAATTCAACAACTGGGTTAGAATCAACTGTGGTAAGGAGATGGCCACACATTTCATTATTTCATGTCTGTCATTTGACATTTCATTATTTTATGTCTGTCATTTGACATTTCATTATTTTATGTCTGTTATTTGGATGAACTGTCCCAAAACACTTATCTACGTGATTCCCAATCATAGAAGATTCATGCAGAAATCGGCCCAATTTTTCATGCATCACTCTTGCCATTCATTTAAGTAGAGCCCTCCAAAAATGATGTTGGGCTTGATGCAGTGACATGCTTTGGCCAACAGGATGGGATCAGAGGCTTGGAAAAGCACATGTGCATTTTCACTCATTTCTTGGACCTCTGGCACTGCCATGAGAACAAGCCCAGCTTAGCCTGCTGAAGGGATGTGCAGGACATGAGAAGGAGGGCTGAAGTCATCTGAGATGAGCCAGGCCCAGCCAATCCACTGGCTGATCACTGATGAGCCGTTAAGATCAGCCACGTCCAGCCCAGAGTAGCAGAAGTGCCCCATCGACCTGTGGACTCATGAGAAATAATAAAAGGTTACTATTTTAGGCCTCTAAGTTTTGACGTGGTTTGTTACAGAGCAACATCTAACTAATACGCCAGTTATCTGAGAGTGCTCCAGACCCTTGAGGCTCTCAGTGGCATTGTTTTATTTATTCAAGCTATAATATTTATTGAGTACCTTCTATGTGTGATTCCTTAAGGGTACTACTTGAAAACTTCAGTCAAATTTTCCCTTTAGTTTTAATGGGAAGGTCAAGGTTATGTTTCTGTTATCTCTACCAAGGTGGAGTATTTCACATACCTGCCCAGGTACTCTGTCATTGCAGCAGGCTAAGACTTTAGCAGCACTTTGGAAGAACCAAGATATAAGCATAATGGTTCATGAAACTCTCTCTTTTAAATTTTAAGGCCATTTAAAACTATGAATGTACTACTGAGCATAGCTTAGGCATTCTTCTTTTGGTTCCAAAATATTTTGTTTTTTTTTTTGTGTTCTGTTATTTTACTCCCAG
Organism: Pongo abelii; assembly: GCF_028885655.2. Taxonomy (NCBI): domain Eukaryota; kingdom Metazoa; phylum Chordata; class Mammalia; order Primates; family Hominidae; genus Pongo; species Pongo abelii. Next base: position 48,090,802 of record NC_071993.2, read on the forward strand.
TTTACTCTTTGATGCAAAAACTATTCATCAAAGAGTGTCAGGCAGTGTATTAGTCTGTTTTCACACTGCTGATAAAGACATACCTGGGACTGGGAAGAAAAAGAGGTTTAATTGGACTTGCATTTCCACATGGCTGGGGAGTCCTCACAATCATGGTGGGAGGTGAAAAGTACTTCTTATGTGGTGGTGGCAAGAGAAAATGAGGAAGAAGCAAAAGTGGAAACCCCTGATAAACCCATCAGATCTCATGAGACTTATTCAGTATCATGGGAAAGACCGGCCCCCATGATTCAATTACCTCCCCCTGGGTGCCCCCTACAACAAGTGGGAATTCTGGGAGACACAATTCAAGTTGAGATTTGGGTGGGGATACAGCCAAACCGTATCAGGCAGTCTGGCTATTTTCATGGTAGTTGAAGAAAAATGGTGCCAGGTTCTGCATTCCCCAGGGTCTCCTTGTTCTCTTGTCTTTGCAGGCAGGATCAGTTCCCTACTCCCTCCTTCCACTGCTGTACTGCCCACCCACCTGGCTCAGTTCCTTTCCAGGTAGAAGATACTGGTGGGACTAAAACCCAGTGTTTTACCATCATTCCAAAATTAAGAAAGACTCATTTTCTGTAGGAGGACTTACCCAAATTCTTTTAAATAGTAACAGATGGAAGTTTCAGACCACCAAGGGACAGAAAGTTGAAGGATCTTCTTTGCTGCCTGTCCAATTACTACTAATAGTAAGTATAATAATTAGCATTTATTCATCGTTACTGTGTGCCAGGCACCCTTATAAGCATTATAGATATTACCGACTCATGTTAATCTTCAAAGCAATCTTAGAACACAGCGACTATTCTCATACTGTTTTACAGATGAGGGAACTGAAGCCTAAAGAAGTGAATGAACTTGACCAAGATAACACAAATTGGGGGTGTAATAGAGATTCAACCATCCAGCTCCAGAGTCTGCATTTTTAAACCAAGATAGCCGTCAGCTGTGTTCAGGCATCACCTGCACTGTTTACAGCCCTCTGATGAGCGTGTGTTTGTTTCAAAAATCCAAGCAGCCCAGAACCCCTGAGCTGGCAGAACACACTTGGTTTTAGGAGTAACACAGTCCACCTCCAAAAACCCTTTGCCTGGAGTCATCAGGTAACATTTTTGTCCTGCCTATGCTCTGTTGTGCGCGTGCCCTCTCTCTCTCTCTCTGTAACATTTAAGAATACCTTGCAGACATCACAACCATTTCCAAACATTTCAGCCTGTGTCTCAAAACAAGGACATTCTCTTATATAACCATAATACAATTATCTAATTTAACATTGATTTTTTGACATCGTTGAAGAGTGCAGGCCAGTGTTCCGTACAATGTATGTTACTTGAGTTTGATGTTCCTTTGTGATTAGATTTGGGCCGTGCATTTCTGGCAGGAATGGTGCTATATTCTTCTCAGGACACCAACATGATGCTGGTTTGTCTTGTTATTCATGTTACTAACCTTTATTCAATATCATGGTAGTGTCTGCCAGATTTTCCCACTGCAAAGGTATCTTTTTTCCCCTTTAAAATTAAAAAGTAATTCATATAAATAAATCTATTTCTCATTTAACTTCCATCTAATGATTTGAACATCCATTGATGTTTTCTGTCTGAATCAATTATTCCAATGGTGGCTACAAAATGGTGGTTCTCTAATTCCACACAATTCCTTGTAAAAAAGAATGTTCATTCATTCATTTTATAACTTAAAATGATAACATGTATCCTGTTCTTAGTCACTGGGTTACAATCCTGTCATTATTCATTTTTATGCTCAGATTATCTCAGATCTGGCCAGTGGGAGCCTCATCAAGCTGGATCCTGGGTACTTTGTTTTGCCCTCATCAATTTTCTAGGACTTCTATACTTTCTGGCACAACAAAATACTCTAGGCTCATAGACCATGTAAGAGTCAGGGTTCTCCAGAGAAACAGGGCCAACAGGTCATCTATACTTATGTAATAATGAAGACACATCATAATTGAGCTTATTAAAACTAAAGACAATAATATTGAAAACAACCAGAAAAAAAATGACATTTTACCTACAAGTGCCATTTGAATGACAGTGGATTCCTCGTTTGAAACCATGGGTGATATAACCTCTTATAAAAGATATATTGTCATAATAAATCTTTTTTATATTTAAGGCCAGAAGGAACTGGTACAACATTTTTCAGGTGCTGAAAGAAAAGAACTGTCAACCACAATCTCTATCTGGCAAGACTGTTTTACCAAAATGAAGGGGCACTAAAGACATTCTCAGATGAAGGAAAGCTAGAAGAATTTGTTAATTTCAGACCTATCCTTAAAAATTGGCTAAAGGAAGACCTTCAGCAGGAAGGAAATAATAAAAGAAGGAGCCATGGAGCATAAGAAAGAACAACATAAAAACAAAGCATATGAGTGCAAACCATAGACCATCGTTTCTCACATGAGTTTCATTTTAAGAATCTGAAGACCAAAACAAAAATTATAGCATTATCTGATGCTCAAGATAACAATATATAAAATTGTGAAAGGGGCCGGGCACGGTGGCTCATGCCTGTAATCCCAGCACTTTGGGAGGGTGAGGCAGGTGGATCACTTGAAGTCAGGAGTCCAAGACCAGCCTGGCCAACATAGTGAAATACCGTCTCTACTAAAAATACAAAAAGTTAGCTGGGCATAGTAGCAAATGCCTGTAATTCCAGCTACTCGGGAGGCTGAGGCAGGAGAATTGTTTGAACCTAGGAGGCGGAAGTTTGCTTCACTGCACTCCAGCCTGGGCGACAGAGTGAGACTCTGTCTCAAAAAAAAAAAAAAAAAAGAAAAGAAAAATAAAGAAAGAAAGAAAGAAAGATAAGGGACCTAAGTGGAAGAAAGGTTTCCACATGTCCCTCAAGGTGGCAAAACATTGATACCAGCAGACTGTGATAAGTCACATATGTCTATTGAAATAACCAAAATAAAAACTCTATGAAGAAATACACTCAAAAACACTATAAATAAGTCAAAATGAAATACTAAAAAATATTCAAGTAACAATAAAAGAGAAAAAGGAATTATAACCAGAGGAAACAAACAGAAAACAAATAACAAAATGGTACTCTTAAGCTCTAACATACCCATAATTAAATCCACCAGGTAGTCATAACAATTCTAAAGGCATCTATGCCAAAAGCAGTGCCTCAAAATACATGAAACAAACATTGACAGAGCTGAAAGGAGAGATGAATTCATAATTATAGTTGGAGACTTCAACATCTCCCTCTCAGCAAATGTTAGAACTAGTAGACAGAAAATAATCAAGAATATGGAGAACTTGAACTAGGACTTAACCAAAGAAGGGCAATGTATAAAGAAAAGGAATTTAACTATTACAGTTATGGAGTCTGAGAAGTCGAAGTCAAAGTCAAGGGGTCACATCTGATGAGAGCTTTCCTGCTGGTGGGGACTCTGCAGAGTCCCAGGGTGGCTGAAGGTGTCACATGGCAAGGGGGCTGAGCATGCTAATGTGCTAGCTCAGATCTCTCTTCCTCTTCTTATAAAGCCACCTGTTTGCCTCTCATGATAATGTATTAATTAATTAACCCATTAATCCATGAATGAATTAGGAGCAGAGCCCTCATGATGCAATCACCTCTTAAAGGCCGCCACCTCTCAATACTGCCACATTGGGGATTAAGTTTCCACATGAGTTTTAGAGGGGACATTCAAACCATAGCAGCAGGGAATTCACACACACATACAAAATTGTTTAACCACATTAGTAGTCAGGAAAATGTAAATTCACACCTCTTTGAGCCGCCATTATACATCTGCCAAATGGCTACAACTTTAAAAACTGACAATAGTAAGCATTGGCAAGACTGTGGAGCAGAGGTAGGTACTCACACACTGCTGGAGAAAGTGCATATTGTACAAATAATTTGGAAAACAGTTGGAATCATGGAATAGAATTTAATGTAAGCATATCCTATCCCCCAGAGATTTCATTCCTAGATACATAATCAACATAAACGTATGGACATGTACCTCAAGAGCTGTGTACAAGGATGGCCACAGCGGCATTATTCATAATATCCAAAGACTGGAAACAAGCCAGATATCCACAAACAGAGAGATGGAAAAATGGTGACATATTCATTTATGAAAGATTGTGTATAATATCTGAGAATAAATAAATTATGGCTACATGTAACATCTCACAAACAAGATATTAAGTGCAAAAAGTGAGACACATAAGACTTCATACTATGCAACTGCTTGTAACTCAACACTGATAAAATAATACATATCAAAAATTGAGGGCTGCCACTAGAACACACTACAGGAATTTATAATCTTTACCTATTAAGAAAGGCTATTCGGAGCCCAGATGAAGACATTAATAAAAGTTTAGAAATAAACTTGTAGATAGAAAGAAATGCACAAGACTTGAGCAAAAATTAGTGAAATGGAAAAATAAAGATAAAATAGAAAGGGTCAAGGGAGAGCAGAGCAAGATGGCTGAATCGAAATTTCACCTATCGCCCCCACTGCAGGAACACCAAATTTAACTACTATCTACATACACACAAAAAAAGCCTTCATAAGAGCCAACAATCAGGTGAGCAACCACAGTACCTGCTTTTAATTTTCTATCGCTGAAAGAGGCACCGAGGAAGGTAGAAAACACAGTCTTGAATCCCTGAAGCCACCCCTCCTCCACTCCCCAGTAGTGGTCCTGTGTCATGGAAAATCTGTGCACTGGGGGAAGGAGAGTGCAGTGATTATGGGACCCTGCATTGAACTCTGTGCTGCCCTGTCAGAGCAGAAAGAAAAACCAGGCTAAACTTGCTTGACACCCACCCACAGAGGAAGCATTTAGACCAGCCCTAGGCAGAGGGGCATCATCCATCCCAGTGGTTGGAACATAAGTTTTTGCAAGCCCCACCACTGTGGGCTCAAAGGCTCTGGGGTCCTATATAGACTTGAAAGTCAATCTAGGCCACAAGGAATGCAATTCCTAGGCAAGTCCTAGTGCTGTGCTGGGCTCAGAGCCAGTGGATGTGGGAGGCATGTGACCTAGTGAGGCACCAGCTGGGCTGGCTGAGGGCATGCTTGTGCTATCTTTCCCTCAGCCCTAGGCAGCACAGCTCACAGCAACGAAAGCGACTTCTTCCCTCCACTTGAGGAGGGGAGAGGGAACTAAAGAGAACTTTGTCTTGTGTCTTGGATACCAGCTCAGCCACAGAATAGGGCACTGTTCAGGGTCATAAGGCCCTCATTTTGAGCCCTAGCTCTTGGATGACATTTCTAGACACACCTTGGGCCAGAAGGGAACCCACTGCCTTGAAGGGAAGGACCAAATCCTGGCAGAATTCATCACCTGCTGACTAAAGAGCCTTTGGGTCCTGAAGAACCAGCAGTGATATCCAGGTAGTATGCCATGCGCCTTGGGTGAGACTTTGAGACATGCTGGCTTCAGGGGAGAACCAGCACATTCCCAGCTATGGTGGTTATGGTAAAAGACTGCTTCTGCTTGAGAAAAGCAGAGGGAAAAGTAAAGGGGACTTAGTCTTGCACCTTATGTACCAGCTCAGTTCAGTGGAGCAGAGCACCAAGCAGGCTCCTGGGATCCCTGATTCCAAAGGCCTTGGCTCTTGGATGACATTTCTGGACCTGCCCTGTGTCAGAGGGGAGCCCACTGTCCTGAAGGGTGAGTCCCAGGCCTGGCAGCATTGACCATAAGCTGACTGAAGGGCGCTAGGGCTTAAAGTGAACATTGGTGGTAGCCTGGCAGTATCCCATGTAGGCCTGTGGTGGCCATGACCATGGGAGAGGCTCCTCTTCCTGTGGAAAGCAGAGAGAAAAGTGAGGACTTTGTCTTGTGATTTGAGTGCTGGCTTACCTGCAGTAGAATAAAGCATCAAGCAGATTTCTAAGGTTCTTGACTCCAGTCACTGGCTCCCAGACAGTATATCTAGACCTGTCCAGGGCTTGGGGGAACTTGCCATCCTGAAGGGAAGGACACAAGCCTGGCTGGCTTCACCCCTACTGATTGTAGAGCTCTAGGGCCTTAAGCAAACATAGGTAATAGCCAGGTAGTGGTTACAGTGGGCCCTGGATGAGACCCAGTGCTGTGCTGGTTTCAGGTTTGGCCCAGCACAATCCCAGTGGTGGCAGCCACAGGGGTGCTTGTGTCACCCCACCTCCAGCTCCAGGTGTCTCAGCATAGATTTGAATAGGCATTTCTCAAAAGAAGGCATACAAATGGCAAAGCGGCATATGAAAAGGAGTCAACATCATTGATCTCAGAGAAATTCAAATCAAAGCTACAGTGAGATATCATCTTACCCCAGTTAAAATGGCTTTTATCCAAAAGACAGGCAATAACAAATGCTGGCAAGAATGTGAAGAAAAGAGAACCCTTGTCCACTCTTGATGGGAATATAAATTAGTACAATCACTATAGAGAACAGTTTGGAGGTTCCTCAAAAAACTAAAAATAGAGTTACCATACAATCCAGGAATCCCACTGCTAGGTATATACCCAAAAGAAAGAAAATTAGTATATCAAAAGAGATAGCCGCATTCCTGTGTTTTCAGCACTGTTCACAATAGCCAAGATTTGGAAGCAACGTAAGTGTCCATCAACAGATGAATGGATAAAGCAAATGTAGTACATATACACAATGGAGTACTGTTCAGCCGTAAAAAAGAATGAGAGCCTGTCATTTGCAACAACATGGATGGAACTGGAGGTCATTATGTTAAGTGAAGTAAGCCAGGCACAGAAAGACAAACCACATGTTCCACTTATTTGTGGAAGCTAAAAATTAAAACACTTGAACTCATGGAGGTAGAGAGTAGAAAGATGGTCACCAGAGTCTGGGAAGGGTAGTTGGGGAGTAAGAGAAATGATGAAGATTAATAGGTACAAACAAAATAGTTAGAAAGAATGAATAAGACCTACTATTTAGTACAACAGGGTGACTGTAGTCAATAGTAATTCAATTGTATATTTAAAAATAACTAAGAGTATAATTGGATGGTTTATAACACAAAGGATAAATGCTTGAGGTGATGAATAACCCATTCACCCTGATGTGATTTTATTTTTATTTTTTAGATGGAGTCTCACACTGTCGCCCAGGTTGGAGTGCAATGGCACGATCTCGGCTCACTGCAACCTGTGCCTCCTGGGTTCAAGTGATTCTCCTGCCTCAGCCTCCCGAGTAGCTGGGATTACAGGTGTCTGCCACCACACCCAGCTAATCTGTTGTATTTTTAGTAGAGACGGTGTTTCACCATGTTGACCAGGCTGGTCTCAAACTCCTTACTTCATGATCCACCTGCCTCGACCTCCCAAAGTGCTGGGATTACAAGTGTGAACCACCACACCCAGCCGATGTGATTATTGTGTATTGCATGCCTGTATCAAAATATCTCACATACCCCGTAAATATATACACCTACTAAAATGTACCCATGAAAATTAAAAATTAAAAAAAAGAAAGGGTCAACAAAATTAAAATGGTGATTCTTTGAAAATACTAATAAAAATAAACCAACCTCTAGAATAATTGACCAAGAAAATGAAAAGAGGGATGGCACAGCATATAATACAATAAATCAAATGGAGACATAACTTTAAATATAACAGACATTTTACAAATTACTATAGAACATTATTCTGCCAATAACTGACAAAACAGACAGTAACCGGAAGAGACCAAACTTGGAACGTGTCTGAAAAAGACACAGAAAACCCAAATATGCCTATGAACCTTAAGACAATCTAGTGGGGATTCAAAATCTCCTCCCAGAGCCAGCAACCACGGGATCAGACCCGAGGGCCTCATGCTGTGCTCCCCTGGGGTGTGGGGTGCAGGACACGGGTCTCGCAGAGCTGGGCACTGGCCCCATCCTAGAGAAGGGGAGGCTGCCTCCCTCACACGGACCCCTGGCCCAACCGCAATGCCTGGGCCTCCCCAGCCAGGCCTGCTTGGCCGCCCCCTCCCTGGGCCAGGGCCTTTCCAAAGCCCTTTCTCCCTGCTGAGGTTGGGGTGAACCTGGCACCAAGGAACCCCCTACCCCACCAGCCCTGGTGCCCCCAGTACATCCAGTGACCTGTCCTTGGCTTTAAGTTTCTCAAAAGCAGAGGCAACTGCAGGGAGGAAGAGGTGACCAGAAGGACCCTGAGGCCCTGCCACGAGGCCCAGCGGGTCCAGCCTCCCGCATACAGGGCCAGGCAGCACATCTGGCACCAAGGAAAGAGGTGCCCAGAGACACAGCCACGCTGCCCACTGTGTACAGCTGCAGGCATGGGCTCAACATCCCAGCATCTGTCCCAGTAGACCTCCCATCCAGAGCCATGGTGACATCAACCCTGAGTCCCAAATATCACCATCCCCTTTCAGTGGGAGAAAGGAAATTTCCAGCTGGGTAACTTCAACCTGAGGACTTTGTACCTCTTCCCTCTGAACTGCAGCTGTCCTGACTGTAGGAGGTGACTACCTCCACCTTCCCAAAGTCCTGGGCTGAGACAGGAAGCTTCCTAGAAAGCGAGAGAGGCATGGATGTGTCCCTGATGGGCAGCCCAAGTGCCCTCTGCCCTCTGCAGGGTCCAGGGTAAGAACTGGTATAAAGTTGGTCCTCAGCAAGGGAGAGTGCTGCAGGCTTCCTGGAGGAGGCAGCTGGGAGCTGAATCTTTTTTAAATTTTATTTTTTATTGACAAATAATAATTGTATACATTTATGGGATACAAGGTGATGCTTTGATATGTTTACAATGTAGAATGATTGAATCAGGCTAATCAACAATCCATTTCCTCACATGCTTCTGAAGGAAAAATCAAACATTGGTGGTCAGTGGGGATGGGTGAACTGGGCACAGGGACTGCTAGTGGGACATGAAGTCATGAGATGCTGGGTCCTTTGAGGGTGGAGACATCTGGCATGGAGCTGGGGACTGAGAGTGTCTCACCAACAAGCCTGGCCTTGATTGGACACATTAGGGTGCTCTGAAGACCTCTGCATGAAGGAGCAGAGGGACAGGCCAGGATAGCTCAGCCCCTGGACAAGCAGGGCAGGCAGAGGAGGCCATGGGCTTTAGCCTTGGGCCTCCAGATGCCATGCTTTCAGGCCCAGTGCTCAGACACACCGCTGGTTTCAAGGGAGGAGGGGGCAGGTCAGGTGTGGGGTGACCCTGCTCACCTCACTCCCAGCACCTGAGGGCCGTGCTCTTGCACCATCCTCCGCAGAGTCCCCAGGGCACCAGGCTCTGGGGCCTCCATCAAGATTCAGAAGCTGGATGAGCTTGTCAGTCTCAACCCTGCTGTGCTTGGGTACAACGACCACCACCAGCCACCCTGGTCCCCACCCAGCCCTAACCCATCCCTCTCCCTGCCCCCTGGGGACTCAGAGCAACAGGTGCCCCATGACCCCTCCACTCAACACGCACGGACATCTCACCTTAAACAAAACCTGGCTTTCACTGATATCCACTTCCCCTGAGCAGCCCGCTCCCTTTCCTCAAGTCTTTTGTTCCCTTAAATCCCAGCTCTCTCCTGTAAGCAGACGGAACCCACAGTCTTTCAGGCTCATTAGGTCTGAGTGGTCTCTCCACACCACTGCCATGGCCCACAGTAATCCAGGACTCTGGCGTGGATTTGCTTGGCTCTACCTCCAGTCTTGCCAAATCCTGGGGGCCTGATGTCTACCTTGATGGTTCATCCACACAGCACAGCCCATCCTTAAATGCTGAATCCAGCACTCCTGACCCATTCCCCACACTCCCAGCAGGACTCTGTCCTTGACCCACGGCCCCAGGCCCCTTCCCCAGGCCACTGCCCTCAGCCTCCCTGAGCTCTCCTTCTCCAGCCAGGCTCTGCCTTCAGCCTCTTCCCTGAGCCTGTTCTGTGCCTCTTTTCCTAACATCTGCTGTTGAACAGAGCTCATTAATTTGCCTTCTATCTTGTTCTCTAACACAGCACTTTAGGTTATAAATTTCCCTCTAGTGCCATTTTACCTGCATCCCATGAGAGTCAATATACGCTGCTTCTATCATTGCTTGGTTTATATCTTTTGTATTTTCCATTATCGTTTTTTCTCGGGCCCGTGAGTTATTGTGTTTTCCAGATGTAACTGGGCTCGAAGCCATCTTCCTGTGATTGACTTCTAACATTGCATTGTGATTAGAGAGCATGTCCTGCTTATCATCTCTGCTATTTGTTGAAGACTCCTTTGTGGCCACCTTCATGGTCAGTATTATAAATGTTCCATCTGTGCTGGAAAAAATGTGAATGCCCTGCGCATGGGGTGCAGGATTCTGTATCTGCCCAGCAGCCCAAACTTAAAGTCTGTATTTCAGATCTATTTATTTTCATGATTTTTATTCTGTTTGACGCAAATTTTAGAGTGAGGTATGTTCAAAGTTCCCACCATGCTTGGGGACATGCTAGGTTTGCTGTTGTCTCACTGAGGCTGGTGGCTGCATCTTCCAGGTGCGTGACCTCCTTCCAAGTTACCTGGTACCGCCCTCCACCCCACCCCATGCACCTATCCCTGCCTTACTGGTCGCTTCCCACACCCACTTCCTTTCTGTTAACACTTCATAGCAGATAGCTTGCTTGAAAAACAAAACAAAACAAAACAAAAACAAAAAAACACACAGCCTGAGAATCCATGTTTCGAATAGATGAGTTTAATCTTATTGAATCCATCCCTATACGTTTTATAAAATTAATTAGGAAAGAAGGGAGGGAGAGAAAGGAAAATAAACCAAGCTTGCAGTGTCCTGAGCATTGGCTTCTAGGCCAGCTCGCTCTCTGACCCTCCCTCACTGCTGTTCCATGCATACTGCCTCAGAATCACCTTGTAATCAGTTACAAGGCCCCAGTTCCCCTAAGTTCAGATAGATAACAACTATTCTCTATAGATAGCAACTTTAACATTGTGAAGTGTTAAGTTGTCCACTTGAGATATCCTTCTAGGTCCTGCATACCAATCAAACAGCTGATTCCATCTGGTCTGAGGGACCCCACAAGCAGCTGACTCACCAGAGCATGCAGTGTCCACACCCTGATGATTGCATCCTCTTTAGCCCCACCAATCAGTGGCCCCAATTTTCCACCCCTTGCCCTCCACGATCCTTTAAAAACTCCAGCCCAAAACTCCTCAGAGAGATGAAGTGAGGGTCCCTCCTGCCTCCTCACTCAGCTGCCCTGAGATCAGTAAACTCTTTCTCTGTTGCAAAGCCTTCTGTCTTTGTGCATTGGTCTGTAACTGTACAGCAGGTACAGTAGGAACCCGGTGGTCCTGTAACATCATTACATTTTACTGTCTTAAGGATATTTTGAATGACTTTTACCATCTTATTTTCTTTCCACCACTTTCTTCTTGGTCCCCAGTGGACTGTGTTTCCTTATTCCGTTTCCCTCCCTACAGGTCTAGAGGTGATAAAATTTCCCTGTTTTAAGTGGCTTTCAGATGCACAAAGCTATGTGGTCCCCAGTTGGCAGGGTGCCTCCCTTCCCCCTCCTTTTCATCTGTCTGTGAGGGCCCCACTTCAGCCCCTGATACTGTTGTGTTCGTCTAACCCCTTCTCCCGTGTCCCCATCTCCTTCCTCACACACTTAACATCAGCAGCCTTCCCATATATGTGGTACCTCTCCAGGCCACGTGCCACTTACTTACAGCTGACCCTTGAACAACATGGGTTTGAACCACACACATCTACTTACACAGAGATTTTCTTCTGCCTCTAACACCCCTGAGAAAGCAAGACCAACCCCTTCCCTTCCTCCTCCTCCTCAGCCTGCTTAAGATGAGGATGAAGACCTTTACAATGCTCCACTTCCATTTAATGAGTAAATAAATTTCTCTTGCTTATTATTTTCTCAATACCACTTTCTTTTCTCTAGCTTACTTCATTGAAGAATATAGCATGTGATACATCTGTATAGTGTGGGTAAACAAAAAAAAAGAAAAAGAAAAAGAATACAGAATATAATACATATAACCTACAAAACGTGTTCATTGACTGTATGTGTTATTGGTAAGGTTTCAGTGAACAGCAGGCTATTAATAGTTACGTTTTGAGGAGGTCAAAAGTTATATGCAAATTTTCAACTGTGAGGGGGTTCAGTGCCCCTAGCCCCCACATTGTTTAAGGGTCAGCTGTATTTCCATGTATTTGTAGATAAGAAAAATACAAAGCATCATTTATGTGGGTGTTAGTGGTGTACACTAATGGTATATTGGGCTGAAATTCCAATTCGATCCTTCTCGTTATTTAGCTATGCCCACTTCACGCCTCCTGTCCATGCTCCCCACTGACCTGGTGACTTGGTCTCCTGCCTTCTGTGGGGCCTTGAGAACTCTGAGGTCAGACTTACTCTTGTTTCTCTGTAACTGTTTTTCCCTCTGTGATTCTAATTTTTCTGGTGTGTGTGCTTGCCACTCTGTGAACACTTCCATCTAAAGTCTTGTGTCTGTGTTTAGTTCTTGGAAATTCTCTGCCAACCCTTCTTCAAATATATTCTCCCACCCCGTATTCTTCCTTTCTTCCCAGGACTCCTCGGAGACGGGCAGGGGCCGTCTTGTTTCACCTTCCTCATCTCTCAACCTGCCTCCCACCTCCTTATACCCTCCTGATGCTTTCTGGAGAGTCCCTTGGTGAAATCTTCCAGCCCCTTTCAACAATTATATTTATTTAGAATTATATTACAGTTTCATACATTATATTAATGAATTCTATTCTATCTATAAATTATATTTTTTACACCCAACATCTCCAACTGGTTTGTCATGACAGCCGCTTCTTTTGAGCTCATGTTCATTGCATGCTCCCTTACGACGAAGTCCTCTGAGGACTTTGGTCACTTGTTTTAAGTCCTGCTCTGTCTGTCTTCTATGGCACAGGTGTTCTTTAGGAGCTGGGCGCAGCTGGGACCTGCTTCTGCAGGCATGTTTGGGTTTTGTGTTGGGTCTGAACTGCCTGCTCTGATACCTGCTGTACCCAGGGGCAGAGTGGCCACTGCCAGCTCAGAGGTTGCGTGCCCCTTGGGCTGGCTCAGCCCAGGGAGCAGGAGGGGACCAGCACCACGTGGAGGTTTCCAGCTGTCCTCCACCTGTGCCATGGCGTCCCCAGCAACCTGAACCTGACCCTGTCTGTGCTCTAGGCATCCCTGTGGGTCTATATTTGCTCTGAGTCTCTCTCTTCCAGCATTTCCTGGGCTGGTTTAGGGGGAGGCTGCCGGCAGCCCTTGATGGCTCACCATTTCCTCCACCAACAGAATACGCAAAATGCAAAGGCCTCTCTTCTCTCTACCTCACCACCGTGCCTGGAGTGCCCCTCACCACCCCTCATTCTTCTGCTGACCCTCAGTGGGGCTTCCAACCTGAGTCAACCCAACCACCTGCTCCTGGGCGCCCTCACTGCCCTGCGCTTCTGCGGGCAGTGGGCGGCCCTGACCAAGGGGCCCTCACCCTTGCCTCGTCCAGCCCCCACCTCTCTCTGCGCCAGCCCCCACCTGTGCTCCCTACCACACACGCGTGTACCAGCCTCGCATACTCACCCTCGCACACCCACACGCACATGCATGCCTGGACACTCCCACTCGCACACCCAGGGAGGCGGTGGGGCCAGGGTCTCGCTCTTCCGTACACTCCGGGACCCTCTCCTCCAGCTCCTTTCATCCGTTTCCTTCCCTGCCCGTCTCTAGCACTCATGACTCTTCTTCTATCTCTTCTCTCTTCAGAAAAGGTCGGGGGATAAAAGCCTCCTCAGTCTCGCACTCCTCTCCACTTGGCTCTGGCCTCCCTGTCCCCCGCTGTGGCTGCTCCTGCCGCGGGCCCAGCACCTGCATTCCCCGCCCTTGCAGGAGCCCCTGGTGGGCCCTGAGGGGAGCGGTTGTGAGGAATTCAGCTTTGTCACGCCTTCTAATCTCAGTGCCGTTTCTCACGTGGCACCCCACACAGCCCACCGCGTGCCCTGAGGAAGCCTTGGAGAACCACTGGCCATGCTCACCATCATGCTGGCTCACGCTTGTCTCCTCATGGAACGCTGACTGGCAAATCTGAAGGACGCTGGCAGCCCCTTGTCCCTTCCTGGCCCTGATGGCGCCCTGCCCTGTGCCCCCTCTCCCTTCTTGGGGTCTGCGCCCTGACCCGCTTCTTGGGCCCTCCTCCAGCAGTCCTGGACCTGGCCCTTTTAGCCCTGAGCACTGAGGGGGACTCTTTGCTTTCGATGACCCCTCAATGGGGGCCCTCCAATCGTGGAGCCTCCAGCCTGGGCCCACTGCACTTCAGCCCTGCCCTGTTCTGGACACCTCCGGTCCGCCAGCCCGGCACAGAGATGGTCAGCTTCCCATGAGGAGCAGTTGCCCAACTACAGCCACCTACCCAGACGCAGAGCCAGGAACTGGGCCAGGCCTTGCCTCAGCCCAACACCATCCAGCGCCGAGTCCCTGATCCTGCCCGCTCCACACCTTTCAGGGTGTGTACTCCCTGGAAGCCCGGCTCCTACTCTGTGCCTGCATCATAGAAGCCCCTGATGGACCCCATCTCCCCTGCCCATCGTCCTTCCAGGCATAGCCCAGACCTGCAGCCCCCAACCTTTCCTTGGTCCACACCCCCTAGATCCAAGTCTAAGCTCCAGGTGGCTTGTCGCCATCTGAGCATCTCCCCTTACTCCCACACCCTGCCTCCCAGCAGGGAAATAGCCATCCCATCTGGGCTGGGATGGGCACTTTCCCACGTAGGTTCCGGGCAGAGGGACGAGCTGGTCACCTGCAGCCTGCTCTATGCCCAGGCTGGTCTATGGCCCCTTCAGCCTCTTCCCCTCCAGGCTGCCCATCCTATCCCAGGGCTCACTCGGGGAGCCTGCTGGGCCCTCCCAGGTGGGCCGGGGGCTCATGTGCTTCCCTGGCTTTATCCCTTCTCTGGACAACTGTGGGCTCTGGCCCCTGCAGAGAAGGGACCATGGGCTTTATCTCTGCATCCTCATCTCATAAGTGCCTGCAGCCCCAGTGGTCTCCACTCAGAGCCCGTCTGATTATCATGAAAGAGGGGCTGGCTATGGCTACACTCAACCCCCAGTCTCTCTGGGGGAGTGAGAAGGACAGAAGAGAAGCCCAATACTTTCAGGACGTGCCCTGAGTCCCCAGGCATGATGTGGGGCTGGGTAACCAATGCAGAAAGCAGATGGGTCATCTGCCTCTCCAGAGAGCAGTAAGCACTCATTCACCCAAGCCCAGGAGGGTGCACCATGATGCAGCCGCCTCCCCTCTCCCTGGGACAGGAAAAGGGTGTGCATCGAAGGGGCCCTGTCCTCTCCCTCCCACCCCTGGCTGGGCTGAGGATGGGGCTGCATCGGGGGCTCCTGTTCCCCTGCAGTGAGTGAGCAGGGCCCCGGCAGGCCCGCAGTCAGCCCTCCAGCCATCGGCCACCGACTTCATCCATGAGGATGACTCTGGCCATCCCAAGGACACTGCTCCTCTGTCCCTGCCATTGGACCACCCACCACCACCCCAGAAGCCCAAGGGGCATGTCCAGGCACTGTCAGTCCTGAGCAGTGACAGACACACAGCCCCAGGGAGGGGAGGCAGAACCTGCCCCAGGAATCTACCCAGGATCCTAGGGTCAAGCGTGGGCTGGGGGCGGGGCAGCCCGACTTGACATCCACTCAGGTGGCCACAGGGGATGCTCAGACTCCCACTGGGCAAGGCTATGAATTGCTCACCAAGCTCTCAGTGCGGTTGATACTCCTGACACAGCTCCAGGCAGGCCTCAGCTGACACTGCTGGGGGACCAGAAGATGGTGAGGGAGGCTAATATCATGTGGAGGAGAGACAGCAGGACACTCCGGTGTGGGCGGGCAGAAGGGCCATGCTCCGGGCCCTAGGCCCTGAGAAAAGCTTGGGCTCTCCTCACCCTGCCCTGCATAGTCTCTGCCTCTGTGTCTCCCGTAAGAAGGCAATAAGACTGAAGATGAGTCTATCAGCCCAGCCATGGCTGCCCTGTGCACTGAGGCTTCCTGGCGGAGGCTGGCACCTCTCCAACCCCCTTCTGTTCTATGGTCTTGCTGAGCTCTCCTCACTGGGTCCCTTCCACAGGGAGAGGGTGGCAGCCACATGGCTCTGGACCCACCCAAGTGCCCATGCTGGGGGGCACCCTATGCAGGAGAGCACCCTATGCAGCTGAGAGCCGTATCCAGCCAAGCATCCTATGCAGCTGAGCACCCCATGCAGGTGAGCACTGTATGCAGGGGAGCACCCTATGCAGGGGATCACCCTATGCAGCTGAGTGCCCTAGACAGGCGAACGCCATCCAGCCCTCAGGCATGGCCCTGCAGTTGGCCTCTGAGCATCTCTATTCATCCCCCAAGAACGCAAGCACTGCCTCCGGACTGAGCTGGGCAGGGCAGCGGATCCATCAGTGATCCTTGGACACAGGGCTGGTGCAGGGGGGTGCTCAGCCACAGTTTCTAGGATGAGCAAAAGGAGGAGATTAGTGCTTGGAAATCTTCTATTTAATTCCAACAGAGACCTCTTATCTGTCTGTCTTGTTTGTTTTTCACAACTGGCTGGGCTGTGTCCACCACCTTCATGTGTGTGTTGGGGTCTTCCAGAGGAACAGAACCCGTAGGAGACACCCAGGTCCATGGCACAGATTTGTCATGGGAACTGTCTCACAGAACTGTGGAGGCCAAGAAGTCCCAGGACCCGCTGTCTGCAGGCTGGAGCCTGGGGAGCCATTGTTTGGCTTCAGTCTGAGTCCGAGGACCTAAGAACCAGGGGAGCCCATGGTGTGAACCCCAGTCCAGGGGCAGGAGAGGACCCATGCCCCAGCTCAAAGGCCAGGTGTCCTCCTTCCTTGGCCTTTCTGTTCTCTCCAGGCCGTGAGCAGAGTGGATGCTCCCCAACCGCATGGGAAGGGTCTGCTTTACTCAGGTGGCTGATTCCGACACTAATCTCACCCAGAAATGTCCTCACAGACACCCGGAATCATATCTGACCTGGGCACCCCAGGGCCCCATCAGATTGACACATAACCAGCATAACATCTTAGTTCTGCCCACCTCATGCCCCATGCCTGCTGTCATGCTGGGACCTATGGGCTGTCCTGCTGAGACAGGCACCTAAGCAGCAGGCACACGAATGACCAAAAGGACCCTCACACATCAATCTAAATGCCAGATGCAGCACCACATGTTTTGGGCTCACACAGCCCTGAAGGTTGAGGACAGCTGGCCACACAGGTCATTAGTGGGGAGCTGGGACATGAACCCAGGCCCAGCTGGCATCCCAGCTAAAGCTCCCCACCACTGTGTAGTGACCCAAAGGATGCACCAGCCCCAGGCGCCTTATAGCTTCCCACTGTCTGATGACAAGAGCGAGGACGCCACGGTGCCAGGCGCTGCATGGCACTGCGGTGACAGAGACCACACCCCCCACCTCCCATACCCCACCCCCCAAGGACTCTAACCAGCTTTCCAGCATCCTGTAGCTGGCGGGTTATATTTATTTCTGCCCTTACTTATCTGAATGAATTGGTAGCAGCTCGCAACATAACACAAATACAAGAAAACTGAAACCATCATGGCTAGACAACAGTTGTGTGTGTTTATGTAACCATATCACACAGATAACAATTTGTAGGCACATAAACATGTATTACACACACACACGCACATACACACATGAGGTCTGCCCAAATTTCCAAAAAGAATGGTGCTGGTGCAGCATCTGAACAGCTGGACAGGGGCCATCTGCGTGTGATGGGAAGGCCAGGAAAGAAAACAGCAGCGTGAGCCTTCAATGATTTCTTAAGGACATGTCTCTAAATGATTTAATCCCTTCCTGCGACACTGCCCATGAATTGATGACCTCTGCTTTTCCTTTCTCTCGTCTGATGAGCAGTGGCTCTTCTGACAGGCCAGTAAATTTCTCTCATTGCTTCTGCTAAGAAATTTTTTTTGAGATGATGAGGGGAAAGTGCTTTCTTGCAAGCACTCTGCACCCCACCCCCTTCCTCTCCACAGTGGAAGGAAGGACGAGCCAGTGGCAGAGCTCCGGGGATGAGCCAAGTCCTGTTAAATTAAAACAAATGCCGGCGACTTCCCGATGGTGACTCATACACAAGGAGGCCGGAGACAGGGGACACACAGCTGGCTGCCTTCCGAACTGTGCCCAAGCCCGCCATGAAGTGGCCATGAGCAGAGCACCTCCCAGCCTCCTGCCTCACCCAGAGAACCCCAAATTTCAACACTCATCTCTGAAGGGGAGAGGGGATGCTAGAAGGACCCATAAGGAACCTCAGTCCACCTCCCAGAGTCAGTGTTACAACCATCCAACAAATGCATGCCTACCATGCATTTCTGCAGGCCAGGCACATAGCAAGCTTGTGCCTGCCAGACACCTTTACTGGGAAGTCCTCCAGGATGCACCACCAGGAAGTGCTGTGCAGAGCCCTAGAGACTGACTACAGCAGCCAGCCAGGGAAGGCTGGAGGAAGAGGGGACGGGTGCAGGATCAGGAACACCATGACAGGCGAGGAAGTCACCCCGAAGGAGGGTGCAGTGGGCAGGGGGCTGAGCCCACACTGATCTGGGTACCCTGTGGGGTGGTCTGGAGACCCCAGAGGCACAGGGAGGGGACTGGGTGAGCACAGCCTCCAGTCAGATTAGCAGCCCCAGCCTCCTGTCTCTGCCTGGGTGCTGGGAAGCTGTGTCACAAAGACCTTTCCCATTGCCATCAGGGTTCAACCCACACATCTGGCCGCCTGCTGTGCCTGCCTGCACAGAGAAGCAGGAGCTGAGGTCTCAGGTGTGGGCAGGATCTGGGACAGCCTGGATGCCTTTGGTGAGGATTCAAGGGTGGCCACTACCTGGGCCTGAGCTGGGAACTCCCTACTGTGGCCCCTCCAGCCTGGGAGACTGGTGCAGTGCCCCTAGCCCTTCTCCAGGTGTCCGGCCACCCCCAGCTACCAAGCCTGCTGGGAAGGGGCCCTGAGTGGGAATGAAGCAAAATGCCAGTGTCCAGGCACAGACCCCCGATGCCCAAGACCTGTCCCGGGGAACACGCGCAGCCAAAGCAGCTCCTGGGCCTCTGGACTCGGGGTGGGGGTGTGGCACTCTCCAAGGGAGGCCAGCCGGGGACTCAAGGGACATTCCCCTCCTTAGTGGAACAGGGCCGTGACTGACTAGAAAACAGTCTGAACTTATGAGTGGATGAAAAAGAAACAAAAATAAGATGGCAACAGGCCAGAAAGATGCTTGTATCAAATATGACAGACCAATTGCTAACATTATTATACATTAAACATTCCCTTGCATTTTAACGAATTCAAATTCTGGATAGATAGAGGCATGATGGGTATGAATAGATCTTTCATGGGTGAAATACAAAAAGCAACGAAACCAAGACCAAAACCCAAAGTAGGGCGAACTGCTCAGCCACCACAGCAGTCAAGGAAACTCAGACAGAAGGAGACGGTGCAGTTTTATACCAAACTAGTGTTACCATGGCAAAGCCAATAGCAACGAGTCTGGGTGCAGGAGCCAGGCCGGGGCAGTGTCCTGGGAGCCCAGGGCCCACAGTTCACTGCATTCACAATCTGACTGGAGTGGTCATTCTACACTCAGGAGTTCGCCCATGGAAATGATTGGGAAAGAGAAGAGCTGTGTGCACTGCTAGGCTCACCATGGCACTGTCTTCATCAGTAAAAATCAGAACAGTCTACGGGAGCCCCAGCAAGAGATATGGAGGAAACCTCGAGACAGGACAAACTGTCAAGCCTCTTTCTGGCACAAGGTTAGGGGTGAAGCCCTTGAACAGACAGACACGTCTGATGTTGCCTGAGTGATGGGTGAAGATGGCCAAAGAGCATGACGGCAGTGGCGAGTAAGGAAGTCTTCCCCCATACACAGAAGGCTTCGCCACATCCTGTTTATTCCAGTGTCCAGGTCATGGGCAGTGGCCATGATAACACCGCAGGTGTGTGCTCCCCGGAATGTGCTCCTGGTTGCCCCCTGAGGTGCAGGGTCCTCCTCTTCCTTCCCAGCCCACACATCGTAGCCCACATCCTTGGCAGAGGGCCCTGTCACAGCCTGTCATCGTCCACTCACTCTATGCCCCATCTCCTTCAGGAAAGGGTGTCCAGCCATCAGCACCAGTGGACAAAATGTACAGAAACCAAGCGGGCTCATGCGATAAAGAAGGGAGAGACCAAGGGCTGCACCTGAGGGCCAGTCCAAGGAAAGTAGGTCTGGGGTGGAGCGTAAAACTTGGCACTGAGCTTCCTGGAAGCCAAGGTAAAAAGGGGAAAAGATCTACAACAACCCTCCTCAACCAGGACAAAAAGCCACGCTTATTTCTTGGGAAAGACCTTATCATGTGTTTGCTTAGATAAAGGTCCTGAGGACATCCCAGAGTCTCCAGCTGTTTCCCACCTAACTTGAGAACGTTCTTCCGTGACCTGATCTCACCTCAACCTCATCCAAATGCCCTTAAGTTCTGGTTCTCTGACATAGTTCCATGGAGAACTTCGTGATGTCATCAAGGCAGGCCACTTTGAACTATTCCGACTGTGGATATCGTCTGGAGTGGGTGGCTGTCATGGCCACAGCCCCTGGCTCCAATACCACCTTGGGTTTCGTCCCGTGATGAGCGTTAGCATGAGGGAGTGGGGGGCGCCTGCTGCTCGCTTGTGGGTCCTGGTCGCCTCTGGGACACAGGAGACCTTGCTGCCATGTGCCTGAATGCATCCACGGACTCACCAGCAGGAGGGAGGGGGGCGGTTGTCAGCCCAAGCAGCTGCCACCGTGAGCAGTGAACACAGGACCAGCTTCTGGGGATGATCCTGTCCTCTCCTAGCACAGCCCCGTGCATGGACAGGGCATCCACGCCATCCGTGTCACCCAGGGCAGGTCACTGAGCCTCCCGCAGCCCCGTTTCCCCGAGTCACCCAGGCGCGGTGGAGCATGCGCAGCACAGTTGTTTTAGGAACTGGATGACTCACGAAGCTCCTGGCAAGTAGTAGGCCCAGCACGTGGTTGTGGCACTTTTTTCTAACTGCCTGGGTTCCATCTCAACTCCCAGAGAGTGAACATCCCACCTCTCATCTCAGGACTGGTGCTCTCCGAAGCATTAAGTAGGAAATTGAGAGTAGCAGCAAGTGAGACTTAGGGGGCGAGTGGGCAGAAATCAGTGATGGCATAGCCGTGCCACCATGACCATCCTGGCCATTGTCTCCTGTGTCTCCTGCTCCTCCAGGTCTCCAAAGTCTCATGGCGCGTTCTCCAGCAGCCGCTCTCTGTGATGGGAGGGTGGGTACAGGGTGGGTTTGTGGGTGATTCTGCTGAAGCCAGGGAGATGACGTCTGTCCAAGGACGCTCAGCCTAGAGCCCAGGCTCCAGGAAGCTCTGTGGGGTACAGCTGACGTCACTGGGCATCTCCTTTCTGTCTGCTCTGCTCACAGAAACCTGCAGGACACTGCCCACGAGGTGAAGTGAGCAAAGAGGCCAGGCCAGTCCTTCCCAGCCCCATGGAAGCCAGTTCAGCAGGAGCCCACGTGGATGGGCTTCTGCAACCGTGAGCAAAGGGGCCCATCAGGCTGCGCCCAGCCCCTAGGACACACACGGGAAGGGCTTCTTCCCAATACCTGCTGCCTGCTGCCTCTGCACAGCCGTGGTGTGCACCCTGCTGCAGGGAGCAGGCACCCTCACCCCTGTGGCCCATCTTCCCCTTCTTGTCCTCACTCTGAGGCCATAGAAAACTGGCCTGCAGCATCCTCACCCTCAACCTTGCCCTGCTGGGAAAACTTAGACCCTCAACTAAACTTGGGCCCCCGGACACACTCGCTCGGCCTCAGTTCTCAATCTTCCTGCTGCCTGGAAGGCCCTGTCCTGTGTTTCACACTTGCTAAGCAGAGTCCCCTCTGAATTCAGCCCCCTGGATCCAGCCCAGCCCTCCTGTATCCACTTGCCAGAGCGCCCCTGACCCCGCCAGCCCCTCCCACTGACTCCAGTGCAGGTCGGTGAAGGTGATTGTGACAGCTCTGGTAATCCTGGGAGAACCTCCGGGATTGAGCACAGCTCTCAGGCTCTAATTACAGCTGATTACCATAATGGAGAGAATATCTGGATTCTCCCCTAATTTCCTCTCCTCTTAAACTTTTCAATTAAGAGCCTAATCTTGATGGAAAATGCTGCTTTCTGGAGTATTCTTTGCAGTGCTGATTCCTCATTGCTAAGTGCTTTTTCTAGACAGATAGAGGCTCTCGATTATTCCAAATAAAATCAGAGCAAAGGAGCTCACCCCAAGAAGGGAGGAGAGCAGAGCAGCAATGGGCTGTGCCCCAGAGCCCTCCCCGCTGCTGGAGACACCGGGTGGGTGAAGGGTCTCTTGGGCGCTTCCAGCCTGCAGAGCTGCTGAGAGCCAGGCCTGGCTGCCAACAAAGCAGCTGAAGTCTTGAGAAAACTTCCTGATTGCATTAGCGAGGTCGCACCACCAGGACATAATCAAATCTCCC
This sequence comes from Pongo abelii, assembly GCF_028885655.2. NCBI lineage: Eukaryota > Metazoa > Chordata > Mammalia > Primates > Hominidae > Pongo > Pongo abelii. Next base: position 48,113,333 of record NC_071993.2, read on the forward strand.
TGGAGGACGTGGCTTCCGGAAGGGCTGCTACAAGCCAGTGGCAGAACAAGGGCAACCAGGGTCAGACACAGCGGAAGGAGGGAAGTCCCAGAGCTGAGCGTGGGTGGGCATCAGAGGGGTGTGGGCTGCAGCATCGGGGTGCAGGGGCCAGCGGGCAGTGCGGGTCCACTCAGCCCAGGGCCAGCCTTTCCCAGCGGTCACGTGCAGAAACCTGGCACACGTCAAGGGGCAGCGGTCCCATATCATAGGCCCTCCTGGTGTTAGCAGTCAGGAGGGTGCCTAGAAAAGCCCCATGGCCACAGGGACAGCAGGATCTGAGCCCGCCCTCCACACCAGGAGCCTGCCCAGCACCGTAGGCAGGGCCCGGGTGCCCTGCTCAGGAATGAGCTCTGGTTCCAGCTCGGCCATCCTAGTTTCACCCTGTCTGTAACTTAGCTGACCAGGAAGATGGCTGTGACAACCACAGAAAATCCCGACACAGAGCTGGCAAGAAGGAGCTGTGCCCATGGGAGCTTTGGAGTCCTCAGGCCAGGCCGGCCCTGGCTCTGCCACCTCCTGGCTGGAAGACCTTCAGGCACCTACTGAGCCTCTCAGGGGCTCAGCATCTCGTCTGTGGGACAGGGATAATAATAGGGTTGTTTTGAGAGTAAAAGCACAAAACACAGAGCCTGGCTGGAGAAAGCACAGGTAGCTGAGGTCAGCCAAGGCTGAGTTAAGTGTTCTTCTTAGAAAAGCAGACAGGCCATCCCCTGAAGGCATCAGTGCGGGCAGGAGGGAACCTGCACTTTGCAGTCCCAACACCTCAGGACACAATTCCTGCTAAGCTAACCCACAAAAGACCAAAGGACACACCCAAGATCCTGGACCAACGTCCCACAACGATGCCTCCTGGTTTATTCTCTAAGAATACTTCTTAAAAAGTTCCCCAGGAAGCTAACTCTATGTTCCTAATGTATGGACCATGGAAAGAAAACAAGTGTCTCAGTAGGTTTGTTCAACCAATGTGCAAATGCAGGGATGAATGAAGATGCCCAAAGTCAAGGAGCAGCTCAGTTGCCTCCGACGTGCTCGGGGGCCACATCCTCCTCCAACCTCTGCCCTGTTCACGCTTTCCTCCACCCAGATTCCCCTCTTGCCCTGGCACTCCAGGAATTGTTTGATGTCCTGGAAGCTTCCTTTCTCTGTTCCACAGCCCCTGAGCCTGGCGCCTCCCTGCATGCCTGTCCACCTCGCCCACCGAGTTCCAGGAGCAGGCGTCTGTCCTGCTCACCCCGACTCAGCAGGGAGGGCTGAGCTCTGGAGGCTGAGTGGACCCAGACCTGCCCCATGGCCTCCTGTGCCTCTGTGTCCTCCTCACCCTCGACTCACCAAGGAGCCCTGAGGACATGAGAACTGGAACATGCCCAAGACCCACGTCGGGGCCTGGCACACACCAAGCGCCCAGTGAACGCTCGATGACTGAGGACAGCATCGCTTCTTCTAAGAGGGGAAAAAAAGGAAAGTCAACCAGAGACAATTTGTAAAAGATGGCTTTTGACTGAGGCCTTGAAGAATGGGCAAGGATGGGCAAGGGGAGGGGGGACTCAAAGTGCAGGATGAGAAGGCTCTAGGTGCATGAGTGCCCGTACATGTGAGCATGCATGTGCCTGTGTGTGCATGTGCATGTGTGCATGTGTGTGCATGTGTGTGTGTGTGCGCATGAGCCTTGCAGCCTTGCATGTGTGTGTGTGCATGAGCCTTGCAGCCTTGCATGTGTGTGTGTGCACATGCATATGTGTGTTCATATGAGCATGCATGTGTGTGTACCCTAGTCCAGACAGGGCTCTGAGTGCACTGTGGGGGACAGATGATTTCAGACTCCGCCCTGAGTCTGAAATCAGTGGGACAGATGACCTTGAACAAGGCCTTATGGCTCACTTAGTGTGAGCTGGACTCCATAGAGACAGTGACGGCAGGACACACGCGTGGGGGTCCACCTTCCCAGAGCTGGAGCCCACATAGCTCCAGGACCTCAAGAGAAGCCCAGGGGCTGAGGGGCCCAGGAGGTCCATCCATGTGATGGACCCAAGGAGACTTTGGTGGCTTCTCTGTTAAGATTTGAAGGGGGCCAGGTGTGGTGGCTCATGCCTGTAATCCCAGCACTTTGGGAGGCTGCGGCAGGAGGATCATGAGGTCAGGAGTTCAAGACCAGCCTAGCCAACATAGTGAAACCCCATCTCTACTAAAATACAAAAAAAAAAAAAATTAGCCGGGTGTGGTGGTGGGCGCCTGTAGTCCCAGCTACTTGGGAGGCTGAGGCAGGAGAATCGCTTGAACCCGGGAGGCGGAGATTGCAGTGAGCTGAGATCGCACCACTGTACTCCAGGCTGGGAGACAGAGCAGGACTCCATCTCAAAAAAAAAAAAAAGATTTGAAGGGAGCCCAGGGGGCAGGGCTGGGTTGGCACAGGATGGAGACAGCGACACCCTTGGTCTTGGGTAGCCCCTGCCAGCCCCAGCGTATCCTCAGCAGCTAGGGTGACAACAGCGCCACTACCTCTAGTGGGAGGCTCAAGAGAAATTCACATGATGCACCTGCCTGGGCTGGGTGAGTGGAAAGCTCCCCACTGACTCGAGCGCTGGTGGTGAGGATGGAAAGGGAGGTGGAGATGGAGGCGACAGCGTGGGCAGAGCAAGAGCACAGCCGTGGAAGGGAGGTCCTCCCAGCTAGCCTTCGGGAGGCCCATGGCCAGCCTGCGGGCAGGAGGAAAGAATGTGGACCAAAAACGGAACGTCCAGCCAGGGGAGTCCCCAGCAATGGCTGTATCAGGGCTGAGTGTGATCACAGGAAAAGCCACCCAAGGATTGAAATCGAGTGGAGTCAAGACTACGTGGAAGCCTACCTCTCCATGATGGCAACTTTGGAAGAACGTGTGACCTTGCGGAAGTGCACAGAAGGCACTGCTAGCCTGAATGGGTCCTTGGGCCCTGGTCTCGGGGCCGGCTTCTCTCCCTTCCCCAGACCTGCTGTGGCTCCATCCCCTCTCTCCTGCATCCTGCATTTGCCCCCAATTAACTACCTGCTTACAAGCCTTTTCTTTATTTTCTTTTTGCCTTTTTTTTTCTTTACATGTAAAGCATGAGTCCATCTGGAGCTTATTTTAAAGCATAGTATGAGGACTGACATTGACCTGTTTTTTTAAATGAAATAACTAGTTGTCCCAACCCTGCTTGTTGGATAATACTGCTCTGTTTCAGGAGTACCCCCACTGTCATACACCCTTGGGTCCATACCCCTGGGCTCTCCATCTGGGCACTCCCCTGCCTGTGGCACCTCCTTCCTGAGGGCCGGTCTCACCCAGGGCCCAGCTGCCATGTCCGTGGCCTGTGTCTTCCTTTCCTGATGCCTCGGGTTCCCCCCATTCTCTGGCACTCTCTCCATCCTCCTGGCCTCACTCTGCACCTCCCCTGAGGTGCAGGACTGCCCTGCTCCAGCCCCCAGCTTCCTCACTCCCGAAGCCTTGTGCCACTGAAGCAGGAGCCCCAGAGTGCACCTGGATGGCAGCTTCTCTCCTGGCCAACAAACGCCTGGTGCTGGCTGCCCTCCCAGCATCTCCCCTCAACTCCTCAGCTCCACCCCAGGGCCTTAACACACACATGCACAGCACACACCCGTACAAACATATGCACACACAGACATGCACACAAATGTACATACGGACTTACACAGACACATACAGATGTGCACACACTCGTGCATACACAGATGTGTTCATGCAAACACACATGTGCATGCTCACGAGCACGTACACATGTGTATGTCATGCTAAGAAATCCATTTTGTGTAGAAGACACTCAGGATCAAATATGTGTCCAAAGTCACACAGCTGTGGAGCGGCAGAACTCAGGTCTCTAGTGCACACAGCCCCGACTTACCGCAGTTCCACTTAACAGTTTTCAACTTTATAGTGATGCAAAAGCCATCCACAGTCAGCAGAAACCCTCGTTTGAGTCCCACACGGCCACTCGGTTTTTCACTTTCAGTATAGTAGTTAATGATTACATAAGGTATCCGACACTTGACTACAAAACAGGCTTCGTGTTGATGCTTCTGCCCACGGCAGGCTCAGGGCAGTTTTCTCAGCAGGCCAAGGTGGGCCCCCACGCTGTGCTATTCGGTAGTCAGGTGGACTCAGTCATTTTCCACTCTCAGCGGCCTTATCGGGCCGCAGCCAGGGGTAAGTGGAGCAGTGTCTGTACTTTTAGCTCCACCCTGGGTATTTTTAAGCGGCAGATTTACAAAAAAAAAATAAATAAATAAAAATACAGGGTTCCAAATAGTAGGGACATAAAAGGAGAGAATGCACGTTGCGGTCAGCCCATGCCTGGGAGCATAAGCACTTCAGGGGCATCAGCAGGCGTGACTGGCGATTGTTCCTGCTCTTCCTGGCAGCAGCGGCCTGGGCCTGAGACGGACCGCCCTGGCCACAGCCCTAGGCGAGGCTGCTGGGAGCCGGGAGCCGGGAGCCGCCGCGCTCCGCGGTAGCGAGTCTGCGGCGCCACCTCGTGGCTGCTGCGTGGAACTCTCCGTGGTGCGGGCCGGGAAGGCCGAGTCCCCACAAAGCCGGAGCCCGAGCACGGCGGTGCGCGCTCGCCCCTGGGCATCCCGCAGCACCCGGAGACGGGGCTGGTCCCCCAAAACCCTCAGGGGTGAGAGGAAGGAGGTCCCCAGCCTGCTGAGAGCTGTCCTCTGAGCACGCACTCACGCACACTCACACGTGCATGTGTGCATCCTCGGGCACCCTGACGCGTTCACACGCACGCACACGCGTGTGCACAAGCGCCGTCTTTCACAAGCGTATGACGCGTTCACACAAGAGTGTGACGCGTTCACACGCACGCACACTCCCTCTCCCTCGAGCCTGGAAGGCGCACTGGGCTCATAGGGGTGGAAACCTCTACCGCGGCAGAGGCACGGCGCCAGGGCCAGGATGCGCGCTTTTATTTCAGACGCGAAAACCAAGGCCTGAAAGAGACAGCCGGTGTCCAACCCTGTCCAACGTCTCTGCTGATCGCGCCTCCTGTGTGCGGCCGGGGCGGGTGTGAGGGCAGCGGGCCCACCGCACGCCTGACCCGCCCCGGGGCCTCGAGACACTTCCTCAGGAGCTCCTGGCAGCTGCAGCGACGGCGCGCCCAGCGCCGGAGGGTCCCGTGGAGCTAGGCTTCCCCGCACACAGACGCGATGGAGCCTCGGGGCGGGCATACACCCCGCGAGCTCGCGGCGGCCGGGCACTGCGGGTCCTCGGGTGGGGACTCTGGAGTTCAGTCTTGAAGGACAAGGTCACTGAGGATCAGAGAACCAGGAGGGCAGGGAGGGTGGGGAGGGGTGCCTAGGCCTAGTGGGAGAAGCATGTGAAAGTTCCCTAAGAGGGCTGGGGGTGAACAAGCGCTCGGCCCGGCCTCTCCCGGTAGACTGCTGTGGCGCCCCGGAGCCTCCCTTCTCCAAGGCCCCATGGACGCCCCCAGAAGGGTGACGCCCTCGCCCACGCTGAGCTCTGAGTGCTGCACGAGAACTCCCAGAGCCGTGTGCACACGCGCTCGCCGTGTTATATGCAGGACTGAGGCACCAGGAGGCCCAGGAAATGGCTCAAGCTCGTAGAACTTCATGGCAGGATCTGAAACAGGCAGATCAGCTCCAAAATCCATGCTCTTTTCAAATTTTTTAATTGTGGTGAAAATATACCTAACATAAAATGCACAGTTGTACCATCTTTTAGTGTGGGGTTAACTGGCATTAAGTGCACTCACATTGTCGCATATCCCCTACCACCGTCCATCTCCAGAACTTTTTCATCTTTCCAAAAGGAAACCATACCCATTGAACACCATTGAACATTGAACCCATTGAGCACCAACTCCCTCCTTTTGTTAACCATTGCTCTTTCTGTCTCTGAATTTGCCCATTCTGGGCCCCTCATGTAAGTGAAATCGCAATGTATTTGTCCTTTTGTGGTTGGCTTATTCCATCTAGCACAATGTCCTCAAGGCTCATGCGTGTTGGCACGCCTCTCAGAATTTCCCTCCTGGCCGGGTGATATTATAGGCTGACGCCTATTATCCCAGCTGTTAGGGAGACAGAGGTGGGAAGATAGCTTGAACCCAGGAGTTCGAGACCTGCCTGGGCAATATAGCGAGACCCCATTCTCCACAAAAAGAAAGAAAAAAAAGAATCTCCTTCCTGGTAAAGGTTCAGTAACAGTCCACTGTATGCATAACCACATTTCGCTTGTCCATCCACACACCCATAGACCCTCAGAATGCTTCTACCTTTTGACTCTTGTGAATCATGCTGCTTTGAACATGGGTGTGCAAATATCTGTGCGAGTCCCTGCTCTCAAAAAAATCCACATTCTTGGCACCACGAAGAATCACCTCTCACAGACACCAGGGAAAAGCAGGTCTGTCTGAGAGCACAGGGTGAGGAGTGGAAAGCCGGGCTGTGGACCACAGTGGGTGGAGGAAAGCCCACCCGCGTGTTCCCATGTGTGGGAGGAGAGAGGAGAGATGCCCTCTAGTGAAGGAACTCTTGTAGCAGCCAGCTCCATTCCTGCTTGGGCTGCGGAGGGCCAACTCAGGAGCCCAGACCAGGGAGAAGTCAAATGACCAACAAGATCCATCAGGAAGCAGAAGTGCGCCATGTCTCATCTGCAACAACAAACCGTTAGGACCAGCCACCCACCCCCCAACCCAGGGGAAATGCATCCACCACACAACTACCACCACTGAGCTCATGACACTCTCAGAGACAGGCATGGGAGCTCCTGGCAAGGCACAACCAGGGCAAGTGACAGTTTGCCAGTCCCGGGCAAGCAGACACCTGTCCTCTCTCCAGCCCCCCATCCCACCAGCCTGCACAAGCAGAGAAACATCCTGCATAAATTAAAAGATTATCCGGATCATCAAAAGATCTGAGCAAACAAAACAAGTGAGACAAAAAAAAAAACAAAACAAACAAAAACCAAAACAACAACAACAGAAGAACCCTCAATTTTACAGAGAGATTTGAGCCCATCCCAACAGAGTACAATGCTCTTTCCAAGCTCATGGACAGTGTTTGGGAAAATTAGCCGTGCTAAAGGAGCAGGAAGCCCCAGCCCCTTTCCCAGAATTGCTGTTACACAAATCTCATTTTCTTACCAGGGAGCAACAAAATTAGAAACATGCAATAACAAAGACCATGTTAAAAGTGCATTTTGGGGCCGGGCATGGTGGCTCATGCCTGTAATCCCAGCACTTTGAGAGGCTAAAGCAGGTGGATCACCCAAGGTAAGGAGATCGAGACCAGCCTGGGCAACATGACGAAACCTTGTCTCTACTAAAAATACAAAAAATTAGCCAGGCATAGTGGCAAGAGCCTGTAAACCCAGCTACTAGGGAGGCTGAGGCAACAAAATCACCTAAACTTAGGAGGCAGAAGTTGCAGTGAGCTGAGATTGTGCTATTGCACTCCATCCTGAGCGACAGAGTGAGATTCTGTCTCAAAAAAAAGAAAAAGTGTGTTTTGGAAACAAAGTTAGTTTTCACAGTGAAAATTATAAAATGCCTGGAACTCAATAGCAATAGGGTATTACATATTAAAATTATGAAACTCAACAAAATTGACATTTAGGAGAGATTTATATCCTCAGATTAATTTGTCAGAAACAGGATAAAAGGAGAAAGCACATGATAATTTGAGTAAAAGAGAAAATAAAAACTAAAATGAAAAACTTTTCAGAAACAAACTACAATAAGTGTGTGACTTATCCAAATCTTTGGATATGTCCAAAGCAGTTCTCAGGGGAAATGTTATAGCTGCAAGTGTTTGTTAATACACTTCAACAAAAGACATATAAAATTATATAAACTAAGTAAACATACAAGAAGCTTTTTTAAGGGAAACAAGAAATAAATATATTTAATTTTAAAACAGCCATAATAAAAGTAGACTTGAAAAATAAAACCCAAAACCACTCTTTGAAAAGACCGTTAAAAAAACCTCTGGGAAGTCGAGCAAAAGAGAAAGAAAAGGCACAAATTTTAAAACGTTAGATTTAGAAAAATGGCATAATAACCAATGTGGAGAAGCTGCTTCAAATCAAGGAGACAGGAGGCCAGCTTCATTCCAGTAGGTTGTGTTTCACCTGGATGAAATGGAAGATTTTCTTGGAATGTATAAATTGGCTTAGCAGGAGGCAGAAAACCTGAAGAAACAGAACAAACAGAAATGGTAAGCAGAGGTGCTCGAGGGGCTCCATCAGCCTCCAGGGATGGGCTGCTGTGTTAGGGAGGGCCAGAGTACAGGGGAAGTGGAGCGTAATTCTTTCTACAAGATTAGCAAGCTGAACTTGAATCTCACACATGCACACACATCACAGTGACATAGAAAGAACCCACAGGACACTTATGAGAGATAAAAATAGAAAGTTTCTGCACAAAACAATTGTGTGTGTTTAAAAGATACCACGTGGCAGAAAATAGTGATCTACGTATGCCAGTATCTAGGAAGAAACCTGAAAGGCGCAGGCCAGACTGGCGGCTGGGTTGGCTAGGGAGGAGACGAGGGGGTGAGAGCAGCTAAGGACGACACACACTCTTTTAACTCTGTTCCCGTGTTGCCGGGATGTTTACAAACTGAAGATATATTTTTTTAATTAATTAATTTTTTTAAAAATTTTACTTTAAGTTCTGGGATACATGTGCAGAACATGTAGGTTTATTACATAGGTATACATGTGCTGCACCTATCAACTTGTCATCTAGGTTTTAAGCCCTGCATGCATTAGGTATTTGTCCTAATGCTCTCCTTTCCCTTGCACCCAACCCCCAGATAGACCCTGATGTGTGATGTTCCCCTCCCTGTGTCTACGTGTTCTCATTGTTCGACTTCCACTTATGAGTGAGAACATGCGGTAGAAACTGAAGATATTTATACATTACTTTAAAGTAATTAAATTAAACTAAACTAAATGTAAGCCAACTACATGTAAATAAATAAAACCAATAATTAATAACAAGATAAAAGTAATTAATACTTTAATAATTACTAATTTATTTCTCAGCTAAAAATTAAAAATTTAGAAAATGTGGAAATATGTTTCATAATAGGAGGATATTATAAATGAAAGGGCATTTCTGTAGTCAAAGGGGTAGGAAAGACTCACCCAAACAAGACACAACCTCAAAACCAAAAGGAAAACTACCAGGTTTGATTATACGAATATTGAAAACCTCTGAATACAGAAAGGCCTCATGGACACGTCAAAAGGTAAGCATCATACCAGGGAAAAGTCTTTTATAACATTTATAAGGAGCCACGGGATTTATATGCAGAATATATAAAGAGCTTTTACAAAATCAATATGTGAAAGGCAACCAACCCAACAGAAAAATGGGCAGAGGATTAGCACAAATCACAGGAGACAGGAGAAAGGCCAATAAGCACTTGAAGAGATGCTAAAACCCTCCTGCTGTCTAATAAAAATGCAAATGTAAACAATAATGAAATGCACCTTGTGCCCACCAGACTGGCAAGATGAAAAGCCCTGAGCCCCTTCACCACCAGTGGAGTCGGGAGATGGGCACTTCCTGCCCTGTGGGAGGACATGGGATCTGGCACAACCGTTTAGGAACACGAAGTGACTCGCAAATGTGGAGGGGAAATGTACATACTCCCTGACCGATGATTCCAATCCTGCTTCAAATAATCTACTCCAGAAAAGTGGTCACCAGCATGTGCTGGGATGTGCCCCACAGAAACAGTGAAGGGTTTAACACTTATCACCATTATAAAGATTAGCAAATGGAGGCTGGGAAAGATTAAATGCCTGGTCCAAGTCACAGGACTGGCAAATACAGTCGTCCCTAGGATTCTGTAGGGGATTGGTTCCAGGACCCCTGAAGATATGAAAATCCGCAGAAGCTCAAGTCCTTGTGTATGACATAGTATCTGTATGTAACCTGCACACATCCTCCCATAGAGCTGAAACCATCTCTAAGTTACCTGTAATACCTCATATACTGTAAATGCTATGGAAACAGGTGTTATATTGTTAGGGACTAACAGCAAGGAAAAAAGTCTGTACATGTTCAGTACAGACAGAACCATCCACTTCTTTTTCTGAATATTTTCAACCGATGGTTGATTGAATCCATGGATTGGAACCCATAGGTAGGGAGGGCCCACTATAGTAGAAACACATTTTGAGTTTAAGCAGTGGAACTCCCTTGCTTTCAACTTCTACGCTGCACAAAAGCCATCACCACTGGGCATGGGGGAAAAGTGAAAACAACAAAAATAGACTCCTTAAATAAATGATGGTCTAAGCACTCCGTGGAATTTTTGCAGCTGTTAAAACTGATAACCCAGTGATATGCAGTGGTCTCTGAAGCATATTTTTATCAGAGGACATTAAAGGAAAAAGAATTAAGTTTATCTGAAAGAATAAACACAAAAGAACAGGCAGAGAAAACCCCAAAATGAAGAGAAATTTGCCCTGCAAATGTTAAAATGCCAGATACACCAAATCATGCAAACACAACATCAAAACACAGCTTGGTGGAGATGGAGGGACAGATGGGGAGGGAGAGAGTGTGGAAAGCTGGAAAACAGTCCCAAACGGACACACGTCTCCATGTGATACTTTTTTTTTTTTGAGTCAGGTTCTTGCTCTATTGCCCAGGCTGGAGTGCAGTGGCGTGATCTCCACTCACTGCAACATCCACCTCCCAGGTTCAAGCAATTCTCCTGCCTCAGCCTCCCGAGTAGCTGGGACTACAGGCATGCGCCATCATGCCAGCCTAATTTTTTTATTTTTAGTAGACATGGGGTTTCCCCATGTTGGTCAGGCTGGTCTCGAACTCCTAGTCTCAAGTGATCCGCCCGCCTCTGCCTTCCAAAGCGCTGGGATTACAGGTGCCCGCCACCACGCCCAGCTAAGTTTTGTATTTTCAGTAGAGACGGGGTTTTACCAGGTTGGCCAGGCTGGTCTCGAGCTCCTGACCTCAAGTGATCCACCCGCCTGAGCCTCTCGAAGTGCTGGGATTACAGCGTGAGCCACGGCTCCCGGCCAGAACACATTTCCTTTTAATGGAAACAGTAATTCTCTGTGGCCACCCAGCCAGCCCACATTCCTCCACCAGGCCACCACCACCGCTGAGGAAGCTGGACTGTGCGGCACACGCGTAGGTCATTGCTTACTTAGATGGCAGTGAACTATTCACGCTGGGGAAGCACCACTCCTCCCCAGACCTGGCAGCATCCTCCCCGGTTCCTTTTTCTTGCTGAAATATTTCTCCAAGAGTGTTTTTGGGGTTGATTCTCAAGGGGGCTGATAGGACTGAGGATGGCTTCCTGCGTGCCCATATTTCATGGCGGTGAGCAGGACGCAGCCCTGGGTTCCAGGGTCCTTTCCTCTCGTGTCTGAAGCTGTCGCCCCCTTTCTTTTTGCATCCGTTGTCTGTGCCGCAATTCTAATGTCAGCACCACTCCCGTTCCTGTGCGGGTTACCTGCTTCTTCTCTTCGGAAGTTTTTAGCAATTTTGACTCAAAATGTAGATGCTTTTCTTTGAAATTACACAGAACATTTTAACTTTAAAATGTAATTAATGCTCTGTAGGCCCTTTCAGTTTGAGGATGTGCGTCTTTTCTTAATTGGGGGAAGTTCTTAGTCATTTTTCAGATACCTCCTCTTAGCTATTCATTTTTTCTCTTCTAAGCATTGAATATTTCTCCTCCCTCACCTCTGCCTCCTCAACCCCTTCAGATCCTTCTAGAAGAGCTCAGAGCCTGACCTGTCTCACTCGTTCATTTTTTGCTCTCCAAACTTCCCACCAAGTTCATCACTTAAGCGCCCGCGTGTTCCAGTCCAGTATCCCCGGCTGCATTTTCTGCATAACCGCCGATTCCAGCCGCGCTCTCCCTGCGTCCTGAGGGTATGTGACGGATTTGCCGGTCTTACCCGCTCATCTGCTCCCTCCTCCAAGGAAAAACCTTGGGGTTTTTCCCTCCCAGAGTTCACTCCCCTCGCTGTCTCCTTTCCTCAGGCCGCTGTCTGTTCCCTGGGGACGGTCAGCTGCCTTCGTCCTAGGCCCCAGTTGACACCTTCCTGGTGGGTTTCAGGGAGGCAGGCAGGGGCTCCTCGGGGCGGAGCCTCTGGCAGGATGACAGGGGCCCTCTTTGCTCATCCCCGGGGGCTGCTCTGGTCTGCAGGGAACGCCCCTGTCCTTCTAGCTGGTGCTGTCTGTCCAGGGCTGCCCTGTGCTGTAATTGGCTGTCCTTGGGCTGGGGAGGAGGGCTGCTCAGGGGCTACCAGCCAGCCTGCCCAGGCGTCATGGCCCTCACTCCAGGAGGCTCCTGAGGTGCTCTGGCCTTGCCTGGATTCCTGGGGCTGGTACGGGTGGGATCTTCTACAGGAAAGCAGGGCTGGCAGATGACAGCCCCAGGTGGGCCCCGGAGCAGAGAGCTGCAGTCTGGCCCGGGCTGTGCTGTGTGGCCTCCTCCACTCAGACTGTGGTTCCTCTCCCGCCCCAGACTCCGCCACGTTTGCCCAGCCTCCGCGAGGCTCTCAGGGGTTTCCTCTTAGGTTCTGGGCTCCATCAACTGTCATCCCTTTGATGGCATCTCCAAGGTTTGGATTCATGGGAAGGAGCCAGCAGCCTGTATTAATTAATCACCTCATAAAGGAACCAAAAGCCAAATTTACAAACCAAAATCATAACATTAGATGCTGTCAGGGGCAGAGGAAGTGGAGACATGGAAACGCTGCTGGTGGGCGTGTGAACTGTCACACCCTCCCGAGGACCTCGTGGCAACTCGTTCCAAATGCCTGGAGAGTGGACCCTGGCGTTCTATGACGAGGTGGCATCTGCCCTCTAAATACAACTAGACACCCTGGAAATAATTTAACAGACATAAGAAGACTCTAGGAGGTGGAGAGGAAGAAAGGCTGTCCAGGAACCTCGGGACTTTGGGGGTGATGCTGTACCAGGCCCTGAGTTTTCTTTTTCTCTCTCATCTCCTGGGCCCAGAGAACCCTGCAACCTGTAACTGCCAAAACCTGCAGGGGGAAAAAAGAAAAGAAAAAGAGCCTGTTCTCTCTGGTGAGAGGACTGAAAAGGGCATCTCACTGGAGACCCAGCGAAGAGATTCCCTCTGATACATGTCACAGCAGCTCCGCTCAGGCCTGGCCCTCAGCATCACACCCAGGCCACAACAGGCTGTGCTGACCGAGGCTCAGAGACCACACCCAGTACCTGGCGTTTCCTTAACCTAGCCGCACCGCACAGGGCAACCCCGGCAACATGCGCAGGGATTGAACCAGAGGCCCAGCAGATCCAGAAGAACAAACCAGACCAGAATAGCACTGGGAGGGCTTTGAAAACTAAATTGTCATTGACTCTACATTTCCCCTAAAGGAGGCTGGGGCCTATATGGTAAACCAAATAAGGGTACCATGGACCGAACTGGAATGTTCAAATAGGATAAAAAGTTTCCTTACGTAATAACCAAAATCTCCGGAATATATTTGAAATTATTTGTCATATCAGGAAACATAAAAAGCAACTTGAAGCCGGGTGAGGGGGCTCCCACCTGTAATCCCAGCACTTTGGAAGGTCAATCAGGAGGATGGCTTGAGCCCAGGAGTTTGAGATCAGCCTGGGCAACACAGCATGACCCTGTCTCTACAAGCAATTTAAAAATTAGCCAGCTGTGGTGGCACACACCTGTGGTGCCAGCTACTTAGGAGGCTGAAGCAGGAGGACCGCTTGAGCCCGGCAGTTTGAGGCTGCAGCGAGCTGAGATCATGCTACTGCACACCAGTCTGAGCATCAGAGTAAGACTCTGTCTCAAAAACATTAACAGAACAAAACAAAAAACAACTTAAATAGCAAAATAAGATTAACCAAGGTAAATCAGATGTTAGAACTTTAAAGCAGCCATCATAAAAATGCTTCAGAAAACAATGGTGAATTTTCTTGAAACAAGAACAAAATGAAAATCATACAACTGAAAAATACAATAACTAAATGAAAAAATGTGCAGTTGGGTTCAATAGCAGAGTGGAGACGACAGAGAACAGTCTGTTGATTCAAGGACAATTAATAGAGCTGGCCCATAGGGACGACGGAGAGACAGGAGACTGAAAAATGAATGCCCCCTTGGGGATGGGTGGGACAGTGACAAAAGGCCCAGCGTTCCTGTCACCAGAGTCCCAGGAGAAGAGGAAGGAATGTGTTGTGAAAAAGTATTCAAAGGCACAGTGGTTGAAGACATCCCAAATTTGGTGAAAGAAATAAACCTGCAGATTCAAGAATCTGAGCAAACTCCAAATAGGATAAACACATCATAATGGAACTTCAGGAAAGGAAACACAAAGAAAAAAATCTTTGAAACCACCAGAGAAAAACGATGCATTAAGAGACACTGATTCTGAGGATGGTGGGCTTCTCTAAAACCTTGAGGTAGAGGGGGCAACACACCATCGCCAGGTGCTGAGAAAAACTGTCTGCCCAGAACCCTATTCAGTGAACGTATCCTTCAGGGATGAGGGGGAAATAAAGATATTCTAAGAGGAAGGACAACTAGGATAATTTGTTACCAGAACACCAACCCTTGATAAATGGCTGAAGGAAGCTCTCCTAACAAAAAGGAAATAAATCAGAAATAGCAACAACAGAAGGGGTATTCATATGGTAAATATAATAGACTATGATGAGTTTCTTAAATTGTATTTTATGATTGAAGCAAAAAATAATAACATCATCTGCTGCGGTGCTCTACATCTGAAGAGGAAATATTTATGATAATTACATGTTTAAGTCGGGGAGGAAAAGGGGAAATAAATAAAAGTAAGCTTTTGATATTTCTCATGAAGTGGTGAAACATTGATGCCAGCAGGCTGTGATAAGTTACATGTGTATATTATAATCAATCCTAGAGCAGCCACTTAGAAAACGATACAAAGCAATGCGCCCAAAAGTATAAATAATTCAAAATGAAATGCTAAAAACCGTTCATCTAATCCATGGCAAGTGAAACGAAACAGGATAAAGGAAACATAAGAAACATGCAGAAAGCAAATAAAAATGGCACATTTGAGTCCTAAATATAATTTCTGTGTGGTAAAGAATTTGGCCTAGCCCAAAGAGAGGTCTAGCCTTTGTCCTGGCTCCTGGTAAGTAGTCCTGAAGCCCATGTGACAGAAGGGTCTTTGCTATTCATGGTGGGCCCCTCAGACCATACCTGAAGTTTATGCTACCAGCTGGCTCATGGTGGGCACCCCCGCAGGAATGTGCTGTCAGCCCCAGATTCCAGGAAAGGGAGAGGTGAAGACAGAGTTCCAATCAGTCTCCAACAGATCTGTCAATTATGGCTGCACAACGCAGTTCCAGGAAACACTCTGGACACCAAGGCTTGGGTGAGGTTCCTAGGTTGGCAGTGCTTCATGGTATTGTCACACGTGGATGCTGGGAGAGTAATGCACCTGAGGACAACAGAGGCTTCACAGACCCTCCTAGCCCTGCCCTCTGTGCTGGTTCTGATTTGTATCCTTTCCCTGCAGTAAACAGTAACCATGTGTATAGTAGTTTTCAATAGTCCTTCCAGCAAATGATTGAAACTTAGCGTGCTTTGGAAACCTCTAAAACTTGCTGTTGGTGTCAGGAATGAGGGAAATTTTAGGAACCATGCCCTCAGACTTTGCAGTTTGGTTAAATCTGGGAAAAACACGGAAATAGCAGAGCAAATGCAAAAATATGACCCATTATATGATGTCCATAAGATATTCAGTTCTAATACCATGGCATAGGTATTTAATAGATTGGAAGTGAAAGAAAAGAAAAAAAAATATTTCATGCAAACAAACAGGAACTTTTAAAAAAGCAGGAGTTGCTATAATAATATCAGATAGAGTTCATGGCAAAAAGAATTTCTAGGACAAAAGAGGAATATTACATAATAACAAAAGAGCAAGAGTATATCTTGATCCTAAATATATGTGCACCAAACAACACAGCTTCAAAACACATGAAGCAAAACCTGATAGAGCTTAAAAAAGAAATAGAAAAATCCATAATTATAGTTGGGATATGTCAACATCTCACTTTCAGAATTTGTAAAATTACTAGACAAAAAAAATCAGCAAGAATATAGGATAACTAAACAATATTATTGGCCAGTAGGGTATAATTAACTTTTATGGAAAACTCTATCCATCAACAGCAAAATACGCATTATTTTCAAGCTCTTATAGAACAAACTCTAGATCTTAAAACAAACCTTAACAAATTTTTAAAAACTGAAATCATACAGCGTGTCCTCTGACCACAATGGAATCAAACTAGAAATAAATTGCAGAAAGACGAGAGAAAAATCTGCAAACACTTGGAAATTAAGCAGTAAACATTTATATACAATGTGGACAAGAAGTCTCAAAGGGAATTTTTAAAACGCAAGTAACACAATGAAAATATGGCATATCAAAATTTGTGGATGCGGCTGGGTGCAATGGCTTACTCCTGTAATCCCAGTACTTTGGGAGGCTGTGGCGGGTGGATCGCTTTTTCAGCCCAGGAGTTCAAGACTAGCCTGGGCAACATGGTGAAATCCCTATCTCTGCAAAAAATTAGCCAGGTGTGGTGGCATGTACCTGTAGTCCCAGTTACTTGGGAGGCTGAGATGGGGGGATTGCTTGATCCCAGAAGGTTGAGGCTGCAGTGAGTGGAGATTGTGCTACTGCACTCCAGCTTTGGTGACAGAATAAGACCCTGTCTTAAAAAAAAATTGAGGGATTCAGCTATAGCAGAGCTGAGAGAGAAATTTATAGCACTAAATCCTTATATTAGTAATATGGAAAGTTCTCAAACCAGTAGTCAAAAAACTAAAAGAGGAATAGTAAAATAAAGTTAAGGCAAATAGGACGGAAAGTGAAGAGCAGAAACTGATGAAATTAAAAACAGGAAAGCAATGCAGAACATTAAGGAAATAAAAAACAGGTTCTTCAAAAAATTAATAGAACTGATAATTCTCTAGCATGATCAACAAAGATAAAAGGAGATAACACACAAATCACCAATATCAGGAATGAAACAAGAAATGTCACAAAAGAGGCTGCATCTATGAAAAACGGTATAAAAATTTTATGCTCATACATTCGACAGCCTAGGAAAAAATGGATCAATTCCTTGAAAATCACAAATTACCACACTCAGAAAAGATGAAATATATAAAAGCCTGAATAGTCCTATAACCATTATATAAATTGGATTTGTAACTAAAAAGCTCCTGAACACAATATATCCAGACCCAAATGGTTTCACTGGAGAATTTACCAAATATTTAAAGAAGAATCAACACCAGTTTTACACAATCTCTTCCAGAAAATAGAAGAGAAAGGACTATGATATCATTATTTTGATATCAAAACAAAACAAAGACAGCACAAAGGAAGGAAGGGAGGGAGGAAGGAGGAAGGGACAGAGGAAAGAACACTGCAGGCTGATTTTGCTCATAAGCTTAGATGGAAAAATCCTCAAGACAATGTTAGCAAATCAAATTTAGTAATGCATAAAAAGAGTAGTAGACCACAATCAAAAGGAATGTCACTCAAGTTATGCAAGACTGTTTTAATATTTGAAAAACCAATCAACATATTCTGCCACAAGAATAACACACATACACAAATTGCATCTCTGTATGGTAACAATAAACAAGTGGAAACCAAAATAAAAACTGCAATACCATTTACAACTGCTTGAAATACATGAAGTATTAATATGTAGGTATAAATCTAATAAAACATATACAGGAGAATATAGTGCAAATTACAAAATTCTGCTGAAAGAAATCAAATGTCTACATAAATGGAGAGTCATGCCATATTCAGGGATGGGAAGTCTCAACACAGATGTCAGCTTCCCCCAGATTGCAGGTTTAATACAATTCTAAATCTTGGCATTGTTTTTTGTATACATATGCAAACTTATTGTAAACTTTATATTAAAAGGGAGTGGCCCTAGGTTAGCTGAAACAATTTTGAAAAAGAATAATTAAATGGAAGAAATCACTGTACCAAGTATTAAAGCTTACTCTACAACTACAGTAATCAACTCAGTATGGTGCTGGTGGAGGGATAGACACATTAATTACTGGTGCAGAACAGAGACCCCTCCACCCAGAAATATGCTTAATTAATTTTTGAGAAAGATGCAACAGCAGTTTAGTAGAGGAGTGATAGCCCTTTCAACAAGTGCTGCAGGAACAATCAGACATCCATAGGCAAAGACATGAGGCTTGGCCCGACCTTCACATTTTACACAAAACATAACACAAGGATCATGGGCTTAAATGTCAAACTGTAATATTTTCAGGAAAAAAATAGAAGAAAATCTTCAGGACCAGGGACTAGGCAGAGCTCTTAGACTTGACATCAAAATATAATTCATAAAAGAAAAAATTGATAAATTGGACCTCATCAAAATTAAGTTTTTTTTTGCTCTGCAGAAGACCCCCCTGTTGGGATGATGGAAAGATAAGTTACAGAATGAGAGAAAATATTTGCAAATCACATATCTGACAAAGAACTTGTGCCAAGAATAAAGAACTCTCAGAACTCAACATAAAATAAATAAGTAATCAAATTAAAAATGTGCAAATGACATGAACAGATATTTGACCAAAGAAAATATTCTTTGTACATGAAAGGATGGTCAGCAACATTAGCCATTAGGAAAGTTCAAATTAAAACCACAATGAGACATCACTACACATGAGAATGGCTTTCTAAAAAGTGATTAGCACTAGGCTGGGTGCAGTAGCTCATGCTCGTAATCCCAGAATTTTGGGAGGCTGAGGCGAGTGGATCATTTGAGATCAGGAGTTCGAGACCAGCATGGCCAACAGGGTGAAACCCCATCTCTGCTAAAAATACAAAAGTTAGCCGGCCGTGGTGGTATGAGCCTGTAACCAACTACTTGGGAAGCTGAGGCAGGAGAATTGCTTGAACCCAGGAGGTGGAGGTTGCAGTGAACTGAGATCACACAACTGCACTTCAGCCTGGGCGATGGAGACTCGAACAATAACAACAACAACAACAACAACAACAACAACAGAATAACCGCAAATCCTGGCAAGGATGCAGATAAACCAGAGCACCCACACTTGCTGGTGAAAATGTAAAATGGAACAGCCACTCTGGAAAAAGTTTGGCAGTTTCTTATAAAACTGAAAATGTACTTACCATAGGACCAAGAAAATGTAATCATGGGCATTTCTAGTACAGAAATAAAAACTTGTTTTTAGACAGAATTTTATATTCAAATGTTCATAGCAGCTTTATTTGTAATAACCCCAAACTGAAAACTACCCAGATGTCCTTTAATGGTGAATGGTTGGATACATTGTGGTACATCCATATTATGGAATATTACCCAGCATTACAAAGAACAGACTACTGATACATGTAACAACTTGAATGAACCTCAAATAAATTATCAATCTTAAAAAGTAAGTCAATTTTAAAAAGGTACATACTATATGATTCCAAATATATAGCATTTGTGAAATAACATAATTACTGAGATGAAGAGAAGATTAATAGTTGCCAGGGGTTAGGGATGGAGTGAAGGACGTGTGAACGTGTGCCTCTAAAGTGGTACCATAAGGAAGCCTGTGGTGCAGAGGTATGCATCCTGATTGTGATGATAGGTACAAGTACATACTTGATAACATTACAGACAGCTATATGCACGCATATACAATTGAGCACATCACTACCTCGTTGAATATTAGTAAGCTCTGTGGATCGTACCAATGTCAGTTTCGTTTTGATATTGTAGTTATGTCAGATGCTAGCCCTGGGGCAGCTGGGTAAAGGGCACAAGGAACCTTCCTGTACACTCCTGCACAACTGCCTGTGAATCTACAATTATTTCAAAACAATGAGCATTAAAAAAATTCATATGTTTGTAGGAATTCATTTTTGGTTTCAAAAAAATTTAGGGAATTTCAGTTTTGGGGAAAATGGAGTAAGCATGTTTCACTGTGTCCCTCCCACTAAATCAGAGAGAATACATAAAGAAGCTATTTGAAGACTTTTAAAACCAAATAACCCCAGGAGAATTGGAAAAAAACAAAACAAAACACCATAATTCAAAGTAACACTGATCTGGCATTGAGTTTTACCATTTCCCTTCTTTGGTGTCTGTCTTCAAGGAGGCCTGAACTTGGAAGTGGACTTGGGTGCAAACAGAGAGAGCTCAGGAGAAGCCTTCCTGATCTGGCTGAGGAGCAGGAAACAGTCTCCTAACACGCAGAGAGAGTGCAAGAAACTCTTTTCTCTTTACTCCATTTTCTTATGCCCCAGTCCCCTGCAGCCCACTGGCACCTCACTTCCTGATAACTAGAGAGATAGTCTAAGCAGGTGGGTGCACTCCATTGCTTGTTTACTCTTTCTGTCCTTTTATTGCTTGATGCTGGATGTGGGCATGGTCAAGACAAGCAAGGTGCAGAATGAAGTGAATAATACCCTTACTCAGCTGGAGCACTGAAAAGGAGAGCTCCTAGGAGCTGGAAAGTACCAGGGAAATCATAGTGTGTGAGGAGTTCAGGACAGTGACTTCAAAAAGTTGTTTATGAGCTTCTGGGCTCATCTCTGCGATAGTAGATTTTTTTCCTTTTAGCTTTAGTTGACATGTAATAATTGTATATATTTATGGGATACAGAGTGATATTTCCATATGTGTATACAATGTGTAAATGATCAAATCAGGATAATTAACATATCCATCACCTCAGACATTTTCATTTCTTTGTTTTGTGAACATTCAAAATCCTCTCTCCTAGCTTTTTGAAAATATGCAATAAATTATTGTTAACCATATGCACCCTACAGTGTTGCTGAACAGACTCATTCCTCCTATCTAACTGTAATTTGGTATGGTATCCAGCCTCCCCCAGCCTTCTCTCCTCTCTACACTTTCTAGCCTCTAATACCCACAATTCTACTCTCTACTTTCATGAGTTCAAAATTTTTCTAGCTCTCACATATGAATGAGAACATCTTTCTGTGTCTGACTTATTTTGCTTAACAAGGCTCATCCACGTTGCCTAAAAGACAGCATGTCATTTTTATGGTTAAATAATATTCCATTGTGTATATTATATATATACACACACACACACACACACACACACACTTTCTTTATTCATTCATTTGTTATAGACATTTAGGTTAATTCCACAATAGCTGTGATTGTTAATTTTATGTGTCAACTTGACTGGGCTACAGGGTGCCCAGACATTTGGCCAAACATTTTCTGGGTTTGTCTGTGGGGTGTTTCTCCTTGAGATGAGTATTTGGATTGGCAAACTGAGTAAAGTAGATTGCCCTGTCCAATGTGGGCAGGATAATTCAACCAACTGGAGACCTGAATACAACAAAAAGCCTGAGCAAGAGGGAACTCCTCTTGTCTGACTGCTTGAGAGGGGGCATTGGTCTTGTCCTGTCTTTGGACTTGAACTGAAACATAGGCTTTTCTTGGATCTTGAGCCTGCTGACTTTTGGACTGGAACTCAACCATCAGTTCTCCTGGTTCTCAAGCCTTCCAACACAGACTAGAACTACATCATTGGTTCTCCCAAGTCTCCAGGCTGCCAACTGGACTTCTCAGCCTTCATAATTTTGTGAGCCCATTATATATCATATTGGTTCTGTTTCTCTCAAAAACCCTGACTAATACAGATTTTGGTACAGATAATGGTTCTAGACGAACAGAATTTTGAGAATGAGTTTTCTGGGTTTGTTCTGGGGTTTCTGGAATTGGTTCTCTAAACAGATTTCATTTAAAGTTGTTAATAACTCTATTTCCAATAATAGAGCACTGATAGTTCATGGCATAATCTGGCAATAGAGATACACAAATATCACCATTGGAGACTCCTATCAACCACTTTATAAGAAGCAAGGATCTGGGTGACTGTGTATAGGGCATTTCAAACATTTTCAGCAAACTAATGAATACTAGATGGTTGCTTCTATTGTCACTAGACAAAGGGGAAATAAAAGAATGAACTCAGGGATTCCAATTCCCAACTCAAGTATCACATAAATGACCTGAAAACTCCTATGTGTGCCTTCAAGTAGACCCTTAGCCCAGGTAGCCCCTCAGCTGAGATTGCTGAAAATCAAACTCAGAATCTCATCCCATGGCTAGCTGAATTATAATGCAAGTTGAACTATTTGGAGTTTTGATGAAGCATATTCCTCATTTGGGTGTGTTGCTCCAGCTCATGTAACAAGTGACCTGAAAGGCTGCTGGTGTTGAGAACAAGAGAAGGCCATGCAGTAGGTCCAGGTGTCCGTGCATGCTGCTCTGCCACAGGGACCATGTGACCCAGCAGATCCAATGGTGCTCGAAGCATCAGTGGCAGACAGGTTTGGAGCCTTTGGCAGGCCCCTATACGTGAGTCGCAGCACAGGCCCTTAAGATTTTGGTGCACAGCCCTGCCATCCTCAGCAGATAACTATTTTCCTTTTGAGAAACATCTGTTCGTCTGCCACTGGGCTGAACGCTTAACTGGGGATCACCAAGTTCCCATGTGACCTGAGCTGACTGCGTGAACTGAGTTTTATCTGACCCACGAAGCATGAGGTGGGCATGCATGGCAGTGCTCCATCATCAGAGGAAAGGGGTCTGTGTGTGAACAGGCCCCAGCAGGCCCTGAAGGTATAAGTCAGCTGCATAAGTGGCCCAAATGCCCATGGTCCCCGCCCCTAGTACACTGCCTTCTCTCTCCCAGCCTGCACCAATGGCCTCATGGGGAGTTCTCTAGGATCAGATGACAGAGGAAAAGAAGGCTCAGGCCTTCTCTTGGCCCTTACAGATGGTTCTGTGTGATACCCAGGTACCACCTGAAAGCAGACAGCTGCAGCATGACAGCCCCCTTCTAGGACATCCCTAAAGGACAAAGGTGAAGGGTAGCCGTCCCCGTGGGCAGAGCCTGGGGCAGTGTACCTGATTGTGCAGTTTGCCTGGAAGGAGAAATGGCCAGACGTGAGATTATATACCAATTCATGGGCTGTGGCCAATAATTTGGCTGGCTGGTTAGGGACTTGCAGGGAACATGATAGGTAGATGTGTGACAGAGAAGCCTGGGGAAGAGGTATGTGGATAGACCTCACTGAAGGGGCAGAAAATGTGATGATATGTGTGTCCTATGTGAATGCTCACTGAAGGGTGACCTCAGCAGAGCAGGACATTAATAACAGGTAAATAAGATGGCCCATTCTGTAGATGTCAGTCTCTTTCCCCAGCCACCCCTGTCATCACCCCAGGGTCTCAGAAACAAAGTGGCCGTGGTGGCAGGGATGAGGTTATGCATGGGCTCAGGATCATGGACTCACACTCACCAAGGCCGACCTCTCTACAGCCACCACTGTGTCCAGTCTACCAGCAGCAGGGCCAACACTGAGTCCCCCGTATGACACCATCTCCCAGAGTGATCAGCCAGCCACTTAGTGACAGGTTGATTACCTACGACCTTTTCCACCATGGAACGGGCAGTATTTGTTCTAAGTGGCATACACACTTTGCATATGGATTTGCCCTCCCTGAGTACAGTGCTTCTGCTGAAACTACCACCTGTGGGTTTACGGAACGCCTTCTCCACTGTCATGGTATCCACACAGCATTTCTTCTGGTTAAGGAACTCACATCACAGCAAAAGAAATGCTGCGATGGCCCAGTGTTCATGGAATTCACTGGCCTTCCAGGCTCCCACTGTCCTGAGGCAGCTGGCTTGACAGATGGTGGAATAATGGCCTTTGGAGGACTCAGTGACAGTGCAGCTCGGTGGCAGTGCCTTTCAAGGCTGGGGCAAGGCTCTCAGAAGGCTGGATATGCTCGGAATCAATGTCCAATACATGGTGCTATTCCTCCCATAGCCAAGACTCCGAGCATAGCACTACTCGCCATCACCCCTAGTGACCCACTAGCAAAAGTTTTGCTCTTTGTCCCTACCACCTTATGCTCTGCTGGCCTAGAGGTCTTAGTTCCAGAGAGAGGAATGCTGCCGCCAAGAGACACAGGGATGATCCATTGCGCTGGAAGTTTAGGCTGCCACCTGGTGGTGCCAAGCTCCTCATGCCTCTGGATCAACAGGTAAAGAAGGAGTTAACTACGCTGGTGGGGGTGGCTGGTCCAGACCACCAAGGAGAAACTACCCTGCCGCTTCACAATGGACTGGGGAAGAGCATGTCTGGGGTATAGGAGGGCCCTTGTGGCATGCGCTGTGATTAAGATCAATGGAAAAGCACAACAGCCCAATCTAGGCAGGATTAATAATGGTCCAGAAGCTTCAGGAATGAAGGTTCCCCACCAGGTTAAAAACCACAACCAGCAGAGGCTTCCTGAAGGCAAAGGGAATACAGACTGGGGAGTGGAAGAAGGTAGTTATAGGACCATGTGACCAGCTACAGAAACCAGGACTGCAATTGTCATGAATGTTTCCTCCGTATTTGCTGAGAGAGAGAGAGAGAGAGAGAGAGAGAGAGAGAGTGTGTGTGTTTAAAGTTTTGGAAGAAAACATAGGAAGAAATCTTCATTACTTGAGGTTAGGGAAATTGTTCTTAGACATGATGCCAAATGCATGTAAGAGCAAAAAATCCATCAATTAGACTTGATCAAAATAAAAAATATAGCTTTGCAAAAGACACTATTAAAAGACACTGAAAAGACAGCTATAGGCTGGGAGAGAATATCTACAAACCACATATCCAACAAAGAAAGTAGTCCAACATTTATAAAGAACTCTCAAAATCAACAGTTAGAAAACCATCCAAACAAAAGTGGGTAAAAGACTTGGACCCTCACTGAAGAGGACGCTGTATGTGGAAGACAGCAAGCCCATGAGAGACCATCAACACTAGTCATTAGGGAAATGCAAATCAAAACCATAGTGAGGTGCCACTGGAAAGCACTTTGACAGTTCTGTTAAACCACATGGCCCAGCAGTCCCATAATGATTTTCCCTGGAGTAAGGAAAAATTGTGTTCACATGAAAACCTCTGCACAAATGTTTATAGCAACTCTATCCACAATCGCCTAAATCTGGACACAACCAAACGTCCTCCTGTGGATGAAGAGGTAACTACCTGTGTCTCCCTGTGCAGGCAAACACCATTCCACAATCAAAAGGAACACGCCACTGACACACAGAGCATTGGGGTGGATCTCAAAAACATGATGCTTAGCAAAAGCAGCCAGTTACAAAGATCCCATGCTGCATGTCTCCACTCACGCAACCTTTCCGAGAAAACGGTGTGACAGGGATGGAAGGCGCATCAGCAGTCAGCAGGGTTGGGTGGGGAGGGCGGGACTCCAGCAAGAGGGGTGCAGCTCCTCGGCATCCTGACTGTGGAACTTTGTACGTGTGAAAATTCTCAGACCTAAACACCTCTTTTAAATGGGACCAGATGGGGAAATAAAACTATCACTTTTTGGTCATCTGTTTCGTATCAGTCACCACAGATACAGTTGTGACCCCTGAACAACACAAGTCTGAATTACATGGGTCCACCTACATACAGATTTTTTCTTAAAAAATTTTTTTTTAATTAAATCTTCTTAAATAGACACAGCGTCGGTCAGGTGTGATGGCTCACGTCTGTAATCCCAGCACTTTGGGAGGCCGAGATGGGAAGATCACAAGGTCAGGAGATTGAGAACATCTTGGCCAACATGGTGAAACCTCATCTCTACTAAAAATACAAAAAAAAAAAAAAGGCTGGCGTGGTGGCACGTGCCTGTGGTCCCAGCTACTCAGAAGGCTGAGGCAGGAGAATCACTTGAACCCGGGAGGTGGAGGTTGCAGTGAGCCGAGATCATGCCACTGCACTCCAGTCTGAGCAACAAGAGCGAAACTCCATCCCAAAAAAAAAAAAAAAGACACGGGGTCTCGCTATGTTGCTCAGGCTGGTCTCGAACTCCAGGACTCAAGTAACCCTCCCAACCTTGGACTCCCAAATTGCTGGGATCACAGGCATGAGCCACCACACCTGGCCCAGTTTTTTTTTCAATAAATATATTGGAAAAATGTATTCGAAAGTTTCACATCAGCCATGCCAGCAGACGTGAAACCTTGCTATTTTGGCCAAATACCTTTTTACCTGGTCTTGGAAATGCAGCTTTTGGACAGATGTAGTAGCTCGTGCTTGTAATCCCAGCACTTTGGGAGGCTGAGGCAGGAGGATCACTTGAGCCTAGGAGATGGAGGTTGCAGTAAGCATTGCAACTGTTTGAAGAAACTTGCAGATGAACCTTGTAGCCTAGAAATATTGAAAAAGTTAAGAAAAAGGTATGTCATGAATGCATAAAATACTAGCATATTTTTATCATTTACCACCATAAAACATACATAAATCGATTATAAACAGTTAAAATTTATTAAAAGTTATGCACACAAACACAGTACATGGTGCCATTCAGTCAAGAGAAATGTAAACAAATGTAAAGATGCAGTATTAAGTCATAATTGCATAAATTAATGGGAGCCCACTGTACTACTGTAGTAATTCTGTCGCCCCTCCTGCTACTATTGCAGTGAGCTCAGGTGTCGAGTGTCCACTTAAAATGCCATGTGACACTAGCCATCTCCGCATGAGCACTTGTCTCTCCTGTAGATTGTGTATCACAGTGAAAAGTAATCTCTCATGGTTCTCATGTATTTTTCATGTTTAGTGCAATACCATAAACCTGAAGAAGACAACGAGACGCGTACGAAGTGCCACTAGTGATGCTGGAAGTGCTGCCAAGAAGCAGAGAAAAGTCTTGACAGTACAAGAAAAAGGTGGATTGATTGATATGTACTGTAGACTGAGGTCTGCAGCTGTGGTTGCCCACCATTTCAAGATAAATTAATCCAGCCTAAGAACCATTGTAAAAAAAGAAAAGGAAATTCAGTGTCATCACTGCAGCCATGCTAGCAGACATGAAACCTTGCTCTTTTTGCCAAATACCTTTTTATCTAGTCTTGAAAATGTAGCTTTTGGCTGGATGTAGTGGCTCATGCCTTTAATCCCAGCACTTTGGGAAACCAAGGCAGGAGAATCACTTGAGCCCAGGAGGTGGAGGCTGCAGTAAGCCAAGATCACACAACTGCACTCCAGCCTGGAAGCGAGGCTCTGTCGGGGGGGAAAAAAAAGAAGAAGAAAGAAGGAAGGAAGGACAGAGAAATAGAGAAAATGCAGCTTTTGTGTGGGTGCAGGATATCTATAAGAAAAGCATATCTATAGACTCTAATATGATTCAAGAAAAACTGATGTCATTATATGACAACTTAAAACGAAAGACCAGTGGAGGATGGTGACTTAAAATTATGAGATCTACAAATTTGGAGAGGCTAAAGTACAGTGGCACAATCATGACTAACTGCAGCCTCAACCTCCCGGGCTCAAGCAATCCCCCACCTCAGCCTCCCAAGTAGCTGGAACTACAGGTGTGTGCCACCATGACTGGCTAATTTTCAAACTCGTTTTTGTAGAGACAGGGGTCCCACTATCTTGCCCAGCTGGTCTCAAACTCTTGAGCTCAAGCAATCCTCCCACCTCCACCTTCTAAAGTGCTGAGATTACAGGCATGAGCCACTGTGCCAGGCCAAGAGCCTTATTTTCTTTCTTTCTTTCTCTTTTTTTTTTTGTCTGACAGAGTCTAGCTCTATCATCCAGGCTGGAGTGCAGTGGTGCAATCTCAGTTCACTGCAACCTCTGCCTCCCAGGTTCAAGCAATTCTCCTGCCTCAGCCACCCGATTAGCTGGGAAGACAGGCACATGCCACTACACCTGGCTAATTTTTGTATTTTTTTCTAGGTAGAGATGGGGTTTCACCATGTTGGCCAGGCTGGGCTCAAACTCCTGGTCTCAAGTGATCCACCCAAGTCAGCCTGCCAAAGTGCTGGGATTACAGGCATGAGCCACTGGGCCAGCCCAAAAGCCTTATTTCTTAGAAAGGTTGCAGCCTGCAGGCTGGCCATCTTGACAGGCTGGGAAGTGTAGCCTCCAGCAAAGACCAAAAGCAGGCACTTCCAGGGACAGAAAGGTGAGACAGGAAGTTATGCTGAAAGGGTTGGCTAAATGTACATATTCAACAGGTTATAGAAGGCTCTATGAATATTCATGAAGGGGATGAGACACACCTATTTCACACATTACATATGTCCCATGTTCATTTTGGACTGGAGGCAACATTTAAATGCATTAAAATTGGGCCCTAAATGTCAAAAGGTGAAGCAGAAGGTTCTAAGGCTCTCAGTGCCCAGCCTTCCTACTGGAGAAAACTGTGTCCAGATTTACAACAGGGCCAATCAAGGAAATCATGAAAGAGAGTGTGCCTGTGGCAAAAAAGGTAGGGAATGTAGGCTTTCAGGATATGGATCTTGGAGAAATTCAAGAGTGAATAGACATCACACCAGAGGAATTAACAGAAGACCACTTGATGGAGATGAGTGCTTTCGAATCAGTGACAGATGATGAAGAGGATGTAGACGCAGTGCCAGAAAATAAGTTGACATTCGACAATCTGGCAGAGGGGTTCCGATTATTCAAGACTGCTTGTGACTTCTTTTACCACATGGACTTTTCTATGGTACGGGCACCAAAACTAAAGCAAATGGTGGAAGAAGGATTGGTATCATAAAGAAACATATTTAGAGAAATGAAAAAGCAAAAATGTCAGACAGAAATAACGATGAATTTCTCAGCATGTGTGCATCTCCTGCCTTCCTTCCCATCTCCCCCACCGTTTCTGCCTCTGCCATCCCTGAGATGGCAGGACCAACCTCTTCTCTTCTTCAGTCTACTCAATGTGAAGATGATATGGATGAAAACCTTTATGATGATCCACTTCCATTTAGTGATAGTGAATACATTCTCTTCCTTATGATTTTATTAGTACTTTTTCTTTTCTGTAGCTTACTTCATTGTAAGAATACAGTATACAATACAAATCACATACAAAATATGTGTTGAGTGTTTATGTTATTGGTAAGGCTTTTGGCCAACAGTAGGCTATTAACAAAAGTTGTGGTGAGCTGAAAGTTATATGTGGATTTTTTTTTTCTTTTGAGACGGAGTCTCGCTGTGTCCCCCAGGCTGGAGTGCAGTGGTGAGATCTCGGCTCACTGCAACCTCCACCTCCTGGGTCCAAGCAATTCTCCTGCCTCAGCCTCCTGAGTAGCTGGGATTACAGGGGTGCACCACCACGCCTGACTAACTTTTGTATTTTTAGTAGAGACAGGGTTTCACCATGTTGATCAGGCTGGTCTCAAACTCCTGACCTCATGATCTGCCCGCCTCAGCCTCCCAAAGTGCTGGGATTACAGGCGTGAGCCACCACACCCGGCCTATATGTGGATTTTTGACTGTGTGGGAAGGTTGGCACCCCATCCCCTTCATGGGAACTGTAGTCTCATTAAATCCTCACATGCTGCAAGACTGGTTTATTATCCCCATCTTACAGATAAGAAACTTAAAACCCAAGAGATTTTGTACATTGCCCAGAGTCACATCACTGGTGAGTGGCAGAAACTGGAGCCCCCACCCAGACCATCCCCGACCTGAGCACAGGTTGCCAAGTGTGTGTGCAGCAGTCAGAGACACTGGGAGATGGTGACTGCCCCCCATATTGAGGCCACTTATATATCTGGCTTCTGTGAAACAGCCTTGCTTAGCTTCACTGCTCAGTTTTGGTCAAATGAACCACAGCAGGATCATGTGGACTTCCTGAGCACTGGTTTGCATGTATGAGTTGGACTTGGTGATCTCTTTGAGGTGTGTGGAGATACTAAGCTAGTGGAAAAAGTGCTGAACAGACTGGGACCACTGGCTCACGCCTGTAATCCCAGCCCTTTGGGAGGCCAAGGCAGGAGGATCTCTTGAGGCCAGCCTGGGCAACATAGTGAGACCTTGTCTCTACAAAAAAAAGTTAAAATTTTTTAAAATGCTGAACAAAAACCCACCTGTGTTCGATCTTGGCTCCTCCCTGGATAATGCACCCACTCCCAAGTGTAGGTGTTGGTAACTCTTGGGAGTACATCTTAAGCCCAGGTAGCACATCAACTGGAGTTCCAGACAGTTCCCCAGCTGCCGCCTCAGATGTCTCTACCTGGCTGTCCCACAGGTGCCCATCACTCCACCTGGCATCTCAGTCAGACACCTGGGGGCCCTGGGGTACTCCTTGAAAACCCCTTGTTCCTCACAACCCCCAGACCCACTACCCCTCCAATGTTACCTCTCAGAGCTCTAGCACCCACCACTTCTCCCTCTCTGTGCCTCCTTCCCCTGAACTCCCTGCAAACTATCTCCACCCAGTAGCAAACGGGCTTTTTGAAAAATGGAAATCTGACCATGCTGTCCCAGCTAAATGTTCTCCCAGGGCTTCCTGGTGTCTTGGGATGAAGATAGCCTCTTAAGGCGGCCTCATCCCCTGCCTCTCTATTTTCCTCCCCAGTTCCTAGGACTCTCTGCCACTGTCCTGGCTCCAGCTACGCTGGCTTGCAGGCGTCATGCTGCCCTGTGTCACAGGCCTTTCCACATAACATTCCTGTGCTTGACACACTCTTCTGCTTCCCCAACTCCCAGCCTTTGCCAAGTTAACCAAGTTCTGGTCATGGCTCAACTGTCACTTGCTTCCCTAAGGAAGCCTCCTCCAACTTCCTACACCATGTCTAGAGCTGTGCCGTCCTCTACTGGACCACTGCCACATGGGGCCGTTGAGCTCTTGAAATGTGCAACTGCTGCCGAGAACTGGAAATTTTTAATCTTAATTAATTTGAATTTCAAACAAGTGACTAGGTTCAGTTATATTTGAAACAAGGGGATATACATCTATTTTTTCAACTGTGAATACTGTGAAATCTAAATATAGATTATTTCCCACAAAATTTAGATCTGAATTGAGAGGTGCTATAAGAGTACAACACACCAGGCCGGGCACACCAGGCCGGGCCTGTGGTCCCAGCACTTTGGGAGGTCGAGGTGGGCGGATCACCTGAGGTCAGGAGTTTGAGACCAGCCTGGCCAACATGACGAAACCCTGTCTCTACTAAAAATACAAAAAAATTAGCCGGGCGTGGTGGCGGGCGCCTGTAATCCCAGCTACTCCGGAGACTGAGGCAGGAGAATCGCTTGAACCTGGGAGGCTGAGGTTTCAGTGAGCTGAGATTGTGCCATTGCACTCCAGCCCCGACAACAAGAGCGAAACTCTGTCTCAAAAACAAAACAAAACAAAACAAAACACCACACCAAATTTCAAAGACTTAGCACAAAACAGGAATGTCAAGTAGTTCAATAATCATTTTTATACTGATTCCATGTTGTGATGGTATTTTAGGTACACTGGCTTTATTTATTAATGGACAGGGTCTTGCTCTGTCGCCCAGGCTGGAGACCTACTGAACTCAGGTCGTCCTCCTGCCTCAGCCTCCCGAGTTGCTGGGACCACAGGTGCGCGCCACCGCTCTCGGCTTTTTTTTTTTTTTTGTAGAGATAGGGTCTTGCCATGTTGCCCAAGGTGCTCTGGAACTCCTGGGCTCAATCGGATCTTCCTGCCTCGGCCTCCCAAGTAGCTGGGATTACAGGTGTGAGCCACCGCGCCCAGCCAGTATACTGGCTTTAAATGATAAAAATGATCTGAACATTCACCTTCCGGTGTTGGCGCGCGGGGCGTGGCGCGGAGTGACCAGCCCTGCCCGGGCTCCTTTCAGCAGCAGGTGAAGTAGCTGCAGCGCGTTCTTTAACTTTCCCAGAACGACCGACAGTTTGTAAACGCGCGATCTCCTGCATGCCCCGGCCCGCCCAGCAGCCGGGGGTGCAGGGCCAAGTCCAGCCCGGGACGCTGCAGGGGCTTCGCTCCTGGGTCCCACCTCCTGTGCGTCCCCGGGCGCGGCGCGACAGTCCTGGGTCCTGCACGCCGTGGGGAGCCGCGCTGGAGTCGCCTCGGAAGGACGAGGTTCTCCAGCCCTTTCCGTGCCTAAACAGGACCCAGGCTGAGTTTCTTCGCGTGGGTGGAAACTAAAGCCGGGTCGGGGACGGGGCGCCGGCCATGGGTGCGATTCCAGCGGCGGGCGCGGGTCCCGGGGGACGGGGGCTCAGGCACAGCTGGGGGTAGAAGGCGCAGCGCCGGGAGCGCGGATCCCAGGGGCCCTCACCGCGCTAGGTGATGGAGGTGTGCAGCAGCGCCACGAAGCGTTCCACAGGGCACACATACAGCAAAACAGCACGCTGTGAGCGGTAAACATATGCAAGTTTGTCAATTACACCTTCATAAAGCTGGGGGAAACAGAAGAAAAGGAACCATAACAACAAAAAATAAAGCCGAGAAACATTTAAAAGAATTATTAGTTTGTTTTAAAATAACAGAAGCAAGCCCATTACACGGTAACATAAGTCGCACATTTTTGTGAGAAATGTTTTCCAAAGCAAAAAAAAAAAAAAAAAAAATTCTGGGAAAGTGGCGGTGCTTCAGTTGTGCGAGCTGTCACGTCCTAACACAGCCGCATCCTCAGCCCGCTGCCCCCACGCAAGACGCTCCCACTTCCAGTGAAAAGAGGTCAATAACGTCTCCTTATTGTCACGAAACATTCTTGACTCGACCTCACCCAGCTGCTGACAGGGTCGTGAAAATCCCAGGGGTCCCTGGACGGCACAATTGAGTGCCACTGGTTTATTGGAGAAAAGTGTGGAGGAGTACTGGGAGTTCGGAGAGGGTCCAGGGAAGGCCGCACCGACCAGTGGTCTCAGGGCCAGCGTGAGAAGGAGCAGCGAGGAGGTGGAGGCCGGGAGGGGGACGGAGGAGCTGCCGCATTCCAGGCAGAGGGAACTGCATGTGTTGAGGACCCCAGGCAAGTGCACCGAGGAATGAAAGGCCACTGTGGCCAGAGCTGGAGGCAGCAGAAGAGAGGCCCTAGAGGAGCACAGGGGCCAGAGCAGCAGCGAGGCCAGACAAGGGCTGCGGCCTAGAAGCAAAGGGAAGTCATGGAAGGAGCCTCGGAAAGTGACATCAAATTTGCATGTTTAAAAGCCACCCTCAAGAAGTGCCGTCAATCATTAGAGACAGGTATCAGCCAAATAATCACATAAATACTTTTTAAAAACTAAACAATAATTTGGTTATTTCTTGGTTATGACACTAAAAGCACAGGCAACAAAAGAAAAAATAAATTGGACTTCAAAATTAAAAAACCTTTGCCCATCAAAGGACACTATCAGAGTGAAAAGACACCCCAAAGAATGAGAGAAAATATTTGTGAATGGTTTATCTAATAAGGGTTTAATATCCAGAATATAAAAAGAACTTCTACAATTCAACAACAACAAAAAATCTGATTCAAAGGACTTGAATAGACATTTCTCCAAAGAAGGTCTATAGATGGCCAGCCAATAAGCACACAGAAAGATGCTCAACATCACTAGTCATTACTGACATGCAGATCACAACGAGATGCAACTTCACACTAGGATGCCTGTTTTTTAAGAAACCAACCAACCAACCAATCAACAATAAAACAGAGTAATGAGGGTGGTCTAGGCTGTGGAGATATTGAAACCCTTGTACATATTGCTAGAAGGAATGTAAGGAATCCACAGCAGCTGTGGATACAGTGGGGCAGTTCCTTACACAATTAAACACAGAACGACATTTGACCCAGCAATTCCACTTTTACACACAGAACTGAAAGCAGAGACTCACACAGATATTTACACACCAAAGTTCAAGCAGCATTATTCCCAACAGCCCATACATCCATCAGCAGATGAATGGATAAGCAACGTGTGGTAAAGACATTCACTGGGAATATTATTCAGCCTTAAAAGGGAAGGAAATTCTGACACATGCTGCAACTGGACACACCTTGAAGACAGTATGCTAAGTGAAATAAACAAGACACAAAAAGACAAATATTGTACGATTCCATTTACAAAAGTATCTAGAGTAGTCATTCAGAGACAGAAAACAAAATGGTGGTTGCAGGGGCTGGGGGAAGGAGGGAATGAGGAGATGTTGTTTAATGGGTACAAAGTTTCAGTTTGGGATGATGGAAAGGCTCTGAAGATGGCTGCAACAGCACTGTGAAGGTAATTAATGCCACTGACTCATACAATTAAAAATTGATAAAATAAGTTTTATTATGCATATTTTATCACAAAACAAAAATTGGAAAAAACCAAAACACACAAAAAAACAAGCCCACCCCTCCCCTCAAAAAAATTTACAGGACAGGCCACCTAGTCTAAATGTATGACACATCCTTCTCTCTCTACATGCCAGTTGGCAACCTTATTTTAGAATGTCCAAACTTTGCTTAAGAAAAGACTTAAAGGATTCCTCCAAATACCCAACCAACCAAAGTTTATCTGATTTTCAGTAAGGTACCATCCCCAAATATGAAATGCTAAGTCTCATAATAAAACACCTTCGGCATTTAAATGTCCAACATCTCAACCTTTCATCTTGTTAAAGGATTATAAAAGTGTACAATACTTTAAAACCATGAAATAAACTAGGTAAAACCAAGGAGACACAAATAAAATACAATGTCCTTGCTGAAGACTCTGAATAATGGCTTTAAGAAATACCTGAGTCTGGCAAAATACTAGATACTAGAAGTCAGTACCAAGGGCAATTAAATCGATGCTCTTTTCCCGTCAGCGGGGTAAGCTCTGAAGCCTCCAGAGAGCTGAATCAGACCTGGTGGCTTTCCTCTTTGCTCAAACATTTATTTCTGAAATGGCAGGCATGTCACCAAATGATAATACTTAAAGCAAGTTCACAGGTTTTGTTAAAAAAAGAAAACAATCTAGTACATCCACAAATAGGAAACCAAACACACCTGAACACATCTATGATTAAATAAGAATATTTAATGTCATGGAATGATATGTACACTATAGGTTCAATATGTTTTCAAAACATACCCAGCACCTATGGCTGCCTGTGCATAGTAAATAGAAAGGTATAACAGAATAATTTTTACAATTTACAAAGTTTAATGCAATTGAGAAAGATTTCTATAAAAATTGTTAAAATATTTTAGACGGCAAATGCTTACTTTGCATAGCAATGCTTCAGTTACCTGGAATGCCCTCCCTTCTTTCTTCCAAGCAATTTTATGCAGCACGAAGCTCAGTGGCTCTACTCCAAGTGCCAACAAGGTGAACAACCCAGTTCCTGCTCTCATAGAACTCACATTCTGGTGGAATTTATTTTTGCAACATACTTACTGACAATAACAAATTAATAAGCCATTAGTATTGAAAAGTAATTTACACACTCTCCAGTTTGGTCCTTATTTGGATATATGTCTTCCTATGAGATGGATGCAAACTCACAGCAAAAACTGTATACATACAGCCACATGCCGCATGACATTCAGTCAAGGACGGACGACGTATATGGCAGTGGTTCCACAATATTGTATTTTTGCTACGCCTTTTCTATGTTTCGATACACAAATGTTTACCACTGTGTTACAACTGCCTACAGTAGTCAGTACAGTCACATGCTGCCCAGGTTTGTAGCCTAGGAACAATAGGCCATACCATAGAGCCCACGTGCACAGTAGGCTGTACCATCTAGGTTTGCGTGTCACTCTATGACGTTTACACAATGACAAAATTGCCTAATGATACATTTCTCAGAATATATCCCCATCCTTAACTGATGCGTGACTGTATTTTACTAACCTGGCCAGGTGGAACCTTCACCAATAAAAATTCTACATGGAAAATGCTATTTATTGTTTCCTTCAGACATTAGAGATTTCTTAACTTTAGTTTTAAATAATCTTGATATGCAAACTTTTTATTTCCCTTGTTCTCCAAATATGATAAACCAAGATTTTTAATATTAACAGGTATGAGTTCTGCCTACATACATTGTCTTTGGAAAAGGCAATTATCTGCAACTGTAATTAAACATTCTTTTATTTCCCCCATTGCTAAAGGATTTCACTCTTCTGGCTAAAATATAAAACTATACAATTATAAATACTTACTTGCAATGCTTCTCTTTGAACAAACTTGCTTGTTGTATAAGACACTTGCTGATCACCTTGTAAGCTACTTAAAACATGGTATGACTTAGAGTGCCTTGTATACTTTAGTTGAATTATAGTTTTGCATTTTAAAATATA
The DNA here is from genome assembly GCF_028885655.2 of Pongo abelii. Taxonomy (NCBI): domain Eukaryota; kingdom Metazoa; phylum Chordata; class Mammalia; order Primates; family Hominidae; genus Pongo; species Pongo abelii. The sequence goes on from NC_071993.2 coordinate 48,149,534, forward strand.
TCAATTATGCTATACAACAAATTAATTTTAAATTATAATTGTTATGGGCTTACTATGTGTCAGTCCCCAGGCCTATCAGCATACTGGATGATGAAATTCATAATAGCTCTTGAGGAATAGAGGGAAATGTACACCCAGAGTTGCTCAGAGAGGTCTGGGCATGTTCTAATTGTCACTTCCCAGGTGGACCTAGCCCTGACAGGATCCTCACATCCTCTTCCCTTCTTATGGAGATACAAAGCTGAGCACCTGTCTGCAGACAACTTTAGGCTTTTAGAGAGCCTCTCAGACTAGGCCAACTGCTCATATAATCCTGCCATTCCTCTTTGGCCCCTGTGATGTTGTAAAGGCAATGTGGCACTCATATCAGCAGCACACATACTATAACTGGCACAACACAGAGGTCAGCATGGGCCCCATGCACAGATGACACACAAATTCATGAAGTATTCTACATACATATATATATAATTTTTTTTTTGAAACAGGGTCTTGCCCTGTCGCCCAGGCTGGAGTGCAGTGGTGCTATCATGGCTCACTGCAGCCTCAACCTCCCGAGCTCAAGTGATCCTCCTACCTCAGCCTCCCAAGCAGCTGGAACTACAGGTGTGCACCACCACACCTGGCGAATTTTTATTTTTTGTAGAGATGAGGTTTTGCCATGTTGCCCAAGTTGGTCTCAAATTCCTGGGTTCAAGTGATCCTCCTGCCTTAGCATCCCAAAGTGCTGGGATTACAGGTTGAGTCACTGTGCCCAGCTGCATTCCATATTTCTACACACCCACGCGTACATGGAGGAATATATGTTGGGGAAAGTAAAGCTGGGGAAATGTGAATAAAATCAGTGGGCTGTATTGATGTCAACATCCTGATTGTGATATGTGTGAAATGTTACCACTGAGAGAAATTGGGCAAAATATACAACTATATGTGAATCTATGATTACATCATATAGGATTAGATTCCCCATAACTACATCAACATACACTCATAAAATACATACATCACCTATGTAATAGTATGATTACTTCAATATAATGTTTAATTTAAAAAAAGGCAATGTAGCTAGGCAGGTATAACGCATGAGCATAATACGGGAAGCCTATCTCACTGATACATAAGATTTCCTTGGTCTCTGCCCCTGAGACAACAATCTCCTAAGTCTAAAGCTTTAAAAAAGTACTTACTGTTACCTTGTCACTGTACTAACATGCAGAACATATGAAATAAGATAGAAAATGTCCACGAGGGCCAGGGATCAAAGGAGCCCATAGATCCCAGGTGCACAGTAGGCTGTACCATCTAGGTTTGCGTGTCACTCAAACAAAAAACACAACAAAAACACTACACACTCTTCTCTAAAATCTTCCATGAGAGCTGAGGGTTCAAGTGAATATTTCTTTCTCTTCTGGAAGACTCCTCATGAAGGTGGTAGCATAAATAATTATCCACAAAGAACTGTCAGGCATTCATCCCTAATGAAAACTACTAAGCCAAAAGTAACAAAAAATATTTTAATGATATTTCTGTAGGACAAAATAATTAAACTGAGGCAGGCAGAGGAAAGTAAGAGAATCCACATAACCACAGCTTACATCACTTTAAATCTCGACAGCCCCAAGTGATGAGAATGAACCCAGTCCCAGCAGCCCAGGCTTCTCTGTTCCTCCTCTTGCAGGCACAGTTTGGGTAGAGACATCTCTTGAGCTCTTTCCCACTGACTTGTCATTCACAGGCATTCAAACTGTGATGTTTGAAACTGTCCACCTCCGCAGATCCAGGGACAGTGCCTCCAGTCCAAAGGCTCACTGCAACTGGCCCTCAGCCCCCTTCAAACTGGACTTCTGGTTTCTTCTTTCCTTCTGCCCCTGAATTTGGAAGAGCTTCTTCCTGAGGTCCTTCTGCTGCTTCAGCTTCTCCTCCTCCTCCTTCTGCTTGGCTCTGAAGTGCTCTTTATTGTGCAGGTGCCGCTGCTCCTTGGCCTTCTTCATCTTCTGACTGTGCACCGTACTCAGAGCATCCAGCAGTGCAAGGATCTGACAAGGACAAAAGCCGGTGAGTATCAGAATGCTGTCAGCCACCACACACTCGCATCCTAAGCACTAAGACTAGAGGCAACCCACGATCCAAATGAATATTAACTGCGTGAAAATGCTTCCTGTGCTAGGAAGTCATTGTTGGCATGGAGACACAGGTGTGATCGCATTTTACCTTTACCACCTCTGTTCATCATTCTGTGGACACTGTGTGCAGCTAACCAAGACAGAAGGGTTCCCCAGCCATGCGCCTGTTATCCCCCATGAAAAGCACAGGGCAGAGCAGGACCAGGCAAAGGAAGGGAAATGGACTCTGGCTCTTCCTCTGACTTTAGTTCCAGTGCCCTGAATAACTGAGACTACAGTAGAAACAGGAAGTGTGCTACTGAGAGTGTTCTTTTCCTATCTAAATGCAGCGTGCAGTATGGCATGGGCGACAGTACCTTTCTTTCATGAGGCTCGCGTATGACGGCCGGTCTCCGCCTGTCCTTTGGCACCTTGCCTGCCTTTGCTTGGGTCTTGGGCTTGTTCTTAAATGGCAGGGCCTTCTGCAAGGCTTTTGGAATGTGCAGTGAATTAAAATGTTTCTTTTGCCTCAGGATTGGCTGAAAAGAAAAATAAAGACTGTGACATATTCAAATTATGATCAATGTGCATTTAAAACTTCTGCATAAAATCTTCTCATTGGGTTGACTTTTCCACAAGATCAGTAACACCAGAGTCTGCTGGCCCCGAGAAATCAGGACTCAATCATCTGCCAAATATGAACTGCCTCAGTGGACACCCACAATTCTCAGTAAACAGAGGAACAGAGAGCTTATACTTACAACTCTCCCCCCAAAACCCACTGTGCCCATTTCTATGGTATGGAACTATGGGGTCTCAACAGAACAGATGAATAGATCCCAGTTTCTTTTCATGGAAATTTCAGGCCTTGTCTTTGGGCCACTGAGGTGCTTATTTCCCAGACTAACAAAAATAATCTAGCTTTTTATCTTGACTATCAACCACTCTGGATGTTTTTTTTGTTTGTTTGTTTTGAGATGGAGTCTTGCCTTGTCGCCCAGGCTAGAGAGCAGTGGCGCGATCTTGGCTCACGCAACCTCCACCTCCTGGGTTCAAGCAATTCTCCTGTCTCAGCCTCCCAAGTATCTGGGACTACAGGCGCACACCACCACGCCCAGCTAATTTTTGTATTTTCAATAGAGATGGGGTTTCACCATGTTGGTCATGCTGGTCTTGAACTCTTGAACTCCTGACCTCAGGTGATCCACCTGCCTTCGCCTCCCAAAGTGCTAGGATTACAGGCATGAGCCACCACAACTGGCCCACTCTGGATTTAAGGACAGTTCTTCCTTCAATCAGCAGCCAAAGAGTCCTGATTCCTGATTCTAATTAAGAAGTTTAACTTGGTATTCTATTTCTGATGGAAGGATGGCTAAAAGAAGGGAGACTCAAACAACAGATGAAGGCAAAATACTATGCACTGAATTTTCAAGGTAATCTTAAATTCTATGTTTAATTGAGATGACCCAAATCCTTTTTTTTTTTTTTTTTTTTTTTTATTGAGACGGAGTCTCGCTCTGTCGCCCAGGCTAGAGTGCAGTGGCACGATCTCGGCTCACTGTAACTTCTGCCCCTGGGTTCACGCCATTCTCTTGCCTCAGCCTCCCGAGTAGCTGGGACTACAGGCGCCCGCCACCATGCCTGGCTAATTTTTTGTATTTTTAGTGGAGACGGAGATGACCCAAACTCTTAACCGCCTCATAAATACTGTTAATAAATTGAAAGTTTTGCCCTAGGCTTTTATTAAAGTCAACTATATAGAACAAGTTTCTCCTATCTTGAAATGTATTATTAAAGACATCATCCCCAATAATATTCCATATTCTCTGTTTAGGAGCCCTGATTGTTTTCGAATTCAAGAATTCGGAGACATCTACTTGTTACAAAAGAGTAGAATGGATAATGGGCACCACATCCTGAAGTGTATTTTAATAAAAATTCATGTAAGATGATTCAAAATTTCATTAACTACTTTATATACAAAGAAATGCCTGGGAGACTTCTGTTTCCAGCAGAGTGGCAGACTGATGCCTTGAACAACCCTCTTATTACAAAACTGAATACTCCATATGAAAACAAATCTTTTCAAATGCATTGTTAAGCTGTGAAGAGAATAACAACAGTTCTGAGAAACCAAAATCTAAATGAAAACACAAGTCCAGGCAGGCACTGAAAACCTAAAATGAAAAAAAACAAAAACCGAAGAGGCCAATTGTCGGCAAGCATGTGGAACAGCAGGAACTCTTTAAACTGCTGCTGGTGGTGGAGGCCAAGCCGCTGTGCTCCCAGAACACGACACAGAAGCCTCCACACTGAAGCAGAGCACAGGTGCCCTGGAATCTCCACCCTACCTAGGGATCCTCCAGCAGAAGTGTGTGTGCCCCTGCATACCTGCAAGTCCCATATCCAGACCTTAGTGTTAAGGGCCGTGGGATAACGGCCAAAAATAGGAAATCATTTTACCCATCAATGGATAAATGGTGACACAGTCATATAATGGAACTCAACAATGACAATAAATCAATGTCTGCCATAGACAAGAACATGGATGTGTTCCGTAATACTCAACCAAAGAAGCCAGGCTAAATAGAATGTGCTGTATTTTATAAAAGTCAAAATCAGGCAGAACAAATCTACGTCAGGAACTGGGAAAGTAGCTATTTTGTGGGTTGGGGAGGCAGTGCCTGGGAGAGGCCACAGGGCGAGGCTACTGCTTGGTCCAGGGCGTGGCAGCTGGTGTGCTACAGTTCATCTAGCTGCACACTTATGATTTGAGCACTCTTCCGTATGTACATTAACATTTCAATAAAAAGCTTATTAAAACATCAAAACTTTCAGAAAAATCCACATTGCTTTAATAGAAATTAGCACATTAATGTTTTAAAAATACATGTATATGGTGGGGAAAAAAATAGTTCAAAAGAGTACCCAGTGAAAAGTTTAAGAGGGAGTGACGCCAGCAAGGGGCCGATCAATAGCCCCTTGCGCTCATCCCCTGACAAAGACAGCCAAAGCAGCCAACAACTATATTTTGATGAAAGTCACTAAAGGAGAGCCCCAGAGTGCATCAAGGAGTAGCAGAAATCCAGTAGAGCACAGAAAACTAGGATGGTCACATAAAGGAGAGAAGGAAACATCTGCCCCCCACCACCCATCCCCCAGAGGGATCAGCCTGAAGCAGAGGGGATGTCTCCCTGCGGGGATAAGGAAGCAAGAGGGGCCCAGCAGCCCCAGCACTCCCCTCAGAGAAGGAACTGACATCGTGCCCCACCCCCATGGACCAGCTGCTGCGGCAACGTGCCCTCCTGGACCTGGAACCACTTCGGGAGCATGTCCCACCCAGGGTGAGCAGCCACCACATCCTTCTTCCATCCTCAGGCTTTGCTGCTCTATATCACCCCCACCTAGTGGCCCACCACCCCTGAGCTGCTGTTACACTGTCTTAGGCCATTTCGTGTGGCTGTAACAGAATACCTGAGAATCAGTAACTTATTTTATAAAAAAGGTTTATTTGGCTCACCCTGCTTGTGTCTGAAAAGTCTGAGATCGGGCAGCACATCTGGCGAGGGTCTTGTGCTGCTTCATCTCATGGGGAAAGTGGAAGGGGAAACAGGTGTATGCAAGGGGCTCACATGGCAAGAGAGGAAACATGAGAGTCTAGGAAGCTGAACTCACTCTGATAACAATCCACTCCTGGTAACTAATCCAGTCCTATGAAAAGGCATTAATCTATTCATAAAGGATGCCCTGTGACCCAAATACCTCCCACTAGGCCCCACCTCCCACACCACCACATTTGGAATCAAATTTCAACATAAGTGCTGGTGGGAACAAACGATGTCCACATCACAGCATACACCCCACCCTGCAGGGCCACGCTGCCGTGCCCCTCCCCTCCCAGCTGCCATTGCACCCTGCCCCTTGGAGCCTGAGCTGACTTGGTGCCCTGCTTTCCAGGGAATCAGTGCCTTGGCCAGTCTCAGCAGTCACACCCCCCACCGCACGAGAGCTGAAGCACTGTCCTGCTTCACAGGGAATCAGTGTCTTGGCTGAGCTGAGCAGCCACACCTGCCAGGGATGAGCCAACATGGCTCCCCCACATCCCAGGAAAACGGCATTGGTTGAACTGGGGTACCTTGCCCTTCAGGACAAACAACTGTAGAACCCTGCTTCCTTGGAACTGGACTAGCCCTGGAGAATCTGAGTTGCCCAGGCACCTGCCTCCCCAGGGAGAGAAGTAGTTGCTGCACTGGTCCCTGCCCCCGAGGGCCCAAGCCACAGTAGTGCTCCATCATTCTGGGGTCCTTGTTGATGCTACACCTGGCCTCGCAGAGACTGAGATGCTGCTGTGTCCCACCACTGTAGGGTCAAGAGTCACTATCATGTCACTCCCATGTCCAGAGTCACTCCCATCCTCTGGGAATTTACTTCTTAAACTCTTTGCAAAAATAGAGCAAGAGGAAATAATTCCAAACACATTTTACCAGGCCAGTATCACCTTAATACCTAAGCCAAACCAAAACACACACACACACACACACACACACATACACATACACATACACACACACAAAACAAACAAACAAAAACTACAGGTCAGCTTCTCCAATAAATTAAACACTGATGCAAACATCCTAAAAAAATTTTAGCAAATAGAATTCAACAATACATCAAAAACATCATATATCGTGTTTAAGTGGGATTTATCCCTGGCATGCAAGGCTGGTTTAACATATGTAAATCAATCAATGTGATATATCACATTAACAAAATGAAAGATAAAACGACATGGTCACCTCAATTGATGCAGAAAAAGCATTTAACAAAGTTTAGCAACCTTTCTTGATAAAACCTCTTAATAGTTTATGTATAGAAGGAAAGTTCCTCAATGTAATAAAGACCATTTATGAAAAACCCACAGTCTACATCATAGTTAGTGGGGAACAACTAAAAGCTTTTCCACTAAGATTGAGTACAAGATAGGGATGGCCAGCCTCATCACTTTTATTCAATAGAGTACTTGCAAGAGCAATCAGATGAGGAAAAAACGGCAACTAAATTAAAGAAGTAAAATTATCTCTATTTGCAGATGACAAGATCCTTTAAGTAAAAAACTCCAAAGATTCCACAAAAAAGTGTGAAAACTACTAAATCAATTCAGTTAAGCTGCAAGGTATAAACTCAACATATAAAAATCAGTTGCATTTCTGTATACAAATAACCTAGCTGACAAAGAAATCAAGAAAATAATCTCATTTACAATAGCATCAAAGAAAAACAAAAACTTAGGAATAAACTTAACCAAGAAGGTGAGAGATGTGTACACTTGAAAACCATAAAACATTGATGAAAGAAATTTAGACATGAACAAATGGAAAGGCATCCTATGTTTATGGATCAGAAGAATTAATATTGTTAAAATGTTCACACTACCCAAAGCAAAGATACAGATTTAACACAATCCTCATCAAAGTTCTGATGGCATTCTTCACAGAACAGAATAAAACATTCCTGGCCAGGCGCAGTGGCTCACACCTGTAATTCCAGCACTTTGGGAGACCGCAGCAGGCGGATCATGAGGTCAGGAGTTGGAGACCAGCCCGGCAAACATAGTGAAACCCTGTCTCTACTAAAACCACAAAAATTGGCTGGGCGTAGTGGCACGTGCCTGTAGTCCCAGCTACTTGGGAGGCTGAGGCAGAAGAATTGCTTGAATCCAGGAGGCAGAGGTTTCAGTGAGCCAAGATTATGCCACTGCACTCCAGCTTGGGCGACAGAGTGAGACTTTGCCTCAAAAAAAAAGAAAATAAAAGAAAGAACAATCCTGAAACTCACATGGAACCACAAAAAACCCCAAACAGCCAAGAGATTACTGTGAAAGAAAAAGTTGGAGGCATCACACCTCTTGATTTAAAATTATATTACAAAGCTATAGTAATCAAAACAGTATGGTGCTGGCATAAAAACAAAAAAATAGACCAATGGAATAGAACTGAGACCTTTGAAATAAATCCAAACATATACTGTCAACTAATTTTTGACAAGGGCAAACAAGACAACACAATGGTAAAAAAGACAGTCTCTTCAATAATAGTGCTGGGAAAACTGGATTTTCACATGCAAAAGAATAAAATTGGGCCCTGATCATACACCATACACAAAAATCAACTCAAAAGAGATACAAGACCCAAGACCCAAATAAGACCTGAAACCATAAAACTCCTACAAGAAAACATAGGGGGAAAGCCTCTTGACATTGGCCTTAGCAATAATTTTTTGGATATCACACCACAAGCCAGGCTACAAATGTAAACATAAACAAGGAGGACTGCATCAAACTAAAAAGCTTCTGCACAGCAAAGGAACAACCAACAAAATGAAAAGGGAACCTACAGACTGGAGGAAATATTTGCAAACCACATATCTGATAAAGTGTTAATATCCAAAAATCAGTAAAGAACTCTTACAACTTAATAGCAGAAAAACAACCCAGTTGAAAAATGGGCCAAATAGGAAATGACCAATAGGAAATGGGGAGATGTATATTAAAATAATACAAAGCAGCAGACATGTAGGATGAACAAGTTAGAGATCTAGTGTATATCATGAGGGCTATAGTTAATAAAAATGTATTGTCTTTGGGATTTTTGTTAAATAAGTAGATTTTAGCTGTTCCTGTTACACACAAAAAAATCTAACTATGTGAGATGGTAGCTATGTTAATTTGCTTCACTATAGTAACAGTTTACTATCTATATGTATCCTTTAAGATCATGTGGTCAACCTCAAATATATAAAATAAAATTTATTTTAAAAAAGAAAAGTTTGTCTTCAATCCAGAAAGAACCACTATTACCATTTTTTGGTGTTCCATTCCAAAATATTCCACAAATATACAATTGTTCAATCAAATTTAACATTAGACGTTATACTTGAATATTCAAAGCACGTAAGAAATTATAGAAAAGTGTCTGGGTGACTCCCTGTCTGTAGAGCACAGGCTTCATCTCCACTAACACACACGCGACCAGTACCTTATACAGAGAGTCCTTGTTCGCCTTTAGTCTGACGCCATGGGCGAGCCTGAGTTGGCCCATTGTCCGCATTCCTGACCAGGTGTCTTTCTCACCCACTGGTTTCAACAAAGATGTTACTGGGTTATAGAAGGCTGGGATGGAAACAGGATACCAAGTTCGCATGAAGACAATATCTGAAAAGAGAGGTGATTTACTTTAACATTTTCAAAAGAAGATTCATATCCATATTGTGAAGAAACAAAGAATAAAACCTTCACTCCAAACTTCTCTACCTGGCTGCAAAGTATCTGAAGGGAAAGCTCGCTACGGAAACTATTCTCATAGATCACAGAACTGTTACTGGGTGTGGCCAGGGGACTGCAGACACAAAGCGAATGGGCACACCGCATAAGACCGGGAGATCTAAGGCTGGAGCTGCTCAACTCTCTAGAGACCTGACTCCAGCCTCTCGTCACACTGGCTAGAAGTCAAGCATGAATGGTAACACCCTGCCCTGAACACTACTCAAGACACTCACCGCTCATCAGCAGCTTATCCTCAAAGCTGGCTCGGAAAGCTCCTTCTGGAGCTCGGAGTGCTTTCTTGATCTGCCCCCTTATCCCACTGACAGTTCGAATCACAGCACCTTCAAATTTGGCCACTTCCAAGGCAGAATTAAACATTCCCTACAGGTATAGCAAGATAAAAACACACACACACAAAATCATATACTTTATGCTTTACTTCTTACTTCAAACATACATCCTTGATTAAAGAACAAAAACAACTCACTGAAGGGTGATAAAATAATCAAAATGTATTTGCCCCTGAAAGTGGAATTACTACCTCAAAAAGAATACAACTCTTTCATTTTCCCCAAAATAATCATGTCAGTTCATGGGCATGCTCATCACTGCTGTCTGTGTGGAAGAGAAGCTCGAAGAGGGATTTACTGGACTGAACTGGCCTAGGCAGTCTTTGCTGGCATCTCTCAGACTGGACTGCAGCCCAGATCCTTTTACTCAGGTGCATGCACTTAGAACATGAAAACAGTAAGATAAACGCCGGTGGTATTATTACCTTATATTGCAAGAATATTTTATGGCTTTCTAACTCTGTGTTTTCAATAGAAACATCCCCACTAATGAAATTCTGAATAAATGCTGCTCAAACCAACCTCCCCAAATACTGAAAAACAGTACATCCGTTTCTCTGTACCCTTGCCAAGTTGTCTGCAAATGCTTTGTCGATTTTCCTACTGAATGGTTAGACAAACTTGTGATTTTTTTCCCTTTCTTAACACAAATAAAAAAAGTAGGAAACAAAACCCAGTGGATAAAATGACATATTTTCAATATGAGTTCTGTGGCAGTCTCACATGGAAGTTATGAGTAACAGCCTCAATTCCTAAATAGCTGTTTTACCACTGCTTTTTAGAGCATATTTAAGTAACACAGAATATAAAGGAGCAAACAAAATATGAAGTTTATAAAAGATTTCAAACACTTTTCTAAAAATATGAGGCCCATATTTTAAAGGTATTTCATTCCTTTTCTCAAACAATATGGACATTTATAAATATGAGAATATATAGATATACAGACCTTAATAAATGAAGTGTTCTTGAACATTTTATATGGAAAACCAGTTAGCTTTAATTTCTTCACAATTTTTATGGATTTATCCAGATCAAGAACAACTCCTGTGACAGCTATCCGAAAATCAGGCTAACAGGAACCCCAAAATTTGAAAATAGGAATAATATCAGCAAGAGAAAAACTTCAATTCTATGTGACACAATAAATTACCAAAGTCAATTTTACTTACAATTAGCTAAGAAAAACAAGAGAGACCATCTGAACTTGCAACCCAGTGGTTTGACAAAAGCAATCCAAAACTTTAAAGTTGGTAAGCCAAACTAACAAGGGTGACTTGAGGCCGGGCACAGTGGCTCATACCTGTAATCCCAGCACTTTGGGAGGCCAAGGCAGATGGATCACGTGAGGTCAGAAGTTCAAGACCAGTCTGACCAACATGGCAAAATCCCGTCTCTACTAAAAATACAAAAATTAGCTCAGCATGATGGTGCACACCTGTAATCCCAGCTACTCGGGAGGCTGAGGCAGGAGAACCGCTTAAACCCAGGAGGCAGAGGTTGCAGTGAGCCAAGATCGTGCCACTGCACTCCAGCCTGGATGACAGAGTGAGACTCTGTCTCCAAAATTAAAAAAAAAAAAAAAAAAAAAAAAAAAGGGAGACTTGAGTACTTTCCTGAGAGTGATTTCAGAGGAACGTAATTTCACTATAATGATTTATTTGCAATGAAATGGAAAAGAAAAATACAGTTGCAATGTTTAGGAAATTAAAATTTGGACCTCCAGGGCAGATTCCACCTGCTCATTATTCTGCTTTCTTCCCTGTTAAATGGGACCAATAAACCCTGCCCTGTCTGACTGGTCAAATGAAAATGGAGTGAACAGACTGCTACCCCAGCACGGCTGCAGGGAGTCTCTGATGGCTCCTCGCAACCTCATATAGTGCTTAGCACATGGTAAGTACTGCTTAAGTACTTGCTTAGATAAATAAATGCGAAAGATGCACAAAAATAGGAAATGTACCATTATAATTCTTCCACCTCCCCTCCTCTAATCCCACACCCTACTGAAAAGGATGTAGGAAGATTAAAAGCAAAGGGATATTTACTTTATATTAATAAAAATGAGTAATTTTCAACTTAAAGTCTCATGTACATAATAACCCACACTCAGGATATATTTGTCAAACCAATCTGTAAAAGAAATCATCCAAGATAGTTACCATTATGCCACTGACAGACTGTATTGCCAAGAAACCAGTTCCCTGTGGAGTGATAAGGCCTTAAAGGAAAAGGAAAAAAAGAAATATAGCAAACCACAAATTTTAGATTCTAATTTAACATACTGGATATGGACATTTAGATTTGGATATAGATTTACATATATACTCCAAACCACCTCCCTGCTCCCAGAAAAGAGAAAAACCTTAGGAGTGGAATTTTATGAAAGAAAAGCACAAAGCTATAATAACGCAGCCTGTAAGGTTTAATCTCGGCAATAGGCAAGTTATTGTAATCATATTTTACCCCAAAAGGCTGCTCCGCTATGCATGTGCTGTGGGGTATACTTTAGAAGCCTTTGTCTTCCATTGTGGTCTTTGATATAATACAGTGGGATGGTCTGAAACCTCCTCCACCCTACAGAAAATATGATTGGATCTCGGGACTTGAGGATTTTCTTATACCAGCGATGTTTCTTCAGACGCATCTGAGGGGATGAGAGGGTAAGACGATTGATGGAGGGGAAATCCACAGAGCCTCAGGCACCAAATATGCAGCAAAGGGACCCATCTGCACGTAGCCAACATTTTCCTCACTGTTGCCCAAGCCACCCAGGATAATGGGGTAATGGGGGTCAAAGTTCTGCACAAATTCACAGGGAACATTTTCAATCTCAACGCGGACGTACATCCCAGGTCGAAAACCCTCATACTGAACTCTGGCTTCATCATCTTGGTCTTCAAATTCTGCGCGATTCAGCTGTACATGACGGGGAAAAAAAAACCCTGCATGCTGTTATCTGTAATAAACATAAGATTAACATGAACAAATAAGCAATTTCTAAGTAAAGGAACTGTGGACAGAATTATGTAGGCTTTATCCTATTAAAAATACTACACATTTGGCTGGGTACAGTGGCTCACGCCTGTAATCCCAGCACTTTGGGAGGCCGAGGCGGGCAGATCACATGAGGTCAGGAGTTTGAAACCAGCCTCGCCAACATGGTGAAACCCCGTCTCTACTAAAAATACCAAAATCAGCTGGGCATGGTGGTGCGTGCCTGTAGTCCCAGCTACTCAGGAGGCAGAGGTGAGAGAATAGCATGAACCCGGGAGACGGAGGTTGCAGTGAGTCGAGATCGTGCCACTGCACTCCAGCCTGGGCAATAGAGCGAGATTCCATCTCAAAAAACAAAAAACAAAAAACAAAAAACCTACACATTTTACCTCTACAGTCTGCTCAGAATATGTCCCAACTGTTTTCTTCTCTCCTGCTCCAAGGGACAGCAAATGTAGATAACTGTGGGGCCCTGCGTGCCCGAACACTGGAAACGTCCCCAGTCCACACCTTCTTTCCTTCCTTTCCGAACAATTCTTTCACACTTTTTATGTAATTGTAACTAATTACAATTACATAATATTTAAAATGCAGTTCCTCAATCACACTAGTCACACTGGAAGTGGTTCATATCAACCTGCAGCCAGTGTTACAATATTGGGAAGCACTGACGTGCATCTCGATGATCACAGAAAGTTCTATGGGCAGCTCAGGCACAGATGATTTGTCCATGCCTCTACTCAGGGCCACACATCACTTGCTCACTAGACACCATCCACTCTTCCTGGACTTTATTCCAACAGCTCTTCCCGGACTTTATTCCAACAGCTCTTCCCTCTGTTCTCTCTCTTATCTCAAAACCTTTTGATTCCACTTCTTCCACCAACAACTGCTTCATTTCTCTGCTTCTCTCTGCAGCAAAACCTCACAAAAGTTTTCTGCAGTTGCAGCCTCCAGTTCCTCTGCTCCCATTCTCCCACATCCATGAAAATTGGTGCTTGCCAAGATCGCTGAAGGCCTCCACGCTGAAGGACTCCTCCAGTGGTCAACTCTGCCTTCACCGTAGTTAACATGGCAGCGGGATCTGAACAATGCTTCGCCTCCGTGTACAACTGGCCTCCTGCGTGCCTGCATGCTCACACTGCTTCTCCCTCCTAGGCACTGCTCAGGACTCACGGCCACAATCGCCCCATCTTGCCCATGCCAGTCTTGCTCCTCCCACTCACTCTGCACTCAATCCCCGGCCACCTCACAGTGTGAAGTGGCATCTACATGCTGAGGGCTGTACATCTAAGTCCCTGGCCAGACCTCTCTCTCCAGACCTGACACTCCGCTTGTCTGCATGATACCCAGCCGAACCAAACATCATCTTCCCAAAACTGCATCTGCAGAGGGTTTCCTATCCAACTTACAACAACCCATCCTTCCAGGAACTTCCAGTCGCCATCCTCATTTCCTCTCACACACCCCACATTCAGTCCACCAGGAAATCCTACTGACCCAGATTCCAAATAAAGTCTATCTGGGTTTGACTCTTTGTCTCATCTCCACTGCCAGCCATCTGGTTTGTGCCACCCGACTGATCTCTTGGCAGAGTGATCTGATTACCTGAATGTCTCTCCTCTGCTCAAAACCTTCCAAGGACTCCCATTTCAGAGTGAAACATTCAGTCTTTTCCAATGGCCCACAAGGCTCTAGGTAATTTTAAATTGTAAATGGTGTGAAGTAAAAACTTCAGAGTTAGCTTAGTCATGCCTTTCAAAGGTCAACACAGACTAGCAACCACTAAGCTAATGCCTAATCAGGAAATAGTCCTCTGACTAGATGAAGACCCAGGATGAAACTCCGTTTCACAAATCATATACCTAATCTGTTCCAGCTTACACAGGCACTCCTGGCTTCACTAACAAGACGCAACTCAGATGCTCACCATCAACTGTACCCACGTTTCTGTGTCTGTCTCCTTCAGAGTGAGATCACCGCCTCCAGCAACCTGCTCAGCATCCCCAGGCAGGAGGGCCATACCATCTCCCTTTATTTCCACATCTGACCTTATACTCCACATGTCCTTCTGAACTCTGACCAGGATGAGTTTTCAGAGCACTTCCCCTGGGAGCTCTGGTGTGTCCATAAGCCACAAGGGCCACTGATCACCTGCCATTCAAATCAGGGAGCAGCGATCGGAATAGGCCGTCAATGCTTGCACTGAAATGAACACACTGTCTCAGATCACTACATTGTAAAAGTAGAGACCATCTCAAAAGGAGAGACCATGTCTCAGTCATTTCTGTTTCCTAATTCTTGTTACAAAATAGGTATGGATCTTTTTCTGGTGACCTTCTGACTGCAGAAACAATGAGCTCACTGCATGAATAAACACACTCACATGCATCTCTACCCAGGAGTCCAAATGAAAGGCACAGAAGCAGGATAGGAAGCAGGGACCCAAACAAAGTCAGGGATTCCTGTGCTATATGATAGTCTTGACAAGGGGCTGAGAGGAACTGAGGTTTCTCACCTGTGCTTGTTTCTGCATTTCTCCTTTAAGATCATCAAAATATGTGCTTTCTCCTTCATCATATTCTGCATCAAACATCTCCTTCAATTTTCTCTTCTTATCCAAATGCTTTTTCTTGGCACTTTCTTCTTCATCGGGGTCAATTTCTTCCTTAACTTCTTTCTCTATATCTTCATTCTTAAATTTCCAGAAGAAAAAATTCTGTGTATGTTTATGAAGGTCTTTTCTTTAAACATTAGATTTTTAAAAGTTCTATTTAAACAAAAATCTTAGCAAAAATCTGTTATCATTATCAATAAAACAAAACAAAACACAACACAACCTTTGTCTCTGAATAACATAGTACTGCTACAGGAAATGGTTACATCTGCATTACAATTAGCTGCTATTCCTTAAGCTGGCTGGGAACACAAACTAGAATAAAAATAACAAACGTGTCCCTCACCCAGATGCTCCCAGACCCTGTTCTAAAGAAATATTAGGGAGAACAGGGACTTCATTCTTTTAAATGACACTTATTTAAAAAAAGGAGAATGATGGCAATGGTTGAATGTAAGTCCGAGAAGCTAAGACTTCTGTGAGTGAAAAATCACAGTGGACTTGGCAAATGACTACGGCAAGAAACGGTAGTAATTGTCATCCAAAACTTAACAAGTAAACAAGAAAGCTTCTCTTTGGTCCCCACATCCCCATCCTTTAGGAAGGAATCTATCCATCCAGTCTGCAATCTTCACACATCACAAGTAATATTTATATTTCTCAATGTAGGCCTCTCTCAGAACACAATGACCAAGAACAGCCAGCTACGACAAAGTCATACCTGAGTATTGGGGCCTGATTTTCCCTTGTGCACGTCCCCCGTTTCCAAGTCTTCAAAGTCACCGTAGAGCTCCTCTGGGAAAAGAATGCCCAAAGGCTGCTCTGTGAGCCAGGCATGCATGTGCTGCTGGCCCCACCCACCACAGGCCCACAGTATGCTCCGCGTTCCAAGCCTCATTCTCACTGTTCCTGTCACTACACACACAGGCAAAACTTTGCACTAGGGAATGCTTTGTAAAACAGTTCATATTTCATCATCTGTTTAGGTAAACTAAATGGACCCAATCCACATTTCCGCACTTCATGTCAAAATCCCAATCTCAATTTTTCCAGTATACATAATGGACACTCTTTTGTTTTTGTTCTTTTTTTTGGAGATGGAGTCTCACTCTGTCACCCAAGCTGGAGTGCAGTGGCACGATCTCAGCTCACTGCAACCTCCGCCTCCCGGGTTCAAGCAATTCTACTGCCTCAGTCTCCCGAGTAGCTGGGATTATAGGCACCCGCCACCAAGCCTGGCTAATTTTTGTATTTTTAGTAAAGATGAGATTTCACCAGTTGGCCAGGCTGGTCTCGAACTCCTGACCTCGTGATCTGCCCTCCTCAGCCTCCCAAAGTGCTGGGATTACAGGCATGAGCCACCGCACCTGGCCAATGGACACTCTTTATGAAAGACACAGAGGTCTATGTGTGTCCCCCAAACGAATAGTTCAAAGGATGAATAGAAAAGCCCCACGCTAATACCAGCACATGTGAAAAGGAGTCTCAATGTAAGTTCAACACAACACAATTGTGTAACACACCTAGGGGAAATTTTAGATTATATAAAACATAGCATTTAGATTAAGAGTAGAGCCCCAAACCCACCAAACCCATGGGAAGAGCTTATTCACTCATTCATTCCTTCATTTGTTTTTGGAGCTCTGGGCTCAATTATAGTTCCCACTCTTAAAAGAAATAGACAAGTAAGGCTGGGTGCAATGGCTTACGCCTGTAAACCCAGCATTTTGGGGGCCCGGGAGGCAGAGGTTGCAGTGAGCCATAACTGCGTCAATGAACTGCAGCCTGGGTGACAGAGTGAGACCCTGTCTCAAAAAAAGGAAAATAAAAGAAATAGGCAAGTTAAAACTCATTTGGGAGAGCAACGTTTACAAGGCTATTAAAACATTTTCACATAAGGGCCAAAGAACCAGTAGAAGTTATAATAGATAGGAAGCTCCCATTTGTAATAAAAGCAAAAAAGGACAAAATAGGAATAAACCTAAAAAGAAATGCACCGGAACTTTATTTTTTTAAAAAAGAAGAAAAGCTTTAATATGCTACCAAAGGACAAAAGGAATAGCATCACCACCAACACTCACAAGTGCTCTCCACACCAGGCACTGCGTTAAGTACTTTCCTTGATTTAACCACATTCTTCAACCCAAGGAAGTAGGTGCTGTAAACATTATCTACTGAATAATGATATGTCCTCATTTGAAAAGAAAGACTCGACATCACAAATACACCAATTCTCCCTTTAGCACAGTTACAACCCGAAACCACCATTAAGGATTTCTGGTCTAGAGAAGATAACACATTATACCCTCCTAAGAAATAATAGACAGGAGGTGATCAATGGAGAATTCTGAAAGGTGGAAAGAAAAAGGCTGCTGAGGGACTCTAGGACTAGGGAATGCATAGTGGCCAGGTGTCTCCCTGGACCTCATCCAATAGGAAGTTGACCAGGCCCAGAGTTTCCCAATTCCCAACGTAGCAATAGAAGGCAACCCAGGCAAACTCAGTCCCCCCAGATCAAAGGAAATCTTCCCCACAACAAGAAAACCAGCTCCACACACCAAGACAACCACCATTCCCCACCCACCTAGCTGCAGCAGGTGGCCCAGCCTGGGGCAGCTCCCCTGTTTCCTCAGCTGGGCAACTGCAGGGACTGGTGGGAGAATCCCAGTGATACATATAAGCCAAACAGACCAATAACACCATGAAGGCTCTGAAATTAAATTGCTATTGGAATCACAGCCCACAAAGTAGACCAGGACCTACAGACTAACACAAACTAGGAGGACTGCCTGCAAAAATAAAAAAATTACATAGGCAGATGTTGGAACAATCTGACTCATCACTTATAACAGTCAGTATAAAAATGCTTCAGCAAGCAACTACAAATCCTATGGCAACAAACGAAGAACTGAAAATGTCAGCAAAGAAACTGAAGAAGAATCAAATGGAAATTACAGAAATATAAAATACAGTAACAGAAATTTAAAAAAAATCTATCTAGATGGGCTCTATTGAGTAAAAGTAGAGATGACAGAGGAGAGAATCAGAGAAGCTGAAACCTGATCAACAGAATTCACCCAGTCTAAACAATAGAGAGAAAATAACCTGAAAACAAATGAACAGAGCTGCACGGACCTGTGGGACAATAACAAAAGACCCGACATTTATGTTATCTGAGACCCACAGGAGACCAGAGCTGCGAAAGCATGCAAGTAACTAATTCCTGACGCTTCCCACATTTAGTGAAAGATATAAACTTACAGATTCAAGAAGCTGAGCAAACCTCAAAGTATACAAAAAGAAAGCAACGCTGATTAAACTTTCAAAACTAAAAACAAAGACCAAAAATGGCAGAATGCCTGTAGGGACACGCCAACTCAAATGCCATGGAGGCCAGAAGGAAGTGGCACAACATTTTCAAGTGCTTAAAAAAAAACCAACCAAACAAACAAACAAAAAAAACCAACCAAACAAACAAAAAAACTGTTGGCTGCAAATTCTATATCCCATGAAACTACCCTTCAGAAATGAAGAGAGAAATAAAGACATTATCAGAGGAAGAGAATATAGGAATTTGTCTCTGGTAAATTTAGAAATGCTAAAAAGTGGCTACAGAAATATGTTCTGCCATTTCCACAATACAAAAATTAAAACAAAAAAATCAAAATAAAAAAATGGCTACAGAAAGTTCTTATGCAGAAGGGATGAATATGGGACTACAGGAGGAGGGACAAAGGAAAGACCAGAAATGTGGATACATACATGAGACAATCCGCAGTTCTTAAAATCACATTTGACGACTGAAACAAAAACCATACCACCACCTAATACTCAAGCCAGTGATTCATACAAGTGGAAAAGGTAAAGAGACATAAATGCAAGGCAGGTTTCCACACTTTGAAGTGGTAAATACTGGCACCAGTAGACTACTATATTACAATACGCATATTGTAACATCCAGGCAAACACTTCAAGACTATACAAACAGATACACGCAACAACATTATAAAGAAATAGATCAAGATGGAGGGAAAGAAGAAGGAAACAAAAAAGCAAATAATAAAAACATCAGACATAAGCAATTATGTAACAATAAGCACCTTAAATAAATGTAAATGGTCTAAATAAACCAAAAGACAGATGGATGGAGAGCCTATAATAAACACATGGCCCAACGAAATACTGTTCATGAGAAACTTCAAACTCACTTAAGGACCTAAGTAGGCTGAAAGTAAAAGAATGGAGAAAGATATCCTATGTAATCATTAATTTTTTAAGGAAGCAGGAGTGAATATATTAATATCTCATGAAGTAGACTTCAAGCAAAATAATTTACCAGAGCTGGAGAGGGTCTTCGCTGAATTTTAAGATCTAAAATTTCCTATGCTGCCTTGACATCTTTGAGCCTCACAGGGCCCAAAAGGCCTAGCCGTGGGTTTTCCTGTTTCTACCAGACACCCCCTACCCTGCCACCCAGCAGGAAAGGCTCCCCACCTGGCTAGTTCTTTTATCAGCCAGAACAGTTGCAGCTCAGCCTAAGAAGTTTCACTTCACCTGTCTGCCAGCCCATGAATTTATTCAAACAAGCCAACTGCATTCCCCCTTAGGAACCATTGGTCATTGTGCGCTCTTGTTACTACCAAGCCTGCCTGCTTCCTCAGCCCCCAGCCCTCACTCCGCTACAGAGTATGGTGCCCATCTGACCCTGCGTGGCATGCAGTGTCCTCCTCTGAGCTGTGGGTATATGTGACTAAAACACTGCTGTCAATCTCATCCATCCACGCCAGGTGTCGTGTTCAGCCATCTCCTACACTTAAGGGCAGGGACCCCTCCTTCACCAATGGGGTGAAAAGGAAGTGACCATAACAACTGCTTAATGACAAAAGGATTAACCCACCAAGAAGACATCTACTTCAACATCCTCCTCTCAGCAACTGTTAAAACTAGGCAGAGGCCGGGCACAGTGGCTCATGCCTGTAATCCCAGCACTCTGGGAGACAAAGACAAAGGATAGCTTGAGGCCAGGAGTTCGAGCCTGGGCAACATAGCAAGGCTTCGTCTCTCCAAAAAATTTTAAATTTAGCCAGGTGTAGCGGCACACACCTATAGTACCAGCTACTCAGGAGGTTAAGCCAGGAGAACTGCTTGAGCCTAGGAGGTCAAGGCTGCAGTGAGTCATCTTCGTGCCACCGCACTCTAGCATAAGTGACAGAGTGAAACTAGGCAGAAAAGGAGCAAGGATTTACAAAAGATCTAAACAGTCAACCAGCAAAATCTGACATCCGTATAACACCCTACTCTCCAACAGCAAAATACACACATTTTTAAAGCCAATAGAAATCTATCAAGATGAAGTACATTTGGGGCAATAAAAGAAATCACAGCAAATCTAAAATAATTCAAATCGTAAGAATATGTTCTCAGAACATAATGTAATCAAGCTAGAAATCTATAATAGAAAATCGGGAAACTCTCTAAATACTTGATAATTAAAACAACATATTTATAAATAATGCATGGGCCAAAAAGAAGTCCCAAAGGAAATATGAATGAAAATACAACACATGAACATTTGTGGAGTACAGCTCAGCAGTACTGAGAAGGAAATTTAAACACTAAATGCTCACATTAGAAATGAGAAAAGATAAACCAATAACCTAAGAAATTTCAAAAAGAACAAAATAAACCCCAAACAAGCAGAAGAATAGAAATAATAAGGGGCAGAAATTGGCCGGGTGCAGTGGCTCACACCTGTATTCCCAGCACTTTGGGAGGCCAAGGCAGGTGGATCAACTGAGGTTGGTAGCTTGAGAACAGCCTGACCAACACGGAGAAACCCTGTCTCTACTAAAAATACAAAAAATTAGCTGTGCGTGAAGGTGCATGCCTGTAATCCCAGCTACTTGGGAAGCTGAGGCAGGAGAATCACTTGAACCCGGAAGTGGAGGTTGCGGGGAGCCAAGAACGTGCCATTGCACTCCAGCCTGGGCAACAAGAGTGAAATTCAGTCTCAAAAAATAATAATAATAATAAATAAAGGGCAGAAATCAATAACACTGAAAACAGAAAAACAGAGAAAATCAATGAAACAAAAAGCTGGTCATTTGAATAGAATCAACAAAATTAATAAATTTTACGACAAAGATAAAAACAGAGAAGACACAAACCAACAACATCACGAATAAAACAGGGGTTATCAAAAAGGGTCCCGCAGCCGTTAAAGAGTATTAAGCAAATACTCTAAACATCACCCTCAGACTACCCAAGCTGGTCTCTTCAAGAAGGCACTCAGTGCAACTTCCACTTCCCTAACAGGACTTGAAACACCTTGAAAATCATAAACTACCAAAATTCAGGCAAGATGAAATAGATAATCTGAATCGTCCTATAACCATTAAAGAAATAAAATTTGTAATTAAGAGCTTCTGGAACAAGAAATCTCCAGGCCCAGATGGTTTCACTGGAGAATTACACCAAATATTTAAAGAATTCATCCCAATTCTATGCAAACTCTTCCAGAAAACAGAATAGGGAACACTTTGCAACTCATTTTATGAGGCTAGTATTATCCCAGTACCAAAACCAGATGAAGACAGTACCCCCACAAAAAGAAAAAACAAAACAAAACAAAAAAAACCCACAGACCAGTATCTCTCATGAATGCAAAAAGTCCTCAACAAAGTACTATCAAATGGAATCCAAGAACACATAAAAAGATTTGTATAAAAATTTTCATATGGTGATCTTTTCATAGTTCATAAGTGTGATGACTGGGTATTCATGCACGTATGTGGGATATGCCACCCTTGACCCTTGTTACAACATTAGCACGTTAACCATCTGACATGAAAAGAAAAAACAAAACAAAAAAACACACACATTTCCATATGTTGTATTTTCATTTTCATTCATGATCAAGTGAGAGTTATTCCAGGTATGCAAGTCTGCTTCAATATTCAAAAAATGAATCAGGCCAGGTGCAGTGGCTCCTGCCTGTAAACCTAATGCTTAGGAGGCTGAAGTGGGAGGATCCCTTGAAGCCAAGAGTTCCCTTGAAGCCAAGACCAGCCTGGGCAACACAGTAAGACCTGGCTCTACAAAAAAAAAAAAAAAAATTAGCCAGGCATGATAGCACACACTTGTAGTCCTAGCTACATGGCAGGTGGAGGCAGGAGGATCACTGGAGCATAGGAGGTCGATGCTGTGGTGAGCCATGATCGCACCACTGCACTCCAGCCTGGGTGACAGAGGAAGATCGTGTCTCAAAAAATAAAAGGATCAGTGTAATCTATATCAAAAGAGTAAAGAATGAAACCCATATCCAGATGATCATATCAACTGACACAAAAAGGCATTAAACAAAATTCAACATCCAATCATGATAGTAAATAAATAACAGTGACAAGATTGGGAACAACATAGGAAGTCCACTCTCAGCACTCTTACTCCACATTGTACTAAAAGTCCAGTCACTGAATTAAGGCAGAAAATTTTAAAACAGAAAGAAGGCCAGGCATGGTCACTCACGCCTATAATCCCAGCACTCTGGGAGGCTGAGGCAGGCAGATCACTGGAGTTCAGGAGTTCGAGACCAGCCTGAGCAACATAGTGAGACCCCATCTCTACCCCCAAAAAAATTAATTAAAAAAAAAAAGAAGGAAAAGCCATACAGGTTGAAAAGAAAGAAATAACACTGTCTCTATGTTTTCTACACAACTGTCTGTGTAGACAATCCCAGGCAATCTACAAAGACAAAACAAAACAAAACCCTCCTACAACTAATAAGTGAGTTTAGTGGGACAAAAGGGAAACAAAAGAAAATCAATCAAAATCAAATACTTAGGTCTAAACTTATCAAAACATATTCCCAACTGGTATGCCGAAAATCATAATACTGAGGAAAGAGATAAAAACTAAAATAAATAAATATACTGTGTTCATCTATTTTAATATTCAAAATAGAAAAAGATTATCCCCCCAAACTGATCTATAGGTTTAATGCAATCCCTATCAAAATCCCAGCTAAGTTGTTGTAGACACAAACAAGTTTATTCTAAAATTTATAGGGAAAGTCACAAGCCTTGGGATAGCTTAACCAATCTTGAAAAACAAGAATAAAGTAAGAGGAGTCACTCTACTCAACATTAACACTCACTATAAAGCTACAGGAACGTAGACAGCAAGGGTGGTACTGGCCAAGGGATTGACATGTGAAGTCAATGGAACACAAGAGAACCCAGAAACAGATTCACAGAAAGACGCTCAACTAATTTTTTACAAAAGTCAAAAGCAATTCAATAAAATAAATGGTGCTAGAAAAATTATACAACCTCAGGCGAATATATAAACCTTGAGCTAAGCCTCCTATCTCATAAAATGAAAAAATCAAAATAGATCCTGGGTGTAAAGAGAAAACAAAAAATACTATAAAAAACTGGTAAATTGGATTTCATCAAAAATAAAAACTTTTGGCCCAACAAGGTGGCTCACGCCTGTAATCCCAACACTTTGGGAGGCTGAGGCGGGCGGATCACGAGGTCAGGAGATGGAGACCATCCTGGCGAACACTGTGAAACCCCGTCTCTACTAAAAATACAAAAAAATTAGCCGGGTGTGGTGGTGGGCGCCTGTAGTCCCAGCTACTCGGGAGGCTGAGGCAGGAGAATGGTGTGAACCCAGGCAGCGGAGCTTGCAGTGAGTGGAGATCGCGCCACTGCACTCCAGCCTGTGCAACAGAGCGAGACTCTGTCTCAAAAAAATAATAATAATAATAAAAAATAAAAACTAAAAATGTTTGCTCTATGAAAGGCCCCATTAAGAAAATGAAAACTACAGACTAGGAGAAAGTATCTGCAAATCACACATCCGACGATGCAGTTAAACATATAATGAACTCACAGTACCCAACCCAACCCAATTTTTAAAAGTGCAAAAAAAAGACATCCCCAGACATTTTTTATCTGTATAGAAGATATAAAAATGCAAATAAACACATGAAAAAATGCTCACCATTATTAGCCACTGGGGAAGTACATCTTAAAACCACAATGAAATATCATATACCTATTAGAATAGCTAGAATAAACAACAGTGAGAACACCACACATTGGCAAGGATGTAAAGAAATTGGATCACTCACATAATTGCTAGTAGAAACAACAAATGGCCCAACTACTCTGGCAGTCTCCTATGAAACTGTGCAATTACCATATGACCCAGCAATTGCATTATTGGGCATTTATTTCCCAGAAAAATGGGAAGTGCATATTTACACAAAAACTTGTATACAAGTGTTCATAGTAGCTCCATTCTAATAGTCAAAAATTGAAAACAGGCCAGGAGTTCAAGACCAGCCTAAGCAACACAGCAAGATCCTGTCTCTACAAAACAAACAAACAAACAAATAAAAAAATATTAGCCAGGCACAGTGGTGCATGCCTGTAGTCCCAGCTCCTTGGGGGTGCTGATGTGGGAAGATCGCTTGAGCCTAGGAGGTCGAGGCTGCAGTGAGCCAATATCACACCACTGCACCCCAGACTGGGCATCAGAGCAAGACCCTGTCTGAAAACAAAACAAAACAAAACAAACTGAAAACAACCCAGCTTGATCTTGGATGAATGGTTAAACAAACCGGTACATCCATACAATCGAGCACTACTCAGCAATAAAAAGGAATGACCTATGGTACATGCACCAACTTGAATGGATTTCCAGGAAATTATGCTGAGGAAAAAAAGCCCCTCACAAAAGGTTATAGACTATGATTCTGTTTATTTAACATTCTTGAAGATGACAAAATTGTAGAAACAGAAAACACATTATGGTTCACAAGGGAAGGAACTGGGGGCTGGGGAACAGTAGGGGCGTGCGTGTGTTTATAAAACAGCAATACAAGCAATCCTTGTGATGGAGCTGCTCCATATCTTAACTGTTGGTAGACACACAAACCTACACATGTGATAAAAGAGCACAGAAGTATAGACACACACACACGTAAAACACACACACACACACACATAAATGAAACTGGAGAAATCTACATAGGATCAGCAGATTGTATCAATGTCGGCATCCAGGCTGTGACCTTGTATTACAGTACACATAGTATACATAGTACATATATACACAGATACTGCTATAGTACAAGATACAGGAGATCTCTCTGTATTCGTTCTTTTTTTTTTCTCTGTATTTGTTCTTACAAGTGCATGTCAATCTACAATTACCTCAAACTTAAAAGTTTAATTAGGAAAAAACACACCACAAACTTTTCTTTTGGAAATAGAAAAGGTGATTTTTTTTTTTTCTTTTTTTCCTGAGACGGAGTCTCGCGCTGTCGCCCAGGCTGGAGTACAGTGGCGCGATCTCAGCTTACTGCAACCTCTGCCTTCCGGGTTCAAGCAATTCTCCTGCCTCAGCCTCCTGAGTAGCTAGGATTATGGGCGTGTGCCACCACGCTCGGCTAATTTTTGTATTTTTAGTAGAGACGGGGTTTCACCATGTTGGCCAGACTGGTCTCAAACTCCTGACCTCATGATCCGCCCGCCTCAGCCTCCCAAAGTGCTAGGATTATAGGCGTGAACCACTGCGCCCGGCCAGAAAAGGTGATTCTTAAGTTCACTTGGAAAATAAGCAAAATCAGGACAAAGCAAGGATGTTTACTTTGACTTCTAATCCACACTGTCCTGGAAGTTTAAACCAGGGCAGTAAGGCAAGAAAAATTAAGTCATCCAGATAGGAAAGAAAGAAAGTAAAACCACCGGGATCTATCTCAGCCTTTCTGTAGATAAAGAGTTTCCTGCTTGGCTCCCAGAACCATCCTGCACAGAAACTGGGGGAACCATATGAGATTGGACCAAGGTGAAAGGTCAAAGCAGAATTGGAAGCCCAGGCTTTATTGTGCAGAACAGGAGAAAAAGCAGCATAAAAGAAACAGAATCCTTGGGAGAGTAAGAAGTATTTACTTAGAAAACCATGAATACTGTTTAGTCAAAGTTTACCCCTCCCCTCCAAACACACACTTGAGGTCAGGAGTTTGAGACTAGCCTGGCCAACCTGGTGAAACCCCATCTCTACTAAAAATAAAAAAACTAGCCGGGCGTGATAGTGGCTGCCTGTAATCTCAGCTACTTGCGAGGCTGGGGCACGAGAATTGCTTGAACCTGGAAGGCAGAGGCTGCGGTGAGCTGAGATCAAGCCACTGCACTCCAGCCTGGGTGACAGAGCGAGACTCTGTCTCAAAAAAAGAACTAACAAGTAATTTAGCAAGATTGCAGGATACAAGATCAATAAAAAAAAAAAAAATCAACTGCATTTCTTGTATATTAGCCATACATAAATACAACTTGATATGAAAATAAATTGTTGAGAGTTGTATAAGACCTGTATCCTGAAAACCTTGCTGAGAGAAATTAAAGAACAAGATAAATGGAGAGTTACTATGTTCATAGATCAGAAAACTCAATGTGGTTAAGATGGCAATTTTCCCAAATTGTTTACAAGTTCCATGAAATCCCAATCAAAATTGCAGTGGGCTTTTTTATAGCAATTGACATGCTCATCTTAAAATTTACATGAAAATGCAAAGAACCTAGATTAACAAAAACAACTTTGAAAAAGAGAATAAAGTTTGAAAAACTACCTAAAGTTAAAAACTACTTAATTCCAAGACTAATTATAAAGCTGTAAGTAACAGAGACAGTGTTGGTATTGGTACAAAAATAAACAAATATATCAATGGAACAGAACAGAGAGCCCAGAAATATTCACCCATATATGGCCAACCAATACAGGGCAATTCAATGGGGAAAAAAATAGATTTTCAGCAGATGGTGCAGGGAAAAGTACATATCAATATGT
Organism: Pongo abelii; assembly: GCF_028885655.2. Lineage (NCBI taxonomy): Eukaryota > Metazoa > Chordata > Mammalia > Primates > Hominidae > Pongo > Pongo abelii. The sequence continues at coordinate 48,176,780 of NC_071993.2, forward strand.
CAAAAGGAACCTAAATCCATACCCAACACTCTATAAAAAATTAACTCAAAAAGAATTATAGACCTAAATGTAAAACCTGAAACTGTAAGACTTATAGAATATATGAGACAATTTGTGACGCTGAGTGAGGCAAAGATTTCTTACATGCACTATCAAAAGCAGAGTCCATAAGAGAAAATTTTGGGCAGGGCACAGTGGCTCATGCCTGTAATTCCAGCACTTTGGGAGGCTGAGGCGGGTGGATCACCTGAGGTCAGGAGTTCAAGACCAGCCTGACCAACATGGCGAAACCCCATCTCTACTAAAAACACAAAAATTAGGCAGGCATGGTGGCGGGCGCCTGTAATCCCAGTTACTCGGGAGGCTGAGGCAGGAGAATGGCTTGAACCCAGAGGCAGAGGTTGCAGTGAGCCGAGATCGCATCGCACTCTGGGAGACAGAGCAAGACTCTATTCCAAAAAAAAAAAAATTTTTTTTGATAAATTGACCTACACCAAAACTAAATACTTTGCTCTGTGAAAAACACTATTAAAAATAGAAAAGACAAGGCACACGCCAGGCAAAAATAATTGGATAACACGTGATACAGAATTTGTATCAAAAATACACAAAATTTCTTAGAATTCAACCAAATTAAAACAATGTGCAAAAGATTTGGACAGATATTTCATCAAAGAAGACACAGACGGCAAATAAGCACATGAAAAAATGCTCGATACCATTAGTCACTAAAACTACAAGATACCACTCTATGCCTAAAAGAAGGCCTACAATTTAAAAAGACTGATACTACCAGGTACTGGGAAAGATGTAGAGTGAAGCAACCGGAAGTCGCACAAAGTTATGGTGGCAATGGAAAATGGTATAAACACTTTGGAAAACAGTTGGGTAATTTCTTAAAAAATTAAATGTGTACTTGTCATATGACCCATTTAGTCCATTCTGAACTACTTATTTACCCAAAAGAAATAAAAGCGGTGGTTCACATAAAGACTTCTACAAAAATGTTCATACCAGCTTTACTCATAATAGCCAAAACCTGGAAATAATTGTTTATCAACAGGTTAACAGATAAATAAATTGCTATACATCATACAATGGACTACCCACTAGCCAACAAAAAGAAATGAAGATGCAACAGCATGGATGAATCTTGAAATAATCATGCTGAGTAAAAGAAGTTAGACAGAAAACAGTACATATTGTAGGATCCCATTTCGATTAAATTCTAAAGGGCACAACCTACTGAATAGCGACACAAGGCAGCTGAATGTACCTGGCGATGGAAGAGGACAGGATGGAGGGTTACAAAGTGGCGTAAGAAAACTGTGGGGGTGACAAATGTGTTCATTATTTTGATTGTGGTGATGGTATATTCACATATCAAAGCTTATCAAATTGTATACTTTAAACACTGTAGTTTACCATCAATTATACCTCACTAAAGTGATTAAAAAAGAAACCCACCACACTTTCTTTTGAAAACAGAAAAGACGATTCTTAAGTTCCTATGGAAAAAACAATAAGCAAGTGAGAATAGTCAGGAGAATCCTAAAAGAAGCCCCCCAGCAGAACAAAAAGGGAAAGAAACTGTTGAGACACGGTTTTAATAACTGGTGTCTTAGTAACATGATAAAGCTACATAGAGTACTAAATTATAGTAATAATAAATGAACCAACAGAGATCAATGATATTAACTAGAAAACCCAGGAAAAAAATTATATATATATAAAGAATACATTCACATACTACAGACTAGGCACAGTGGCTCATGCCTGTAATCCCAGCACTTTAGAAGGCTAAGGCGGGAGGATTGCTTAAGCCCAGGAATTCAAGGCCAGCCTAGGCAACATGGCAAGCCCCCCCATCTGTACAAAATATTTAAGAATTAGCCAGGCATGGTGGTATAAATCTGTGGTTCAAGCTACTCAAGAGGCTGAGGCAGGAGGATCTCTTAAGCCTAGGAGTTTGAGACCAGCCTGGGCAACATAAAAAGACTGTCTGTACAAAAAAATTTTAAAATTAGCCAGGTGTAGTGATGCAAGCCTGTGGTCCTAGCTACTCGGGAGGCTTCGGTCTGCGAGGGTGAGGCTGCAGTGGGCCATGACCACACCATAGCACTCCAGTCTGGGTAACAGAGCGACATCCTGTCTCAAGACAAAACAAAAATAATGACCTTCCAAAAAACCATGTGGCAGTTGCAATCCATAAAAATGACTCAATTCTAACACTTATGAATCTCTTATGAAATTAAAAAGTGTGAGCCAAGAATTATTTCAAAGTTGTTCAGTGTGGAGTTCTTTATAAAATGAACAAAGTACAAAACTACTTAGATATTGAAAAAATTGTGACTTCAATAATACTATGATAATAATAAATAATATTTTATTTATTTTAAATAAAATATTTTCATTTAATTTTAAATAATAAAAATGAAATATTTGAAAAAATTTAATGACAAAATTTATATAAAGTACATCACTTAAGCAATCCTCCTGCCGAAAATTATATAAAGTACAGCTAAAAAGGTTTAAACACATGATTTTTAAATGACTAGAAGGAAATAGTTGAAGAAGCTAACAAAGGTTTTTTTATGGGTTGGTAGAATTCTGGTATGTTATGTACTTTTCATTCGAAATTTTTCACAATGCATACTACCTTTATTATGAAAAAAATAAAGGTTATTTGTATATATTTTTCACATCACACAAAATCTATTTTTAGCAAACACACGATTAAAATTTATGGAAAGTTTCTCACTTTTAAAGTCCATATGTAGTAAATCAGCCAACTGAGAAAATAAGATCATTATAAAAGGAAAACCCAGAATATTACATGGTTCATTACTCCTGTCTGAATTCCCCAAAGCATTTGACAAGTGACTATTATTTTCAATTTGACTATTGTCTAAGATACTGAAGAAAATAAAGTTTACAGAAGCCAGTCTTCCTGAAGAACCCAGCTCTTTACTTACCATCTTCTGCTAAGATCTTGGCTGCATCTTTATCATCTTCCCACTTTCCAGTCACGAAGCAATCTCTGATACTGTTCATAACCTTACGCAGAAAAGTCAGCACTTAGGTGAGGTGTTCCAATCACTCAGCAAAACAACTCTAAGAAATGGCAGTAGGTGACAACTTGCCTTTAAATATTTCCCACTTTCATGGATATTCTCATTCCAAATGAGCCCAGGAAATAACTTTACCTTTCATGGAGACAGTATAACCACAGAGATAAAACACATTAAGCAGCAGACAGGGAAAGTATTAAATACTACTAGTCTACTGACCTCATAAGTAAACAAACAGATAATTACTAATTTAACTGATTTTCAATTTTATTAAGGTTTCTAAGGCGATGCAATGAGACAGTAGTTTACAAAGTTGGTCTTGCTACTTGTTAATCTAAACCTGTCTGTTTGAAAACTTAATTCCTATAAAATGGGAGAAGATATTTGCAAATTATGTATCCGATAAGGGACTTATATCCAGAATATATAAACAACACATACAACTAAGTAATCCAATTTTTGAAATGGGCAAACAACATGAAGAATATGTACAAATAGCCAATAAGCACATGAAAAGATGTTCAACATCATTATCTATCAGGGAATGCAAGTCAATACTACAATGAGATACAACTTCACCCCCTCTAGGATGGCTATAATCAAAAAGACAGATAATAGCAAGTGCTGGTGAAGAACTGGTGAAACTGGAACCCACATACAGTGCCAGTGGATAAGTAAAATGGCATAGTCACTTTTGAAAACAGAAATGAGACAGTATATAAGGGAAAAAAATCTTTAACTGTTTTCAGTAGTCATATTATTCTGACACTATTTTGTGTGTAATATGGGATAAAGCAAATGAGTAATTATGTGATTCTCTAATTTCATCATCTGCTGATTCAACCAAGGAATAATTCTCCAGTGGAAGAATGAATAAGATGTAGTCCTGTATATGAACTGGAAATATTTATATGAGCTCTCCTGGTTCGGGTCACTGAGAAGGCCTAGAAGTAATCATCAACTCATGGCAGTAAGCATTCCTATACCTAGGCTGTCATGTTGAAATACCATTTCCCACTAAAAGAAATCAGGATTTCTTATGGGTGATTCCAAGCACTCTCTCATATCATAGAGCAAGAATTGATAAAGAATGACTATGATTGTAACATAAGGACTCAGGAGCTGGTGTGCACAGACTCTTACAGGCCACAGGTGGGATAAAGAGGAGCTTCAATAAGGGATAACAGGTGCAGGAGCACAAGGCACATCAGCTACATTTATATCCATGACATCACAGTGAAACTTACAAACAAGTATCCTTTGGAGAATCACTCCAAAAACTGATTAAAAAATCAAGCATGGGCCGGGTGCAGTGGCTCACACCTGTAATCCCAGCACTTTGGGAGGCCGAGGCAGGTGGATCAGGAGGTCAGGAGTTCGAGACCAGCCTGACCAACATGGTGAAACCCCATCTCTACTAAAACTACAAAAAAATTAGCGGGGCGTAGTGGCGGGTGCCTGTAATACCAGCTACTCGGGAGGCTGAGGCAGGAGAATGGCATGAACCCGGGAGGCAGAGCTTGCAGTGAGCCGAGATCATGCCACTGCACTCCAGCCTGGGCGACAGAGCAAAACTCCGTCTCAAAAAAAAAAAAAAAAAAAAAAATCAAGCATTTACCCTATATATATGAAAGTGGATAACCGAATAGTAAAAGAGGAAAAGTTTCTCTTTAAAGAAGTATTACAGCTAATACATAAAGAGAAATGATTGAATGGAACATCACCACTCTACATTCTTAAGAAATTGGTATGGTTCTAGGCATTGAGCACCAACAACTGATAACATCTAACAGCATCAAAAGGACACAACCAGTCTTTATGCGCCTCCTAATGAGAAAACACCATCACCTGGGAAGCAGTTTCACCAAAAAATAAAAATCAAATTTAAATCCCATCCAACTGCTAGATGTTTTGTCTACAGGGTAACTAGAAATACGTGGCTATTTAAATTAATCTTAATTAAGATTAAATAAAATTTAAAATTTAGTTCTCCAGTCTCATTAGCCACATTTAAAGAGCTCAGTAGCCACAAGTAGCCACACCCACAGCTCAGATACACATTCCTCTCATCACAGAAGTTCTATTGGTATTGCTCCATACCCATTCACAGGAAATACAGGAGGGCCTGGGAAACTCCAGAGGGATGCAAAGCAATCCACAAAATCCAGAATACAAGAAACTCTACAGACCAAAGACTTGGTTTATTAAATAAAATGTAACCAAAAAAAGAAATGGGAAGGAAAGATTGTTGACTAAAAATGTTAAAAGATAGACTGAAAACAGTAGTGCAGATCAAGTAAAAGTAAACTATGATGCTTGTGAAGCGTGAAGGAGGAAACCAGGAAGAAAAGGAAAGCATCACCTTAAGAGGCTGGACTACACCTCCTTCTACAGGGAGGAAGGGGACTGTGGCTGGTGTCGCAATTGAGCAGCAAAGCTTGATTTCCCAGCCTGAGTGCTGAGTACAGAGATATTCACCTTCTGGCAACCCATTAGGCTAAACAATTGTTTTTACGTGGTTTTCTATATCTATATTAAATTTCACCATAAAAAAATGGTTAAATAAAATCTCATAAAGTGCATTAAGTGTTATCTGGCGAATTACAATAGGCAGTATGATAGCAATTGGGCCTCTGTGAGAAGTGACATCTAAGCCAAACTGAATTGACAAAAAGAAGGCAGCCTTTGGAAGATCAGAACATTCCAGAAGAGAATATAGAGAAAGGCGCTGGCGCGATGGCTCACTCCTGTAATCCCAGCACTCTGGGAGGCTCCAAGGCAGGAAGATCACTCGAACCCAGAGTTCGAAACTAGCTCAACATGGTGAAACATGTTTTATCTCTACAAAAAATACAAAAATTAGGCAGGCCTGGTGGCTCGTGCCTATAGTCCCAGCTACTCTGGAGGCTGAGGTGGGAGGATTCCTTGAGCCCAGGAGGTCATGGCTGCGTTGAGCCATACACTTGTGCCACTACACTCCAGCCTGGGCTGCAGAGCAAGACCATATCTCAAAGAGAGAGAGAGAGAGAAAGAGAAGAGGTCTAAGAGGAGGGTAAGCTGTGGTGAGTTTGAGTACTGAATGAATTCCAGTGTGACTACAAAATGGTAAGCTGCAGGAAGAACATATACAGGTATCACAGATTTCTCTATGCTTACAAATAGCAGAAACTATAAATGTTAACTCAGGGATGCTATATATATCCTAGTGATAAGACACAAAATACATCTGATGTATAGAAACTTATGTGTGATGTTTCAAAATAAAGATGCACACTACTGTCCACACTGGAAGCTGAACCTGTCCTCTGTGGGCCATGTACATGGTCTAACTAAACTCAGAACATGTTACTGCTTAGGATGCATGAAGCGCCCACTACAATATCTGGGAGAATGACCTGTAATCCTGTAAAAATAAGAAGCCAACAACAGGTAAGCAATATTGACATCAGATAATCTTATTCTAGAACAATTCTCTAATTCTCTAATAAATCAGATGTACTACCCAGCCTTACCTCCTCTAAATTCCAGTCATGGGGGGCCTCCACAAGAAATCTGGAGCAGTCCAAAGAGTCAGCCTTGTGCTTACACTCTCTGTCAGGCTGGTTGACACGAAACAACCCTCCAAGCTCTTCTCGGGTATCACCATCTTCTTCTTCATTATCTTCTGTCACTAAAGAGCACACCATGGCAGAAAAGTGAGAACAAAAATTACAGCCCTAGAGGACTCATTGTTTTCAACCAGTTAGGCCATGAGTCTTTGAACTCAGGAACTGAGGGCCTCTGTCTGTGGTGGGTATGGCAATGGCCACATAAGAGTTAGGAATTGAGAGGGCAGGGCAGCCACGGATGAAGAGAGCCAGGAAGCTATTGCTCTACATGTGTGGGGCTCCTGTGCTCCTGCACGGGAGTAGCTAAGAGGCTGAGAAGGAGTGAGAATACTAGCGGTGAAGGGAGGGAAGGGACATTTAAAGGCAGAGCTTTAGATTATTAAAGAAGAGCTCTAAAGAGTGTTGAGCCTCTCATCACTAAGAGTACCTAGACAAAACCTGAATGAAAATCAGTATACAACAACCTTCCCAATTCAGTGGGCTGAGACCAAATGTCTCACCATGTGGCCTTGATCTCACCATGCAGTAACCAGGGAGCACAATGTAAAGTTCACCCCTATATGTTTATTTTTGCATTAATTCTACCAGAAAGAACATATTGGTAAGTTTAGTAAAGCCTAAAATCAGAGGACAAGGGCAAAAGGGAGAACAATATGTGTTATACAGGGTTCTCATTCTCAGAAAGGAAAAAAATAAATATTTTTATGGGCAGAAATATTTTTCTGGCACTAATCTACAAAAAAATTCTCATGAAGGACTTTTAAATAGGGGACATAACATGATGCAATGGACGGTATTTGCATCCAGTTTTACAGCAAACCCATAAGTCTACTTTATAAGATCAATGTGTGGTCCTCATAAGCTGATGATTAGAGACATCTGTCAAATATGAAATGTGATGGACAGCAATTATGGATGTCAACAATACCAGCCCAATCCTCCAACCAGTTCCCTCATCTAAATAATCAGAGAAACTAAACATTTCCAGCTCTGAACCAGAATTCTTTACCTGTCCCATAAATAAGCGTTCGGAGGTTTGGAGCTGCTTGCTGCTGCCTTTCTGGAAAGGTCTTCCTTCCACTTGAGGGCACCTGAAACGACCAATGCCAACCTCCAGTTAGGCTTGTTCATGTGTCTCCCCTCCCTTGAGATCCATCCACAATGCAGCTTTTCAACAGTTAACAAAAATCACAGAATCAACAGACCCCTAAATGTAGACATTCCTTTGGGTACCATTTCGAGTGCCAAGTTCATAGCAGCAACCAACTACATTTAGGCTTACCTGAGGTTTCTTTGGAATCATTATTTTCTTCCTTGTAATCTTCTTCCTCTTTGAGTAAATTTTCTATATCACTGGTCTCATCAATTAAGTTCCGTGGCCCCAGTTTCTGACCACTGCTCACTCGAGAAGGCTTTGAAAGCTTTTTTCTAATAGCCTCTTCATTTTCTGAGTCTTCTTCCTCTGCACTGAGTGAGGAGCTTTCTTCAGATTCATCTTCAGATGCAAACACCTCTTCAGCTGTGCAATGTCCAGAATCGAAAGTGGGGAGAGCTGCTTTCTTCATCAGCAAAGACTTCTCCAGATTCACACGGTCACTCTGGCAATTAGCTGGCGACAGCTCTGCTTTACTACCTTCTCCAGCAGCCTTTGATCCTGAAATGCCCTTCTCTCCTGCAGTGCAGTCCTCTTCTTCACTGCTTTCATCAGCTTCCTCCACTTCCCCTTCTTCTGCTGAGCTCCTCTCAAGGTCATCGTCACTGTCAGCAAATGCTGGCAAATCCATTTCACTGTCTTCTTCCAACTCCTCAAGTTTCCGTCATTTGACGCCCTTAACAGCCATATACTGATCAGTCATCTCAGCATTTTCCTCCTCTTCTGCTTCCTCATCACTAGAGCCATTTTCCAACCCGTCATCTTCAGACATTTCATCATCTTCTTCATCATCACTATCTCCAGATTCATCTTCATCTCCAAAAATGGCTTTCCGACGCTTTCGACCAGTTTTCAAGTCCATTTGTTTTTCCTCCTTTGGCATCATTAGCCTGTATTACCAAGGAAATACAAAATAATTCAATTTGTACATTAATCAGCTAATCTAGAAATGGCAATATAGTCAATGAAAACACAAAGAAATAGAAAATGTCAAGGAATTGTTTAAGATGACATAGCATAGGGAAAATATGATCTGATAAACATTGGAAGAGTTAATAAGCAAACTCGGGCATGGTTCCCTAACACCACACTTCAAAAGAACTTATAGAGAGAATAAAGGAATAACCCTTAAAAAACAAAAATCTAATTTTAGGAAAGAATTGCTCAAAAGGGAAGTTACTGTTTTGTAGATCTTTTGGAAAGCTGATTAATTTCTAAGCTAAAAACACATGATCCTTAAGAGAAATGGCTAAGTCCAGGCCCAAGGCAGAAAGAAGGCAAAATGAGCCTGGATCCTCTTGTTCTGTCAGAAAGTGAGAAATGCTCAAAGACTAACAGAGACAATTGAAAGGACACAGGAGACAGGCTGAAGGTGCCTGCAGCCAAATCTGGGACAGCATAGGCATCAGGAAGAATAATGATAGTGATGGAAAATAACCCATGGAACAAAACACAAGTGCATTAGTCAGCAGTGATACCGAAATAAAGGGGAGAAGAGAAAGCTCTTTGTTAAAAATGCCAGCTAACAAACGTAGGAGGAATGACAGAGGAAGAACATCCATTTTAAGTCACCAGTGCTATAACTGATACAGAAGAATCATCAGGAAGCTAAAATCACAGGATAAAAGAAAACTGTATGAAGCTATTTAATGTAGCAAGATATATAAAATTATGAAAACATAAATTTGAAAAAACTGAAAATCATACCATAAGAGATGGATAAGTTAGAATACAGCAATAATAGGCCAGGCGTAGTGGCTCACATCTGTAATCCCAGAACTTTGGAAGGCCAAGTCAGGAGGATTGCTTGAGCCCAGGAGTTTGAGACCAGCCCGGGCAACATAGTGAGACCTAATCTCTAGAAAAAAAAAAAATTAGCTGGGAGTGGTGGCACACTGCTGTAGTCCCAGCTACTTGGGGGGCTGAAGCAGGAGGACCACTTGAGCCTGGGAGTTCAAGGCTGAAGTGAGCCAGGATTATACCACTGCACTCCAGCCTGGGAGACAAAGCAAGATCTTGTCACAAAAAAAAAAAAAAAAAAAAAGAATACACCAGTAACAAAATGATGACTACATAAAGACTGTATAGAAGAAGGAAATGATCAGAATATAGAAATAAAATTATGTATTTTAACTGTAACTATATTAGAAGAGAGTATTCTTGTAGACAAGGATGACTAGGATATGCAAAAGTGAAAATAGCTAGTAATCTCATTATAAGGACTGATCTTTCGGCGAACACTTCGTACCTGTCAGGCATTCTGCTAGGTAGTTTATGCACATTGTACCAAATTACATACTAGATAATCTCAAAATTTTCAGATGAATTTTACTGGGAGTCATAAATCAATACAACAAAACCAATGTTTTGCAAACATCCGCTATGTATAAAGGTATACAAATTCCCAACCCAGACTGAAAAATAATTCACATAAGCCATACATCCATGGAAACCTACCCAAAGGAGATAATACAACATAATCTAAATAAAACTTTCAGAGACAAGGCATGTGGCTTCTGGATAGCCACAAACTCCTTGACTCTGCTCTAGTGTTTTGGCCACCAAAAGAAAGCCAAGTGGCCTCAGGTCTCTTAAAAAACAAAAGGCAACCTATGGAAGATGGCGTGGTATTTGAGAAACATTTGGGGTCTGTTGAAAAATGCATCCTGCAATTTATTTCAAGAAAAGACTCCCTTGTAATGTCAGGTAAGTGAAGAGCCCTCAGAGACACATGCACACACAAAGAAAAACAAAATAACATAGAATAAATCCCACCAAAATGTGTTATGATGGCTGAATTATAGGTGATATGATCTTTTGTAATACATCTTTTTATTAAAAATAGAAAAAAAGCAGACTTACCCTTGATTATTTATATCCTCTGACCCAAGTGGCTTGGAATCAGAAAACAGCGTCACTCGACTTGAAGCCATCTTGGCATCAATGGTGGAGTGGGTAGAGATGAGACTCTGGACCAGCTCATGGGTGGGCCCCACCTCGTCCTGTCAAGACCACCAAGAAAGGGCACGTGAGGAAAGCACAAAGATCCTGGAGAGACACTGCTTTCACTCAGTTTCTCAAAATTATCTTAGACACATTTCCTAAGAACCTTTCTTAATGCCTCAAAAAGCAGAGAAGAAAATCCTTACAACAAAGCTTGAAATGGATCCCCATCTCCATTAAACTTTTCCAAAGTTCAGGGAGCATATAACCTGATAACCTAAACACCTAGCTAGAAAATCCTCAGCTCCAAAGCTACAACAATGCTAGCCTTTCTAACATTTTAAAATAACCCTGATTTTAACCCAATAAAATTCCACTTCAGAACAAAGAAATAAATATTTGAAATCCACTTTAAAATACAGGATGAGGAGACCACTGTGAATGAGAAAAAGACCAATGAAAGCTGGAAAGCACACTGATTTTGTAGAAACGGGGATGGGCCATGCAGGCGCCACATGGCAGCAATGCCTGCTCTGGGGCCGTGGATCAAGGAGGAATGAAGGAGAGGACTCTTCTGCTTGGTACAATGAAAAAAAAGTATTCTTTTTATCCTATATATTTACAATATGCATTTGGGCCTTTATTATAAGTACAAGAGAAAAATCTTCAATAAATAAAACTGAGTACATTACTTTTTGTGATTAAAAAACAGATTCAGAAAGAATAATGAGAATTCAGAGAAATGACTCCCGTCTCACCGATACCTGAAAACCGTGGCTGCCACCAAGGTCAACATAGACAGCATCTTTGTCATACAGCACACCCCCAACTCCAGAAAGAGGCGCATAAACCAGCTTCTCCTTCTCATTTAAACAGCGCTTCTTTTGTTGTTCAGGAAGAGCACAAGGGTCTGGGAGGAAACTGATGTCACTCACGGCAAAATCTCCTACCCCTGGAAGACAGAACCCAAAAGCCAGCTTCAGCTGACAAGAAGTCAGAAGTATCTACCCTTGACTAGGGGTTTAAATATGATCCACAGTCCAAGAGCTTAACCCATGACACTAAAGAAGGGCATTGTGCCACACTGGAACAGTGGCCCTCTAGCTACAAGACAAGAGGTCAGAGAAGAGGGGATTCGGTAATACCTTTGTAGGCCTACACATAGCTGGCTTACTTTTAAAACCTCCAGCAAGGCCATCTTCCCTTGTTTGGTCATTTTTCAGTTTTCCTGAGAAATGAAGCCATCCCAAGAATCCTATGTGTAATTCTAGTATGTTCTACAACAAGAGAATACCTGGCATGTGAATTTGGCTTTTATTTTTCAAGTGTGCTCCTCTTAAATAACCATAAAGTGACACCTTCCGGTCACATTTGATGTTTGTTCGGATATCCTCTGGGTTTGTCAAATCTTCCATCCTAGAAAAATAAATTCAATCACAGCAGAAATGAATGCCAAAAGTTCCTATACCTCCTTTCATGTGTCAATGATTCATCACACTCTTGTCCACTAAGCACGTCATTTAGAAAACTAGAAAATGCAGAAATAAGGAAGCACCATTCACTATCCACCAGAGGAAAAGGGGCAGACACACAACTGTATCTCTAGGCTGAAAGTGATATTCATTGCGTAAGACACCAGACAGGGAGATGACGTCCACCTGGGGTCGGGGAAGAGTGAAGAACATATTCAGAAAATCCCTTTCTGGAAGAGGGCGAGCCTGTGCTCTGCGATTTTTACTGTGGTTTGGATTCTGGCAGGTGGAAAAAGGGAATTCCAGGCTGAGAAAACCACACGAGGAAGGGCACAAAGGAAGGAAACAGAAGGAACACACGAAGGACTCAAGCACCCGGGCACGAAGGCAGCATCACTGAAAACTGAGGCTGAACGTAGGATGGAGCCACATCCTGTAGCCTTAAATACTTCCAAGTCCTCCCATTTTCCTAAACATCTCATAATTAATTTACTCCCAAAGGCACGGCATCTTTGAGCAAGATATAAGTAGACATTTTCCATCAACTACACTTCTACCCCCACTATTCAAATCGGCACAAAATAAATCCTATCACTGTTCTTTTTCTAGCCTTTTTAGCTTTGAAATATATGGCCCAGGAAGAAAAAGCTTAAGATCATATTTTACCTGTCTGCCAGGATATAAGGGTGAGAAGTTTGCCATGTGAGAGGCCTAAACTTCGTAACTGTAATAAAATGGCCCAGATTGTGGATTTCTTGGTTTTGATATTCTCCATGCACCATTCCAGAAAGGTAGAACAGCTTGGCACCCTAAACATTAGAGGAAAATTAAAAATTACATTTCAATTAAATTATCATCAATACTGCAACAAAATAAAAGCTCTAAACAAGAAGCAATCCTAGGAAGGGAGACTTCCAGCAAAGCCACTGTCCTGAGGCTTCCAGAGCCTTGCTGGCTTCTTTCAGGATTTATCAGAACCACACAGAGGCAGACTGCTCTGCAGCTGAGCCGGGGCATCCATCTAAGTATGGTGAGGAGTGGGAGGTGTGGCGTCTGAGCGCAGAAACGGTTCTGTGGCCGATGGACCAAAGCAGTATAGAAAGGAAGGGGCAGTGCCTGGTCCTGTAACTGCGAGAAACTTCCGATGTACTCTATTAAGTCCTGACCCCAAAACAGCCAGACACTGCCTGGTGCAGCAGGTACAGAGACAAATGAGATACACCAAGAGGCCCAAAACAAGCACCCTTTTGAGGGAAACCTTCCAGAAGACTGAACACACACACAAAGGAATTCAGCAGGCCAGAGACTGAACACATACACAAAGGGAATTCAGCAGGCCAGAGACTATGAACACACACACAAAGGAATTCAGCAGGCCAGAGACTGAACACATACACAAAGGAATTCAGCAGGCCATAGACTGTAAACATACATGCAAAAGAATTCAGCAGGCCAGAGGCTGAACACATACACAAAGGAATTCAGCAGTCCATAGACTGTGAACACACACACAAAGGAATTCAGGAGGCCAGGGACTGTGAACACACACACAAAGGGAATTCAGGAGGTGAATCCTAGAGAGATGTTTAGTAATGTCTCTTTAGTATTTTTTTTTTTTTTTGAGACAAGAGTCTCACTCTGTCACCCAGGCTGGAGTGCAGTGGCATGATCTCAGCTCACTGCACCCTCTGTCTCCCAGGTTCAAGCAATTCTCACTTCTCAGCCTCCTGAGTAGCTGGGGTTACAGGTGCACGCCACCACACCTGGCTAATTTTTCATTTTTAGTACAGATGGGGTTTGGTCATGTTGCCCTGAGCTCAAAACTCTAGGCTCAAGTGATCCGACTGCCTCTGCCTCGCAAAGTGCTGGGATTACAGGTGTTAGCCACTGCACCCGGCCTCTTCAGTCTATTTTAAAAGGATTATACTGTTAGTATCCAATAATTATTTCTCTTCATACCGGGTAAACTTCTGTCCAGAACCTGTGTTTTAATCGCTTCTTTGTCTTCTTCAGTTGCTTATTATGCTTGAAGGAGTCGAGGTGGGTGAGAACTCCCAGAATTTTAGGAAAGCCATGGACTTGACAGATGTTTAGAAACTCAAACGTTTCCATTTCAAACCCAAAGCTGGCATCTATAAGCATCAGTATCTAAAAGCAGAACACATCATTTCTCAAAGAAACTACCAAAACAGACCACCTACACTAAGGGTTGGCAACTGCCACGGGCAAAATCCAGCCCATCACCTGTGTTTGTAGCTAAAGTTTTATTGGAACATAGCCACATTAATTCATTTACATATTGTGTATGGCCGCCTGTGCACTACAACTGCAGAGCTAAGTAGCTGCATGAGATGTGATCCACAAAGCCAAAAATATTTACTATCTGGCCCTGGATGGAAAAGTTGCACTCCAGACTAAATCAAATGACTACACAGGTATCATCCAGACAGAGAAACCACCACCCTCTGACTTGCTCTAAAAGCCCACCATAAGACAATGTCCACTAGGATATAAACTTCCATTATAAGAATTTTAATGTATGAGAAGTAACTCAGAAAAGGCTGGGTCTAACCTGGCCCTTACCTAAGAAATCCTAATTTAAAGAAATCAAGTTTTCTGTAAGGTATTTTTAAGCCAAATAACAGGTCTCTGGCATCCAAAGAATGGGAAGAAAGTGATAATCAATGAAATACATTAAATATGTACAGAAAACCAACCTCTTCTTTCAATCGCCTCATAGAAAAAAAAAATCTGTTTTTTGTTGAGAAGGATGCAGTGGAAACCTCTATCTTATATGTTAATTTGGATAACTCAATTGCTCAGAAATTTTTTTTAAATAGCTACCAGTTTAGAATTAGGTAAAAAAAAAAAAAAAAAAAAACAGTAAGATTATGATGAATGGTGGTCTATAAGAAAATGTAAGTAGATGAGACCAATTTTTAAAATTTAAGATGCTTCAAAGATGCAAAATAATTTCAGAATTCATTCCTGGAAACTTCTAGTTTAAGTATTAAAAACACTTCTGTTCTTATCTTTGCATAGATAACTAAAAATAACAAAAAAAATGGAAACAGAAATGCCCATCTTTGATTAAACTAGGAAATGTTCAAAATCCGAAACCACAGAATATATGAAGGTGGGCTTGTGAGAAAGCACAGCTGCCACTGTGGACTGAGGCAGCAAGCACAGCTTTCCAGCAACACTAGACCAGCTCAAAGGACAGGCGGAATATCCTCACGCTACATTTGATGCCACAGAGTGCCAGGGAGCAAGCAGCTGGTTGTAGGGTCAGGAAGAACAGGGAGCAAACAGTCCCTCAGCTGCCAGTCTTTGTCATCTAAGCCAGTGTTACTCCCCTAATCCACACACGCCTGTACACACCCAAATCCATGTATTGTGTGTGCCTTTGCTGGACACAGGAGGCTTTGGCAATCCACAGCAGAGCAGTCAACATAAGCTAGGCTAAATAAATTATGGTGCATCCATAGAATGGAATATTATATTAAAAAGGAGGCAGAGCTGCAGTACTTACTGATTATATACCTCCAAAATACATTATATGAAAAAAGCAAAGCATAGAACAGTGTGTAAAATAAGCTACCACTTGTTTTTAAAGGGTGGCATGTGTGTTTATATGTATCTAAAAGGATACTACTCTGCAGGGATCTGAGAGACCAGCGGTTATACTAAGGAAAAAGAAAACGCACATTGTGTGCACCCTGCATTACAGTTAGAGTACTTTACCAAATGTGTGTGTTCCTTTTGAAAAATCTTTAAAAGATTTACATAATAGGCATCTCTCTCAATGATGGTTAAGAGGCTGGGAAGGGGAGCAGGGAGGGAGGGACAAAGAGGGAAAGGTTAACAGGTATAAAAATACAGTTAGAATAAATTCTGGTGTCCAACAGCACAATAGGGTGACTATAATTTATTATATAATTCCAAATAACTATAAGAATGAAATTGAAATGTTCCTAACACAAAAAAATGATAAATGTTTGAGGTGATGGATATCCTAATTACCCTGATTTGATCATCACACATTGTATGCTTCTATCAAAATACCACATGTACCCCATAAATATGTATAACTATTATGTATCCATAATAATTAAAAATAAAAAAAAGTAAAGGCATCTCTTTATATGTATGTCTTTAAAATTAGAAACTTGCTACATTTTAAATAAAAGAGAAACAAATGACTTGTATGAACTATTTCAATCATTTCAAGTACACAAGATTGAGTAAGCTTACACTATGTTAATAATAACACTTATTTTTACTAATAGTAACATTACATGTTCAAAATTTGAATGTTATTTAGTTTTCTGACATTACAATGGCACAATTTTAAAATCTGTATTACTTTTTACTTTATATTTTAGGAGTCTTCCTGGGCCAAAGTATAAAATCTGTAGCTCTCTGTCACCAAACAGCCGTCTAGAAAAAACTAAATAAAAATGAAAAAACCAAGGTATCTGTCACCCCACACTTCCTAATCAATATGGCTTATTTTTTTGCTAATTTCTATTTTATTTTTGCTAATTTAAAAGATAGTTAATAGAATATCAGAATAGTGAACATTATCATTTCCATAAATGCAAGAGCGTTTACATTTTCCAGACTGAGTACTGTCTAGATTTTTTATTGATAAACTGGCCACTTCTTCAGGGCAATTCATGTACTTACTTTAGCATTATCATTAAGGATGAAGGTTCTGGAACCATCAGGAACAAGGGTCCCAACTTCACACAAGTTACTTAACTGCTGGGAGGCTCTATTTCATCTTATGTAAACTACAGATAATATCTACTCACCTCAAGGGTGTATCAAGGGTTTATGTGAGCTAAATTTGTAGAAAGCAGTTAGCACAGTGCCAGGAAGAGTCCAAGAAGAAATGGTACTTACTATGATATATTTGTACGTATATATGTATACATATTAATGAGCTCTTATTAGTTGTGTTCATTAAAGGTTTTCTCCATCCTGTGATTTGCTTTTGGATTTTGGAATACATTTCATTGTGCACATTCCATTTTTATTATTAATATAACAACATTTATTACTGTAATTATCATCAATTCAATCATATCTACTGTATCACTGATGATGACCATGATTCTTTTAATAATCATAAGACTCTCTTCCCTTCATCATGGGATAAATAACCTATCACAATGCTGTAAGTCTCCCATCAGCACCCCAGGCTACTCCTGCTGACTTAACAGATCTGCTACTTTAGCCAGATCAATCATCATGTTAATGTCACACCCACATTCAATAATGGTGAGTCTGCGCTTTTTACCTATAAGTGAAAAGACAAAAATTTTACTTGAAAAAGACCCTGAAAAACTCTAAACATCAACTCTAATTTTCATTTTTTAACTGCATCCAGTAAAACATCATATACATTTACAGGAGCATACAAGAAGTTCATTTTTATAGGCAAAAACTGGTAAAATAAAATAAATTCCATTCTGTTTTTCTTGCTGTGTTCTAAATTTAAATGACATCAAAAGTCTACCCAGATGAATAAAAGTGCTCAAAAAGGGAAAATTCTGACTGCACAGGCTCCATGATAACCATGATCCTGCTGTTCAGCTGCAGGCCAATATCTTTGCCTCTATCAAAACTTCCCGTATTCCCACTATAGCTACAAACATCCTCAAACATAATGCAACAGAATATTCATAACAATAATTATTTCTAAATTAAGGTAAAAATAAAACAGTCAAGAAAATATGGGCTGGGCACAGTGGCTCTCACCTGTAGTCCCAGCAACTTGGGAGGCCGAGGCAGGCGGATCCCTTGAGCCCAGGAGTTTTGAGACCAGCCTGGGCCATATGGGGAAACCCCATCTCTACAGAAAAAAAAAAAAAGGAAAAAAAAGAAAAATTAGCCAGGCGTGGTGGCATACACTACTCAGGAGGCTAAGGTAGGAGGAATGCTTGAACCTGGGAGGTAGAGGCTGCAGTGAGCTGTAATTACACCACTGCACTCCAGCCTGTGCCACAGAGTAAGACTCTGTCTCAAAAAAGGGAAAAGAAAATATGGATGCTCCAAAGATAAAGAAAAGCCTCAATCCAACTATATTATTGCAATAACAAGAGATTTCAGATTGTACATTCCCATTCTACCACTGGAAGTTTGTTTCATTTTCCCTCAAACTCGGAAAGGTCACCATCTCCCAAAGCAGACAATTCTCACAGGAAAAAAAGAAAACTCGCACTTCCACCAGAATGTGGCTTCATAAGGCAAGCATATGCACCTGGCACATAGGAGGTGCGTGCTGTCTGTTAAATGATGTGTTCACGGTGACCAGGCCTGCTAGGCCCTTCCAAGGAACATGTTTGGCAAAGCCACAGAGCAGTCAGGATAAAATATAGTGAACATTATCATTTCTCATACAAAAAATGGAGGAGGAAACCAGGAAGAAAAGGAAAGCATCACCTTAAGAGGCTGGACCACACCTCCTTCTACAGGGAGGAAGAGGACTGTGGCTGGTGTCGCAATCGAGCAGCAAAGCTTGATTTTCCAGCCCGAGTGCTGGGTTCGAGTATCTTCCTGCTTTGGAACCTCCCAGAGTGCTGGGAGGAAATGTGAACATTATCACATCCTTATCTCTGGGAACTTACCCTTTTCTGAAGCTATAGCCAACTTAGTAATACTAAGTATAAGAGAGGTAGCATGATATGACAATATTTAACATGTTCCACTCAAGAAAACAACTAACGCATGCATGTCCCTCAGATGACAACAGCCACGCCGACTCTGTGTCTGCGGTGGCATCTCCTACCTGACACGATCGTCACAGGGCCTCTGATCTCGGTCAACTTCTGCCGGGTAAAGTTCCGAATGAGGCATTGTATCAAAGTGCTCTTTCCAACTTTTGGAGGTCCCATCACCACTACCACTATTGGTGGGGGCTCTAGTGGAGTTCGATCAACCACTGGAATATGATGCTTTTTTGTCTTCAAATCCTGAGTCCTATTCATTAAAAAATAAACAAATAAATAAATAGTAAACTCACTTTTAAGATAGAGTAAAAGGTATCAACCTTATAAGTAGACTTTTTTGGTACACTTATAGATATGAGTACTTTAGCACATTTTATAGAGAGTACAACAGACAATATATAAATATAATTAACTTGTCAATTATTAACTTGTTAACTTCTGGCCCCATCCAAATAATTGCTGTTCAATAAAGATCTAACAAGATGACTTCAATACTATAGAGAGCTGAAAATTAAACACTCCTTAAATCTGACTGTTTTAAGAGTGATTTTAATAGTTTTTTAAAAAACCGAAAGGTAAATAGCGAGGCAGTACATCATAACAGATAAGAGCAGAGGCTCTGGAGTGACATTTAGCTCTCCTACTTACTGGTTATATGATTAGAGGTAACTTTTTTTCTTGATCTCAGTTTTCTTACCCATAAAATGAGGGCAAGAATGATTCCTACTCTGGTAAGGCTGCTGGAAGGATTTAGTTGAATAATGTTTAAAGTACACTGCTAGGCATATCACAAGGACTCACTAAATAAAGCTATGTTAGTATTAAATATT
Source organism: Pongo abelii (assembly GCF_028885655.2). NCBI lineage: Eukaryota > Metazoa > Chordata > Mammalia > Primates > Hominidae > Pongo > Pongo abelii. Next base: position 48,196,594 of record NC_071993.2, read on the forward strand.
GTGATTTTTGTATTTTATATTACAACTATGTAAAACATACCTGGGGGGAAAAAAGCACACTATCACCATAGAAACAGTTTAAAATTTAGGAACAAACAAATTCTATAAATTCTTGTATCCTGGGCAATAAACACCAACCAGTGTGCAGATGCTGGAGGCAAGGCAGCTTCTATGGGAAAAGCTTCTCACGTTTTAGTGAAAGCCACACAGCATGCATCTCCACGTCCTTTGGAGCTGGACTAGACTTGTGAATCCAAATGTCACCTGTGAGAGGCTCCTACTATTTAAAAAGAACCAATGGAAGAACGACCAGACCGTAGCCTAACATACCTGTGAAAGGATCGAGCCATCCGCACAGCAGACTGAACTGCAAAAGCTTTGGGATTTCTCTTCTGGGCATCTTCTTCGTCTCCTAGCTGGAGATCCTGAAGATGCCGCTTCTTTTTCTTTGCAGCTTTGGGTCCACTGTTTTTCTTTCTGTGTTTCTTCTGGTCCTTAGCCTCCATAGTGGCTATTTACCAATAACAAGTAACTCTAACCTACAAGGAAGAAGGTTGGGGTAAGGAGATGGGAGAAGCATTTTACAATCCAGGCAATACCCAGGGAAAAACAGTAAATTTCATTTATTTCTTTATGAAGGGATGATGTATTTGTTCACTGAACAAGGGTAGAAACTGCTTAACCATCCCCAATTTCATTTCTCTCTGTTATTCTATAAATTAGATGAGTTACCTCTCCTAAGATTACATTTTATGGTTAAGTTACTTTTTATTCATCTTAAGTGTCAACATCAGCAGTATCTATTTCTGCAAGGATAGAAATATACTATATCTGTACTTTTCAGCCATTTAGCCATTAGCCACATGTGGTTACTTACAACATACTTAGGAAACTGAAAAAATGAGTTTTTAATTAATTTCATTCTAACTCTAAATAGTCACATGTGGCTGCTATACTGGACAGCTCAGACCCAGGTATCAACTGGACTAATGAAGTGGTTTCCTAACTTAAACTAAAACTTAAATTTTAATTAAAAAATGTGAAACGTTTTTATGAACCTCCAATATGATCGCAGTATTACTTTTAGTACCTGTTGACTCTGTAAAACTCATAAAAGTGAATGATAATGACAAATGGCAAAGCTGGAGAGGCTGTGGGAAGCTAAGCCTACAGCAGCACATAGATGAATGGGACCGGAGTCACAGCACAAGCCACCACCGAAAGTTCGGAGCAGATGGGTTGTCCTGCATAATGACTGCTCTCTCCAGGGGTGCAGAACTACCTGACCTCCAAGTCGCCAGCCTCCAGTGGTTTCAGATGTACCCTCAGCACTCTCAGCTTCCTGCAGTGAAAGAAAGCAAATGAGATCCCTGAGTGTGAATAACAAATAGACTGTTAACTGTGAAGTGCTATACATACATATGTGTGTGTAGATAGGTAGATTGGATTAATATTAGTACATTTCTCCACCCAACTTGCCCCTTCTGCAGTATATGCTATCTCAGTAAATAATTCCAAACTTCTGGTGGCTAAGGTCAAAAATCTTGATGTCTGTTTTGGAATACTTCCTCTCACACCCTACATGGCATCTATAAGCAAGTCCTGTTGGATGTCTCCTTAAAAATATCCACAAAATGAAGAGTTTATGTCCTTTGTAGGGACATGGATGAAACTGGAAACCATCATTCTCAGCAAACTATCACAAGGACAAAAAACCAAACACTGCACGTTCTCACTCATAGGTGGGAATTGAACAATGAGAACATACGGACACAGGAAGGGGAACATCACACTTCGGGGACTGTTGTGGGGTGGGGGGAGGGGGGAGGGATAGCATTAGGAGATATACCTAATGCTAAATGACGAGTTAATGGGTGCAGCACACCAACATGGCACATGTATACATATGTAACAAACCTGCACATTGTGCACATGTACCCTAAAACTTAAAGTATTATAATAATAATAAAATTTAAAAAATCTAGAAACTACTTATTATATCTACTACTACCATCCCCACCGTTCACTTGGATTATTTTTATAAGTTCCATCTGGTCCCCCTGCCTCCATTCTCAACTCCCTACATTCTCAACACAGCAGCATGTGATGGTTTTAAACCTCAATCAGATCATGTTGCTCCCTTTGAAAATCCTCTAATGGCTTCTCATCTCACTCAGAGGAAAATCCCAAATTGCACCTGTGGCCCACCTGGCCAACATTATCTGCTGCCCCTCCCTCTTCTACCTATCTGCCTTATCTCAAACTCCCCTATTCTCTGCTCACTGGGGTCCAGCCACCTGGCCTCCATTCCGTTCCTTGAATGTGCTGAGATGCTCCCTGTCCAGCTGTTGCCTTCATCTGGAATGCCCCTGCTCAGATGGCAGCCTGCTCCACACCCTCACTTCATTCAGGTCTCTGCTTGAATGCCTTTTAATCCATACGGTGTAAGTACCTTATGTTACAGACCCTACCCTGGCCTGCCTCTTCTCTGCCATGTTGTTTTACAGCACTTTACACCTGCTGCCATACATCATTTTGATTTGTTCATCAGTTTATCGTCTGCTTCCCCCACTAGAATGTAAGCTCCTTGAGGTCAAGCCATAGTTTCATTCACTGCCGGGGACTCACTGAATCCCCAATGCCTGTATATAACAGAGATAAATAATTGTTGAATGAATGGATAGTAGAGGTACTATCATTATCCCTTTAATAAGAAGCCACTTTTGTTTTCAGTTTAATTGTCTTCTGTTGGGTAGTCAATTTCAAAAATATGAAATATATTTGTATCTTATGACCACTTTGTATTGCCCTAAAATGATCTCCTTCAACCTTCAGATTTTATTTCCAAGTTCTAATATCTGAAGGACTGAACTGTTGTCTTTCAGATCTTGAAAATAAGAAACCAAGTGTGTTTTCTTTTATTTGAGAGCCAGGAAATTTTGGACTAAGGTTGTTTATTATAAAGAAACTTTGTTTCCTATTATTGATTGAATATATATAAACAAAGATGAAGCAGAAAAAATACTAACTACTCCAACTATACCATATTTTGATGCATTTTCTCATCTCTTCTGTGCAAAGCATATTTTATGTACTTGTAATCATGTGATATAAATCCACTTGAATTCTAATTTTAGTCTATTTTTCTGGTTATAAATATAATGGATGCTTATTGAGCAATATTTGGAGAGTTCAGAAAATAAAAAATATAAAGATATTTTTAATTCTACTCATCTATTACTAAAATTTTGATGTATAAGTGAACAGTTGTTTTTTACCTTTGAAATTATTTTCATAGTTTAAATCATACTGAATATAATGATTATTAGGAATTTTACAAGCAGAGTATTCACATGTCCTTTAGGAAAGAGAATATGAACAGTCATAGTTTTAGAACTCAAATAAAGATAAAAGTTATAGCCACAACCACAAATTCCAAAGCAGATCTTACTTGTCATCTCCCTATCCCTTAATTATCAACTTATAACTCTTGCAGCTACTGCTGGTGGGTTTTATGTCATTATTTCTATATAATATTCCTATTCTACTACTCATTGCTTTTTTTAGACATTATCTATCCACATCCTACTCTGGAAGATGAGAATTAGCCCTCTGCCACCACAAATGCACATGGAGTATGCACAGTTTATATACTTTCCCAAATGTCTCCCAAAATACATATGTCACAGCTTTTGCTTAAATTGTCATTTAGTTGACATTACCATGATTAAGTAAACACCATTCACAACTGAGCCAAGTAGTGTAGTATGGCAACATTTGCTTTTGTTTTCCCAGGGAATAATAATAATTGTGTCCTCTTTACATTTTCTTGGGTTTTAAGCACTGATCACTAATTCTTCCACACCCTTTCCACCCTGGGTGTGCATCTTCACCTTCTGTAGTAAAACATATCAGTTCCATTTCTTTTCCTCAGTAATATCCTTCCTTGAGCCTTTGTCCATCAGCTGCAAGCCTGATGCTAGCTGTCATTTCAGAATTTCCCTTTGCCAGCAGATTTGCAAGTTCCTTCATTCTGCTCCTGGGCTAGAAAGCTGGCTTTGTGATGCTATGTACGTCCCTTTCTTTGTTAATTTCCTCTTTTGGTGAGACATACCCTCTTGTAGCTCCCCAAGGAAATGGGCAAGGACAATACATTTTTAAAGAAATGATATACTTGAAATTATCTTTATTTTACCATCATTCTTTGAAAAATATATATTTAAATATTTTACATGTTTACTATATTAATATATACATGAATATATTAATAGCAATTTTGAAGTTTTGTGTTGCTTATTTGGGGTCAGTTTTCTTCATGTTCCTATCTCCCGTTTACTCGTATTGGTCTCTGCCTTTTACATTAGTCAGTTCCCTAAATGTCTGCTGATCCTTGGCTGTTCATTCATATTTAAGAATGAATTACCGAAAGGATGACTGGCATCTCTGTATGCATGAGGGTGCCCTGACTCTTTAAATAAGGAAACCTACAAATCTACAAATGTCATATCCACAGGTCATTTCTGTTGGGGAGGTTAAAACTCCAGCAAGGAATCACTTTCGGAATTAATTTTTTTCTGAATCTTTAGTATAATGTCCACATTCCTTTTTCTGAAATATATTTTTATATGTTCAATGTTTATTTTGGTTCCTCTTTACTCTGCTCCAAACAAGGGCATGTGGGTCGGCCTTTGCCGCCCCTCTACTTGATTGAGAACTTGCCAAAAAGAGGAAGAAGAAAGACGAAAGAGGGAGAAGAAGCAGAAGGAGGATGAGAAGGAGGAGGAGGAGGAGAAGGAGGAGAAGAAGAAGAGGGAGAAGGAGAGGGAGAAAGAGACAGAGGCAGAAGGGAAGGAGTAAAAAGAAGAAGGAGAAGGAGAAAAGAGGAAAAGGATAAGAAGAAGAAGGAGAAAGAGAAGGAGGAGGAGATTGAGAAGGAGAGGGAGAAAGAGAAAAGAAGAAGGATAAGAAAGAAAAAAAAGAATAAAGAAGAAAGAAGATCTGCCGGTGCAGAAGCAGCTTTAACCTTCATTGCACTGCTTCGTGGCTAATGCCTTATCCAGCTGGTCTGAGCCTAAAATTTTTCCAAACCCACCTGCCTATCTGACTGTCTGTACAGACAGAGAAAATGCAAAGCTATGCCACCCGGTGTGTCCTACAATATGACCTGTATCTGATTTTGTCCCTGTTCATAGCAAATTTTATAGCCTGTCCTAAATCTCACGTGCCTACTTCCCATCCATTTGTATTCTGAGAGTTGTAGTTTCTGAGTACAAAAGGGATTAGAGGACAATGATGGGAATTGCATTCTTCTTGCTTCTAACAGTAGAAGTCCATGTAATAAATGGATGACTATAACATGTTCAGTCATTGTGATTCTATGCCAAAGGCAGACTCAGAGGCAGGATAACAGCCATTGATCATGGTTTCCAACATGTCCCGTTAACCTTATAGTTGGTTCTAATCCCTTTTGATTTTGGCAATGTGATGCCCATTCCTGTTTTCAGCATTATAGAAATATTTGTCCTCATCTATTTCTTTATACACTACTTCATGGTTTGGCATCAGAGGGATGGTTTGAATCCCGGTTCTATTATTATTAATTATTTGAACCTCAGCAAATTACATCATCATTCTGAATTCTGGTATCTTAATCTGGAACACAGGGATACTATTATCTGCTTGGGAGGGTGTTGTGCTGATTGGATAAGACAGACTAAGTAGATGATGAGCAAGACTGGCATTTTTGTCTGCTCACTAAATGATAGCAAACTCTTCTTCTGATCGCGTGAGCTGGAAGACACTTTAGACAAGAAGTCCCCAGAGAGCTAAATTTAATTAATTATAGTAAATTTTAAAAGCTGACATGTTTTGTTGTGGAGAGCATTCTCCTACTGCGTAACTTTTAGTGCCATAGTCTGAGTCATTATTTCTAATCTTGAGTCATTCAAATCCTTTTAAACACTGGAATATCAATCACTCAATCAATGAATTATTGTTTAGTTATTTCATCAAAATTTTTTTTATTTTATACAGCATTGGAACAATTTGCCAATTATTGTAACTATGTGAATAACTACAGTTATTATTTAATATTTTGGAGTCAATAATAATCCATTCTTAAAAATTCAAATGAGAAAATTGAAGCTTTGAATCCATAACTAACGAGGAAAGAACTATTATGTTGAATGGCATATGGAGATTGATTTTTCAAATTACTTTTCAAGGTATTTAAAAATATCTGCTTGCTGGGCATGGTGGCTCACACCTGTAATCCCAGCACTTTGGGAGGCCAAGGCAGGTGGATCACCTGAGGTCAGGAGTTCGAGACCAGCCTGACCAACATGGTGAAACCCTGTCTCCACTAAAAATACAAAATTAGCTGGGCACAGTGGTGCATGCCTGTAATCCCAGCTACTTGGGAGGGTGAGGCAGGAGAATCGCTTGTACCTGGGAGGCAGAAGTTGCAGTGAGCTGAACTGAGATCATGCCACTGTACTCCAGCCTGGGAAACGAGCAAAACCGCATCTCAATAAATAAATAAATAAATAAATAAATAAATAAATAAATATTAAAATAAATAAAAATATCTGCTTTATTATATACATCAAATAATCAGAAACTAACCTTTAAGCTTCCTTTACAAATAACAAAAGTCCTGATGCATTGTTAAGAAAAACTGCCCACAGTGAGCTCTGCACAACATATTGTAAGCATGATGGCTTATCTTCTTTACATTGGGAGCTCAGTTTCCAGTTCCAAAGTGTATAGCAGCTTTTAATCTGTCACCACATGGCAGGAAGGCACTACTGCAATACTTTCATTCTAGTGAAATCACCCTGAGGTCACAAAATGTGTTCAGGGTAACATAGTGGCTTGTGGCACTGGGATAGAAACCTGCATTATTAGGTCGTTCATTTTAGGGCAGGGTTCCCATAGAAGGAAGTGGGTCTGGGCTAGGAATATCACCTCCTAGGAAATATGCAGTAAGATGGATTGTGTGTCTAAAGGTTAAACTCTTTTTCCAACAGGTATTCAATGGCATTAGAAGTAACTTACCCCAGCTAGAAAAACTGTGTAGTAGTGTGAATGTAAGCAGTGAGATTAAATCTTCAGGAAACACAATGAAAGTCATTTTCTTCACGGATGGATCCAGGCAATATGGAGGCTTCACTGCTTCTTATACCTCCGGTGAAGATGCAGATAATGTGGGATGTTGTAAATGTACTTCATTTTAATCAGGGGCACTGCAGATGCCCCCCAGCTACTGCCAATGGCAGCAGAGCCATCCATTTTCCCTTTAGTGATCAAAGTTCACTTGGAATCTTTGACATAAGACAAACACATATAAGCAGATCAAAAACTTACTGCAGACAGAAAAAAGCTTTCTCATTTCAGGAAGAAACTGCTGTGGTAAACTCTTAATGCCATTAGATGAGCTTCTTGCACAGTTTCAGTCGTGTTACCATAAGGATTGGTGACCTGTTCCATAGTCCTTGGTCAATTATTTGGTGCTGAAAGAAACCATCTACCTCCTAGAAGGTAACTTAGTCTCGGAGAGTAATTAATTTTGCTTGGGACAGAACAGGCTTTATTGTTTCTGGTCATCTATTCACACACGTTTCCAGCAAAAATAAATGGGAGGTTTGATTTGATATAGAATATTCCAAAATTAAGCAAGATATGGCCTCTAATTGTAAATATCCTCCTATTTCCTGGATTGGTGCTATTATCCAAGGGTTTTAAAATTTAGAAGTGGGAGTGAATATTAAAAAAAAACCCACTAAGTTATTTCATTGGTACAAGAAGCATCTGTTCCTTTATTAAAAGGGGGCAAATTCATTGGTAGGTCAATGTCCTATTATCTGTTTGATTTAAATTAAATTATTAGATCAAGTGGAGAATTGCTAATCAAGCCATTAGGACCAGCCACCATTATATTTGGGTATTCCTTTAAATTAAATATTAATGAGCAGTAGGCTTCAATATTTGGACATATTGATACAGAGCCTAACCCCAGCCACCTAATCTACACCAACAGGAAAACAGAGAAGTTGTCGATTTTTGCACATTTTTTCCTTTATAAACATGCAGAAACTGCCATAATTTGCACGCCTTTTACCCATAATCCTGATTGCATCTAGAAAAACAAATCAAAGCACTAATGTTGATGTTGTAGTTACTGTTGCTGTATTGTTTATCTCTTCTGTTGTGGCCTGAATCTTACTACTACTTTCTGTTGCCTTCTGTTTTCTTAGTGTGTGGTGGGTCTCTTCCAAATACTCCTGAAGGAAACTTTACTTCTCCTGGCTATGATGGAGTCAGGAATTACTCGAGAAACCTAAACTGTGAATGGACTCTCATCAATCCAAATCAGGAAAATTCATCTATGTATATTCATTTTGAAGATTTTTACCTAGAAAGTCACCAAGACTGTCAATTTGATTTCCTTGAGTTTCGAGTGGGTGAGTTCTAAGAACACATTCTCCCATTTATCTACAATATTCCTTTTATCTTTTTGTTGTTGTGGCTATTGTTGTTGTTGTTTTGAGACAGGAGCTCACTCTCTTGCCCAGACTGGAGTGCAGTGGTGTGATCATAGCTCACTGCAGCCTCAACCTCCCTGGCTCAGGTGATCCTCCTGCCTCAGTCTCCCAAGTAGCTTGGACTACAGGCATGCACCACCATGTACAACTAATTTTTTAAATTTTTTGTAGAGATGGGGTCTCCCTATGTTGTCCAGGCTGGCCTGGAACTTGTGGCCTCAAGTGATCCTTCCTCCTTGGCCACCCAAAGTGCTGGGTTTGCAGGCATGAGCCACCATGCCTGGCCTACAATATTCTTCTTATGCTTGGAGACCACCAACAATGAAGGGAGTCAAATGGCTCTAACATAGGTACATATGGTCCAAAAGAACTCTGTTCAAACAAAGCCATAATTCTGTGTATGCCCAGCTGAGGAAAACGAACCCCAGGAACAGTGAGTGAGGCAGATCACCGTACAACTAGACTCTGGGTTACAGTCGCTTGGTTTCCTGCCATGTGAGACCTCCCCAAGAGAGAGTCCACTACTATCAAGACTCCTTTCCAAGGACACTGGGAATTAGCATGCTCAGCACATGTTGGCACTTTCCTGAACTTCCAGGATTTATAAAGGGGCTGTGAAATTCTCCTGAGGCCTTAGGAGTTAAAAGAAGTTTTGCAATGTACCAGATGGAGAAACACATGTAAGCTATTTGGGGAAATAACCCCAAAGCAGTCATTTGTCTTTGTTTCTGTAACAGAAAAGGATTGCGGTGTACTCAATAAGCCATAATTCTCTTAAGAATTTTTAAAACTCTGTATTCAAGAAGGATGAATCAATTTTAATTCTTTTTTATAATCAAGGTGTAGTTTATTCATTAGGTTGCTTCCGTGATTACGCTGACACCTTTTTCTCAGTAAATAAACAAGTAGATAGAGGAAGACAATAATATTGTAAATAGTATGTAATCATCCATACTGTCAACGTGTTGCTGAGTTCTGTGTTATCCGAAAATTTAAAGAAAAGGAGGCTGGGCTTGGTGCGGTGGCTCACGCCTGTGATCCCAGCACTTTGGGAGGCCAAGGCGGGTGGATCACGAGGTCAGGAGATCGAGACCATCCTGGCTAACATGGTGAGACCCCGTCTCTACTAAAAATACAAAACATTAGCTGAGCGAGGTGGTGGGTGCCTGTAGTCCCAGCTACTCGGGAGGCTAAGGCAGGAGAATGGCATGAACCTGGGAGGCAGAGCTTGCAGTGAGCCTAGATCATGCCACTGCACTCCAGCCTGGATGACAGAGCAAGACTCTGTCTCAAAAAACAAAAAAAGTGTGCTCTTAAGATAGATAACTTGATTTTCTCTAACCTGTATAGTCTGGAATATTGTCTATTTGGCTCTTCTGTAAATGCTATATAGACCAGTAATATTCTTAACTTTAATTTTGAATTTCTTCACTCATGAGTTCTAATTCCATATACCCAACTTAGCTAGTCCTCTCACCTGATACCCCAGATGATAAATCTTTTTTTTTTTTTTTGAGACGGAGTCTCCCTCTGTCACCCGGGCTGGAGTGCAGTGGCTCGATCTCTGCTCACTGCAACCTCCGCCTACTGGGCTCCAGTGATTCTCCTGCTTCAGCCTCCTGAGTAGCTGGGATTACAGGCGTGCACCACCACTCCTGGCTAATTTTTTTTTTGTATTTTTAATAGAGACAGGGTTTCAGCATGTTGGTCAGGCTGGTCTCAAACTCCTGACCTCGTGTTCCGCCCGCCTTGACTTCCCAAAGTGCTGGGATTAACAGGCCTGAGCCACTGCACCCGGCCCCCCAGATGATAAATCTTATTGTTCGTGGATAAAGAAAATATGGCACATATACACCATGGACTACTATGCAGCCATAATAAAGGATGAGTTCATGTCCTTTGCAGGGACACGGATGAAGCTGGAAATCATCCAGATCCTACCGCTCCTGCCATGCTGCATCACTGCCACTCACTGCAGCGAGCCCAGCTGTGGAACTGCAGGCTACAGCCTCCAGCATGCAGCAGGTGACTCTTCCTTTCCCCCTTCCTTTTTTTTTTTTTTTTTTTTTTTTAGATGGATTCTTGCTCTGTCACCTGGGCTAGAGTGCAGTGGCACGATCTTGGCTTACTGCAACCTCTGCTTCCTGGGTTTAAGCGATTCTCCTGCCTCAGCCTCTCAAGTAGCTGGAACTACAGGAGCACCACACCCGGCTAATTTTTGTATGTTTAGCAGAGACGGGGGTTTCACCATCTTGGCCAGGCTGGTCTAGAACTCGACCTCGTGATCCACCCGCCTCAGCCTCCCAAAGTGCTGGGATTACAGGTGAGTCACCATGCCCCGCCCCTTCCCCACTTCTAAGCCTGGCACATACCAGCTGAACAGACAGAAGCAGAACAGCCTGGAATAGCCTGACTCCACCTTAGCATGCTTTATATACCGAGGTTCCTGGGTTACATGTTCTGATTGGATGAGAGTAAGCCTCAGGCTAACCAATCAGAACATGATAATAAAGTCCAATCAGAATAAGCCTAGAGGTTTTCTCTCATCCAATTAGAACATTGGCTGCGACGACAGAGACTGAAGCGCAGCTGGAGTGGTAAGATGGCGGACGAGCAGCTGCAGCGGCTCCATGCGCTGCTACAGGGGGAAGGGAAGGTGGTTTCCCCTGACACAGCTGGAGGCCGGAGCCTGTGGCACCCTGGCTCGCCTCACTGAAGCTGGTGGCTGTGACAGGGACTGCACGACTGCCAGAGTGGTAGAAAGGCAGCCGCGGTAGGTGCGTATTCTCAACTGCACTGCCCACAGTGGGGAACGGTTTGGGGACGCTATTCCGGGCATCACTGCCTGCAGCCAGGAGCGAGTTGGGGTGTTACCCAGGGCTGCGCTGCCCGGGGATGGAGGGGGGCTTGGGGCACTGTTACGGGCGTTATTTCTCCCGGTGTGGGGGTGGGTTGGGGTCTCTATTGGGTGCTGCAGTATTCGAGGTGGGGACCGGTTGGGGGCGCTATCAGGGGTTACACTGCCTGGGAGTGTGGGGGTGTTTGGGACACTATCGGGGGCTACACTGCCAGCAGCGGGTTAGGGGCGCAATCGGGGCTGCACTGCTGGTGGTGGCAGAGGTGGCCGCCACAGCAGTGGCCTCCAAGGAAGGAGCCAGGCTCCAGACTCTAGAAGGAGAACCCCTACTGCTCAGCGGGCACACAGTGTTTCCATGGGAATCATGAGCATGGCAGGGCCCGTCATGGTTCCCGGGTCTGCGTACTCTTACTTTGTGTTGAGACAACCTGGGATCCCTGAGCACAGTCATGGGGTAGACATGGGGCACAGGCGTCATGGGAGGATAGGGCCCTGTGGGTGGAGACATTAGGAACGGAAACTAGCACTCGGGTTGGGGTGGGGGCGCAGGAGGGGCCGGGGGTTGGGTGGGGTGGTGGTGGCTGGGTCTGAGTTCTGCTGTTCCTGCTCTCCGAGGCGTCGCAGCCCCAGTGGGCCCAACGGTTCCTGTGGGTGGGGAGCCAGCCACCGTGGAGTCTCCAGTTCACTGAAACCTGTCACTGCCACCCAGTGGCCACCATGACAAGGTGAGGCTCTAACGTTACCACTCCCTGCATCATGTTCTAGGCTTTTCTGACTTTATTGGCCCAGCTGCTCTTTGCCAGAAGGAGGAGCAACCTGCCACACTCTGGAGGGTGGAGCCTGGAGCCTGGGTGGCATGTTGGAGCAGTAGGTAGGAGGGCAGCCAGCTGTGGCCAGCTGTGGCAGGGCTGTGGCTGTGGCCAGGTGGTAGGAGCCTTGTAGGGAGCGCCGGTGCATCGAGGGCGACAGCAGCGGTGGTTGTATTGGCATTGGCCCTAGTGGTGGCAGCAGCAGCAAGTCTGGGGTCCTGGGAAGTGGAAGTAGGAGCGCTGCGGGGCCGCCTGGCATGGGTAGGAAGCTGTGGGTGCTGTACCGTGGGCCTCGGTGGCAGCAGTGGAGGTGCCGCCAGGACAAGGAGGAGGAGTCCTCCTTCTGCAGAATCTGGAGGGCCCCATCCTTCTGCTGGCACCTGAGCCAGGCGTGAGTGGAGCATTGTCTCAATCTTAACAAAATTTAGGGGTGACTGTGTATCTTTTTGCTTTTTGTTGTTGTTGTTGTTGTGAAAAAGTCTTGAACTTTCAAATTTCGTGAATCAAGGAGGGGAAAAAAGGTATCATAATAGGCCTTCCGATTCCCTCACTCGTTCTTTTTCCTTTCTTCCAGTCTTTTATTTTCATCATCATCATCTTCTTCTTTATTTGCTTATGCTGCTGCTTCTATTTCTTGTTTCTATTCTTGTTTCTCCTCCACCACCTCCTGCTTTTGTTTGCTTTTTCCCAAGCAATGGCATTAACAACAAACCAAGACTGAGTTAAAAATAAAGTACTTGTCAGTGTGTTGTACTTTAAAAATAATTGGTCCATTACTATGTCTTAGAGATTTGCATAATTATTTAGTACTTGAATAGCTATGCTTTCCTGTTCTTGTTAACGCATTGTAAGCAGTTATTCAAGGAATAAAAAAAATGAAGCATCAAATAAAATATTGGTAGCAAACAGCCATTTCCTCTCTCTTACATATTAGTCTGGAGATATGCAAGAGGCATGGGGGTAATAAGTTCCAATTTAGGAGGTCATTAGGTAAACTATATTCCCTTCATGTTATTTCTCTGCCACTATTTTCAAGATTATTATCTGCGTGAGCAAACCTGGTTTGTCACCACATCTTTACAACAGGAAAAGGAAGCGGGGATCGTGCAAATAATGTTTTAAGGCCAAGATTCACAACCAAGAACAAGGCTTTATTAACTTTTGCCTTTAAGAACATGCAGTATTGAGCCCTCTTTCCTAGTATTACAACCTTTGGTATGAACTCTTTTTTAAGTGATTGCTCTAGAAGTTTATGCATTTTATTGAATACTTTAAAGAAACAAATGTATATTGTATCATTTTTCAAGCCCACAGAAATGGATTAAGGCCTGTAATTTTGACACTTAAAATTATTTTTAAGTTTATGACATGTAAAATACTGTTGATACATGTAGGAATATGGATAAGTACCACCACATAGCTTATTTTGAAGAGACAGTGTCTAAATTTTTGTCGAGAGTAGATTGGTTGCAGTTTCTTAGGTGTGTTTCTCAGTACATTGCCTCAGTGTTTTAAAGCATAGAAATTTGGATTCTGTTTACCCTCATATGGTCCTTTGTTTAATGTTTCTGAGGACTAAAGACATCACAGCCCCCTTTAAGATTCAGTAATATTAATAAGATTTGTTATGTATAGGGTTAGAATCCAACAAACTCGACAGGAAAATTGTTAAATTATATAGCTGTAGAGCAGGAAATGAAACCTAGGTTCTAAGCTCTAAGGGGGCCATGAGCTACCATACAAGTGCATCAGTGACCGGGCATCGCATAGAGTGGGCAGAACTACAGGATGGTTAAGAGAGTGAACTGTGGAGCCTAACTCTATGTGAACATGACTTTTTTTTTTTTTTTAACAGATTCTCGCTCTGTCTCCCAGGCTGGGGTGCAGTGGTGCAGTCTTGGGTTACTGCAACCTCTGCCTTTCAGGTTCAAGGGATTCTTTTGCCTCAGCCTCCCGAGTAGCTGAGACTAGATAGGTGCATGCCACTACACCTAGCTAATGTTTGTATTTTTTGGTAGAGATGGGGTATCCCCCTGTTGGCCAGGTCTGTCTCGAACTCCAGACCTCAACTGATCTGCCTGTCTTGGCCTCCCAAAGTGCTGAGGCATAAGTCACTGCCTCTGGCCTGGGGGGTTACTGTTGAAGTATTATCTTTGTATCTCAAAGCAGGCCCTTCTGAAACTGATGACATGCAAAACTTGTCCTGAAGTCTTTGCAAGGTATAATCTTTTTACCTCCATTTTCCTACATACTGTTTGTATTTAATTGTTTCTTGTATTCCACAGACTGTGTTTTAGTATTTATAACTATAGTATTAAGAATTACTTTTCTATACTGAAAGGGAAAAATTGTATTGGCCTTTTCTTAACATATAAATGAACTTCACAAGCAACAATTTTTCAAATCAGTTTTCCCTTTTGTGAATCTCGATGTAGGTATATGACACACTTTCCCATTTAAGGTAAAGGTACACATTTATATCTTATCTCATAATAGTCATAAGTCAGGTTCTTATTGCGTGGTTAGTAATGCAAATATTAATAATGTCATGTACTTAGTATTTAGAAGAATTCTGAAATAGCACTTGTTAATCTGTAACTTTTATGCATTTATTACTTTTTTGTAATTTTTTATAGTGTTCCCAAACTTGACACTCATAGGCTATTAGCAGTAGGTTTTACTTCTCTCTCTTCTGGCCTCGAGTACATAAGATGTATTTTCCTTAGGTTTAACATGTAATATAAATTTAATTGTTCAGATTTTGAACAAAAAGGACCTATAGAATTATTGCTTACATTGACACCAGCCCACTTGTCCCATGGATGGGGTTTTGTTTGGATCAACATAAGAGTTGACCCTGCTGTTAAACCTTGAAACTTGTATCTGTTTTATCTGAGTTCTTTCCTCAAAAAAAGACCTTCAGGAAGTATCAAATAACTGAAACATACCAGATCACCGCACCAGATGCCTCCTGCCCCTCCCTAATTTCTGTTCTCTTATACGTTATTATATTTCTTTCCTGACCCTAGTTTTAGTCAAGGAGATAAATTTGAGACTGAGACCCCATCTCCTGGGCTGCAGCACCAGGTTAAAGCTTTCTTCCTTGGTAATACTTGTCGCCTCAGTGACTAGTTTCTGTCTGGTGAGCAGCAGGACCTGGACCAAACCCTTGGTGTTTGGGTAATAACATGAACAACCATCTTAACTGTTACTCTTCACTGAAATTTTACTTTTTAATTACTGGCCTCTTCTTTATTATCTATCATTCCTTTGACCTCACATCTCTTTTTTCTTTGACTTTACAGTCAAAGAACTTAATTCTCCCTGAATCCAAATATTAAGGTTAAAAAAAGAAAGGAAATGTTTGCAGAGAAAGTATGTTTTACAAGTGAATTAAAGATGGATTCATAGAGGTTTATAGATTTACCTAGAGTTTTGAGTTCAGGTGAGTTTTCACAATATGCAGTAAGTTGAAAGGAATCCCAAGATAATTATGACATAATAAAGCTAGATACTGGAAACCAAAAAGATTTCACCTCAGTATGGCACTTGTAATTCAAGAATAGTAGCCACCAAATGAATTTTTCAGACTGTAATCATTACTCTTTAAAAATTAAGAGAAAGTTTATTTATAATTTTATTTAACTTTTAGTACAGCTTCTGAATTTATTTATCAATAGACAGGACAAAATAGATGCGCATCTATCTGCTTCCCTTCCCCCTAGGCAATGTATTCTTACCGAAATGTAATACATTTTTATTTATACTTGAAGGCAGTGTTTTTCAGTCTTTTCTATGTTAGTAGCTGAGATCTTTAAGGACAGAAGATGTATGTTGGGTGCAGCTTGTGGTCTTAATCCTTACTGGAGCTCCGATATCTTAGATTCTTTCTTTCCTATTTGTGAATAAACTTCTGCTCCAGTAGGATAAGCCTGTTTACCATGTGACTGCCTAACAGATCTGTTGCTTTATGTCCCAGTTTTTAGAAGCAAGCAGATTATATTACCTGGATTAAAATGTTTTTTGATACTAAA
Source organism: Pongo abelii (assembly GCF_028885655.2). NCBI lineage: Eukaryota > Metazoa > Chordata > Mammalia > Primates > Hominidae > Pongo > Pongo abelii. The sequence continues at coordinate 48,212,837 of NC_071993.2, forward strand.
GGTAGTATCTTTCATTTTTACTTATGAGTTACTTTAAGTACAACTTTGATTAAATTATGGGGATGGAGTTTCTGTAGCTTTTACCATAGTGAAAATGGAAAGCAGGGAGCATTCCACAGCAAACCCTGAACTTATTTATAGAGAGTTAATTGTCTGAGCAAAGCAAGCATTCACGCTGGTGTGTCTGTGTGTTTGTCAGTGACAGATGAGCGTGGTACTTCAAACATAATTGTGCTTCTTCAGGTTCCAATATCCAGTAATTTTACCATACAGTTACAGTAACTAATATTAAATCCACAAACCTACTTTGGTCTACTCTGTATTTGTATTTTAAAATAATAATTTTTAGCTGCCTAATAGAAGTGTTACATTTTTTTCTGAATTAGAAAGTATTGTTTCCATTGAGTTAAAAGAATCATTTTTTACATTTATTATATCTTAAAAGTGATTGCATTGTTATCTAGATTCTCTTTTGTCTTTCAGTGTGAGTTTTTATTGGTTTATTACATGTTTATTCTCTTTTTAGGAAGCCATCATTCTTTAGAAGGCAGTGACGGAACAGGACCAGCAGAAATTGAAGGACCAGCAGAAGGTTAGGAGAAAAACAGATTTTATGTGTTACTGTGTTTGTTGTATATATATATTTTTTCCCTTGAGATGGAGTCTCGGTCTGTCGCCAGGCTGGAGTGCAGTGGCGTGATTTCAGCTCACTGCAACCTCTGACTTGCTGGTTCAAGCAATTCTTCTGCCTCAGCCTCTCGAGTAGCTGGGATCACAGGCAGGCGCCACCACACCCAGCTAATTTTTGTATTTTTAGTAGAGACAGGGTTTCACCATGTTGGCCAGGATGGTCTTGATCTCCTGACCTCGTGATTTCGCCCACCTTGGCCTCCCAAAGTGCTGGGATTACAGGCGTGAGCCACCATGCCAGGTCTGTTGTGTGTTTATTCTATTTTATAGATTATATTATTCTTAAAACATCTCACTTGGAAATAAAAGATGATTCTTTTGGTATGCTTTCCTAGGCAACAAGTTGTTTTAAGTTACAAGAGGTAATATACCTCTTTACAATATTGATCAATAAAGCCCATGAGGATGCAAACTAAGTGGTAACTGAAGGTCTTCATGATGCAAAGTACTATTTTTCTGATCGTGGTTCTTATTATAAATTGTAACTTCCTAAGTATGTATGCTTCATTACTTGTTGATGTCTAAATCTGGCCTAGTAGTCAGTGCACATGGTAACAGATGGTAAAGCTAGGTGACAACCTTTAATAATAGGAAAATAGAACATTCTCTTTAATGAAGATTTACTGACATTTTTAGGTACAACAGTTTCCTGCTGACAGCTCTTCAAGTGCTTGTCCATCTTCTCTGGAATACTGGGGCTTTAGTTAAGGGATACTCGCGTGTTGTCAGTAAATTGGTTTATGTACATAGATATGTTTTTACAGTTCCTCTTCCTGCATCCAGTGTTTAATTTTTCTGTTATGCTTCCAATTAAGTTTATTTAATTATTTAAGCTCTCTCTAAAAGTAGAATTAATTCAACTAAATTAAAGGGGCTAATTTTTACTAGGCATTTAATTCATATGCTATTTACGGAAAAACTATCTGGGTTTTAAAAAGTTGCTTTAGATTTTGCCATCTTAGTATGTCCTTATGTGGTGTATTGTTTTATTTTTTATTTTTTTATTTTGGTAAAAATATACATAATATAAAATAACACTTTTTTTCTTCTTCTTCTTCTTCTTCTTCTTATTATTATACTTTAGGCTCTATGGTACATGTGCGTGTTTTAACCATTTTTAAGTGCACAGAGGTCCCTGGTGTTAAGCACATCCTGGTGTTAAGAGGTCCACATTGTTAGCCATCACCACTCTCCATCTCCAGAGCTTTGTCATCGTTGTAAAGTGCAGCTCTGTACTCCATAAACAATAGCTCCCCATTGAACCCTCCTCCTGGCCCCTGGCAATTACTATTCTATTTTCTACAAATTTGTTTATTCTAGATACCTTATATAAGTGGACTTGTACAATATTTGTCCTTTTCTGTCTGGTGTATTTCACTTAGCATAATGCTATCAAGGCTCATTGATAACACTATCAGAATTTCCTTTTTTAAAAAAAATTTTTATTTGTAGAAGCGAGGTCTTGCCATGTTGCCCAGCCTGGTCTCAAAATTCTGTGCTTAAGCGACCTGCCCGCCTTGACCTCCCAAAGTGCTGGAATTACAGGTGTAAGCTGCTGAACCTGGCAAGATTTTTTTTATGGCTGTATAATATTCTGTGTGTGTGTATATTACATTTTCTTTATCCATTCGCCTACCGATGGGCATAGGGTTGGTTCTACCTTTTGGCCACTGTGAATAATGCTACTGTTAAACGGGTGTACAAATACCTGTTTGAGTCCCTGCTGTTAGTTCTTTTGGGTATAGCGCTTAAAGGGTGTTGTTGGATCATATAATTCTATGCTTAATATTTTAAGGAACTGCCAAACCATTTTCCACAGTGGGCTGTACCATTTTACATTCCAAAAAGCAATCCATAAAGGTTACAATTTATCTATATCATTGTTGACAGTTAATATTTTATGTTTATGTATTGTATTTTTATGGTGTTTGAAATTCATCTGAGGGTTTTCCTGATACCAAAATATTAGAAAACGTTTTCAAAAAAATACCTTATTATAAAGACTTTTACCTGTTACTTGATGCCCTGTGATCTATTTTCTCACTAAGAAGAGGAACTTCTCTTCACCCAGCCTCATTCCACTGCACCCACTCTTTTTTGTGTCGGGTTGTGCAGGGGAGAAAGGGAGGTTGGCACCTGTTTCCTGTGTTGTTGTGGTAGCCCATCACTGGGTTGTAAAGCGCCTTGCCTCCTCTTTTACTTGGGAGAAATGCGTTGATGCTGGGTGCCATATGGATTTATTTTGGGAGTGATACTGTTCTAATTTTATGGAAATAATACTAGATAGAAAGTTAGCGGATGGATTCTGTATCTGATGAGAGTTTTGGACAAATCGAATACCTAGTTTCTGAGCCTTATTTTTCCTCTGATGGAAGACAAGTGTAAATTAGCCAGCTGGTAAAAAACTCTCACAGCTCTGGATATGGGTTTAGGACACTCGATTTCTACCACTTACTTTCTTACTACTTTTCTTGCGCAGGGATCATGGCCAAAGTTGCAGTGTCCCCGTGCTCATTGAAGATGAGGAGTTCTCAGAGAGCGGGATGGTTGTGACATTCCTCATGTCAGCTCTCGAGTCCATGGTGAGACCTTTTGTTCTAACAGTCTATATTTGAGCAGGACTGGGCTGTAGATAAGGTTGATTTGTTTTTTGTAGAACATATAATTTTATGGTTTTTTCTTTATAATGAGTAGTTCTTTTTCTTGAATAGTAGCTGTGGTCAAATACGTCCAACCAAATGCAGAGATTCTACACCAGTTTTCGGACAATCTGGATACCAACTGGGTATCTCACAGTTCCATTCTCACACTACCTGGAGTTAGTGCAGACCCCTCAGGATAGGGGCTCAGTCCCACAAGACTACCCTCACTTCACATGCCAGTTGCAAACCCTAGGTTGTTACGTGTACTTTTGACCAACCAGTTAGAAACTGGGGTCTCATGACCCCCTTCTTTGGTTGAATCATTTGCTAAAACAGTTTGCAGAACTCAGAAAAACAGGTTCTTTTCTTTTTTTTTTTTCTGAGATACATAGTCTCACTCTGTTGCCAGGCTGGAATTCAGCAATGTGATCAAAGCTCACTGTAGCCTCAAACTCCTGGGCTCAAGTGATCCTCCTGCCTCAGCCTCCCAATGAGACTACAGGCCTACACCACCATATCTGGCTATATTCTTTTATTTTTTGTAGAGATGGGGTCTTGTTATGTTGCCCAGGCTGGTCTCAAATTTCTGAGCTCACATTATCCTCCCAATCTCAACCTCCAAAGTGCTGGGATTATGAGCGTGAGCCACTGGGTCTCACCAATTGACTTTCTGTTACTGGTTCATTGTAAAGGATATATATCAGAAACAGCCAGTGAAAGAGATGTACATGCTGGGCTCATGCCTGTAATCTCAGCACTTTGGGAGACTGAGGCGGGAGCATCGCTTAAGCTCACGAGTTTAAGACCAGGCTGGGCAACATGGTGAAACCTCATCTTCCCAGAAAAAAATTTTATAAAAATTAGCCTGGTGCAGTGACATGTGCCTACAATTCTAGTTACTCAGGAGGTTGAGGTGAAAGGATGGCTTGAGCTAGGGAGGCATAGGTTGCAGTGATCCACGATTGTGCCACTGTAGCCTGGGAGACAGAGCCAGACCCTGTCTCAAAAAAAAAAAAAAAAAAAGTAATAAAAGAGATGCACAGGGCAAGGTATGTGGGGAGGGGCACAGAGCTTCCATGCCCTCTACTGGGCATGTTACCCTCCCAGTATCCCCCTTGTGTTCAGGAACCCAGACACTCTCCAAACCCTGTTGTTTAGGGTGTTTCTGAAGGCTTCATTATGCAGGCATGATTGATGAAATCATTGACCATTGGTGATTAAGTCAATGTTCAGCCACTATTTCTTCCTGGAGCTCAGTGGGTGAGGCTGAAAGTTTCCAGCCTCTAATCACATGGTTTGTTCTGGCAACCAGCCCTCCTCCTGAAGCTGTCTGAGAGCTTTCAGTCACCCAGTCATCTCAGTAACATCATCAAATGCATTCTTACTATGGTGGAGATCCCAAAGATCTTAGAGGGTCTTGTGTTAGAAACCTGGGACTAAGACCAAATATTGAAACAAAAGATGGTCCTATCACCTTTATCACTGAGAACTTTATGAGAACTTTAGAAGCTTTGTGTCAGGACTAGGGGCAGAAACCAGATGTGTATTTCTTTTCTTTTTCTTTTGGACACAGAGTCTCTCTCTTTCACCCATACTGGAGTGCAATGATGCAGCCTCAACCACCTGGGCTCAAACAATTCTCCTGCCTCAGCCTTCGAAGTATGTGGGACTACAGGTGCACATCATCCATGCTCAGCTAATTTTTGTATTTTTTCGTAGAGATGGGATCTTGTTACGTTGCCGAGGCTGGTCTTGGAACTCCTGGGCTAAAGCAACCCTTTCACCTCAGCCTCTCAAGTAGCTGAAACTACAGATGCATACCACCATGCCCAGCCAATTTTTTCTTTTCTTACTTCTTTTGGTTTTTGTTGTTTAGTTGGGGATCTCACTATGTTTTCCAGGTTGGTCTCGAACTCCTGGCCTCAAATGTTTCTCTGCTTTGACCTCCTAAACTGTTGGGATTACAGGTGTGAGCCACGACCACTGTGTCCAGCAGTCACAAGGGTTTTTATGAGAAAGAGGGAGGCAAGAGACTCAGAATTGAAGGAGATGTGATGATGGAAGCAGAGGTCAGAGAGGGAGATTTGAATATGTTTCGCTTGTGGCTTTGAAGATACAGTTAGGGGCCATGAGCCAAGAAATGGGGGTGGCTTTTAGAAGCTGGGAAAGGCAAGGGAACCCATCCTCTCTGGAGCCTCCAGAAGGAATCCAGTCCTGCTGACACCTTGACTTTAGCCTTAATTGACCTATTTTGGACTCTGGCTCCCAGAACTGTTAGGTAGTAGATTTGTCGTGTATTAAGGCACTCAATGTAGGGCAGTTTGTAACAGCAGCAAGAAGAAATGAACATGAACCCAGGGCTGGTGGCCCACACCTATAATTCCAGGTATTTAGGAGGCCGAGGCAGGAGGATTGCTTTGGCCCAGGAGTTCAAGACAAGCCTGGGGAGCATAGTGATGCTCTCTATATTTTTTTAAAAATTAGCAGGTGTGGTGGCATGCACCTGTAGTCTTTAGCTACTAGAGAGGCTGAGGCAGGACGATTGCTTCACCAGTGAGTTTGAGGTCTCAGTTGTGATCGTGCCTTGGCACCCCTGCCTGAGTGACACAGCGAGATTTTGTGGAAAAAAAAGAGTGAGCATGGCAGGAATAGGGACAGATGGCAATATTAAATAGAGTGGCCAGGGTTGCCCTAAGTGAAAATTTATCAAAGACTTGAAGGGGGGGAAGCAACTGGCCAAGGTGCTGAGGTAAGAGCATAGTAGGCAGAAACAATAGGATAAAGATGCTAGGAGGGAACTCAATGGTGTGTCTGATCAGTAAAGATAGTGTAAGCTCTGGGAGGCTATTGCTGGGGCTTTGGCTTTTACTCTGACTGAGATGGGAACTGCGGGAGGGTTCTGAGCAGAGAGGCAACATGATCTGTCTCCTGATTTAAAAGCATCCCTTGGCTGCTGAGTTGAGAAAGATTGTGGGAAGATTTGGGTAGAAGCAGGGAGGCTAAGCTGTGGCAACATCCAGGTGGGAGATAAGTGTTTTTGACCAGGGTCATGGCAATGGTGAGAGATGGCTGATTCTTTTGTTTTCTTTTTTTCTTTTTTTTTTTTTTTTTTTTTTTTTTTTTGAGACGCAGTCTCGCTCTGTCACCCAGGCCAGAGTGCAGTGGCGAGATCTCAGCTCACTGCAGCCTACACCTCCCAGGTTCAAGAGATTCTTCCACCTCAGCCTCCTGAGTAGCTGGGACTACAGGCGCCTGCTACCACGCCCGGCTAATTTTTGCATTTTTTTGTAGAGATGGAGTTTCACCATATTGACCAGGCTGTTCTCGAACTCCTGACCTTGTGATCCACCCACCTTGGCCTCCCAAAGTGCTGGGATTACAGGCGTGAGCCACCGTGCCTGGCCCTGAGAGATGGTTGATTCTTGTTGAAATACTAAGTAATTAAAAAAAAAAAACAGCAGTACTGCCTTTCCCAATTATATGAAGTATGGGATGCTAGATTAAGGAAACCTTAAGTCAGGCCAGTGCAGTGGCTTATGCCTGTAGTGCCAGCACTTTGGGAGGCAGAGATGGGGGGATTGTTTGAAGTCCAGGAGTTTGAGACCACCCTTGGCAACATAGCAAGATCTCCTCTCTACACAAATAAATAATAATAAAATATAATTATCCAGACATGGTGGCATGTGTCTGTAGAATCAGTTACTCCGGTTATCGAGGTGGGCAGCTCTCTTGAGGGTGGGAGTTTTGAGGCCAGCTTGGGCACATAGCAAGGCTTCTTTTTCCACACACACACAAAAAAGTAGCTGGTAGTTGTGATGCTCACTTGTAGTCCTGGCTATGGTGAGGCTGAGGCAGGAGGATCCCCTGAGACCCTGGGCATTTGTAATGAATTTAGCATTCATCATTTGACTGCATGACTGATTCCTAGAGCTGTAATTTTACTAATTAATTCTTCAGATACTACTCAGCCAGCAACTGAGCCTAACCAGGAACACACCCTCAACAATTCAGTGGTCCTTTTTTTTTTCTCTAGTCCTCCTGAAAGTTGATTACTCTCAGAAGGTGATGAAAACTTGCATTACTTTTGTTTTTCTTCCTAGAGACAAGCTCTTGCTCTGTCACCAGGCTGCAGTGCAGTGGCTTGATTATGCCTCACTGCAGCCTGAAACCCCTGGGCTGAAACAATCCTCCAACCTCAGCCTCCCAAGTAGCTGGGACTACAGACGTTTGCCCCTGTGCCTAGCTAACTTCTTTATTTTTTATTGTTGAGACGGGATCTTGCTATGTTGCCCAGGATGGTGTCAAACTCTTGGCCTCAAGTGATCTCTCTGCCTCAGCTTCCCAAAGTGCTGGAATTATACACAGGCCTGAGCCACCAGTGCTCAAACCCCATTTTCTTTCTTTCTTTTTTTTGAGATGGAGTCTAGCTCAGTTGTCCAGGCTGGAGTGCAGTGGTGCCATCTCAGCTCACTGCAACCTCCACCTCCCTGTTTCAAGCAATTCCCCTGCCTCAGCCTCCCGAGTAGCTGAGTTTACAGGCGCATGCCACCATACCTGGCTAATTTTTGTTTTATTTTTACTAGAGACGTGGTTTCACCATGTTGGCCAGACTGGTCTTGAATTCCTGACCTCAGGCAATTGGCCCACCTTGGCCTCCCAAAGTGCTGGGATTACAGGTGTGAGCCACTGCATCTAGCCCTTTTTATAATAATACTTTTATTGAAATATGATTAACATATCATACAATTCATTTATGAAAGTATGCAATTCAGGCCGGGTGTAGTGGCTAATTCCTATAATGCTAAGACTTTGGGAGGCTGAGGTAGGTGGATTGTTTGAGTTCAGGAGTTCGAGACTAGCCTGGGCAACATGGCAAAACAGCATCTCTAGAAAAAATACAAAAATTAGCTGGGTGTGGTGGCTCATGCCTGTAGTCTTAGCTACTTGAGGACATGATGCTGGAAGATCACTTAAGCCCAGAAGGCATATGTTGCAGTGAGACCAGATGGCGGTACTGCACTAGTGTGGGTAACAGAAGGAGACCATGTCGAGAGAGAGAGAGTGAGAGGAAAGAAGTAGAGAGGGAGAGAGAGAGAAAGGAAAGAAAGAAAGAGAGAAATTCAGTAGTTTTTAGAATATTCATGAAGCTGTGCATCCATCACTACAGTCACTTTTAGTAGTGATTACCCATTTATGAGTTACCCACTTATGAGTGAGAAACCCTCACCTCTTAGCCACTACCTCCTACTTCCCCCATGTTCTGTGTCTTCATAGGCAACCACTGATTTATTTTCTTTCATTGTAGTTTTGCCTCATCTGGACCTTTAATAGAAATAGAATTGTACGGTATGTGATCTTTTGTAGTTTGCTTTTTTTTCTCTTAGCACAATGTTTTCAAATTTCTTTCATGTTACAGTGTGTATCAGTATTTCTTACCTTTTGTAAGAAATACTTACCAAAGACTTCAGTGAAATGGAAATTTTATTTTAACTTGTAACCTGAGAAATAACTGTCAAAAAAATTAGAGAAATTACCACATTAAAGCTTTAAAATCTTGAACCTAAAAATGAAAACCCTGGTGCACCTAAGAACCACAAGCCCACTGGTCAAGGTGAACAAAACTAAATATAAAACAAAATGCAACCAAGAAAACCAAACTCAGGATTATTCAGTGTTCTGTAATGCTATTTTATCTTGGGACTCACAGAAAATAGTTGTTATTATTATTATTCTTTCTTTTATATGGAGTCTCACTGTCACCCAGGCTGGAGTGCAGTGGCACGATCTCGGCTCACTGCAACTTCTGCCTCTGGGGTTCAAGTGATTCTCCCGCCTTAGCCTCCAGAGTAGTTGGGATAACAGGCACGCTCCACCAAGCCTGGCTAACTTTTGTATTTTTAGTAGAGATGGGGGTTTCACCATGTTGGCCAGACTGGTCTCAAACTCCTGACCTCATGCAATCGGCCTGCCTCGGCCTCCCAAAGTGCTGGAATTACAGGCATGAGCCACTGGACTCAGCTGAAAATAGTTAATTTTATGTATATTCCAAGTCAGAATACATTTTGTTTTTAAATATTTGATGACTTTACAATACTATATTAACTCTTAAATGAATTAATATGAGTTTAGATATAAAGAGTATGTTTATGTTGACTAAAAATTATTTTTTACATATATGAAAGTAATGTCATACAATAGTTTTTATACTTGTAGAATACTTTGAAATATATATTAGCTAATATTTTATATTCATTTTGGATTTTTGCATTATTGTTAGATCCACAGAAAATTAATATTTTGTGAATACCCAAATCAAAAGCATTTTGATGGATGCATTCATAAATAGCATTTTATTTAAAAAGAACACTAATTAAAGCTTCACACCATTTTATGATTCATCAAACACAGTAACTGAATATTGGCATATAGCAACATTACAGAGGTTAGCTTTAGATAAAACTCATAGCACATTTTAAAAAGGGTAAAAGGAAGAAAAGGAAAAAGGAGACAAGGCTGTATAAAGATTTTAAAAACAAACATCATATGTCTGGACCACAACTATTCATGCCATTGACTTTGGAGACTTGTATTTTGTGAAAAGCGTTTTGTAAGTAGAGGACTCATAAGTGGTATAAGGCACCTAGTACACTACAATGGCGCAGACGTGACAGATATTCAATAAAATGATTTTAACTTTTACTGATACATGTTATCTTTGTTGTTCATTTATTAAACTAATGCAAATCAGCCAGTAGATGGAGTGGCATTGACCTGTAAAACTTCTAAGATCCCATCCAAGCTTAGTATCCTGTGAAGTTCTCCATAATTTATTGTCTATTCCAATCAACATTTAGCATAAACTACAAGCTAATTTTGTTAATCATCCTTCTATGTTTATGTGTTGACTTGAAATGGGCCTATGTGGCCTTCATCTTCACATAATTTAATAACTTATTAAATTAATAATTTAAACCCTAATATCTACATAATTTAATAACTTTGTTATAAACCTGATGTTTCATAAAATTACGTCTTATCAAATATTTTCTGGTAGAAGAATTACACATTTTTGCTTAAACTTTCCTGACTCTCCATTGCCTGCTGAATACAGTAAGTTCTCAGTGTGAGGATTTAATACGTTCTTGAAAACTGTGACCTACAATTAAGCCAACCTTACCATAGTCTAATTGATAGAAATAGTTAAGTTTCTATGGCATATTTCTGGTCACAAGAACATCACCAAACTTAGAAAGACCTAAAACACTTCCAGTATTAAATACTGAAACAAATGTGAGCTCTACATACATTTAAGAAAAATGAGGCCAGGCGTGATGGCTCATGCCTGTAATCCTAGCACTTTGGGAGGCCAAGGTAGGAGGATCTCTTGAGGTCAGGAGTGTGATACCAGCCTGGCCAACATGGCGAAACCTTGTCTCTACTAAAATTGCAAAAAATTACCCGGGCATGGTGCCACATGCCTGTAATCCCAGCTACTTGGGAGGCTGGGGCGGGAGAATCACCTGAATCTGTGAGGTGGAGGTTGCAGTGAACTGAAGTCGAGCCACTGCACTGCAGCCTGGGTGACACAGCAAGACTCCATCTCCCCCCCGCCCCCCCCAAAAAAGAGAAAGAAAAATTAATAAAAATGTTACCAGGCCACCCTGATGAAATAACTGGGAAAGATCTTTTTATTACTGTGTTTCTTTAGTTTCTTTATTTGTAGGCATAGCTGCATAAAGAAACAAGATGGCCCACCAGCACCAGGGCTTCTCCACTCCTGACCAGATACCAGGAGATAAGATCCCCAACCAGCACAAACTTTTTTTTTTTTTGACAGAGTCTCACTCGGTCGTCCAGGCTGCAGTGCAGTGGCACCATCTTGGGTTATTGCAACATCTGGCTCCGAGGTTTAAGCGATTCCCCTGCCTCAGCCTCCTGAGTAGCTGGAATTAACAGGTGTACGCCAACTTATCCGGCTAATTTTGTTGTGTATTTTTTTTTTTTAGTAGAGACTGGGTTTCACCATGTGGCCATGCTGGTCTTGAGCTCCTTACCTCAGGTGATCCACATGCCTCAGCCTCTTAAAGTGCTGGGATTATAGGCATCAGCCACCGCTTCTGACCTAGATCATTAACATATCACTATGATACTAAAATTCCCTCTCCCAAAGAAAATCTTGCCATTTTGTGACATGGGTTGTATAAAGATGTATGTTTATATGCGCTGAACCTGTGCACCTAGAGTTCCACCCTGCCCATGCTAACATTGTTCTCCCTCCCTGTACCTAGTTCTTAAAAACTCCATGCCTTCCATTTTTCTGGGAAAGGGTGTCTTTAGAGCAAGAACTCTTTTCTTCTCCATCCCAGGCAGGAAAACAAATCTGCTTGGCCTTGTTTCTGATTGGGTTTTCTTGCTTTGTGACTAATACAAAGCAGGAAAAAAACTCCCTTTATCAGTGATAAAAACAAGTAAGATTATTATTTACCCACCTATTCTAGCTAAGGGTCATGGGTGGCCGGAGTCTCTCCTAGCAACTCAGGGCACTAGGCAGAACCAGCCCTGGATCTGGAATAGGGTGCCATCATATGGCAGAGTGTACACACACACACACACACACACACAGCTCAAATGGGGACTATTTAGAAATGATAGTTCACATAATGGGCACATCTTTGAGATGTGGGAGGAAACTGGGAGTACCCAGTGAAAACCCATGTGGACCTGGGGAGAATGTGTAAAGGACACACAGGAAGTGGCCAGCTGGGAAATGATTGTTTTTTCTTATCAACATTACAATGAAATGATACTGAATGAAATGACATTATTCAAGTACCTGCTGTAATAGTCAGACTCCTTCATATAAGATTCAAAGCTCTCTACACTCGGGCACTACATTAGACTTCCATCCTACACCTACATTCTAGCCACTGTACTACACATCATTTACCAAAGGCGCTGTACACTTCTGTGCTACCAAACATTTGCCAGTCTGGTTCCCTCTGCATTTCAAGATTACATACCCCTGATAATCCTGCAAAGCCTTTCCTATCAATTTTTCTGTGAAGCTTTTCAGAATCCACCACCACTCCCACCATCACCTCAACTCCCTGAGAGGGCAAATTTCTCTCTCCATTTGGCAGCCACTTTTATTAAAGCATTTTTCACTGATACTATGAGTCTGCCTTCTTTGGGAAACTTTCTCAGACTCCCATACCCAGAGTTAAGCACTCCATATTTGCCCACCTCGGTCCCTGGTATGTAATTCTACTCCAGCATAGAACAGAGAAGCCAGAATCATCTTTCTGTAAAATTCTGTCTTCTGTTAGACCCTGTGTCCCTTGAGGATATCATTCATCATTGTTTCCCCAGGGCCTTGCACACCTTACTCTGGGCCTCCAGCTTAGCCTGTTTCTATGCAGGCTGCCCATGGCTGATGCCAGCCAGTCCTGTCCCTCTGTATCCAAGCACCAGACTTCCTTACTGACCCTTGCAATTTCAGACCCTCCATCACCCTCCTGTATCCTTCTAGAGATTTTGGAGCATCTCAGCATCTCTGGGGCAGCTCGTAGGCATCAGGGAGGGGCAGGCAACAAAGCCCACATAGACCCTTACAGGTATCTCAGGATCTCCCAGTGGGATCCTCTTTTCCCCATCCCATTCCTTAAAATTCTGCTGACTCCCCTACTTCTTCCTTCAGCTCAGCACTTAGCTGGAGTTGCCCCAAAGGCGACCACAGAGGAATTTTCACAAGGGACTGTCCCAGACTGTTCTGAGATGAAGGGGGTTAGGATTCCAAAGAAGTAAACTCTAAACCATGGTATGATGAGCCCAAAGCATTTCTTAAGGGATGTACACACAGTGAGGGCTGCAGCTCATCTTATTGGGAGAAAAGGAGACCAAGGATGCTTTGTCTAGGTATCTCTGCAGTGAGGGGTCTGGTTATGCAGTTTATAGGAGAGTTTAGGGAATCTGTCCCAGGACCAGGGATACTTTCTTTTAGTGTTTTGAATTACAACCTAAACACAACACCTTTACTTACGTCTGCGAATGTTCAGGGCCCTGGCTTGGGTCCAAGTCTGCAGGGGAAAGCATGCAGGTGTCCATGCCACAGAATAACAGAGCAGTCAAGCGTCTGTGTATTGTTGGTCAGAACAGATGGAAAATGTGAAGAAACGGCCGAATCCTACTCTATCCTTTCTAGTAAGACTTGATATTAGGAAGTATAAGTCATTTGATTCTGTTTTTCTTTTTAAAAATTGTTTTGTGCAATTTCTGTACATACATATTGATTTAAGGGAATGAGAGACTTTCTAATTTCTAAAAAAATACACTTGGAAATTTGAAGGGATAATATTGAATCTGCAAATCAATTTATAGGGTATTGTTATCCTAAGAATATTAAGTATTTAAAAAATTATTGTAGGTATATGTATGTATGGGGTACATGGGATGTTTTGATATAGGCATACAATGCATAATAATCGCTCATATCCTGGAGGGTTGGATATCCATCCCCTCAAACATGTAACCTTTGTCTTACAAACAATCCATCCTTGAACATAAGATGACTTCCAGTTATTTTTCAGTTTATCTTTGATTTCTTTCAACGTTACAAATTGTGTAAAATTCCTGTATCTGTCTTGAATTTTTTTCTCAATGTTTTTTATTGATGCCATTATAAATGGAATTGTTTTCTTTATCTTATTTTTAATTGTTGGTTGCTTTTATATAAACCATAATCTACTTTGGCATGCCAGTTTTCTGTCTTGTAACACGGATAAATTTGTGTATTAATTCTGCTGATATTTTAGTGAATCCCTTGTTTTTTTTTTGCTTTATAAAAATAGCAAAAGAAATTTATTCAAGTAGTTTTCCTTTTTTTAAATTATACTTTAAGTTTTAGGGTACATGTGCACAATGTGCAGGATTTTACCTACGTATACATGTGCCATGTTGGTGTGCTGCACCCATTAACTTGTCATTTAACATTAGGTATATCTCCTAATGCTATCCCTCCCCACTCCCCCCACCCCACAACAGGCCCCGGTGAGTGATGTTCCCCTTCCTGTGTCCATGTGTTCTCATTGTTAAATTCCCACCTATGAGTGAGAACGTGCGGTGTTTGGTTTCCTGTCCTTGCGATAGTTTGCTGAGAATGATAGTTTCCAGCTTCATCCATGTCCCCACAAAGGACATGAACTCATCATTTTTTATGGCTGCATAGTATTCCATGCTGTATATATGCCACATTTTCTTAATCCAGTCTATCATCGTTGGACATTTGAGTTGGTTCCAAGCCTTTGCTATTGTGAATAGTGCCGCAATAAACATATGTGTGCATGTGTCTTTAAAGCAGCATGATTTATAATCCTTTGGGTATATACCCAGTAATGGGATGGCTGGGTCACATGGTATTTCTAGTTCTGGATCCCTGAGGGATCGCCACACTGACTTCCACAATGGTTGAACTAGTTTACAGTCCCACCAACTGTGTAAAAATGTTCCTATTTCTCCACATCCTCTCTAGCACCTGTTGTTTCCTGACTTTTTAATGATCGCCATTCTAACTGGTGTGAGATGGTATCTCATTGTGGTTTTGATTTGCATTTCAAATGCCAGTGACCAGTGATGATAAGCATTTTTTCATGTGTTTTTTGGCTGCATAAATGTCTTCTTTTGAGAAGTGTCTGTTCATATTCTTCACCCACTTTTTGATGGGGTTGTTTGTTTTTTTCTTGTAAATTTGTTTGAGTTCATTGTAGATTCTGGATATTAGCCCTCTGTCAGATGAGTAGGTTGTGAAAATTTTCTCCCATGTTGTAGGTTGCCTGTTCACTCTGATGGTAGTTTCTTTTGCTGTGCAGAAGCTCTTTAGTTTAATTAGATCCCATTTGTCAATTTTGGCTTTTGTTGCCATTGCTTTTGGTGTTTTAGACATGAAGTCCTTGCCCATGCCTATGTCCTGAATGGTATTGCCTAGGTTTTCTTCTAGGGTTTTTATGGTTTTAGGTCTAACATGTAAGTCTTTAATCCATCTTGAATTAATTTTTGTATAAGGTGTAAGGAAGGAAGGGATCCAGTTTCAGCTTTCTCCATATGGCTAGCCAGTTTTCCCAGCACCATTTATTAAATAGGGAATCCTTTCCCCATTTCTTGTTTTTGTCAGGTTTGTCAAAGATCAGATAGTTGTAGATATGTGGCATTATTTCTGAGGGCTCTGTTCTGTTCCATTGATCTATATCTCTGTTTTGGTACCAGTACCATGCTGTTTGGTTACTGTAGCCTTGTAGTATAGTTTGAAGTCAGGTAGCGTGATGCCTCCGGCTTTGTTCTTTTGGCTTAGGATTGACTTAGTGATGCAGGCTCTTTTTTGGTTCCATATGAACTTTAAAGTATTTTTTTCCAATTCTGTGAAGAAAGTCCTTGGTAGCTTGATGGGATGGCATTGAATCTATAAATTACCTTGGGCAGTATGGCCATTTTCATGATATTGATTCTTCCTACCCATGGGCATGGAATGTTCTTCCATTTGTTTGTATCCTCTTTTATTTCATTGAGCAGTGGTTTGTAGTTCTCATTGACGAGCTCCTTCATGTCCCTTGTAAGTTGGGTGAATCCCTTTTTTTACAGAAAATTATTTCATTTGCAATAATGACAGTTCTACTTTTATTTTACAGTCTCGACAATTTCTTTCTATCGTAGAATTTCCTTGGCTAATACTTCAGTACACTGCTGAATAGAGTGGTTGAAGTGGAAATTCTTGCCTTCTCAAACTTTCAGGTAAAGAAGCACAAGTCTGTCACTGTTAAATATGATGTTAACTATAGGTTTTTCATAGATACCTCTTAGTGGGTCTCAAAATCTTAATCTATTAATAGTTTGCTGGAGGTTTTGTCAGGAATGGATGTTTGATTTTTGTAACTTTCTCTGTGCCTATTTAAAGGTTCATTTTTTGTCCTTTACTAGTATTGGGCATTATCTTGATTGAATTTTAGATATTAAGTCACAACTGCATTTGCAAAACAATCACATTTGGTATTGGTATATATTCATATTTTATGTGCCTGTATTTAGCTTGCTGATGTTTTCTGAGGATGTATGTGTCTACATCAATATGGCACATTTGCCCACGGTCCTCCTATTATACTTGTGTCTGGCCTTAGTATTACAGTAATACTGGGCTGTAGAATGAATTGGAAAATGTTCCCTCTTCTTCATTTTTTGGAAGTATTTTCTGCTGAAGAATTAGTATTAATTATTTATTGAATATTGGTAGAATGTTTTATACAGGTTATTTTGCCCTGGACTTTTCTTTGTGAAAGTATTTTAAATTAATACTTCTGCTTTACTTGAGTGACAATTCATAATATATAAATATATATTTTATATTATACTTTTCAGTTTACTTTTATAATTTGTACATCCAAGATATTAATTTCTCGACCAGGCGTGGTGGCTCACGCCTGTAATCCCAGCACTTTGGGAGGCCAAGGCGGATGGATCACGAGGTCAGGAGATCGAGACCATCCTGGCTAACACAGTGAAACCATCTCTACTAAAAATGCAAAACATTAGCCAGACGCGGTGGCGGGCGCCTTTAGTCCCAGCTACTCGGGAGGCTGAGGCAGGAGAATGGCCTGAACCTGGAAGGTGGAGCTTGCAGTGAGCCCAGATCATACTGGCCTGAACCTGGAAGGTGGAGCTTGCAGTGAGCCCAGATCATACCACTGCACTCCAGGCTGGGCAACAGAGCAAGACTGTCTCAAAAAAAAAACAAGATATTAATTTCTAATTTGTAATATTCTATGAGTAATAGATTTTCTAGGCTGTTAACATGAAAAAAATCAGAAATAATATAGAGTGAGGCTTCAGCCCAATCAATGAATGACCCAAAGTCTCTCTATTGTAGGATGGATTATTTAAATACAATTTTTTTTATTATTTTATTTTATTTTTATTTTTTATTTTTTTATTTTATTTTATTATTATTATAATACTTTAAGTTTTAGGGTACGTGTGCACAATGTGCAGGTTTGTTACATATGTATACATGTGCCATGTTGGTGTGCTGCACCCATTAACTCGTCATTTAGCATTAGGTATACCTCTTAATGCTATCCCTCCCCACTCCTCCCACCCCACAACAGGCCCCGGTGAGTGATGTTCCCCTTCCTGTGTCCATGTGTTCTCATTGTTAAATTCCCACCTATGAGTGAGAACGTGCGGTGTTTGGTTTCCTGTCCTTGCAATAGTTTGCTGAGAATGATGGTTTCCAGCTTCATCCATGTCCCTACAAAGGACATGAACTCATCATTTTTTATGGCTGCATAGTATTCCATGCTGTATATATGCCACATTTTCTTAATCCAGTCTATCGTCATTGGACATTTGAGTTGGTTCCAAGTCTTTGCTATTGTGAATAGTGCCGCAATAAACATACGTGTGCATGTGTCTTTATAGCAGCATGATTTATAATCCTTTGGGTATATACCCAGTAATGGGATGGCTGGGTCACATGGTATTTCTAGTTCTGGATCCCTGAGGGATCGCCACACTGACTTCCACAATGGTTGAACTAGTTTACAGTCCCACCAACTGTGTAAAAATGTTCCTATTTCTCCACATCCTCTCCAGCACCTGTTGTTTCCTGACTTTTTAATGATCGCCATTCTAACTGGTGTGAGATGGTATCTCATTGTGGTTTTGATTTGCATTTCAAATGCCAGTGGCCAGTGATGATAAGCATTTTTTCATGTGTTTTTTGGCTGCATAAATGTCTTCTTTTGAGAAGTGTCTGTTCATATTCTTCACCCACTTTTTGATGGGGTTGTTTGTTTTTTTCTTGTAAATTTGTTTGAGTTCATTGTAGATTCTGGATATTAGCCCTCTGTCAGATGAGTAGGTTGTGAAAATTTTCTCCCATGTTGTAGGTTGCCTGTTCACTCTGATGGTAGTTTCTTTTGCTGTGCAGAAGCTCTTTAGTTTAATTAGATCCCATTTGTCAATTTTGGCTTTTGTTGCCATTGCTTTTGGTGTTTTAGACATGAAGTCCTTGCCCATGCCTATGTCCTGAATGGTATTGCCTAGGTTTTCTTCTAGGGTTTTTATGGTTTTAGGTCTAACATGTAAGTCTTTAATCCATCTTGAATTAATTTTTGTATAAGGTATAAGGAAGGGATCCAGTTTCAGCTTTCTACATATGGCTAGCCAGTTTTCCCAGCACCATTTATTAAATAGGGAATCCTTTCCCCATTGCTTGTTTTTCTTAGGTTTCTCAAATATCAGATGGTTGTAGATATGTGGCATTATTTCTGAGGGCTCTGTTCTGTTCCATTGATCTGTATCTCTGTTTTGGTACCAGTACCATGCTGTTTTGGTTACTGTAGCCTTGTAGTATAGTTTGAAGTCAGGTAGCGTGATGCCTCCAGCTTTGTTCTTTTGGCTTAGGATTGACTTAGCGATGTGAGCTCTTTTTTGTTTCCATATGAACTTTAAAGTATTTTTTTCCAATTCTGTGAAGAAAGTCCTTGGTAGCTTGATGGGATGGCATTGAATCTATAAATTACCTTGGGCAGTATGGCCATTGTCATGATATTGATTCTTCCTACCCATGAGCATGGAATGTTCTTCCATTTGTTTGTATCCTCTTTTATTTCATTGAGCAGTGGTTTGTAGTTCTCCTTGAAGAGGTCCTTCACATCCTTTGTAAGTTGGATTCCTAGGTATTTTATTCTCTTTGAAGCAGTTATGAATGGGAGTTCACTCATGATTTGGCTGTTTGTCTGTTACTGGTGTATGAGAGAATGCTTGTGATTTTTGTACATTGTTTCGTATCCTGAGACTTTGCTGAAGTTGCTTATCAGCTTAAGGAGATTTTGGGCTGAGACAATGGGGTTTTCTAGATATACAATCATGTCATCTGCAAACAGGGACAATTTGACTTCCTCTTTTCCTAATTGAATACCCTTTATTTCCTTCTCCTGCCTAATTGCCCTGGCCAGAACTTCCAACACTATGTTGGATAGGAGTGGTGAGAGAGGGCATCCCTGTCTTGTGCCAGTTTTCAAAGGGAATGCTTCCAGTTTTTGCCCATTCAGTATGATATTGGCTGTGGGTTTGTCATAGATAGCTCTCATTATTTTGAGATACGTCCCATCAATACCTAATTTATTGAGAGTTTTTAGCATGAAGGGTTGTTGAATTTTGTCAAAGGCCTTTTCTGCATCTATTGAGATAATCATGTGATTTTTGTCTTTGGTTCTGTTTATATGCTGGATTACATTTATTGATTTGCGTATATTGAACCAGCCTTGCATCCCAGGGATGAAGCCCACTTGATCATGGTGGATAAACTTTTTGATGTGCTGCTAGATTTGGTTTGCCAGTATTTTATTGAGGATTTCTGCATCGATGTTCATCAAGGATATTGGTCTAAAATTCTCTTTTTTGGTTGTGTCTCTGCCAGGCTTTGGTATCAGGATGATGCTGGCCTCATAAAATAAGTTAGGAAGGATTCCCTCTTTTTCTATTGATTGAAATAGTTTCAGAAGGAATGGTACCAGCTCCTCCTTGTACCTCTGGTAGAATTTGAATGTGAATCCATCTGGTCCTGGACTTTTTTTGGTTGGTAAGCTATTGATTATTGCCACAATTTCAGAGCCCGTTATTGGTCTATTCAGAGATTCAACTTCTTCCTGGTTTAGTCTTGGGAGGGTGTGTGTTGAGGAATTTATCCATTTCTTCTAGATTTTCTAGTTTATTTGTGTAGAGGTGTTTGTAGTATTCTCTGATGGTAGTTTGTATTTCTGTGGGATCGGTGGTGATATCCCCTTTATTATTTTTTATTGCGTCTATTTGATTCTTCTCTCTTTTCTTCTTTATTAGTCTTGCTAGTGGTCTATCGATTTTGTTGGTCTTTTCAAAAAACCAGCTCCTGGATTCATTAATTTTTTGAAGAGTTTTTTTTTTTGTCTCTATTTCCTTCAGTTGTGCTCTGATTTTAGTTATTTCTTGCCTTCTGCTAGCTTTTGAATGTGTTTGCTCTTGCTTTTCTAGTTCTTTTAATTGTGATGTTAGGGTGTCAATTTCATATCTTTCCTGCTTTCTCTTGTGGGCATTTAGTTCTATAAATTTACCTCTACACACTGCTTTGAATGTGTCCCAGAGATTCTGGTATGTTGTGTCTTTGTTCTCGTTGGTTTCAAAGAACATCTTTATTTCTGCTTTAATTTCGTTACGTACCCAGTAGTCATTCAGGAGCAGGTTGTTCAGTTTCCATGTAGTTGAGCGATTTTGAGTGAGTTTCTTAGTCCTGAGTTCTAGTTTGATTGCACTGTGGTCTGAGAGACAGTTTGTTTATAATTTCTGTTCTTTTACATTTGCTGAGGAGTGCTTTACTTCCAACTGTGTGGTCAATTTTGGAATAGGTGTGGTGTGGTGCTGAAAAAAATGTATATTCTCTTGATTTGGGGTGGAGAGTTCTGTAGATGTCTATTAGGTCTGCTTGGTGCAGAGCTGAGTTCAATTCCTGGGTATCCTTGTTAACTTTCTGTCTCGTTGATCTGTCTAATGTTGACAGTGGGGTGTTAAAGTCTCCCATTATTATTGTGTGGGAGTATAAGTCTCTTTGTAGGTCACTAAGGACTTGCTTTATGAATCTGGGTGCTCCTGTATTGGGTGCATATATATTTAGGATAGTTAGCTCTTCTTGTTGAATTAATCCCTTTACCATTATGTAATGGCCTTCTTTGTCTCTTTTGATCTTTGTTGGTTTAAAGTCTGTTTTATCAGAGACTAGGATTGCAACCCCTGCCTTTTTTTGTTTTCCATTTGCTTGGTAGATCTTCCTCCATCTCTTTATTTTGAGCCTATGTGTGTCTCTGCACGTGAGATGGGTTTCCTGAATACAGCACAGTGATGGGTCTTGACTCTGTGCAATTTGCCAGTCTTTTAATTGGAGCATTTAGTCCATTTACATTTAAAGTTAATATTGTTATGTGTGTATTTGGTCCTGTCATTATGATATTAGCTGGTTATTTTGCTCGTTAGTTGATGCGGTTTCTTCCTAGCCTTAATGGTCTTTACATTTTGGCATGTTTTTGCAGTGGCTGGTACCGGTTGTTCCTTTCCATGTTTAGTGCTTCCTTCAGGAGCTCTTTTAGGGCAGGCCTGGTGGTGACAAAATCTCTCAGCATTTGCTTGTATGTAAAGTATTTTATTTCTCCTTCACTTATGAAGCTTAGTTTGGCTGGATATGAAATTCTCCATTGAAAATTCTTTTCTTTAAGAATGTTTGAATATTGGCCCCCACTCTCTTCTGGCTTGTAGAGTTTCTGCCGAGAGATCGGCTGTTAGTCTGATGGGCTTCCCTTTGTGGGTAACCCGACCTTTCTCTCTGGCTGCTCTTAACATTTTTTCCTTCATTTCAACTTTGGTGAATCTGACAATTATGTGTCTTGGAATTGCTCTTCTCGAGGAGTATCTTTGTGGCGTTCTCTGTATTTCCTGAATCTGAATGTTGGCCTGCCTTGCTAGATTGGGGAAGTTCTCCTGGATAATATCCTGCAGAGTGTTTTCCAACTTGGTTCCATTCTCCCCGTCACTTTCAGGTACACCAATCAGACGTAGATTTGGTGTTTTCACATAGTCCCATATTTCTTGGAGGCTTTGTTCATTTCTTTGTATTTTTTTTCCTCTAAATTTCCCTTCTCACTTCATTACATTCATTTCGTCTTCCATCACTGATACCCTTTCTTCCAGTTGATCACATCGGCTCCTGAGGCTTCTGCACTCTTCACGTAGTTCTCGAGCCTTGGCTTTCAGCTCCATCAGCTCCTTTAAGGACTTCTCTGCATTGATTATTCTAGTTATCCATTCGTCTTAATTTTTTTTCAAAGTTTTTAACTTCTTTACCATTGGTTTGAATTTCCTCCTGTAGCTTGGAGTAGTATGATTGTCTGAAGCCACCTTCTCTCAGCTCATCAAAGTCATTCTCTGTCCAGCTTTGTTCCGTTGCTGGTGAGGAGCTGCATTCCTTTGGAGGAGGAGAAGCGCTCTGCTTTTTAGAGTTTCCAGTTTTTCTGCTGTGTTTCCCCATCTTTGTGGTTTTATCTACTTTTGGTCTTTGATGATGGTGACGTACAGAAGGGTTTTTGGTGTGGATGTCCTTTCTGTTTGTTAGTTTTCCTTCTAATAGACAGGACCCTCAGCTGCAGGTCTGTTGGCGTTTGCTAGAGGTCCACTCCAGACCCTGTTTGCCTGGGTATCAGCAGCGGTGGCTGCAGAACAGCGGTGGCTGTAGAACAGTGGATCTTGGTGAACTGCAAATGCTGCTGCCTGATCGTTCCTCTGGAAGTTTTGTCTCAGAGGAGTACCCGGCCGTGTGAGGTGTCAGTCTGCCCCTACTGGGGGGTGCCACCAAGTTAGGCTGCTTGGGGGTCAAGGACCCACTTGAGGAGGCAGTCTGCCGGTTCTCAGATCTCCAGCTGCATGCTGGGAGAACCACTACTCTCTTCAAAGCTGTCAGAGACATTTCAGTCTGCAGAGGTTACTGCTGTCTTTTTGTTTGTCTGTGCCCTGCCCCCAGAGGTGGAGCCTACAGAGGCAGGCAGGCCTCCTTGAGTTGTGGTGTGCTCCACCCAGTTCGAGCTTCCTGGCTGCTTTGTTTACCTAATCAAGCCTAGGCAATGGCAGGTGCCCCTCCCCCAGCCTCGCTGCTGCCCTGCAGTTTAATCTCATACTGCTGTGCTAGTAATCAGTGAGACTCCGTGGGCGTACGACCCTCTGAGCCAGGTGCGGGATATAATCTTCTGGTGTGCTGTTTTTTAAGCCTGTTGGAAAAGCGCGGTATTAGGGTGGTAATGACCTGATTTTCCAGGTGCCATCTGTCACCCCTTTCTTTGACTAGGAAAGGGAACTCCCTGACCCCTTGTGCTTCCTGAGTGAGGCAGTGCCTCGCCCTGCTTCGGCTTATGCATGGTCCGCTGCACCCACTGTCCCGCACCCACTGTTTGGCACTCCCTAGTGAGATGAACCCGGTACCTCAGATGGAAATGCAGAAATCACCTGTCTTCTGCGTCGCTCACGCTGGAAACTGTAGACCGGAGCTCTTCCTATTCGGCCATCTTGGCTCCACCCAATAATGTTTACATTTATTGTGTGAGGAAAATAAGGTAGTGATTCTAAAGGAAATTAGTAAAACTACCATTTAACTTTGGATTTTCTCAAGAGGGCAGACAAAGTAGACTTTCTAATTTTTATTGATAATTATATAAGACTTAAACACAGTTTTTAATCAGAACAAATGTAATATGCCATTTGAAGAATATTAGGAAGATGATAGTTTGATTAATAATTTTGATTTGTGCTTGCTTACTACATACAAATATGTTGGGCAAGATCATAAGCCATTAAACACACATATATATAGACATCATACATAATTGTTTAAAATAAGGAAACCACAGATTCATGAGCAGTGAAAAATTGACATTTTCAATCTTGGTAACTTTAAAACTATCATAAAAATTTACTATTATGATTTATAATAACTAAATGTACATAAAACTATTAAAGAACTTTATTAGAAAGTTTGACTAGGCATGGAGATAAATGTGTTTCACAATTGAAAAGTAAACAAAGACACACATTATTATCAAATACCAAACAAAAACATTTAAAAAAAGATTAAGAATAAAAGATGCCGTGGAATTTGTCACTGCAAAAATACAACAGAGCACACTTTTAGGCTCTGTGATACATTAATAGAAACTGTCAATTAATGTGTAAACACAGGCCAGTGTGCTCATCATTACATGAAAAAAATTTAGAACTGGTATACTAAGGAACTTTGCGGGATACTATATCAATATAAAGAAAATCAATTGCATTTTTATACCCCAACAACAAATATCTGGGAAAAAGCAAGAAGACAGTTAACATTTACCATAACATCAGAAAGAATAAAGTATTGGGTTGATAATGGCAAAAACCACAATTACATTTGCAGCAACGTAATACTTAGGAATAAATATAATAAGATAAAAGATTTGTACAACAAAAACTAAAATATTAATGGGCGCAATTATAGAAAAGACAAATTTAAAAATACTTAGTGTTCATGGATCAGAAAAATTATTACTAAAACATTCATACTAAAATTGATGTATTATTTAAAGCAATCTCTATCAGAATTCCAATGGCATTTTCAACAAAAATTTTAAAAATCTACAGTTTGTATGGAATTATAGAAGACTTAAATAAAGCAATTTTGAGCAAGAGGGACAAAGCTAGAAGCATTACACTGCCTGATTTCAAGCTATATATATAGCAAAGTTGTAGTCATCAAAACTGCAAAATATTGGCATAAACACAAACACATAGACCAGTGGAACAGAATAGAGAGCTCATATATATCTACATGCACACACATATATATATACACACATATATATATACACATATACACATATATATATATACATACATATCAGATGTCTCCATCTGTATACAGTCAATGAATTTTCAACAATGGCATAAAGATACACAATGGAAAAAGAAAAAAACTCCTCAATAAATGGTGATGGGAATACGCGATATCCACATGCAAAAACAAATTGCACCCAGCCTTTACAGCATACATAAAATTAATTTAAAATACATTAAAGACATAGACACTGGACTTGAAACCAAAAATGTTCTAGAAGACAACACTGAGGAAAATTCTTTGGCATTGGTCCTAGCCATAAGTTTTTTGTATTTGACGCCAAAAGCACAGGAAAAAAAGTGGGACTACATCAAACTAAAAAGTCTACTGCATAGCAAAAGACAGTCAGTGTCTTTAAAAGGCTATTTACAGAATTGGAGAAAAATACTTGTACGCCAAATATCAGATAAAGGATTAGTATTCGAAATCTGCCAGAAACTCATAAAACTTAACCCCCTGAAATAAAAGTAACAATAAAAAGTGACACATTTTTTTAAAAAGTAGCCAAAAACTAAACAGGTTATTTTTTTAAAGAAGCCATTAGTAATTTTGAGAAAAATGCAAATCAAAACCACAGTGAGATCGCATTCAAACAGATTAAGGTGATGATTATTATATTTATGAAAAATTCAAAAGAAAGCAAGTGTTGTCAAGAATGTAGAGAAAAGGGACATTTGTACACTATCACTGGGAATGTAAATGGTAAAGCGATTATGGAAAACGGCATGGAGGTTCATCAAATAATTAAAAATAGAACTATCATATGATTCATCAATCTTACATCTAAGTAAATATCCAAGGAACATAAAATCGCTATCTTGAAGAGATATTTTCAATCCTATGTTTATTGAAGCATTATTAACAAGAGATAAGATATGAAAACAACCTAAATGTCCATTAACACAGAAGTAAATAAAATATTATATAGCTGAGCATGGTGGCTCAAGCCTCTAATCTCAGTGCTTTGGGATACTGAGGGAGTAGGATTACTTGAGGCCAGGAATTCAAGATCAGCCTGGGTAACATAGCAAGACCATGTCCCTACAAATTAGCTAGGCATGGTGGTGTACCCCTGTGGTCCTTGCTACTTTGGAGGCTGAGGTGGAAGAATAATTTGAACCCAGAATTCAGAGGTTACAGTGAGCTATAATCACACCACTGCCCTCCAGCCTGTTGTATCTAACAACAACAACAACAAAAAGGAAATTTTACATATATATATATGTATGTGTATATGTATAGGTATGTGCGTGTGTTCATGTGTGTGTGTGTGTCACAGTTCAGGCCTTGAAAAAACCTTGCCATTTGCAACCACATGGATCATCTTGAGGTCTTTAGGCTAAGTGAAATAAACCAGACACAGAAAGATGAACACTGCATTATCTCAGTCATATGTGGAGTCTAAAAAAGGGTTTGAATTATAGTTACAGACAGTAGAATGCTAGTGACCAAGGGCTGTGTCTTGGGGGAATCAGATATTGGTCAAATGGTGCAAACCTGTTTTATAATATGAATAAGGACTGGAGACCTAATGTACAGCATGGAGGCTATAGTTAATGTATAAGTAAATTTCATTAATAAAGAAGACTTCAAGTATTTACATGTAAATTTTAAACCTTTTAAAATTATAGATTAAATGTAAAATCCAAATTGACATATTATTTCCAGTCAGGGAAGTTCTGATGAATAAGCTTAGTATAAAAGCTAAAATTGATATTTAGCTAAAGTGTCTTTCATAAATAAGAGTAAATTAAATTTTTTCAGAAGTAAAAACTTTGAGAGATTTGATTACCAATAGAAGATTGTTAAGAGTATACTTCGAGAGAAACATTTTCTGCTACCAAGATAAAATGAAAATAAAAGTGTAAGAGACTTGATACGGAAATGTCTACCCATGGTAGACATTGAACTAAAGAAATTACGTAGTTCTTGGATGCATCAGTTTTGAAAGCATATAAATATTAATAAAAGTGTGATTCCATGCAATTTATTAAATGAGATAAAAAGAATTCCAGGGCTACTTGAACAATTTATAGGATAAGACTATTTTTAGAAATGTTTTCCATTGCTAACTTGTTAAAACTTTATAGCACTTCGCATATTTTGGAGAATGTCAGCTATCCTTTTATCAGCTGATTGGTACCAGTGGAACAACTGTGGCATAGACATTGCCTACAAGGTTCTGCACACTCAAGATGACTGGGTTATATGTCCACAGCAGGGTTGAAGAGCATGATATGATGAGGTCCACCCAGCACCCAAAGTAGCTCACTATAACAGCAGGATGGTCTGAATGGCCCTTTTCTCTGGGAAGGCTCTTGGAGAGATCCTGGTGCTGTGAAGGTGCTGGGATTGCCTCTGATGCTGGGACAAAAAGATCACCATGTGTGCGATTGAATGCAGTGTAATTCCTATAATGAAGACATCCCCAGATAATGTCAGAGTAAAAAAAGGACTTCATGGGAGAAAGGGAACAGTATTTTGCTGACCTTAAGTAGACTGGTATGCGTCACATTAGAAGAAGCCACAGTGAAGAATGTTATATCACTACTGAAAGACAAATTGACCAAAAAAAAAAAAGAGAGAGAGATGACAGTGATAATGTTATTTGTGAATTTCTGTTTAAGCCTTGCCAACTGGCAGTTGCCGGGGCTGATGGTGCTGGCCGGGTGTACACTCAGGAGACAGGTGTTCCAGATACATAGGCCATCCTCACTCTGTTTATGTAGAACAAGGACTTAAGTTTGAACTCATTCCCTAAGTGCAGCGATTCAAGCATACCTGGAGACCAAGCATCCACCACAGTGAGGAACATTAATGAAGGCCAAGTGATAGCTGATCAGGTCATGGTGCTTAGATTTGTGATCCTAAAGGAATGTGAAGATGTTGAAGAAAAAAAAGGTGTTGGGTGAAAGTCCAGTAGAAGCTTAGGGAAGAAAAAAAGGCATTTTTAAGCATAACAGAAGCGGAAAGCGTGTTAGTCTTAATAACAAAGAAACATATTTTGTATATCTGGGAAAAACAATAGATCTCACATTATCAGTGTTTGTTCTTTAGTGTTCCAGATGATTACCATCTTCATACTAATTTTACCCACTTCATGGTTAACTCTGATTATCTCATATACATTCTGGATAATCCAGCCTCCTCACTCATTTCCACATCAAATAACATATATAATATATATATTATATATATAATATCAACACATTCACAGTCATGCTGTAGAGAGTATAGAATTTTGAAACTTTTGTTGTACCATCTGGATTTCAAACATTTTAATGTCAAAGCTCATTTTTCTATGTAGCTTCTGCCTAGTGGATTGTATATTCTCAGAACTTGTCAACAAAGTATAACTCCCAATAATCCAGCCTTCAAAATTAGTACAACACAGTGTCACATTTCCTAATGTCTCCCTGTGGGTTCCGTACAGGTGATTTGTGGTGTTCTTTGTATATGTTCCTTAGTGGATTTTAGTTTTCAGAATTGAACTAGATCAAAATTACTTTGGGAGTCAGAAAAATCTTACTTCTTTTAAAGAAACATGGGAGAACTTCTCTGTCCTCCAGAGGACACATCTATGACACAGAACATGAGATACAGGGAGGAAAACGTAGGTTGCTTATTACCTCTGCTCCCATCAGTTTGTCCAAGTGCATTTATTGAGAACAGACGGATATGTTCATTCCAACCACTGTGAGTGTTGTGTCTTTTAGTAAGTCTGTGCCTGTGTTGTTATCTTAGAAAATGCTTCACATTTCCCATCCCTAAGAGGATGGGAAACCTAAGAGTTTAACAGGAAGGCTAGAGAGATTGGGAGTTGTGTATGTCCCTTCGCTCACATGAAGGGCTCAAGTGGTGTGAAATTGAATATTTCTCTTCTTCCCAACTGAGTACTACAGCAGTTTGGTGCTGGGTATTTCCCTTACCTCAGGTCATACAAACTCAGACAAAACCCCAGTAGGTCAGGCTTTGCTAAAATAGTTTAATGATGGCAGAGCTTGGTAAGAACAGAATGTTCTGATGGCTTTTAGAAGGGTACATTTCTCTTCCTTATGCCAGAAAGAAAAGATTTTTCTATTTCTACTGTGAGAATCTGGTAAGGCTTCTGAAAATAAAACTCTCAAAAGTGAGGAGGAACTAAGACTGGCCTACATGGAGATTTTAACTCTCAAACTTTTCCACTCTCAGGCTTCAGCAACTCCTCAATTACAGTGTAGATTTTCTACCATAGTACTAATTGCTACCGAAGTTTTTTCTTACAGGTTTCTCTTCTGGTGAGTTGTCATTATCTTTATTTGTATGTCTTTCCATACAATTTGGGGGCAGATGGTTAGTTCATGACCTCATTTTTTCCTTCTATAATTTTTTTTGAGACGGAGTCTGTATCACCCAGGCTGGTGTGCAGTGGCATGATCATGGCTCACTGTAACCTCTGCCTCCCAGGTTTAAGCAGTTCTCATGCCTCAGCCTCCCAAGTAGCTGGGATTACAGACACCTGCCACCATGCCCGGATAATTTTTGAATTTTTAGTAGAGATGGGGTTTCACCATGTTGGCCAGACAGGTCTCAAACACCTGGCCTCAGGTGATCTGCCAGCCTAAGTCTCCCAAATTGCTGGGATTACAGGCATGAGTCACCGTGCCTGGCCTTCAATTTTGTTTTTAATTGACACAGTAATTTTACATACAGATGGAGCATAATGTGAGCATTAGATACGTGTTTATATATGTAATAAATTATGGGATTTATCATGTTTGACATCTCATGTTATTATTTCTTTGTGGTGAGAACATTCAAAATTCTTTTTTCTAGCCGTTTGAAATATTTAATACAAAATTGTTCACCATTGTCACCCTACTGTGCACTTGAATATATTCCTCCTACTTAACTGTAACTTATTGCCCATTGACCATTTTCTCCCCGTTTTGCACTCTTACACACCCTAGTTTCTAGTAACCACCGTTCTACTCTCTACTTCAATGATACCAACTTTATTAGATTCTATAGATTAGAATGTGCAGTATTTTTTTTTTATGCCTGGTGTGTTTCATTTAATGTCCTCCAGGTTCATCCCTGTTGCTGCGAAGGACAGAATTTTATCTTTTTTAGTGATTGAATACTATTTCATTGTGTGTGTATATATATATATATATCACATTTGTAAAATCCATTTATCTATTGAAGGACATCAGATGATTCCATGTCTTTGCTATTGTAAATAGTACTGTGATGAACATAAGTATGCATGTGTCTTTATAGATGAATGATTTCTATTTTTGGGGTATATACCAAAAAATGGGATTGCTGGGTCTAATGAAAGTTTGGTTTTAAATTCTTTGAGAAATCTTCAGACTGCTTTCCACAGTGGCAGGAAAAATTTACATTCCCACTGGCAGTGTATATAAGCTTTTACTATTCACTACCCACCAGCATCTATTATTCTTTGCCTTTTTAATATGGCTATTGTGACTGATGTGAGATGGTATCTCATGACTTCGATTTGCATTTTTTAAATAATTACTGATATTGAGTATTTTTATATACTTGTCGGATACGTGTGTCTTTTGAGAAGTGTATGTTAATGTTCTTTTTTCATTTTTAAATAAGGTTGTTTGTTTTTTGCTTGTTGAGTTACCTTTTTTTATAGATTGTAGCTATTATACCTTTGCTGGATACATAAGTTTTTTCTCTCATTCTGTAGGTTGCATGTTTACTGTTTGTAGTTTCTCTTGCTGTGCAGAAGCTCTTTAGCTTAATTAGGTCTCACTTGTCAATTTTGTGGTGGTGTTGTTTCAGTTGCTTTTAGAGTCTTTGTCATGAATTCTTTGCCAGGGCCAATGTACAGCATGATATTTCCTAGGTTTTCTTCTAGGGTTTTTTACACTTTTAACTATTACATTTAAGTCTTTAATCCATCTTGAGTTAATTTTTGTATATGGTATAATGAAGTGGTCCAGCTTCAATCTTCTGCATATGACTAGCCAGTTATCCCAGCACTATTTGTTGAATAGGGAGTCTTTTCCTTATTGTTTGTTGACTTTGTGAAAGATCAGATGGTTTTAGATGTGTGGCTTTATTTCTGGGTTCTCTAGTGTGTTCCATTGGTCTATATGTCTATTTTTGTACCAGTACCCATGCTCTTTTAGGTATTGTAGCCTTATAGTATAGTTTGAAATTGAGTAGTATGATCACTCCAGCTTTGTTCCTTTGCATGGAAAGATTTGAATATTCAGACTTTTTTGTTTGTTTCAAATAAGATTTTTCATTTTTAAAAAATTCTGTTAAAAGTGTTGTTGGTAGTTTGGTAGGAATAACATTGAATTCAAAAGTATATTTATTTTGGTAGTATGGCCATTTTAGCAACATTGATCCTTCATATCCATGAGTGTAGAATGTTTTTCTGTTTGTTTTTGTCATCTCTAATTTTTTTTTAGCAGTGGTTTGTAATTCTCATTGTAGAGATCTTTCACCTCCCTGGTTAGCTGTGTTTCCAGATATTTTATTCTTTTTGTGACTATTGTGAATATAATTGTAGTTTTGATTGGATGTTGTTGGTGTATAGAAATGTTACTGACTTTCATACATTTATTTTGTATGCTGAAACTTTGCTAAAGTTCTTTATCAGATCTAGGAGACTTTGGGCAGAGACTGGGGGCTTTTTTTAAGTACAGAATTATATCACTTGTGAAGTGAAATTGTTTGACTTCCTCTCTTCCTGTTTTGGATGCCTTTTATTCCTTTCCCCTACCTGATTGCTCTGGCTAGGACTTTCAGTATTATATTTAATAGGAGTTGTGAGAGTAAGTAGTCTTGTTTTGTTCTGGTCCTCAAAAGGAATGTTTCAAGCTTTTGCCCTTTCAGTATGATGTTGACAGTGAGTTTGTTATAGATGGCTGTTATTATCTTGAGGTATGTAGCTTTGATGGATAGTTTTTGAGGGTGTTTAACATAAAGGGATATTGAATTTTATTGAAAGCCTTTACTGCATTAATCTTAATAAATCTCCTGAGAGATCATGTGGTTATTTGTTTTTTAGGTCTGTTCATGTGACTAACAGCATTTATTTTTGTACGTTGAAATAACCATGCATCCCAGGAATAAAGCCTACCTGATAATGGTGGATTAGCTTTTCTGATAGGGTGCTGGATTCAGTTTGCTAATTTTTTTGAGGATTTTTGCATCTATGTTCATCAGGGATATTGGCCTGATACTTTCTTTTTTGTTCTGTCTCCGGTGGTTTTTGGTGTCAGGGTGATAACTGGCCTCATAGAATGAGTTAGGAAGAAGTCCCTCCTCCTAATTTTTTTGGAATAGTTTCAGTACAGCTGGTACCAGCTCTTTATATGTCTGGTAGAATTTGGCTGTGAATCGATCTGGTCCAGGGTTTTTTTCTGGTAAGCTTTTTTATTGATTCAATTTCAGAACTCAGTATTGGTCTGTTCATGGTTTTAATATCTTCCTGATTCAATCTTGGGAGGTTGTATGTTTCCAGGATAAATTTATCCATTTCTTCTGTGTTTTCTAGTTTGTGTGCATAGAAGTGTTCATAATAGTATCTAATTGTTTTATGTATTTCTGTGGCATCAGTCATAATATTTCTTTAGTCATTTTTTACTGTGTTTATGAAGATCTTTTTTCCTTTAATTAGCTAGCAGTCTATCAGTTTATTCTTTCAAAAGTGATTTTAATTGGATTTTTGTAATAGTTTTTTTATAATCTCCATTTCATTTAGTTCAGTTTTGATATGTCTTGGCTTCTATCTTTGGGGTTGATTTGCTGTTACATTTCTGGTTCTTCTGTGTATCACCAGGTGCAATGGCTCACGCCTATAATCCCAGGACTTTGGGAGGCCAGGGCAGAGGTGGATCACCTGAGGTCAGGAGTTCAAGACCAGCCTGACCAATGTGATGAAACCTCGTCTGTCTCTCCTAAAAATACAAAAATCAGCTGGGCATGGTGGCACAAGCCTGTAGTCCCAGCTACTCAGGAGGCTGCGACAAGAGAATTGCTTAAACCTGGGAGACAGAGGTTGCAGTGAGCTGAGATTGCACCACTGCACTCCAGCCTGGGCAACAGAGACTCTGTTGCAAAAATAAATATATAAATACAATAAAATAAAAAGATGCAATGTTAGCTTGTTAATTTTATATCTTTCTAACTTTTTAATGTGAGTGTTTAGCACTATAAACATTCCCTTTGACACTTTTTTTTTTAGCAGTTTCACAGTGATTTAGGTATGTTGTATATTTGTCTGTATTAGTTTCACTTAATTTCTTGATTTTAGCCTTCATTTTATTGTTTACCCAAAAGTCATCCAGGAGCAGCTTATTTCGTTTTTATTAAATTATATGGTTTTGAGAGATCTTCTTGGTATTGATTTCTATTTTTATTGCACTGTGTTCTGATGGCGTGGTTGGTATGATTTTGATTCTTTAGAATATGTTGAGAATTGCCTTCTGGCCAAGTATGTGGTTCTCAGTTGTAGAGTATGTGTGATGTGCAGATGAGAAGATAGTGTATTCTGTTTTTGCTGGATGGAGTGTTCTGTAGATGACTGTTAGGTCCATTTGGTTAAGTGTCAAATTTAAATCCTAAATATTTTTGTGAGTATTCTGCCTTGGTGAACTGTCCAGTACTTTCAGTGGGGTTTTAAAATCTCACAGTATTAATGTGTGGTTATCTAAGTCTCTTTACAAGTCTCTAGGAACTTGTTTTATGAATCTGGATGTTCCAATGTTGGGTGCATATATATATATTTAGGATAGTTAAGTCTTCTCATTGAATTGAATCCCTTATTATTATGAAATGCCCTTTTTTGTCTTTTTTGATCATTGTTAGTTTAAAGTCTGTTTTTTCTGAAATAAGAATAGTAACTCTTGCTCTTTTTTGTTTTCTATTTGCTTGGTAGATCTTTCTCCATCTCTTTTCTTTGAGCCTGTGCATTTCCTTGCATGTTAGATGGGTCTCTTGAAGACAGCATACAGTTGGGTCTTGGCTCTTCATTTAACTTGTCACTCTGTGCCTTTTCAGCAGGGTATTTGCCCATTCTTTTTCAAGGTTAATACTGATATGTGCAGATTTGATCTTGACATTGTGTTATTAGCTGTTTGTAATGTAAACTTGATTGTGTGTTTACATTATAGTGTAAATAGCCCATGTACTTAAGTGTGTGTGTGTTTTTTTGTTTTTTTTTTTGTTTGTTTTTGATATGGAGTTTCATTCTTGTTGTGCAGGCTGGAGTGCAGTGGTGTGATCTCAGCTCACTATAACCTCTGCCTCCTGGGTTCAAGTGATTCACCTGCCTCAGCCTCCTGGGTAGCTGGGATTACAGGTGTGCACCACTACACCTGACTAATATTTGTATTTTTTTTTTAGTAGAGATGGGGTTTCACTATGTTGCCCAGGCCCTTAGTTGTGGGTTTTTTTTTTGTTTTTTTAATGTGGCCAGTAGTAGTTCTTCATTTCCATGTTTAACACACCCTTAAGAATCTCTGTTTTTTTTTGTTTTTGCTTTTTTTTTTGAGACGGAGTCTCACTCTGTTGCTAGGCTGGAGTGCATTGGCAGCATCTCGGCTCACTCCACCTCCCAGGTTCAAGTGATTCTCTTGCCACAGCCTCCTGAGTAGCTGGGAATACAGGTGTGTACCATCACACCCAGCTATTATTTTTTTTTTTGTATTTTTAGTATAGATGGGTTTCACCATGTTGGCCAGGATGGTCTTGATCTCTCGACCTCATGATCTGCCTGCCTCAACCTCCAAAAGTGCTGAGATTACATGGGTGAGCCAGCATGCCTGGCCAAGAATCTCTTTTAACGCAGGATGGTGGTAATGAATTCCCTTAGCATTTGCTTGAAAGGATATCTTTGCTCCTTTGTTTATGAAGCTTAGTTTGGTGTGATTAGATTCTTGGTTGGAGTTTGTTTTCTTTGAGAATGCTGAATATAGGCCCCCAGTCGTTTTTGTCTTGCATGGTTTTTTTTTTTTTTTTTTGAGACGAAGTCTCACTCTGTCACCCAGTTTGGAGTTCAGTGGCATGATCTTGGCTCACTGCAAGCTCTGCCTCCTGGGTTCATGCCATTCTCCTGCCTCAGCCTCCTGAGTAGCTGGGACTACAGGTGCCTGCTATCACGCCCAGCTAATTTTTTGTATTTTTAGTAGACAGGGTTTCACCGTGTTAGCCAGGATGGTCTCGATCTCCTGACCTTGTAATCCACAAGGCCTTGGCCTCCCAAAGTGCTGGGATTACAGGCATGAGCCACCATGCCTGCCCTTGTCTTGCATCTATTTTTTCTAGAAGGTCTGTTGCTAGCCTGATGGGGTTTCCTTTATAAGTGACCAGCTCCTTCTCTCTAGCTGCCTTTAATAGTTTTTTCTTTCACATTGACCTTGAAGAATCTGATGACTACATGTATTGGGGATGGTTATCTTGTATACTATATCCCAGGGGTTCCCTGAATTTTCTGAATTTGAATTTCAACTTCTCATAGAAGGTTAAGAAAATTCTCATGGACAATATCCTCAAAAATGTTTTCCAAGTTTCTTTTTCTCTCTCCCTTTCTTTTAGAGATGCCAGTGAGTTGCAAATTTGGTGTCTTCACATATTCCCATATTTATTAAAGGTTTTGTTCATTTAAAAAATACGTTTTTCAGTTATTTTTGTCTGAATTAATTCAAAGAATTGGTGTTTGAGCTCTGAAATTCTTCCCTCAGCTTGTTCTAGTCCGCTGTTAATAGTAATGATTGTATCACAAAATATTTTTGTGAGTTCTTCAGCTTTATCTGGTCAGTTTTGTTCCTTCTTAAGGCGATTTTATCTCTCATCTCTTGAATAGTTTTACTGAATTTTTTAGATTCCTTGAAATGGGTTTCAACTTTCTCCTGATTCTTGATGATCTTCATTGGCATCCAGATTCTGAATTCTCTGTCTGTCATTTCAGTGATTTTATTCTGATTAAGAACTGTTGTTTGGGAGCTAGTGTGGTCATTTGGAGACACTCTGGCTTTGAGCATTGCCAGAGTTATTGTGCTGGGTTTTTTTCACTTATGTGGGCTGATGTTTCTTTAGCTGTGTTGTAATTTCAGTACAGTCAGCTTGTTTTACTCCTCAACGTTTTCAGAGGACCAAGACTTTGTAAAGTGTCTTTGCGGCTGAATTCTTGTCTTTCATTTCACAGGGGGATATATTAGCAAAGTATTATTGGTGTTAACGTTTGAGCTGCAGTTGAGTAGATGGCACATAAGTGTAATGGCCAGTGGATAGGCTGTTAGCCACACTGGTCCTCTGTATTTTCTTGTGTTTGCAGCCATTCCCCCTTTCAGTGCTGTGAGAGTGGGGGCTCCACCTCCACTTGAGTACTAGCCACAGGTCTTGGCTTGGCACTCCCAGGCTGGCATCATAGCCCTGGGGTTAACTCAAGTTTTTTATTCCCTCCCTAGCTTGGGGGCAGCGGGGATGGGGCAGGGGGACCTTGGCAGTGGTAATGGCAGAAGGCCTTTCACTTGTCTCTTGGGGTACCACCTCAGAGATATGCAGACCTCCTGCCAATCAGATTGATCAGTCAGATATGGAGCAGCTACATTGTGGGCCCAAGCTGGGACCCCTGCCTGGTAAAGAGCAGGGGATTTGGGGCTAGTAGGGAAGAGAGACTGGGCTCCCCTCCATCTGGTGACTGTGGCCTGCCTGAGGCATGAACAAAGCACTCAGGCTCTTTGTTTCTTCCCCAGCCTGAGGGCAGCAAGGGCAGTATCACTGCAGCAGTAATGGCAGAAGGGCTGTCAGTTGCCTGTGGGACCTCCACCAGAGACAGAGAGCCGCTGTCAATGAGAATGTTCAGCCAAGGGTGAGGTGGCTGCACTGTCGGCTTAAGCCCAGGGTTCCACCTGGTGAAGAGGAGGGAGCCAGAAGCTCACAGAGAAGAGAGACTGGGCTCCTCTCCATCTTGTGGCTGTGACATGCTGGAGGTGCTGGCAAAGCAATAAAGGGTCTTTATTCTTTTCCCAGACCAAGGCCAGCAATGGTGGTACTGCTACAGTGGCAATGGCAGGGAGTCTATGGGTTACCTCTGAAAGCTCCATTGCAGAGAGATGCAGAGATGGCCACTGACTGAAGTAACTCATGGGGGTAGTGGGGGGCAGGATGGCTGTACTGGGGGCCCACGTCAGGAGACTGTATACAGTGAAGAGTAGCCAGAAAGGGGACCCACGTGGAAAACAGTTTGTCCACTTTTTCTGTAAGGCAGCCGTGGTGTGGTGGAAGCCTATAATAGTTCTTGGGTTCTTCAGTTCTTCCCTAGCCTACGAGAGGTAGAGCCTGGGGCCATGGCAATTGCAGAAACAACAGGCTTATCAGTTACCTCTGGGAGCTCTGTCTGCAGAGTTGCAACCAGCCTGAGTGCTCAGGCAGAGGTTAAGTGACTGCACTGGAACCCAGGCCAGTGGGCATTTCCAGGTGAGGTGTAATGGAGGTGAGGCCGCTACAGGAGGTAGAGTAGAGACAGGAGATGAGTCTGCTCGTCAGCACTGTAGGTATGGCCCCTATCCTGGGAGCATGTGAGAGAGCCTGTCCTCCCTTAGCGGCAGAGCTTTAGCAGCTGGCAATGTGGTGCTCAGGAGTCCAAGGCCCTTAGGATTCCATGTGGGCCTGACTGGAGGGTCTGCCCAGACTCCATGCAACTCTCTGTGTTAGTTGGGGAGCCCTGTGGGGAAGGTGTTGGAGGATTTTCTGTGCCCAGGATTTCAAAGATCCATGGCAGAAGGGTGAGTCACCAGTAGCTCTTGCTTATTCGCCATTTTCCTGCAATGGAGAGCCACCCTTAGCTCTATACCAGTTCTGGGTGGGCGGCTTTCCTGTCTCACTCCACTCTGCTCTTTGTGGGTCACATTTCTTCCTTGATAAATTCTCCATACATTTATGGAATACAAGTGCAATTTTGTTACATGCATAGATTGCATAGTGCTATCAAGGTTCATCTATAGCATTATCAGAATTTTATTTTTTAAAAAAGATTTATAGAGATGAGGTTTTGCTATGTTGCCTAGGCTGGTCTTGAACTCGTGGGCTCAAGCTATCTGCCTTCCTCGGCCTCCCAAGGTGCTGGGATTAAAGGTGTAAGCCACCAAACCTGGCCAGAATTGTTTTTTCTTTATACAGCTGAATAATATTCCATGTATGTGTATATCACATTTTGCTTATCCATTCCCCTATTTATGGGCATTAGGGTTGGTTGTACCTTTTTTGCCATTGTGAATAATGTTGCTGTGAACACAAGTGTACAAATACCTGTTTGACAAGTCTTTGCTCTGAGTTCTTTTGAGTATATACACTGAAAGGGAGTTGTTGGATCATATGATAATTCTATGCTTAATATTTTAAGGAACTGCCAAACCATTTTCCACAGGGGCTGCACCATTTTACATTCCAAAAAGCAATGCATAAAGGTTCCAGGTTTTCGATATCCTTGCTGACAGTTAGTATTTTCTGTTTATGTGTTATATATTTATAGTGTTTGAAATTCATTTGTGGGTCTTTGCTGTTAACAAAATATTACAAATTTTTTTCAAAGAGAACAATATGCTGTATTATAAAGAATCTCACATGTTACTTGATGCCTGTGATCTATTTTTTTAGTAAAAAGAGGAACTTACCTCCACCCAGCTTCAGTCCACTGCACCCGCTCTTTGCTGTGTCAGGATGTGCAGTGGAGAAAGGGAGCTTGGCAGCTCTGTCCTGTGTTGAGCTGTGGTAGCCCATCGCTGGGTTATAAAGCACCTCTCCTTCTCCTCGTCCTTGGGATAAATTTCACTGATTGACTCAGCCATCTGGATTTATTTTGGGTGTAATGTTGATGTAATTTTATTGAAATAACACTAGATAGAAAGTTAGGGGATGGGTTCTCTATCTGATGAGAGTTTTGGGCAAATCAAGTACATACTTTCTGAGCCTTATGTTTTCTCTTAGGCAAGAAAACTGTAAATTAGGCAGCCCATGGGAGACCCTCAAAGCCCTGAATGTGGGTGTAGGACACCAGATTTCTACCACTCACTTTTTGATTACTTCCCTTGCACAAAAATCATGGCCCAAGTAGCAATGTCCATCCTGCCTGTTGAAGGTGAGGAGTCTTCAGAGAGCGGGATGGTGGTGACATTCCTCACGTCAGCTCTTGAGTCCATGGCAAGACCTTCTATTCTGACATTCCATAGTTGGGTAGGACTGGGCTGTAGTTAAGGTTGATTTGGTTTTGTAGAAGATACAATTTTATGTTTTTTTAGTTTTAAGGAGTAGTTTTTTTCTTGAATAGTAGTTGCGGATTTAAGCCTTTCAAATCACGTTTTATTACCATACTTCAGAATGTTTATTTTTTATTTTATTTATTTATTTATTTTTTTGAGATGGAGTCTCGCTCTGTCAGCAGGCTGGAGTGCAGTGACACAATCTCGGCTCACGTCAACCCCCGACTCCCTGGTTCAAGCAATTCTCCTGCCTCAGCTTCCTGAGTAGCTGGGATTACAGGCACATACCACCATGTCCAGCTAATTTTTGTATTTTTTGTAGAGACAGGTTTCACCATGTTGGCCAGGAGGATCTCGATCTCCTGACCTAGTGATCCACCCACCTCAGCCTCTCAAAGTGCTGAGATTACAGGTGTGAGCCACCGCAGCCAGCCCGGATTGTTTAGTTTTTACATTTAGTCTCAAATATTTTTCTATGATTATTTTAGGCAATCATCTGTTTTACAAGTGTTAACTTCGAAATTATGTCTGATATTTTTGGTTACTCGGAATGAGTTTGTATACTAGGGAATGGTGCTGGAGTTTCATTGTATCTATATGTAGAATAGTCCTAGAATTTGAGGCCATAAGGGCATCTTTACTCTTTTATATCTATGTTTTCTTCTGCTTACACATTCACTTTTGCATTAACCACCTGTTTCTAAATTGTTTAGTGTTAGCTGTTTACATTTTTTTTTTTTTAAAGAGGGAGTCTCACTCTGTCATCCAGTCTAGAGTGCAGTGATGCGATCTCAGCTCACTGCAACCTCCGTCTCCCAGGCTCAAGTGATTTTTCTGACTCATCCTCCCTAGTAGCTGGGACTGCAGACATGTGCCACCACACCTGGCTAATTTTTTTTTTTTTTTTTTTTTTTTTTTGGTAGAGATGGGGTTTCACAGTGTTGGCCAGGCTGGTCTTGAACTCCTAAGCGCAAGTGATCTGTCTACCTTGGCATCCCAAAGTGCTGGGATTACAGGTGAGAGCCACCACACCTGGTCAGTCTTTCCTTTATAAAAAAAGCCCATCATATGCATGATTACAACGAAATATTGAGTACTGATTATATAGTTTTTATTTTTATATTACTATCATGGTAGTTATGCAATTAATTATCATATTTTTATAGGTAGATAACTAGAAATAGTATTTATTTTAAAAAGTATCAGGCTAAGGTATTTTCTACTTTTCTTTTACTTTTTTTTGAGATGGGGTCTTACTCTGTTCTCCAGATCGGAATGCAGTGGTGTAATCATGACTCACTGCAGCCTGGACATCCTGGGTTCAAGTGTTCTTCCCACCTCAGCCTCTGAGTAGCTGGGACTGCAAGCATGTGCTACCACATCTGGCTACTTTGAGTTTTAACTAGAGATGAGCTCTTACTATGTTGCCAGGCTGGTCTCTAACTCTTGAGTTCAAGCTATTCTGCCTCAGCCTTTCAAAATCTTGAGTTTACAGGCATGAGCCACTGTTCCTGGCCTAGCTAATTTTTAAGCTTTTTGTATAGACAGGATTTCCTTATGTTGCCCAGGCTTGTTTCAAACTCCTGGGCTCAAGCAATCTTTCTGACTTGGCTTCCCAAAGTGTTGGGATTACAGATATGAGCCACCATGCATGGCCTTAGTTATTTTCTGACACATTAAATGTAAATATTTTAAGCAGGAGGAGCTATGCATTTTCTTCCTCTTAAGTGGTTGAAAAGTATTAGGTAGTGCTTAACCTCACAGAGCTCTGTGTGACATAGTTTGTGGATGCTTTTTTTTATTTTTTGAGACACGGTCTGACTCTTTCTTTTATAATGGAGGGCAGTGGCATGGTCATATCTCAGTGCAGCCTTGACCTCTTGAGTTCATGTGATCTTCCTGCCTCAGCCTTCTCAAAATGCTGGGATTATAGGCTTGAGCCACTGTGCTTGGCCACCGATTTTGTTTCCTTATTAGGACATTAAAAATTGTTTTAAAAACTTTATAAAATTATCTCCTTAAAGATATTTTAGAATGGTTAGTGGTTATATGCTGTTATTTTATTAATGTGACTTGTTTCTGCCTTGTGATCATGAAACCAGCTGAAATTTGTGACTGTTAAAGTTAAATAAAAATTTAGGATGAAATGCTGTTCTGTTGATAATAAAATAATTTTCTTTAATACTGATTTCTGCATAGAGTACCATAGGGTCATTCACTTCCTTAGAATTTCTTTATAGTCCCTTTATCTTTAGCATAGGCATTTCACTATTCTCAGCCTTTATCTCTTCCTCCCCAGCATTAGTAAGACCATTTTTCCTCCTATTCCTATTTGTATATTACACGGTATAATTAAAGGTGTAGAAACTGTTGAGTTCTTGACTGGTTTGTCACACAATGCTGAACAGACCTAGGCTGACTTTATCTCTTCCTTGGCCGGTAGACTTCTTTTATCTTTAATCTGTGGATAGTACATGAATCTTGATTTGCTGTTTCATAAACTGCCTTTGTTGACAGGATTGTTTAAGAGTGTGGATAATGAAGTGAGAATGCACCCTCACTTACCACAAGGTAAGTAAATAATAGTTCCTTACAGGAGAGCAGCCACAGCACATTTCATGTAAGTGCAATGGAAGGAAATTACCATGCCCTATCATTCTTCACACGGGGGCTTCCTTCTAGGCCAGAAGTTCTCTAGCATAGCTTTATTATAGTTCAAAAGATTTCTGATCATCTCGCTAGCTGCTAAATTAGTTATTGAAGGTAACATTTTAAAGCAATATTATGCAAAAAGAATTTCCATTTAAGAAATTCGAGGGTGATTATTGTACACATCAAAAGCAAATAAATAGTGGGAAGCTTATATTTTTCAACAAATGATACTGAGAAAATAGGGTATTTGGTAAAGAAAAAAAGCTTCAACATATAGTCCTCATGTGATGAGTTAAATTCTAGATAAGCAAAAATAGTTACACTAAGGCAAATTTTAAAACTAAAAGAAAATGTATATAATTATTACATAATTATTTAATTCCATAAATGGCTTTTCTATGCCTAAAATAAGTGATGTACTTTTATGGGTCAGTAGGAAAATACACTGACATATTTGAAAAATAGGCAAAGGATATTATAATTTACAGAAAATTATGCTACAATACTCTTTAATTTTAACACCAATCAGTGGAGTATGTTTATGATAGCAAGATACCCTTTTTCAAGGTTTCTGGAAAAGTTGCATGGTAGCATTTGCTAGGATATTATGAACCTTATTAGAAAGCAAATTTTAGTAAATTTTGAGTAGATGGAGTATTTACTCTTAATGTTTTTTTTGTTTTTTTTTGGACTCATGTCTCTGACTCTTTTGAGAAAGTCATTCAAGATGTACATATTTTGTTCCCAGTTTATTACAGTAGTGTTCTTTTCAAGAGGGAAAATTGGAATCACTGACCTTTGAAATAATGTTAGAACTAAATGAATTATGGTATATACATAAAATGGAATACTATATACTCTGTAACATTTTTAAAGAATATTTAATCCTAGAAATACACTTAGTAAAAGTCAGTAAGTACTCACCTAAATGTGATTCTGGCTATGTGTAGATATGGGAATACTTCTGGAGGAAGGAATTACGTAGTGAATGCTGTAATGTGAGTTCCAAACCCTTCTTTGAATACTGATGGCACTAATTTCCCCGGACGCTGTTAAGTGTTTAAGTCACCTTGCTCACCCTTTCCCTGGGGATGGCCACATTGGCTTCTGAGCTCTTGGTGCACCTGCATCCGTGTTCAGTGCTTCCCCTGTTCATTCCTGCCTGTCTCCTGCCTCCGGGGTGCTGTTACTGACAATGCTCCCCAGCAAGCCTGTGTAAAATGTGTGTCTATTTCTTGGAGAATCTGACCTATAATAGATTAAAAGGGATTTCTGCATTTTTTTTCTTCTAAATTCTGTGTTGTCTTTTGTTTAAAATCAGACAAAAATCTATTTAGGAAGAATAGTACCTTTAAAAAATGCTGTTAGATTTGTTTTAGATTTTTTAATTCACCTAGCAGAAGTGTTGCTTTTAAATGTCTGCCTTTAATATGTT
Source organism: Pongo abelii (assembly GCF_028885655.2). NCBI lineage: Eukaryota > Metazoa > Chordata > Mammalia > Primates > Hominidae > Pongo > Pongo abelii. The sequence continues at coordinate 48,255,974 of NC_071993.2, forward strand.
TGCTGTTTGTATTGTTTAAAGCACTGACCAAGTTTAAGGCCGAAGTGGCCTGCATCACAGTTTATGAAACAGATGTGTTTGCCTTCAGAACTGAAGGATGGAGGACGTAATTTTTTCAGTACCAGAAAGGATCTTTAAATAGGTTTCATAAAATATTGTAAGCATTTTTTTTTTTTGACAGAATCTTGCTGTATTGCCAGACTGGAGTACAGTGGCATGATCTTGGCTCACTGCAACCTCCACCTCCTGAGTTTGAGAGATTCCTCTACCTCAGCCTCCTGAGTAGCTGGGACTACAGGCACACGCCACCACACCCAGCTAATTTTTTGTAATTTACTAGAGTTGGGGTTTCTCCATGTTGGCCAGGATGTTCTCAATCTCTTGACCTCCTGATTTGCCCCCCTTGGCCTCCCAAAGTGCTAGGATTAAAGGCATGAGCCACTGTGCTAGGCCAGCATTGTATTTTTATCATTTTTTATTTTATTAATTTTAAACCTAAATATTTATAGATAAGTCATTTTCTTCTAAAGCAGAATGCAGTTTAAACAATAAAGGATTTTCTTTTTTCTTTCTTTCTTTTTTTTTTTTTTTTTTTTTTTTGAGACAGAGTCTCACTCTGTTGCCTAGGCTGGAGTGCAGTGGCATGGTCTCGGCTCACTGCAACCTCTGCTTCCTGAGTTCAAGCGATTCTCCTGCCTCAGCCTCCTGACTAGCTGGTATTACAGGTGTGTATCACCACACCCAGCTAATTTTTTTGTATTATTAGTAGGGATGGGGTTTTACCATGTTGGTCAGGCTAGTCTCGGACCTCCTGACCTCAAATGATCCATCTACCTTGCCCTCCCAAAGTGCTAGGATTATGGCTGTGAGCCACCATGCCCAGACTAAACTATAAAAGATTTTCTGAAATGTTCATGGAGTCATTTCAAAATGCTCAAAAGGAGTCACAGTAGTGGTAATATTTCAGGGAAAATACTGAAGAGTTAAGAAAAATGGAAAGTGTCTGTACAGGGTTCTTTTCTTGGTTTTACTCTGGATTAATGAGACACGTTAGAGAGAAGGAATGAAGGTAGAGAAATTTTGAATAGATTAAAAGTTTTTACTTAGATAAGGAGTTCTTTTCTAAGTAAATATTTGGCGTATTGAAAACAAGAAATTCACTTTGCCAGTGAGTTTGTTTAAGGATGATGCAAAATTAAACAGTTCTCCTCAACTCGCTCAGTGGAATTACCTTATCAGAATCTTCAGTGGGTTTTGTAATCCTCATTGAGAGAATTGTTCAGCTTATTTGACATTGGAACATGGTCTTAAAATTTACTATAGGGTATTAGTACTTATGGCCTTTCACAGTATGACAGTTTTCCTATCTTTGTGTAACCGAATACTATCGATAAAGTTTCATGTTAACTGAGTGATACGGCATTTTCTTAAAAACAGAGAAAGGAAACAAAAAGGTAGTGTGCCTATAGGCACAGAATACATACAGGCATACGTCATTTTTTGAGCCCTGCAGATACTGCAGGTTTTACAGATTGAAGATTTGTGGCAACGTCATGTCAAGCAAGTCTATTGTGCCATTTTTTCCAAGTGTGTGTGCTCGCTTTGGTTCTCTGTGTCACATTTGGTAACTCTTAGAATATTTCACACTTTTTCATGATTGTTATATGTGCTGTGGTGACCTGAGATCAGTGAGCTTTGATGTTTTGGGACTCCATGAATGCATCCATATGAGATGGCAAACCTAATTGGTGAATGTTGTGTGTTCCCATCTCTTCCTCTCCTAAGGCCTCCCTAGTCCCTGAGATACAATATTGAAATGAGGCCAGTTAATAGCCCTCCAGTGGCCTCTAAGTATTCAAGTAAAAGAAGGGTTGCAGGCTGCTTACTTTAAATCAAGAGCTAAAAATGATGAAGCTTAGTGAGGAAGACATGTTGGCAGCTGAGAAAGGCTGAAAGCTAGGCCAAACAGTTTGCCTAGCAGTGTTTGGCGGTGAGTGCACAGGAAAAGTTATTGAAAGAAATGAGAAGTGCTGCTCCAGCGAACACACAAATGACAAGAAAGCAAAACAGCTTTATTGCTGATATGGAGAAACTTTGAGTGGTCTGGATAGAATATCAGACCAGCCACAACATTCCTGCAAGTCAAAGCTTAATCCAGAACAAGGCCTTAACTCTCTTTAATTCTGTGATGGCCGAGAGAGGTGAGTAAGCTGCAGAAGAAAAGCTGGAAGCTAGCAGAGGTTGGTTCGTGAAATTTGAAGAAAAGACACAGTCTCTATAACATAAAAGTGCAAGGTGAAGCCTCAAGTGCTTGATGTAGAAACTCTGAGTTCTCCAGAATATATCTCTGAGATAATTCATGGAGATGGCTACACTAAAAAAACAGATTTTTAATGTAGACAAAATAGCCTTATATTGGAAGATGCCATCTAAGATTTTGCTAGCTAGAGAGAATTCCATTGCTGGCTTCAAAGCTTCAGAGGATAGACTGAGACTCTTGTTAGGGGCTAATGCAGCTGGTGACTTTAATTGAAGCCAGTGCTCATTTACCATTTCAAAAATTCTAGGGTCCTTAAAAGCTATGGTAAATCTGCTCTGCATGTGCTCTATCAGTGGAACAATAAAGCCTGGATGATAGCACACCTCTTTATAGCATTGTTCAATGAATATTTTAAGCCTACTTTTGAGACCTACTGCCCAGAAAAAAAAATCCTTTCAAAATATTACTGCTCATCGGCACTGCACTCAGTCACTCTGAGAGCTCTGATGGAGATGTACAAGGAGATGAATGTCCTTTTCATGCCTGCTAATGCAGCATCCATTCTGCAGCCCATGGATCCAGGAGTAATTTCAACTTTCAAGTCTTAGGATTTTTACTATTTTTTTCTTTTTTGAGAAGGTCATCTCACTGTCACTCAGGCAGGAGTGCAGTGGCACAGTCACAGCTCTTGGAAGCCTCAATCTCTTCAGGCTCAGGTGATCCTCCCACTTCAGCCTGCTGAATAGCTGGGACCGCAGGTAGTGCACCAGCCTGCCCAGCTAATTTTTGTATTTTTTTGTAGAGGTGTTTCATTTCCATATTGCCTAGGCTGGTCTCAAACTTCTGGGCTCCAGTGATCTGCCCACCTTGGCCTTCTTCAGAGTTTGAGATTACAGGTGTGAGCCACTGCACTCAGCCTTCAAGTTTTATTCTTTAAGAAATACACTTTGTAAGGCTGTATCTGCCATACATAGTGATTCCTCTGATGGATCTGGGCAAAGTAAATTAAAAATCTTCTGGAAAGGATTTGCTGTTCTAGGTGCCATTAAGAACATTCGTGATTCATGGGAATAGACCAAAATATAAGAGGACTGTGGAAGAAGTTGATTCCATCCCTCATGGGTGACTTTAAGGGATTCAAGATTTCAGTGGAGGAAGAAACTGCAGGTGTGGTGGAAATAGCAAGTGAACTTAAGTGGAGTCCTGATGGAACTAAACTGCTTCAATTTTATCATCAAATGTGAACAGTTAAGGAGTTGCTTCTTATGATGAGCAAAGAAAGGGGTCTCTGAAGTGGAAATCTGTTCCTGGTGAAGATGCCGTGAATATTGTTGAAATGACAACAGAAGATTTAGAATATTCCATAAACTTCATAAAGCAATGGCAGGCTTTCAGAGGATTGACTCCAATTTGGAAAGAAGTTCCACTGTGTGTAAAATGCTATTCAATAGCATGACACCACTGAGAGATCTTCCATAAAAGAAAGATCCAACGTAACTTTTAAATGCATTGGGAAACCAACAAATCTGTGTGACTTCACTTTATACTTGCATGATTGTGGTGGTCTGGAATTGAACCTACAATGTCTCCTACAGATGCCTATATGCCACTAAGGTCTAAACTTAAATTTCTGTTGTCAGATTAGATTCAATTCATAATAAATTGAGATTACTAATGAATAAAAAGTTTTGTTAATTTGCCAATTTTAATTCCCACTAGAATTTTAATTTCTTTAAAAAACTATCCTCTGCCACTGTATCCCTCCCCCAACCTCTTGTGTTACAGTCTTCCAATCTTTTATAGTAGTAACCTATTTTTAAAATTTTGTCAATATTGTAATTTTGAGAAATGTTAAGGCCTTGATTATGAGTGTATGTTTCTTTATACTAATAATGGTGTTTTGATTGTGTATCAGCAGCCCTCTGTCCCACAAATACCATAATCCTGCCAGTAGCTATTTTTATTCTCCCCATCCTGTGATGGCCTGGTTTACATGGTTCTCCAGTGATTAGAACTAAGCATTAGAGGAGTTGTCCTCAGTTGCGAATTGTAGTCCCTTCCCATCAGTGTTTGTACTTTGTTTACATTGCTGACAATTTGATACCATGAAGAATGGTTTTTGTATCTAATTCTCAATTACCTCTTTTTTTTTGCAATAGTGTTTTCTGAAACATAATCCATAGGTTCATGAGGCAGTTGTAGAAATTCTTCAGGAGAATTCTAAGCTCTTTTCTGGGATTTAGAGAAGTGCTGTTGAATAGAACTAAATATAATGTGAGTCATTCACATGATTTAAAACTTTCTAGTTATGACATTGAAGAAAAATACAGAGAAACTTGTGAAAATCATTTTAGTGGCAACTTTAACTTAATATATCTAAAATATTTCAACATGTAATCAAAATGGAAATTATTAATGAGATATTTAGAATACTTTTTTTAATCAAGTTTTCAAAAGTCAGTGTGTATTGTACACTTATAGAACATCTGAGTTTGGAATGGTCACATTCCAAGTGTCACATGTGTTTAGTGGTTATTGTGCTGGACTTTGTAAGCCTAGAATTTGTTTTCTGATGATAATCTTCCCGTGTTTAAATTTGTAGCCAATAAATTGCCCTTATTTTAGGTTTTTATTTTAAAAGCACTCTTTAAAATCTTCCCCCTGCTTTTTTATTTTTATTTTTATTTTTTTTTGAAACAGGGTCTCTTTCTGTGACCCAGGCTGGAGTGTACTAGTGCAATTATAGCTCATTATAACCTTAAACTTTTGGACACAAGGAGTCCTCTTGCCTCAGCCTCCAGAGTAGCTAGGACTACAGATGCGCACTACCACACCTTACTAATTTTAATTATCTTTTTTTGTAGCGATGGGTTCTTCGTATGTTGCTTAAGCTGGCCTTTAAATCCTGGGCTCAAACAATTCTGCCTCAGCCTCCCAAAGTGGTGGAATTATAGGTGTGAGCCACCTCACTTGACGTATTACTTGTTTGTATAGCAAATCACAAATTTTAGAATACAGGAAAATTATTTTTACTAAAAGCCAAATAATAAGATAATAGATAATGGATATGCACCTTTTAATATTTTTTGCAGGTGTTGAAGAAGAAAAGGTTGCAAAGATGTGTAAAATAAAGTCTACTATCCAGGTCTATCAGATAAGTGTAGATGCTATAGAAATGGCAACCCTCGGAAAAATAGTTGAGGACTTTTTCTGCTTTTGCTATGGTAAAAGCAATACACTTAAATTTTCTAAAAGATACATGAGGTAATAGTGGTATGCCATTGATTTAAAAGTCATGTAACACACATTTTCACAAACTGAATGAATGAGGAATAACCTTACTTTCCACTTCCATTTTGAAGGAACCCAGGAAGAAATATGCCAGGGTAGGATGATCTTAAAGAAAGACAATAGTGCAAGAAATCAGCCATTGCTCTCTCCTTTTGTGTAGTTTTTAATGTCAAATATGTAATATACTTTTCATTTTGGCCCTTTGGATTGGTGTCAGGTTTAGAACTTCTTACATGGGGATAGGGTGCTGTAATATTAGCTAATTTTAAAATCGCATATTACAAAAGGTTATGTATGCCTTTATTAAACCACAGTTAGTGATGATTTTGTTTTTTAATCTTACCATTTAATGACGTTATCTGCCTTTCACCTTCCCCAGGGAAAGCTTTAGAAAAATCCACAGCGGTACCTGTACCATATGAGAAGATGCTATGAGACCAGTCAGCTGTGGTAATACAGGGGCTTCCAGAAGATGTTGCTTTTAAACACCCTGAGAATTATTATCTTGCAGCCCTAAAATAGATTTTGGAGAACACAGCAGGGATTTCATTTATTATTAAGAGGTGAGGTGCTTTCTCCCTTCATGCCCATCAATGGTTTATTCATATAAATTTAAATATTCAGCTTATGTTAAATTCTTGGTTAGCAAAAGTCATTTAAATTTATGCTGTTAACAATGCTATGTATTCATGTTTAGTTTTATTATGTTTTGTTTCATTGCAGCCTTTCTTAGGGCCAAAGAAACATCTAAGTTAATGATTGCTTTGCTTCCTTGATAGCTGGCTGGCTTTGTAATCCCGTTTTGCTAGATTTCAATATACATTACTGGTGTCTCTTTTATTTTCTTTGAGAATACGATGTAAGACATTTTCAGATGGGCTGCTTAGATGTTTACATAATCCAAGAAAGGTTCATTGAGCTGAAAAGGTAGAGACTTACTTTTTGTTTTCAGCTCTGCTATTGTCGTTTTCTATGTAAGATCATAGATCTGCCCTCACTTCCTAGCATTATGAGTAGGATTAATTGACCTAATGTTACTCAATAAGCAAGGCATTATTGGGCACAGCATTGGGTGAGGAGGGGATACATAACTCTATATAAGCATTATGGCTTTGGAGTGCTGGGAGTCTCATGGAAGAGAGAAAAGTTCATTAAATGACCATGGCAAAAGCCTCACATACCTATTGTAAGAGTAGTTCTGAGAAAGTGCTGCGATGTTCATTAGAGGTTGGATTCCTTTATAGTTCAGGAAGAATTTCATGAGGAAGAGGGAATAGGTGAGCCCTTGGAGGATGAGAAGGATTTCAGCTTCCTTTAGGGAGATCTAGCCATTTCATTTGAAGAGAAAAAATGATAAAGAGTGGTACCCTTTGGAACCAAATTTTTTAAAAACTTTTCAAAGTAAATAACCAGTATAATTGGCATACTCTTTACAATGTAAGGATGAAAGGGAAAATAATATGTACATAAACACACCCAGTTTGTTTTCTATTTACCTTTGTTTTTTTCTCATTGTGGTGAAAAGATTAATTTTTAGCATCTTTATGCAGGGATAATTGATGCACTATAAAACTTACCTGTCTAAAGTATATAATTCACTGATAGTAAATTTATAGTCTTAAAATTTTTTTAAAAGATTTTACAGACACCACAATCTATATTTAGGATGCTTTCATTATCCCTATCTCTTATTTCATGAATTATGGTATAGAAATGGAATATATAGTGTGTTTCCTATTGAAATTAGCTTTTTTCACTGAGCATAATTCACTTAACCTCATTGGGCTTGTTGAGTGTATCAGTAGTTCCTTTTTATTGCTGAGCGTTAAGTATTCTATTATATGAACATACTGCCTATTTATCCAATCATCACTTGATAGACACTTCTGCGTTTTCATTTTCTGCTATTATGAAGAATGCTACAGTGAACATACTTTTAACAAGTTTTTGTCTGGATGTATACCTTAATATCTCTTATATATATACCTAGGGGAGTAATTACTAAGAAGAGGGTAAATTTACACTGAACTTTTAAGAAACTGACCAGCTGTTTTCCAGAGTGGCTGTACCGTTTTCTATTCTATCAGCACATTATGAAGGTTCCAGTTTCTTTACATTGCTGCCATCTTACTGTCTTCTTGATGTTAGCCATTGTAATAGGTATGAAATGGTATCTCATTTTGGTATGTTTTTTCGTTTGTTTTTATTTCTCTAGTGACTACTGATGTTGTGTTATCTTTTACTTGTTTTGTATTTTTTTGTTTTTTGTTTTTTTTTTTTTTCTTGAGACAGGGTCTCACTGTGTCACTCAGGCTGGAGTGCAGTGGCATGATCTGGGCTCAGTGCAGCCTTAACCTCCCTGGCCAGCCCGCCTTGCATACAGCCTCTCTGCAAGCCTCTCAGCAAGACTCTAAGCCAGACTTCCAGCCAGCCAACCTTAAGACCAATCTCACATGGAACCAGAATCTCAGGCAGCTCCCCACCAAACCTCTCAGCAAGCCTCTCAGCAAACCCCTAAACCACCCTCACAGGCAACCAGCCTTAAGACCAGCCTCCAATGTAGCCAGCATCTCGGCCATCCTAGCAGCAAGCCTATCGCCAAGCCAGACAACCAGCCACTCAGTCAGCCTACTGCCCAGCCTCTCAGTCTGCCTCCCATTTAAACAGCATCTAGGCCTGCCTCCTAAAAAGCCACTTTTCCACCCAGCCTCCTAGCCGGAACCCAGTCAGTCTCTCAGCAAGGCCCTTGGAAAGACTTTAAGGCTGGCTCTCAGACACACAGCCTCTCACACCGCCTGTTGGTAAGACTTCCGGCCAAGCAACCGTTCATCCAGCAACTCAGCAGTCCTCTCAGAAAGACTGTAAGCCAGCCGCCTAGCCAAGCAGTTTCAAGAACATCCTATCATGAGGCCAGCATTATGAACAATCTTCCAACAAGCACATTACCCAGCCAGCCAACGTACTACTCGGACAACCTCCTAGCCATCCTCTCAAATAATCTTTAATGCAGCCAGCCAGTAGACAGCCTCCTAACAAGCCAGCCCTGCATTCAGAATCTTAGCCAGATTCAGCCTGTCAGGATATCAGCAGGCCTTTTAGCAAGCATTTACAGCAGCATGTCAGACAGAAAGCCTCTCACACAGGCTCTCAGCCAGCCTGTCAGCAAGACTCTACGCCACTTTCCAAAAAAGTCGCTCACAAGACTGGCTTCCGATGCAGCTAGCGCCTTGGCTAGCCTTCCAGCAAGCCTCTCAGTAATTCTGTTAGCCAGTCGCTTAGCCAGCTAGCTTCAGAACCAGCCTCCCATGCAAACAAGGTCATGGCCAGCTTCCCAGTATGCCTCTCAGAGAGCGCCTTAGGCAGCCTCCTGACTAGCCAGCCTCAAGACCAGCTTCCCTTGCAGCCAGCATTTCAAACAGCCTCAGTGGGAGTGAAGGAGAAATCAGCAAAAGTTTGGGATTGCCTATAAGGTGGGTTGGTCCCTCTGCCCTGCAGGACTCCCCAATCCCAGGCCCAGGGGGTCTACCTGGGAAGAAGGCCAAGACCCGGGGGCTCAAGATTGCCATCCTGCCACCACCCCACTCCTCCACCTGCTCCCTTTGTTTCCAGGCCACTGACACCCCATGCTGAAGGGGCGATTCTCCCACAGCTGTCACCTCCTCCTGCACCCCCAGCTCAGGCAGGGCATGGCACCTCTTCTTCGCATCTCTTATGTTCAGGTCCATTGTCTTCATCTTCACTATCATCCCCTGCAGCTTCCAGCTGTAGCCTCAGGAGGCAGCTTTGTGGATCTTCCTGAGTTCTCCATAGTGAATGACTTAAAAGTCTTTGGTGTAGACCAGCTGACTGAAGGTGCTTGGGTGCTCTGGGCTCGTCACGTCCTTGACAGCAGCGGCAGAGAGCCTCTCCATGGCCACAGCCACCTGTTGAGAGCTTGCGCCTCCCTCTCACCCTTTCCCAGGCCACACCACTCATCCTCACCCTTCTTCGTCGACACACTCGGCCTGACACCAGTTGAAATCGCAGTCTGGCAAAGCCCTTGGACACTCTGGTCTCTCCCGGAAGAAATTCCTTGAACACAGCCGTTAGGCTTTCATAGTACTTTGCAGCCAGCTTCCTAACAAGCCAGCCTGACACGCAGTCCCTTAGGTGGACTCAGCCTACCAGGCTCTCCACCAGCCTGCTAGTCGGCCAGCCTCTCCTCCAGGTTCTTGGCAAGCATTCCAGCAAGCCTCTGTGTTGGCCTCTTAGCGAGTTAACCTGGAGATCAGCCTGCCATGCAGTCAGCATTTTGAATAGCCTTCCAGCAAGCCTCTCCCCCTGCCAGAAAACCCATCATTCGACCATCCTACCATGCAGCCAGGCTCTAGGCCAGCCTCCAAAAAACCGGCCTACAACCCAGCCTTCTAGCCAAATTCATCTTGCCAGACTCTCTGGAAATGTTTTAGGAAGGATTGAAGGCAGCCTCTCAGATAGTCTCTTACAAAAGCTCTCAGGCTCCCAGACAGCTAGCCTCTGATGCAGCCTTTCAGAAAGCCTCTTAAGCGAATCTCTCATCTAGCCAGCTTTCAGACCAACCTCCCATGCAGCCAGCATTTTTAACAGCCATCCAGCAAGCCTCTTGCACAGCCAATCTGCCACTCTACCACTTTCCTCGCCAGCCTCTGGGTTAGCCTTCCATGAAGCCAGCCTCTAGGCCAGATTCCTAACAAGCCAGTCTTGCATTTGGACTCTTAGCCAGATTCAGCTGGCCAGGATGTCAGCAGGCCTTTTAGCATGCGATTATGGCAGCTTCTCAGACAGAAAGCCTCTAACACAGGCTCTTGGCCAGCCTCCCAGCGAGCCAGCCTCTTAGCAAGCCTCTATGCCACTTTCCAAGACAGTCCTTCACTAGAACAGCTTCCCATGCAGCCAGCGCCTTGGCCAGCCTTCCAGCAGGCCTCTCAGTAGTTCTGTTAGCCAGCCGCTTAGCCAGCCAGCTTCAGAACCAGCCTCCCATGCCACCAATGTCATGGTCAGCCTTTTTGTAAGCCTCTCAGAGAGCCTTTTAGGCAGCTTCCTGAATAGCCAGCCTCAAGACCAGCCTCCTTTGCAGCCAGCATTTTGAACAGCCTCAGTGGGACTGAAGGAGAAAGCAGCGAATGTTTAGGGTTGCTTTTAAGCTGGCCTGGTCCCTCCGCCCTGCAGGGCGCCCCCATCCCAGGCCTGGGGGGACTACCTGGGAAGAAGGCCCAGACCTCAGAGCCCAGGATTGCTGCCCCACCACTGCTTCACTCCTCTACCTGCTCACTTTGTCCCCGGGCGCCCCATGCCCCACTCTGAAGGGGCGATCCTCCCACAGCTGTTACCTCCTCCTGCAATCCCCAGCTCAGGCAGGGCATGGCACCTCTTCTTCACATCTCTTATGTTCAGGTCCATGGTCGTCATTTTCACCATCATCCCCTGCAGCTTCCAGCCATAGCCCGGGAGGCAGCTTTGTGAATCTTCGTGAGTTCTCCATAGTGAATGACTTAAGAGTCTTTGGTGTAGACCAGCTGAGTGAAAGCGCTCGGGTGCTTCAGGCTCTTCGCACCCTTGACAGCAGCAGCAGAGAGCCTCTCCATGGCCACAGCCACCTGTTGAGAGCTCGCGCCTCCCTCTCGCCATTTCCCAGGCCCCACTGCTCATCCTTACCCTTCTTCATCGACAAACCTGGCCCGACACCAGTTGAAATCACTGTCTGGCAGAGCCCTTGGACACTCCGGCCTCTCCCGGGAGAAATTCATTGAGCAGAGCTGTTAGGCTTTCATAGTACCTTGCAGCCAGTTTCTAGGCCAGCCTCCTAACAAGCCAGTCTGACACCCAGGCTCTTAGCCAGACTGAGCCTACTAGGCTCTCAGCAAGCCTTTTAGCCAGAATTTAAGGCAGCCTCTCAGACAGACAGCCTCTCACACAGGCTCTCTGCCAGCCTCCTAGTCAAACAGCCTCTTGTCTAGGTTCTTGGCAAGCCTCCCAGCAAGGCTCTGTCGGCCTCCTAGCCAACCTGCCATGCAGTGAGCATTCTGAACAGCCTTCAAGCAAGCCTCTCCCCTGCCAGAAAACCCGTCATTCGACCATCCTCCCATGCAGCCGGGCTCTAGGCCAGCCTCCAAAAAACCAGCCTGACACCCAGCTTCCTAGCCAAATTCATCTTGCCAGACTCTCTGGAAACATTTTAGGAAGCACTGAAGGTAGCCTGTCGGACAGACTCTCACACAGGCTCTCGGACAGGCTCTCAGACATGCAGCCTCTGATCCAGCCTTTAAGAAAGCCTGTAAGCGAATCTCCCATCCAGGCAGCTTCCAGACCAACCTCCCATGCAGCCACGGTTAACAGCCATCCAGCGAGCCTCTTCCACTGTCAATCTGCCACTCTGCCACTTTCCTCGACAGCCTCTAAGCCTTCCATGCAGCCAGTGTCTAGGCCAGGCTCCTAACTAGCCAACTTTGCATTCAGACTCTTAGCCAGATTCAGCCTGCCAGGATCTCAGCAGGCTATTTACCAAGTGTTTACGGCAGCCTCTCCAACACAAAGCCTCTCACACAGGCTGTCAGCCAAGCCTCCCTGTGAGCCAGCCTCTCAGCAAGCTTCTATGCCACTTTCCAAGACAGTCCTTCACTAGATCAGCCTCCCATGCAGCCAGCGCCTTGGCAAGCCTTCCAGCAACCCTCTGTTAGCCAGCTGCTTAACCAGTCGGCTTCAGAACCAGCCTCCCATGCCACTGATGTGGCCAGTCTCCCCATAACTCAGAGAGCCCCTTAGGCAGGCCTCCTGACTAGTCAGCCTCAAGACCAGCCTCTTTTGCAGCCAGGGTTTCGAACAGCCTCAGTGAGAGTGGAGGAGGAGAAAGCAGCGAATGTTTGGGGTTGCTTTGAAGGTGGCCTGGCCAGGCCCCAATCCCTGGCCTTGGGTGGGGCATGCCCGGGAAGAAGGCCCAGACCCTGGGGCCCAGGATTGCCGCCCTGCCGCCACCCCACTCCTCCACCTGCTCGCTTTGTCCCCGGAACCCCCACAACCCATGCTGAAGGGGTAATCCTCAAACAGCTGTCACCTCCTTCTGCAGACCCAGCTCAGGTAGGTCATGGCGCCTCTTCACATCTCTTGTGCTCAGGTCCGTTTTCTTCGTCTTCACCGTCATCCCCTGCAGATTCCAGCCATGGCCCCAGTAGGCAGCTTTGTGGATCTTCCTGAGTTCCCCACAGTGCATGACTTAAGAGTCTTTGGTGTAGACCAGCTGCATGCTCGAGCGGTCCGGGCTCGTCATGCCCTTTACAGCAGCAGCAGAGAGCCTCTCCATGGCTGCGACCACCTGTTAAGAGAGAGCCCGTGCCTCCCACTCGCCATTACGTAGCCCCGGGTGCTTGTTTTTGCCCTTCTGCGCCACACCTGGCCCCACTCCAGTAGGAATCACAGTCTGGCAAAGCCCTTGGACACTGTTTTCTCTCGGGAGAAATTCGTTGAGCAGAGCCGTTAGGCTTTCACAGTACCTTGCAGCCAGTCTCCTAACAAGCCAGCCTGACGCCCAGTCTTTGGCAGACTCAACCTACCAGGCTCTCAGCAAGCCTTTTGGCAAGAATTTAAGGCAGCCTCTCAGACAGCCTCTCACACAGGCTCTCTGCCAGCCTCCTAATCGGCCAGCCTCTCATCCAGTTTGTTTACAAGCATCCCAGCAAGCCTCTGTGTTGACCTCCTAGCCAGCCAGCCTGAAGACCAGTGTCCCATGCAGCCAGCATTCTGAACAGTGTTCCAGCAAGCCCCTCCCCCGCCAGAAAACCCATCATTCGACCAGCCTCCCATGCAGCCAGGCTGTAGGCCGGCCTCCAAAAAACCGGCCTGGCATCCAGCCTCCTAGGCAAATTCATCTTGACAAACTCTCAGCAAGTGTTTTAGGAAGCATTGAAGGCAGGCTCTCAGACAAGTCTCTCACTCAGGCTCTCGTCCAGGCTCCCAGCCAGCCAGCTTGTGATTCAGCCTTTCGGAAAACCTCTAAGTGATTCTCATCCAGCCAGCTTCAAGTCCAACCTCCCATGCAGCCAGCGTTTTTAACAGCCATGCAGCAAGCCTCTTGCACAGCCAGACAATCTGCCACTCTGTCAGTTTCCTCACCAGGATCTGGGTTAGCCTCCCATGCTTCTAGCCTCTAGGCTAGGCTCCTAACAAGCCAGCCTTGCATTCAGACTCTTAGCCAGATTCAGTCTGCCAGGATGTCAGCAGGCCTTTTAGCAAGTATTTACGGCAGTGTCTCAGACAGCCTCTCACACAGGCTCTCGGCCAGCCTCCCAGGGAGCCAGCCTCTCAGCAAGCCTCTATGCCAGTTTCCAAGACAGTCCTTCACTAGACCAGCCTCCAACGTAGCCAGCCCCTTGGCTAGCCTTCCAGCAAGCCTTTCAGTAAGTCTGTTAGGTAGCCACTTAGCCAGTTAGCTTCAGGACCAGCCTCCCATGCCACCAATGTCATGGTGAGCCTCCCAGTAAGCCCCTCAGAGAGCCTGTTATGCAGCCTCCTGACTAGCCAGCCTGAAGACCAGCCTCCCTTGCTGCTAGTGTCTGAACAACTTCAGTAGGAGTGAAGGAGGAAGCAGCCAGCGGGGTGGAGCCAAGATGGCCGAATAGGAACAGCTCCAGTCGACAGCTCCCAGTGTGAGTGACGCAGAAGACAAATGATTTCTGCATTTCAACTGAGGTACCGGGTTCATCTCACTGGGGATTGTCAGACAGTGGTTGCAGGACAGTGGGTGCAGTGCACTGAGGTTAAATTGAACTGTCCAATAGTTCTGTAGATGTCTATTAGGTCCATTTCGTGCAGAGCTGAGTTCAATTCTTGGATATCTTTGTTAACTTTCTATGTTGTTGATCTGTCTAATGTTGACAGTGGGGTGTTAAAGTCTCCCATTATTATTGTGTGGGAGTCTAAGTCTCTTTCTAGGTCTCTAAGGACTTGCTTTATGAATCTGGGTGCTCCTGTATTGGGTGCATATATACTTAGGATAGGTAGCTCTTCTTGTTGTATTGATCCCTTTACCATTATGTAATGGCCTTCTTTGTCTCTTTTGATCTTTGTTGGTTTAAAGTCTGTTTTATCAGAGACTAGGATTGCAACCCCTGCCTTTTTTTGTTTTCCATTTGCTTGGTAGATCTTCCTCCATCCCTTTATTTTGAGCCTATGTGTGTCTCTGCATGTGAGATGGGTTTCCTGAATACAGCACACTGATGGGTCTTGACTCTTTATCTGATTTGCCAGTCTGTGTCTTTTAATTGGAGCATTTAGCCCATTTACATTTAAGGTTAATATTGTTATGTGTGAATCTGATCCTGTCATTATGATGTTAGCTGGTTATTTTGCTCGTTAGTTGATGCAGTTTCTTCCTAGCCTCAATGGTCTTTACAATTTGGCATGTTTTTGCAGTGGCTGGTACCAGTTGTTCCTTTCCATGTTTAGTGCTTCCTTCAGGAGCTCTTTTAGGGCAGGCCTGGTGGTGACAGAATCTCTCAGCATTTGCTTGTCTGTAAAGGATTTTATTAGTCCTTCAGTTCTGAAGCTTGCTTTGGCTGGATATGAAATTCCACCAGGAGGTGGAGCTTGCAGTGAGGCGAGATCATGCCGCTGCACTCCAGCCTGGGTGACAGAGCAAGACTCCATCTCAAAAAAAATAATGTCAACTTTTATTTTAGATGGAGGTGCTGCGTGTGCAGGTTTGCATGTGTCTTTTTGGTAGAATGTATTCTTTTGGGTATATACCCAGTAATGCGATTGCTGGGTCAGTTAGTAACTCTGTTTTACATTTTTTGTGTAATCTCCAAACTGCTTTCCATAGTGACTGACCTAATTTACATTCCCAGTGACAGAGAATAGGAGTTTCCTATTGTCTACGGCCTTGCCAGTATCTGTTAACAAATGGCCACTTTTATTCCAGATTAATTGTTTGTTTTGATTTTAGCACATCCTCTGAAGAAGATAGTGTTTTTCACAAACAAACATGATTCCACTTTCCAAACATGTTTTTTTTTCTTCGTTTTCTGATGGCATGTAGAAGTTTCTGTCCACATCAGTTTGAGGTATATGTTAACAGCATTGTAGTTTGAAGTGACCCATCTCTGTGTCCCCACGCAGTGTTCTGTCCCAGATGGACAGATGATGGAACATGATAAAGATGCCGACTGTCAACACCGTTATTTAACATAGTACTGGAAATCCATCTAGAGCAATTATTGCAGCGCCCCCATACCACCCCAACCCACCTGTTGCCACTGGCAGTTTAGCTTCTAATAGCACACCCAACTCACTGCTGTGGGCAGTGCAGCTGCGGATACAGTCCTACCCCGCTGCCTTTAAACCATTTCAGCCAAGCTGCAGTCTCCTCACAGCAACCTCAGCGAGGCAAGCCGTGGTGCCACACGCTTCAGCCTCTACTCTGTGACAGGGGCTACCCCTTCTCCTTTTCTTGTAGCAGGGCACTAGGCAGCTCCCACTGCTGGCAGCCCTCCAATGGCTCCTGCCATGCTGCAGTCTCCTTTGCTGCCACTCACCGCAGTGAGCCCAGCCATGGAGCTGCAGGCTACAGCCTCCAGCGTGCAGCAGTTGGCTCTTTCTTTCCCCCTTCTTTTTTTTTTGGAGACAGAGTCTTGCTCTGTCACCTGGGCTATAGTGCAGTGGTGCGATCTCAGCTCACTGCAACCTCCGCCTCCCAGGTTTAAGGAATTCTCCTGCCTCAGCCTCCCAAGTAGCTGGGATTACAGGCACACCACACCCAGCTAATTTTTGTGTTTTTAGTAGAGACCAGGGTTTCACCATCTTTGCCAACCTGGTCTTGAACTCTTGACCTCGTGATCCACCCATGTTGGCTTCTCAATGTGCTGGGATTACAGGCATGAGCTACCATGTCCAGCCCATTCCCCCCTTCTAAGCCGGGCATGCACCAGCAGAACAGACAGATGCAGAAGAGCCTGGAATGGTCTGACTTCCCATTAGCATGCTTTATATACTGAGGTTTCTGGACTACATGTTCTGATTGGATGAGAGCAAATCTTAGGATAACCAATCAGAACATGATAGCAAAGTCCAGTCCCAATAGGCCTAGAGGTTTTCTCTCATTGAATCAGAACATTGGTGGTAACAAGTGAGACTGAAGGGCAGCCAGAGCATAAGATGGTGGACGAGCAGCTGCAGCTCTTCCATCCCCTGCTATGGGAGGAGGAGAAGGTGGTTTTCCCTGCCACAAGCTGGAGACTGGAGCCCGCGGTACTGCAGTTGACCTCGCTGAGGCTAGTGGATGTGACAGAGACTACACAGCTGCTGGAGTGGCAGAAAGGCGGCTGGGGTAGGTGCGTATTTTCAGCTGCACTGCCCGTAGTTGGGAGCACATTGGGGGCGCTATTCTGGGCATCACTGCCTGCGGCAGAGAGCGGGTTGGGGTGCTATCCAGGACTGCACTGCCTGGGGGTGGGGGGCGGGTTGGGGCACTATCCCGGGCATCACTTCCCACGGTGGTGAGCAGGTTGAGGGCACTACTGGTGCTGTAGTGTTCAAGGTGGGGAAGGGTTGGGGCACTACTGGTGGGGTACATTGCTGGGGAGTGGGAAGGTGTTTGGGGCACTGTCGGGCTACACTGCTAGTGGTAGGTTAGGGGTGCTATCAGAGGCTGCACTGCTGGTGGTGGCAGGTGGCAGAGGTGGCTCCCACAGTGGCGGCCTCCAAGGAAAGAGCTGGACTCCAGACTCTGGAGGGAGACCTCCTCTTGCTTGTGCTGGAGCTCGGTGGGCGCACAGTGTTTCCATGGGAATCACGAGTATGGCAGGGCCCCCACACTTGCCATGGTTCCTGGGTCTGCATCCTCTTGCTCTGTGTTGAGACAACCTAGGATCCCTGGGCACGGAGTTGCAATCATCATGGGGGGACTGGGCCCTGTGGGTGGAGGCATCAGGAATGGAAACTGGCACTTGGGTGGAGTGGGGAGGTGGCTGGTTCTGTGTTTCTGCTGTTCCTGCTCCCCAAGGAGTGCAGCCCCTGTGAGCCCAGCGGTTCCTGTGGAGTAAAGAGCTGGCCACTGTGGAGTCTCCAGTCCCCACTCCAGGCCTCACTTCCTGGCCAGCTTGGGCCAGATGGAGAGGCTGGTCTTTGGAGGGTGGGTGTGAGTGCCTTCACTGAAGCCTGCCACTGCTACCGAGTGGCCAGCATAACAAGGTGAGGCTCTAATGCTACCACTCCCTGTATCATGTTCTAGGATTTTCTTGCTTTGCCCACCAAGCCGCTCCATGCCAGAAGGAGGAGCAACCTGCTACACACTGGAGCCTGGAGTCTGGAGACTGGGACATGGCAGATGGCCTCATTGCAGTGGGTGGCATGCTGGAGTGGTAGGTAGGAGGGCGGCCAGCTGTGGCCAGGGTTGGGGGCAGGGCTGTGGCTGTGGCCAGGTGCTAGGAGCCTTGTAGGGAGCACCGGTGAATCGAGGGTGACAGCAGCGGTGGTTGTATTGGCATTGGCCTTAGTGGTGGCAGCAGCAGCAAGTCTGGGGTCCTGGGAAGTGGGAGTAGGAGCGCTGTGGGGCCACCTGGCCTGGTGTGGGTAGGAAGCTGTGGGTGCTATACTGTGGGACTCGGTGGCAGCAGTGGAGGTGCAGCCAGGGCAAGGTGGAGTCCTCCCCTTTCTCCTGCAGAATCTGGAGGGTCCCTTCTTTCTGCTGGCACCTGAGCCAGGCATGAGTGGAGCATTATCTCCCTCTTAAAAAAATTTAGGGGGTGACTGTATCATTTTGCTTGGTTTTTTTTTTTTTATCAGAGCTAAAAATTATTTTATTATTATTATTATTATTATTATTATACTTTAGGTTTTATGGTACATGTGAGCAATGTGCAGGTAAGTTACATATGTATACATCTGCCATGCTGGTGCGCTGCACCCACTAACTCGTCATCTAGCATTAGGTATATCTCCCAATGCTCTCCCTCCCCACTCCCCCCACCCCACAACAGTCCCCGAAGTGTGATGTTCCCCTTCCTGTGTCCATGTGTTCTCATTGTTCAATTCCCACCTATGAGTGAGAATGTGCGGTGTTTGGTTTTTTGTTCTTGGCAATAGTTTACTGAGAATGATGATTTCCAGTTTCATCCATGTCCCTACAAAGGACATGAACTCATCATTTTTTATGGCTGCATAGTATTCCATGGTGTATATGTGCCACATTTTCTTAATCCAGTCTATCATTGTTGGACATTTGGGTTGGTTCCAAGTCTTTGCTATTGTGAATAGAGCCGCAATAAACATACGTGTGCATGTGTCTTTATAGCAGCATGATTTATAGTCCTTTGCGTATATACCCAGTAATGGGATGGCTGGGTTGAATGGAATTTCTGGTTCTAGATCCCTGAGGAATCACCACACTGACTTCCACAATGGTTGAACTAGTTTACAGTCCCACCAACAGTGTAAAAGTGTTCCTATTTCTCCACATCCTCTCCAGCACCTGTTGTTTCCTGACTTTTTAATGATTGCCATTCTAACTGGTGTGAGATGGTATCTCATTGTGGTTTTGATTTGCATTTCTCTGATGGCCTGTGATGGTGAGCATTTTTTCATGTGTTTTTTGGCTGCATAAATGTCTTCTTTTGAGAAGTGTCTGTTCATGTCCTTTGCCCACTTTTTGATGGGGTTGTTTGTTTTTTTCTTGTAAATTTGAGTTCATTGTAGATTCTGGATATTAGCCCTTTGTCAGATGAGTAGGTTGCGAAAATTTTCTCCCATTTTGTAGGTTGCCTGTTCACTCTGATGGTAGTTTCCTTTGCTGTGCAGAAGCTCTTTAGTTTAATTAGATCCCATTTGTCAATTTTGGCTTTTGTTGCCATTGCTTTTGGTGTTTTAGACATGAAGTCCTTGCCCATGCCTATGTCCTGAATGGTAATGCCTAGGTTTTCTTCTAGGGTTTTTATGGCTTTAGGTCTAACATTTAAATCTTTAATCCATCTTGAATTGATTTTTGTATAAGGTGTAAGGAAGGGATCCAGTTTCAGCTTTCTACATATGGCTAGCCAGTTTTCCCAGCACCATTTATTAAATAGGGAATCCTTTCCCCATTTCTTGTTTTTGTCAGATTTGTCAAAGATCAGATACTTGTAGATATGTGGCATTATTTCTGACGGCTCTGTTCTGTTCCATTGATCTATATCTCTGTTTTGGTACCAGTACCATGCTGTTTTGGTTACTGTAGCCTTGTAGTATAGTTTGAAGTCAGGTAGTGTGATGCCTCCAGCTTTGTTATTTTGGCTTAGGATTGACTGGGCGATGTGGGCTCTTTTTTGGTTCCAAGCAGTTTTTTCCAATTCTGTGAAGAAAGTCATTGGTAGCTTGATGGGGATGGTATTGAATCTGTAAATTACCTTGGGAAGGATGGCCATTTTCACGATATTTATTCTTCCTACCCATGAGCATGGAATGTTCTTCCATTTCTTTGTATCCTCTTTTATTTCCTTGAGCAGTGGTTTGTAGTTCTCCTTGAAGAGGTCCTTCACATCCCTTGTAAGTTGGATTCCTAGGTATTTTATTCTCTTCGAAGCAATTGTGAATGGGAGTTCACTCATGATTTGGCTCTCTGTTTGTCTGTTATTGATGTATAAGAATGCTTGTGATTTTTGTACATTGATTTTGTATCCTGAGACTTTGCTGAAGTTGCTTATCAGCTTAAGGAGATTTTGGGCTGAGACAATGGGGTTTTCTAGATATACAATCATGTCATCTGCAAACAGGGACAATTTGACTTCCTCTTTTCCTAATTGAATACCCTTGATTTCCTTCTCCTGCCTAATTGCCCTGGCCAGAACTTCCAACACTATGTTAAATAGAAGTGGTGAGAGAGGGCATCCCTGTCTTGTGCCAGTTTTCAAAGGGAATGCTTCCAGTTTTTGCCCATTCAGTATGATATTGGCTGTGGGTTTGTCATAGATAGCTCTTATTATTTTGAGATATGTCCCATCAATACCTAATTTATTGAGAGTTTTTAGCATGAAGGGTTGTTGAATTTGGTCAAAGGCCTTTTCTGCATCTATTGAGATAATCATGTGGTTTTTGTCTTTGGTTCTGTTTATATGCTGGATTACATTTATTGATTTGCGTATATTGAACCAGCCTTGCATCCCAGGGATGAAGCCCACTTGATCATGGTGGATAAGCTTTTTGATGTGCTGCTGGATTCGGTTTGCCAGTATTTTATTGAGGATTTTCGCATCAATGTTCATCAAGGATATTGGTCTAAAATTCTCTTTTTTTGTTGTGTCTCTGCCAGGCTTTGGTATCAGGATGATGCTGGCCTCATAAAATGAGTTAGGGAAGATTCCCTCTTTTTCTATTGATTGGAATAGTTTCAGAAGGAATGGTACCAGCTCCTCCTTGTACCTCTGGTAGAATTCAGCTGTGAACCCATCTGGTCCTGGACTTTTTTTGGTTGGTAAGCTATTGATTATTGCCACAATTTCAGCTCCTGTTTTTGGTCTATTCAGAGATTCAACTTCTTCCTGGTTTAGTCTTGGGAGGGTGTATGTGTTGAGGAATTTATCCATTTCTTCTAGATTTTCTAGTTTATTTGTGTAGAGGTGTTTGTAATATTCTCTGATGGTAGTTTGTATTTCTGTGGGATCGGTGGTGATATCCCCTTTATCATTTTTTATTGCATCTATTTGATTCTTCTCTCTTTTTTTCTTTATTAATCTTGCTAGCGGTCTATCAATTTTGTTGATCCTTTCAAAAAACCAGCTCCTAGATTCATTTATTTTTTGAAGGTTTTTTTGTGTCTCTATTTCCTTCAGTTCTGCTCTGATTTTAGTTATTTCTTGCCTTCTGCTAGCTTTTGAATGTGTTTGCTCTTGCTTTTCTAGTTCTTTTAATTGTGATGTTAGGGTGTCAATTTTGGATCTTTCCTGCTTTCTCTTGTGGGCATTTAGTGCTATAAATTTCCCTCTACACACTGCTTTGAATGCATCCTAGAGATTGTGGTATGTTGTGTCTTGGTTCTCGTTGGTTTCAAAGAACATCTTTATTTCTGCCTTCATTTCGTTATGTACCCAGTAGTCATTCAGGAGCAGGTTGTTCAGTTTCCACGTAGTTGAGCGGTTTTGAGTGAGATTCTTAATCCTGAGTTCTAGCTTGATTGCACTGTGATCTGAGAGATAGTTTGTTATAATTTCTGTTCTTTTACATTTATTGAGGAGAACTTTACTTCCAAGTATGTGGTCAATTTTGGAATAGGTGTGGTGTGGTGCTGAAAAAAATGTATATTCTGTTGATTTGGGGTGGAGCGTTCTGTAGACGTCTATTAGGTCCGCTTGGTGCAGAGCTGAGTTCAATTCCTGGGTATCCTTGTTGACGTTCTGTCTTGTTGATCTGTCTAATGTTGACAGTGGGGTGTTAAAGTCTCCCATTATTAATGTGTGGGAGTCTAAGTCTCTTTGTAGGTCACTCAGGACTTGCTTTATGAATCTGGGTGCTCCTGTATTGGGTGCATATATATTTAGGATAGTTAGCTCTTCTTGTTGAATTAATCCCTTTACCATTATGTAATGGCCTTCTTTGTCTCTTTTGATCTTTGTTGGTTTAAAGTCTGTTTTATCAGAGACGAGGATTGCAACCCCTGCCTTTTTTTGTTTTCCATTTGCTTGGTAGATCTTTCTCCATCCTTTTATTTTGAGCCTATGTGTGTCTCTGCACGTGAGATGGGTTTCCTGAATACAGCACACTGATGGGTCTTGAGTCTTTATCCAATTTGCCAGTCTGTGTCTTTTAATTGGAGCATTTAGTCCATTTACATTTAAAGTTAATATTGTTATGTGTGAATTTGATCCTGTCATTATGATGTTAGCTGGTTATTTTGCTCGTTAGTTGATGCAGTCTCTTCCTAGTCTCAATGGTCTTTACATTTTGGTATGATTTTGCAGTGGCTGGTACCGGTTGTGCCTTTCCATGTTTAGCGCTTCCTTCAGGAGCTCTTTTAGGGCAGGCCTGGTGGTGACAAAATCTCTCAGCATTTGCTTGTCTGTAAAGTATTTTATTTCTCCTTCAGTTATGAAGCTTAGTTTGGCTGGATATGAAATTCTGGGTTGAAAATTCTTTTCTTTAAGAATGTTGAAAATTGGCCCCCACTCTCTTCTGGCTTGTAGGGTTTCTGCTGAGAGATCCGCTGTTAGTCTGATGGGCTTCCCTTTGAGGGTAACCCGACCTTTCTCTCTGGCTGCCCTTAACATTTTTTCCTTCATTTCAACTTTGGTGAATCTGACAATTATGTGTCTTGGAGTTGCTCTTCTCGAGGAGTATCTTTGTGGCGTTCTCTGTATTTCCTGAATCTGAATGTTGGCCTGCCTTGCTAGATTGGGGAAGTTCTCCTGGATAATATCCTGCAGAGTGTTTTCCAACTTGTTTCCATTCTCCCCATCACTTTCAGGTACACCAATCAGACGTAGATTTGGTCTTTTCACATAGTCCCACATTTCTTGGAGGCTTTGCTCGTTTCTTTTTATTCTTTTTTCTCTAAATTTCCCTTCTCGCTTCATTTCATTCATTTCATCTTCCAGGGCTGATACCCTTTCTTCCATTTGATCGCATCAGCTCCTGAGGCTTCTGCATTCTTCACGTAGTTCTCGAGCCTTGGTTTTCAGCTCCATCAGCTCCTTTAAGCACTTCTCTGTATTGGTTATTCTAGTTATACATTCTTCTAAATATTTTTTTCAAAGTTTTCAACTTCTTTGCCTTTGGTTTGAATATCCTCCCATAGCTCGGAGTAATTTGATCATCTGAAGCCTTCTTCTCTCAGCTCGTCAAAGTCATTCTCCGTCCAGCTTTGTTCCGTTGCTGGTGAGGAACTGCGTTCCTTTGGAGGAGGAGAGGTACTCTGCTTTTTAGAGTTTCCAGTTTTTCTGCTCTGTTTTTTCCCCATCTTTGTGGTTTTATCTACTTTTGGTCTTTGATGACAGTGATGTACAGATGTGTTTCTGGTGTGGATGTCCTTTCTGTTAGTTTTCCTTCTAACAGACAGGACACTCAAGCTGCAGGTCTGTTGGAGTACCTGGCCGGCCGTGTGAGGTGTCAGTCTGTCCCTGCTGGGTGGTGCCTCCCAGTTAGGCTGCTCGGGGGTCAGGGGTCAGGGGTCAGGGACCCACTTGAGGAGGCAGTCTGCCCGTTCTCAGATCTCCAGCTGCGTGCTGGGAGAACCACTGCTCTCCTCAAAGCTGTCAGACAGGGACATTTAAGTCTGCAGAGGTTACTGCTGTCTTTTTATTTGTCTGTGCCCTGCCCCCAGAGGTGGAGCCTACAGAGGCAGGCAGGCCTCCTTGAGCTGTGGTGGGCTCCACCCAGTTCAAGCTTCCCGGCTGCTTTGTTTACCTAAGCGAGCCTGGGCAATGGTGGGCGCCCCTCCCCCAGCCTCGCTGCCGACTTGCTGTTTGATCTCAGACTGCTGTGCTAGCACTCAGCCAGACTCCGTGGGCGTAGGACCCTCTGAGCCAGGTGCGGTCTATAATCTCCTGGGGCACCGTTTCCTAAGCCCGTCGGAAAAGCACAGTATTCAGGTGGGAGTGGCCCGATTTTCCAGGTGCCGTCTGTCACCCCTGGAAAGGGAACTCCCTGACCCCTTTGCGCTTCCCGAGTGAGGCAATGCCTCGCCCCTGCTTCGGCTGGCGCAGGGTGCACTCACCCACTGACCTGCGCCCACTGTCTGGCACTCCCTAGTGAGATGAACACAGTACCTCAGATGGAAATGCAGAAATCACCCGTCTTCTGCGTCGCTCACGCTGGGAGCTGTAGACCAGAGCTGTTCCTATTCGGCCATCTTGGCTCCATGCCCTTTTTGCTTGAGTTTTGTTGTTGTTGTTGTTGTTGTTGTTGTGAAAAAGTCTTGAACCTTTTGTAATTTCATTAATCAAGGAGGGGAAAAAAGGCATCATAATAGGCTTTCCTATTCCCTTACCTGTTCTTTTTCCTTTCTTCCAGTCTGTTTTATTCTCATCATCATCTTTTTCTTCCTCTTTATTTGCTTATGCCACTGCTTCTATTTCTTGTTTCTTTTCTTGTTTCTCCTCCATCTCCTCCTGATTTTGTTTGCTTTTTCTCAAGCAATGGCATTAACAACAAACCAAAACTGAGTTAAACATAAAGTACTTGTCAGTGTGTTGTATTTTTAAAATGGTTGGTTCACTACTATGTCTTAGGGATTTGCATAATTATTTAGTTACTTGTAAAGCTATGCTTTCCTATTCCTGTTAATGCATTGTAAGTAGTTATTCAAAGAATAAAAGAATGAAGCATCAAATAAAATACTGGTAGCAAACAGCCATTTCCTCTCTCTTACATATTAGTCTGGAGATATGCAAGAGGCATGGGGGTAATAAGTTCCAATTTAGGAGGTCATTAAGTAAACTATATTCCCTTCATGTGATTTCTTTGCCACTATTTTCAAGAATATTATCTTCAAGAGCAAACCTGATTTGTCACCATATCTTTACAACAGGAAAAGGAAGCAGGGATCATGCAAATAATGTTTTAAGGCCAAGATTCACAACCAAAAACAAGGCTTTATTAACTTTTGCCTTTAAGAACCTGCAGTATTGAGCCCTCTTCCCTAGTATTACAACCTTTAGTATGAACTCTTTTTAGTGATTGCTCTAGAAGTTTATGCATTTTATTGAATACTTTAAAGAAACAAATGTATATTGTATCATTTTTCAAGCCCACAGAAATGGATTAAGGCCTATAATTTTGACACTTTTAAAATTATTTTTAAGTTTATGACATGTAAAATACTGTTGATATATGTAAGAATATGCATAAGTACCACCAGATAGCTTATTTTGAAGAGACAGTGTCTAAATTTTGTCCAGGTCTCCTTGAGCTGTGGTGGGCTCCACCCAGTTGGAGCTTCCCAGCTGCTTTTTTTACCTAATCAAGCCTGGGCAATGGCAGGCACCCCTCCCCCAGCCTCGCTGCTGCCTTGCAGTTTGATCTCGGACTGCTGTGCTAGCAATCAGCGAGACTCCGTGGGTGTAGGACCCTCCGAGCCAGATGCGGGATATAATCTCCTGGTGTGCCGTTCTTTAAGCCCATTGGAAAAGTGCAGTATTAGGGTGGGAGTGACCCGATTTTCCAGGTGCCATCTGTCACCCCTTTCTTTGACTAGGAAAAGGAACTCCCTGACCCCTTGTGCTTGCCGAGTGAGGCAATGCCTCACCCTGCTTCGGCTCGTGCACGGTGCACTGCACCCACTGTCCTGCACCCACTGTCTGGCACTCCCTAGTGAGATGAACCCAGTACCTCAGATGGAAATGCAGAAATCACCCATCTTCTGTGTCGCTCACGCTGGGAGCTGTAGACTGGAGCTGTTCCTATTCGGCCATCTTGGCTCCACCCTCGGTTCCTGATCTTTCTTAAATAAAAAATATGACTTTTTTTTTTCAAGAAGGGTAAAACCAATTTGGACAGGTAGGATGAACAGAAATTCAAAAAAAGAGGAAGGAAAGAAGGAAAAGAAAGAGAGATAAGGAAGGAAAGGAGGGAGGGAGGAGGGGAAGGAAAGACAAAATCCTAAGAAAAGAAATTTAAGTATTAAGATATGTAGTATGGATTCTACACTGTGCAGCCTGAAGTTATTGGGGTGGTGGAAGGAAGCTTTAAAAAATAAGTTGTGATGAGAATTGAGGCTTGACAATGTACTGTTGAGTGGATGCCATTCAGAAGTGGGAAAAAAGTATAAGTAATAATATGGAGAGCAAAATAGTAATATGCATTTGGGATACACTGAAAAATGGTCTTTCTGGGAAATGGAGGGATACATTTAGAAAGAAAAGGATGTGTTGGCCTTGAACAGCAGTCTAAAGAATTTTGGTTTGTTCAACAGCAGTAACAAATTAAACTTACTTAAGAAAGATCAGTGTTACAAAAAAGTGCAAGTTAGGTTTAAGAAGGAACATGTTCTAGTTTTACATTGCCTTACAGGATATTTCAGAACATGTGTCCTCAATGGCATGATAATAACCTGTTTGGTGAGAAGTAAAAAGTTGGAAAATACTGGGTTAGACAAAGTTGGACAGATTTTTTTTAACTGCAGAAAATTCTAGAACCTTAATTTTTCAAATACACATTTTCACTTCTCCAATAAGGGAAAATGTATGTGCTGTTTTTATACTTGTTTGATCATGGGACACGGGAACACAGTTTGTGAAATGCTATTCTATGTTTTCATTGAAACGTTAAGAATACAAGGATCTTACTGGGTTTATATCCGCTTACTGGTCATTAACTCAGCTCTGAGGTATCAATACCAGATGTTCTATGACCCTAATGAGTGCTTCAGGAACAAGACCTCATTGTCTCCAATGGCAGCTATTTGGTTTTCTCCCAACACAGCCCTGTCCACAGATCTAATATTTGGTTGTTCTGTGTGTTATCTTCTCTAATTATAAATCATATTTCTAGTTCTTTTAATAGATATATTTTTAAAAATCTTTGGTATCATATTATTGAATTCATTTAATTTAATTTAGACTTCAGTTAAATTATTATTATCAAAATGATCCTGAGTAATAAGCTTTGGCAAAATTAATGAGTAGTAGCTGTGAACCCTGAAAATTTGAGATAGGTCTCAGTTAATTTAGAAAGTTTATTTTGCCAAGGTTGGGGACGCACCCGTGACACAGCCTCAGGAAGTCCTGATGACATGTGCCCAAGGTGGTCAGGGCACAGCTTGGTTTTATACATTTAAGAAGACATGAGACATCAATCGATATATGTAACAAGTACATTGGTTCAGTCTGGAAAGGCGGGACAACTTGAAGCAAAGGCAGGAGGACTGGAAATGAAGCAGGGAGGGAGCTTCTAGGTCACAGATATGTGAGGCACCACCTCATTCTTTTCAGTTTCTGATTAGTCTTTCCAAAGGAGGTAGTCAGATATGCATCTATTTCAGTGAGCAGAGGAGTGACTTTGAATAGAATTGGAGGCAGGTTTGCCCTAAGCAGTTCCAGGCTTGAGTTTTCCTTAGTGACTTTGGGGACAAGATATTTTCCTTTCACATAGCCTACTGATCGAGACACACAGAGTGAACAGAAGTTCTCAGAGTCTCCACCATAAAAATGAAGTGAGAATTTCTTTTGCATTTGTATCATTACATATGTAGACACAGCAAGTTTCTTTCTAATGACTGCTGAAAAATTGAGCAATTCCAGTTCCCAGATTTAAGGGGTCATGAAGGATACTCTGATTTAGCAATAATTTTATCCCTAAAATAGACTGTCACATGGCATCCAGCTGTCATGTGGGCAAAATAGGTCATGGAGCAATGACTCCCCCAGCTGTTTTTGAGGTGGACTGTGGGATTCTGGGTGTCACTCGCTACAGGGCTCTGCCTTTGTATTCATGTTTCTGGCCCCACAGGAGTTTCATAGATAACCTGATTTCACCTCTTTTTTCTCAGAGAGGTAGAATCGTTACCCGCTCTATGCACCTGACATTTCATTCCTGTTTAAGAATATGTCTTTGACGCATAGAACATAGAAAAATTGTGATGGAATTAGGCAATATCAGAAAGAGAATAATACGTAGCCACAGAAAAATAAACATTAACTTCATAAACTATGGTACTTTTTGACAACAGTATTTTCAATTATCATTTTATAATTTTCATTGAGACCACAGTTACCATCTAAAATCTGGATAAGTGTTTTGTCATGTGGTGAGCACAGTTTCCAAAAAGATGTATTTTGTAACCAAGGGGGTTTAAATATACATATATAGAGAGTGACAGATAGATTTCATTTTAATAATAACAGAGTGAAGATAAAACAAAGGATATCTGGCAATTGCTTATCTTGAAATGGTCATCTAAGTAAAAATATTTAACAGCAATTTTTTGTTTGTGATATTTATATAATTCATGTTATGTAATTTTATATATTATATATCATTATACTAAATATAATATATTGGTGGAAAAAAAGCATAATTTTATTTCTAGAGGGATGAGAGAAATCTAAAATACAGTCAATCCATTTGTGTGAATGCATTAAATACCAGAGCAAATTTAAAGGGTAAAATAATATAACATTGAATCTTCTAAAAAAGTTATTAAAAGAGTGCCAATGGAGGAATGCGCTACTAATGATTTTGTTTATTTGGATCCGAGTTATGTTTGTTTCTTATCAAATACTACTGCTTTTCTGAAAAAATGGAAACTTTCTATAGTCAGCATAAAAGCAGAAATAAGTCAATTACTATGATGGAAATAGTTGGAAATGCAATGCACAATTTCATATTAAATCAAATTCAGAGTGTTTCTTGGCCTAGTTTACTAATGCTTTCTGCAACCATAAAATTTGGCTGCACAGGGCAATAGAATACTGGTGAGAAAATACTGGGATTATTACCACTTTTTTAAAAGGAGAAAGGAAGAAATCAAAGGAGTAAAACCATTGTGTGCAAAGCAGTGCATGTTTACTTGCCTAACAACTGAAGAAGCGTAGCAATTTTGGATTAGAACCATGGTGGCACATTGAAAGGAGTTTGTCATTTGTGTTCACATCCTCAGGCACTGAAAGGTAACACCTGGCAAGTGTCCCGCCTGGGTGGGCAGAGGCGACACGGCCTCTCTTCTGGCTGTGTGCACACATCCACAGCCTGTTCCTGCTTCCCCTCCATGTTAGAGGGGATGGTTCCGGGAGGCCACATGGCACATGTCAAAGCCAAACAAAACCAATGCCCTGCTCTTCTTCTTCATACAGCTCCCATATTCACTATGAAAGCCCAGAATTCCTCATCCTAATAATGGTGCAGGAGCCTCGGGTTATGGCCAGTCCTGTCTCCCCAGCAGCTCCTCCCTTCTCTGGCCTCTCTCTTGGCTGACAGAGTGATGGTTTCTTTCCATGAGAGACTCTAATAAGAACTTGACTTTAAAATAGGTTTGTTTTTCCTCCTGTTCTCGTTGGATTTCTTTTCTGAGAAAATAGAGAACAAAATATATATAGAATGTGTGTGTGCGTGTGTGTATGTGTACACACACGCACACACACTTTTATGCTGACTATAAAAAAGTTATTAAAAAAAGTCCGTCTGTGTGCTGTGGCTCACACCTGTAATCCCAGGACTTTGGGAGGCCGAGGCGGGTGAATCACCTGAGGTCAGGAGTTCGAGACCAGCCTGGCCAACATGGCTAAACATGGTCTGTACTAAAAATACAAACATTAGCTGAGTGTGGTGGTGCACACCTGTAATCCCAGCTACTTGGAGGCTGAGACAGGAAAATTGCTTGAACCAGGAGGTGGAGGTTGCAGTGAGCCAGGATTGTGCCATTGCACCTCAGCCTGGGCAACAGAGCAAGAAAAAAAAAAATCAATTTTTTTTTCAGAAAAGTAGTATTATTTGGTAATAAATGAACATAGCTGAGATCCAAATAAACAAATTTATTAATAGTGCATTCCTGCAATGACACTCTTCTAATAATTTTTTAAACGATTCAATGTGATATTATTTTACTATTTAAGTTTGCTCTATAATTTGATGCATTCACACAAATAGATTTTCTTTTTCAGATTTCTCTCATCCCTATAGAAATAAAATCATGTTTTTTCTCCACCAATATGTTAGATTATATTTATTACATATAGTATATATAGCATATATAGTTATATATATATTATATATTTTTTTTATTGGTGCAAAGTCATTGTTCCCTTGAACCTAAAAGCCATAAAAGTACACATGCCACAGACACACATAGTGACAATCTGTAGGTTTGGGGATGAGCAACCCACTCGATTTTTTAAAAATTTTCTTATTTAGAGGAGTACTTTCTTTTCAATGCCATTCATCTTCCCACAATCTTCCCCTTTAATTATTTGTGGAAAATATAAGCCCTTTGAGAATTTAAAACCCCCATTTCAGGGCAATTTTCATTGTGTGCTTTGTATTCTGACCATATTCTCTGTTCATAACACTGTCAGTTGATAGCAGTCAGTATTTAGGATACATTAACAGCATGGCAGAACCAATAATTTATTTTTTTCTTTTGCAGTTGAATTGGAATTTCATGCTTTTAATTGTGTTTTGAGATAACTTGAGGTTTTGTGTTTTGGGGGTTTTGATTGTTCCTTAAAAGAAGGGGGGAGTTTTTTTTTTTTTTGAGACAGAGTCTCGTCCTGTCACCCAGGCTGGAGTGCAGTGGCACGATCTCGGCTCACTGCAAGCTGGGGTGGATCTTTTAGAGCAAGAGTTACTTTTGTTTTCATAAAACACTTAAATCTTATTTCATTGCTTTGTTTTTCCCCCAAGAGTTAGGTTAAAGGTTATCTCCCTAAAAACTTCAGACTGGTCATTTGGCTCTGTGCTAAGTAAATAACTTTGTTCTGAGGTCTTAACTTATGTTTTGGTAAACTCAGCAGCAGTTAGGACTGTGGTGTTTTCATTTGCATAAAGTGCACCTCAGAGGAAGTTAATGCATAATAGTATATTGCTAGAATCTGTGGAAAATTTGAGTTTTTATTTCTCTATACGTATAACGTGCTTGTTGGGCCATTTAGCTGAAAACACATCAGCAGTGTTCAAAATAGAAATACATGTATCTAATTATGTGCATAAACAATAAGCCAAGATTACAACATCTGATACTTTTGTGCAATCATGAATACCTGGTTTTATGCTTCGCAGCATGGGAGATCATTTTGGTCAAGGGCACAGTGACGGTTCCAGGGTTCAGATAACAGGGGTGGGAAAGGAGATGTGAACAAGCCTGTTTGCTCTAGTCATCGGGGACTCCAGAGGCTGATTTTCTAGTTCACATTTTTTTTTTCCTATCTTTAGTACAATGAACTTCTGTATTTTTTCATTGCTTCTCTTTCTAAACCAACTTGGTATTGGGGGGTGGATGTAGTGACCCTTTCGTATTATAACGCTTTGTTTTTTGGAGTTAGTTATGTTTCTTGTCAGTGTTTTCCTCCTCCCTCTAATTATTCCTTTGCAGGATCATCCATTTATAAGGCTGGACAGGAATTTGAGGGGCCACCTTGGGAAAAA
Source organism: Pongo abelii (assembly GCF_028885655.2). Lineage (NCBI taxonomy): Eukaryota > Metazoa > Chordata > Mammalia > Primates > Hominidae > Pongo > Pongo abelii. The sequence goes on from NC_071993.2 coordinate 48,287,571, forward strand.
GAACTGAACATGTGCTGAGCAGCTACTGTGAGCTGGGCTCTTTCACCTGCTCTCTGGGTGAACTCCTGGCCGTCAAGTCTTTGGACTTGAACAATCTGTAGCTAGGAAGAAACACAACCACAGTCCAACCTATTCTTCAGTTACATTCAAGAGGCCAAGCGAGGTAAAATTGTTTACCCAATTTTCTATACCTTCTTTGCGGGTGCTAAGTGGGGGTGGGGAGTGAAACCAAAAATTAAAATAATCATAAGAACAATAAAAACAACCTGTTCCTCTGAGATAACAAATGTTTTTGTAATCACAGGCACATTTCTTCAGCTGCTGTATAAGCCAAATACTGTTTTTCCTCTCAGTAGACAATTGACAGTTGTTCTCACATACATGTCCATGAATGATTTCTTGCCAAATATGCACATAGAATCTGCCACAGCACTGTGTTCCCACACCCCAACACACGGAGCCCAGCGTGTTTGGTATTAGAATTCTCTGAACTGTGGCCTAAGGACACTGTTTGGAATGATCCAGATCCAAATCGGTGTTCTGCCCACTGGACGATGCTGCTCTGAGACAGTGTGGGAGGTGACCCAAATATCAGACAGTGTGAAAGCCACTCACCTCTGGCCTCTGCTTGGTGAGCCTGAGAAAGCTGAGTAAGTGAGTGGGAAGAAATAATGAATTGTTTGCAGGAAACTATATGAGAACCTACTGAATAAGACTTGGTACTAATCAACACAGGGACCCTGGCACTGTTTTAAAACAGATGCCTCCAGACTCCTAGAGGAAGGAGGGAGGACAGAGTGTCTTCTCAAATTTCTTTCAAACCCTTCTGTTTTCTAAACAATGGAAAAAAAAATGTGGGTAAAATAGCTTCCACCCACATGATACCATAGACATAGCAATACTATATTTCCTAGTGTTCTTTTGGATTAATAAACTCCCTTCTACTACATATTGTTTACAATTCTGTCCTCATTTATTTCTAAATTATCCATAAATATCTGTTTCTCTTAATTCGAGATTCAAGTGGTCTAGAAGAATTTCTCCAACATATCAAGTTGTCTTTGACCACAATTACCTTTTGACACTTAAATATATATACTGTCTTTTAAAGAAATGCCTTTTTTCTTATCTCTGTCCATCCCCTCTAAATCCTCCTAAATAAATAATTTGGGCTTACATTGTACTTAATTTTTCTTTTAGCTACACCTGCTGTTAGAAATAAATGCTTGGTGCCCCAAAGAGGAATCAGCACTCTGGCGAAGAGTTTTCTCAGCAAGGCAAATTTACTTCTGCAGAAGGATGTTGCTCATGAGTCTGGTCACCACAAGAGCACACCGAACAAAGGTGGGGAAAGGTTTTTATTCCTAAGGCAGCTTGTCCCTGCTACTGTGTCCAGTCTCCACTGGCTGAAGTTGGACTTCACAATCTAAGCTGGACCCGATTGGCTAACTTGAAAGGGGCAGTGGTGTGGTTACACTGGCAGAAAGGCCAGTTTCAGCCGGAAGGGCCATTGTGTCAGGAGGGGTAATTTACAGAATGAGTAGCAGATGTGGGCTCTGTAGATAAGGACTGGTGGAAAGGTTCTTTACTGAAACCAAGACAGGGAGGCGTAAAGGATGAGGAAGTTAGTTTGGCCTTGGAAGTAGGGAACAAAGAGCAAGGACGCTGAACAAGCTAAACCTTTGAAGAGGAACTTCTTTTGTATCTGACACCTGCTGAAATGGGATAAATTTTACTTATCTTATTGCACTTTCATTTTTAAATATGTTAGTGATTTGAGATCTGTGTTCGTATTTACCTCTACAACTAGGCTGTAATAACCTTGAGAACAGATGCCTCCACAGACCTTGGTCCCCTGCATTTCTGTACCCTAAGACTGCATGCAGTGCCTCTGTGTAATATCATGGCAGCATATGTTGCAGACCAGATGAGGTCTTGGTTAATTAAATATTTTCATGTGTCTAACTCATCTTTTCAGTGAGATCATAAACTCTGCAAGAGCTATGTACTTGACTCCCTCTGGTACTTGACAAATGTTAGGTATTTAAACTAAACATGGATCAGTTGATATAAGGCAGGAGACAATCACAGTGGGTGAGAATCCGTACTGAACATATGCTAGCATGCTGCTATTCCTACACATTAGTGTGATATGTACTACTTGCTAGATGCTGCTTCAAGTAGTTTTCAGGCATTACCTGATTTGTTTCTCCTACCCTATGATATAGGTATAATTACTATTCCTATTGACTGAGAAGCAACAAAATTAAGGCGCACAGTAAGGTAAGTAATTTGCCCAAGTTGATATTACTCAGAACTAACAGAACTGGTATCTCACCCAAGTTTTCTTTCTCCAAGATCAAGCCATTATCCAATAATACTCTTAAGTCAGGAGTCCCCAACCCTGGACTTGTAAGGGCCTGTTAGGAACGGGGCCGCACAGCAGGAGGTGAGTGGGGGGGCAAGTGAGCAAAGCTTCATCTGTGTTTACAGCCACTCCCCATTGCTCACATTACCACATGAGCTCTGCCTCCTGTCACATCAGTGGCCACATTAGATTCTCATAGGAATGTGAACCCTACTGTGAACTGCACATGTGAGGGATCTAGGTTATATACTCCTTATGAGAATCTAATGCCTGATGTTCTGTCACCATCTCCCATCACCCTCAGATGGGACCATCTAGTTGCAGGAAAACAAGCTCAGAGCTTCCACTGATTCTACATTATGGTGAGTTGTGTAATTATTTCATTATATATTACAATGTAATAATAATAGAAATAAAGTACACAATAAAGGTAATATGCTGAAACCATCCCCCACCCCAGATGGAAAAATTGTCTTCTGTGAAACCAGTCCCTGGTGCCAAAAAGTTTGGGGACTGCTGCTATAAGTAATTTATGTCCTATATTACTTGATAATAAATTTTTATTTTTTCATTAAGTTAAAAATCTACAGACAAAAATTCTTCCACTTTAGGACATAGTTCTTTGAGTTTGGACAAATGCATACAGTCATGTGATCATCAAAAAATGAAGATAAACAATAGTTTATCAACAAAACTCCCCCATGCTGCTTGAAAGTCAACTCTTCCCTGGCAACCACCAATCTTATCTCTATACTTATGGTTTTGCATATTTCTAAAACTGAATTATATAATATGTGGTCTTTTGAGTCTGACATACTTCACTTACAGTAATCACTTCAAGATTCATCCATGTTGTGGCTTGTTTCAGCAGTTTATTCGTTTCATTGCTGAATTCCACTGTATGGATGTATCACAGGTTATGCACTCAGCAGCCGAGGCATGACTGAGTGGTTTCGAGTTTTTGTTGATTCTGAATAAAGCCACTTTAAATATTTGCATACAGGTATTTGTATTAACATAAGTTTTTATTTTAGTTGGAATAATACCTAGGAGTAAGGTTGCTGGGTCATATGATAATTATATGTTTAGCTTTCTGAGAACTTCCCAATTCTTTTCTGAAGTTGCTGTACCATTTTACATTTTTACCAGAAATGTATGTCTCCAATGTCTCCAAATCCTAACTGGTATTTGGTACTACCTTTTTTATTTTTCAATTTATCCTTTTTAATTGTTTTATAATTTTAGATTTTCCATTTAAATCTATGATTCACTTTGGATTTTTACTTTAAGAATGCAATCCATCAAAGTATTTGCTTGTTTTGCATATGAATTTTCAATTGTTCTAGCATTGTTTGTTAAAAAGATTATTCTTTCTCCATTTAGTAGTCTTTCACCTTTGTCAAAGTCAATTGACCATAGATGTGTGAGTGTTTTTCTGTACATTCTATTCCAGGGCAGCAAGCTTTTTTTTTTTTTTTTTTTTTTTTTTTTGGTGAAAGGTCCAGAAAATAAATATTTTAGGCTTTGTGGACCATATAATGTTTGTTGTAACTACTTAATTCTCTTTAGCACAAAAGCAGCCATAGGCAATACATAATTGAATAAGTGCAGCTGTGTTGCTAGGCTGAAATTGGCCACAGGAGCTATGGTTTTCTCATCCCTGCTCTATTATATCCCATTTATTTATGTGTCCACTCTTATCCTAATACCATGCTGTCTTGATTGATGTAGTTTTGTAATAAGTCTTGCCATTAGGTGGAACAAATCCTCTAACTTTGTTATAAAAATTGTTTTTGACTATTTGCCTTTCTACATAAATTTTACACACAGCTTGTTGATTTCTACAACAAATCCTGCTGGGATTTTAATTGGAATTGTGTTGAATCTATACATCAATTTAGAGACAATTGATACCTCAGCAAATTTGAGTTTGAATTCTTCCAACTATGAGCATGGTGTATCTCTCCTTTTTAAATTTTTTAATCTTTATTGATTTCTTTCATTAGTGTTTTATGGTTTTCAGCACATATAATTTGAACATATTTTGTTAGATTTATACCTAATAGCATTTTTTTGTAATTTAAAAATTTTGATTTTCAGTTTTTCATTGCTACCGGATGTAAATGTGATTTAGATTTGCATACTGACCCTATTTCATGTGACCTGGTAAGTTTACAAGATAGTTCTCATAGCTTGTTTATAGATTTTTTAGAATGTTCTACATAATTATGTCATCTGAAAATTAAGTTTTAATTTTACTTATTTATTCTATATTGATTTTATTAGTTTTTTTATTGCACTGGCTAAGACCTCCAATATGTGGTTAATGGGAGTAGTAAGAGTGGACAGCTTTGTCTTCCTTTTTTTTTTTTGAGAGGGAGTCTGGCTCTGTCACCCATGCTGGAGTGCAGTGGCATGATCTCGGCTCACTGCAAGCTCTGCCTCCCAGGTTCCGGCCATTCTCCTGCCTCAGCCTCCCAAGTAGCTGGGACTACAGGCACCCACCACCATGCCTGGCTAATGTTTCTATTTTTAGTAGAGACGGGGTTTCACTGTGTTAGCCAGGATGGTCTCGATCTCCTGACCTTGTGATCTGCCCACCTTGGCCTCCCAAAGTGCTGGGATTACAGGCATGAGCCACCGCGCCTGGCCTGTCTTCTTAATCTTAGGGAGAAAGAATTCAGTCTTTCACCATTAAGTATGATGTTAGCTATAATTTTTTTTGTAGATTCTGTTCTTTTTGAGGAAGTATTCTTCTGTTTCCTGGTTGTTAATAGTTTTTATCATGGATAGATGCTAAACTTTATCAAATATTTTTTCTATATCTATGTGGAGGCTCACATGTTTTTCCTTCTTCATTATGTTGATAAGATGCATTACTTTAATTTTTAAATTTTGAACTAGTCTTTCATTCCCTGAATAAGCCCTGCTTGGAATACTGTACTATCCTTTTTCATGTTGCTGGGTTTGACAAACTAGGATTTTGTTGAGGATTTTTGTTGATTGTTTAAATCTCATTTCATTGTCCTAGTCAGATAGAAAGGATTTCTTTCCCATCCTCCTTTCCAGTTATTTTGGGACCATGTGATTAATTCTGGCCAATTAGACAGAGGGATGAATTCTCTTTCAAAGTTGAAGCATGAATTTTCTTTCTCTCTTTCATCTTCTGCCAGAGTGATTATGTTGATAATGTGAAGACTGAAGATGGAAACACACTCAATTCTTGAGTAGTCAGTACTCAGAAGAGAGCTTCCCTGGAGAATCCTCGGACCTGCAACATGGTTAGGGGTGAATGGATAAGACATGTTTATTAAGTCACTGAGATGTTGGAATTAATTTGTTAACACGGATTAAATTAGTTAAATTATACTATCCCATTAAGTAAAGATATAGAATTTCAATAGGTTATATGAAAAAATAAAATAGCATGAAGATGATTGTTACTTGAAGTTAAGTAACTCAGTTCAAGGCTACCTATTTGTTACTCAGAATTGGGGCCAAATTCAAACTAAAATTAAATGTTGGAAAAAAATCCTAAGGAATCACTACCTTCCAAGACTTAGTCAAGAATAAAAGTGAGTATTATGTCATTTTAGACTGGATTTTTTTTCTACAATAACAACTCCTAGAGCAGGTGGTTCCTTTCCAAGTCATAGGAATACAGAATTAAGATTTCCAGCGTGAGTATTCAGTAGAGAGGTTTGGCTAGCTAACTCTTGCCAGATCTAAAATCAACCAGTGAGCACCTCTGATATCAGACAAGGCCAGATAAGCAAAATGAAATCTCTCAAACATTTTGCCTATGAGTCAGTTACTGATCACACGTTAACAGCTAGAAGGAACAATAGGCAGTTGCACTGCAATGGCTTTCTCTCTCTGCCCTAAGTGATTTTTTTTTTTACTTAAACTAATCACAGTTAGCCACTGAATGTTTTATAAAAAGAGAAGATAGATCAGTACATTGAACAGTGCTAATAATCTTAAATTATAGATAATCTTACATTAAGAAAATGAGAACTGGCCGAGTGTGGTGGCTCACACCTGTAATCCCAGCAATTTTGGAGACTGAGGCGGGTGGATCACTTGAGGTCGGGAGTTCAAGACAGCCTGGCCAACACGGTGAAACCCTGTCTCTACCAAATACACAAAAATTAGCGGGGCGTGGTGGCACACACCTGTAATCCCAGTTACTTGGGAGGGTGAGGCAGAAGAATCACTTGAACCTGGAAGGCGGGGTTTGCAGTGAGCAAAGATCATGCCACTGAACTCCAGCCTGGACAAGAGTGAGACTCTGTCTCAAAAAAAAAAAAAAAGAAAAGAAAAGGAGGGCTAATGATAGCCTTTTAAAAAGATGCATTAAATTACAGAAAATAAATGAATGGGGAAATGTCCCAGATGACTAGTGAATATTTTTCTTAGCTTTTTAAAATGTAGGTATAACATGGAAATCATAAAAATCCTAAAATGTACCATTTCATATAACATACGAAATTTGCATTGCCATACAATATTTCTTTATCAATGTATCTTACTAAACTCCTAAAGACTAAATTCAATTGTTATCCTTCTATCTGAAGTTTTTTTTTAATAACCACTAGAGCATTAATATAAGGAAAAGTTTTGACAGTGGCATTCATTTTATTTCATCTTTGAATAGATGGGGTTCTACGTGTAATCACATTGGCACTTGGGGCCTAACAATTAATGGAGATTTTCAAATGGACTTGGAGGTTGCCATGTAGGACTTCCTCCAATAGCAGTTCTATTTGGGCATGGAGAATATGTAAGTATTTGCAGGAATGGACCAGGCACGGTGCCTCACACCTGTAATCCCAGCACTTAGGGAGGCCGAGGCAGGCGGATCACCTGAGTTCGGGAGTTCGAGACCAGCCTGACTAACATGGAGAAACCCTGTCTGTACTAAAAACACATACACACACAAAAATTAACTGGGCGTGGTGGCACATGCCTGTAATCCCAGCTACTCAGTAGGCCGAGGAGGAGAATCGCTTGAACCCAGGAGGCAGAGGTTGCAGTGAGTTGAGATCGCACCATTGCACTCCAGCCTAGTCAACAAGAGTGAAACTCATCCCCCCTCCAACAAAAAAAAAGTATTTACAGGAATGGACTGTGCAGTTTCTAAAGTAATCAATGTCATAAGCACTCTTCTTAGCTGCATGCACCATTTGGGAATACATAAGCAGATGTTGAACTCCTATTGCTTCAAGGCTGTAAATCTCAGTAGCAGGAGTCAAGCTCAGTCCCCAGAAAGAGTGGGCCTGTGATTACCACCCATACATTTTCCAGATGATTCCTCTTGCCTGCCATCATCACCTGATCCTGCCAGATTATATTTCTCTTTACTATTTTTTTAGTTTAATTAGAAAAACTGTCACCTCAAGTTTACACATTTATAAATTCTCTTCAAACTATTATTTTTATAAAACAGGGTCTAAAATGCAAAGTTATGCAAAGTCTAAAGGGCTAGTGAGAATTAGATTGCAAAGGAGTATGCCTGCTCTCCCCTTCCCTCCCTTTGCACCCAGGGGAAAATTTCACAAAATCCTGTGTATTTGAGTTTGTTATGCATATCAGAAAGGATCATGGATTTAAGCCCATTGTAAAATGCTTTTCTAGAAGTTCCTAAGATTAAAAGGGAGAGATCAGGTTCTGTCAGTCTTTTGTTATTGCTTGTCTCCCAGTCTTTGCATTTTGTCCTTCTCCTCCCCCTCTCCTTTCTTCTACTTTTCCCAGCAAATCCAAATTTGGATTCAATGAATTTATCAACCTCATAAAATATTGAGGTGTGATTGTATTCGTTCATTTTCACACTGCTATAAAGACATACGTGAGACTGGGTAATATATAAAGAAAAGAGGTTTAATTGGCTCACAGTTCCACAGGGCTGGGGAGGCCCCATGAAACTTACAACTATGGCAGAAGGGGAAGCAAACATGTCCTTCTGCACAAGCTAGCAGGAGAGAGAAATGCAGAATGAAGGGGGAAAGTCCCTTAAAAAACCCATCAGATCTTATGAGTGTTCACACTCTCTCACAAGAACAGCATGGGGAAATTGTCCCCATGATCCAATCACCTCCCACGAGGTCCTTTCCCCAACGAATGGGGATTACAATTCAGATTATAATTCATGATGAGAGCCAGACCATATCAGTGACTAAAGGCAAGTTAATCTTATGGAATTCTGCAGCCTTTAAAAAGTTTGTTAATCCAAATAGTGGCCTTTCGAGAAAGATATTTTTAGTGAAATATACTTTCTGATGCTTGCATTCACTACAACATCCCAGCCTCCACTACCATTAGGAATTATATACATATATATACACACACACACACATACATAGTTACATATGTGTGTGTGTATATATATAATATATATATATATAGTTACGTGTGTGTGTATGTGTATACATGTATGTGTGTGTGTCAGCATTATTCAGCAGTAGGCAGGATCAAAATTCAGCCACTATTTTTATAAAGGTAAATACAATTTACAAAACTTAGTAAAACAAAAAACTAGTCACCACCATGTTAGGGAGTTCTGTGGCTGTAGTGGACACAAAGTTCCAAACCACAAGGGAGAGTTGGTAATAATGACATCACCTATACCGCTCATGTACCACCATAACCTAATGCTATACTACCTAACTAATGCTAGCTACTACTATCGCTGCTACTATTATTGTCATTAGTAGTGCCTTAACATTGTACGACCCTCTATAATTTATTTTTTAAATGCTCAAATAATTTTATTTAATATCAAGTTATTTTTAAGCAACAGAGAACTAAAAGCAGAAGAGAGAAGGGGCTTAGTCCTAAGCACAAGTCTGTTATTAGTTTTCCAAGAGTGAGAGGAAAGGGTTTTCATGCTATAAGCCTCTTGGTGAAATCTTAGTTTGAGCATTAATTTTGATCTCCATTTTGGTTATGATATCAAATGAGCAAAAGCCTGCACAGCTGACACGTTTTACACAAGCCTTGGAACTGGCTGCACTGACTTGTCTTGCTGAAGAAAATTCTAAGTGCAAGGCCAGCTAAAAACCAAAGCAATTGAACCCAATGCAGTCTAATACCCTGCTATAATACCCATAGAACACTCTTGATCTATCTATGGCCAAACTTCTCAAAATTTTGATTTGTTCAAAATCACTTTTAGCTGAAACTAATGGCCTTCTGTCATTCGTTATTGTCAAATATCTTTTCATTGCATTTGACCCTTTATACACTTCCTTTTTGAATAGTCTCTTGACATCAACAATTCTCTACTTCTGGATTTCCTCTTACTTCACCTTTTCCTACAACTTCAGCTACAGTCTCTGCATCCTGTTTCTCCAGAATTATGGACCTCAATCCTTTTCTCTCCTTCCTGGACACACTCTAATTTTGAAGATCAGGTTTTATGTATGTAACTGTCTCTTTTATGATCATGATAAATATTTTATCTACATTTTTATTCTTGAACTTTAACTTCTCTCCAATATTTCCAGCTTATATAATACCATTTAAATATTAAATATTTGCTAAACATCTACTGTAATTGGTGGAGTTACAGAAAAAAATTGAAAACCTACATCTTGGTTTCTAGGAACTTATCTTTTTTTTCCTACAGAGTTATAAAGACCAGGCACATGATGTACTTACTTTAGTAAGCATCTCTCTCCTCAAAAACAACATGTACAAAAAACAAACTTGTCATCCCTTCAGTCATTAACATCTCCATTCACCATGAATAAACACTAAACTCTTTAGGGAGTTTTCTGACGACTAACTCTTGTTTGAACTGTCATAGGCAATGAATATATGTGTTCTGCTGATAATTCTTATGAAGCATGCTCAAATTCAATGCTTTATTTCTACATAAGCTGCTCTCCTCACATTTGGATTCTGGGCAAAACTTCCTGATTACTCTCTCAACTTTTTCATTCCCCTCTTCCAAACCAGCCTGTAAACCAATGCTGTTAATTTTCTTAAAGACTTCTCAAATGCCAAGAGTACGTCCCTTACAAAAACATTATGCTTTCTTATGTTAAATTATCTTCTTATATCAAAATCTCTTTCTTCAATATCACCTTACTTACTCCCTTACTCACTACCTTGGTTTTATTCCAATTCTATATTTTTAAGACCTGGATCAAGATTTAACTTTTCCATGAAGCTTCACCAGGCAGATTGCAGACCACAGTGGTTTAGTTTTGGTCCCAAATGATGAGTTATTAATATTGATCTATACAAAGCTGTCTTATACTTCAACAGCCACTGCAAGATCCTAGAGGCTACACTGTCTTTTCATTGCCCATAAAATAGGCGTATTCTTCTGTTTCTATTCTTTTTATCCTTCCTTATTAAATATTCAAAAATTTAAAATCGATAATAAATAATAAAGACAACAAATAATCATTTTGTATCATTTACCAATTTAGCATAAATTGTTACTCGAGTTGCCCTACTTCGCACTGATCTTGCATGCTACAAAAGTCTTCCTATAAGTTGCTTCAATTTATACAGGCAGTAAAACATTTTTAACACTAACAAAACTCAGATTAGACTGAAAATAAGATTCATTTATGAAAATCATTATTGACATTCACAACATATTATGGAAACAGGAAACACATCTGCTAAAATTGGCACTCTCATCTCAACTGACTCATGGACAGAGAGTGATAAACTATGATTTGCCAACAGGTTCATGTACCAATTTGTGGCTTGGGTTGACATCACATGATCTTTCTGTTATAGTCTCTGGCACATGCTTCTCACATAGAATGCCAGCTATAGTTCAGGGGACATTTCTCAGAAAAGGACAAAATTTCAGAGAGAAGCTTGCCACTTCTCAAAATGTGTTAACATAGAACACTAAGAACTGATGAATGGGTTAAACTGGTTAAATTCCTCTTTAGCTTATGAATTTCTTTTCTTCGTTTTTGCCATTAGTCAAGATGGGAGTCTTAATTTTTGTTTCAGCAAATGTACACCATTGCTACACAGAAAAACAATTGTTGCTGTATTGACATGCAACAATATAAATAGAAGTGTTAATAAGTTAATTCATGATCATGATTTTATATCTAAATATAAAATAAAGGAAAATATTTTAAAATAGGAAAATAAAAATATATTTAAATAGAGCTACACTTATTATATTTTATAATTATAATATTCCTTAATGTAAAAATAAACGGTGAACCTATTCAGTTTAGAAAATAAAGTCCTTATATTTGAGCCTAAAAAGCTGTGTTTTTGTTTCCAAATTGAGGCACTTTACAAGTAGGTGTGAAAGCACACCATTGTCTTTTAATTATGTAGTAAATTATGTACCATGAAAACTTCCTAGAAGATTATTGAGAAACGATGTTCTTGGCCCAGAGACAGCCAAATGAAAAATTGATTAGGGTCTTCAGCACGGCAGAACAGAAGCTTGAGAAATGGAAAATATTGAAAGAGGACAGATAGTTATGATAACTGGATGTCTTGGCTAAGTGATTATTACAGTCACCACTAGAAACTTGTCACCTATTGGTTGATTAATTTGTAGAGATCTCCAGGGAGACTAGAATATATCAACCTCTGGGATCCAGCTATCTGGTACATATGGTGGCTCTGCTACTTTCTGCCTATGTGGCCATGGGCAGCCTCCTTAATCTCTTTGTGCCTCAGTTCTCTCATCTGTAAAATGGGAATAATAATCATGCCTTCTATGTGGACTTGTAATGAGAATTAAGTGAATTCATGTAAAACACTATAAAAAGTTCCTGGAATACAGTGAACATCCAGATGTCTGCTGTTAAGAATATTATTGGTTGTAAAGGCCAGGGACCAGTACCAGTCTGTGGTTTGTTAGGAACCAGGCGGCACAGCAGGAGGTGAGCAGCACGCCATGGAGCAATGCTTCATCTGTTATTTACAGCCACTCCCCATCACTCATATTACTGCCTAAGCTCCACCTCCTGTCAGATCATCAGTGGCATTAGATTTTCATAAAAACACCAATCTTATTGTGAACTATGCGTGTGAGGGATCTAGGTTGCATGTTCCTTATGAGAATCTAATGCCTGATGATCTGTCACTGTCTCCCATCACCCTCAGATGGGACCATCTAATTACTGGAAAACAATCTCAGGACTCCCACTGATTCTAAATTATGATGAGTTGTATAATTAATTATATATTATTACAATGTAATAATAATATAAAGTGCACAATAAATGTAATGTTCTTGAATCATCCTGAAACCACATCCTGGGATGGAGAAATTTTCCTCCCACTCCGGGATGGAGAAATTTTCTTCCAGAAAATCAGTCCCTGATGCCAAAAAGGTTGGGGACTGCTGTTGTAAAGCATTGTGTAGAATATTAGAGAAACTTTGCCATAGTGTGATCATTCAGTTTTGACCTCTACAAACCAATGCATCCATGTGAGTAATTCATCATCAGATTTCAAAACAGACACTTGTTTTGTTATAGCCAAATCCCTTAAACATAGTACTGAGTAAAGGGTGTAATCAAAACAAGCAGTTCACGTGGATTGAGAAAGTCTTTTGTCATAATCTCCTTGGCTATTGGTTTTGTCCTATTTAATGTTTATTTTAATACCACATTTAAAATATGAAGATATTGAGAGTCAGTTTTTAATATCAGCAATCTTATTGGATCCTTTCTTAATGATAATACATTGACACTGCTTGGTTTGGTGCCCTCTTTGATTAAAATAGCAATTGATCTCAGATTCCTTAAGGAAATCCTGACTAGCAAGACTGTCTCACAGAAAAATGTGTGTAGTTGGTAAAGTTGAGAATAAGCATCTTGCCACCTCTTATTTCAGTCATACAAATGCAAAAGTCATATTTCAGTGTGCTCTTCCTGCTCTACACTCTCACTATTGGGGGTTCATTTTGCTCTGTTTATAGAAATGTTTTTATATACTTCGTTTAGTAAATGACATCAAATTCTAAAAATGTTAGGATTGTGTTTATTACTTGAAGCTGTCTCTGTGCTGCAAAATCCACTGTACGTTGATACCTGATGATTTGCAAAGCATCATGCTTGTTCATAGTTACATGTGCCCACTGCAAAATCCTAAAATTAGCAGCAATATGTTGTTTAAATGTCTTTGGAAGAAGGACAATATGGAACTGTTGGAGTCACTGTGTATACACATGGCTGGTGAGAAGATGAAAGTGCACATTGGGGCTGGGCACGATGGCTCACACCTGTAATCCCAGCACTTTGGAAGGCCGAGGTGGGTGGATCATGAGGTCAGGAGATCGAGACCATCCTGGCTAACATGGTGAAACCCCGTCTCTACTAAAAATACAAAAAATTAGCCGGGTGTGGTGGTGGGCACCTGTAGTCCCAGCTACTCTGGAGGCTGAGGCAGGAAAAAAAGAAAAAAAGTGCACATTGGAAATCCATGAAAGCTTTGCTAAGTTATAGCTGGAAAACTTGGCAGTATTTTACATCTTTAGGAACTAGATTTTGATACTTTTGTGTGTGAAGACAGTAGGATCTGAACTGCTCCTGTATCATCCATGAAGGGAGCTCTCTGTAATCTCAGCTGAATTTTTGGCAACCATAGTTTTGAAAGAATGAATGTTCTGAACAGTTCTTAGGAGACCCATGGAATTATTCTTCCATTTTCCCTTTTGCCTGTAATCTGTAAGAAAGCTATCTTTAAATTAATGTGAAATGCATCAAGGATAACAAGCTGAAATCAAGTCATACATTCACATGCCTGTGACATTTCAGGAGGTAATCATCAATTCGTTTTGGTCACATTAGAGGTTATCAAAATATATAAGTTTAAATGGGGTAGAGGATTGAATGTGGGCAAAGTGTGTTATACAACTCAACAAATAAGCAATTTTGACAATTCTGAAAAATAGTTGAAGTATGAAATAACTTTGAGATTAAAAATGAACAAATTCTGACTAGTGTAAAACATAAAAACAACCAAAGACAAATAATTAACTTTGAAACAATCCCAGGTGGATTTAGTATAATTTTGCCTGGCAGACAGAACAGTGTCAGTGATTTCCAAGGTCTCTTTGAACCTCCCTGTTTGATGACTGATTTTCTTCTTTCAAGGACATCACATGTATTTTGAAAGCCACGTCTGTGTGATGCATTTTCCATCTATGCATTCACTTCTTTTCTTTCTCTGGATGCAGCTCGGTTACACAGGGGGCAATGCCCTCTGGAGCTGGCATACTGTTTGCTGTTTCCTCTAGTCTATCGTTAATGAGTATGTTTGGAAAAGTACTGAAGTTGGTGAAGTCACAGCAAAGGGAAGGGGGCCAGAGTAGGCGTGTTTGTTTTTGAACTAAGCAGCATTATATTTCTATAATAGTCCTAACTCACAGGTTAGTGCCATTCTGTGGTAATATTTATTTTAACATTTTATGGATGCATTCATATCCTTTTTCCTGATGTTCATTTCTGAGCCAAAATTTTAAAAACTGATTAAAACATTACTAATACAGTCTTTCTTGATGTTCATGTACATTTTTTCAACGAATATTTGAAAAATTGAACATTGCCATTTAAGTCAAATTGATGTAAATATGATACACAGAAGTCAGACAGCAGTTTCTCTAGTTTCTGTTAACTTTTCTAAATGTATTCAAGAAAGTTGCAAAAAGTAAAAATTGTTGTCCTTCTCAAAAGAATTTGTGGCTGTTTTGCCCAGCAATCACGTGACTTTTGAAACATTAAAACAAACAATAACTTGATATAATTAGTAAAAGGTAAAAACTTTGTCAGATTAGGCACTTCTATTGCTTACATGTATAAAATGGATACAATACTTCTTCTCCTGCCAGTCTGTCTCCTGGCACTGTTTAACTACTAAATGAAGTAATGAACCTAAAAATTACTTGGAGACATATTAAGACCGTTCAGATATAACATGGATGTCACTTTTTTCTAAAATTTACCTTTTTATAAACTGTATCTCCTGAGGAAATACATGGGAAAGTGAAAACACCATGGCTTTTAAATTCAGCTCCATTATTCGTTGGCCTGGAAAATGATTTTGAAGTCATTTTATGTTTCTGATTTTTGTTTCCCCAGATGTAAAAGTTGAATGATAATTGCTTATGAAGATTTCTGTGACCATTGATTAGACAATATCAGTAACAGAACCAATATATATCAATTTTTGTCATTCTTCAATTTCAATAAGGTCTAAGAAAGATAGGTTACTATATTTAGTATATTGACATTTTAGAAACATATGATAGTTTCTGAAGCAATAATTTTCATTGGAGAAATAAAGCTGAGAATTCGTCTCAGTCATCTTTGTTTGTTACATAATAAACACTATAAATAGTGATCCAAAGAGCAAATGCTTAAAATGGTCAAGATATATGTATTTTAAAAAACTGGTACAAAAAGTGCATATACGAAATATAATATTGTACCATAAAACACCCAAAAGAAATTGATTACAAATATAATTGTACATTTTCTTTTCACTTTGAATTTATAAGACCTTCGGGGAAGACCTGAATTAATTTGTCAAAGAAAATTAACCTAATGTGTATTTCTTTTTGATGAGTTTTTAAATCATTCTTTTCAAAGTAAGGGAAAGATGGTGGAATAAAAAGGAATCCAAGACTCTACCTCTCTCCAAATCCGGTAAAATAAACCACTGCCATGACCACAAACAAAACCCATATCAAACAAACAAGTGAACTTAAAGGCTGAGTGGGAAGGTTGGGGAAAATCAAGGATAAACTGGGAATGAGAAATCCTACATGCCACCTAGGAATCTCAGCATCAGCAGGAAAACCTTCTAGGGCTTGCTCTATGCTAGGCATATCAGATAGATTCGGGGCAATAAATTGATTTAGGTATTTTAAGCAGAAGAAGATTTAATACAAGGAATACAACATTTTCGCAGGGCTAGAATGATGGGAGTCAGGTCTAATAATGGCTCTCTCTTGTTTAGAAACCACTGCCATAGCTTCAATTTAAGAACCTGGAAGACATTACCACTGCTACCTCCTCTTCGACAACCAGCTCAAAACCTCCTCACAGCCCTTGTGATCAGAAAGTGGATCCACAAGGCTGCCTCCACAGCTCCTGTCCACACTCGTGTCCCTGGGACCTTGCTTGCTGCAGAAACCTCAGCAGGATATGGGCTTTCAGTTCAGAGATGAATTGCAGGTATAGCATGAATGCATCTAATTTGCATCCATAATCCTGTTCACAAAGGAGTCTGGGAAATAGGCTTTTAGTTTTCCAGCCTCTACGATACCATAAGGGACATAAGAGGAGGCAGGGATGGATGTTGATGGCCCAGTGAACGTATTCAGAGCTCCAATGTAGGTTGGTAATTGGAAAATAAGCTGCAAGTGACTGCAGTGTGATATTCCTTTGGTTCCATGGAGTGGAGCTTGATGCAGACATTTGAAGAAATCTCCATAGAGAAAAAAGAGCCTCCCTAGCAAGTTCTACGTTCAGCCCCACCAAACTCTTTGTCCTGTGCACTTACACAAACCGAGCTATAAGAAATAGAGTTCAATCCTATACACCAAGGCTACAGAAGAGTCAGGGGAAAAGAGTAAGAAAATAGATGAGGCCAGGCGCCGTGGCTCATTCCTGTAATCCCAGCACTTTGGGAGGCCGAGGCAGGCGGATCACGAGGTCAGGAGATCGAAACCATCCTGGCTAACACGGTGAAACCCCATCTCTACTAAAAATACAAAAAGTTAGCCGGGCGTGGTGGCGGGTGCCTGCAGTCCCAGCTACTCAGGGGACTGAGGCTGGAGAATGGCGTGAACCTGGGAGGCGGAGCTTACAGTGAGCCGAGATCGCACCACTGCACTCCAGCCTGGGCGACAGAATCGAGACTCCGTCTCAAAAAAAAAAAAAAAAGACAATGGAAGATGCAAAACATATGCCTTAAATATTTATAACTAAATCCTAAATCATGTATTCACAAATGAAAATAGCTTTGAAAGAATAAGAGGGCAAATGTAATTCTAGTGGACTCAAAGAATTTAAATGCTGCCTAAGTATCTGGCATCGTACACAGGAGTGACATTGGGATAAAAATTATATTTAATCTCCACTTTTAATCATCTTAATTCAAGAAATTGAGCAACACAAAACTCAGGGATTTTTTTTTCCTATTTAAATGAATGTGCTTAAATAGCATTAGTTGACAGATAGCTACATCAGTAGATGAAATGTCCTTTTAATATAATGCCAGACTCTTTACGCCCCACCCCCAACCAAGTCTCCACTATCCTCACTTGCTTTGGACAAAAATTACTCACAGTTCAAGTGCAAAGGAAGCTGTTCATTCTGTTGCATATATGTACATGGAATTACCAACTAAGCCAAGTCTTTGTGCATGAATTTGGAAACTTAATTAGTAGAGTGGATTTTTAAAACAAATTATTTCTTCAAATCACCTAGTCCATAATAATATTTGTCCCTCTGGGCTACAATTTGAAGAATTTTAATCATAATCTCCTTTTCTCAAGCCTCTTTTCATTAAACAAATATAAATATATTTATATGAAATACTTGGCAAGCCAGAACAAATCCCATATTGTCCTTAGCAAAATCAACGACGACAAAATCCCTTTAAACACATAGTTAATGCGTCCCAACATTTGTAAATCCAAAGTTCATGCTTGGGGTATATGCGTGTTTCCAAATTCAAAGGCCTAAACTTGATGTGATTTTCAATGAAAAAATTTCAGGTCAGAAAGAAAGTAGGAAGAAACTAGAAACCATTGGAAGATGGGAAAATATCTTCAATTTCAAATTTCTCTTCCCTCTACAGTTTCTTTTTTCATCTATGATGTTATTGAAAGAACGTTGCCAGGAGAGCTTAGACAAAGAGATCTCCTCCTGTCTCAGGCACTCACTGGACGTGTGTCCTTGGTTACATAGAGGATGTTATCCAGGTCTGTATTGCCTCAGGTACACCATATTAAGAGTTTGAATAATACAATTTCTCAGTTTCTAGAGTTCTATAAGTCTCAGATGCTCACTGTTTTCTGCATTGTGAACATGATTTTATCTATCAAAATAGCTTTATCTCAGATAATAATGTTTTATACAGATGAATAGGGTAGTAGTGTCTATAAAGAAACTGCATCGCTCACTTGTTCTCTGCCATCCTGCCTTTGTCTTATGACTTACAGGTTAAGAATGGTGTTTGGGGCATTGCCCCCTTATGCTTGGTTAATCTTACCCTCCTGCACACCAGCCCTTCCTGCCCCCTGACACATAGGCTGAGTCAGTGAGAAACCTCTTCTTTCCCTGCACCCTAAAAGGTCCTGTGTTGTGACAATAAAACCACAAGATTTTGAAGAAGCCTGCACCTCTGCAACCTCTGCATTGAACTGCATGAAGCACAGTCACTGGTCACGAAGCCTACAGTGGGCTGACTCTACATGAAGATGCACATCCAGAGATTCATTTTCCTTGCCTCTGGGTCTATGGAGTTATAAAGAAGGAAGTAATTAAGCATCTTGTTATTGAACGGTCAAAAGGGAAATAGCACTGAGTGAGTAACCTTAAGCAAGTCATGAAGCTGCATGAGAAGGGTTTACCACGTAGAAGAATGAGGGGTCCAGGCAGAAGACTCCAAGACAATAAAGAGATGAGGAAGTAGGCCGGGCACGGTGGCTCATGCCTGTATCCCAGCACTTTGGGAGGCCGAGGCGGGCAAATCGTGAAGTCAGGAGATCGAGACCATCCTGGCTAACATAGTGAAACCCTGTCTCTACTAAAAATACAAAAACAAAATTAGCCAGGCGTGGTGGCGGGTGCCTGTAGTCCCAGCTACTCGGGAGGCTGAGGTGGGAGAATGGCATGAACCCGGCAGATGGAGCTTGCAGTGAGTCGAGATAGTGCCAGGGCACTCTAGCCTGGGTTACAGAGCAAGACTCCATCTCAAAAAAAAAAAAAAAAAAGAGATGAGGAAGTAATAAAAGGGAACTGAGTGACCCAGGAGGCCAGGGCTTTGAAACACACTCTTCACCGGCTGCCACTACATCTTGTCTGATGACGTGAACCACCACATTCAAAAAGTAACATATTATCTTCTTAATTTAGGTTCCTTTACTCAAAATGCTGTTTAAAATACCTTAGTTCATAAGTGCACACGTTATTAAATATACATTGTTCTGACCTAATGAACTATGGATGAAAGCTGAAAATTAAGCCAATAACATAAATGGTTAGTATAGAAGTCACTGATTTAGAATAAGTTATGTTTTTAATCAGTGTGTTTAAATTTTCACTGGGTTGGTTTGGGGGTCATTAGAACATTTTGAAGGTATATACAGTTGTCCATTGGTGTCCGTGGGGGACTGGTTCCAGGACCCTCCTAAGATACCAACATTTGCAGATGCTCAAGTCCCTGACATCAAATAGCATTGTATTTGCATATAACCTATGCACATTCTCCTGTTACTTTAAATCACTTCTAGGTTACTTATAATGCCTGATGCAGTGTAAATGCCATGTAAATGCACAGTTGTTCTATTGTATTGTTTAGAAAATAATGACAAGAAAAAATCTGTCAGATACAATTTTAAAAAATATTTTTGATCCACAGTTAGTTGAATCCACAGAGATAGAACCTGCAGATACAGAGGGCCGACAATATATAGAACTAGAAACTCAGAATTTAAATTTTAGCTTTATTGTTGTTCAAAAGTTAATTAATACCATTAATATTATTGGCCACCTTGGTGACACTAACCATTCTCTTGGCCATTTTGTTCTGCCTAATTACCTCAAAACAAGAGGTTACAAATGACCACCATTTCATTTCATCTCAATGTGTGTCAGGAATTCAGGCAGGTCTCCCCTGGGTGATTCTTCCATTCCGGGTGGCATCACCTCAGCTCACTCAGTGGTAGTCAGCTAGTAGCTGGACTGGTGTGGAGGGGTCATGAGAGCTTCAGGTGCATGCTGGTGCCTTGACGGAGGCATCTGGAAGCCTGGATTTTGCTGAGTCCTTTTAGGTATTCCCAGGGACTCGCAAGGGGGACAAAAGGGGTCAACATTTACAAAATACTCAGGGCCCTGAAACTCCAAGGTGGAAAGAGTCAGTTTTCTTACATCCCAGACCTGGAACTGTCATGGTGTCACTTCTTCCACACACAACTGGTCAAAGCTGTCACAGGCCAGCGTCAGAAATAGCCCCTGTCTCTTGATGGGAATGGTGATGGGAAAGAATCTGTGGTCATCTTTAATCTACCAAAGCCTGAGACCAAAGGGCCACACATACAAATGAAAAGTAAAAGCTCAAATCAAACTTGGAAAGCCTGAAGCCTGGTTTAATTCTAACAATATTACCAAAATAAACTAATCCTGCATTAAGTCAGCACTGAAATAAAAGATCTCTGCATTCCACTCAAGAACCTGAACTGTCACGAACAAATGCAACATGAATATTTAATGCTTTGTTTTTAGAAATAACAAATGAATTCAATCTTGGAATCCACTTGTCCTTCAATATTTATTTTACTATTCCTTTCTGCTTTTAGAAATTATTTGCAAGAGTTCTGTGTATGATCATCTATTTCCATAAAAGAAGAAAGTATCGGTATCCAACATGTCCAAAGCTATGATAAATTCTGATGTCAAATAAAGGACTAACATACTGAAGTACAGTATTGTCAAATGGTACCAATCAAAAAAATAAGGAGGAAAATATCTAGAGGTGCCTGCAACATTAGATACTCATATTAATTCATGAATTAATACAAAGGAGTTTTCATCACACCTGTGTCATATTTCTCGGCAGTTTCTAGCCTTGTTGCATGTTTTACTGAATTTCAGAGGAGCTAATGCTCTATTAAAAACAAGAAGGAAGACTTGAATGTAGAAACAAAAAATAGGATCTTTAATAAGATATTTACAGATATAACAAAATATATACATATCCACCCATATGACAAATAAATGAATTCAGTATCATCATCTTTCTATGTTTTATAATCAATTTTATTTTTGTTCAGAAAAGGTTAATCTCTCATTTTTATTCTACAATATATAATTGATGGCTAATTATTTAAAAAGTTATTGCTTATATGATATAATAAGGGGAACTCTGGGACAATAAAGACTATATTTTCTGAGAAACAAAATATAAAGTATGTTGAAATTCATGCTCTGGATACTAAATATTGTTGAATATTTGAAAAGTCGGCTTGGTTATTTTTTGCCTAACTGAAAAGTCTGGAGGATTGAATGGCCAATTTGATTAAACCTTTTCCATAAAATTTGATTTCACCCCCTCAGTAAAATGAACAGGTGAAACAATACAAAATAAACATGGCTGCATAAGCAAGCACTTAATTAGTTACAGCTTATTTTCAAATGCATTATTTAAATGTGAATCTTTATATGGTATCTCACATCAATCTATATAAATATTATATCTTCAAACTAAGCACCACCCTTGGGTTACAGTGGAAAACACTATGATTCTATAAATAAGTGCTTACATGTATGTACTTTTTGATGGAATGTATTTATTTAATAAAATCTCATTAAGTTTATGTATTATATATTATATACTTATATATAAAGTTATATTTTTATTTTTTTCAGTGTGAACAAAATTTTAATATTGATTTCTGTTGTTTTAGACTTTCAGTCTTTTCAACATAAGAAAATAGCTGCACACATTTATTTTTTATTTTATTTTATTTTATTTTTTTGAGATGGAATCTCGCACTGTCGCCCAGGCTGGAGTGCAGTGGCGCGATCTCAGCTAACTGCAAGCTCTGCCTCCCGGGTTCACACCATTCTCCTCCCTCAGTCTCCTGAGTAGCTGGGACTACAGGCACCTGCCACCATGCCCAGCTAATTTTTTGTATTTTTAGTAGAGACAGGGTTTCACTGTGTTAGCCAGGATGGTCTTGATCTCCTGACCTTGTGATCCGCCCACCTCGGCCTCCCAAAGTGCTGGGATTACAGGTGTGAGCCACCACGCCCAGCCGAACATTTTAAGATTGTGTTTTATTTTAAAAAAATAGTTAAACACATAATTAAAAAAAAATTAAACACAATCTTAAAAGTGTTTGGCTGGTCCCGGTGGCTCACGTATCTAATCCCAGCACTTTGGGAGGCCAAGGCAGGTGAATCACGAGGTCAGGAGTTCAAGACCCACCTGGCCAACATGATGACACCCCATCTCTAGTAAACATACAAAAATTAGCCAGGCGTGGTGGTGTGCACCTGTATTCCCAGCTGCTTGAGAGCCTGAGGTAGAAGAATCACTTGAACCCGGGAGGTGGAGGTTGCAGTGAGCCGAGATTGTGCCACTGCACGCCAGCCTGGGTGACAGAGCAAGACTCTGTCTCAAAAAAAAAAAAAGTTAATGATGTTTGATCTTGGTGGTTCTAGTAATAAGTCCTGTCTTATTTTTTCACGTAGAATAAATTATGTTTTTATGCTGGATTGCATTAAATCCAGTAGTTCTTAAACAATGTTACCAAATAACCACATAACTCCCAAATGCAGCAAAGGCGAACAGTCTTCATGGTGCACTTTCACCTCATGGACGTCAAAACTGCTCCTTTTGGATATTTTCCCACTTCGATGTGAAGTACATTGTTGGGGTTTCATTACGTGGCTTTTTAAAAGAAAAAATGGTTTTGATTTCTTCCACAGTTCATAGTTCTCAGTTGAGACTTTTTTTTTTGTAAATCATGTAGTTCAGTGATGTTTTGAAAAACAAAATGCTCCTCAGTAGATGAAATCTGTCAATGTAACTGTAATAAATAAGCACCTACAGGCTGGGTATGGTGGCTCACACCTGTAATCCCAGCACTTTGGGAGGGTTTTGGCCACGTGTGGAGAACCAAGGAACATAATGAACCTGGTTGGTTGCTCCTAAGTTCAGTGGATAAAGTGATAAAATAAAATGATGAACTCAGGGATTCTATCTCCTGGCTTCAGAAACAGATACTAAGCCTCAAATCTGCTAAGATTGCCCTGAGTGAGAGTTTTATCTCCTGTAGAGAAAGAGCTGAAATTGTGCAAAAACAGACACAAGCTCTCATCATGCAAGTGGCTAACCTGCAATGAAAGGTGCATGCCCAGCTTCGCAGGTGTCTACTGTTAAAGTGAGGGCATTGATTGGAATAGATGGGACCCTGCAACTTAGAATGAGAACGTGTGGGAGGACCCTGATGAAGCTGGGGACACTGAGTTTGTAAACTCTGATGAAACTTCCTTGCCAGAAGAAACAGCTTCCCCTTCCCCAGTAGTGGCAACATCCCCTACCTGACCCATGCTGCCATCAGCCTTTCCACCTATGTCTTAGGAGATAAACCCTGTGCTGCCTGAGGCAACGGCGATGGCCTCCTCTGAGGCATTTGCCAGGCAGGATAATGTTGATTCTTCTCAGGAGCCACTCTCAACACCCATGTTTGCTTCTAGACTTATAACTAGACTAAAGTCAAGGTGGGCCCCTAGAGGTAAGGTTGAGAGTGTGACCCATGAGGAGGTGCTCTACACTCAAAAACAACTGCTTGAGTTTTCTAATTTATATAAACAGAAATCTAAAGAACAAGCATGGGAATGCATATTAAGGGTGTGGAATAATAGTGGAAGGAACATAGAGTTGGATCAGGCTGAATGTATTGATTTGGGCCCACTAAGTAGGGACTCTGCATTTAATGTTGCCGTTCAGGGAGTTAAAAAATATTCTAATAGTTTATTTGCTTGGTTAGCTAAAATATGGATTAAAAGATGGCCCACTGTGAGCAAGCTGGATATGCCTGATCTCCCTTAGTTTAATGTAGAGGAAGGGATCCCAAAGGCTTAGGGAGATTGGAATGGTGGGGTAGATTAGTCACTTTAGACCTACTTATCTCAGATGGGAGGGTCCAGAAGATACACCCTTGACCAATGCCTTGCAAAATAGATTTGTGAGGGCAGCATCTGCCTCTTCAAAGAACCCTGTAATTGCTCTTCTCTGTATGTCGGATCTAACAGTGGGAACCACAGTCACTCAACTACATAATTTAAATACAATGAGAATAATTGGATCCCAAGGTGGCAGGGCCAAGTGGCAGCACTCAATGGCCAAAGGTAAGGTGGGCATAGCTACCATAAAGCACAGCAGGGGCAAAGCGGCAATAAAAATAGTCTGACTCGTGTAGAGCTTTGGCATTGGCTAATTAATCACAGTGTTCCTAGTAGTGAAATTAATAGGAAGCCTACTTAATTTATACAAGCAGAAAACTTCTAGGTTGAATGGACAAAAGACTAATTTGAATTACAAAAACAGAGAATCACGGCCCCTCAATCAATTTCCAGACTTGAGCCTGTTTACAGACCCAGAACTCCTTGAATGAAGGGGAGGCCAGGTCACCTTGAAGAATTTCACTGCCAACAATTTATGCAGTGAATCTTTCTCGCATCCTTCCCCAAGGAGACCTCTGGCCTTTCACCAAAATGTCTGATCAGATCAGACATTTTGGGGTCTACTGTACATTGGCTCTGAGCTGACATTAATTCCAGTGGACCCAAAATATCATTGTGGTTCTCCAGTTAACATAGAGGCTTATGGAGGTCAGGTAATTAATGGAGTTTTAGCCCAGGTCCAACTTACCATGGGTCCAGTGGGTTCCTGGACTCATCCTGTGGTCATTTCCCCAGTGCCAGAATGCAAAATTGGCATGGACAAACTTAGCAGCTGGCAGAACCCCCACATTGGCTCCCTGACTGGTAGGGTTGTAGGAGATCATCAGAGTGGTGGGAGAAGCTATAGGGAAGGGAGGAGGCCTTCTGAAAGGTCGGAAGGCTCTGCATAGCTTCGGGGGAGAATAAGCTAAAAGCAGCTGTTGTCTTACCCTGAGACAGAGGGTGAGGAATAGGTACGAGGAAGTGTAGGGGAATTTATCATAAACAGGCTTATTTACTTATGTTAACCAGGAACCAACCTTTGATCATCCACCAAGAGACCGCTCTCTGAATGGGGGAAAAATAATATTAATTACTCACAAATTGTGTTGGCTCCAGGCTTTTGGCATTATGTCTGTACTGAATAAAAGCAAGCAGCTCCAGCTTATCAAGACTGCTCTTTTTTTTTTTTTTTTTTTTTTTTTTTTGAGAGGGAGTCTTGTTCTGTCCCCAAGGCTGGAGTGCAGTGGCATGATCTCGGCTCACTGCAAGCTCCACCTCCCAGGTTCACACCATCCTCCTGCCTCAGCCTCCCAAATAGCTGGGACTACAGGCGCCCGCCACCACGCCCGGCTAATTTTTTTGTATTTTTAGTAGAGACGGGGTTTCACTGTGTTAGCCAGGATGGTCTCGATCTCCTGACCTAGTGATCTGCCTGCCTTGGCCTCCCCAAAGTGCTGGGATTACAGGCGTGAGCCACGGGGCCCAGCCGTGACTGCTCTTTCTTTGGCCCTGAGTGCTGGGCAGTCCCCTAGCTGCTCTTACACTGCATACTTGTGTCCGAGTACTCCTTTCATCTGTCACTCGGCCAGGGCCTGTGGGATGGACCCAGCATAGGGTGAGGGCTATTATGTTGAGAAAGGCCAAATGGAAGCCATTAGAGCTGCCTCTACCTAGAAACATAGTAAATCAAAAAGTGTCAAATCCCTGGAGGGATTGCAGAGATTAGTGCCACCAGCAAGATCTTGGAAAATGCAGGGGTGGGGATCCTCACCACATCCCCGTTCAACTCTCCCATTTGGCCTGTGCAGAAGACAGATGGACCTTGGAGAATAACAGTGGATTATCATAAGCTTAACCAAGTGGTGATGCCAATTTCAGCTGCTGTACCAGATGTGGTTTCATTGCTTGAGATAATTAACACATCTCCTGGTACCTGGTATGCAGCCATTGACTTGGCAAATGCCTTTTTCTCCATTCCTGTCCATAAGGTCCACCAGAAGCAATTTGCCTTCAGCTTGTAAGGCCAGTAATATACTTTTATTATCCTACCTCAGGAGTATGTCAGCTCTCCAGCTTTGTGTCATAATCTTATTCAGAGAGACTTTGATCACTTTTTGCTTCCACAAAATATCACACTGGCCCATTACATTGATGACATAATGTGATTCATCCAGTGAACAAGAAGTAGCAAACACACTGGACTTATTGGTGAGACATTTGCATGCCAGAGTATGGGAAATAAATCTGACTAAAATTCAGAGAGCTTCTACCTCAGTAAAATTTCTAGGGGTTCAGTGATGTGGGGCCTGTAGAGATATGCCTTCTAAGGTGAAGGATAAATTGCTGCATTTGGCCCCTCCTACAACGAAGAAGGAGGCACAATCCCTAGAGGGCCTATTTGAATTTTGGATGCAACACATTCCTTATTTGGGTGTGTTACTCAAGCCCATTTATTGAGTGACCCGAAAGGCTGCTAGTTTTGAGTGGGGTACACAACAGAAAGCTCTGCAACAGGTTCAGGCTGCTGTGCAAACTGTTCTGCCACTCGGGCCATACGACCTAGCAGATCCAATGGTGCTTGAGGTGTCAGTGGCAGATAGGGATGTTGTTTGGAGCCTTTGGCAGGCCCCCATAGGTGAATCACGATGGAGGCCTCTAGGATTTGGAGCAAGGCCCTGCTATCTTCTGGAGATAACTACTCTCCTTTTGAGAGAGAGCTCTTGGCCTGTTACTAGGCTTTGGGGAAAACTCAACGTTTCACTATGGGTCATGAAGTCACCATGCAACCTGAACTGCCTATCATGAACTGGGTGCTTTCTGACCAATCTAGCCATAAAGTGGGTCATGCACAGTGGCATTTCATCATCAAATGGAAGTAGTATATATGTGACTGGGCTCAAGCAGGTCCTGAAGTCAGAAGTAAGTTTCATGAAGTGGCTCAAATGCACATGGTCTCCATTCCTGCCACCCTGCCTTCTCTCCCCCAGCCTGATGGCCTTACACAGAGTTCACTATTATCAGTTGACAGAGGAAGAGAAGATCAGGGCCTGGTTCACAGATGGTTCTGCACGACATGCAGGCACCACCCAGAAGTGGACAGCTACAGCACTACAGCCACTTTGTAGGACATACATCCCTGAAGGACAGTGGTGAAGGGAAATCTTCCCAGTGGGCAGAACTTTGAACAGTGCACCTGGTTGTGCACTTTGCATGGAAGGAGAAATGGCCAGATGTGTGATTATATACTGATTCATGGGCTGTAGCCAATGGTTTGGCTGGATGGTCAGGGACTTGGAAGAAGTATGATTGGAAAATTGATGACAAAGAAATTTGGGGAAGAGATACGTGGATGAACCTCTCTGAGTGGTCAAAAACTGTAAAGACATTTGTATCACATGTGAGTGCTCACCAGTGCATGACTTCAGCAGAGGAGGATTTTAATAATCAAGTCGATAGGATGACCCGTTCTGTGGACACCACTCAGCCTCTTTCCCCAGCCACCTCTGTCATCACCCAATGGGCTCATGAAGAAAGTGGTCATGGTGGCAGGGATGAGGGGATTCTTGGGCTCAGCAACATGGACTTCCATTTACCAAGGCTGATCTGGCTATGGCCACTGCTGAGTGCCCAGTTTGCCAGCAGCAGAGACCAACACTGAGCCCTTGATATGGCACAATTCCTCGGGTGATCATCCAGCTACCTGGTGGCGGGTTGATTATATTGGACCTCTTCCATCATGGAATGGGCAGAGGTTTGTCCTCATTGGAATAGACACTTACTCCACATATGGGTTTGCCTATCTTGCACGCAATGCTTCTGCCAAGACTACCATCTGTGGACTCAGAATGCTTTACCCATCATCACAGTATTCCACACAGCATTGCCTCTGACCAAGGCACTCACTTCATGGATAAAGAAGTGTGGCAGTGGGCTAATGCTCATGGAACTCACTGATCTAACCATGTTCCCCATCATCCTGAAACAGCTGGATTAATAGAATGGTGGAATGGCCTTTTTAAGTCACAATTACAACTCCAACTAGGTGACAATGCTATGCAGGGCTAGGGCAAAGTTCTCCAGAAGGCCGTGTATGCCCTGAATCAGTGTGCAATATATGGTACTGTTTCTCCCATAGCTAGGATTCATGGGTTCAGAAATCAAGGGATGGAAGAGGAAGTGGCACCACTCACCATCACCCCTAGTGATCCACTAGCAAAATTTTTGTTTCCTGTTCCCACAACATTACATTCTGCTGGCCTAGAGGTCATAGTTCCAAAGGGAGGAACGCTGCTACCAGGAGACACAACAACGATCCCATTAAACTGGAAGTTAAGATTGCCACCTGAACACTTTGGGCTCCTCCTACCTTTAAGTCAACAGGCTAAGAAGGGAGTTACAGGCCGGGCACGGTGGCTCATGCCTGTAATCTCAGCACTTTGGGAGGCCGAAGTGGGTGGATCACGAGGTCAGCAGATCGAGACCATCTTGGCTAACATGGTGAAACCTTGTCTCTACTAAAAATACAAAAAATTAGCCAGTAGCCAGGCATGCTGGTGGGCACCTGTAGTCCCAGCTACTCAGGAGGCTGAGGCCAGAGAATGGCGTGAACCTGGGAGGCAGAGGTTGCAGTGAGCCGAGATCGTGCCACTGCACTCCAGCCTGGGCGGATTGACCTGGACTATCAAGATGAAATCAGTCTACTACTGCACAGGAAGAGTATGCATGGAATACAGGAGATCCATTAGGGCGTCTCATAGTATTACCATGCCCTGTGATTAAGGTCAATGGGAAACTACAAAAGCCCAATCCAGACAGGAATACAAATGACCCAGACCCTTCAGGAATGAAGGTTTGTGTCACTCTACAAGGAAAAAATTCACGATCTGCTGAGATGCTTGCTGATGTCAAAGGGAATACAGAATGGGTAACAGAAGAAGGTAGTTATCAATACCAGCTGTGATCACGTGACTAGCTGCAGAAATAAGGACTATAATTGTCATGAGTATTTCCTCCTTCTTTTGTTAAACACGTTTGTGCATGTATACACTTGTACTAAGAAAATAACTTCATTTTATTTCTTTTCTCCTTTATCATGTGACATAAGATTTATTGACTTCACATCAGCATTTGAGTATTGTTAACTTTATGTAATAGTATTTGGGTTGGGGACTGGTACGTTTCCGGTTGTACGAAGGATAGTTGTGTTATGTTAGGTGTAATTATGACCTTATTGTTGTCTTTATTTGAAGATTATGTATGATCTCAGGAGATGTGTATGGGTTCAAGTTGACAAGGGTTGTACTTGTGATCATTAACACTGAGTGTCAACTTGATTGGATTGAATGATACAAAGTATTTGATCCTGGGTGTGTGTGTCGGTGAGGGTGGTGCCAAAGGAGATTAACATTTGAGTCAGTGGGCTGGGAAAGGTAGACCCACCCTTAATCTGGGCGGGCACAATCTAACCAGCTGCCAGCACGGCTAGAATATAAGCAGGCAGAAAAATGTGAAAATGAAGACTGGCCTAGCCTCCCAGTCTACATTTTTCTCCCATGCTGGATACTTCCTGCCCTCGAACATTGACCTCCAAGTTCTTCAGTGTTGGAACTTGGACTGGCTCTCCTTGCTCCTTAGCCTGCAGATGGCCTATTGTGGGACCTTGTGTTTGTGTGAGGTAATACTTAATAAACTCCCCTTTATATGTATATATTTATTCCATTAGTTCTGTCCCTCTAGAGAACCCTGACTAATACAATATTCTTCAAATTTGCTTGTAAGTATTAACTTTACTAGAGGCAACAAGTCTACACAGCAGCAAAGTGAGATACATTGTTTTTCTTCTGTAAACTATTGGTAGGCACAGGAAGGCAATCTACCACAATGCCAAGACCTTCTATCCTCAACAAATAAGCTACACGTTCCCTTACATGTCTAGTTCTACAGAAAATTGAGGATACATTCCATATCAAATTTCTTTTGAACAAAACTTGGGCCATTGTTTCAAGGTCCAGAGAAAACTCAGAAAAATACTCACTCTGTTTTGATGATGGGCTTCTGTCTGTGAAGAACCAGAATCACTGGAGTTAATCAAATATGTTCGACCATTATGACGTCGTTTTTCAGGCAGGTGGCCTGCACAAGCCATTTCATTTTCTTCATTTGCCATGTCACAGAGCCCACTTCTATGGGACTGTTGTTTTTCTGTAACACAAATTTGGAAAGGGATGATAAACCTTCTTTCTCTCATAGATCACTTTACAGAGTTTATCTGGGCTTTTCACAGCTTCTCCAACGGTTCTATTTATGTAAGCAGACAACTGTTTTGGAGATTTCTTAACCTCCTTCATGTTCTTATTAGTCAAATTATCTTTTTTTTTTCTAGAAAGGTCAATAAAATGATCCTCAATATTATTACAAAAGTTCCATTTTTTTTTTAACATTGTGGGTCCCAGATTCCATAATCTCTTAAGTACTGGTGCTTCATGGTACCTGGTGCCTGAGCCCAGGCTGGCGCTAAAGATCTGTGCCCGGCAGACAGCCTAGAATGTCCTTGGGCTCCTGGGTGCAGTCCTACTCAGGGCCATTCAGCGCATCCACCAGTATATTTTTAAATAATTGCATATGTTCGCAAGTGTTAAATGTGTGTTTCTGAAGTATTTTATTTGATATCACTCTAGGCTCACTCACCACTTAGGTTTATTAGAAGTCATAAGGGTGTGAAGTTTATATGAATAGTTTTGTTGTTGGTTGGTGGTTGTTTGTTTGTTTGTTTGTTTTTGAGACGGAGTCTTGCTCTGTCACCCAGGCTGGAGTGCAGTGGCACAATCTTGCTCACTCCAAACTCTGCCTCCTGGGTTCAAGCGATTCTCCTGCCTCAGCCTCTGGAGTAGCTGGGATTACAGATGCCTGCCACCACATCCGGCTAATTTTTGTATTTTTAGTAGAGATGGGATTTCACCATGTTGGTCAGGCTGGTCTTGAACTCCTGACCTCAAGCAATCCACCCACCTCAGGCTCCCAAAGGGCTGGGATTACAGGCATGAGGCACTGCGCCTGGCCAAATAGCTGTTTTTAGGATGGAAATTTCATGTCTTCATTGGTATCTTCACAGATTTACTTTGCATAGTGCATTTTGAAATCTGTCTTTTATTTTATGATCAAAATATATACTTATACATATTGGGAACATATCTTTTAGGTTGCTGCAAAAGTAATTGTGGTTTTTGCCATTAACTTTTGCACCAGAAGATAAAGACCTATTTGCAATGCTTGTTAGTAAATCAGAATTGAATAAAGCACATTTTTGAAGTCATAGAAGCTTGAAAAACTGTGCCTCTCTTGATCCATAGACTGCATTCATCTGTACCTATAGGACTTTATTTTCCTTGATTCTTATAATAATTTGAATTCATTATTCATCTGTTTAAATAAGTATCCTCATTAGAATTACCTATGTTGAAATTTGCAGTGGTTTACTTTCTCTTTCCAGTGTAAAGAAAAGAAAGATAGCTCCGTTAGTACAAAATTCAATATGGGTCAATTGTGAAAAATGACTGTCTTGAAAACTGATTTCCTCTTATACCATTAATAAGCATAGAGTGTCTATAAAGTTTAGTACAATTCTGCTGCACACCTATAATACAGTTTTGAACCTCTCTTCTAGAAATATATCAACCACCAGGACACAGACCTAGAGATTTTTTGGGAGCAGTGTAACTTTTAGGAAAGATGTAAGAAATGGGAGAAGGGAGAACCCAAGGGGAGATAGTTGTTGGTCATGTGGAGGTTTCCATTTGCTGTGTGAAGCTCTTAGTGATAGAGTCAGGTTCAAAGTCTCGGAATAATGTTGTGGCTCTCTTTAAGGTAGGGTTATCCCCACAGTAGGAATGAAAATGGAGCAGTTCACATAACTGCTGTCACTTAACTAGAGTCCCATGCTGAGGAGTGATACAGTCACCATTGCAGGGCAGGCCCATTCTCTTTCTACTGTATTACCTGGAAGAAGTAGCCAAGCAAGATGTGAAATATACTCCCCCTGGGAGCAAGAAAACTCAGAGTCCAGGTCAGTGCCAGAATCATGATGTAATTTTTTTCAAGTTACTTATTTTCTCTAAGACTGTTTCATCATCAGGATATCATACTCACCTTGTCCTGCTTTTTTCACATGTATCTTGTTGAAATAGAATGATAAACATGTGCAATCACTCTGAAAAGTGCTGGAAAAATAATATGATATGCAATGTTTATTTTATAATTTGTCTTTTATTATAAAATATTAAACTTAAATATATGTTATATAACACAATAATATGACTTAAAATAGCTAATATTTATTCAGGTATTACTATATTCCAGGTGTTATTTTAAGACTTTACATAAATTAACTCATTTTTTTCAATCAATACCTTGAAATAGAAATAGTTACTACTATTTGCAATTTTATAGAGCACAGAGTAACTTGACCAAGGTCACACAGCTAGGAATTCCTAAAACTGGGAAGTGAAAACCAGAATATATTGTTTTAAACATTGTGTAATAAATAAGAAAAGGCACAAATTCCTGATACAATTCTTTTTTTTTTTTTTTTTTGAGACAGAGTCTCACTCTGTCACCCAGGCTGGAGTGCAGTGGTGCCATCTTGACTCACTGCAAGCTCCACCTCCCAGATTCACACCATTCTCCTGCTTAGCCTCCCGAGTAGCTGGGACTACAGGCACCCGCCACCACGCCTGGCTAATTTCTTTGTATTTTTAGTAGAGACGGGGTTTCACCATGTTAGCCAGGATGGTCTCCATTCCTGACCTCATGATCCGCCTACCTCAGCCTCCCAAAGTGCTGGGATTACAGGTGTTAGCCACCGCGCCCCACCAATTCCTGGTATAATTCTTTATATAGTACATGTGCTCAAATATCTGTTCACCTTCCATTAAATTAGGATGATAAATGTGTTATAATGCTTCTAGAACATTGATTACTAACACTGTTTATTTTAACATTTAATCTGAATCACATGGGCAGGGCAGGAGACATGGCAAACTTCTTTTCCTTATTAAAGTCAAATCTCATTACAAAAAGAAACATTATGAAATATAGGTGTAAAACTACATTTCTTTAAAATAATAAAAATGTATATTTATTAACAGTAAAAGATGTCATCCTTGATTTTTTTTTTTTGGAAACAGAGTCTCGCTCTGTCATGCAGGCTGGAGTGCAGTGGAGCAATCTCGGCTCACTGGCCCATTGCAACCTCCGCCTCCCAGGTTCAAGCAATTCTACTGCCTCAGCCTCCCAAGTAGCTGGGACTACAGGTACATGCTACCACGTTGGGCAATGTTTTGTATTTTAGTAGAGGTGGGGTTTTACCATGTTGCCCAGGCTGGTCTCGAACTCCTAAGCTCAGGCAATCTGCCCACCTTGGCCTCCCAAAATGCTAGGATTACAGGTGTGAGCCACCATGCCTGGCCCCTTGAAGTTTTTTAACATCATACTACATATGCAAAAAACTATTTACTTTTACAATAGTTTTTCTTTGGGGATGGCCATCAAGATTTTATTTAGTTTCAGCAAATATTTGTTGAATGTTGATGGCACCAGAAACAGTTCTAAGTATTGCTGGTGAAGAGGTGATTAAGATAAATCCCTTCTAATAAGATCTAGTCTAGTCAGAGAATCAGGAACAAGTCATTTAATATCATGTTGTTATTGCTGAATGGAAAGAGCCCATATATGTGGCTATTCATTCAGTTTTTTGTTTGTTTGTTTTTGTTTTTTGTTTTGTGTTGGGAGCAGGCCCCCCAAAATCTGGCCATAAGCTGGCCCCAAAACTGGCCATAAACAAAATCTCTGCAGCACTGTAACATGTTCATAATGGCCATAACGCCCACACTGGAAGATTGTGGGTTTATGGGAATGAGGACAAGGAACACCTGGCCTGCCCAGGGCAGAAAACCACTTAAAGGCACTCTTAAGCCACAAACAATAGCATGAGCAATCTGTGCCTTAAGGACATGCTCCTGCTGCAGTTAACTAGCCCAACCTATTCCTTTAATTTGGTCCATCCCTTCATTTCCCATAAGGGATAATTTTAGTTAATTTAATATCTATAGAAACAATACTAATGACTGGTTTGCTGTTAATAAATATATGGGTAAATCTCTGTTCGGGGCTCTCAGCTCTGAAGGCTGTGAGACCCCTGATTTCCCACTTCACACCTCTATATTTCTGTGTGTGTGTCTTTAATTCCTCTAGTGCCACTGGGTTAGGGTCTCCCCGGCCGAGCTGGTCTCATCAGTTTTGTTTTTTTTTGTTTTGTTTTTTGAGTCAGAGTCTTGCTCTGTCACCCAGGCTGGAGTTCAGTGGCATGATCTCAGCTCACTGCAACCTCTGACTCCTGGGTTCAAACAATTCCCCTGCTTCAGCCTCCGGAATAGCTAGGGTTACAGGTGCACGCCACCACGCCTGGCTAATTTTTGTATTTTCAGTAGAAATGGAGTTTCGCCATATGCTAGGCTGGTCTCAAACTCCTGACCTCAGGTGATCTACCTGCCTCGGCCTCCCAAAGTGCTGAGATTACAGGTGTGAGCCACTGCACCTGGCCTTCCTTCCTTTTTTAAGCAAGTGGTAGCAGAAAGAGTCTAGAATCTTGAGTAGATTTCCCCACTAGTCTCTGACATTTCACAAAAATGTTATTGCATGGCCACTCAAAGAAAGTGTTTTGATTATTCATATAATTTCACAGTGCCTGAGACAGCTCTGCTTAGCCCCTTTTTCTGAGGTGTGACATGCCATCTGTTGAAGTGAGAATAGGAACCCTCCTTTCCTTCAAGCTGTTGTCCTGCACACAGAACAAGTGAAAGATACTGGAAAACCCCTGTTGGATTCTAAAGTTCTTTTGACATTAGCTTGAAAATAAAAAAGAATCAGGAAATATTTTCTTTCTGGGTTAGAGCCAATGATTCTTGGCCAGAAATAACTGTGTAGAGTTCAGTTTGGCTGGATCCATGAGACCAGGCCTTCAGGGGAGGTCCTGGAGTAGTGGAGCATGGTGAGTCCAGCACCTCTCATCTGTGTGCACCCACTTGGAGGAGACCTGGGGGAGGCTATCACCTTGAACTGAATCCAGCTTAGAAGAGGGGACCTAGCTTGGGGAGAATTTCCTCTCTAAGCCCAAGGGGCAAGGCCTAGGAGCTATAGCCTTCCTATCAGTTTATCACAAAACCCTGGTAGATGTCAGCACATTTTAAAAAAACACTTAAGTCCATTGTTTCCTTTTTGAGGGGGAAAAAAGTGCTAAAGAATGTTAAGCTCTTTTAGCAGCACTCTTACTCATAGTCAGATTAAATTTCTCTTCCCTTCATAGAGTCCCTGAGGCATCATTATAATGAAAAAGTAGGCATCAGAAAAACACTTACCCAGTTGTGTCGGAGAAAAAGTCACTTTGGGGATGACACATGTAAAAATCTCTACACATTTTATTCTAATTACAGCTCTGCAAGCCATTCTCATCTCCAGTGGATACTAGTGAACTACTGCTCCCTGAAGATCATGACCTTGGGCACCAGTCAGGGTTTGCCATCAAAAACAAGACTAAAATAACACTAATGGCTGCTTTCAGAAGGTCTGAGAATGAGAGCTGGAGAAGTTCTCCTCTCTAGTCCCCCTAAATGGATTTACTCATGAGTTTACACACTAGACTTTCTCTGCCATTTATCCTTAGGTTTTGTCAACCTCTCCCTTTTTGGCCTAGTCATTCTTTGTGTTTCTCATTCATTCCAGACTGTTCTCTTTTTTTCTTTCTTCCTGTCTCAGCCAGCACAGGAGATAAAGGTTAACAGGGTTTTGAGTGTAACCTGTGGGGGAAAATGCTATTGTTTAATTCTAGTTTCTAGGGACTACCTCCCTCAGTAGATTTTCATCTTCAATAGAATTAAGACTGTCATGCTTGCCAGTGTTTCCTTTGAGCCAGGACCAGTATTTGGCATGCATTAGGCTGTTGTTAAATGATTAAGTAAATTACTTCTGTGAAAAATAAAATGTCATTCAGTTTTCTTCTACTCTTGCCATAGAGTTACTTACCTTTCTTTCTATTCAAACCTCATAGCATGTTACTCCTTTTTCTTATGTTTTCATACAATGCCCTTACTTGTTTTGATGTTCCTTAGCCTATCTTATTTTTGCATTTCCTAAGAGTCTTCCTGTGGCAGCACATTTCATAACCACTATTTGATTTGTAAATTTATCTTTTTAGACCGCCTTCCACTCCCAGATGATTACATGGGCAAGTAGCTTGGTTGTAGGCTTGCTCTTTAGACTACATTGCTGTAGATAGAGATGAGAACTGAACTGAGGTTAATACTTCTTTAACATAGTGCCATCTAGGAAAGGACCAGCATCCATGGGAATCAGCATTGACACATGCAGTGAGGGTTTGGGGGACATCACTACGGTTCATAATGTTGTCACAAAATTGCTGGACAGTGACATATTTTATTTTAGAACACTTTTTAATTTTTCAATGAACTTCCTTTTAGATTTAGAGTTTGGTTTTTAGATCAACTCTGTGTAGTAGCTATAATAGGTCCAAACATTCTCATTTCCTAGATAAAGATACTGAATATAAAGATATAAGTGCACCTCCTCTATATGGGCACCTGTTACATTGTCTTACACATAGTTAAGGGTTTATTCATTTTATCAATAAACATTGATTTAGTTTCTATTGCCATAGCAGGTACATTGCTAGGTGTTGGGCACAAAAAGAACAATATAGACAATAATAAAAAAAAATCACCTACTCTAAAGTGATCAGTCTATTAGGGAATTAATAACAATAATGGTGTCATAAGACTGTGTTTCAAACGATTATTAATTACATTGGTAGTGGAATAATGTGTCTGTTTAGAAAAATCCTAAAGATTTTGTTGTAAGGTAACAACTCACAGCAAAAACC
This sequence comes from Pongo abelii, assembly GCF_028885655.2. NCBI lineage: Eukaryota > Metazoa > Chordata > Mammalia > Primates > Hominidae > Pongo > Pongo abelii. The sequence goes on from NC_071993.2 coordinate 48,324,799, forward strand.
CATGTGGAAAGCTGAGAGAATGGTAGACAGAATTATTTTATTTGCTCTGTATGACTTTCAAAGACCTATGGAACTGATTATTTAAACAAATTCTAAAAGAGCATGTTTTGAAAGCCTGAGATGCTTGTTAGAATCAATTATTCTTTCTCCTTCTAATGAACAAAGCAGGCGCTAAATAGAAGAATGCTAGTATTCTTCTGTGCTCTATTGTCTCAGGTCCCTGGTGGCGGGGGGGGGTCCCCAGTTACACAGCAGTCCCTCCACACATGAAAGATGCATTTAGTTCTTATGTCAGAGCCCCCACTCTCCTGCCTGCCGTATAGGCTGTCCTGCATACTTACAGCCATTTGTCACTCATCTCATATCTTTCCAATAGTGAATTTTTAAGTGGGGAATGGAGTCCAGGAAGAACACCATGAACCTCAACAAGGGAAGAATATGGTCTGGATGATATCATAATTATGTCTTAATCTCCCTCAGTCTACCATACAACTCCTGGCGAGGCTTCTAGAATATTCCATCACCTCAGCTTGTTAGCCCATGTGATACAGAGATATTGCTCACTGTCCAAATGGTCACCCATAATGTAAAGCTGAGCCATAAAGAAGGGACATCACCCACAGGGATAAAGAGGGTACATGCAGGAAAAATCATCCTAATTTTCATCATGTTCCATGTTGCTCCATTTTGTTGGAGTAGTTTATTTTTCTTTTATCTGTGCTCCAAAAATTATCAGGCCTCTCATCGACCCAAAGTGGCCTAGATTTGTTCTTATTTCTTTGACTGACTATCTCACAAAGTGATCTGACCCTTTAGAAAACCATTTGTCACTTGTTTAAGAAAATCAAGAAAGCTAGCTCCATCTCCTGATAAAATGCCATGGTACAATTATTTCATTGCCTGGGAAAGTGATTGAATCCCATAATAGAAGAACTAGCATCCACTTTTTAAAGAACTGGGCTGATGTTTTGAAAAGTTCAATTCTCTTCTGTGGAAAACTGCAAAAAAATACCCAAATTCACATCTCACTTCACCTAGAGTCAGAACATCTCTGCCAGAAAAACCCAGACTGCAGAGCATCCAAGTGAAAGTGGGATCAGGACCAGGAAAACTGTTACAGCTCTGCCATGAAGCCATGGTGAGCATGATTCCTGTGAGTCATTAAACCAAATAATCTTAATAGAATCTTCTGTAGATGTTCTCTAGTAGAAGTTTTTTTATTTTGCAGTCCACTTCTATATATGTTTCTAACTTCTTTTCAGATCTATTGTTTGATGTAGGTAGACTAGATATGAGGATAGTAAATTGCCAGGCAAGGAAACCGAGCTGATTTGCTCAGTTCAGATTATAGCAGGACCAGGACCACTGCTTTCTTTCCAGGCAGTGTGTGTGTGTGTGTGTGTGTGTGTGTGTGTTTTCCACTTAGACCAATTGGAGCCAGGAAGCTGACATATGCCAAACTGCTGTCCCTTTTGGTAAATATACAAAGTTGTCTTGGCCGAGGCGGGTGGATCACGAGGTCAGGAGATCGAGACCATTCTGGCTAACACGGTGAAACCCCAACTCTACTAAAAAAAATACAAAAAAATTTGTCGGGTGTAGTGGTGGGCGCCTGTAGTCCCAGCTTCATGGGAGGCTGAGGCAGGAGAATGACGTGAACCTGGGAGGTGGAGCTTGCAGTGAGCTGAGATCATGCCACTGCACTCCAGCCTGAGCAACAGAGTGAGACTCTGTCTCAAAAAAAAAAAAAAAAAAAAAAAAAAGAAACACATCAAATAGCTTTTCTTTTTTTTTTTGATTAGATAGTAAATTTATTTTCATTTTTTTTGGAGAATGGCCATATTGTTTTCCTAAGTGTCTACATCATTTTATATTCCCACTAACAGGGTTCAGGGTTCCAATTTCTTTACATCCTCACCAACATTATTATTTTCCAGTTTTTTTTATTATTTTTTATTTTATTATTATTATACTTTAAGTTTTAGGGTGCATGTGCACAATGTGCAGGTTAGTTACATATGTATACATGTGCCATGCTGGTGCGCTGCACCCATTAACTCGTCATTTAGCATTAGGTATCTCTCCTAATGCTATCCCTCCCCCCTCCCCCCACCCCACAACAGTCCCCGAAGTGTGATGTTCCCCTTCCTGTGTCCATGTGTTCTCATTGTTCAATTCCCACCTATGAGTGAGAACATGCGGTGTTTGGTTTTTTGTCCTTGCGATAGTTTACTGAGAATGATGATTTCCAATTTCATCCATGTCCCTACAAAGGACATGAACTCATCCATTTTTATGGCTGCATAGTATTCCATGGTGTATATGTGCCACATTTTCTTAATCCAGTCTATCATTGTTGGACATTTGGGTTGGTTCCAAGTCTTTGCTATTGTGAATAGTGCTGCAATAAACATACGTGTGCACGTGTCTTTATAGCAGCATGATTTATAGTCCTTTGGGTATATACCTAGTAATGGGATGGCTGGGTCAAATGGTATTTCTAGTTCTAGATCCCTGAGGAATCACCACACCGACTTCCACAATGGTCGAACTAGTTTACAGTCCCACCAACAGTGTAAAACTGTTCCTGTTTCTTCACATCCTCTCCAGCACCTGTTGTTTCCTTTTTAATGATCATCATTCTAACTGGTGTGAGATGGTATCTCATTGTGGTTTTGATTTGCATTTCTCTGATGGCCTGTGATGGTGAGCATTTTTTCATGTGTTTTTTGGCTGCATAAATGTCTTCTTTTGAGAAGTATCTGTTCATGTCCTTCGCCCACTGTTTGATGGGGTTGTTTGTTTTTTTCTTGTAAATTTGTTTGAGTTCATTGTAGATTCTGGATATTAGACCTTTGTCAGATGAGTAGGTGGCGAAAATTTTCTCCCATGTTGTAGGTTGCCTGTTCACTCTGATGGTAGTTTCTTTTGCTGTGCAGAAGCTCTTTAGTTTAATTAGATCCTATTTGTCAATTTTGGCTTTTGTTGCCATTGCTTTTGGTGTTTTAGACATGAAGTCCTTGCCCATGCCTATGTCCTGAATGGTAATGCCTAGGTTTTCTCCTAGGGTTTTTATGGTTTTAGGTCTAACATTTAAGTCTTTAATCCATCTTGAATTAATTTTTGTTTAAGGTATAAGGAAGGGATCCAGTTTCAGCTTTTTACATATGGCTAGCTAGTTTTCCCAGCACCATTTATTAAATAGGGAATCCTTTCCCCATTTCTTGTTTTTCTCAGGTTTGTCAAAGATCAGATAGTTGTAGATATGCAGCATTATTTCTGAGGGCGTTATTTCTGAGGGTTCTGTTCCATTGATCTATATCTCTGTTTTGGTACCAGTACCATGCTGTTTTGGTTACTGTAGCCTTGTAGTATAGTTTGAAGTCAGGTAGCGTGATACCTCCAGCTTTGTTCTTTTGGCTTAGGATTGACTTGGTGATGCGGGCTCTTTTTTAGTTCCATATGAACTTTAAAGTAGTTTTTTCCAATTCTGTGAAGAAAGTCATTGGTAGCTTGATGGGGATGGCACTGAATCTGTAAATTACCTTGGGCAGTATGGCCATTTTCACGATATTGATTCTTCCTACCCATGAGCATGGAATGTTCTTCCATTTGTTTGTATCCTCTTTTATTTCATTGAGCAGTGGTTTGTAGTTTTCCTTGAAGAGGTCCTTCATGTCCCTTGTCATTCAGGTTTGTATGTGACTTCCAATTTTTAAATTTTATTGGGATAATAATGAATTTATAATATTTTATTCCTGATTGCAGAGGAAACAGAAAAGATGGCATATCTTTATTGATTTATTAAGGCTGCTTTAAAGAAATCAAATATGTACCAAAATGATGACAGTTTCTTCACCTAAAAAGTCATCACTTTCAAAGCAAATATCCAGCCTCTCCTTCTTCTCTCTAATTGCCAGCAGCTACCCCCTCCCCCATATCCTATTTTCCTTGATAATAGAAAAAGAGTGGAACCATTAAAGAACATTTTAAACTATATAACTGGCAGTACTGCTGTGCACTTAGGCTGCCTTCTGACCCTCCACAGCTAAAAAATTATTCCCCCCTCACACTCTATGCCTCAACAAAGCTCCATTCTCTCTGACTTGCCAGCTCTGGCACTGTCCAAGCACATTAGACCTGGCGGTCTGGCAGTCTAGCTTGGAATAAAAATTCTCATAGAGGATGATTTTTCACTTCTGGTACCTGCCTGTAGGTATTTCTTACCATGCCTGCATAGCGGAACTACTCAAAGGAAAGGATCTGTGTGGTGTGCCTATGTTGTATTTTCTCTCCTAAATGTCAGGGATGAAAAGGATTTGCAGTATATTAGCACTGTTGGCATCCAGATGGCTGCTATGAAAATAAAGACATAGCTGAGAATCAACAGAAAACTTCCATCCTATCAAGACATCAATACTACCAGCACTGTCTGTGCTACTGAGTGCCTGCTACAGCCACACCTACTAATGGCTCGCATGCTTTCCATGACAAAGATGAGAAGTTGTGAGTGGGATTTTTGTGTAGTCAGCTAGCTGATGATGGATTTAATGAGTCAGTGCAAACAAATCACTTTGGATTTTAATATGTATTGCTTTCAGCTTACATATCTTTGAGATATTGTTGGTCCCTGCCTGCTAAGGGAGATTCCAGTGGCCACAAAATTCATCTTTTTTTCATATTTTCACTGCTGGAGTTGAGTCTTCACTCTCAGTTCCATTAAGACTCATCCTTTTTTTTTGAAATAATTCCCTGGCTTTTTGCTTCTTGCTTACCTTGTTCCATGTTAGGGCCTTCAGGTCAGAAATATGTGTGATATAGTGGGGTGGGAGCCCCTGTGTTCTGCACATTTTCACGATTGCCCTAGTGTGAAAGCTTCATTGGCTAACTTGTGTGGTTTGCTTTGAATGTAAATTGCATAAACTTATGTGTATACATTGAGATACATTAAAATATGTTCCTATCAAAGGATTTCATTTGATACTAAAACACTTTTGGAGGAAGATAGGAAAAGCATTATTTCCATTTAAATACAAGAAGACTAAGGCTTAGAGAATTCATTATCTTGTTCTTGAATTTTTGACTCCAAGCCCTAAGTCTATTTTTCCACATACTCGTATGATTTTACTATATGTTTGTGTAATCCTGAAAAACCTACTGTTGGACTTGTTCCTTCCCAAAAGCAAGGGTGATAGGATGAAGGTGGGCCATAGGATGGATGAAGGTGGGCCACAGGATAAGGAACAGGAAGTGGAGGCGTTTAGTCTCAAATGTCTCTTAGTTACTATTAGGGAAACAATAAAATTACAAAACAGCTACCTTCAGGGAGAATATAATAAAAGGTTATATTGCCACATCATGCTCCACAGTGGTTAAGGGGGAGAATGAGTCTAATATTTATTGAGTTTCTCTCAGGTGTCATGTTAGGCTCTGTTACATCATATTTACTTCTCACCAGAACTTCGTGAGTAGATTACTAGCCTCATTTTTAACAGAATTACATGCTGGGGCTCTTTGAGTTTTATTAGCATGTGAAGGTCAAACAAATAATTAAGTGCCAGAGCCTTGGTTTGAATCTGTCTTTTTTCCATTTAATTTTTAAAAATTTGTTAATTGATACATGATAGTTGTAAATATCTCAGGGGTCTGTGACATTTGGATACATGCATACAATATGCAATGATCAAATCAGGGTAATTGGGATATCCATCACCTAAAACACTTAACTTTTCTTATTGTTGGGACCCAAATCTTTTGACTGCAAAGTCAATAGATGAGAGAGACTCAGCTGTAAGAAACAGATCATGGAAAGCAACGGAAATAGGCAGACACCTAGAGCAGCCAGAAAAAATATACCGGTGATAGAGAGGTCTGCACCTAATGAAGGGCAATGAGGTCGCCGGTGCCATGTTTCTCTCCTTGGGTCGGTACTTCTTTGTCCTCAGCATGCATTTGTAACATATCTATGTTTTATTTATTTATAGTTAGGGAATATCTTAAAATATCTTGACCCCTTCCAATATTTGACTATGGAAGAAATAATTTAACCATATCTTTGTTTCTGTGCCTATTTATTTCTCTATTCCAACACTTATTTTATTTTCACTATATACTGGGAGAAAAGTAAACATTAAAAATATTTATTAATATAGAGAAGCATTTTTCTTTTTCTTTTTCTTTTTTTTTTTCTCACCTAGTCGCCCAGGCTGGAGTGCAGAGGTGCGATTTTGGCTCACCACAACCTCTGTCTCCCAGGTTCAAGCAATTTTCCTGCCTCAGGCTCCTGAGTAGCTGGGATTATAGGTTTGTACCATCATGCCCAATTAATTTTTGTATTTTCAGTAGAGACTGGGTTTCGCCGTGTTGGCCAGGCTGGTCTTGAACTCCTGACCTCAGGTGATCTGCCCACCTCTGCCTCCCAAAATGGAAGGGTTACAGGCGTGAGCCACCAGGCCCAGCCTAGAGATGCATTTGAAAGCAATAATATTTGCAGCACAATCAGAATTACAGAATGAAGTTAGAGAAGAAAGGAGGTATTTTGATAGCATGAACTAAAAATTTAAGGAAAACGATGAAATATTCAATCTTGAAAGAAAGATTACATAGAAGATGTGGGAGACCTTGGTATCTCTGATTTCCATGAAACCAATGAAGTATTTCATTAAGCTATCTAATGAAAACAAAAGAAAAATCTTTCAATTATACTAAAATCTTTCTTGTTTAGGAATGTTGTTACAATTTTTAGACTAAAATATTTCCCAATAATTTCTTCTGTGATATTCCAATAGCTTCTCACATAAACCATGAGCCCTGTACCCACCCAGAAATAATAACAGAAAAAGGAACAAAAGTTCATATCACTAAGAGAAAAAGAAATGCAATCTGTTTTTCCATGACAAATCTCCAGCCAATTTATATCTCTGTGGAAAATATTTATCTGAAGTAAATAATCTCTAATATTTCCTTAAACATTTTGTAACCTCAATTGTAATATAAAGTACTTGAATCTCAAAGTGCCAATGAGTGATTGTCTAAATATTTGTTCCGTGCTATACACTCACAGAATTATTTTACTAAATTGGGACTCTTAACAATGATTCATTGTAGGGCTTTCAGAAATGTCTAAGGATTATATATGTGAAACCCACATTCAGCCCCCAGGACTCTGCTGCCATCAGATTCAACCATCACCTTCAAATAATCGGTCACAGACAAGCTTTTGAAGCCCTGAGTATATATGGGCTTCTAACAATTTATGTTCTAAGGCATCAATCTAAAGTTGAACTTCTTAGTATAAAAATCAGTGCATTCTGAAGCATTCTATGCTTTCAAGATGAAAGGTGCTTCAGGATGCTTTAAATTCTTTGATAAATCTAGCAATTAACATTTATTGTTCCTGTGCCCAACACCATGCTAAATTATTCATATGCATTTTTTTAGAGGGGGACACAGTTTCACCCTTGTTGCCCAGGCTGAAGTGCAGTGGCATGATCTTGGCTCACCGCAACCTCTGCCTACTGGATTCAAGCGATTCTCCTGCCTCAGTCTCCTGAGCAGCTGGAATTACAGGCATGTGCCACCACGCCTGGCTAATTTTGTATTTTTAGTAGAGATGGGTTTTCTCCATGTTGGTCAGGCTGGTCTTGAACTCCCAACCTCAGGTGATCCGCTCGCCTCGGCCTCCCAAAGTGCTGGGATTACAGTCTTGAGCCACTGCACCCGGCCTTCATATGCATATTTTTATTTAATCCTCATTGCAATCCTATATGGTAGAGATCATCATTATTCCTCTTCTACCTATGAGAATACTTGATCTTAAAGGAGTTTAACAAAGTTAGCTAAGGTACAAGGTAGAACCAGGATTTCAGCAAATGCTATTCTCACCCCAGAGACCAAGTTCTTGTACATTTCAGTATACCCTCAGAAGAAAAAAAATATACTGTAGTTTTTGGATAAGGGCCAGGTTCAGAAAACATGAAGGCACTCATACCAAATACCATCTCTGCCTGCCTACTCTATTAAATTGGCACCACTCTGTGATGTACACAATGTCTCTGGTGGGGTTTCCCTAGAAGCACAACCTAAGATGAGTTTTTGGATGCTCATATGTTCTATGCGAAGTGACCTCCTCAACTGGAAGCAGAGTGAGAAAGCAGGCGAGAGAAGAAGGAAGGATTTGGAAGGGGTTGATACTGAGGACAACTGGGGTTCCATCCTGCTGAGATCTTTAAGAACAGTTGTTCCTCCCAGGGAGCCAGAACTGGGGGATATTTAAACACTGAGTCCTGATGCTCATTGGTAGAAGTCGGCTTCCTGGAAAGTTAACTTCCTGACCTTTCTGGAGTGCACACTACTGCCCTAATAGGTTCTGGGGCCTAAGAAACCCTTCAGGCAGGCCAGGAGTGGTGGCTCACGCCTGTAATCCCAGCACTTTGGGAGGCTGAGGGGGGTAGATCACCTGAGTCCAGGAGTTCGAGACCAGCCTGGCCAACATGGTTAAACTCTGTCTTTATGAAAAATACAAAATCTAGCCGGGTGTGGTGGCGTGTGCCTGCAGTCCCAGCTACTCAGGAAGCTGAGGCATGAAAATCGCTTGAACCCAGGAGGTGGAGGTTGCAGTGAGCTGAAATCACACCACTGCACTCCAGCCTGGGCAACAGAGTGAGACTCATTCTCAAAAAAAAAAGAGAAATCCTTTAGGCAGAGGGTCACAGGTGCTCACTATTGGAATGTATTGAAATTCCGAGCGCTAAGGGGATACTAGAAGGCCAATGATCTATATACTACAGATAATCAATTTAACGTATTATATAATTTTCTAATCATTACAGGGAGAAATTTGCATACTCCAAGTGGATTTCAGATAACCAAAAATCATTACCATGACCAATTTTTTTGCTTTTATATTTTTCTCCATGAAGTTGTTTTTCAATGGATTATAAAACCCTAACAGCAGGTGCTTGGAATTATTTTTCTTTATGTCCATGTAAGTAGACTATAATAGAAACTTTGATATTGAGTAGATATTTGTTAAATACCCACTGTATGCATGACACTGGTTGCATTATGGGGTACACAAAATATTTCTTCACAATTCCTGCATGGGCAATATGTATACTTAAATAGAAAAGCCAAGAGAGGCACATATAAACTAAGTACAACCAGTGTCCCTAGGCGTAAGTAGCAAGTCAGCCAACTCTACTACAAATGCACAGAGGGATTGGTGATGTTGGAAAAGATACCACAGAAAAACAGGACTTTCTGAAAAACTGGTAGAGTCTATGTCGATGGAAAGAGCAGGGGACCGCTTTTTGGCTAGGAGGTGTGCTGGCCTTTGACAAGACTGTATGATACAACCTTAAAGGACAAAGACCAAGCTGTGGCTGTTGACAGCTATCAGTTCTATAGGCTAGCTACTGAAGAGTCTTCAAAAGTTTTGAATTTAGTTGTGCTATCATGAAACCAGTATTTTAAGAAGATAATTTAGCAGAAATATTCAAGGTAGTTTAGAGTAGTAAAATATTCATGTTGAAAGTCCATGCAAAGGGCTGGGCAATGGAAGTAATTAGGAAAGAACAGTGGTGAAATCTTTTCCCTTTTGGTGATATAAAATGTGAGAAGTTAAGAAGTGGCGGGCATGGTGGCTCACGCCTGTAATCCCAGCACTTTGGGAGGCTGAGGCAGGCAGATTACCTGAGGTCAAAAGTTCGAGACCAGCCTGACCAATATGGTGAAACCTCATCCCTACTAAAAATAGAAAAATTAGCTGGGCATGGTGGTGGGGGCCTGTAGTCCCAGCTACTTGGGAGGCTGAGGCAGGAAAATTGCTTGAACCCGGGAGGGGGAGGTTACAGTGAGCCAAGATTGCACCACTGCAATCCAGCCTGGGTGACAGAGTGAGACTCTGTCTCAAAAAAAAAACAAAAAAAAAAAAACCTATACTCACAGTATAGGTTTATGTGTCAAAAAATGGAAGTTAAAAATTGCTCATCTGTATTTAATACTAAGAATATGAAAAGGAATAAGGTAGGAGCAGACACTTGGGGACTAAATCTTTAGAAACTACTTATACTTTATAAATTGGAAGCTTGAGGAAAAAAATCCAGGAAAAGAAAGAAAAAAGGAAAAATAACAGGCAAAAGAATCTGGACTATAAAGTTCTTCAGTTATCAAATAAGATCAGTTTCAAGAAATGAAATATACGGTGGCTTTAAGTAGTTAATACTACAAAAAGATTCACTTTCTATGATATTTAAATCATTAATAAAATATTTTAAATTGAGAGGAAGTAAATATAAAGACTCAAAGTTCTGTTTTCAGGTTTGATACCAATCCACATTTTTAACACATTAAGTTGTATTTTCAGTAATACATCACCCCCCTCATATTCTGTGTGTTTACATTTGGCAAATTTATTAGGTTACAGTTGACTTCTAGTCCCACGCTGCTTCTGTTGGAAAATACAAAGCCTTCTAAGTGGAAATGTTTTATCTCCTTTGAATCCTATGTTAACTATGTCTGCGGCAAGTTCAATCTGCACCGCAATAGCATTGAATTAAAGTGATCTTTTGACAAGACTTTTGTTTACTTAGACACTAAAATGAACTAGGAGACAGCTTGTAATAGAATGCTGCTATTACTTTTTTATAGCATTCTATTAATAAAATACTATAAAAGTGAGGAATTTAGTTGATTAACTTTTTTGTTGTTGCAGATTCCAAGAAGGATTAAAAGCCGTGTAGAAGAGTATCTCTCACACTCCCAATTGAAGCAGGAGTGTTATTCAGAAGTGTTTTCCATTTAGGGAAAACCAAAAATCCTCTAAATTCAGCCAGTGTGTTTAGAACTTTGTTAAGCTTGAAGTTATGATTCTACTATAATCATGTGTCCTTTTTCTCTTTAGGATAATGAAGAAAAGTAACAGAAAAATAATTTTTTTTTCTTAGAGACATGATAAAGATGTAAATATTTTAGGTTTTTTAAGATTTTTGGCCAATTTGTTGATGCAACATATGAAGAAAAGTGTTCATGTTGAAGATACTCTGAAATCAAGATATTCCTGCAGAGCTTAGTAAGTGCAAATCAAGTGTTGACTAAAAGGTGTTTGGATCATTGAGAAACAAAATAATTAAAACAATAAGTATATAGTAGTCACTGATGAGGAGATACATCTTTGTGTGTGTGTGTGTGTGAGAGAGAGAGAGAGAGAGAGAGAGTCGGAGTTTAGCTCTTGTTGCCCAGGCTGGAGTGCAATGGTGCGATCTCAGCTCACTGTAACCTCCGCCTCCCGGGTTCAAATGATTCTCCTGCCTCAGCTTCCCAAGTAGCTGGGATTACAGGCACCCACCACCATGCCCAGCTAATTTTTTGTATTTTTAGTAGATAAGGGGTTTTACCATATTGGCCAGGCTGGTCTTGAACTCCTGACCTCAGGTGATCCGCCCGCTTCGGCCTCCCAAAGTGCTAGGATTACAGGCATGAGCCATTGCACCTGGCCCGATCTATATCTCAATACATAAATTCCATATGGGCATATTAAGCTCATCACTTTCCCCCTATATGTCTGCTTCTTCACTCATCTAAGCGTCTATGCTGACGTCACTCTTTGTCCTGATGTCCTTCACTACCTGTGAGTCAATCTCTGCTGGATGTGGTAATCTACCCCATTCTTGCTGTGCCTTCAATATAGACATTTTCTCCTGGTTGCTCTGTTAGAATAAACTTATGAAAGCCAATTCTAGTGGTACCCTAATAGATAAATATCTGTGGTTAAGCAGCAAGAACTGAGAAATTTCTTGAGTGGCAAAATTTGATTATTCTGTGAAATCTGCTAAGAGGGAGAGAGATTAGCCCTTCCACCTCATCCTGTATAAAATACTCTTGCATTTAAACCTAGCTCACATCTCTCTTCTGTGGATTTTCTGGGCCCCTTGAGTCCAAAGTTATGTTTTTCTATTCTGTGAGGCCTAACAATTTGTTTGCACCACAACTGAAGCACCTATTGTATTTGCCTTGATTGGTACACTAATAATACTCATGAGATGATAAGCTCTGAGGAAAGATCTGGCCCTTTTGATATTTTGTCCCTTCCATGTGTAATATTATTTTTGTAATTTATTAAGCATTAAATGTATTTTGATGAAATGGAATTGAAGCAACTTCTATATACTCTATCTTTTCATCTGTGAACTATGGTGGGCTCTATGTCTAAAGTCCCTCTTATCCATAGGATTCTAGGATTCTATGATATGAATCTTCCTCATTATTAGTATAGCCTGTCAGTATACTTCTAACTGGATTGTGTCTACTTCTAAAAGAATGAGTAGGTCCATTCTGCTATGTCTGGGTCATTTGTGAATTTACTGGCTAACCTCCTCCATTCCTCTGTCTCCTCCATTCTCTTAACCCTTTGGTCTTTCCACCACATTGTCCCTCCTGCTTTGTATAGGCTTTCAGTTTCAGGTCACATTCTCCTCCCTTCTCCTAAGTCAGGAGTTCATGGATGTATCAAAGCCTTATTAGCTTGGCATCATCCTGGCATCACTTTCCTTTGCTCCGTCCCTTTCTCCTTGCTTTGTCCTAGCCTATTTGTAACCTCTAAATTCACTGACCTCACAGACACTTCAGCATGATGAGAAAGCCCATTCTATGCTCACCATCTTTTTACTATAAATAGTTGAGGAGTGCAGACTTGTGGGCTTGATGGGGGCCTTTACAACCTCAGGGAATTCAACATCTGCTTTTCATTGGGTCCACGTTTTCCAAGGATGTGTTATTGTGCTAGACTCCATGAGGAATGGAGATAAAACCTGACACGTGGATCTTATCCTGAAGAAACTTATTATTTAATTGGGGAAAACCTGACATAAACAGAGACAACATTTAAATAAAAGTAGCCAGCTAGTAGGCATCTGATAAACTGACAAAGGTAAAACAAAAAGAAACAGAGATAGGAAAGTTGTTAAGTGCTAACTTTTTATCTTATGTGTGAAATATATCAGTTTAATGTTCTCACCTTCATCTTTTAGTGCTTTGAAGAAAGGCATACATCCAATTAGCTGCTCATGCAAAAACCCTCTAAGAGCAGTGACATGTACAGGGCTTGAAGGCAAGGATTGTACCCTTATAAGAGGGCCTTTTTTTTTTTTTTCTGAGATGATGTTTCTCTCTTGTTTCCCAGGCGTCAGTGCTGTGGTGCGACCTCGGCCCATTGCAACCTCCACCTCCCGAGTTCAAGCAATTCTCCTGCCTCAGCCTCTCGAGTAGCTGGGATTACAGGTTTGCACCACCACACCCGGCTAATTTTTTATTTTATTTTTTCTGGACAGAGTTTTGCTCTTGTCATCCAGGCTAGAGTGCAGTGGCACAATTTTGGCACTATAAAGTCACCACAGATGAGGAATTAGTGAATACTGGACCATTGTTCCTAGGAAGATAGAGGGTGAGTTAGTTTCCTGCTCATATTATGCCAACTGATCAATATGTAATCTTGGGGTTTTGTGTGTTTCTGTTAAAGATGCATAATTTATAGCCTGGGCAACATAGCCAGACCCTGTCTCTACAAAAAATTAACATGAAAAAATTAGCATGGTATGAGGTGGTGTGCACCTATAGTCCCAGCTACTTAGGAGGCTAAGGCAGGAGGATTACTTGAGGCCAGGAGTTTCAAGACTATAGCGAGCTATGATCATACCACTGCATTCTAGCCTGGGTGACAGAGTGAGACCCTGTCTCTTAAAAAAATACGTAAGCCAATATGTATTGTTTATTCATTAACTTTGAACTCATGGCCAATAGCAGTATAACTCATGTTTGAATGAAGCTTATATACCACACGAATTTTCTCCATAAAGCACATCACAACCTTCTTGTGCTTAGAAACATGGGGCAACACCTCAGCACTACCTTCAAGGGCCATTTCAAACAGTAAAATTACCTACAGGAAGCACAAAAATGCAATAGCATGGCTCTGCACAGACCTTAAAAAGGGCACTTGTTTACAGTCTGCAAGCTTGAACATGAAAGCAGAGCATCGTCTTGTTTGACTCAGATGATAGCAGAAGCATGGATGGGTCCCATTTTCCCTGGTGTGCACATCTGCAAATGGTTCCTAAAGCACAGTGGCTATTAGTTTTGGGGTTGCAAATAAAGTTTAGCAAGTAGGCAAATTCATCAGTACAGAATCTGTGAATAATTGGAATCAATTATATGCTGTTACGGACTGAATTGTGCTCCCATGAAATTCATATGCTGAGGTCCCTAACCCCCAGTATCTCAGAGTGTGACCGTTTTTGGAGATTGGGTCTAGAAGGAGAAAATAAAGTTAAAATGAGGCTGTTAGGGTGGACCCTAGTTCAATCTGATTAAGAGGAGATGCAGAAACACAGGTACTGCAAATACACCAGCACAGAGAAAATGTCCTGTGAGTCCCCAGCAAGAAGACGGCTGTCTGCAAGCCAAGGGGAGAGGCTTCAGAAGAAACCAACCCTACCCTGACCTCAGACTTCCAACTTCCAGAGCTGTAAGGAAATACATTTCTGTTGTTTAAGGCACCTAGTCTGCAGTATTTTGTTATGGCAGCACTCAGCAGACTAATACTATAGGTGCAAGCTACTCTCAACACATTTTCAAGGCTGATGGGCAATGTTATATGTTTATTTTATTTGACTTCTCAGTGGTATTTGACACAATCGACTGACTTTTTTCGTACTAAAATTCTCTGTTTTCCTGGCTATCATTTTCATCTCATTTTCCTCCTACAACATTAGCTATTCCTTTCTATTTTTTATTTATGGGGCCTCATTTTTTAGGGATTTTCTTTTTACTAAAACGTAACATATTATTATAATAATCTTTATAAAATACAGAACACAATACAATGGAAAAAAGTAAAAATTATCTTTAATCCTAATACCGGGAATAATATACCTCTTCTATGGCAGCCTCTTTATTCACCAGGCTCGTAAACACTGCTGTCTCCAAAGGACCTAAGTTCATCTCTCTGCTCTTTGAATTATGTGCATTGAAACTCCTTAGCGTGGTTCACCAGCTCTACTAGATCTGCCGCCTCTCTGACTTGACAGCAGCACTCGGCCCCTTGGTATCCATACCACAGCCACCCCAGGTCTGTCCTTCCAACTGACTGTTCTCCCTGAAAGCCTCTCCACCCAAAGCAGCCACCCCAGGCAGTGCCATGGCTGACTCTCCCAGGGGTCTCAGCATCTCTCCCTTTAGCCAGATCCCTCTTATTCCATACTAAAATTTCCCCCTTTCTGTTCATGGAAGACTATTTAAAGTTATATTTAACATTTACCTATTTATTTACTATATAGCATTTACCTCTCTTCTTCCTCTAGAATATTAGGTCCATAAAAGAGAAAAATATTTAAAATAATGGCACTTCCAAGCCCTCTTTGGTGACTGACACTAAAGTGTTCCCCTCAAATTCCTTCAGCTGTTGGAAACAGTGCTCATCAATGGGCTTGATCATATAGATCACTTCTAAGCCATGTTTCCAAAGACGTTCCACAAAGGCTGAATTAGCTACCTGGTCCTTGGTCTCACCTGTGATATAATAGATATGTTTCTGGTTTTCCTTCATTCTGGTGCAGTAATCCTTGAGAGAAACCATCTCATCACCAGAGGCAGATGTGTAGTATCTTAACAGCTTTGAAAGCTTCTTCCGATTTTGAGAGTCTTCGTGTATTCCAAGATTTATGTTTTTAGAGAACTGCTCATAGAACTTCTTGTAGTTCTCTTTATCTTCCGCCAGTTCAGTAAAGAGTTCTAAGCATTTTTTGACCAAATTCTTCCTGATAACTTACAACATTTTGCTTTGTTGCAACATCTCACGGGAAATATTTAGAGGGAGATCCTCTGAGTCTACCCCCCTCCCCCCAGTGAAGTTCAGATATTCAGGGATTAGCTCCTCACAGTTATCCATGATGAAAACTCTGCGTATATACTATTTGATGTTGTTCTTTTTCTTTCTGTTTTCAAACAGGTCAAAAGGAGCATGTCGTGGGACAAATAGAAGGGCTCTGAATTCCAACTGTCCTTCCACTGAACAATGCTTCACTGCCAAGTGATCTTCCCAGTCATTGGTCAAGCTCTTGTAGAATTCTCCATACTCCTCATTAGTAATATCGTTGGGATTTCTGGTCCAGATGGGCTTTGTTTTGTTGTGTTCTTCTTGATCGATGTACTTTTCCTTAATCTTCTTCTTCTTCTTCTTCTCATCATCCTTCTTTTATTCTTCTTCCTCGTCAGAACCAGCATCTTCAATTTCAGGTTTGTCTTTGGATTCTTTCTCTTCTTTTTCTTCTTCTTTGTCTTCCTTTTCTTCAGCCTCATCATCGCTGACTTCTTTATCATGTTTCTTCTCCACAAAAAGAGTAATGAGATATCCAATAAACTGAGAATGTTTCTTCACAATCTCCTTTATTCTTCCTTCCTCCAAGTACTCAGTTTGGTCTTCTTTCAGGTGTAGAATAACCTTTGTTCCACAAACCATAGGTTCACCTGTGTCTGTCCTCACTGTGAATGATCATTCACACTGCTGAGGACTCCCAGGCATACTGCTCATCATCATTATGTTTGATGATCACAGTTACTTTCTCAGCAACCAAATAAGCAGAATAAAAACCAACACCAAACTGGACAATCACAGAGATATCTGCACCAGCCTGCAAAGCTTCCATGAACGCTTTGGTCCCAGATTTGGCAATAGTACCAAGGTTATTGATCAAGTCAGCCTTGGTCATTCCAATTCCAGTATCCACAATAGTGAGGGTTCGATCTTGTTTGTTTGGTATGAGGTCAATATGCAGCTCTTTCCCAGAGTCTAATTTACTGGGATCCGTCAAGCTTTCTTTTTTTTTTTTTTTTTTCTTTTATTATTATTATTATTATTATTATTATACTTTAGGTTTTATGGTACATGTGCGCAATGTGCAGGTAAGTTACATATGTATACATGTGCCATGCTGGTGCGCTGCACCCACCAACTCGTCATCTAGCATTAGGTATATCTCCCAATGCTATCCCTCCCGCCTCCCCCCACCCCACAACAGTCCCCAGAGTGTGATGTTCCCCTTCCTGTGTCCATGTGTTCTCATTGTTCAATTCCCACCTATGAGTGAGAATATGCGGTGTTTGGTTTTTTGTTCTTGCGATAGTTTACTGAGAATGATGATTTCCAATTTCATCCATGTCCCTACAAAGGACGTGAACTCATCATTTTTTATGGCTGCATAGTATTCCATGGTGTATATGTGCCACATTTTCTTAATCCAGTCTATCATTGTTGGACATTTGGGTTGCTTCCAAGTCTTTGCTATTGTCAATAATGCCGCAATAAACATACGTGTGCATGTGTCTTTATAGCAGCATGATTTATAGTCCTTTGGGTATATACCCAGTAATGGGATGGCTGGGTCGAATGGAATTTCTAGTTCTAGATCCCTGAGGAATCGCCACACTGACTTCCACAATGGTTGAACTAGTTTACAGTCCCACCAACAGTGTAAAACTGTTCCTATTTCTCCACATCCTCTCCAGCACCTGTTGTTTCCTGACTTTTTAATGATTGCCATTCTAACTGGTGTGAGATGGTATCTCATTGTGGTTTTGATTTGCATTTCTCTGATGGCCAGTGATGGTGAGCATTTTTTCATGTGTTTTTTGGCTGCATAAATGTCTTCTTTTGAGAAGTGTCTGTTCATGTCCTTCGCCCACTTTTTGATGGGGTTGTTTGTTTTTTTCTTGTAAATTTGTTTGAGTTCATTGTAGATTCTGGATATTAGCCCTTTGTCAGATGAGTAGGTTGCGAAAATTTTCTCCCATTTTGTAGGTTGCCTGTTCACTCTGATGGTAGTTTCCTTTGCTGTGCAGAAGCTCTTGAGTTTAATTAGATCCCATTTGTCAATTTTGGCTTTTGTTGCCATTGCTTTTGGTGTTTTAGACATGAAGTCCTTGCCCATGCCTATGTCCTGAATGGTAATGCCTAGGTTTTCTCCTAGGGTTTTTATGGTTTTAGGTCTAACATTTAAGTCTTTAATCCATCTTGAATTGATTTTTGTATAAGGTGTAAGGAAGGGATCCAGTTTCAGCTTTCTGCATATGGCTAGCCAGTTTTCCCAGCACCATTTATTAAATAGGGAATCGTTTCCCCATTTCTTGTTTTTCTCAGGTTTGTCAAAGATCAGATACTTGTAGATATGTGGCATTATTTCTGACGGCTCTGTTCTGTTCCATTAATCTATATCTCTGTTTTGGTACCAGTACCATGCTGTTTTGGTTACTGTAGCCTTGTAGTATAGTTTGAAGTCAGGTAGTGTGATGCCTCCAGCTTTGTTCTTTTGGCTTAGGATTGACTTGGCGATGCGGGCTCTTTTTTGGTTCCATATGAACTTTAAAGTAGTTTTTTCCAATTCTGTGAAGAAAGTCATTGGTAGCTTGATGGGGATGGCATTGAATCTGTAAATTACCTTGGGAAGGATGGCCATTTTCATGATATTGATTCTTCCTACCCATGAGCATGGAATGTTCTTCCATTTGTTTGTTTCCTCTTTTATTTCATTGAGCAGTGGTTTGTAGTTCTCCTTGAAGAGGTCTTTCACATCCCTTGTAAGTTGGATTCCTAGGTATTTTATTCTCTTTGAAGCTTTCATACCGGATTTTGTCCAATGCCTATGATGAATTTGAAATGAGCTCTCTCAGAAAGATCTCTCTGTTCGAGTAGAAAGTATTGATGATCAATGACATCAACTGGGCAATTTCTGCCTGAAAGGTAAACATCTCAACCTCCTCCTCCTCCATCAGTTGGTCTTGGGTCTGGGTTTCCTCCACTTGGCTAAGAGACTGCACAGGCTCCACAGCACAGCAGCACCAGGACACTGAAGATGAAGAAGAGAAAAAGAAACAGAAGAGAAAAAAACAAAGTTTGAGAACCTCTGCAAAATCATGAAAGACATACTGGAGAAAAAATTTGAAAAGGTGGTTGTGTCAAACCGATTGGTGAGGTCTCCATTCTCTGTTGTCACAAGCACATATGGCTGGACAGCAAACATGGAGAGAATAATGAAAGCTCAAACCCTAAGAGACAACTCCACAATGGGTTACATGGCAGCAAAGAAACACCTGGAGATAAACCCTGACCATTCCATTATTGAGACCTTAAGGCAAAAGGCAGAGGCTGATAAGAACGACAAGTCTGTGAAGGATCTGGTCATCTTGCTTTACAAAACTGCACTCCTATCTTCTGGCTTCAGTCTGGAAGATCCCCAGACACACGCTAACAGGATCTACAGGATGATCAAACTTGGTCTGGGTATGACCTACTGCTGATGATACCAGTGCAGCTGTAACTGAAGAAATGCCACTCCTCGAAGGAGATGATGACACATCACGCAGGGAAGAAGCAGACTAACCTCTGGCTGAGAGATGACTGTTCAATACTCTACAATTCTTCTGATAATATATTTTCAAGGATGTTTTTCTTTATTTTTGTTAACATTAAAAAGTCTGTATGGCATGACAATAATGACTTTAAGGGGAAGATAAGATTTCTGTCTACTTCTAAGTGATGCTGTGATACTTTAGGCACTAAAGCAGAGCTAGTAATGCTTTTTTAGCTTCACATTGGTTTATTTTCACAGACTGGGGTAATGTGTGTTGTAAGACGTATGTAACATGATGTTAACTTTGTGGTCTAAAGTGTTTAGCTATCAAGCCAGATTCCTAAGTAGACCAAATCTTGTTATCGAAGTGTTCCTGAGCTATACCTTGATGTTTAGAAAAGTATTTGTTACATCTTGTAGGATCTACTTTTTGAACTTTTCATCCCCTGTAGTTGCCAATTCTGCATGTACTAGTCCTCTAGAAATAGGTTAAACTGAAGCAACTTGATGGAAGGAACTCTCCACAGGGTTTGTTTTCCAAAGAAAAGCATTGTTTAGAGGAGCAAAGTTATAAGCCTACCTAAGCATATCATAGAGCTGTTCAAAAATAACTCAGACCCAGTCTTGTGAATGGAAATGCAGTGCTTGAGTCACATTCTGCTTAAAGTTGTAACAAATACAGATGAGTTAAAAGAAAAAAAAATGGGACTGTGATTTTCAGATTGCGAAGCTCTATTTCACATGTACTTTCCTTTGCCATTTTGAACATTAAGTAGTATCAATAACAATTCAAAAACTCAGTATATTATGACTGTAAATGTTACCTATTAAATAATACCACAAAGCCCTGCTAAAATTGCTAATGGGAGGTAAAAATGCATTGACATTACATAGACATCTTAGTCATGTATTTATTCATTCAGCAAAAGCTTATCCATTCCCTGTTTTCCAGTCACTGTTGTAGGTGCTTGGGATACAGCATATAACCTCCTTTTCCTTGTGAGATGAAAAAATTGTCCTTCAGAAAACAAGTATATAGTAACCTTTTATAAAATAGAATGCATTTTTAGTGCTGCAGTGAATTGATAGTATATGCTTTCTAACCATTGCACATACAGTTATATTGGAATTTGGATTCTTTTAAAGCAATGTCAGAAAAGTTTAGACTGCAAGAAGCCAACATGTTTCACTTGGCTTAAAGATGGAGATTTACTGTTATTTCTTTTCTTTATGTCTCTGTGCATGTGCATTTTCATGATTCTAGAATCACTGATGTGGAAAGTCAATTATTGTATGTATTCTTTGGGACCATATATACTGCAAAATACCAAATTAAAAACATTTTTTTTGAGTGAATGTGGCCTAGTTAATGGTTGTTATGTACACACCAGTTCTATGGCCAGTAAATAAGTGAAACTTCTGATTTACAGGGCAACATAAAAGAACAGCGATCACTCCACTTCTTAGGAGCACTAGTGAACTAGGGAGATTGGTCTCTACTTTCCCACGTCATAGTGAAGAAAGGGAAAAGGCCTTATACAAAGGATATAACTGGGGTCTTATCAGTTGTTTCTGCTTTTTAGACATGCAATGAAAACTGCAATATTCATATTTAAAGATTTATTCCTACTTTGTTTTTTCCTAAAACAAGCGATATTTTCCAAGTACAGTTTTGAAATATTTCTTGAAAAACATTGCCCAATGGCAGATAAAATAATCGAATAAAAACTGTATAGATACTTTCATTTTCTGATGGGCTAATGTAAGTAATTAGCCAGAAAGTAGCTCTTTTTCCTTAAAAAATGGGATGATATGTTCCATCATAAGACTGAAGGGTTCCATAAGACTGAAGGGTTCTGTAGGTCTCAAAATCACTATTTGTTGGCACATACACAAGCATTATGTGAATATAGTTAAATTAAAATGATATGCAAAAGTGTTTCCTCCCTATGTTTTATTCCTCCATATTAATTTTCCCTTTTGGACAGAACACCCACAGTGGTATTATGGGCTTTGGCGTGGAATGCACAGCTTTGAAAACTTTGAAACAATTTTAAGATGCTGATGATGTTTTAATTACTACAAAATTGAGTTAAACAAGTAAATCCTAGTAAATAAAAAGGTTTAATAAACACTTTGTATATTTTATGTCATTAGTTGTAAAATTGTCCATCAATGCCATTAACTATTAATTGCTCTAAATAGCTTTAAAATGCCCTGGATTGGCCCCGGCGACCTGGGCTTCTGTGAAACATGGCAGTAAGCTGGGACCGTAACACAAGCATGACTATATGAAGGAAGAGGAAGGTTTTCCTGAAGATGAGGCAACTGAATCGGAAAAAAAACTTTAAGTTTGGTAAAAGAGTTGGATGTCTTTCCAAAGGTTCCTGAGAGCTATGTAGAGACTTCAGCCTGCGGAGGTACGGTTTCTCTAATAGCATTTACAACTATGGCTTTATTAACCATAATGGAATTCTCAGTATATCAAGATACATGGATGAAGTATGAATATGAAGTAGACAAGGATTTTTCTAGCAAATTGAGAATCAATATAGATATTACTGTTGCCATGAAGTGTCAATATCTTGGAGCGGATGTATTGGATTTAGCAGAAACAATGGTTGCATCTGCAGATAGTCTAGTTTATGAACCAACAGTATTTGGTCTTTCACCACAGCAGAAAGAGTGGCAGAGGATGCTGCAGCTGATTCAGAGTAGGCTACAAGAAGAGCATTCAATTCAAGTTGTGATATTTAAAAGTGCTTTTAAAAGTGCATCGACAGCTCTTCCACCAAGAGAAGATGATTCATCACATACTCCAGATGCATGCAGAATTCATGGCCATTTATATGTCAATAAAGTAGCAGGGAATTTTCACATAACAGTGGGCAAGGCAATTCCACATCCTCGTGGTCATACACATTTGGCAGCACTTGTCAACCATGAATCTTACAATTTTTCTCATAGAAAAGATCATTTGTCTTTTGGAGAGCTTGTTCCAGCAACTATTAATCCTTTAGATGGAACTGAAAAAATTGCTATAGATCACAACCAGATGTTACAATATTTTATTACATTTGTGTCAACAAAACTATGTACATAAAAAATATCAGCAGTCACCCATCAGTTTTCTGTGACAGGAAGGGAATGTATCATTAACCATGCTGCAGGCAACCATGGAGTCTCTGGGATATTTATGAAATATGATCTCAGTTCTCTTATGGTGACAGTTACTGAGGAGCGCATGCCATTCTGGCAGTTTTTTGTAAGACTCTGGTATTGCTGGAGGAATCTTTTCAACAACAGGCATGTTACATGGAATTGGAAAATTTACAGTTGAAAAAATTTGCTGTCGTTTCAGACTTGGATCCTATAAACCTGTCAATTCTGTTCCTTTTGAGGATGGCCACACAGACAACCACTTACCTCTTTTAGAAAATAATACACATTAACACCTCCGAGTGAAGGAGAAAAACTTTTTGCCTGAGACATAAAACCTTTTTTTAATGACAAAATATTGTGCAATATATTCAAAGAAAAGAAAACACAAATAAGCAGAAAACATACTTATTTTAAAAAGAAAAAAAAGGAAAAAAACCACAAACTGAAATTCTATATATGTTGTGTCTGTTACAAATGTCCTAGAAGAAATCATGCAGCTCAACAGTGAAGAAGCCCAACTGGAGTATTGTTTTGAAGATGATGCCTTCTTATATTTTCACAGCAAATGGGTGGTATCAAAATCAGACATTGCTTCTTGCTGATAAAAAGCCTGAAGGAAATAAGTGAAACTACATCTGTGGAAAAAAAAAAGAACATTGAGAAGTGCAAATGTTCGCATCCTTTTGTTTTTAAAAGATATGATGTCAGAATAAAATGTGGAAAACATACGGAAAACTAGTCTAGACTTTAAAGAATTGTGATCAGGTCACATTGTTAATAAAAAAAAATAGGGACTAGTCCCTATGTTATAGCCATATTAATGTTAAGCCATATTGACAAGACCAGTTATCCAATAATTTGATCTTAAAATAACTACTTTTCTTTGAACTCTTGTTATTGACTTATCTAACTGTTGAAGATGGAGTCTTAGAAGACTAAGGTAAATTCTCACAGGGGCAGGTGTGTAGGTGTTATGTAACAAAGGTGTCATTCACAAATGGTATAGTAGAATCTTACACATGGAAAAGAAAGCACATTTTTTTTAAAAAGATGCCAACTTTTTTAATCTAATCATTATATTATTGGTATATTTTGAGGGACATAGGGTGAGTTATAAAAAGATCCACTACAGATAGTGAAAATTATCGGTTTGTAAAACATAAAGAGAAAAATAGGATATTTTATACATGTGGTGAGTGGAGAACAGGGTAACTTTAAATGAAAGTGTAAGGCAAATTGAAAGCACCATGAGATGTCTCAGATCTGAGAGGTGCCATGTTAAACATTGTCCATTAAACTGTAAAACTGGATTATGAAGTATTTGCATTCAGGGTGTCCTGAATATGATTGATTCTGTATTAGATTGTGTTCTAACTTTCTTACTATATAAGAATTGGTTCTAAATCTTCAGATTATAAAAGATTAAAAATAGTGAGAGGGAGCTATCACAAAGCTACTATTAAAAGCTGTATTTGGAATATGTGTACCAATATCAGCTTTCCTTTTGTAGTACTGAATGACAGTAGAAGAATCATCAGCCAATCCCCAAAGTTTAAATCATTTAAGGAAATGAGGAAACAAAATTCCAGGTAAATAACAACACTGAAAAACTAGATTTAACATAGTGGTTTTAGAAAATAGGATATCACAAGTAACAGTTTTTCAAATGGATTTTTCTAAAGATAAGTTTATGGAAACAGGATAAACAATATAATGGAGAGAAGGAGAAATAGTGATGGGTCTATTTTGCAGTAAAGTTTATGCAGAATGACATTTTGCAGAAAATAACAGAAGCATCACTTTTAAAAATATATCAAGAGCCATGAAGTTAACTGATGAAAATAAGTGATATAACATACTTTGAAAGATTTATTATTATTATTAATGTACTTTAAGTTTTAGGGTACATGTGCACAACGTGTAGGTTTGTTACATATGTATACATGTGCCATGCTGGTGTGCTGCACCCATTAATTAACTCATCATTTAGCATTAGGTATATCTCCTAATGCTATCCCTCCCCCCTCCCCCCACCCCACAACGGTCCCCAAAGTGTGATGTTCCCCATCCTGTGTCCATGTGTTCTCATTGTTCAATTCCCACCTATGAGTGAGAACATGCACTGCTTGGTTTCTTGTCTTTGTGATAGTTTGCTAAGAATGATGGTTTCCAGCTTCATTCATGTTCCTACAAAGGACACGAACTCATCATTTTTTATGGCTGCATAGTATTCCATGGTGTATATGTGCCACATTTTCTTAATCCATTCTATCATTGTTGGACATTTGGGTTGCTTCCAAGTCTTTGCTATTGTGAATAGTGTCGCAATAAACATATGTGTGCATGTGTCTTTATAGCAGTATGATTTATAATCCTTTGGGTATATACTCAGTAATGGGATGGCTGGGTCAAATGGTATTTCTTGTTCTAGATCCCTGAGGAATCGCCACACCGACTTCCACAATGGTTGAACTAGTTTACAGTCCCACCAACAGTGTAAAAGTGTTCCTATTTCTCCACATCCTCTCCAGCACCTGTTGTTTCCTGACTTTTTAATGATCATCATTCTAACTGGTGTGAGATGGTATCTCATTGTGGTTTTGATTTGCATTTCTCTGATGGCCTGTGATGGTGAGCATTTTTTCATGTGTTTTTTGGCTGCATAAATGTCTTCTTTTGAGAAGTGTCTGTTCATATCCTTTGCCCACTTTTTGATGGGGTTGTTTGTTTTTTTCTTGTAAATTTGTTTGAGTTCATTGTAAATTCTCGATATTAGCCCTTTGTCAGGTGAGTAGGTTGCAAGAATTTTCTCCCATTCTGTAGGTTGCCTGTTCACTCTGATGGTGGTTTCTTTTGCTGTGCAGAAGCTCTTTAGTTTAAGTAGATCCTATTTGCCAATTTTGGCTTTTGTTGCCATGGCTTTTGGTGATTTAGACATGAAGTCTTTGCCCATGCCTATGTCCTGAATGGTAATGCCTAGGTTTTCTTCTAGGGTTTTTATGGTTTTAGGTCTAACATGTAAGTCTTTAATCCATCTTGAATTAATTTTTGTATAAGGTGTAAGGAAGGGATCCAGTTTCAGCTTTCTACATATGGCTAGCCAGTTTTCCCAGCACCATTTATTAAATAGGGAATCCTTTCCCCATTTCTTGTTTTTGTCAGATTTGTCAAAGATCAGATAGTTGTAGATATGTGGCATTATTTCTCAGGGTTCTGTTCTGTTCCATTGGTCTATATCTCTGTTTTGGTACCGGTACCATGCTGTTTTGGTTACTGTAGCCTTGTAGTATAGTTTGAAGTCAGGTAGTGTGATGCCTCCAGCTTTGTTCTTTTGGCTTAGGATTGACTTGGCAATGCGGGCTCTTTTTGAAAGATTTTTAAATCCAGAAAATTCTGAATAGTGAATGAGCCTTCTCTAGGTTTTGATTTTTTTTTTCTTCAGACTATTTCCAACAAAGTTTGGCTATAAACTAACAGAACATCTATCAATAGGAATTTTAATAGAAAAGAATTAGAAATGTAGAGTGATTGTTGGTCCTTTAAGTATGCTTGTAAGAAAATTCAGTCGAGTTTCAAGGCTTTTTCTAAATGGGAGAGAAAACAATATTGATTTAGGATTATTTTCTTTCATTTAGGATTAGAACAGTTAAGTACCTTTAAAAAGGACTTTAAAAATTATTTCGATACTTATATATGATTTTTAATTGTTTTCATATTTTCCAAATACCATATTAAAATTTTAATGAAATTTAAAAAAATGCCCTGATTTACTGATTAAAGCTGAAATCAAGGTACAGTTTTGCAGTTTTCACACCTATATAGCCATCTTCCTATCATAACCTGAAATCTTAACTATAAGTGGTTTTAACTCACTCTCTCCCTCTCTCTCCCCTCCCCCTCTCTGCTTAGCTACAGCATTTTTCCAGAATGTGTGTTATAGAGCAACTTGCAGGATTCTAAAACCCTCATGTTCACTTTTCAACTGTGTAGCTACTTTTTTGCAATGCTTCTTGAATGATTTCTTCCTAGTGAAACTGTTGCAAATTGACCTTAACATACTCAAATGTTAGTTTCAGTGTTTTAAAATACAGAGTGCACATTGCTCTCTACTCCAGAAAGCAATCATTATGCAATGTGTTCTAATCTGTTCGCCTCCTTAAAAATGTGCTGCCTACCTCCCTGTGAAGTTTATGTGCATTTCCTTAATAAATACATGTCATCAGGAAACAGCTACTCTCTTGAGGCATATCATCATGTCTTCAAAACTCCATGGAGAAAATGAAGAGTGCAGGGCGGTAAAACTATTTACTCCATGCACACTAACAGCAGACACCTACAAATCCTTGCAAACATGAGCTTAGTTATAATTCTCCCTGTGGAACTTTGTAAAACATAGTGGATGACAAGGACAATTTAATACCTTGAACAAATGTTGATTTTGGCTACACAGAAGTGTGATGCATAGCCATCAGAAAAGGCCATATTATTGTAGCTCTATTTTCAGTCACTTTGGGCTTTGCTAAAGCTTGCATATATTGATGTAAAGGAAATGAATATACTAAAAAATGGAAAAACAAACAAAAATCAATGAATATTAGTTCTTTTCACTATTCAAGAGCCTGTAACTCAGAAAACTTTACAACTAACTTTCAAAGCTGAAGAAAATTTCAAATAATATAAATTATGTTGTTAATCCTTTTCCCAGATTTCAGATTTTTATTTCATTGTGTCGAGGAACTTCTGTGGTGAGAATTCTGCTTCTCATTCCTTTGTGTGAATTTGAGCTTGCATTTTAATTTCTCTTGTAACTCTTAATTGTGTCTTTGTTTGCCATTTGCTTTAATCCTTGTTTAACCAATTTAAAAAAACCCCCTAGAGAAAACCTCCTTTAATGTATATCCTAGAACTTAACTAATTTTATAAGATATTTGTCTCAAGGACTGGCTTCAAGTTTGAGGAGGCAGTCTCTCTTTTGCTTACTGACATGATTTGCAATGCTTTGGGCTTATTAAGTGACAGAATAAATTCCTGACCACAGTGATCAGGAAATGTTTTGATCCAGATTATTGGAATGGAAACTCTACTTTGCTTTCCGAGTAAGTTAGAATCCAGAATCTTTCACCATTAGATCTGACAACAGAAATTTACTCCATATCCCCTGATATAGCCTGTAAGGAGCAACAGGCCAGAGTGTATGTGACCAGAGGTTATAACGTTCTGATTCATTATGCTCTAGTCATGAATCCGGCCCATTACAGACAAGCTCCATCAATCCATTTAGCTGTCATTGTGTCCATGAATGTAATGCTATTTATGGTGAGGACCAAGTCCACTCATGCCAAATGTTGTTAGGAATTCAATCCATCCTATGTATGAACACTGGCTCCTTCAAACAACAAGATGTTGGGTAAATTACATATTGAATGGTGAGTTTTCTTGGCATTTAATTATCCAGCTCAAAGAAACATACTTCCCTAATTGTTTCTGAGGTTACTGCCTAGCATAAACTAAAAAGGATCTTGTGAAGGAATGGTATGAAATTGGCAGCTGTGAAAACATTTCAAGTTATTGTAATATCTCTTTTTGGGATTTTTTTTGGCTTATTCCTAATGTCTGTATGTCAATAAAAATTAGGCATCTTTTATATTTGATGTCTCCGTAAAATAATATTTTAAGGGGGAAAAAGCTTTGCCATATCCTAAGATGAATCTATTTTAAATTTTGTGAATTATATTATGATGCTTGTTCACATACTAATATATTATAACATGGTTGCAAAGATAGAAGGAAACATTTCTTAAAAAGAAAATTCACAGGCCAGGTGCGGTGGCTCACACTTGTAATCCCAGCACTTTGGGAGGCAGAAGAGGGCGGATCACGAGGTCAGGAGATCGAGACCATCCTGGCTAACATGGTGAAACCCTATCTCTACTAAAAATACAAAAAACTAGCTGGACGTGGTGGCACATGCCTGTAGTCCCAGCTACTCAGGAGGCTGAGGCAGGAGAATCACTTGAACCCGGAAGGTGGAGGTTGTAGTGAGCCAAGATCACACCACTGCACTCCAGCCTAGGTAACAGAGCGAGAATCTGTCTCAAAAAAAAAAAAAAATTTACAGTTCTTTCTTAAAGAGACACATAATCGAATTATTATAAAGATAATTAATTAATTGGGGTTTATCAGAGCCACCCAGATAACAATTAACAAACACTTCAGCTCATTTAAAATGACACCATATAATATGATATATAGTTGATCTTTAAACAACATGGGGGTTAGAGCCACCAACCTCCCACACATTAAAAAATCCACATATAAATTTTGACTCCCCCAAAACTTAACTACTAATAGTTTACTGTTGACCAGTCTTTCCAATAAAATAAACAGTTTATTAACACATACTTTGTATTTTGTATAAATTATATATTGCATTCTTGCAATAAAATAAGCTAGAGAAATGAAAATGTTATTAAGGAAATCATAAGAAAGAGAAAATATATTTACTATTCATTAAATGGAAGTAAATCGTCATAAAGGTCTTCATCATCTTTGGGTTGAGTAGGCCGAGGAGAAGGAAAAGGAAGAAGGGTTGGTCTTGGTGTTTCAAGAATGGCAGAGGCAGAAGAAAATCTGCATGTAAGTGGACTAGTGCAGTTCAAGCCTGTGTTGTGTTTGTCAGCTGTGGGACAGTTTTACTTTTGTGTAATGACAGTTCAAAATGGGTGGGAAAAGTTATCTTTTACCAATTTAAAATTCGATCAAAATTATATCTTTATTAAAAAATAAAAATACTGGCCAGGCATGGTGGCTTACACCTATAATCCCAGCACTTTGGGAGGCCAAGGTGGGCAGATCACTTGAGGTTAGGAATTTGAGACCAGCCTGGGCAATGTGGTGAAACCCCATCTCTACTAAAAATACAAAAATTAGCCAGTCATGGTAGTGGGCACCTGTAATCCCAGCTACTTGGGAGGCTGAGGCAGGAGAATTGCTTGAACCCGGGAGAACAAGGTTGCGGTGGACCAAGATTGCATCACTGCACTCCATCCAGCCTAGGTGACAAGAGCGAGACTCTATCTCAGAAAATAAATAAATAAACAATAAAAATATTTGTGTAATTTGAAAAAAAAAAGATTACAGGGTCTTAAAAATATTTCTTCCTCATATTATATTTACCAGTAATTTCAGAAACATTTCTATGTTTGGTGCTTTTTAACCTCTAAGGCCTTTTTTGATAAACTTCCTATTTCAATTTCATATATTTGATACCAGAATCACCAGAAGGGAAAAAAAAACCTTATTTATATTCTCTGGGAGTTTATTTGTGCATTCTCTTAACTAAATAATTGACAATTCTTAGAGGCAATTTACTCTAATACCTAGAAGTCCCATGACCCTTGGAGGTGAACTACTGGGTAGATTTCCTGACTCACTGCAAACAACATAAAAAGATGATGATGCCTCTCAACTTTTTAATATTTAGTAATAAGAGACTAAGGAGAATTTTACAAGTTAGAATTTTACTTGGTTACTTCTGGTTTTAGCTTCAAAATAAAAAGATACTTAACATCACCTTTTATTACAAAATTGAAATGAAATGAAATGAAATGTTGCAATAAAAACAGCAATGAGAAAACACTGCATAATGATTTAAATGGCTAAGAACCACACCAAACTAAAAGAAAACATCAAAAAATAAAAACCTGACAATGCCAATTCTCTTTTTTTTTGAGACGGAGTCTCACTCTTGTTGCCCAGGCTGGAGTGCAATGGCGTGATCTTGGCTCACTGCAACCTCCGCCTCCCGGGTTCAAGTGATTATCCTACCTCAGCCTCCTGAGTAGCTGGGATTACAGGTGCCTGCCACCATGCCCAGCTAATTTTTTTGTATTTTTAGTAGAGACGAGGTTTCACTATGTTGGCCAGGTTGGTCTTGAACTCCTGACCTCAGGTGATCCATGTGCCTCGGCCTCCCAAAGTGTTGGGATTACAGGCGTGAGCCACCATGCCTGGCTGCCAATTTCTGTCTAATATGTGGAGCAACAGGAGCTCCCATTTGTTGCTCATGAGAATGCTAAATGGCACTACCACTGTGAACGACAGTTTGGCAGTTTCTTATAATGCTAAACATAGTCTTACCACATGTTTTAGAAATCACATTCCTAGATATTTACCAAAATCAGATGAACACTTATGTCCACACAATAGCCTACGTACACATATTTATAGCAACTGAAAGCAGCCACGATGTATTTTGAAGTAATGAACAGATCAATAAACTGTGGTGTATCCATACAATGAGTGGAATGTAGAATGTGACAGAATAATCTAAATTGATTACAAATATCAGAAACAACCTCACTGAAAGCAGTATGGGAATACTGTCCTGACCTAAGTAATTCTGGAAAAAAGAGTGAATTATGTAAAACTGAGGCCAAAAGGAACTGTACATAAGCACTGTAACCTAAGTGATGAAGTTGTTCTCCACAGGGTTTCATGTTAATAATTCTGAAACTGTTATACATGCTGTGATGATTAACTTTAAGCATCAAGTCGACCGCATTAAGGGATACCTAGATAGCTGGTAAAACATTATCTCTGGGTAAGTCTGTGGAAGTGTTTCTAGAAGAGGTTATCACTTGAATTAGTAGACTGAGAAAAGATTTGCCTTTACCAACTTGGGCAGGCATTATCCAGTCTCTGGAGGGTCCAGATAGAACAAAAAATCAGAAGAAAAGTGAATTTGCTTTCCCTTCTTCTGGAGCTGGAATATCCACCTCTCCTCCTGCCTGTGGGCATGACAGTTCCAAGTTTTTGGGCCTTTGGACTCCAGGACTTACATGAATTCTGTCGTACCTCCCCACCCAACTTTGTGGTTCTCAGGCCTTTGGTCTTGGACTGGGAGCTACACTGTTGGCTCCCCTAGTTCTCAGTCCTACAAATGTAGTCTAAAATTACACCACCAGCATTCCTGGTTCTCCAGCTTGCAGACAGCATATTGTAGAATTTCTTAGCCTCCATAAGTAAATCAATTTTTATAAAAAATTCCACCTTATATATCTACATATATATCCTATTGGTTCTGTTTCTCTAGAGAACCTAATACATGTGCATACCGAAATTTTAAAATCAAATGAATGAATGGTTGATGATTTAAAAAACATGTTTCTCAGCATTGTAGTTAAAGGTTATAGATGAGCAATGGGAGGAAGCTAGCATGCTCCGTGGGTAATGGATTAGAGTGGAGATGTCAGTATGAACTCATGTTTAGTTTAATGTAGACATAGATGGTCACATATAATGTAAGATGTATATATACATCTGTGTATATATACAGGTTAGTATACACACATCTAATTCCTTGCTACATCAATAAGAGGGTGCAGAATCAATGACATTACAGTAGCAAAGAGTACGCCTAGCACCTGGATCTTGTTTTCTAATGCCATTCTTAAAAAAAGTAACCAGGTATCCCTGGGTAACTGGCTTCTCCTGGGATTCAGGCAGGTAATGCAAAAGCTAAGCCTAGAGCATCTTGTGGTGCTAAAAAATAGAAAGTGCTCAAAAGAAGGAAAAATATCACAGTGATGGGAATGTGTCAAAGAGATGCAGGATCCAACTGAAAGGCCTCTCAATGGTCAAAGTTAGAAAAAATGGACTAATACAGTAGTATTGGATTATAACCCAAATAATAAAATAAATATCCCCAAATCTTTATTGATATAAATAAATCATTGAGTGTATTTTAAAATCGGGGGAATAAATGAATCTCCAGTGCAGAAGAGTGATAAACAATTTGTGTAGATGCCCTGCCTTTAAGCAAGTGGAGCAGAAATTTTCACTCCTCGTATCTGGATTGTGCACAATGGCTTTTTCCCAAATATGACAGTACTAAAAGAGAGAAGAAAAGACTAATTTTAAAGTGGAGAAAACTTGCGAACACTACTTCAGACCAGGGGATTAAGGTTGACATTAACAGTGATAAATCATGTTTGTAGTATGTTCCCTTAATGTGATAAGAGTGGCACTTTACCTCTATGGTCTTGTTCCCCCAAACCCATAACTTCAGTATAATCATGAAGAGGGTATTAAAAATGCAAACTGAGGATGTGCTGCAAAATACTTCATTGGTAATCCTCAGAAATGTCAAGGTCATCCAAAATAGGAAAAGTCTGAGAAACTGTCACAGTCAAAAGAAACCTAAAGAGACATAACAAATGTAATGTGGCATTCTGAATGGGATCCCGGAACTGAAAACAGACATTAGGGAAAAACCGAGTGAATCTGAATGAAGTATGGACTTCAGCTAATAATGATGTGTCAATATTGGTCCATTAATCATGACAAATGTACCATTCTAATGTAAGCTGTTAATAATAGAGAAAACTGAGTGTGGATATTTATGAAAAATCTCCTTATAATCCTTGCAATAATTCTGTAAACTGTTACAAAGTAAAACTGTCCTAAAAGGTACAAGTTTACTAGAAATAAATTGAGGTACACCAACTTAATATAAGAATTCATTTTAAGCTTCTACTATGTAAGAATTTGATGAAAATCCAAAAGAACATATTTTCTAAGCTATTGAGCCATAATCAAACAGAAAGAGTAAAGTTTGTTTCAAAGTTATAGCATTGGCACATCATTTGCCCCCCAAACCAGAACATATTCTAAATTTATTAAAGACCGTACTCATGGTATTCCCATTCCAGTCTCTGGATGGTGAGTAGACATAAAAGGCAATTCAACATAATGCATCCTCACAAGTACCTTTCATGAAATAAATAATAGGTGACCACAAGGTTTTATGAATTTTAATCATGAACACAGTGACTGCACACTTTGATCAGAATTAACACTTTTAATAAAACAACATTGATATTTATTCATTAATCAGAGTTTATGGTCTATTATTTGAAATAACAGAATTAATTCAAGTTAGAAGAACTAACTTGAACTGCTGAAGTGAATAAAAACTCTGGAATATTTATGTCCTTCTGATAACCTCATTATGCAGAAAAACTTTGTTGGAATGGAAGTTTTAAAAGACCTCTTAATAAGTAAATATTCAAAGCAGCTAATAAATAAACGAACTCTTCTGCGCTTGGAATGGATATTTAAATGGTAACGAATAATAACAGACATGATTAGAATGAAAACATCTGATTTTATGTGCATTTGACAATGTTATTCCAGGGTTGAAATTCGGAGAGATTGATATTTTATGATTTTACAGGTATATGTTTTGTTTTTCTTTTGTTCGCTCTCATGCTTTCCTTCTTTTCTATGTATCGTATCCCTAGAGATCCCAGTTCCCAGCAGATGGTGGTCATATTGAGTTGACAGTCCTGTATCTTAGTAATGGAGTTTTAATCATATTATAGGTTTTGGTGGCAGTCATTGCAGGCTGCAGAGTTGATACTGTTCTCAAACTTTGTCTATTTCTGTTACTAAGCAGCCACTTTATGGTTCAGTGTCAGTGGCAATTTCAACTGATCAATCTTTGATGGAACTTCAGATCAAAAAAGGATAAAGATAAACTGAAGCATGTGAATTCTCCCCACAATCTTAGCCCCTTACTGGGGAATAACAAATCTGTTTGGAAAAGATAATACTCTGGAGGGTCGACCAAGTGCAATAACTATTTTCAAGGAATGATTCCCGACTGAACCCTGTTGTCTGACACTCACATTATTCTGAGTCTTTCATTCATCCCAACTCCAGCTCACTTTGTCTCTGGTTACTCCCAGTAAGCCAGTATTACCATTTTACTTCAGTTACGCTGCCATGAAAACTGCTATTTTCTCCTGGTTGTGCCAGCATTCTTGCCTTCTATTGCTTAATGAGGACACATTAAGAGAAAGAGGAAAGAGTGAGGAGAGGATTTGAGCACCAATGATGTGTATCTTCATCTTATGTTACCAGTACTCTTATTAAGCTCTACTTTGCAAAAACGTTGATTTGAAAAATTAAGTAACTTATCCAAGGTGAAAAACTTTTGTCCATTTTTTCATATCATGATAAATGTAGACTGTGTTGCATCTTTTGCTGCTCAGGGATGTCACCTATGAACATTTCAACAAATTTTTTTTGCACCTCCAACATACTGGTTATCATTTCAGGCACTGGGCAGATAGGAGACAAAAAAGGCAAAAATCTCTACCCTTCTTGACTGCATTCTACTAATCCAACAAGCAAAATTACATGAAAAGAAAATGCAAAAAGAACCCCAACTCTTCATTTTTATGTTTTACATTTTAAAAAACTCATGATAAGGAAACAAGTCAAGAATGACTATTGGGCTTCTGGCTTGACCAACTGGTTAGAAAATGAAACAATATTCAAAAGGAAAGGAAGTGAAGAGCTCATTCTTTTTCAAAATTTCTGATTTTGGCTCCTAAACTCAATTTTAATGTACTTGGTGAGATTCGGTAAAATGCTCCTTTGTATTTCAACAATTGGATCTGCATTGAGACAAATCAGGTTAATAAATGATACTGACTTTTCAAGTCCAGATCATTTTTATAGAAGATCTATGCTTCTTTTATTGAAATATTGATTTTTAAAATGTTAGCGTTTCTAACAATGGGTCTATTAATTTTGTTGATAAAATACACATAAAATGATTTGATTTCCAACTTCCACCTCTGAAATTCTCTGTATAGTTGATCTCATTCTGACCCTAAGCTGATATTTGCAGCTGCATCTCCACATGTATTTTAATTCTCAAACCAAATATAACTTCCTAGAGTTAATGGCTGCATAACCTGCCAGGAAGCAAAAGAAAAGAGAAGTTGAGTGGGGGAAACTAGTCCTATGACATTATTGACTCCAGATGTTCCAATTACTCCTTTTGGGGACTTTATTGAGTTAAGTTATACAAATCCTCCTCTATAAATCCTTACTCAGTCATGTTTGGCAAAGATTGTATTCTGTTTCTCCCAAAACACCTTTATAAACTCAGAGTTCACACCTAATAGAGGAGGAAGCAAAAATGTCATGGTCACATTAAATCTTATGGAGTTTTAAAAAGACATAGTTAACTGATTTAATCTTTGTCTACTGAGAGTTGATTTATGTCAATACAGCACAGCATTCTAAGGCGTTTCATGTTTTTCTAAACTTTTTTTCATAGAGCAGTAAACCATTCTGCAAATTATGTTTCCTACTTAAATATATTTATCCTTTACCTCAAAATCATAGCTTCCTCAATACTCTCCTTGATTAAATCTTTTTTTTCTTTTGACTTGATTAAATCTTTTTTTTTTTTTTTGAGATGGAGTCTCGCTCTCTCGCCCAGGCTGGAGTGCAGTGGTGCAATCTCAGCTCACTGCAAGCTCCACCTCCCAAGTTCACGCCATTCTCCTGCCTCAGCCTCCTGAGTAGCTGGGACTACAGGTGCCTGCCACCATGCCCAGCTAATTTTTTGTGTTTTTAGTAGAGACGGGGTTTCACCGTGTTAGCCAGGATGGTCTCGATCTCCTGACCTCGTGATCCACCCGCCTCGGCCTCCCAAAGTGCTGGGATTAAGGCGTGAGCCACCGGGCCCCGCTACTATATAACAACTTGTTCAAAGTAATAGTAGCAACAACATATGCCAGTATTCATCCTCACACACACACACACACACTTATGTACATTTACATATAAATGAAATAAATGGTAGCAGTGAAACAGAGGAGAGAGGAGTTCAGATTACTTTGTTATTATAAGGTACTTGCACTGCACATGAAGTGGTAGGTATAGAGTTATTTAAGAATGAGCTTGGATTGGTTGTAAATGTATATTGCAAATTTAGGGCAACAACTAAAAAAAGTAAAAATAAAACTATAACTGATATTCTAAGAAAAAGGATAAAATAAAATGACATAAAATTTTCAATTAAAACTACAAATGGTAGAAAAGTAAAATTAAACAATAGAAAAAAGAATGAAAAGACATGAAAAATGGTAACAAATATACTAGATATTAACCCAACTGTATTAACAATCACTTTCAACATCAACAGTGAACACCATTCTAAAACTAAATAAAAGAAAGCAGAAGTAGCTATGTTAATTTCAGACATAGCAGAATTCATAGCATGAAAAGTTATCAGGAATAAAAATGAGTACTACCTAATGATAAAGTGGTCAACTTGCCAAGATAATAATCCTTAGCGTGTCTGTATCTAGGAACAGAGCATCAAAATATGTGATCAAAAGCTGATAGAATTACAAGGATATATAGATGAATCCACTATTATAGTGGAGACTTCAACACCTCGCTATCAGAAATGAAATGATACAACAGGCTTATGAAATTAAACAAATCTCATATTATGATTTATTTCATAATTGGTAGTTTTTTTATGAATTTAGCATTTTTCATCTAAATTTATATTAAATTTAAACATGTAACTAGGGCATTAAATTGTAAATGATGTAATTCTCATTTCATGTACCCAATTGATATTAACAATTTATGCTAGAGCTGTTGGCTTTGTGTTGTTTTACAAAAAAAAAAACTCCTGTTCCGTGTTCCTAGGTGTGATGTCATCACTACGAACTCACTTGTCACTTCATCAAGGCTCTCATAAAGTGTCAGCTAAGCTTTTTCAGAGCGTGAGAATGGTTAATAAATATGCCTGTTGTAGAAATACCCAGTTTATGATTTTCTAGGACAGTGTACATTGGCAATAAACCACCAGGGTACAGGGGAAGAAAGAAGGCACTATGAGATGCAGAAAAATTAACTGAAATGGTGTAATACATGAGAGTGGTTCACACAGGGCCTGCTACAGACTAGACACCCAGTAGGTTTAAAAATTTTTTTTTCTTTTTCCTTTTTTCAAGGAATGGGAAGTGAAAGTTCTTTTGAAAAAATTGTATGTTTGTTGGCAGAGATTGGTCTCATTTGACAATTTGTTTCACATTTTAAATAATTTGTTAATTAGTAATGCTAAAATTATGCCTACAAGGTGTCAAAACATGGAACAAAATGGAATATAAAAATTACTCATGTTTAGCTAGTAAAAAGTAAAAAATTATATAGATAAGGATTTTATTTTTATGCCACTGAATTATAAGGTACACAAAAAGTCTATCATGGGCCAGGCACGGTGGCTCATGCCTATAATCGCAGCAATTTGGGAGGCCGATACCGGCAGATCATCTGAGGTCAGGAGTTTGAGACCAACCTGGCCAACATGACGAAACCCTATCTCTACTAAAAATACAAAAACTAGCCAGCATAGTGGCTCACACCTGTAATCCCAGCCACTCGGGAGGCTAAAGGACGAGAATCGCTTGAACCCAGGAGGCGAAGTTTGCAGTGAGCTGAGATCACACCATTGCACTCCAGCCTGGGTGACAGAACAAGACTCTGTCTCAAAAAAAAAAAAAAAAGTCTATTGTGCCATGGGAAACTTTAGAAATGGTAACAATGTTGTCATCTCATGTTAAGATCTATGAGAGGTTTGCTATACCCAGAAACATTTAGTAACATGTACATCCAATACATTAATTTACTGTATATTTTGAACCTAAGGGCAACTTAGCCCTAACTGCTCCCTCAGTGGGATCAGATGCATATTTAACTGCTCTGCTTGGCCATGGTGAGGATCCCCTTCATGATTCACATTTTTAGGTCCTTCTTTCTTAAAAAGAGGTTAAGGAAAAATAATAACCTTCGAAAGGCAGATAACTGTTTGTGGTCTAGGACATTTATTTCTTAAGTCTCTGCTTAACATCATTAATCAAATTCTCAAGGTTTATTTATAAGAAACCAGAGAATGTCAAGGGTCCAAGACTGAATCTTGATTTTTCTATTCTAAGCACTAGATTCCACGTGAAGACTTTATTTCAAAATAAAATCTGTCTACTTGATGGTTGAATTTATTTCTGCCTAATCACCTAATCAAACACATCAATTGAGGATCTAAAATATGTGTGTGTGTAATTTTCAGTAGTCTAGAGCAACAGATTTCCATTACTTTAGCCTTCTAAACACACATTTTACTACCTGCAAATGACTTAGTAGAGTAATGGAATTGTCTGATTACCTGGAAACTTGGCTTTTGTCTATTCATATGCGACTTAGTGTTCCAGCAATTCTTGTTTATGCCATGTTAAAGCTACTGGGAAAACTTTACATGCAACAGAAAAAATTTTATGTGCATGTGTGAGCCCATATACTGAGGCGAGTGGCATGCAGAGGTGGAGAGGTTCAGAGGAAAATGTTAATTTTCATTTTTCTCTCTGGGGATGCAAGCATTTAGCATACAGCACTAGGAGCCCCATAAGTTATTATGCCACATGTGAGACTGTTGTCCTCTTCAAAATAATAGAGTGTCTGAGAAAGCATTAAATTCTAAGAGCAGGAGAAACTGCTTTAAAGTCATGAAATTTTAATGAGACATTTGCTGTAGCAAATGTCTGAAGAGGGTGAAAATTTTAATATTCACAGAGCTAAGAATATAATTCAGGTGTTTTGGTGATAGCTGGCACAAAGAAAACAGAAACAACTTGTATCATTGACCAGCAACAGCTCGCTGGGGTGTGACTGAACTTCTTGTTGCGAAAAAATCTAATGTGAGTATGAAAGACAACTTAGTATGTTTTCCTTGATCCAGAAACATCACCATGTGGACTCAATTATATCTGGTGTGATGGAATAGGTTCTTGAAGTACCACTGGCCTCCAAGTGTGCTCTAAGCAGATTATCTCTGAGGTCATGGGACAGAACAGTGCCTAGACCCAAGTGAGATGCTTAAGTCACATGGCTTGCTAAATCATACAGCAAGATGCAAGGAGAAAGAGAGGAAGTAGGTTCATAAACTTAGGAAAGGGAGCTAGCAAAATGAGAAGACCACAATACCTGAACTCAGTGTTACACAACCTTCACATATCCTGTTTCTCTGACACATAAGCCTGCACTGCAGTGGTATGGTTTCAAGATCCAGAGTGCAGGGTGAGCAAGGGGTTCAGTAAGTGCCCTGAAGCTAGCACTCACTTCCTCCCACTGAGAGGAACATGTTCATGAACTCCTGGCCAGCAGCTGGGGCTCACTGAAAACTGCTGAGATCCTCAGGGATTTGTCTGCATATCCCAGGCAGGAGACATATGGGGCCAGAATGGGGACACCAAAAATCGAGGAAGATCTAGTGCCCCATAACTATTTAATGTTTACTTGGGCCTTTTCTCCCCTCCTATCCATGTTCAACACACTTAGGCTGAACTTACTTTTCTGAGTCTAGTGATTCTCACAAGCTACTGACTATTCTATAGTCAGCTCTATCCTCTTAATTTGTATCTTTGTGTTCTAAAAGAATTTAATAATCTCAAGTGATGTAACAATTGCACTCGTTTAGGTTAAGATGTCAAAATGAATAAATCAGAAAGTAAAAATGTAGATATTTCCTTTTATCATGCAAAGCTTACTACAGGAGTTTTTGCAGATTCTTGTATCTTTCTTGTACATCCCAGGTAGATTCTCCTCTGCAGACCTTCCCCATCACAGAAGTCATGTAGCCAGGGGCTAGAAGTATGAAGAGCAGCTCCTGGATATCATACTTTTTCTCTTCCCTCTGCTCTCCTCCTCCTCTTTTTTTCTGGCGTCCTCTCCTCCTCTTTCTTTTCATTCTGCTTCTCCACTTTCTTTTCCTTCTGATTAATCCTGATTTGGGAATTGTGGGTTATATACTTGCAAATCATTTACCCATTAATCTTTTATCCAACTGTAATATATCTTACTTTATGTGAGTAATAGTAGAAACTCACCAGGTACTAAACTAAAGTTTTTCCCATAAATTAAAATCAGCTGAAATACTGACTACAGAACACTGTTTTAATTATGGTTCCTACCCTCTAGCATTAGGTAAGTGTTATTGAGAGTCTGCTCATTCTATTTTTGACAGGTCCAAACTTATGCAATTCTGGTTGAGGATAAAATGTACATCAAGAGAGTAAGACATGCCAAAATATGGTTAGTTAGTTAGTTAGTTTGTTTATTTATTTATTTATTTATTTTATCTTTCTGAGGCAGAGTCTCACTCTGTCTCCCAGGCTGGAGTGCAGAGGAGCAATCTCGGCTGGCTACAGTCTCCACCTACTGGGTTCAAGTGATTCTCCTGCCTCAGCCTCCCAAGTAGCTGGGATTACAGGCGCACGCCGCCACACCCAGATAATTTTTTTGGTATTTTTAGTAGAAATGAGGTTTCACCATGTTGGCCAAAATGGTCTTGATCTCCTGACCTTGTGTTCCACCCGCCTCAGCCTCCCAAAGTGCTGGGATGACAAGCATGAGCCATCGTGCCTGGCCGGTTAGTTTATTGAAAGAATATATTGGGCTGGGCGCGGTGGCTCACACCTGTAATCCCAGCACTTTGGGAAGTGGAGGCGGGTGGATCACTTGAGGTCAGGAGTTTGAGACAAGCCTGGCCAACATGGTAAAACCCCGTCTCTACTAAAAGTACAAAAATTAGATGGGTGTGGTAGTGGGCGCATGTAATCCCAGCTGCTCGAGAGGCTGAGGCTGGAGAATTGTTTGAACCTTGGGAGGAGGAGGTTTCAGTGAGCCGAGATCGTGCCATTGCACCCCAGCCTGGGCAGCAAGAGTGAAACTCCATCTCAAAAAATACATACAAAAATAAATAAATAAATAGAAAAAGAAGTCAAAAATCTATATTCTGGGCACAATGAATTCTAGATCTATATTAAAATGATCAGACAGATTGGGTAAAATAATAGGGAAGACAAAAACATATTTGTAGGAGTATATGCTTCTCTGCTTCTTAGGTAGATACAGTGATTTCTCCATGAAGTGTGCTAGGCTAAGCAGTATAAAAATATAAATACCATGTAGAAGTTGCAATTCATATTTAAAAAACAATGCTCCTCTTCTTTCTCATTTCATTTTTTTCTTTCTTTGTCTTTCTTTTTTTGTCATTTGTGTGTGGTGTGTGTGTGTGTATGTGTGTGTGTGTTTTTGGAGTCTTGCTCTGTTGCCCAGGCAGGAGTGCAGTGGCATGATCTTGGCTCCCTGCAGCCTCCGCATCCCGGGTTCAAGCGATTCATCTGCCTCAGCCTCCCGAGTAGCTGGGACTACAGGCACGCTCCACCATGCCCAGCTAACTTTTGTATTTTTAGCAAACACAGGGTTTCACCATATTGGCCAGGCTGATCTTGAACTCCTGACCTCATGATCCACCTGCCTTGGCCTCCCACTGTGCCCGACCTGTCCTATGTTTTATATTTAACCTAAACTGAAGAATTAAAGTGACATTATCACTTGGAGTCTTTTATATTCCTCCTTTAATTTAATCTAATTTAATTTAAAATACATAACTGACAAATAAATATTGCATATAGGGCCTCCTTTAATTTTAAATACCCCAATATTGAACAGTTTAAATATGGGCTGGGCATAGTGGCTCATGCCTGTAATCCAAGCACTTTGGGAGGGTGAGGCAGGAGGATCACGAGGTCAGGAGATCAAGACCATGCTAGCTAACACGGTGAAACCCCGTCTCTACTAAAAATACAAGAAAAATAAATTAGCCAGGCATGGTGGCGGGCACCTGTAGTCCCAGCTAAGCAGGAGGCTGAGGCAGGAGAATGGCATGAACCCAGGAGGTGGAGCTTGCAGTGAGCTGAGATCGTGCCACTGCACTCCAGCCTGGGCAACTGAGCGAGACTCCGTCTCAAAACAAAAAAAAAAAAGAAAAAAAAAAAGATGTTATACTTTCTCTTTATAAGAATTTCATTTTAGAGCAGAGTCCAGGCTTACCATTTAGTAGGCACATTTAGGAAACTGGTAGGGCAGCTTCCGTTCATTCTAAAACTTTTGAGAATACTTCAGTAGAAAACAACAACAACAACAACAAAAAAACACTAGTCCAAATTCAAGTAACATTGGACCTCACAGAGGGACCATACTTCCTGACAGACATTATAACAGCATATCTACTTGCAGGAGTGGAGATCTATAGGTATATAAAGGAAAAAAGATGATGCGCAATTACCATTTTTCATAAAATAAAAGTAAGGCCAGCAACTTTTTTCCATTTGATTAAATTGTTCTGTGTTCTATGGAAAAGAGGAAAGATTTAATCCCCTATGGTGTAAGATGAACATAGTTGTTAAATCTTAAGGGGAAAGAAAAATTTTGTAAAATTTTATTTTAATTTGACTTTCACCTCCATCATTTTCCAAAAACTGTGTCTATGAAGATCAACAGTGACCTCTCCATCATTAAGTCTATAGTCGTGTCTCCATTTTCATCTTTCTTGACCTATGAAGTACATGGGCCAAATTGTTCACTCTCTTCTCTTTGATAGTCTCTTCTTCGGGCCTCCAGGGCCCTACACATCTGTGGTTTTCTTTCAGCCACATTATTGCCCTCCCTCAGCCTCATTTTTCAGTCCTCCTCTACCTTCTGCCCTCTTATAGAGAAGAGTCCCAGCACTGCATCCTTGGCCTTTACCCTTGGTCATTAAATTTAGTCATTAAGTTTTATTTCTTTATTTTAATTATTTTCTTTTTTTCTTTAGACACCCCATAATGCCCTGGATGGTCGTATTAGTTTTAAATATCATCCACATGCCAAGATATCCCCACTGTTTACATCTCCAACCCAGATGTCTTTATGAAACCCAGACTCCTTCAGCCAGTTGCATCATCACTTGAAGGTAAAATAAAATTCTCAAACTTAATACATCCAGACTAGGTTCTTGATAAATCCATTTCAAATTGCTTTACCTACAAACCTCTCCTTTTCAATTGAAGAGATGGGATTTATGCTTCTAATTTCTCCAGCCAGAATCCTTGGACTCATTTCTGACACCTCTCCCCCACACAGCCAGGCAATCCAACAGGAACTCTTGCTGGCTCTGACTTCAAAGTATATCCAGGCTCTCTATGTTGCTGTCACATCCCTACTAGTGCTCTAACCTAAAGCAACCAGCAGCAATATTAATTACCTCCTCATTGTTCTCTCAGCTCCATCC
Organism: Pongo abelii; assembly: GCF_028885655.2. Taxonomy (NCBI): domain Eukaryota; kingdom Metazoa; phylum Chordata; class Mammalia; order Primates; family Hominidae; genus Pongo; species Pongo abelii. The sequence continues at coordinate 48,368,347 of NC_071993.2, forward strand.
TAGCTGCACTGCAATCTTTCTTAATAATGCAGCCAGAATGATTCTTCTAAGACATTAATGAAATCATGACACTTCTCTGTAAAACTCTATGATGGCTGCTCATTTTACACCAAATAACAGCCAAAGTCCCTAGGATGATCTACGACAAGATCCACTGGATCTGGGCCACAGTTATCTCTGACCTCATCCCCTAATACTCCTCTCCAAGCTCATTTGGCTCTAGACACACTGATTTCCTGAGACTGTTTGAACATACCATCCATTCTCTTACCTCAAGGCTTGTTTTTTTCTCTGCCCACAAACCCTCTTTTGTCCTGGTCAACTCCCTCCCTTCCTTACAGCCTTTGTCCTTATGGTATCATTTCACTTGGTCACCCCATTAGGCACTGGGGTGCCATTTGCCGCATTTTACAAATCCAAACCCGGTACGCTGATATACTCCTCATTTTTTTTACATAGAAAAAATTTAATTTAACCAATTAAGACATGAAATTAAGAAATGAACAATTACCTACACAAATGAAAGACTGTTAGACTTATTCATGTTACAGATAGATTATGGGGACTGTGGTATCTCTCACACATACCCCCCAAAAAACTATCTTTAGCCAGAATCCTGGAAAATTCAAAGTGATTAATATCTTGATTGGTATACTCTATTATATAAATGGTAATTGATACCTTCCAATTTATTTTAAAAATGTAATGTTCTTCAACATCTAAAGAATGCTCACTTTGGCTGGGAGCAGTGGCTCACGCCTGTAATCCCAGCACTTTGGGAGGCCAAGGCAGGTGGATCAAGAAGTCAGGAGATCAAGACCATCCTGGCTAACACGGTGAAACCCTGTCTCTACTAAAAATACAAAACCATTTAGCCGGGTGTGGTGGCACATGCCTGTAGTCCCAGCTGCTTGGGAGGCTGAGGCAGGAGACTCGCTTGAACCCAGGAGGTGGAGGTTGCAGTGAGCCGAGACCACACCACTGCACTCCAGCCTGGGTGACAGAGTAAGACCCCATCTCAAAAAAAAAGAAAAAAAAAAGAATGCTCACTTCTCTAAATTAAGTGCTAGAAGTTTTGATAAAATTGACATAAATACAACCAAATTGCCTTCTCATTTGTAAAAATGCAAACAATAGTAATATAATGAAAACAACCAAATTGCCTTCTCATTTGTAAAAATGCAAACAATAGTAATATAATGAAAACTGGTGGAATAATTATGCCTGCTCTATCACCAAATAAATTCCTAATTTTTGTGCTAAATTTGATATCATGAAAGGCTGTTTACTTCAGTAACCTAGTTCTTTTCTAAATGCAAAGTGAAAGGCAGGCTTGGAATAATTTTTTCTTTATATCTTGCTTCAAAATTGTCAACAAAGATAGAGATAGCATTAATTGCCTCATCATACTTGTGTATGGTTTTACATGTGATTAGCCATGGGAAAAAACTGTGGGTTTTAAATACATGAAATTAGAATTATCTGGAAGCTGCTTGTCAGGAACGTGCCAGCTCAGTTTCAATATTTCATGTTATTAAATACTTTTTCTCTTGCTACCCGTTCATGGTAAGATTTGCTAAGCCTGAAGAAACATTTTAATTACAATTTGAACTCAAGTTACTTATTTAAGATCCATCTCCAGCTCACCTTCTGATAATTAATATTGAGAAATATTAATACTTACCGAAATTAATTTAGAGTTTCTCTATGTATTTAAGTGCCTTCTAAAATGGGTATAAAGACATATACCATCTATATTCTATATAATTACACATCCATAGACTTACTGCATTCTATCATAGTTTATAATTTACTTATTGTCTATGACCTCTAGAATAGTTTCTAAACTAATGAGTTTGGAAATTGTTGGATAAAAATATATGCAACGTTGCTGCTTCCACTATTTACAGAGAAGATTGTTTTCTTCTATTTTTAGTCTGCCATTTTAGTTTTCTTCTCCTGCTCACTGTAAAACAGAAGAAAATTTTACATTTAAATTTTATGTGAGAGATCCAGATAATATTAAAATATTTTCTACATAAAAGAAATGTAGAAAAGACTCTTGACTTTGTGATAAAATACAAATTCATAGAAGTACTCTTCATCTGAATCAGTTATCATGAAGTTTGCCTGTTAGCAGCTTAAGTGAACTTACAACCAAAAGTGAAAATAATTGTACTCTCTCTATATTAAATGCATTTATTACATATTATTTCAGATTAGGCAAAGTTGAGCTTAGAGATGTGTGTTCATGGATGTCTGTATTCAGACACAGCCTAGGTGACATTATGAATATTGTAGTCTGGAAGGGGATTAATTTTATTCCATTTTTTGTATATGTATAAATTTAAATATAAATACATATATATATAGAGAGAGATACCCAGTGTAAATAAGAAGAAAAAATATTAAATAATGAATATCGTGTAAATACATACTTGAAAAAAATCAACATTTTAAAATTGCAGCATTTCATAATGGAAACCAAATAAACACTTGTTTTATAAAAGCCCACTTACTTTTTTTTTTTTTTTTTTTTTGAGAGAGAGTCTCATTCTGTCACCCAGGCTGTAGTGCAGTGGCTTGATATCAGCTCACTGCAACCTCTGCCTCCCGGATTCACGCAATTCTCCTGCCTCAGCCTCCCAAGTAGCTGTGATTACAGGCGCACACCACCACGCCTGGCTAATTTTTTTTTTTTTGTATTTTTAGTAGAGACAGGGTTTCACTATGTTAGCCAGACTGGTCTTGAACTCCTGACCTCCTGATCTGCCTGCCTTTGCTCCCCAAAGTGCTGGGATTACAGGCATGAGAAAATATAAGTGATTTACATTGTTTTCTTTCTTTTCTTTTCTTTTCTTTTTTTTTTTTTTTGAGATGAAGTCTCACTCATCTTCCAAGCTGGAGTGCAGTGGCGCCATCTCGGCTCACTTCAAGCTCCACCAGGGTTCACGCCATTCTCCTGCCTCAGCCTCCTAAGCAGCTGGGACTACAGGCGCCCGCCACCATGCCTGGCTATTTTTTTGTATTTTTAGTAGAGACGGGGTTTCACCGTGTTAACCAGGATGATCTCGATCTCCTGACCTCAGGATCCGCCCGCCTCCGCCTCCCAAAGTGCTGGGATTACAGGCGTGAGCCACCGCGCCTGACCTAACATTGTTTTCTAGACTAAATTATTTGCATTCTGTACCTTCTGATGTAAGCCCAATGTTATTGAATCATGAAGAAACAATTAACTCAATTACTATTCAAATTCGTATACAGACAATATTAGTATCACAATTGTTTCCTCAATTCTGATGTTTCTACATTCAGTAACCTACAAATATTTCGCTTAAGATATCATCTTGATTATAAAGCCCACACTAGCATGTTCAAAATTCCTGCGGATGTACTACTATTCTAGCAAGCTCAGCCTGGTTCCTCAATTTTAACAGAGGATCCATACGAGGGGAGTGTTGAAGAGAAGTCACACAGTGACAGCTGCTTAGCAGTAGAAAGAGTTTAATTATTATTTTGAGGGGAAAAAAATGGGGTAAATAATGGAGAAAAAAAGAACTAGAAACTCCAGGAGAAACAAATAATTGTTCTGCAAATACATGACTGAAATATTAAGCAAAGTAGCAGCAACATGATTGTAAACACCTGGAGGCATCTATAAAAATGCACTCTTTTTACATGACCCAAGTCTACACTGGACCCCATGAAAAGGCAGCCTAATCTTAGCACAGTGTTTGGACCAGCATGGACCAATGTCTATGCAATCATGACAGTGTGACATTCTTCATGGTCAATTTTTAGCTTACAGAAAAGCATAGGAACTTTGGTTGTGATTGTTAAATGTAGATATTGTTATCCTCATGAAAAGTAGAGCTTAGAGAAATTTGGGATATAACAAGTGTATGGTGCTAACAGCCTCAGCTTATAAGGAGGCATTCAAAGACGGCTTAGGAATTTGGTGGATCAAAAATAGATATTCAAAGGTATTAGTTGTAATTACAAACACAACAAACAAAGAAACAGATATAAGCAAAAGAAAAAAGCACAAGCACATGCCTGTACACACACACACGCACACATGCACACATGCATGCACACACACATGCTTACAAAGCATTATAAAATGTGAAGTGTAAGTTAGCTAAACTCCACATCTTTCACATCAAATGATCAGTTATTTTATTTTTTTGTTTCTTATTTTTTACTTTTTGCAACAGTCTCACCCTGTCGCCCAGGCTGGAGTTCAGTGTGTGATCTCGGCTCACTGCAACCTCCAACTCCAGGATTCAAACAATTATCGTGCCTCAGCCTCCCAAGTAGCTGGGATTACAGGTGTGCACCGCCATGCCCAGGTAAATTTTGTATTTTTAGTAGAGACGGTGTTTCACCATGTTCTCCAGGCTGGTCTCAAACTCCTGGCCTCAAGCAATTAGGCTGCCTTGGCCTCCCAGAGTGCTGAGATTACAGGCTTGAGCCACTGCGCCTGGCCACTTATTATTTTTAAAAAATAATAACGCAAGGGAACCAGGTATAACTATTTAAATGTGTGAGTTTAAAACTGTGCAATGAATATACAGTTTTCCAAAATTCCTTTAGAGAGTGAATAAATGAAGAGATTTCAAGACCACTGGTCTAGTCTCAGTTTGATGCACAGTCCTGAAGCCTGGCTCTCAATGGCCACCTCCTGTGTGTCTGTATCTGCACCCCATTGCCCTGCAGTCTTGTGCCCTTTAACCCTTTCCTTTTCCGGATGTGCCTGCTTTCACTCACCCCAGGCCTTTCACTTTCTCTTCTCTACTCAACCCTCTTTACCTAGCTGACATCTTAGGCTTCCTGTTTTTATTTATTTATTTATTTATTTATTTATTTATTTATTTTTATTTTTATTTTAGTTTAGTTTTTGAGACAGAGTCTTGCTCTGTCGCTGAGGCTAGAGTGCAATGACTCTATCTCAGCTCACTGCAACCTCCACTTCCTGGGGTCAAGCGATTCTCCCACCTCAGTTTCTCAAGTAGCTGGTATTACAGACGCCTGCCACCACGCCTGACTAATTTTTGTATTTTTAGTAGAGACGGGGGTTTCACCATGTTGCCCAGGCTGGTCTCGAACTCCTGACCTCAGATGATCCACCTGCCTCGGCCTCCCAAAGTGCTGGGATTACAGGCGTGAGCCACAGTGCCCAGCCTAGGCCTTCTGTTTTCTGTAAGCCTTCCCTGATGGGTTGAGGCCTCTGGTGTGGAAATATCAAATGGGATGTAGTTCTTCCCTTCTCCTGCCACATTTTGCTCCTAGGGTGGCGCTGTTTCATGTCTTTATCTTCCACACTGGGTTCTGTGAGGGTAGAGACTTGTTTGCTGTAACCCCAGACACAGCAGTCCAGGTCACAAAGCAGATGCTCAGGAACTGTAAGTGAACTTGCAGCAGTAACAATTACCCGAAATGAACTAGCAAAAAATGTATGCAGTGTGATCAGAAGTAGAGTGGCCAATATTTTAGTACTAAAATCATTTTTTAAATAAAAATATTCATCAACAAAGCATTAAAATGTTCCACATGCTAAATACATAGCATAATTCTTTGTAAAAATTATATATTTTGAAATCAGTGTCTGACTGGAAATAGATGCACAAAACACACTTATTGCAAGAATAATGAGGCCACAGTACAGCATTGTGCTTAAGAGCTCAATCCCTCCAAGTAAACATGCTTGGGTCCTTGATATTAGTTGTGTGAAAAAGGGAAATTTATCAACCCCTGTGAGTCTCAAATTTCTTATCTGTAAAACCGGAATAATGTTGTACCTACATCTTTGCATCGTAAGGCTAAAGAAAGATAATGCAACTGTGCTCAGAGGGTATTAAGAACTAAGCAGTAGACGTTATTATTAGGTTTTTGATCATCAAAGAGAGATCAAAACTATATTTACTGATCATGTGAAACTGAAATATATTGACCAGTGTTCAACAGCGTCCCACAGGGTACATTTATCTTAGGTGATGTTTTCTTTGTACCTCTTTTTTTTTTTTTTTTTTCTGTGGTCAAGAGCACTTGGTTTATTTTCACCAGTGGCAACAACAGAGGGAGGAACAAAATGCAGGTGTGTGTCCTGCAGTTCTCAAACTGGTAGACCTAAAACATTTTGTGGACAAGTTGAGCCCTTCCTCATACTGTCTTAAAGCTGCTCCTGACTCCCTCAAGGAAGTTCATGGCTCCTACTTGCCAGACTTCCACCTGTGGTCTGATTTACCTCTCTTGGGGTTGCAAGAATATCTTACCTAAATAGTCACTTTCTCTGCCTCCCAAGTATCTTGTTGATTGAAACAGCTTATTCTGTGAGTCAGGTTTATCTAATTCTACTGATTTATTTCCACTAATAGAACACAATGTAATACAATTCTCAAATATGCATGAACACATAATTATATCCCTTTAAAAACACAGAACCTGTTTTAAGGTACATTTCACATGCATGTTACTTAATAATTTCCCTTTGAAACACTTCTTTTCCACTGTAGGACTCTACTTTAGCAGATACTCAACACTCCCATTTCACCTGCAGAGTTTATTAGTGGGGTGTCTTGTTCCTTAGGTATATAGTATTCCAGGTGTATATGTACCACATTTTCTTTATCCAGTCTATCATTGACAGGCATTTGGGTTGATTCCATGTCTTTGCTATTGTGAGTAGTGCTGCAATGAACACATGTGTGTATGTATCTTTATAATAGAATGATTTGTATTCCTTTGAATATATACCAAGTAAAAGGATTGCAGGTCAAATGGTATTTCTGTCTCTAGATCTTTGAGGCATCGGCACACTATCTTCCACAATGGTTGAAATAATTTACACTTCCACCAACAGTGTAAAAGTGTTCCTTTTTCTCCACAACCTCATAAATCTGTTGTTTTAATAATCGCCATTCTGAATGGTATGAAATGGTATCTCGTTGTGGTTTTGATTTGCATTTCTCCGATGAAGATGATCTTATTTCATTCATCAATACCCTTAAGGACTTCTAGTGAAAAATAATACCACTTTTCTGATAATCTCCTTATAAAGTTGTTTGTGTTATCAGTTGTATTGGAAGTAATAAAACTGGGAACATTTATGGATCCAAGTCACATTGAAATTTTTTCAGATGATTTCAATGTTAGTATAAAACTCCCGTGCAGACATATGCAAACTGCAGGATAACATATTTAATAGATAAAATATTGACTAAAAAAAGACCTAAAATAGGCAACTAGCAAACAGAAATGATAAGATACGGAACAGAGTTTATAGTTAGAATTTACCAATTTAAAGAACATAATTTAAATAACATATGTTGTAAGTGACATTTTAAAAATACACAAGGAGACTGGGCGCGGTGGCTCATGCCTGTAATCCCAGCACTTTGGGAGGCCGAGGCGAGCTGATTACAAGGTCAGGAGTTCAAGATCAGCCTGGCCAAGATGATGGAACCCCGGCTCTACTAAAAATATACAAAAAAAAAAATTAGCCAGGCATGGTGGCAGGTGCCTGTAATCCCAGCTATTGAGGAGGCTGAGGCAGAGATTTGCTTGAACCCGGGAGGTGGAGGTTGCACCGAGCCAAGACGGCACCACTGCACTCCAGCCCGGGCGACAGAGCGAAATAAATAAATAAATAAATAATAAAATATAAAATACATGAGGAAAGAAAAGAAGGCAAGAATAAAAACCCAATAGAGAGGATATAAAATCAGGGGAAGCTAAGGTTGATCTTCAATAAAAAGGCCAAGAGAAAGAGAGCGGTAACACGAAACACTGAAGAAAGAAGTCTGAGAGGCAAACAAAAAAACCAGTGTGAGATTCCTCAAAAAAAAAAAAAAAAAAAAAAAAGGAGACAGACAAATGGGAAATTTGATTTTAAAGAATCTAAAATTAAGCTGCTGCTTTTTTATTACATTTAAGTATGTGCAAGAAACTTAATTTCAATTCAGAAAAACAGCTAAAATACAAAGCTGTTTAGCCACATGGAGTCATGTATGAGAAAAGGAATATTTTAAAGACACAATAATTAGCTTCGTGTTGCTTATTTGATGTAGCTTCAACCTTAACAAGAGCTTTTTCAGTTGGTGCCCTTATCTAATAATCTACTACTATCGATTTTCAGAGAAAACGAATTATCTGCAGGAAAACTTCCTGAAAGTCACAAACAAGCACGAAGAGCCCAGAGGCAAAAGATTTGTAGAATGTTTGAAAGATAGCTAGAGGTGAGAGTTTGAGCCATGGGAGCAGATCGCCAAAAAAACTCTTGTCTACCTAATAAATGCTCCATAGAACAAAATCTATTCCAAGCACAACCCAGAAAATAGAATCGATGTCATGCCACTGCAGTCTGCAGCTGCGACCTTGCTAGAAACAAGCCACAGGTCTGCTGCTTACACAGAATTACTCACAAACAGCCCACCTGCAGGAAGAGAAAAAAAAGGAAAACTTTAATAATCAAATCCAGTGACAACATAAATATTTCACCATGTCAAGCTGGATTGTCTTCTAGAATAATTCAGGGGAAAAAACATGATTCTATGTAACATAAAACATATTGGCCTAATCCATTTTTCAAGTTAGAGGCTATAACTGCTGTTATTGAAAGATACAAGTTGGGCCGGGCGCGGTGGCTCACGCCTGTCATCCCAGCACTTTGGGAGGCCGAGGCGGGCGGATCACGAGGTCAGAAGACCAAGACCATCCTGGCTAACACGGTGAAACCCTGTCTCTACTAAAAATAAAAAAATAAAAAAATAAAAATAGCCGGGCGTGGTGGCGGGCGCCTGTAGTCCCAGCTACTCCGGAGGCTGAGGCAGGAGAATGGCGTGAACCCAGGAGGCGGAGCTTGCAGGGAGCCGAGATCTCGCCACTGCACTCCAGCCTGGTGACAGAGCGACACTCTGTCTCAAAAAAAAAAAAAAAAAAAGAAAGAAAGAAAAAAAGATGCAAGTTGTTCAAGACCCACTCTTAATTTAAACCTTAAAAGCACTCCCACCAAGTGACAGCATAGGATCCAGATTCAATTTTAGCTTTAATAGCACAAAGTCACCTTCAGATGTGTAAGTCTACATGTCTAACTATTGGGATGATTTTTTTTCTAATTCTCCTGGTGATTCATAAAATAATCTCAGTAGAGACAAAGTGAGACAAAACAAATATGAAAAATTTTAAGGCCAGTTCTATACAATTTTCCAATGATAAAAGCACATCCTAGGAAGTGAGGTAAGTAGAAAAAACTTCTCTTTCTCTCACGCCCTATCCCCTATTATGTCTCTCTGTCTCAACTCAGCTGTTCATTCCTAACAGTAGTACTTATTTCAGATCTTGCTCTAGGCCAAATGAAAGTAAGATGATTTTTCTTTGGCACCTCAATTCCCTCTTTTTAGTTATTCTTCCTTCTGTGGGTCATTCCCCCTTGGCTGCCCTAACTACATTTGGCTTACATTATTTTGTTAATGCTTTTTCCCTTTGGAGTTTTCCTGCCTCCATCAAACTTTATTGTTCCGAGTCTCATTGTGATTTTAATTATATATCATGATGAAAAGAAATCTGAAAAACACATAATAAGGCAATATCTCATAATGGATTAATGTTAACTGTATGGGAACGATTGCATTCTGACTGGAGAATTCTGGAGAGATAAAGCCCTAAGACTAAGGGTGAGGCATATGTGAAACTGGATATAATTTTACGCTCTTTAAATCAAGACTCACTGAGTCTTGGTTCAATTTCCCATATAGGGCTGAATTTGAGGAGAGAATTTCCAGTCACTGGCTGATCGTTTGCAAGTTCTTCTGGCCCCATTTGCAAATATAGAAAGGTGACCAAGGAAATAGATTGTGAGACAATTGTTTACACTATAATTCCTAAGGTTTAGGAAATATACTATTACTAGAAGAGAACATAGATATCATTTGTCAAATGCTATGGTTTAAATGTTCGTGTCCTTTTCAAAATTCACATTGGGACTTAAAGCCCAATGTGATGGTACTAAGAGATAAAGCCTTTAGAAAGTGATTAAGTCAAGAAGGCAGAACTCTCACGAATGGGATCAGCCACTTTATCAAAGTGCTAGAGGGAACTAGTTGGGCTCTTTTCCCCCTTCAGCCTTCTGCAGTATGAGAGTCCAGCATTCATCCTCTATGGAGAAGGCAGCAACAAGGCATCATCTTAGAAGGAGACAGAGCTGCCCTCAACAGACACAGAACCTGCCAGCACCCTGATCTTCAACTTCCCAACCTCCAGAGCTATGAGAAAACGCGTTTCTACTCTTTATAAATTACCCACTTTGTGGTATTTAGTTGTATCGGCACAAATAGACTAACACACGTACCAAAATTATGCTGACTGCTTTTTTCATTAGCTCACTTAATTTTTACTACAATTCTTTGACATAGACACTGTTGTCCCCAGTTTGCAGATGAGAAATCCAAGGCTTGTTTGATAAATTTAAGTAAGTTGTCCAAAGTCACATGGTCGGTAAGCGCAGAGCTAGAATGCAAACCTAAGGCTACCTGACTCCAACCCCGGGCTCTTCCCCCTGTGCTGCAGAACCTGACAGAGAATGACATTGAGGCACAGGAAGTTATGTCCAAGCTCCTATGGTTAGGGCTGGACACTCTTGACTCCAGTGCAGAACTCTTTTCGGCTCTTTACTATCCAACTTGACAATTTGTGCCTTACGGGGGCTAGATACTAGATCAGGTGTGTGAAAATCTAGTCAATTTCACAGACTTAAAATGGTTATGTGGGGGCAAAAACACCATATTTTTTAAAATTCCAACTCTACCTGAGTAGAGTTGATCTTATGAGTAAAATGGATCACATATTATCCTGATGATTTGTTATATCCCAACGTTTATTGGGATAATGAACAAAGAAGAATATTCAAATAGTAAATGAAAAAAGTAAAAATGTAACTCTAAGTATCACAACAAACTCAGTTTTCTTCTAATCTGAAAATCATCCATCTAATGATGAAAATATGTTTCATCACCTGAGTTTATCGTGTTCAGGTGACAGAGATTTTATATTGAAAATATAGCCATAGTTAAATACTTCACATTTCTTCTGTGACTGTCTTTTGTTAAAACTCAGGCTATACAACCCAGGGCATAAAATTCTTATCATCTTTTCAGATAGAATTTTTCTTCCTTATGTTAATTTAAAAAAAAAATCAAAATCTGTAGGCCCTCTAAGACACATTTTTGCAAACTGTATTAAATTCAAGAAAATGATTATCTCTGTTTTAAAGAATAAATATGATGTGAATGAAATGTGATGCTAATACTATGTAAACAATAACCATCCTGCAATTACAAATCTATTTCCTTCATGACTGCTGATTCCTCAAACCTGAAGGAACACCATGGAAGACAAAGAAAACTAAAGAAAGACAATCCATTTCCTTCCATCTTTTCTGCTCAATAATTACTTCCTGCATTTTCTGATATCTGCTTCATGTTGCCTATTTCTTTTTTTCTTTCTTTTTTTTGAGACGGAGTCTCGTTCTGTCACCCAGACTGGAGTTCAGTGGTGCAATCTCGGCTCACCGCAAACTCCACCTCCTGGGTTCACGCCATTCTCCTGCCTCAGCCTCCCGAGTAGCTGGGACTACAGGCACCCACCACCATGCTCTGCTAATTTTTTGTATTTTTAATAGAGACGGGGTTTCACCATGTTAGCCAGATGGTCTCGATCTCCTGACCTCATGATCCTCCCGCCTCGGCCTCCCAAAGTGCTGGGATTACAGGCGTGAGCACCATGCCCGGCCTCCTGTTGCCTATTTCTGTACGTTTTGCCCTTATAAATGACCAAGGGAAACACTATGAATGGAAAAAGATTCGCAGCAATTGTTGGCAAATCTCCAGTTCTGCCTCATTCAAACATGGGATTAAAATTAGAAAACCAATATTATCCTTTCACCTTTGGTTTGTGGTAAGTTGTCAGAAATGGAGCATTGAAATATGCTTTCAAGATAAGGCCACCTAAATATTTAGCTTATGTTTTTTCTTTTGTCTTTACAAGCAGGGACAGTTGGGTTTATCTGATTTCTTCCATTTGCATTTACTTACACACTCATGTCCTTTTCCATTTATTCAGTAAATGTCCCTCTTTTTCTTTCTTTTCTTGAATGATTTGATAAAACAAATCTGTGACTACATCTTTTAGAGTTACAAAGATATTTTTAACACATTGGTACACTTTCTGTGCTCCCTTCAATTCATTCAGAGTGATTATATAAACAGAAAAATTAACTCTAAAATGGAGCTATGTCTTGTTTTAGAAGTGCCCATTTTGCAGAAAAAGCACTCATTTGCTTCCTCTTTGAATTATTGCTCTTTAATATGTAAGCTTCTGCATTTAAATCATGCCTTCTCTTTAGCCAGGGATTTGTGGTGTATCCGATTGGGATAAAATATAAAAATGCAGGCTTCCCACATGTTCTAGAACCTCTACTTCTCAGAGCGTATGCATAATAATAGATGCTACAAAAGTTAGTAGTGAAAGAATTTTGAAAACTTCACAAAGTTAAACCTGTTTCTTCACTGCAGAACTTCTCAGAATCTGTAATATAGCAAAGTACATGTAAATTTCCATATATGTGTCAAGTAAGATGTAGTTTAAGACAGTTTCCCCCATCCTTATGCATAAAATCATTCTGTGGTGCACATCTCTAGACCACTGTTCTGCCTTAGATAAATTGGGAAATGTTTCACAAAATAATAGCTCTTCAAGGACTAAATGGGACATTTTGCAAAACCTCAGGAATTTCTAGCTGTGGCTGACTGACCCAGGCAGGAAAAGCAGAGGCAGGAGTTAGCCTAAGGGGAAGTGCTCTAGGCTTCTTCCCATTTGACTGGAATATTTTTTCAACAGTTACAGGAAAAAAGGTCCATTAGCAAGAATGACATGCTTCTGGAAGTATAAGTGAGCCAAAGTGTGGTTTAGCAAACTGCATAATACAAAGAAACCAGCCATAGGAAGAAACTATTTGATGAAGCTATCAATGGACAACATACAGGAAAGACTACTAATCATTGAACGTGTCTACTTAAACAACAGTGATATGGTCAGGCTCTGTGTCCCCCCCAAATCTCATCTTTAATTGTAATCCCCAAGTTTTGAGGGAAAGATCTGGTGGGAGGTAGTTGGATCATGGGGGCTCCTTTCCCCATGCTGCTCTAATGATAGTGAGTGAATTCTCACAAGATCTGATGGTTTTATAAGGAGTGCTTTCCCCTTCGCTTTTTTCACACGCTCTCTTGCCTGCTGCCATGTAAGACCGTGCCTGCTTCAGCTTCCACCATGATTGAGAGTTTCCTGAGGCCTCCCCAGCCATGTGGAACTTGAGACAATTAAACCTCTTTTCTTTACAAATTACCCAATCTTGGGCAGTTCTTTATAGCAGTGTGAGAACAGACTAATATAAACCGCAAGCTTTTCCTGGCTGTTTTGTAAGGCTTTACAGTGTAAACCAGAATTTATAAGCTAAATAGTGCTCAATAAAATTAACGGTTGCTACTGATAAAGAATTTTATTCCATAGCCATAATATTAAATGGGAAACAAACCTTGGTTAATGTCACATCACATTTATTGCATAGCAATGTGATCACAGGAATCAATATTTCTAGACATACATGAGTCTGCTCCTCAGAGTGCTGGCATTTTAAACACTTCTCCCAAAGTTGAGTTAGCAGTGGAATAATAATTGTTAAGCAGAAATTCTGAAATCATGGAATTCTTCCTATAGAAAATGAAACACTGGCTGGGCGAGGTAGCTCACGCCTGTAATCCCAGCACTTTGGGAGGCTGAGGCAGGCAGGTCACCTGAGGTGGGGAGTTAGAGACCAGCCTGACCAACATGGAGAAATGCTGTCTCTACTAAAAATACAAAAATTAGCTGAGCATGGTTGTGCATGCCTGTCATCCCAGCTACTAGAGAGGCTGAGGCAAGAGAATCGCTTGAACCCAGGAGGCAGAGGTTGCAGTGAGCTGAGATCACGCCATTGCACTCCGGCCTGGGCAACAAGAGTGAAATTCCATCACGAAAAAAAGAAAAGAAAAGAAAAGGAAACACTAACTTCAGTATTAATGAAGCTCTATCATCTGAAGTTCAAATCACAGACAAAAGGTATTTTTGTATACTAAAAAGATAGGAATTATCATTTATTTTAAAATTTAATTTTATTGGTAATTTTGTGGAATATTTTCTAGGAAAGATCTCCTTCTTTGTTGGAGAGTGGATTTTTTGTAGACGGTGAATTAATTTAAGTTTAATTAAATATTATTTTATCATAATTATTTTCTTAAAATATTTATTCTTCAACACATGTTAATTTAAAGTTAAAATGTGGGAATGAGATAAACAATAAACATAAGCCACAATATCTTTTGTGTGAAAGAAAAATGTGGAAGATTGATATCTATATCTTGTGAATAAATATAGCAAATTCCCACATTTTTACTGCCTAGAAATGAACAGCTTAAGTAAAGGTAGTTTTCCATTTTAAAAAATGGATATGGGAAATAATCATTTTATTTCAATCCATTTATAACAACAATTGCATATTTTTATTAAATTTGCATTGATAGTAATAGACAAGGACATTGCATAGTTTATTCAATTAAATCTTTAAAATTACCTTTAAGGGTAGACACTCATTTTATTTTAATTAACAAATGAGGAAATTTCTCAGCTGGGCTAAGTTTATTTAGATGGTTAATAATGGAGCTATGGTTTAAACTTAGGGGGACCAACCAGGGTCTATACCCTTAATCTCTGAGATCCACACACAGGTATGCAGGGTACCTTGCCTTGGCATCATCACCACTGCATAAAAATTCAGTTAGTGTTGGTAAAGTATCAGGTCTTCAGAGGTCTGTATCTCATCCATGAAGCTCACTCATGAACCTATCTTGAGCGTATATTGAATCAAAATGCACCAGTTAGCCTACATGATGCATCACACGTCTTCTCTGTGTGGGGTCTCTTACTTAAATACAGTGTTAAATGTGAGCTGTAGAAGCAGACCATCTTCTTTTTTTCTTTCTTCTTCTGTTTCCTCATTTATTTTTTGAATTCTTTTGACATATATTCATTGAGCACCATCTAGGAAAAATGTATGATACTGGGATAGAATCGATGTATTAATTTTAAAAAGAACAAAAGGAGATTATATTTAACCTCAAGGAAGTCACCATCTCTTATTGGGGTACAGAACTATGAAAAATAAGTGAAAAGAGTATTTATATGCTGTGGTAGAACATGTAGGAGGCCCCTAAGAAGGGAGCACTCATCTAATCCTACTGACAGAGCAGGGAGTGAGGCGAAAATAATTCATCACTAGAAGACATCCTAGCCAAGGCTCAAAAGATGAGGAGGTAGTAAGAACACGTGGGCAGGGGAAACAGCAAGGACAGAGATAAGGGGATGGGGCTGTGTGTCTCAGTTGTGAAAGGACAGCTGGCTTGGCAGAGCAGGATAGAAAGTGAGAAGAACACAGAGAGAACAGGCCAGAGGTTCAGAGGTCAAATTAAAATTGGTCTTGATTCTACAAGGATAGGAATTTAGACTTCAACCTTCAGAGGAAGCAAAAATCATTGAAAGATTTCAAGAGAGACAATGGGATGATCCAAATTTTTAAGGAACATATTTTAAAACTGCGTTAATTTGTTTCATTACACAAGAACAATATACATGCCTTTTAGAAGCCTTGGGCAATAAAGGAGGCTGTACAAGCTGGAGGTATGAAAAAGAACTAATGGGGCCTCCTGGAGTTGTCCAGTGCACAATCTATGAGTCTGTATGTGACAACTTTATTCTAAACTCAGAGCATAGAAATGAAAATTTCCTATGATTCTCCCAATAATATAAACATTTTTCTAAATTTTCTTCCACTTTCTTCTCAGTACGTTGTATTTTTCCCATTCAAAAATTCATCTATTTTATTCATGCATTCTTTTAATTTTAAACTTTTTTTAGAGCAGTTTTAGGGTCACAGCAAAGTGGAGAGGAAGGTATAGAGATTTCCTGTATACCTCCACACCCCACACACTTCCCACATACGGAGCCTCCCCCATTTTCAACATCCCCCACCAGAGTGGTACATTTTCGACAATTGCTCAACCTAAATTGACACATCATAGTTACCCAAAGTCTATGGTCTACATTAGGGCTCACTCTTGGTGGTGTACTTTCTGTGGGTTTGGACTAAGAGATATTCTTTATGGGCGAGAAACTATGGCAGCAGTTCCAGAGATTTTGTGGAGTGAGTCAGGACTAGAGGGAGAGAAAATAGATAATAAATTATTGCAATGTGTCAGGTCAGACAAGACGAGGGGCTGTACAACTGGAGCCATGAAGATACAGGATATGTTTATGGATTAAATGTGGACTCTATGGAGTGGCAGGTGTTAATCATTTTGCCATCATAGCCAGTGCTTCCTGCTCAGTAAGGTAAATACTACTAAAGTTGATTAAGTTCATGGGGAAAAGAGGATGAATGCATGATGCAGTTATCAAATATCAACTATGTGTGAGATCTGATTTATGCTAAAGACACAGAAGATAAATTAGACATGGTTTAGATCATCCACTGATTCATATCCTGTTAAATATGTCCAATAAGACTTCAGATGAGGCTGGGCATGGTGGCTTACGCCTGTAATCTCAGCACTTTGGGAGGCCGAGGCAGGCAGATCACCTGAGGTCAGGAATTTGAGACCAGCCTGGCCAACATGGTGAAACCCCATCTCTACTAAAATACAAAAAAAAAAATTAGCCGAGCATGGTGTCACAAATATATAGTCCCAGCTACTTGGGTGGCTGAGGTAGGGGAATCACTTGAACCGAGGAGGCAGAGGTTGCAGTGAGCCAAGGTGGCACCACTGCACTCCATTCTGGTGACAGAGCAAGACTCCGTCAAAAAAAAAAAAAAAAAAAAAAAAACCTTTAGATGAAGTCTGTTAAATGAGTTCAAGACCAGCCTGAGCAACATGGTGAAATCCCATCTCTACCAAAAATACAAAAATTAGCCAGTCATGGGCCAGTCGTGGTGGATCAAACCTGTAATCCCAGCACTTTGGGAGGCCGAGGTGTGTGGATCACGAGGTCAGGAGATCGAGACCATCATGGCTAAGATGGTGAAACTCCATCTCTACTAAAAATACAAAAAATTAGCCGAGTGTGGTGGTGGGTGCCTATAGTCCCAGCTCCTTGGGAGGCTGAGGCAGGAGAATGGCGTGAACCTGAGAGGCAGAGCTTGCAGTGAGCCGAGATTGCGCCACTGCACTCCAACCTGGGCGACAGAGTGAGACTCCGTCTCAAAAAAAAAAAAAAAAAAAAAGAAAAAATTAGCCAGGCATGGTGGTATGCACCTGTAATCTCAGCTACTTGGGGAGCTGAGGCATGAGAATTGCTTGAACTCAGGAGGCAGAAGTTGCAGTGAGCTGAGATCACACCGTTGCACTCCAGTCTGTGTGACAGAGTGAGACCTCATCTCAAAAATATGTAAATAAATAAATAAATAAATAATAAAATGGTCCTCAAAGGAAGAGATACACATAATCAACAGACCACTGCAAGCCACAAAAAAATGCATTTTTGTCCAATAACAAATGAAAGGGTAAAGGAAATGTGGTATTTATACACAATAAAATACTATTCAGGCATAAAAAATTCTTTCATTTGTGGCAACATGGGTGAGTTTGGAGAACGTTATGTGAAGTGAAATAAGTCAGGTGTAGATCCATAAATGTCATGTGTTCTTATTTGTATGTAAGAGCTCAAAAGGTTGAGCTGAAAGACACAGAGAGTAGAATAGTAATTATTAGAGTTTGGGAAGGAGTGGTGGGGAGAGGACAGGGAGAGACTGGTTAATGATACGTAGTTACAGCTAACTAGGAGAAATAAGCTCTGGTGTTCTTTAGCATTGTAGGGGGAATATGGTTAAGAATCATTTATTGTATATTTTCAATAAGCCAGAAGAGAGGATTTTGAATGCTCATAATACATAGAAATGATAAATATTCAAGATGATGGATATGCTAATTACCCTGATTTGATCATTACACTTTGTATATACATCATCATACCACTTTGTACTCCATAGATATGTAAAATTATTTCATATATCTACTAACAAAGTAAAATAAATGCATTAAAAAACAAATTCAGGCTTAATGTAAATAAATACAAAGCATTATTATGGACAGAATTTCTGATTCTTCAATATCTAATGATAAGGCAGTTTATATTACTATAGAAATATTATTTCTGTTAGTGCTACAAAGACTCTCATTTGATCAATAAAAGGCTATCAAATAGTCTGATGGATATGTATGATGACATGAAATAACCATCAATATGTTCATATTTTCTTGTAATTATAGTTAAAAACAGATGTCTGCAGGATTATGGTGGATGCCACAGAAACATGTTTACAAATGACCTGGACCCCTGCCAGTCTGTGCCTATGTGGATTATTAACCAGTGTGCATTCCCAGACCATTGCATTTTCTTGAGGGAAAGGCAATGAATAGCATCCCTATTGTATTCATTCGTAGACATCAGTGTAATTTCTCCATCCGTGATGGCTTTTTAAGTCTTTTTACAAAAATTGAGAACAGAACTTCTTAATGGAACTGTCTGTCCAGTGGAATAGTTTATCCCATAATAATATATTTTATGGAATACCATAGCACAGTGTAACACTCTAAAGGAGTCCAAAAAATCACATTTGAAAACACTCTTCCTTTCTTTTTCTTTGCTTCTTTGAACATTCAGCCCCAAATCCTGAGTGAGAAAGAATGAGAGCAAGTGTGGGAGGGCCGGAGTCAGAACCTGGAGAGGAAAGTGGTCAAGTGAGACACAACAGCCCGGATGGAGTGTGCCGCCCAGTGGAGGAAGGTGACTGAGGGTGGAAGTGTCTCAGGAAAAGGTAGAGTCCACAGGAGGCAGACAGTCTAGAGCAGTGACCCACTGGGGAATGGAATTGATTATAATTAGGGGAACTGAGCAAATAGCAAGTATACCGAAGATAATGAAAGACAAGTTTTGCACTACAGCAAATATGGGAATATGGAAAAGAGAAAAAACTAGAATGAAGCCTGCAGTGTTGAATTGGAATTGGGAGTGCATCAGTGTGAACTCACGGTTTTCAATATGTAAGTATACACAGGAAGTCAAGCAAAAATATTAATGCTGGTGGTGGGTGTGTGTAGATACATTTCTAACTCGATTTTGGTTTCTGAATACCATTCTCCACTGAAAGGAACAAGGGCTCCTTAGAGAAATGAGTGATTCCAGGGCTAGACAAGAAAAATACAAGATGAGTCTGCAATATCTTAAGTGTTCCAAGAAGGGTGAAGTTATGTCAAAAAGAAGGTAGAATCCAATTTGAAGGAGCTTTCTTTTATTAGACAAATCTGGGCCAATATGAGTATCAAAATAAATAATGATAGCAACAGGTTATAACCTATTGAATAAAATAATAGTCCATGAGTTCATACTGATACAAAATAGATGAATAAATAAGTGAGGGGAAGAAAGCTTTTTCTTAGAGTATAATGCCAACTAATAAATGTAAAATCAACCATGAATTTGGAAGATTACCATTTGACAAGCATCGTAGAAATAGACACTAGAGAGATGTTCCCATGTTCTTAAAGAATGTACATATAAAATGCTGTTAGAAAAGGGGAGAAATGTAGCGGGAACACCGAGGAATCAACACTTTACCAGCCATTTGAAGTTAACATCACCTGTAATGGGACAAAGCTAACTTGTGTGCCAAGTGGGAAAACATCAAATCACTTCTGTGATATCCCCCACCAAAGTGCACAGCCTGAATCTGCTCATGAGGAAACATCAGAAAGATACATATTAAGGAACATTCTGCAAGGAGTCTGGTCTTCAAAGGTGTCAAGGAAGCCAGGCATGGTGGCTCGAGCCTGTAATCTCAGCTACTTGGGATATCAAGGCAGAAAGATCGCTTGAGACCAGGAGTTCAAGACCACCCTGGACAGCATAGTGAGACCCCACCTTTTTTTGAAAAAAGTGTCAAGGGTTTGAAAGTCAGGAGAAAATTAAGGAAATATTCTACATGGAAAGAGATTGGGACCACTTGATCACGACATGCAACAAGTGATTCTTAGTTGGAATCTTTTGCCATTAAAGATTGTGAGGAAACTAGAATAAATGTGAGAGGTTAAGATTGGATGGAAGTACAGTGATTATATCCTGATTTTGGTGGTAGTGATGTGGCTACATAGGAAAGTGTTATTCGTGCACAGAAGGATCAGCGCATGTGTCTGCAGCCTGATCTTGGATGATTCAAGAAACAAAGTTTAGACTATTATTGCAACTTTTCTGAAAGTTTGAAATTACTTGGAAATATTAAGAAAACACACACACTAGATGGGCACAGTGGCTCACGCCTGTAATCCCAGCACTTTGGGAGGCTGAGGCAGGTAGATCACCTGAGGTCAGGAGTTCAAGACCAGCTTGGCCAACATTGTAAAACCCTGTCTCTACTAAAAATACAAAAAATAAAAAAATAGCCAGGTGTGGTTGCAGGCACCTGTAATTGCAGCTACTCGGGAGGCTGAGGCAGGAGAATCGCTTGAACCCAGGAGGCAGAGGTTGCAGTGAGCCGAGATCATGCCACTGCACTCCTGCCTGGGTGACAGAGGGAGATTCCATCACATATGCATACACACATATGTGTGTATAGGCAGTGTGTTGGGGAGTGGGTGAGGTGGTGATAAAGCAGGATAATAAAGAAGGATAATCATAAAGTGATAATTATGCATCTGTGTGATTGGTACATGTGGCTTCTTTATGGTATTTTCTTTATTTTTGTGTATTCTTGTAACCATGGACAATTTTTTGAACTTTCTGAGCCACAGTACAATGTGACAAATGTTAACTAACATATTCAAAGAAAAGTCCAATGTGTTCAGTTTTGTAGTATGCATAGATTTGATTTTGGTTAATGATTTACAATACTTAATAACTTGATGGCTTCTTTCTACCTTTGACAAGATAGAGATGGACGACACAGGTGACCAGCCAGGATATGGGAAGCTTTGTTGTGCTCTTTTGATAAGCAAAAGTGTACTCCAGAAACTGATCACTCAGCTACTGTTATGATTCTGGTCCAAGCCACCAGGCTTTTGCTTGAATAACTTTGACTTGAACTATTATAGTATCTTTCCAAAATTTCTTCTTGTGACTTCTCCCCATCCAATTTGCTTCCCTCTTCACGGTATATTTCCAATAGCATTGGCAGTAGAATCAAAACAGATCAGCAACTGGGACTTGTTTGTTCAAAACAATCTCTTGGCTCTCCTACTAGCCCAGAGTAAAAGGCTATTTTTACATGACCTCCAAGGCTCCACACAAGTGTGATTTTCTGATGTTATCTCCTAACATTCTCATTTCCCTTGCTTCTTCCAGATGCATTGTGTGTGTGTGTGTTTAATCTTGTTGTTTGTCTAACATACAAGTCAGGCTCATGCCTCATGTCTTTGCCTTGGCTACTCTCTTTGCATGGAACACTTGTTCATCAGATATTCTTATGCTCACTTCTTCATGTTCTTCAAGTCATAATTTAAATATTTAATTCCCTGATTATCCTATTTGAAGTTGTACCATGTAGACTCTTCCTATTCCCTTTTCATACTGTTTATTCAGCTACAACACTTATCACCCTGAGTGTGATATATATTTTACTTCTTCATTATATCAAAGGATTCCTAAGCGAAAAGAAAGTACATGAAAATGGAAATCCCACTTCATTTATACTCATGCAATCTTCTACTAGACTAACTTTCTAGAAAATAACAACAATAAACTCTGGAATAAGTACAAGAAATCTGAAGACAAGAAAGTGAAAAACAAGCAGATTCTAGGTAGAAGTTGATACATAGAAGAAAAGAATGGCAGAAACCTTTCTCCTATTCTTTCTCTTCTTCCTTTCCTTCCTTCCTTCCTTTCTCTTCCTTCCTTTCTCTCTCTCTTTCTTTCTTTCTTTTCTTTCTTCCTTACTGTTTCTATTCTTTCTTCTGCTCTTTCTTTCCCTCCTTCCTACTCATCCTTCTTTCCTTCTTTCTCTCTCTTTTCCTTTCTTTTTCTTTCCTTCCTCTTCTTACTTCTTTGTCTCTTTTTTGGCTTTTAATCTGGGAGAAGTCTGCAGTCTGTGCTGGGTGTCTAACTCCAAACAGCCTAGTTAAAAATAAAAGCACTGAGTTATAATTTTAGCTGCTCCCCAAGAAACAGTATTTGCTTGAGTCCAACAAAATCAACTACCTTAAGGTTTTTGCAATTTAAGAGAAAAGGCAACCAGTGAACAAATCTAAGTTGAAGCAGATCTCAGAAACAGAAATAGGACAAAGGGATCCTAATCATGCTAATTGATATAAAGTAAAATAGGCTTACAAAAACAGCATGTATCAGCAAAGAAATAAACTATAAAAAGAACAAAATAGAAATTCCAAAACTGAAAAATAAAATATGAAAAATTTAAATAATGAGTCACCTTAGTATCTCTAATTAGAAACTATAGAAGACAGGATCACATAATTAAAAGTGTTAAAAAATGAAAATGACAGAGTAATAAGTTAGAGAACATAAAAATTCTAGTAGAAATTATGCAATATGAATTTTAAAAAAGAAAAAATAAAGATTGGAATAAAATATGAATAGGGCTTTGAAGGCCCATGGGATGATATCAAAATGTCTAACATTTGTGTAACTGGAGTCCCAGAGGAAGATAACCTATCTGAAGAAATTATGTTGAAACTATCTCAAATTTGGTGAAAAAGTTCACCAAAGGTCAGTGAATCCTAAAGAGGATAAATATGAAGAAAACCATGCCTTGGTGCATCCCAGTCAACCTGCTTTAAAACAAAGAGAAAATCTTTAAAATCTTTAAAATCTTTAAAGCAGCCGCATTATAAACAAGATACTAGTGATTGAAGTGTTGGCTGGCAGTTCCTTTGGACTGTGGAATATGGACAGTAACAATTTTAAATTACTAAAAAACAAGCCCAAACCAATTAAACAAAAAATCCTGCCAATGGTAAATTTTATCTCCAACAAAAATATCTTGTAAGAATGAGAGTAAATATGTACAAAGAGAATTTGTTACCAAAAAAATTGTCTTCAAGAAAGGAAGTTCTTTTATTTGAGGGAAAACAATACCAGGTGGAAATTCAAATCTTCATGAAGAAATGAAGAGCATCAGAAATGGTAAATATCCAAATAAATATATAAGGTGATTATTATTTGCTCTTATTTAAAGAAACACATGTAACTATTTAAATAACAATGGTAATATTGTAATGTGGGGTTTATAATATATTTATTTGTAATACAGATCACAAATGTAGATTGAAGAATGGAAAATATAAGTGGTGAGTGCTTACGATGTTTCTATATTTTCATGAAGCGTTACAACATTAACTACAGAGACTGTGAAAAGTTAACAATTGTTAGTCATAGAACAACCATTAAGAAATTCAAATAGGCCAGGCATGGTGGCTCATGCCTGTAATCCCAGCACTTTGGGAGGCCGAGGCAGGCAGATCATGAGGTCAGAAGTTTTGAGACCAATCTGTCCAACATAGTGAAATTCCGTCTCTACAAAAAATACAAAATTAGACAGGTGTGTTGGCCTCACCTGTAGTTCCAGCTACTTAGGAGGCTGAGGCAGGAGAATCACTTGAATCCAGGGTGGAGAGGCTGAGGCAGGAAAATTGCTTGAACCCAGGAGGCGGAGGTTGTGGTGAGCTGAGATCATGCCACTGCACTCCAGCCTGGGCAACAGAGTGAGATTAGATTCTGTCTCAAAAAAAAGGGAAAGAAAAGAAAGAAATGCAAATAATTGGCTGGGCATGAAGGCTCACACCTGTAATCCCAGCACTTTGGGAGGCCAGGCGGGTGGATCACAAGGTTAAAAGATCCAGACCATCCTGTCTAACATGGTGAAACCCTGTCTCTACTAAAAATATAAAAAATATAAAAAATTAGCTGGGCATGGTGGTGTGCACCTGTAGTCCCAGCTACTCAGGAGGCCGAGGCAGGAGAATTGCTTAATCCCAGGAGGTGGAAGTTGCAGTGTGGTGAGATCGCACCACTGCACTCCAGCCTGGGTGACAGAGCAAGACTCCATCTCAAAAAAAGAAAAAAAAGAAAGAAATGCAAATAATTACAGTCAAAATGTGAATGATTAAAATAGAATGTTAAAACAAGTCTTCATTTAATTCCAAGGAAGGCAGGAAATGAGAAACAATAGGACAAAAACTAGAGAAGAAACACAAAACAAATAATAAAATGGTAGACACTAATCCCACCATTCATTATTTAATGTATGAGTATTAATTTAAGTTTAATTAATTAACTTATTTAATGTAATGTACAAAAATATCAAAATAAAAGGCAACAATTGTCAGGATGGATAAAATCCAACAGACACAATCATAAACTATCAATAAGAGACATATTCAAATTATACAGACACAGAGAAGCTGAAAATAAACATTCAGAAAAAGATCTTTCATGTAAATAGTAGAAAAAGGCTAGGTTAACTGTAATAATATCAGATAGAATAAACTTTAAGGTGAAAGCATTAAAAGTGTCAAGGAAACCTAAGAACAATAAATGTGTATGTGCTTAAAAACAGATCCAAACTATATGAAGTAAAAATTGACAGAAATAAAAGAAGAAATGGAAAATTTCAAAATCATAGTTGGAAATTTTTATACCCCCCTCTCAATAATCTATGGATCGGGGAGAACTCACCTACAAAATTAGAAATTAGTTTTAAAATACAACACATCCCAGGCGCAGTGCCTCACACCTGTAATTCCAGCATTTTGGGAGGCCAAGGTGGGTGGATCACCTAAGGTCAAGAGTTCAAGACCAGCCTGGCCAACATGGGGAAACCCTGTCTCTACTAAAAATACAAAAAATCAGCCAGGTGTGTTGGAGAGGCTGAGGCAGGAGAACTGCTTGAACTCAGAAGGCAGAGGTTGCAGTGAGCCAAGATCTCCCCACTGTGCTTTGGCCTGGGCCACAGAGTGAGACCCCCATCTCAAATAAATAAATAAATAAAATAAAATAAATAAATAAAATACAACACATCAACATTTGTGGGACTTGGAGGGAAATTTAACTTTATGGGCCCTTATTTGAAGAAACTGCATCTAAAATTCAGTGACCTGTGGTGTAACATTAAAAGCTTAGAAAAGAAAGAGACAATTGGCCAGACACAGTAGCTCATGCCTGTAATCCCAGCACTTTGGGAAGCCAAGGCGGGTGGATCACGAGGTCAGGAGTTCGAGATCAGCCTGACCAACATGTTGAAAGTCTGTCTGCACTGAAAATACAAAAATTAGCTGGGCATGGTGGCATGCACCTATAATCCCAGCTACTTAGGATGCTGAGGCAAGAGAATCTCTTGAATCCATAAGCTGGAGGAGCCGATATCATGCCACTGCACTCCAGCCTGCAGAACAGAGCAAGACTCTGTCTCAAAAAAATAATAAAATAAATAAATAAATAATAAGCAATAAAAAATAAGCAAAACAAAACAAAATAAGTTTCTCTTGGGTTGAGTTATTATTACAATCATTTTTGGCACTCAGTTAATTTAAAAAACAAATGTATTATAAATTTTGATGAGTAGTTTATATAAGAGAAAAAGAGTACTGGAAAGATCGCCCTCCAGCCCAGGTGACAGAGTGAGACTCTGTCTCAAAAAAAAAAAAAAAAAAAAAAAGAAAGAGAAAATTAAACCCAAAATAAGTGGAATGAAGAAAACAATAAAGACCATAGATAAGTAAAATAGAGAACAGATAAATATTTTAGGTTAAATTAATCTAAAAGCTGATTATTTATAATGAATAACAAAATTGATAAACCACTACCTAGACTGATGAAGAAAAAAATGAGAAATAACCAATATCATGAATAGAAGAGGGGTTATCAGTACAGATCATAGAGGCATTGAAAATAAAATAGGTGAGACAATATTACAGACAACTTGATGCCAACAAATTGGGGACAGCTTAGAAGAAACAGAAACACTCTTTGAAAAATACAACTTAGCAAAACTAATAAAGATGAATGGAAAATCTGAAAGCTTCATATCTAGCAAAATATTGATTTTGTTGTCAAATTCCTTCTGAAAAAGAAAGTCCAGGCCAAAGTTGTTTCAGAGGTCAGTTATATTATATTCTTAGTGAAGAATTAAAGCCAATATTATATTGAATTTTTTTGAAAATACAATACCAGGAAAGCACTCTTATTTTATGGGGCTGGAATAATGACAAAGGCTTAACAACAAATTAATAAAACAGAAGCCTAATATCCATTATGAAAAATACTGCAAAATTCCTTAATAAAATATTCATAAATTAAATCCAGTAGTATATGTAAAAGATAATATATCATGCCCAAGTAAGTTTACCATGGGAATTCAAATTGACTGTACCATTTGAATAATGATCAACATAATTTACCATAATAACAAGGTAAGAAGAACATTTATATATTTTTCCAACAGATGTGGAAAATACACTTGACAATTTTTTTTTTTTTGAGACAGAGTCTCTCACACTGTTGCCCAGGCTGGAGTGCAGTGGCACGATCTTGGCTCACTGCAAGCTCCACCTCTCAGGTTCACACCATTCTCCTGCCTCAGCCTCCCAAGTAGCTGGGATTACAGGCACACTATAATTAAAACAGCATGAGAAATCAAATTTTGCAAGTGATCATAACATTGAGTAATATCTCTCTAGTGGGGACAGCACAAATTTAATCATCCATATAATGAATAATGTAACACTGTGAAAATTTTACAAGTAGGTTCAATTGCTTGCCCTACAAAAGTCTGGCAAATTGTTGGACCGTTTAACATGCCTTGTGGCAATACTTTGCAATGATAACACTTAGCAGGCTGCAGGTTGTTTACTGCAGGAATTGTAAATGCAAACCGTTCACAGTCTTGCTCAGCTAAAGGGATAGTAAAGAAACAGTCTTTTAAATCTATAACTATTAAAGGCCAATATTTTGGAATCATAGCAGGAGAAGGCAATCCTGGCTGCAATGCCCCCATAGGTTGTATAACTGAATTAATGGCTCTTAAGTCAGTTAACATTCTCCATTTACCTCATTTTTTCTTAATTACAAAAACTGGAGAATTCCAAGGGGAAAATGTTGGAGCTATGTGTCGTTTTTCTAATTGTTCAGTAACTAAATTTTCTAAAGCCTCCAGTTTCTCTTTACTTAGCGACCATTGTTCTATCCAAATTGGCTTATCTGTTAACCATTTAAAAGATATAGGTTCTGGAGGCTTAACGATGGCCGCCATCAAAAATGATATCCTAAACCTTGGCAGGAACTTTGTCTTTCCTCTTGAAGTGGTTCCTTCAAAACTTGCAAATATTTTCGAGTCCATACCAGGGACATACCCCCATTTCATGCATCATATGTTGACTTTGAGGGCTATACAATTGTTCTGGAATTAGAACTTGTGCTCCCCATTGTTGTAATAAATCTCTCCCCCATAAATTTATAGGTACAGAAGTTAGAATCTGATGAATAGTCCCAGGCCATCCATCGGGCCCTTCACAATGCAAAATATAACTACTTTGATATACTTCAGGGGCTTTACCAACTCCAACTATGTTAAATTGAGCAGCTTGAATTGGCCATGCGGATGGCCAGTGCTGTAAAGAAATGATTAAAATGTCCACTCCTGTATCTACCAAACCTTTAAATTTGTTTCCCTGAATAGTTATTTCACAGGTAGAATGTTTATCAATAATTTGATTCACCCAATAAGCTGCTTTGCCTTGTTTATTTGTGCTTCCAAATCCTCCTGTTCATTTAATTTCACTTTTCCCCATTTCCACATATGGCACAATAAGGAGCTGTGCTATATGCCCTCCTGGCTCTGCTTTCCAGGGAACAGAAGTAGATACAACAATTTGAATTTCACCATTGTAATCTGAATCAATGACTCCTGTTTGTATTTGTACTCCTTTTAAATTTAAACCAGACCTGCCTAGAAGTAATCCTATCGTCCCTGCTGTCAAGGGTACACAGACTCCTGTTGGGACCTTTTGCGGGGGTTCCGCAGGCAGAAGGCTCACAGCTTTTGTGCAGCATAAATCTACTGTGGCACTATCGGCTGTGGCAGGGGACAGATATTGTACAGGGGTGAGGGAATGGCCTGAGCTGGAAATGCCTGTGTGGAATACGGCCCAGGACAGGCCCCTCATGGTGTTTCCCAAATTTAAAAGGAAAAGCCTCAAATGTAGCTATAATATTTGCCTGTTGATCTAGGGGGTGTATCCTAACAGGGAACTGCCAAGCCTCTAAATCACCCTCTCTTCTAGCTTGCTGAATTCCTGCCTGAATAGAACTGAGAGCAGTTGCTCGAGGAGCTGCTTGAACAATCACTGGGGCAACTACTTTTTGCCCAGTGTCCTCTGGAAAAGAAAGAACTGGAGGGTCAGGCCACTCTTTTTTTTTAAAATAATGAGGGGGTGCAGAAGGGTAAAGGTGAACCTCTCCCTCCTTTGCCACTTTAGCTTTAGCTGGCTAACAAACCTGCTCTGTCACCTCTTCTGTTACTTCGTTATACTTTCCTTCCTCCTCATCATTAGTGTGAAAAGTTTCCAAGGTGGAATGAAACAGAGCCCACACTTGTCCCATTGTTACCCTGATGCTTCCGAGCTTCCCTTTTTACTCACCACGGGGATTGCTTAAGAGTACTCGGGTGTCCTCCAGCTTAGTTCCACGTTCTCCAACCATCACACCAGCGACCCTTTGACCTGAGTTTGAGCCCCACGTATGGGCACAACTTGCAGAGTCCAGCTCAGTCAGGGAGACCCTAACCCAGCGGTGCTAGAGGAATTAAAGACACACACACAGAAATATAGGGTGTGGAGTGGGAAATCAGAGGTCTCACAGCCTTCAGAGCTGACAGCCCTGAACAGAAATTTACCCACATATTTACCGACAGCAAGCCAGTGATAAGCATTGTTTCTAAAGAATATAGATTTACTAAAAGTATTCCTTATGGGAAACAAAGGGATGGGCTGAAACAAAGGGATGGGCTCTGGTTAGTTATCTGCAGCAGGAATGTGTCCTTAAGGCACAGATCACTCATGCTATTGTTTGTGGCTTAGGAACACCTTTAAGTGGTTTTGCACCCTGAGTGGGCCAGGTGTTCCTTGCCCTCATTCCAGGAAACCCACAACCTTCAGCATGGGTGTTATGGCCATCACAAACATGTCACAGTGCTGCAGAGATTTTGTTTATGGCCAGTTTTGGGGCCAGTTTATGGCCAGATTTGGGGGTCTATTCCCAACAAATTCAAATTCTTAGGCCCCAGGGTAAGACGTTTTAAACCAGAAACCTTGATTGTGGGGCTCAGTAATCTGTTTCAACAAGGCATCCAGATGGCTTTACTGATTTTCCTTCCACCCAAGTAAACTTTCAAGTTGGAATCTCTAGAAACTGAAATTGTGTTACATTACATGAAGAAAGGGACTTTGCATATGTGACTAAAGGGTATGGACTTGGATTATCAGGATGGGCCCAATCTAATCCCAGAAGCCCTTAAAGATGGAGAACTTTCCCTGGGAGAACTTTCCCATGCAATAGAAGAAGAAGCAGGGGGCTTGCAAAAGGGGAAGGCAGAGAGAGTCCAAGTAGGAGAGTATTCAAAGCTCCTTTTCATTGGTTCTAAGATGCAGTGGGCTCCATGCAACAACTGGAGAGAGGCCTGGAGTAGTTAAGGGTGGATCCCTAGGTGACAGCCAGCAAGGAAATGGGGAACTCACACCTACAACACAGAACTGAATTCCACCAACAATTTGGATGAGCTGAGAGGTGGAATCTTCCCCAGAGCCTCCAGAGAAGAAGGAAAACCTGATGACACCCTGATTTTAGGCTCATGAAACTTGAAGCGGAGGAACCAGCTGAGCCACAGGGTGCCCAGGCTTCTCAGCCTCAGAAACTATGATGTAATGAATTATTTATGTCTATGTTAAGTGGTTGTTTGTGGTGACTATTATGGCAGCAACACAAATTAAATACCACACTCAAGTTTGAAAACCACTGCTGTGCATAATCATTAATTATCATTATCATTTATTCTATTGATGGCATACAGTTGGAACCACATGGATGAAAAATATTTTCTTGATTGACATGCTTATTCATGCCAGCTTCTGTATTAAGTAAGAATATACCACAGCACAGCACGTGGAAATCATGGTTAGTCCTCTTGTTTGGGAGTTCTGATTTTTACAAACTTTTAACTGAGATAGACCTGGGGTTAATGACAGATCCATCTTCTTTCTAAATGTGCAACTTGGTTAAATTTATTTAAGCTTTCTTTGGTAAGAATTCTCTTTGTAGAATGAGGTAGCAATACCCACCCAATAGAATTGCTTTGAGGATAAAATAGATAACATATACAATAAACCTGACATTTATTTGGTACTCAATAATGAGTAGCTCTTTCTGTAAGATCAATAGAAACCACATTTTGGAAGCAGAGATAACCAGTGAAGATCATTGTCTCATGTCTGTTTTCTCAGAAGCAGAGTTTGAGATGGGTTTTTAAACATGTGATTTATTTCAGGACAAAGACTGAGGGAAGCATGTTAAGGCAGGAGAGATAAAGATGTGGACTTGAGTGGAAGCAAGTGTTATCCTGGTCCCATGGGGAAAGCTTCACAGCACAAGTTGGAGTCAGGGCCAGCCATTGGCTTTGCAGTCATTGGACTTGGAAGGGGAGAAAAGATAATTATCTAGGGAAAGGGCTGCTGTGCATTGGGAGCAAGCAACAATCGCAGCAGCAGGTACCCCAGGCACAAAAGTGTATCTGTGTCCAACACTAACAACCCACAACAATTATTCCATTTCCAAAGTAAATCTCTGGCTTGTTTTTCACTTGAGGGCCAAAGCCAGCAGGTATCACTCGACACTCTGCCCTGTACAATGCATGGCTTCAGCAATGGAATTATTACAACTCCATCTGCCTAGTGGCTCTGCCTTTCCCTCTTTGCTTATGAGGTTTAGCCATGAATTACCCATATGGAGAACTAGATTTGTATGGAGTAGCAGTCTCTGTTAAAATAGTTCTATTTTTCCATGGAAAGTTATGGCTGGAAGTATTCTGTGATAACTCTTTTGCCAGTCTTTAGAAACCAATTACAAAATGCATTGATTCATTGATTATTTAAATTAAGAAAGAAAATCTAATACAGCTTTATTTTTCCCACATGGTGAATTTGATCTTTACTTTAAACTCATCTTCCTCATCCCACAGTGGTTGTGCAATGTCATTCTGCCTCATTCTGCCTGGATAAATATAGTTCATTAGATTCCCACATTTAGACCTCTAATGGAAACATCATATTAAATGTAATGTGAGACTACTGTATAAAATTATACAATAGAGTTTACAGTCCCACCAACAGTGTAAAAGTGTTCCTATTTCTCCACATCCTCTCCAGCACCTGTGGTTTCCTGACTTTTTAATGATTGCCATTCTAACTGGTGTGAGATGGTATCTCATTGTGGTTTTGATTTGCATTTCTCTGATGGCCAGTGATGGTGAGCATTTTTTCATGTGTTTTTTGGCTGCATAAATGTCTTCTTTTGAGAAGTGTCTGTTCATGTCCTTCGCCCACTTTTTGATGGGGTTGTTTGTTTTTTTCTTGTAAATTTGTTGGAGTTCATTGTAGATTCTGGATATTAGCCCTTTGTCAGATGAGTAGGTTGCGAAAATTTTCTCCCATTTTGTAGGTTGCCTGTTCACTCTGATGGTAGTTTCTTTAGTTTAATTAGATCCCATTTGTCAATTTTGGCTTTTGTTGCCATTGCTTTTGGTGTTTTAGACATGAAGTCCTTGCCCATGCCTATGTCCTGAATGGTAATGCCTAGGTTTTCTTCTAGGGTTTTTATGGTTTTAGGTCTAACATTTAAGTCTTTAATCCATCTTGAATGGATTTTTGTATAAGGTGTAAGGAAGGGATCCAGTTTCAGCTTTCTCCATATGGCTAGTCAGTTTCCCCAGCACCATTTACTAAATAGGGAATCCTTTCCCCATTTCTTGTTTTTCTCAGGTTTGTCAAAGATCAGATAGATGTTCAACCCTTGTGGAAGTCAGTGTGGCGATTCCTCAGGGATCTAGAACTAGAAATTCCATTTGACCCAGCCATCCCATTACTGGGTATATACCCAAAGGACTATAAATCATGCTGCTATAAAGACACATGCACACGTATGTTTATTGCCGCATTATTCACAATAGCAAAGACTCAGAACCAACCCAAATGTCCAACAATGATAGACTGGATTAAGAAAATGTGGCACATATACACCATGGAATACTATACAGCCATAAAAAATGATGAGTTCATGTCCTTTGTAGGGACATGGATGAAATTGGAAATCATCATTCTCAGTAAACTATCACAAGAACAAAAAACCAAACACCGCATATTCTCACTCATAGGTGGGAATTGAACAATGAGAACACATGGACACAGGAAGGGGAACATCACACTTCGGGGACTGTTGTGGGGTGGGGGGAGGGGGGAGGGATAGCACTGGGAGATATACCTAATGCTAGATGATGAGTTAGTGGGTGCAGTGCACCAGCATGGCACATGTATACATATGTAACTAACCTGCACATTGCACACATGTAACATAAATCCTAAAGTATAATAATAAAAAAAGAATAAAAAAAATTATACAATATATTTTTCCTCAATGTTTCTCCAGCCCCCATCTGTGCCACTTTTTCCATATTATATAAGCCACTAATTTGCTAGGTTTGCCAAAAATTCTGTTAACCTTTATTTCTTTCTGTAGCACTGTAAGTTTTGGACTTTTTCTTGCCTGTTAATTCGAACTGGTCTTAAGTCATATTCTCCCTGCATTCTAAAAATAGACTGGCTAATTCAAACTAATGTGTTAATGGCTGAGAAGTTTGAGTGCGTTATGTCAAAGACATAGCATCTGTATTCACCATTTGCCATTACCTCAAAGCATTACAGTTATGAGAATCACAAGCATTACACAGATCTCTCAGTGAGATATAGCTAGGTGGACTAACCCCTCAAATCATAACATGTAAGTGATTTTCCTTTTTTATTTATTCAATAAATACATATTCTAGGTATTTTTCTAGTTTATTTAAAGACTCTGGGGGGGCAAAGAATTTGGTAATCATATAAAGGAAAACAATGGCCCTTTCTTTGATCAGGCAATGGTGGTATTAGATATTTTCTGAAATCTAAAATAATATTCCAATATATGCAATGATCAATGTCAGCCACACTAAGCAGAATCAAACAGTTAATTTTGAAAGGAGCTTTTAGAAGGAAATGCAAAAACAATTCCCAAGTCATCCCATCTCTCAAAATACCTTCACAGTGATTGCCAAAATTACAACCTGTGATTACTAGCATCTTTTTTGACACTTAGCACAGGAACAGTGTGTTGCCACTGATGAAAACACCACATCCAATCTGCTTCTCAATCAGTGCTGTGCTGGATTTCTATGGAATCACATCAGCTTTAGGAAAAGCATATCTTTCAGCTGTTGAGCTGAAACTAATTAATGTAATGCATAAAACTGGGAAGGGAGTGAATTCTATGTTCTCTGGTGTCTTTTTTTTAAGGAGTTGGCATCAATTACTTCTGATAAATTATAAACCAAATTATGAAAATTTGATAATAAAACTTTTCTGGCAATTATCAAAATATCAGAGACAAGCAATATGCAATAAAGAAATTTTAAAAAGAATAATACCATCATAGATAAAGTCCACACCTAGTAATTTAAATATCTCAATGCCATATTGACCGACTATTTTAATGGCATTTTGCAATATTTTTCAACAATATAGATAAGCAGAATGTTTTAGTCAATAACATTGTTTAACAGCAGTGTTACTGGATGGAAAGTCTTGACTGGAGTTGTCCAGGTTTTTGGCACATTGAAGAAAAAATTGAACAAAATGCAGAAACAAAACAACAAAAGAACGAAGCAGCACAAGTACAGATTTATTGAAGTGAAAGTACACTCCACAGAGTGGGAGTGCCATCGAGCAAGCAGCTTAAGTGTCTGGATTGCAATGTTTTTTAGGGTTTTTCTTAAGCTAAAAGTGTTTGGTAACATCCCTAGGTACAATTCAGTGGCCTCCAATTGGTTACACCTTATGTGAATGAAGGATTGTCCTGTGACCAACCAGAGATATTTCTTATTTGTGATGTAGGGGAGAGGGGGTTTTGTAGAGGGAGTAGCCTCTGGCCCTTGTCACTTGGGCATGGAAAGGTGGGGTTTTCCTTTTGGTCCAGTTTCAAGAAGTCAGCTACAGGTTGGCCTTAGGCTCTCTGTCTCCAGAACCTATTCTCTTGCCTCAGGAGCATTTCAGAAAAAAACAGTTAAATGAGAACTCAATTCTGTGAGATTGGAATTTTATGGAAACAGTGGTAAACTGGTCAAGTAAGTAGCTGGAAGTTATGTAGGTGCAAATGAAATTGCTCTTATGAGATGGATCCCAAATGTGTACAAAACACTTTTATCTTTATAATGTTCTCAATATTGACCACAAATAGCACTGAATAGTTAGGTGGTTTCAGAACTGTATGTAGTCAGTCAATCACCATTTGGCTTATCTTTCTGAAGCCAAAATACTGTTGAGGTTGTTAACTTCAGGGCAGCTAACTTCATCCCCAAGTACAGTGATGGAAAAGGTGAATTGAGTATTGAATCCCTGTGATCTTCTCTTGTGGTAATGTTTAGAGACCTGAGATGATTTGGATAGCTGTTTAGATATTTCATTTTATATGGTAAAGATATGCTCTCATGACTCAAGTTTTATGATGTTATAGACAAAAAATTAAATGCTTAAATATCATTTATATGATACAAAATTTATTTGATTAAAAACCTTTATTGGTATGCCCAGGTATGCTAACACAGGGAGCCACCTAGGACATGTTCAATGCAAGTGGCAGACTTCCTGAATGCTCACCAAGTATCCAGCTGGTTGCCTCATTGTTTCTTTTGTAGGAAGCCCTCAGTGATATAATGAGTTCCAGCCAGTAGAGTGTCACTGGAAGTGACCTGTGTCCACTGGGAGCAGAGGAGTGGGTAAGAGTCAGTGTACCTACCTCTTAGGTATATTTCTCTTTGTTTGTCTTTCTTTCTTTCTTTCTTTCTTTCTTTCTTTCTTTCTTTCTTTCTTTCTTTCTTTCTTTCTTTCTTTCTTTTCTTTCTTTATCTCTCTCTCTCCTTCCTTCCTTCCTTCCTTCCCTTCTTTTCTTTCTTTTTCTTTCTTTCTTTCTTTCTTTCTTTCTTTCTTTCTTTTTTCCTTTCTTTCTTTCTTTCTTTTTTTCTTGAGGTGGAGTTTTGCTCTTGTTACCCAGGCTGAGTGCAATGGCTTGATCTCGGCTCACCACAACCTCTGCCTCCTGGGTTCAAGCGATTCTCCTGCCTCAGCCTCCCAACTAGCTGGGATTACAGGCATGAGTCCCACAGCCAGCTAATTTTGTATTTTTTAGTAGAAACGAGGTTTCTCCATGTTGGTCAGGCTGGTCTCAAAATCCCAACCTCAAGTGATCCGCCCGCCTCGGCTTCCCAAAGTGCTGGGATTACAGGCATGAGCCACAATGCCTGGCCCTTCTTAGGTATTTCTTATGCCCTTCTGCACTGGCTTTGGAGTTCACATGTTCCAGAAGGCATAACAAAAATATAGAGGAAACCTTGCAATCCCATCAAACAGTGAGAGAGTTGAGAAATACACATATGGTGCTAAGCCACTGAGGCTTTGTGGCATGTGTATAGAGCTAGGACAGGCTATCCTGATAAATATTAAAGTGAATGAATCAAGTTATGAGGAGTATGGAACAGATTTTGTATAATCTATGTTTAAAAATGTCCTTAAAGCATAGATGTAAACCTGATGGTAGTGCTGACCATGAGTCTTGGAAAGCCAGGGATTAAGAGAGGCAATGAAGGGCCGATGAGGAAGAAGATGAGAGACTTCAATTTTTACTTTTATACAAACCAATAAATGTTGTCTTCTTTTGTGATGAACACAACTTACTTTTATATATTTAACCTATATTTTTTACTGGGAAGAACTTGTATTTTATTTATTTACATTTTTAAAATTTGTAATTATTATAGATACAAAATAGGTGTACATTTTTCTGGGGTACACATGAAATTTTCATATCAGCATAAAATGTATAATGATGGAGTCAGTGTAATTGGGATATCCATCACCTCAAGCATTTTTCATTTCTTTGTGGTAGGGTTATTTCAACTCCACTCTTTCAGTTATTTTTAAATACACCACACATTGTTGTTACCTATAGTTGGCCTACTGTGCTACCAAACACTAGGTCTTCTTCCTTCTGTCTACTGTGCTTTTGTGCCCATTAACCAACTTCTTTTCATCCCTCTCCCCAGTATCCTTCCCAGCCTCTGGTAACCATCATGTTACCTCTCTATCTCCTTGAGTTCATTTTTCTTTAAATCTCCCATATATGAGTGAAAACATGTGATGCATTGAATCTATTTCAACAGAGTTTCTCATCGCCATTATTATAACAGTAAAAATGCAAATATTATCTGACTAAATCATATATGTCAGATGCAAGTGACTAGAAACTTTCTGTATTTAAAAGGTCCAAGCAGAATTAAATAATTTGATGAATGAAAACTAGCTAATGTCTACAAATAACAGAAAACCTAACAAAGAAACAGAATACTGAGACTTTGAAAAAATGTTTTAGATCATTGCAAAACGATTAGAATAGTTGAATGTCTACAAATTCAAAAAGAAGGTGGATTTTCTGAGCCTTAACAGAGACAAAAAAGTTTTTCAAAACCATGACTCAGATTAAGAGCAGTGAGTGGCTCTATTGACTAAATGGCTCAGTGTTTAAATAATGAAAATGAAAATCTGTTTTAGATTTTATGTTCCTGAAACTCAGGTTTTGAAAATTCCAAAAAGCATGTGAGGCCAAGAAGAAAATGCACACATGCTTGTCTAGGAAAAACAATAAACGAAATGGCTCGTTCCATCTTTACACTTGACAAATTCCCAAAATTCAGAGGGAATGGCCACAGTTGTTTAATATAATATTGTGGCTCACAGTGGTTTTATGAGGAGAAGCAGGGCATTTATAGGAGTCTTGACTCAAGTCTCTTTAAGGAGCATTTGTTTGCCAAGCTGCAGAGGTTTTCTGTTTCTTTCTAACATTAGGATTGAGAAATACATATTTGGGCTTTTACTTTCATTGGGTCTCAACGTATTTTGTTGTTTTTAGCAAAACCTAATATGCACTTTTACCACTTGTAAAACTTACATTCTCTCCATTTTAAAGATTTGCTAATTTACCCCACTTAACTGATTTAAAAAATGTTTTACACGTCTAATTGACTTTTAAAAAATGATTTCAACCCAAAAATAAAATTCAACCAAAGTCTAGGTAATTCTGATTTCATAAACTGTATCATTACCCTTTGAAATTTGGATGTGGAAATGGACTCTTAAGCTGGAGTGCTAGGAAATATAGAATGATTTGATTTCCTGCAGAGAAGGTTGTCTGCATTTTGGTTGATATTCAATCCCTTATTCTGATGGAGAGAGCTGTGCATCTCTGAAAAGCCTGATTTGAACCAGATGTAGTGGCAAGATTAGCCTTTGTGTTGTCTCATCTGAAGAAGAGGTGAGAGTGTTCTGTGTATGGGAAATGGCTAAATTGATGCTTTGTGAAATGAAGAACCAACTTTTGCAGAGACTAATGGTGGAACCACAAACCTAATTTCTATTCTGGGGTATGAAACTAATCTACATTTTCTGTATCTTCTTTCATTCCAAGCATCTGAAGTACTTCATTATGAATAAAAATTCATTAACCAATCACGTCGACATTCTCTGAACATTCATGAGCATTGATAAAAATAAAATATGATTAAAGTATTTAACATTTAAAAGTAATTAATTCATGGTTTTCATATTAAATAGACTGAGCTGAATATTAAAAGTTAATATTGAAAATAAAATATAAATGTTTCCCAATTTAATCATTTCAATTTCTGATATTAACTTATGCATGCCCTCTTTTGTAATTGTTACAATCACAGTGCGCTCATTCCATTTACCTTGCTATTTTAACTTAGACTATCCTGTACATTTTTAAATTTTCCACACGTCTCTCATCATTATAATTTACTGTCATTGAATGTCATTTTGTCAAATGTTTCTATTATTTTAAATCCATTATTTGATATTAACTAGGAATCATTCCATGATAGGTAGAAGCTATGGGTTCCTCTTCATTGGATTCCCTAATTCCCATTTTCATTTCTAATTATGTGAATAAAGTAAACATTTTCAAGCAAGAAGATTATTTTTCCAACTAATTTAAAGATTGTTTCATTTTCCTCATATTCCATAATGGAAACCACAAAACAAAGTCTGATTTGGGCTATTCTCTTAATGAAAAGAGGTGACCTTAGTCACTCAGGAATCTAGAAGTTCTACAGTATCGTTAGGCTTCTGACAGCAACACAAAGTGATCCAAGACAACACGTCTGATGCTGCTTCATCTTCAATGTTTCTCACCTACTTACATATTTTAAAAACTACAGGTTTTTTGCTGTGGTTATCAGTGCCTGTTTCTTATACAAAAGAAAGTGAACTGTGCTCTTGAGGTGCTGGGATCTGACAGATGCAATTGCCGCAGAAGGGCCCTGGAT
Organism: Pongo abelii; assembly: GCF_028885655.2. NCBI lineage: Eukaryota > Metazoa > Chordata > Mammalia > Primates > Hominidae > Pongo > Pongo abelii. The sequence continues at coordinate 48,407,183 of NC_071993.2, forward strand.
CATTGAACCTTTCAGCGAATGTCACCTAGCTTCACTTCTCTCCTTCCACTAAGGTAAGGCATTCTTGTAGGAAGCAGACACTTCATTTTTGTGGTTTTAGAAATAAATCAAATCCAGAAACACAATGCCTTTAAGAAGAAGGAGGCCGGGCACGGTGGCTCACGCCTATAATCCCAGCACTTTGGGAGGCTGAAGTGGGTGGATCACGAAGTCAGGAGATCAAGACCATCCTGGCTAACACAGTGAAACCCTGTCTCTACTGAAAATACAAAAAGTTAGCTGGGCGTGGTGGCGGATGCCTGTAGTCCCAGCTACTCAGGAAGCTGAGGCAGGAGAATGGCATGAACCCGGGAGATAGAGCTTGCAGTGAGCCGAGATGTCGCCACTGCACTCCAGCCTGGGGAACAGAGCCTCTCAAAAAATAAATAAATAAATAAATAAACAAGAAGAAACTACATTTTCACCACGGAATTTGGTTTTATATTAACCACACATTCTAGTATCTCACCGTATTCGTGAGCCTCCAGGAGAGGCTGATCGTCCCAGATAGAGTTTGCCATGTGCTCACATCTCCCACCTTTGGCATTTGTAAATTACTGCTACAATCCACCATCAGCAAGGCAGTGCGCTTTTGCCAGAGACGCGTCGTATTTTCTCCGTCTGCGTCCCAAATGATAGCCCTGTAAGACGCAAATGTGAAGTTTCTCATTAATTAAAGATGGCACTTATCATCCATATCCCCTCATCCTAATGCGTTACTTCAGTGGCTGTCCTGGCCTGGGAAGGTGATCAGCCCTCACTCAGCCAAGCAGGCCCTGTACTGGAACCCTGCAAAGACGCTGAGCACCATGAACCCTTCAGGGTAACCGTGTTTCGGCTCCATGATTCATTTTGGTTGCATAGCTAGATCATTTGTTCTCTGGCCCAATAAATCAAAGACAAAAAACTCAGGGCAAAATAATACTGATTGAAACAGAAACCAGACGCTCAAATCTTGTTGTACACTGGCTTCCTATTTCCTCCCAGGGCACATTTTGCGAATGTAATTTTTGTTTGCTTGTTTTTATTTGTTTTATTTCAAGTCTTTAATGTGTCTCTGTTTATTTTTTATTTTTAGATTTGGGGTCCATGTGCAGGTTTGTTCCAAGGCTATATGTAATATTGAGGTTTGGGCTTCTACTGAACCCATCTCCCAAACAGTGACCATTGTACCCAATAGCTAGTTTTTCAATCCTCTCCCCTCTCACCCTTCTCCCTTTGGAAGTCTGAATTATCTGTTATTTCCACCTTTATGTCCATTCATACCCCTTGTTTAGCTGCCCCTTATTATTGAGAACACATGGTATTTAATTTTCTGTTTCTATTTCACTTAGGATATTTCACTGCAGCCCCATCTATGTTACTGCAAAGAATATGATCTTATTCTTATTTATGGCGGAGTAGTATTCCATGGTATATATGTATTACATTTTCTTTTTAATAACCAGTCTACCATTGATGAGTATTTGGGTTGAACCTATAACTTTGCAATTATAAATAGTGCTGTGGTAAATATACAAGTGCAGGAGTCTTTTGATAAAATGATTTCTTTCCCTTTGGGTAGATATCCAGTATTAGAATTGCAGGGTCAAATGGTAGTTCTACTTTTAGTTCTTTGAGAAAACTCCATAGTGTTTTCCTTAGGGGTTAAACTAATTTGCATTCCCTCCAACAGTGTCTAAGTGTTCCCTTTTCTCTCTCAACTACATGTTATTTTTTGACTTTTCAATAATAGACATGTGAATGTAATTTTAATATAAAAATAAACCACTGTATTCTAGGAGCCAATTGTGTCAGTGCTTTCTTATTTTCCTTTTTGTTTCTAAGAAGCACATTTTTTGACAGTATGCAGAAATTTCTTATAGTATGTACCTAGAAAAAGGAAAAAGTCTGTGTGATTCACAAGCCTCTGAGAATCTAGATATCTGTCTAATGAGTTCACCTCTGTAATTTTTTGAAGGGAAACAAGTCAACCTTGACCTAGCATCTATGTAAGACATTAACTACTTTAATGTCTGTTAAATGTGTGTTATTCAAAACAGCATATTGGATAGTATTTCTCAGAAGAAGACACAGCAATATTCTTGAAAATGAATGCATGGTTTTGATATTAAATGGATTGAGCTGAATATTTACAGTTGATTTGCCAGTGATAAGAGAGCAGATATGGGGTAACAGAAGGCTCCCCAGAGCATGCGGGAGTGAAATATCTATCAGCAAAACGTTATCTGACCTTTAGGCTTTTGCCTATCTTTATCTGACAGTGCATACATAATGGGCAGAGTCGGGCTCTGAACAGAGACCAGGAGAAACCTTAAAACTTCTTGGCGTCATTTTATACTTTCCTAAATTATTACCAGTGCAGCATAGTTTCTGCATTGGAATAAAAAGAGGATAACTACCTTTAGACTCTGGTAAGCCATAAGGCAGGGTCTTGCCTGGTCAGCTCAGAAATCATTAACCAACAGGGAAGAGAAATCTCTAATAGAAGACAAATGTGGTCAAGTTCACAGATTTTGCCTTGAGGAATAATTCATATGATTAATCTTATCTAATCAGAGTTCACTATAAGATGCTAAAATAATTGTGTTACTACAAGAGAAAGGTAACTTTATATTAAATAAGGCAAATAATATAAACCCTTTAAATACATTTACCAAACTATGATAAAAGTAATAAAATTAAAATAACGGCTGGGCGCGGTAGCTCATGCCTGTAATCCCAGCACTTTGGGAGGCCAAGGAGGCAGATCACCTGAGGTCGGGAGTTCGAGACAGGCCTGACCAACATGGAAAAACCCCATCTCTACTAACAACACAAAAATTAGCCTGGTGTGGTGGCACATGCCTGTAATCCCAGATACTCGGGAGGCTGAGGCTGAAGCAGGAGAATCGCTTGAACCCAGGAGGTGGAGGTTGCGGTGAGCCGAGATCAAGCCATTGCACTCCAGCCTGACAAGAGTGAAACTCTGTCACAATAAATAAATAAATAAATAAATAAATAAATAAATAAATAAATAAATAAAATAAGGCTTTGGAAATATGATAACCTAGATTTAACTTTTAATTAACATTCAACAAAGGGTTATGAGAGATGAACTTAAATTTTACTTCTTCTAATTAAACCTGTGTGACCTTGGTAAGGCACTTAACCTCTGTAAAGCTCATTTGCTTCATACATGCTGGGAATAATGATGTGTGCTTTACAGGAGTGTAGTGAGGATTAAATGAGATAATGAATGCAGAAACAACTGCACATGGTAAAGCCCTAGTGAATGCATACCTATCCTAATTTATAACAAACCATGATACAGCCTAAGAAAAGATCTATACTAAGAAAAATCAAAGCAGTGAGATACAGTAAGGACAAATGATTCAAGAATTCCACTGCTCCAAATCAGTGCTCTACCCATCCCCATATTAAGTGATTCTGGTTAATTTACTTTGTCTTCATATCCAACTCCCACTGTTTTTCCAAAGTCAATTTAGTCCAAAATCACTTTTAAATCATTATTATTTTTCTGAGTAAGCAACTCTATGCATCAACCCTAAAATGCTGACATTTCATTTGTTTACATAGGAAGGTTTTCAAGACCATTATAGCAGTTTTAAAAGGCTGAGTTTCCTTTTGGTTGATGTATTGACAGTGTAATGCATCCAATGATTTTGTAGATTTCTTTTCTGCCCACACATTTTCCTTTTCTAAATTTAATATGCATTTTGCTCTTGTTTATCTTTCAGTGTTTTTCTATTAAAAAAGGACCAATATACTTTACAAAGGAGATGCTTATGAATTAAAGCACTGTCAAGGAGAGATTGTAAATCTTTCTCATTTTCCCTCCCATTTGATATGATCTATCTTTCTGTAAAATTGTGCAGACAGCAGAGGATAAAGGCAAAAAGGGATGTTGTTAGAAGTCTACATTAATTCTCAGTATTCAGGTTGGACTATATTTTATTCTAGAAGACTTACAGAAAAGAAGACCCCTTGTCTTCAGCAACCTGTCACAATAACTACAATCTGTGTAAAATTTCTCCCTTAAAAACTTGATTTTTCTTGCTAGTTTATGACGCACGCATGTAGGTATCATGTACCATAAGTATTATGGTAGAGATATAACCAGTAAAACCTACATCACAAAACAGAGATAAAATGTAGTCATCTACTTTTATGTAGTCATCTACTCCAGTTAAATGAATACTGGAGTTAAATCCAGTTAAAATGTAGTCATCTACTCCAGTTAAATGAATACTGGTTTAAGCACAGATCTCAAAAATTCCTGCAAATCCTCTATCTCTACATGGGATTGCTCCATACCCTGAATGCTTCAAAGGCCCAGGAGACTTGCACAGTCCAAAGATGAGGGTTCAGCTCACCCCACAGCCACAGTCAGAGTAGCTTCCTATCAGCTGACCTGCAACTTCAATTCATTTTATTATTATTTTTCTTTTTTTGAGATGGAGTCTCACTCTGTCGCCCCGGATCACTGCCACTTCTGCCTCCCCAGTTCAAGTGATTCTTCCACCTCAGCCTCCCGAGTAGCTGGGATTACAGGTGTGTGCCACCACAACTGGCTAATTTTGTATTTTTAGTAGAAACAGGGTTTCTTCTTGTTGGTCAGGCTGGTCTCCAACTCCCAATCTCAGGTAATCTGCCTGCCTCTGCCTCCCAAAATGCTGGGTTACGGGTATGAGCCACCGTGCTCAGCCTGCCATTCAATTTTTAAGTGGGTTAGTGCTATAATTATATCAGTGCTATTTTGCTACACAGTTCAGTAATGGTAAGAAAACTGTGTCTGATGGGTCTAAAACCATTATTTACTATTTGTATGTCTTGATAATGTATCATTACATTTTTCTTGTTTTAATGCAAATTCAATACAGCCACCTTAGATGCCCCTTGGAAACACCACCTAAGCCCATAAACTAAAGTCAAGTAAACACTTAACTATTATCTATTAACTTTGGCCTAATTCTGCCTTTAAAAAAAATTTTCCATTTGGATGGTGACTCAGGATGAAGATGGTAATTAGCTATATTCACACATGTGACATCAAACTACATATATTTTGTGATTACAGAGGATACTGGCTGGTGATATTATTATCTTAAAACCTGCTGACCATACCAAGTCATTTCTGGGTCTTGCTGTCTGGTCTAAATAAATTTAAAGTATTTTTTTTATAGTTTAGTTATTCTAAAGTGCTTTATGCCTTTCGGTGCCTATTTGAAATTTGGATCTTTCTTTTGATAGATTTCTTTCATCAAAAACTTTGTATTTGGCTTACTTTAAGTAAGCACACTCTAATTTTGAGTGCTATGATATTTTGACTGAGTTCAGGAACTTCTTAATCTGTTAACAATAGGGTGCTTACATATGTAATATTCATTTCCTAAATTCTTTTTCACTTCACTTGGATACTTTCAATTTTTCATTTTCCCTTAATATGGCAGTCAAAGGTGCCATCCAAGTCAGTATCAAAAAGAGGGAACAGGAGACATCCTGCTGTGCAGATTATTTTTAAATGGATACAGAGTGTATTATGACATTTCTACTTTCATTTATAACATTTCATTTATGACATTTCTACTTTCATTTCTCCAAAAAGAAAAAAAAAGTAATGAGTATTTTAGTCATTAAACTGCCATGATCAATTAGTGCTTATTGAGGCGTTGATTGAGATCTACATTGCTTTATTTTTTTGAGCACAATGGAGATAACACTGACTATCAATGGCTTATATTAACATTTGTTATAATTTGCTTTCACTATGAAATCTTCCCAAGGCCTTCACCAACTGTACCCCCAAATTTACAAATAATTTACGTAAAAATATACTCTCTGAAATTTCCAATGAAAACAAAACCAAAAAAAAAGGTCAATTTGGTCTTTTATTTCTCATATCAATGCCACTGTCCACGTTCATGGAATGACTAAATACGAAAGAAAACAGATGTCTGACCCAACGAGCCTTCTGATAAGGGATCAGATTCATAATAACTATGCACAGACATATATAGTTTCTTGGCACCATGTATTGTTAACTAATCAAAGGTTTATGACATACCTTTTGAGTTTAGCAAAGATTCCCAGTAATTTTCAATACCGTAAGTTGAAAGTCAAAGCCACAAATTATGATGGAATTTTCTGTCATTCTCTCGTTTACTGCCTTTCATTACTCTTGAGGTAAAAGGGAGATGAGGCACTGTGTTAAAGCTGAGACCATTTAGCCTTTGACACCTGAGAGTCCTCATATACTCTGTGCTGGAAATTAGAATGGGATTATCACATATGACACCACAGAGTTCTGGGGTAGCAGAATTCCAGGACAAATACAGGAACATGGAAAAGATGGAGAATTATTCATGAGTAAATATATCCTGATTAATTTTTTCCTCACAAATTGGTTTATTAGAAAATCTTTTTATACAATTTTTGATCAAGACAAAGTTGAGTTGCTTTCCATCACATAGACTGTGTGTCAGGATGCCCATGCCGTGTTTCATTAGATTTCCTACTGCAGCTCAGTAGCACCTGTGGGGGAAGCCTGCTACCTGCTTTCTATGATACCCTGCGTTCCACCTACTCATCCGATGGGGAAGCTAGAGCTGCAGTTGCAGAGAGCATCACCTCAGCAAGGGTTTGATTAACTTACTGAGACATTTATCATGCCGCTGGAACTAAATGTTGTCATTGATTTTAAAGATGTATGCTGTATACATAATTTTGACATATGCCATATAATTTCTAAATCTAAAAAAGAAAACCTGTTGAGAGAGGAGGGGAGACATTGTTTATACCTATTACTCAAATAAGAAGCTAAGAGTAAGAGAATTTACTTTTATCACTCAATAAATTAGTGGCAAAGCATGGCCTAAAGCAAAGTTTTTCTTTGTGTTTACTTTTCTTTGCAATGGACATTGGAAGACATAAACATGACTTTGCCTTTTTTTTTTTTTTTCTGAGACAGAGTCTCGCTCTGTCACCCAGGCTGGAGTGCAGTGGTGAGATCTCGGCTCACTGCAAGCTCCGCTTCCTGGGTTCATGCCATTCTCCTGCCTCAGCTTCCTGAGTAGCTGGGACTACAGGCATCTGCCACCATGCCCAGCTAATTTTTTGTATTTTTAGTAGAGACAGGGTTTCACTGTGTTAGCCAGGATGGTCGTGATCTCCTGACTTCGTGATCCGCCCACCTCAGCCTCCCAAAGTGCTGGGATTACAGGTGTGAGCCACCGCACCCAGCCTATGACTTTGCTTTTTAAAGCAGATACCGAGGAATAAATGATTGGAGAGTTGTCTAATGCTGTGGAATTTTCCAGAAAGAAAGGTTAAAATTTCAGATCTTCTGAATCGGAAGAAGAGCCTGAATCTGATTATTATTATTTTTTTAAGACGGATTCTCGCTCTGTTGCCCGGGCTAGAGTGCAGTGGCGCCAACTCTGCTCACTGCAAGCTCCGCCTCCCGGGTTCACACCATTCTCCTGCCTCAGCCTCCCAAGTGGCTGGGACTACAGGCGCCCGCCACTATGCCTGGCTAATTTTTTTCTGTATTTTTAGTAAAGACAGGGTTTCACCGTGTTAGCCAGGATGGTCTTGATCTCCTGACCTGGTGATCCGCCCGCCTCGGCCTCCCAAAGTGCTGGGATTACAGGAGTGAGCTACCACGCCCAGCCATTTTTTTGTTTGTTTGTTTGTTTGTTTGTTTTAAAGAGCAGTTTTAGGCTGGGCGCTGGTGGCTCATGCCTATAATCCCAGCACTTTGGGAGGCCAAGGTGGGTGGATCACTTGAGGTCAGGAATTCAAGACCCGCCAGGCGAACCTGATGAAACCCCGTCTCTACTAAAAATACGAAAAATTAGCCAGGCGTAGTGGTGTGCGCCTGTAGTCTCAGCTACTCAGGAGGCTGAGGTGGGAGAATCAATTGAACCCGTGAGGTGGAGGTTGCAGTAAGCCGAGATCCTGCCATCCTGTCATTGTACTCCAGCCTGGCGACAGAGCAAGACTCTGTCAAAAAAAGAAAAAGAAAAAAAAGAGCAGTTTTAGGTCTACAGCTACGTTGAGCAGAAACTCCAGAGAGTTCCCACAACCACCTATCCCCACAGATATATAGCCTCTCCCATTATTATTATTATTACTCTCATTTGAGACGGAGTTTTGCTCTTGTTGCCCAGCCTGAAGTGCAATGGCATGATCTCTGCTCACCACAACCTCCGCCTCCCAAATTCAAGCGATTCTCCTGCCTCAGCCTCCCGAGTAGTTGGGATTACAGGCATGCACCACCACGCTTGGCTAATTTTGTATTTTTAGTAGCGATGGGGTTTCTCCATGTTGGTCAGGCTGGTCTCGAACTTCCGATCCCAGTTGATCCACCCGCCTCAGCCTCCAAAAGTGCTGGAATTACAGGTGTGAGCCACGTGTCTGGCCGGCTTCTTCCATTATTAATATCCCACAACACTGGGGTATATCTGATGCAATCAATAAATCAACACTGAGACCTCATTATCTGCCAAGGTCTATAGTTTACAATAGAGTTCACTCTTGGTGTTGTACATTCTATGGGTTTTGACAAAGGTACAACGGTATGTATCAACCATGATAGTATCATGCAGAATCACTCCATTGCCTAAAAATCCCCTGTGTTCCACCATTCATCCCTCCCTCCCCACACACCCCTAGCAACCACTGATCTTTTTATTGCCTCCGAAGTTTGGCATTTTCCAGAATATTATATACAGGAAATCATACAATATGCAACCTTGGCATATGTTTTTTAAATTCACTTAGTAACATGCATTTAAGATTCCTCCCTGTCTAATGGCTGGATAGTTTATTTCTTTTTAGCCTTCTAAGTTGAAATGCTATAATGAATAGTTGTATTTGTTGGAGACAATGGCTTTGAGAGTGTCTGACTCACTGTGCTGGGAATGTTATCATACTGGGACAGGGTACTGTTAGGGAAGGCTATCGGACAACATGGTTTTGAAACTGCCAGACTTTTGGTTCAAATTCCATTATCTTCTTAGCAAAACAAACAGAAACACTACATTTTATAAATGTAACCATTAGTTATGGCTTGTGTGCTAGTATGTATGTATATGTGTGGTGGTGATTTCTCCATTCTTTTTCAAAGATTAGTGAGGAAAATACAAGATAACTCTGTTTCTGATATCTTGTAGTGAGAAGTTACCTTGGAACAAGGATTTATTCCACTGATGGGGCAATGTAAGATACTCACAAACTGAATGCATCCTGTTGTGTAAACAGGTTTTCCCATGTAACCTTCTCCCCAGAAGTCTGATTATTTGGGGCTAACACTAGGTACTCTTCGCCTCCCACACAGACACATTTTGTTAATTATGTTCTGTGTCTGCTTTGCTGGACCCACAGAGCTTAAATATTCACATTGTTAGGGTAACAGAATGCAACAAATGTGACTGCAGGGGCAGGGTTGGGTTAGAAATGGTTCATAGTATTATGGGTTTTTTTATTGCTATGTGTTTTTCAGGCTCAGATCACAAGCTTTGATTATTTTGTTTATTCAATGGAAAGACTGTGCCAAAAACTGTCACATCTACTCCAGTGATTCGTTTTTTAACCTAGGTAGCTTAGCTATTGGAGAATACTCACACAAAGTAAATGAATGAAAGCCTTTCATTTCGTTATTTTTTGAGATGAATTCTCGCTATGGGAGAAAGGCAGAAGTAAACACATGTTAGGGAAATGTGCAGCACAGCAGAAAATAAGGCATTCTCAGATGGATTTGCAAGGAGAAGGAAAAGAAAAAGAATGAAAAGAATACAGGAAATGTTTCCATAGACTGAAAGGGATATGAGATTTAAAAAACAGTTGTGGGAGCAAGGGTTTCAAGTTCAGTCCATGAATACATCATATAAAACATCTAGATTTTAAGACTTAGGCTGGGCATGGTGGCTCACACCTGTAATCCCAGCATTTTGGGAGGCCAAGACAGGTGGATCAGGAGTTCAGGACCAGCCTCGTCAAGATGGTGAAACCCCATCTCTACTAAAAATACAAAAATTAGCCAGGCATGGTGGCAGGCGGCTGTAATCCTAGCTACTTGGGAGGCTGAGGCAGGAGAATCACTTGAACTCAGGTGGCAGAGGTTGCAGTGGGCCTAGATCGCACCACTGCACTCCAGCCTGGGCGACAGAGTGAGACTCTGTCTCAAAAAAAAAAAAGACTTTAGACTATTTTACTATAATTCCATATTTTATATATATATATATATATATATTTCATGCTGATGTATAGTAGATAAGAAAAATTTTGAACTTCTTAGTAATGGTCAAATTAAATGGAAAAAATAAAGCAAAAACATTGGATTCACTAAAATCTGAATATAAGATGAAATTCTTAGTTACTTAGGCCCAGCTTACTTCCCTCTATCCTGAATTTTAACAACGGAATTATATCCTATAATTTAATCTTCTAAACTTTTTTTTCTTTCACAGAGAAATAAATGAATGATCTCTGTGTGGATATTAAAAAAATATTAACAGTGTATTTGCTCTACTACTGTCATGCTATGTTTTCCATAATAGTCTACATTTAATGGATTATTTTCTGGATAACATAATATTTATTTATGAGCCTCTACTATGATAAGCATTTTACTAAAGAATCTAGCATTAAGAAGATCACTAATTTCAACAGTATCATGCAATTACCATTATTATTCCTTTATTATAAGGCTGAGTCTCAGCTAGTTTATATAGACCTCCCAGGAAAATACACATTTTCTTTTCTTTTTTATATTATTCCCTCCATAGAGAAGCAAGATGGTTTACCATGGAAAAATTTTGCATTTGTAAATTTTATCAATATCATGATAATTTCAACTTGCCATCACCTCTGTTAATTTTTCAAGTGACTATCTCAAGAGTTTTGAAAAGTTTATTTCTTACTCTATACCCTCTTGATGTCTGTGGTTGTGATCTTCATTTTTCTTATTTAAATCCCTGTGATCATAGAATTTAAAACAAAAAGAACCTTGTTTTATTCTAAGCTTATAAACTCAGTTTATTTTTCATAGGAAAACTGAGGTGCATAAACATTCAGTGGAGTATTCAAGAGAAACTTCTAAAAAGTAGAGCTAGGATGTTCATGTAGTTTTCCTGACTTTCACTTCTACAGCAAGGAAAATGGTGATTTCTTACTCTGCCTTCAGCTGTTTTCTGATCTCCATAACCATCCTTTTTCTTATTCCATGATGATCTTCTACATTCATCCCATTTATGACTTATGGTAATTATACAATATAAGCTTAATAAAGGCCAGAAAATGTAGACAGATAACAACAGCAATCCCAGAAATATGCTCTGATAACAAATTATGAATCCTGCTTCACTCAGGCAGGCAGCATAGCTCCTGATATTTTATTTGGCCTACAATGCTGACATTTCACTTTGTCTATGTTCAAAATCAATCATTCTCAATTCATTGTAATAAAAGCATAGAAGCTAGAAGCTAAGAAACTTCCACACAGAAATGAGTTTCCAGGAATGTCAACAGTTCCATAAAGCATGCTCAATATAAACCTTTCCAATATATACAGTTTATCTTCTATTTATTTTTTATTACATTTGAGTCTGTTTTGATAAGTTGTTTTTTCTAGAATTATCTCTTTCATCTGTTTCTCTGCTAAAATAGTTTCTCTGTTAATACATGAGCCTTTTCTGCTTTATTCATTAACATATTTTTCATTTTTAAAAAAATTCCTGTCATGATCCCAACATCTGAGTAATCTATGGGTCTGCTTCTATTTATTTTTCTTCTTGAACACAAGCTTCATTTTTTTATGAGTGTCTCCCTTCATTTTATGCTGTGCATTGTTTGTAAAGGAAAAATGGAGACTGAAGTAAATAATATTTACAGTCAGTAACTAGTCTCCTTTTTGATCAACTAGCTAATGTCAGTGAGTTGAAGCAATCCAACTTATCTTTGATCTGGGCCTAGGATCTGTTGCAGTTTTATTTATATTTTATTCACTGGTCACGTATAGTGTTTTTAGGTATTTCTCGAGTAGGGAATGTGGTCTGAGAACCCACAAGTTTCCAGTGATTACTTTATGCTTTCTAGCCCATTCATCACCTTTCCAAGCCATGGGAAGTTAATGCTTTATTACTGATTTAGTGTTTTGGGGCCTCTGTGATTTCAGTTTTGTAGGACTCAGCCCTTCAGGGTCTGTGGGTTTTTCTCCTCCTGTGCAGAGAGGAGAGATCGCGGAAATAAAGATGCAAGACAAAGAGACAGAAGAAAAGACTGCTGGGCCTGGGGAACCCCTACCACCAAGACGCAGAGACTGGTAGTGGCCCCGAATGCCTGGCTGCACTGATATTTATTGGATACAAGGCAAAAGGGGCAGGGTAAGGAGTGTGAGTCATCTCCAATGATTGATAAGGTCACGTGAGTCACGTGTCCACTGGACAGGGGCCCTTCCCTGTTTGGCAGCCAAGGCTGAGAGAGAGAGGGAGGACAGCTTACGCCATTATTTCTTCTGTGCATTTCAAAGACTTTTAGTACTTTCACTTATCCTGCTACTGCTGTCTAGAAGGCAGAGCCAGGTGTGCAGGGTGGAACATGAAAGCGAAACAGGAGCGTGATCGCTGAAGCACAGCATCACAGGGAAATGGTGAGGCCTCCAGATGGCTGTGGGCGGGCCTGACTCATGTCAGGCCTTCCACAAGAGGTGGTGGAGCAGAGTCTTCTCTAACTCCCCCAGGGAAAGGGAGACTCCCTTTCCTGGTCTGCTAAGTAATGGATGCCTTCCCTAGGCACTGTCGCTACCGCTAGACCAAGGTCAGCTAAGTAATGGGTGCCTTCCCAGGCTCTGGCATTACCGCTAGACCAGGGAGCCCTCTAGTGGCCCTGTCCGGGCATAACAGAGGGCTCACACTTGGCTTCTGGTCACTTCTCACCGTGCCCCTTCAGCTCCTATCTCTGTATGGCCTGGTTTTTCCTAGGTTATAATTGTAGAGCAAAGATTATTATAATGTTGAAATAAAGAGTAACGCTACAAACTAATGATTAGTGATATTCATATATAATCATATCTATAATCTATTTCTAGTATAACTATTCTTATTCTATATATTTTCTTTATTATACTGGAACAGCTTGCGCCCTCCGTCTCTTGCCTTGGCGCTTGGGTGGCTTGCTGCCCACAAGTTTTCTCTTCAGTCCTGCCCTAGGTTTCCATTCCTTGCACATCTCTCTCTCCCGCCTATCTTGCCTGCAGCTCCCAGAGGACCTCCACAGTGCATATGTCAAGGCACAGAGTACCTTTGCAGGGATTCCTTTCATCTGTGCTCTCCTCCCACCTTTCTGTGGGCCACTGCGTTACAACTGAGGAAGACCCCACATGTCGCTGAATCACTCTCAGGTTTCCTGCCTTGCCTGTGACGTGTACCGGGCAACCTCCCTGTACTCAGTGAAGGCTCACAAGGAAGTTTTGGCAGAAGGCTGTTAACTTGGTCTGCAGGTGGATCTCTTCAGGATGTTCATGAGCTAAAAAAGCCAACACACAGCTGTGTTGTGTTTCCAAAGATGGGCTCATTTCTATATACTCATGTCCATGGTGGAGTCATCCTCCCCCTATTAGTCCACCAGGGATGGAAGCAGCTTTGTGACCTCTCTCTCTTTGACATGCCTTGCCAGTTACCAGCATTTAATTAATTTAGGTTTCTCTGCATACTTAGCTCTTTGATATAGAAAGAAATAATTTTATAGTTTCTTATGCTTGTTCTTACTGCTGGGGTGAAATTGACAGTCTCTTTCAAACTTGCACACTCTAACAAAAAGTACATTTGCTATAAATTTGTAATACGGACTTTTATCTAAAACTAATCAGTATGTCTATCCTCCTCATTAACAATAGTAAGATGTTAAAACTTTAATGCCCCACCTGCCACCAAAACAACGTAATTTACTAATGTTTTCCGGGATTTTAAACCTACAATATTTTTATACCCTATCTCCAACATTTGTCATAAGTATGATTATTTTTTATGCTTCTTTTGATTTGCTCGCATATTTCTGAATTTCTTTGCTCACATTCCTCTTTAAGTCTCAACCCTTCTTTAAGTCTCAATCCTTCCATCTGGCCAATGATTTCTTTTTCTAAAATATCTTTTTATATTTGTTCCCTTAATTAGAGACTTGTTGTTGAAATTCAATCACTCTTTGGTTCTAAAACTATCTTTATATTTCCTCATTCTCAAATAATATTTAATGGAGTTTAAAATTCAAGGTTGACAGTAATTTGTTTAGCTCTTCAATGATATTTCCCCCTTTCTTCCGACTTCTATTGTAGTTGTTGAGATGTCAGCTACCAACATCATTGTAGATAGTCAGTAATTCTTTTTTCTTTCTGGTTGCTTTCAAACCTTTTTCCTTGGTCTTCTGCAGTTTCTAATATTATCAGACTCTTCCATTATGTCTTTTCATTGTAAACATGTTTATAGTATTACTCTGATAAATCTATTATCTGAGCATTTTAGAATCCAATGCAACAATTGATGCGATTGGAGACTCCTGCTCTGTGAGTTCTCTCTGAAAGCTTTTGAAACCTGGTTCAGGCTGTCATGGTAATGTTACATTTGCTTCGTTGAGTGATGCAGGAGACTTTTTGTTCCTTCTTAATGAGAGCCCAGGTCTAGAGAGGGAAACTTTCTTATCATCTCATTTGTCAATTGGTTGGAATTTTGGAAGTTCCCTCTTTCACAACATTTATAAACTTTTGATCAGCTTGGTCTATGCAGGGATCACAAATATTATGTACCATTTCAAATGTGTTTGAGGCCCCTTCTGGTTACAGCAACTGGCTACCTCCCTAGAGCAACTGAAAGTGTTATATATTTTTTATTCCTGTGGGATGGTGGTTGAGTTTATATAGCCTGCCATATCGTCAGCAAAGAAAATAATTTTAGATAACTTTTACTTCTGATTCTTCCCTGTCATATATTTATTTTTTTATTCACATGTTTGTTGTGGTTTATACTATTGTATAATTTTTTAACCTTCTTAATTTAAAAATATGAGAAAAATTTTGAATCCACTACTTAATTAGAACACATTTTTCACATAGCAGAAAGAAAAAAGTTAATAGACATTGAGTTTGAAAGTAATTATTATTTTTTATCTAATTAATTATTTAGATTTGTTAATATTAACATTGGCCAGAACAAAGTAGATGTTTCATTCATTACTGAGTAAATTTTACTAATTCCGCATATTTGGAACTTCAATTATGTGACTTCTTAAGTTGGAAAATATTTAAGACTTTTTTTAAAAGAAAAAATATATGATCAACACAGGCTCAAACAGTTTGCATGCTGTACTTCATTTTAGAAAATGTTAGAAAATGATTTTAAAGACTATTTTCCCCAAAAGTTACTTGCAACATTGTAACAGGTATTTATGTTATTATTACTAATGTGTTTGGTTCCAGAGTCACTATTAATAACTATGTTCTGTAACATTTAACTTGAAAATACAACTTGGAGAGGAGAGTTTAGGTTTGTAATTGCTTTAATCACTTTTTTTAATATAAATAAAGTTTCTTCAATCCCAACTCTAAATAAATCTGAATTATCTGTGGAGGCTATAATTCTCCAGATTTACGGAACCTTTTACAATCTCTTGAACCAAAATCTTCAGGTTTGTCCCAGTGTAAGCATTGAAAATAAACAAGCAAACGGCCTGGCGTGGTGGTTCACGTCTGTAATCTCAGCACTTTGGGAGGCCGAGGTGGGTGGATCACAAGGTCAGGAGATTGAGACCATCCTGGCTAACACGGTGAATCCCTGTCTCTACTAAAAATACAAAAACAATATATGTATATATTAGCCAGGCATGGTGGCAGGCGCCTGTAGTCCCAGCTACTCCGGAGGCTGAGGCAGGAGAATGGCATGAACCCAGCAGGCGGAGCTTGCAGTGAGCCGGGAGCTTGCAGTGAGCCGGGATCTTGCCACTGCACTCCAGCCTGGACAACAGAGGGAGACTCTGTCTCAAAAAAAAAAAAAAAAAAAAAAAAAAGGAGAGAGAAAAGAAAAAGAAAATAAACAAGGAAACAAAGCTTTACAAATGATTTGATAAATACCCAGTGGGTGAGAACCTCTGTACTAAATAAATGAACTTGAATAACTTTTTGATTCCAGTATTTGTGCAATAATGTAAGTGTAATCAATATGTGTATGAAGGAGATTTTCTACTTCCAAAGTTCTATCTCTTCGTATACGCAGCAGTTTTCATTCTGATAATAAATTCATTGAATTCTCTATTTTAGACCCATCTACTACGGGTTTTGATCATCATTATGGTGTTTTTTATTCAAATATATTTTATTTTACAAATCTAGTTTTAGGGACTCATTTAAATCCCCTCAAAGCAAAAAAAGATTGCCTGAAAAAGAACATATTTGAAACAGGTAAAACAATCTTCATTTTACAATTTTAATAAATACAGAAGAAAAAATAAATTATGAGTGAAGCAGAGTTAATTTCGACTGCAAAAGGTAGTACTTGCAGTTTGTCACCTTTGAACACATTTTATTCTATTAATTGAAATGCCCTCTAAAAAATAAAGTCAATGACTTTTCAGTTATGGACAAAATAAAACCTTTAATTTGAACAAATAGTAAGTTAATTCCAGTAAATTGAGTGTATGTTGATAATGAACTAATAAAATTCATGGTTGAATCATGTTGAAGCAACCTTTGTTTCATTCTAACGGCAAACAATTTGAACTTCCAACTAAGGTTTCCCTGTGTATGTGTGTGTATTATTCTAGAAGAATAATTAAAATAATTTGCGTTTAATGAAACTAAATGCTGCTATTATCTTATTAATATGAGCGAATATTTCAAATGAAAATATAAGTACGGAAAAATTGTAATGAAGGAAACAGCTGAATAATATTCAGCAGCCTACATAGTGCTAGAAGTTCATCAGGGCACATGGGCTGTAATTGGCACAAATGGTCAGCAGAGATGCCCCACTTCTTAAGGTTTCATTAGGTTCTTTATGCTGGGAGACAGAATTCAGTGCATAATTATCCATTGTGTATTAATATTCTCTGTTTTGAATATTGGTTTTGTTGAATTTAATCATGCTTGAAAAATGAGAAGTGTTATTTTATCTATTTCATCTTACCAAATAATCATCAGCCAAGAAATATCAACATTTGAAAAGAATTGAAAAGCTGAGTGTAAAATCAGAGTTTGCAGGAAAGTCTGGTCTTTTGATGCCATGGCATGTTTAGCCTCTCCCTACTCCTTCCACCTTTGTTTTTCCCCCTCTAAGACCTCCTTGAGTGAGTGATCCATGTGTTTTGATCATTTGCTGTTGAAAGTTGAAAATTTCAGTGTGTGGCCATTCTGTGATTCAGTATTAAGGGAGAGAAAGAACAATTCTATCATATGTAACTTACCTGCACATTGCGCACATGTACCATAAAACCTAAAGTATAATAATAATAATAATAATAATAAAATAAAAAAATAAAAAAATAAAAAAGCTATTTGTCTAATACACTGAAATCCTCTTCGTTACTTACCAACTTCTGAATATATCAATTTTTTTTTTAAATTAGATGTTGTACAGAAGTAAGGGCAATACAGTAGAAAAGAATGAGGTTCTCAGCTGGGCATGGTGGCTCACGCCTGTAATCCCGGCACTTTGGGAGGCCAAGGCAGGCGGATCACGAGATCAGGAGTTCGAGACAAGCCTGGCCAACATAGTGAAACCCCATCTCTACTAAAAATACAAAAAATTAACCAGGCATGGTGGCGGGCGCCTGTAATCCGAGCCACTAGGTAGACTCAGGCAGGAGAATGGCTTGAACCCAGGAGGTGGAGGTTGCAGTGAGCCGAGATCATGCCATTGCACTCCAGCCTGGGCGACAGAGATTCTGTCTAAAAAAAAAAGAAAGAAAGAAGAAAGAGAAAGAAAGAGAGAGAGGAAAGAAAGAAAGAGAAAGAAAGAAAGAAAGAAAGAAAGAAAGAAAGAAAGAAAGAAAGAAAGAAAGAAAGAAAGAAAGAGAAAAGGAATGAAGTTCTCTAGAATCCCAAGCAAAACAATGGCAGATTAATATATCCGTGGAATTTTTTAAATGCCTACAAGATTTTTTCCTGCCTTGGGGTATTCCAGCTTAGTCTCTCAGCATCTTTTTCAAATCATAAAAGCTAGAAAGCCAAACAGCTACAACAAAAAACTATAGAAAACAAAATTTGCAATCACGGCCCTGCATGACTAGCCACAGAAATCATCTTTATTTTTCAAGTAATAGGGAAATAGCTCCTCAGGATTCAATTTATGTACCATTTCTATCAGACAATGAAACATATTCTCCACTTAAGGGATTTCTGCCCACTCAACAGAAACCTCTACTGTTCCAACCTCATCACCACCACCAAAACAAACAAAAACAAAAACAAAAACAAAAACAAAACAACTCACTGGGAGTGCCAGACTGTTCTGACAAGGAAAATACTCGGTCAAATTAACAAACAACAAAAGCTAAAGCAGCCTCACTTTCACTTTAAATTCTCATGTTTGTTCAACCAGTACACAATGTGGAATGTTCTTTTACAATTATATCAGTGCAAAATTTAAGGTCTCCAAACACAGACATGTACTTGCCACCATTGCTTTTCCTAGAATTTCTCATCCCATGAGCCAACTGATGGGATCAGGCATATACAATTCTGGCACTTTTCTTTTTAATAAACAGGTAAGGTCATGTTTTAGCTTTTATTTAGAGATGATGTTGAGAAGGATTATCTAAATATCTGCAGAGCTAGGAAAATGAGGTTATTTTCAGTGAAGAATAAGAGGTTTCAGAAAGAGAAATTGCTGTGCTTCCTATTTTTAGATCTTATATCAGGTGAAGTAAGAATATTTGGCAAGCCTTTAAAAATTATTTTCATTATCATCTGCACTATAGCAAACATTGTTTAAACTTGACAATGTCTATTCCAGTGAGCCAGTCAGTCCCAAAGTCTTGACCTGTTTACTGATAGAAACTTCAGTTGATATCTGCAATCTATCTGCAACCCAATCTACATAATATAATGATTTTAAACTCCACCAGAATGCCTGGGTGTTATTTACTTGGGCTGCCGTCTTAGTCTTATTGGGTATCACAATATCTGAAACAGGAAATAAGAGGTATGTCAGGCCAGAGATGGATGCTGTTACTATATGAGCTCGGCTTATGGATTCCCAAGTTGAATTTGGACATTTCCACTATGAGAATATGTGTAACTATCTCTGATGTAGTAACTCCCGTGTGAAGTGCATGAGAAGGAAAACTCCATGATAAGTATTGCTATATGACTCTCCTTTCCCTCTTTCTCTCACTGCATTCTAAATGCTAACTGCTCAAGATGTGCCACAATCTCTCTGCTTGTTTGTTAATTCATATCTTTCTTTGTGAAACAAGAATTATAAATGGCTGACAAAAATAGTTTGAAAATACTCAAGGAAGTTAAAATTTCCAAATAAACAAGACAGAAAAAAAGTTAAGGTAAAGTCATGGGTAAAGATTAGAATGACAAGTTGGGCCATAAGTTTCTAATTGCTAGGTGGAACTTAGCTATATATTTCATTAATTCATCCAATTATTTATTTTGTTCAATAATACCAGAATTTATTGAGGGATACTTATGGAGCTATTAGCACTTGCATAGGAGAGGCAGAGACATTGGGGTAAAGCTCTTGCCTACCATTAGATTACATTCTACCAGTGATGTAGACTCATAGGTCACTTCCTACCCATAAAGGTTGTGTCAGATTTTATCTTTGGAGCAATCAAAATGTTGAAAAGGATCTCTTAAACCTCAAGAAACTAGAATTGATATCACTGAACAGTTCAGGACTTCAAAAATAACAGTCTTTGCTTATTCAGGTCTGGCTAGAAAAGCTTAGGCATGCTCCGAAAGTCCCCAGTGATTGCCAGGATGGTTTTGATCTCTTGACCTCGTGATCCGCCTGCCTCGGCCTCCCAAAGTGCTGAGATTACAGGCGTGAGCCACTGCACCTGGCTGGCTTAGAAAATTCTTAAGAGTTATAATGTAGATTCTAATAATCATATTTAATTTTGGATTAAGCTCTTCTGGCAAATACAAAGAAGATTTATTTTTAAATAAATATGTATATGTTTTTTAACCTTTCTCCTGTGTTTGTTGTATATGTATATACAGCTCATGGACACGTGTGTTTATAGTTCAAACTTTGAATGAGTGAGTTTTGTCATTTTCTGTTATTTTGTCTTTATGACAGGATATCACAAATTATAATTACTGGGCCGACTTATAGCAGATGATTTTACTCTTCAGTTGCTTAATATGTAAATTCTGAATTTTAAATGAATGTTCTTTTCCCTCTATCATATGTAGCTAAGACCCTGGGGCATAACTGCAAGTTTTTGCTCATGTATTAGGGCAGAAATAATTTACCCAACACTTCCTAATATCGACTTCTAAATTCCCAAATTTTCTGTAGGACTATGTTGTATTTTCTGGTGCTTGTTATTTGTGTCTTATTTGATTGACATGATCATATTAAAAATTCCTACATTCAAGTATCAGAAAGTCAATTCAAACTAGCTTAAGAATTTACTGGTTTACCCTAATGGGAGTTCACGAGGAGAATCATCAGGCCCAATGAAATCCAGGTACTAAAACAATGTTGCCAGGCCAGGCCCAGTGGCTCACGCCTGTAATCCCAGCACTTTGGAAGGCCGAGGCAGGCAGATCACGAGATCAGGAGATCGAGACCATCCTGGCTAACACAGTGAAACCCCGTCTCTACTAAAAATACGTTAAAAAAAAAAATTAGCCAGGCATGGTGTCAGGCGCCTGTAGTGCCAGCTACTCCGGAGGCTGAGGCAGGAGAATGGTGTGAACCGAGTAGGCGGAGTTTGCAGTAAGCTGGGATCTTGCCACTGCACTCCAGCCTGGGCATCAGAGGGAGACTCCATCTCAAAAACAAAACAAAACAAAACAAAAACAAAAACAAACAAAAACCCAATATTGCCAGCCAGAACTGTGTCCCTTTCCCCCAATCTCTCTACTCTACTTTTTCTCTAGGGCTTACTTTTATGTGCATATATATAGCTGTTGGCAGCCTCTGACTGACATATTTCTAGTTACAAAGTTTGACACATAGATGTGAGATCTCTTTCTCTCGCTCTGTATGTCTTTCTTTCTCTCACTCTAACTTTGTCTTCCCAATCTCTTTTTCTTCCTCTTGATCCCAGTATAGAGTTCCAGAAAAAAAATCAGTTTATATGTACTTATATTACGGAATCTTTTCTGAACCAGTTGTTGATAGAATAACAAGATTCTCTGAATGATCCAGCATAGATTATGTGTCTGGCCCTATGGCCACAAAGGATTTTGGAAAGGTAATGATAGGTCTTTCTTTTCAAGAAAGATACTTTGGCATGCACTATTATTTCTTTTTTTTCAATTGTGTCTCCTTTTACTTTGCATGTTATTTATTTATTTATTTTTTTAGAGACAAGGTCTTGCTCTGTTGCCCATAGCTCACTGCAGCCTGGAACTCCTGGGCTCAAGCCATCTTCCTGTCTTAGCTTCTCAAGTAGCTGGAACTACAGGTATGTGCCACTGCGCCTGGCTGCATTATTATTTCTATATATACACCTTTCCAAAAGTATTCCTACCTAATACCAGAAATTATTCTATGTACAATAAGAAATGCAATCTTTCTCTGACCAAAGGAATATAACCCAAAACAAATCTCTATCTTGCATTCTTTCCAAGCCAAGGTATTGGGTAATAAGCATCTTGTGAGACAGGTCTGGATGTGGTTTCTCATGGTCTAGCAACTTACAGCTAAAAGACTAGTTAACAACCCTTAATGCACCCAATGTGACTCCATTAGTAAGGGGAAATGAAAATCTACTTACTACTTACTTTACACTGCAATGATTTCTTGGATAACTAATCTAATCACCCTAATTCTTCCCCTAGGCATGCCCCTTGCCCATCCCATCAGTGATCTTCACCATGCCCGGTGTGTGCATGTGTGTGTGTTTGTGTGCATATGCATTGGGGGTGTAATACCTAAGTCAGGAAGGGAGCTGTTAACAAGTTAATTTGAGTTTCTCTATTTATTTGACTGAAATCTCAGTATTATATTGCCTTGTGTTTTCTATATCTCATCCTTTGTCAGTACCAAGGCTGTCTTGAAACAGAAAATTTATCTTTTGTAGTTTTTTAATTCACTGGATGAAGTCAGCCAGGTATATTTAGGCTTTGGTCACTAATCTACTCTGATAATGTGCTATGGAGTATTTATGCACTAATGTAAATTTATGACCTAATATATTTTAATATACTATGCTATACCTGGGTAATAGTAATGTAATTTTGTAGGAAAAGAGATGCTTGGTTTTTCAGATATTCTAAGATGTCATATGTATGTGTTTTATTTCTTATAGTTGTTGATCAATTCAAAGAATTTGATGATGTTCTCTCTTTCTTCATATTAAATGCCAGACATCCTCCTTAAGTATGTTTTAAAACTAGTCAAGTGCAAGTAGTGGGTCTCTGCCCCAGACCAGTACAAGCTACTTGTGTGTTGTGCATCACATTGGGTCTGTTTTATTTATCCAGCATAAAATTATATTACCTAGAAAGAAAAATTTTTCAGAATCCATAAAAGAGATGTATTACTTTCAGTTATATTAACTTCATAAGCAAAGTAGTTTTTCTTTAGTTTCTTCTAACATTTCTAGGTCAAAATAAGAAATAGAGAGGTGTGGGCCAGGTGTGGTGGCTCACGCCTGTAATCCCAGCACTTTGGGAGGCCGAGGTGGGCGGATCATGAGGTCAAGAGATCGAGACCATCACCATGGTGAAACCCTGTCTCTACTAAAAATACAAAAATTAGCTGGGCATGGTGTCATGCACCTGTAGTCCCAGCTACTCAGGTGGCTGAGGCAGGAGAATCACTTGAACCTGGGAGATGGAATTTGCAGTGAGCAGAGATTGTGCCCCTGCACTCCAGCCTGGCAAAAGAGCAAGACTCCATCTCAAAAAAAAAAAAAAAAGAAAAAAAAAGGAAAAAAAAGAAAAAAAAATGTAATAGGAAGGTGTGACCATTTTTATCAATTGTAAAAACAGAGGCCCCTGTAGTGCTAGACTCTTAATTATTTCATTCTCCTGTTGATGGCTTAAAGTCTCAGATTACTTCTTGCCTGCAATTTCTGTGCACGGTGATGTGGCATTCTCCCTAAGGGATGAAGCGTTGCCATCAATGGAAGATTTCTGAGAACAGAAGAAACAAAGAAAAGAAAATCATGTGTAAGACATGGAGAGTCCCTGAATGTTATGAACCTGAAAGAGCCAGTCCCTCAAGATAAAGCTCAAGTGGCTAACTGGGTCTAAATTTAAAAAAGAGCCAAAATGACCATTTGCTGATTAGAGGTCACATCTTCCTCTGAGTTTCTGGAAAATACACATATCTGCTTAACTTCAAGAATTTCATAGCTGACTGTACGTATTCATAACATCTGAACTAACCGATAGGCTGTGGCTTGCATCCACCTATCAGAACTAAGCAAATGTGAATCCTTTATTTATATAGGAGGACCTGACTGGGAACCTGGGCAAGAACATTCTCTATAAAAGCTAGACCCCTCATTTGTTCTCTGGAACATACCTTCATTTTTACACAGAAGGTGTCCTCAGTTTGCAAACTGTTCAATGGAATAAAGTCTCTTTCCTCTAAATTCCTCTTTAGAGAACTTCTCTTCATGATGCGTTAGCACATTCACATACTGTTTCTGTATGTATATGAGAACTTTGGATTCTTTCCAAATGTTTTATGCTCTTGAAATCTTTCCCTTGTTTTTCTTTGAATTTCGCTTTAACTGATATTTTTATTTGCATTACTTCTTTCTTAATTTTTTAAAGTATTTCTCCAAACTTAGAATGTTTTTACAAGACTAGTTCAGATCCACCTAAAAGGAAAACTAAAATTTATATTTGCTTTGAGCTTCCAATATTTTAACACATTTGTGTCTTATTAATTTCTAGTTATTTTCAATTTTTGAATGATCTGAATTTGCATATGTATGAATTCTCTTTTTTAAAAAGCCTTCTTTCAGAACAATAAGATATATTGTTTTATTCTCAAGTGGAATAAAATATCAGTATTAAAGGAGCTTATAAAAATATATAGTGGAGAACTTTCTGAATAATTGTAATACAAAATAAACAGAAATGATTTCTGTTAAAAAGAACAAGATTGTGTTCCTATGTAAAATGGAGTTTGATTTTACATATATAAATATATGTTCCTATGTAAAATGTTCCTATGTGTTCCTATGTAAAATAGAGTCTGATTTTATACATATATACACACAGACACACACATATATATATATATCAGACCCCTGATGATATATATATATGTGTGTGTCTGTGTATATAGGTGTGTGTA
This sequence comes from Pongo abelii, assembly GCF_028885655.2. Classification (NCBI taxonomy): domain Eukaryota; kingdom Metazoa; phylum Chordata; class Mammalia; order Primates; family Hominidae; genus Pongo; species Pongo abelii. The sequence goes on from NC_071993.2 coordinate 48,431,713, forward strand.
TATATACGTATATATGTACTAAATACAAAATATAGTAGTGTATATATACCAAATGTATATATATATACTACTAAAAATACAAAAAAACGGCTTGGCGTGGTGGCAGGCGAATGTAATCCCAGCTACTTGGGAGGCTAAGGCATAAGAATTGCTTGAACCTGGGAGGCGGAGGTTGCAGTGAGCCGAGATCATGCCACTGCACTCCAGTGCGAGACTCTGTCTCAAAAAAAAAAAAAGCCGGGATTGCAGGCATGAGCCACTGCACCTGGCCAGGTAGACTTGCAAAAGAGTTTGTTACTCTGAAGGTGAGCATTCAGGGAAGAAGGTAGTGGATAATCATGAGAGAGGTCTATGCTGAGGGTAAAAAAGGAACAAGGAGGAATATAGGAATCACTGAAGCAGTATCTACAGAAATATTTCACAGAGGTCCAAGTGATTTGGACATGGCTGAGAAGGATGTATTCAAACACAGTTTGATACAGAAAGAGTCAACTAAGTGAGTCAGTCTTGATGGGTCTGAATTGAGATCAGATCAAGGTTTCGGAGTCCTCTATGTTGCAAAAGAGTTTGCTACTCTGAAGGTGAGCATTCAGGGAAGAAGTTAGTGGATAACCATGAGAGAGGTCTATGCTGAGGGTAAAAAAGGAATAAGGAGGAATATAGGAATCACTGAAGCAGTATCTACAGAAGTATTTCACAGAGGTCCAAGTGATTTGGACATGGCTGAGAAGGATATACTCAAACACAGTCTGATACAGAAAGAGTTGACCAAGTGAGTCAGTCTTGATGGGTCTGAATTGAGATCAAATCAAGGTTTCAGAGTCCTCTATGTTCAGTTGTAATTGAAGGCAAGGAAGTTGCATGGGACTGCCCAAAGTGGAGGATAAAAGCAAAAAAGTTAGGAGGTGGAACCATGGTTACATACGTTCAAAGGAAAGGTGGTAGCATCATGGACTGAATGGAGGGGCTGCTTTCCCAACACATAAAAGAACCAGGAGCACATGCCTTAGTGCCAAGAATATTGGATGCTGAGATGACTCTGGAACAGTTCAGGGGCACTTAAGATGAATCTACTTGGTAAAGTTTGTGGGTTAAATTACTTTTCTGAGTGGCTACATATGTTGATCTGCATCCTTCAATTGTCCCTGAATAAATTTTGATTACCTAATATGAGCTACTATTTTCTTATCTCCCCTTTCCTCCATCAGAATTTGGCCTATCTTTCATGCCATGGCATAGGGAAATGATTTTAATTAAACTTAAGACAGAGGCTGGAAAGAAATCATTCATGTTAATTCTGTTCAAAAGCTAAAAGAAAACCAGGTTTTAAAAGACTCTTCTAGATGCTAATGCAGTAAATTTATTTTCACGTAAAGAATTTTATGGTCCAGGCGTAGTGACTCATGCCTGTAAGTAATCCCAGCACTTTGGGAGGCTGAGGCGGGTGGATCACGAGGTCAGGAGATCGGGACCATCCTGACTAACACAGCAAAAACCCGTCTCTACTAAAAATACAAAAAAATAGCCCCACGTGGTGGTGGGCGCCTGTAGTCCCAGCTACTCAGGAGGCTGAGGCAGGAGAATGGCGTGAACCCAGAAGGCAGAGCTTGCAGTGAGCCGAGAACGTGCTACTGCCCGCGCGACAAGAGCCTGGGCGACAAGAACAAGACTCCATCTCAAAAAAAAAAAAAAAGAAAAAAAAAAAAGAATTTTATGTTCAGGCTGAGGGCAGTGGCTCATGCCTGTAATCCCAGTACTTTGGGAGGGCAAAGTGGGTGGATGACCTGAGGTCAGGAGTTCAAGACCAGCCTGGCCAACACGGTGAAACTCCATCTCTACTAAAAATACAAAAATTAGCTGGGCATGGTGGCGGGTGCCAGCAATCCCAGCTACTCAGGAGGCTGAGGTAGGAGAATCACTTGAACTTGGGAGGCGGAGGTTGCAGTGAGCCGAGATTGCACCACTGCACTCCAGCCTGGGCAACAAGAGGGAAACTTCATCTCAAAAAAAAAATTAAGTAAATGGACACATCAGTTTGACCTGATCATTTTCAGCTTCATCTGTTTTCACTTCATTCTATTAATACCTTTTCATCAAGGTCTGTCTTTAGTTAACTCAGGGTTCTCATGACCATGAAATGTTATCTATCAAAAGTCCCTGAATGCACATCTTCACAAAGTTAATGTAGCTGGTTATCAGGCATTCCCTCGCAGCTTGTGTTCTTTAAATACAGTAATTGTCAATTGATCCTGCCTTCTTATGAGCTTACCAAATGACAAAAGCTTTACATAATTTTTCTCCTATTTGTCAAGAAATTTAAGAATTAAATTGACAAACTTTTGTGATAAGACTCTTGGTTTCAGAGCATGCTAAAAAGTAAATAGAATGAGAAATTCACATTCATTTATTTGTGAATAATATAAAACTTGATGCCTAAGACCAAAAGGTAAGTGAGAAATATTTTTGTCTACTGAGCTTCTTCATTTACTGATTGAAAAAAGAAAAAAATTAAAGATTGATTATTCTCTTTAAGGAAACGAAGCAATGGGAATAAGTAGAATTATAGGAATGCATAGAAATAGCAATAGGGGAAAAAACTAAAACAATGTATTTGCATCAGCCAACAATTTGAAATCTAAGACATGTAAGAAACAGAGTATATAAAAACAGAGTATAACTACTGCACAATTGTTAGCTTTTGATAAAGTACAATTTATTGTCTGTTTTACATCAAAATAAATTTCTTCTGGAGAAAAAATTATCCTCTTGCTTTCTAGAGCACAATAAGTAAGAGGAACATTTTAGTTTTAACTTCCCCTCAGTGGCAGTGACCCCTTTTGCCCTCTCCATTTTATAAATTATTGACAAAGCATCAGGAAGATTCCAATTGTGCAACAGCTAATTGTTCCCTCTGGTCATTTTTCAACAGCCCTGAAAAGTTCATTGGTTTTAGATAAAGGCTTTCCTGGAGTTGCAGGCTCAAACATTGTTTGCTTTTTAAATATAACATTTCTTGGCCAAGGTTTGGCAAAAAATTATGAGGTTGGGATTCTTGCTTGCTAGGAAAAAATAGGAATTAGAATTGGCATTTTATATGAAATTAAATGTGAAGTGTATATTCTAGAGCAAAGATAGACTTTTGCTAATTTTAGAATGGGAAAGAATGAATGTTGATACAGACAAAAGTCAGTTATGAGGAAAGATTTAAAGATAGGCATACGTAAGTAAAATTTTGTCATAAGCAATATCTTATAAATGTATTTTATAAGCCTTAAACTGATATCATTGAGAGGTGACAACGTGCTAGCAGCCCTCGCTCGCTCTCAGCACCTCCTCAGGCCACAGGGTCCACTCTGGGAGCGCTTGGGGAGCCCTTCAGCCCACTGCTGCACTGTGGGAGCCCCTCTCTGGGGTGGCTGAGGCTGGAGCCAACTCCCTCTGCTTGTGGGGAGGTGTGGATGGGGACCTGTGTGCAGGAACTGGGGCTGCCAAGGCCAGAGCGAGTTCCAGGTGGGCACCAGCTCGGTGGGCCCTGCACTGGCAGTGGCTGGCCGGCACTGCTGGCCCCAGGCAGTGAGAGGCTTAGCACCCGGGCCAGCAGCTGTGGAGGGTGCTCTGGGTCCCCCAGCACTGCTGGCCTGCCTTCACTGTGCTTGAATTCTTGCCGGGCCTCAGCCACCTCCCTGTGGACAGGGCTCAGGACCTGCAGCCCCCCATGCCTGAGCCCCCCGTGTGGTCTGAGCCTCCTCCATGGGCGCCGCCCCCTGCTCCGTGGTGCCCAGTCCCATCGACCTCTCAAGGGCTGAGAAGTGCAGGTGCAGGGCAGGGAACTGGTGGGCAGCTCTGCCTGCAGCCCTGGCATGGGATCCACTAGGCAAAGCCAGCTGGGCTCCTGAGTGGAGTGGGGTCTTGGAGAACTTTTATGTCTAGCTAGAGGATTGTAAATGCACCAATCAGCACTCTGTGTCTAGCTAAAGTTTTGTAAATGCACCAATCGGCACTCTGTGTCTAGCTTGGGGTTTGTGGATGCACCAATCAGCACTCTGTATCTAGCTAATCTGGTGGCGACTTCGAGAACTTTTATGTGTAGCTAGAGGATTGCAAATGCATCAGTCAGCACTCTGTGTCTGGCTCAGTGATTGTAAACACACCAATCAGCACTCTGTCAAAACAGACCAATCAGCTCTCTGTAAAACGGACCAATCAGCTCTCTGTAAAATAGACCAATCAGCAGGATGTGGGTGGGGCCGGATAAGTGAATAAAAGCAGGCTGCTGGAACCAGCAGTCTGCTGGCCTCTCCTTCCACAGTGTGGAAGATTTGTTCATTGGCTCTTTGCACTAAATCTTGCTGTTGCTCACTTTTTGGGTCTGCGCCGCCTTTATGAGCTGTAACACTCACTGTGAAGGTCTGCAGCTTCACTCCTGAAGCCAGAGAGACCATGAACCCACCAGGAGGGACAAACAACTTGAGACAGGAGGAATGAACAACTCCAGATGTGCCACCTTTAAGAGCTGTGCCACTCATTACGAAGGTCTGCACCACTCACCACAAAGGTCTGCGGCTTCACTCCTGAAGTCAGTGAGACCACGAACCCACCAGAAGGAAGAAACTCTGAACAGATCTGAACATGTGAAGGAACAAACTCCAGACACACCGTCTTTAAGAACTGTAACACTGTGAGGGTCTGTGGCTTCATTCTTGAAGTCAGTGAGACCAAGAATCCACCAATTCCGGACACATTAGGATTTTGGATTTCAAGATGTATTATTCCTGTCTGCACAATAAAAAATGTGTTTTTGCTGTGAAGTGGTTCGGTGTAAAACGAGAACACGGACAGCTTGTGTTTAAATTATGGGTGGAATATATTTTCTTGTCTTCTTTTTGGAATTTTATTTTGGTTGAGAATTGTGATGCCAAAAGTAACTCTTTTGACTGACTTCTAGCTTCTACAACACTAAGACCTCTGAACTGTGTATGCTGCAAAGGCACATCTGGAGTTGTGACCTTAGGTCTTTCTACAGGATGAACTTTAATCCAAGTAGGTGGATGTTTTGTTTCACATATTGGAGTTATATTCAAATGCTCACAAGAGAAACATCTGAAAGACTTTTGGAAAGACCCTACGTTTTCACTGATAAAATAGAAATGCAATTACTTGCCAGGGTCTCATTTCCATTTTCCATCTACATTACTTTTCTTTTGCAGTGCTTTTACAAAATTATAGTCTTCAGGTTTTGTGTGTTTGCACATGTGTGTTAGTGTAAGTGAAAAGGTGGTTAGACGAGATGAAAGCAGTTTTCCATATTGCTTACCTCTGTACACTTTCTGTTTTTAAAATCATTTCAGTTGTTTATAAGAATAAAGTCTTAGAAATTGTATCTCATTTTTTATTTTAGAATTTGTCCAAGAGTTGTCTGTTTTTCTCAATATATGATATGCTCTAGAATAGAGATTTTGTTACAAACATCTTCCTTAAACTTTCCAAAAAATAACATTTTGTTTGATCACTTGTTAAGGGTCTGTTAACTGAAAGGTTATTTATGTAAATAAAAGGAAACAAAGGGTAAATTTAGGTAGAAAATAAAAATTGAAAGGAGGAAAAAAAAGATGAACACTGCTTCAGAAGTTGGTAAAACTATATTTCCATTCAGGTTCATAAATATTTTAAAAGCCTAGTGTTCTTCAAACATTCTTCCAGGAAGTTGATTTTCAAATTATTCTTATTTTCAATTAAGAGGAAAATAAAGGGATACAATTTAGATTATGTCAATCTCAATTCAAATGAAGACATTTTGTTTTACTTTTTGAAACTCTAGAATGTAATAATCTGAACATAATTGGAAATTATGTTCAATATGTATATTAAGTGTTAAGGATAATCGTGTAGAGGCACTACTTGTATTCTAAATTGAGAGATTAAAACTGGATGTGTGTGAAACAGAAGTAATGATTCAGCACCACTGCAGATTTCAAATGGTTATTTGAGAAGCTTCCCACCATTTTGAGCCATGTTGTGCAACTGAATCATCACAATTTTTGGAAAGACAGTTTCTCACTACACAGTGCAATTTCTGCACTCTACACAGTTTATTATTCTTAATTTCTGTATCTGTGCTGCATGCATTCAGGACCTATGAAAAACATTGGTATTGTTTTTCCTTCTTGAGTTGTAGAACTGTAATTACTGAAAGCAGACATTTATATTCCTTATTTACCCTGGCATTTCAAGGCATTCCAAAACTGTGATGAACAGGCACATTCATGTTTACAAATTTTCAGTTAAAAAAAAAAAAAACCTTCAGTGTTCCCTTTGTTTACTAAATGAGGAAGTTTATTTTGTAACTGGTTTGGCTCAAATTGCAGAAGGTCACCGGCACATCCAGATGTTGACCATATCCTTGCTGTACAATCTGGTGGTGGGAGGTTTGTTTGTATGTGCATTGGTAGTCAGAGATCACAAATAGTAGTTCTGTGTGCTTGATATCTGTTATCCTCAAAAGTCATGTGATCAGAAAGAAAGACAGTCCATAGGAGGAATGAAAATAGAGCACTGCACATTTCTGCACATTTGGGCATGGACTCCCAGCACCCCTCATGTCACATACACAACAAGCTATTGTGTCAGTGAGTACAGGGCTCATATTGGATACTGTTTACACATTATGTTGCTTTGTACCTATTTGTACAACTTTCTTTTCTTTCTTTTTTTTTGAGACGGAGTCTCGCTCTGTCCCCCAGGCTGGAGTGCAGTGGTGCAGTCTTGGCCCACTGCAAGCTCCGCCTCCTGGGTTCACGCCATTCTCCTGCCTCAGCCTACACAGTAGCTGGGACTAGAAGTGCCCGCCACCACGCCTGGCTAATTTTTTGTATTTTTAGTAGAGATAGGTTTTCACCCTTTTAGCCAGGATGGTCTCTATCTCCTGACCTCGTGATCCGCCCGCCTCCGCCTCTCAAAGTGCGGGGATTACTGTACAACTTTCAAAATCAAAAATTCACATCTATCATTGACAAAAAATTAAGTCACTGGATATTGTTGCAACATTTATTTGCAAACAAAGTACTGATGCCATTATTAGCCAGTAAGAAGAAGGAAAAAAAACTAAATTTCACAAGTTATTTGATTGTATCTTAAATGGCACTATAGTGTTGATTACTAAACAGCAAGGTCATTGTAATAGGACACCAGTGCATCTCTATACACTAGAAACAAGAAATAATGTAATAAATTGGAAAAATAAATGTGAAATCAAAATGTATTTTCCGTGTCTGTCAGTAGCAGCAGCAGAACTTTTAACCAAAGCTACTTCTTAGTGTAATCCTAACACCCATATATCAATACTAGTGCTGTCCTTTGATAAAGGAACCCAGGCTCCTCAGGCTAGTTGGTTCCATGTCTTGAAGTGGAAAAAAAATTACAATGAATCTGAAACATTTTGTTATAAAGGATCAAAGATACTTTCCAAATTTAAGGGGAAATATGGAAAGTTTCAACTTAAAGACTATTCTACCAGTCAATTTCTAACAGTATGAACACATGAAACAACTCCTGGAACTCAGAAATTTAATAAAAGATTATGTTTTATTCTTCATGACACAGTTCAAATCTTAGCTCCACTCATACTCCATTTCCTGGAATTCAGTCACATGACCACAACTAACTTTAACAAGGATGAGAAATATGTCTTTGTGTCTTAGAAGGAAATTGAAATCACCTGTTAATAATTAGTCAAACCCTATCTCTGTATGCAAGGGAAAAATAAACCAAGGACTTCTGAGTAACCAAAGTCAACATAGAAAAAAGTAAGTACTGTATCCTAAAGCAGGGTTTGGCAAAATTTTTCAGTAAGGGGTGAGATAGTAAAACATTTCAGGCTTCGCAGACCATATGTATCTGTTACAACTACTCAATTCGGCTGTTGTCTTATGAAACAGCCATAATCAGTACCTAAATGAATAGATATGGCTGTGTCTAAATAAAACTTCATAAAAAACCAGTGACAAGCCCAGGATAGTTTACCAATGCCTATGCTAAATGAAGGACAACATTTACAATGGTTGACACACATATTAACTTGTGAGAAAGAGAGCCCCAGTGTTAACACTGGTCATCACACAGAAAAAAATAAGCAGAAAAAGCATTTAATAACACTCCAAGGAAACAAATTAGTCAAATGTCTTCGATATAGAGTAGACTTCATTCCTAGGAGAAAAATTCTCTAGCTACATCTAAAAATTATAATGAGATAAAAAATACAATTTTAATAGTGACAGTAAAGCAGATCAATATACTTACAAGAATATGGGTAATGATAACAGTATAGTACTTTATTTCATGGTCAACCGTGAGTTGCATAAAACAACAGCTACTGTGAAGGTGTGGATATTAAACATTATTGATTTGGCACAATTAAGGCTCAAGAATAACTTAGACCTGTGCCTTGATAGAAATCATCGATTCCAGATAAAATCTTGACTTGTCTAAAAGAACATTTATTTTTCATTATAACCTGGTATATTTATGATGATCACAGAAAGATAAACTTGGAAAGAAATAAAAACAATAACTAAAAGAAACAATTTAAGTCAATGGTACTTATAAAAGTATTTATAAATAGTATTTTTAGATTGTGATATGACACACATTCCAATCAGTTTTATAATCATAGTATGTTTATGATTTGTCTGCTTTTAAGATGTTAAAGCATTTTAAAGAATAGGTTCTGTTGGAATGGTGATTTTAATTAAAAATTTAAATGTATTTAATTATACTTTTAGTAATTATATATATGTTTTAACAAAATGTTTAACCTCTTAAATGTATTCAGATTTATGATTTTTTAGTAATATATAAATATTTAGAGGGACTGAGTCTTTTATATTTGAAACATGATAACTTATTTGCAAGTCAATAAAGTCAAACACTGTACAAATTTCAAATTACTGTTTTTGTTTTGACAGTCTTTGCACTGTTTTAACCAAAACCTTTTAGCAATTAAGCTACTCAGATGGGCATGGTGGCTCATGCCTGTAATATCAGCACTTTGGGAGGCCGAGGCGGGTGAATCACAAGGTCAGGAGTTCGAGACCAGCCTGACCAACATGGTGAAACCCCATCTCTACTAAGAATACAAAAATTAGCCAGGCGTGGTGGCACATGCCTGTAATCCCAGCTACTCAGGAGGCTGAGGCAGGAGAATAGCTTGAACCTGGGAGGCGGAGGTTGCAGTGAGCAAAGATCGCACCACTGCACTCCAGCCTGGGCAACAGAGCAAGATTTTGTCTCAGAAAATTAAAAAAATAATAAAATAAATAAAATAAGCTACTCACAGACCAAAAAACTAAATTAAAACACACAAATATACCAAACTAAAAAACTCTATCATGAAGTAAACATACAAATCTTTTCAGAAAAAAAGCAAGTATTTAAAATTTCATCATCAGCAATTAGATAAATATTTAAAAAATACAACTCTGTTCACCAATAGCAGACCCTCCATGTATTAGCACTGATAATTTGTCTCTGCTTCAGTGTTTTCTGCTATTTATATTTAAGCACTCAGAACACTGAATGGCCTTTTAACCTCACAGTTTTAACTAAGTCAACAAGTAATGCCCAGAGCAGATCTGTGGGGCTGGAGGAGGCTAAGGAAATATTTTACATCTTTTATTCAAAAAAATCAATGATAGGTTAGAGACAACAATGAAAAATTATTTCTCATGAGGCAAAATAGCTGCTACTGTTACATCTGCTGTTGTTAAACTTATTATCTAAAGGATAGAAATGATTTGTTATTTAATTAATTATATACAGTGCATCTCTAACTATCTAAAATCAATATAGGAAGAACGTCGTAGGCTTCATAAAAATAATTTTGCTTGGCCGGGCGCAGTGGCTCATGCCTGTAATCCCAGCACTTTGGGAGGCCAAGGCAGGCGGATCATGAGGTCAGGAGATCTAGACCATCCTGGCTAACACGGTGAAACCCCGTCTCTACTAAAAATGCAAAAAATTAGCCAGGCGTGGTGGCGGGCGCCTGTAGGCCCAGCTACTCGGGAGGCTGAGGCAGGAGAACAGTGTGAACCTGGAAGGTGGAGCTTGCAGTGAGCCGAGATCACACCACTGTACTCCAGCCTGGGTGACAGAGCGAGACTCCATCTCAAAAAAAAAAGAAAAGAAAAAGAAAAAAATAATAATTGTGCTTTAGTTTATAAAATGCATTTTGTGTGTATCAACATCAATATCTGGAGAGATACATATCCTCACTCTCCCACCACAGATGTTTTAAAATACTGAGTGAAACTAAAAAAAAAAAAAAATGCATTAGAGAATTAATAATCTTTGTTCAATTCTATAGGAGTGCATAGCAGTTGTTATTTTATTTTCCAACAACAATTTTCTATCTCATGTACTAAGATGATTGGGCTTTGGTCAATTGGAGATTTTCATGTAGGGTGATATTATGATTTTTGATGATAGAAAACTGCTTTGAAAGAGAAGCTTGGCCCCACGCAGGGGCTCACGCCTGTAATCCCAGCACTTTGGGAGGCCGAGGCGGGCGGATCATCTGAGGTCGGGAGTTTGAGACCAGCCTGACCAACACGGAGAAACCCCATCTCTACTAAAAATACAAAAAATTAGCCGGGCATGGTGGCTCATGCCTGTAATCCCAGCTACTCAGGAAGGCTGAGGCAGGAGAATCGCTTGAACCCGGGGCAGAGGTTGCAGTGAGTTGAGATCATGCCACTGCACTCCAGGCTGGGCAACAACAGCAAAACACGGTCTAAAAAAAAAAAGAGAGAGAGAGAGAAGCTGAATTATAGCAGTTCTCTTGTCTGTCTTGACAATTCACAATGATAGGGACGGGAGACAGAGAAATACTGGGTAGAAGAGGGCGGCTCCCTGGCAAAGGTCCCACCCTCAAGTCTGGACACCAGCAGCCATAAATGAGAACAGGCATTCCTGTTTTCATGCCCAAAAAGTTGTCTTTTGACCCCTACACCACCCTATTCTGTACCCATATAAACCTTGAACCTTAGGCTCCGGAAGGAGATGAGCAGACCAACAGCAGAATGGCACAGCCAAGGGGAGAAGAGAAGGAGCATCTGAATGCTGAGAGGAGTTCGGCTGCGGACAATCAGAAAGTAGATCTGCCACTGGACAGCCAAACTCCAGGGGAAGATCATCTTCCCACTCCATCCCCCTTCCAGCTCTCCATCCACTCCACTGACAGCCATCTCCACCACTCAGTAAAACCCCACATTCACTCTTCAAGTCCCTGTGTGACCTGATTCTTTGTGGACTCCAGACAAGAACCTGGGTGCTAAGAGGGCGCTGAGCTGGTAAACACTTAAGCTGTCTGCAGACAGCAGAGCGAAAAGACCAATGTAACACACTCCCACTTGGACTTATGGAGTCACAGACACACACCCCTAGACACTACTGTGGGGCCAGAGCCCAGAGCCTTGGCTCCTGCACCTGCTGTTTGCACATCATGCAACAGGGGTGTGCATCTCTGTTGAGCCAGGGGGATCCAGGAAACTCTCTCATTTCAACAACACTTCAGAGAAACAACCATCATCCCAGGATCCATAGAGGAGGTGGTTACTGCTTTCTTCAAGCTCGACTCAATTAGAATTTTCATGAGAGGCCAGGCACGGTGGCTTACGCCTGTAATCCCAGCACTTTGGGAGGTCAAGACAGGTGGATAATTTGAAGTCAGGAGTTCGAGATCAACCTGGGCAACATGGTGAAACCCTGTCTCTACCAAAAATTAGCCGGGCATGGTGGCAGGTGCCTGTAATCTTAGCTACTTGGGAGGCTGAATCAGGAGAATTACTTGAACCCGGGAGGCGGAGGTTGCAGTGAGCCGAGATTGTGCCATTGTACTGCAGCCTGGGTGACAAGAGCAAAACTCCATCTCAAAATAAATAAATAAATATAATAAAGAAGATATACAGGCAGAAGCTGATAGCTGAGAAAGCCTCAAAAACAGATGTGCCTGTGCACATGGACACACAGAAAAGAGCATATGAGATATCCAAGAGATGGTGACATTGTAATCAAAGTCCCATAAAGACAGGAGAGAGAGAAAGAGAGAATTCTTTAGTAGCACTATTAGAAGAGTTAATGGTCCATATTTTTGCAAAACTAAAAAAGAACTCAAGCCACAAATCCAAAAAGTGCAATAAACACAAACATGGTAAAGACAAAGAAAATTACTAAGAGGATTTTCACCGGCGGGCCTACGTAAAATGAAAACAGAAATATTCCCTAAGCAGAAGAAAAAGTAACACAGAAAAAAAACTGAAAATTCAGGAAAGAATGAAGAATACCAGGAATCATAAATGTGTGGTCAAAACTAAATAAATATTGACTGTACAACAATCATGACAACGTCTTGTGAGATTTAAAATACATGCAGAATGAGACAACATCAAGATTATACAAAGTTGGGGCAAGAATGCATTGATCTAGCATTTTACATTTCCAGCACAGTGTGTGAAGTGGCAAGGTTTCTAATTTATATTCCATTGTAGTCAGTCATTTATTTATATTTGAATCCCTAAGGCAATCAGTAGAAGAATGTTTGGCTATCAATCTATCTGAAAAAAATTTGACTAACTGGGGAGGATGGAATGGATTTACGCAGGCCAAAGCCCCACCAATGACTCAAAAAGTCAGACAGCGTGCAAAGTTGTACTTTGAGATGCCTTAGAAAAGTGCAGAGTCCACAAAGACTACAGGAGGTGAATTCCAGATGGTGGAAAACCCCTCAGAAGTGAGTTGGATGTCATTTGTTGCTTTTCCTATCAGCCCACTTGTAATTCTGGGCTGAGATTTTGGGCTTTGGTCCAGGCAGAGAGTGCTGCTGAGGTAGCCGCAGAGCTGGGGGTTGTTGTGGGGGAGTGCGATTAAAAAATTGGAGACTCAAGGTCCTCAACATATGTCTGACTTTCCCTTTTCAGCACTTACAGTAGCCTGAAGCTATGAGGGGCTGGAAGGTAAAGACCTAAGCCAAAACCTCTGTAAATTAGTAGGTAACTTCTCAGAACCCAAGGATGTGGGAGAAACAAAAATTCACCCAGTGGACAGCCAGCTAAGGATGCACCAGCCCACAGTTGAAAGGGCTAGAGAGGAGCTGTGGACCTGTGTTGTCATGTGAAGTTGTGTCCTGTAGGGGCATGTCCTGACTTTAAATTTTAAATATCTGGAGACTCAGAATCCCAGATTAGCCACCAGAGGATGGGACTTATCTGGAAAGGAAAAAAACACCAACAATTGCAATAGTCACACAGTGTACAAGTTGGAGACTTAAGGGACCTCAATCTAATGATGGTTTCTCTTTCAAGATGTTTATCAAATTCATTGTTCTTTTTATGACTGCATAGTATTCCATGGTGAATGTATACCACATTTTCCTTGTTTTTTTAACCATTGATAGACACCTGTTTCCATATCCTGGCTATTGAGAATAATGGTCCTCCTGGAGGAGGGTCACGTTAAGTGAAATAAGACAGCCACAGGGAGACTCATACTGCAAGGTCTCCCTCATATGCTGATATCCAAAATGTTGTTCTCATGGAAGTAGACAATTGAATAGTGGTTACTAGAGGATGGGAAGGGTAGATGGGAGAGGGAAATGGGGAGAGAGTGGTCAACAGGTACAAAGTTACAGTTAAAATAGAAGGAATAAATTGTGTTGTTCTATTATAGAGGATGATGAGTTAATACCAATGTATATTTCAAAGCAGCTAGCAGAGAGATTTCTGAATGTTCTCATCACAAAGAAATACATGTTTAAGATGATGGATATTCTAATTACCCTGATTTGATCATTACACAATGTATACATGTATCAAAACATAACATTTTACCCAAAATATGTACGATTATTATGTGTCCATCATATAAAAATATACTTGTCTAATTCTGAAGCTCTATAGTGCAAGAGTCATAACACACTCTGAGAAGCACAGTAGAGTTTCCCACAACATCTTGATGATCAAGAGAAATGGCCCGGGGCTGCATGCAGTGGCTCACACCTGCAAGTACCAACACTATGAGAGGCTGAGGCAGGAGCATAATTTGAGGCAAGGAGCTCTAGACCAGCCCAGGCAACAGAGCCATACCCCATCTCCACAAAAAGGTTTAAAATTTAGCCAGGCATGGTGGTGCACACCTGCAGTCCCAGCTACTCAGGAGGCTGAACTGGGAGGATCCCTTGAGCCTAGGAGTTTGAGGCTACAGTGAGCCTTGATGGTGCTGCTGCAGTCCAGCCTGGGCAACAGAGCAGGGTTCTCAGAAGAAAGTCTGAAGGACTACGTCTTAGCAACAGGAAAAAATCACTGACAGGTTGAGTCTCAGCAAACCCACGCTCTGCTAGCCTGTTCCTGACTGGGTGAAGGAACCAGCCCTACACTCTGTTGGCCTAGGAGAGGAAAAGATGGCCCCTGCTTCCCATAGAAGATAGCCTCATTCAAAGACTCAAGGTGATAAAATAAAAAGCAGAAATCAATGATCCAGTGGACAAACATATTAGAGAAAATCAACAAAACCAGAAGTTGTTTCTTTTAAGGAAAATCATAAAAGATAAACCCCTAACAAGACTTGTTAAACATGGAGCATTAGTAGAGAGGCCAGAAGGGACACACTTAGACCACAGAGCTAAACAATCACCAAGAATGAAAATGAACAAAGGCAAATGGGCTCGCCATCTACCCTAAAGAAATGCACATGGTATTGAAAGAAGTAAAAGAAAAACTGTTCATGTATCAGAAGATTCAATATTATAAAGTTATACAGTTCCAATGTAATCTTTAAATTTAGTATGATTGCAAACAGGATCACAGGAGACTCCATAGTGGAAATTGAAGAGCCTATTCTACAATATAAAAGAAACTCAACTATTCAAGTATAGCTAAGGCAATATTGGGGGAAAAAGACAAGAATGGAGGAGTTATGTTACCGGATATGAGGGTATATAGTAAGCTAAAGTAATTAAGATGGAGTAATGCTGGCAAGAGGAAAAAAAAAAAACAAAAGAAAGAAAAAGAAAGGGAGGGAGAGAGGGAAAGAGGGTGGGAGAGAAGAAGGAAGGAAGGAGGAAAAGAAGGAAGGAAGGAAGAAAGAGAGGGAGGGAGGAAGAGAGGCAGGGAGGGAGGGAGGGAGGGAGGAAAACAGGAAGGAAAAAAAGAGAAAGAAATAAGCCAATAAAAAAAATAGTCCAAAAACAAATCCACATATACATGACCATGGTTTATGGCAAAGGTGACTGTGTACTGCTATAGAGAAAGCGTGCCATTTTCGATAAATTATTTAGAACCAGTTGGAAATCCACATGGAAAAATAAAATATCTTCACTCCTACCTTAAAGCAAACTGAAAAAAACAAAAAATTAAGTGAATTAATTTCAGATCTTAGTGTGAAATACAAAACAATAAATATTTAAAAGAAAATATTTAAAAATTTTTATAACTTTAGAATAGGATATTGGTTCATAAACTGAACCTATAAAGTGTTAGCCACAGGAAAATAAATGATAACTCAAACTATATTAGAATTAAGCACATTTATCAAAAGATTCCATTGAGAGAATGAAAAGATAGGCCACAGTGTGTTGTATACAAACTAAAAACTCGTATCCAAAATAAAGAATACCTAAAAATTAATAAGATAAAGAAAGACAATGTAATTTTGAAAATAGCCAAACAACTTGAACAGATATTTCAAAAAATATGACATCAACTATTTTATAAACATATGAAAAATGTTCATGTTTAATAGTCCTCAGGGAGATGTAAAACATGTGCATCCCCTATGATCCAGCAGTTCCTCTCTTAGGCATATACTTATGAATACATACATATAGTTTTTGAAAGACACATGCAAGAATGTTTATAGAAGTCACACTGCCAAACTGGAAACTATCCAACATTTATCAACATTAAAATATTGGAGTGTATTTACACAATGGAATTCTATGTAAAGAAGTCAACAAATGATTGCCACACACATGAGGCATTTATCTCACAAGCAATTTTGACTGAAAGATGCCAGACAGAAAACAGTGATTTAGCTGTGATTCCATTTGTATACAATTCACTGACAGGCAAAACAAATGTAAGCTGATAGAAGTGAGGACTCTAGTTACCTGTGAGAAAGACGAATGTATCTATGTGGGCAACTTTTAGAGTCTGATGTTTCTGATCTTCGTGCTGATTACATGTATGTGATCCATTTTTGATAATTTATCAAGACATGACCTTCCTTCTATACTTATAAATATGATATACTTCAATAAAAAGTTTTTATGTAATCATAAAAAAATTGCTTTTGTTCTCTCTCATCAATTTTTAAAGCAGAGTGGGTGGGATAAAAGACAGTGTAGTATCACTCTCCAGAAAAAAAGTAAATGGTATATTTTGGTATCCTTTAAAATGAAAACAGTGTATTTTATGGAGTGTAATAAAAATATGTCTCCACGATTACAAAGCCTTCCATTACTTGGTCCTGTGTTGCTTGGTGTGTGTGCACTAAGTAAGTAGAAAAAATAACTGTAGCAAGTGTGAAGAAGCTCAGCTGTGAGGGCAGTGGAGTGTAGCTACAGGGGTTGGCTTTGTAAGAAAGGCAAGCTCTTCTTTCCATTATAATGAACTCCCAGTCCCGTGCATGAGCTCTGGAGGATCATAGCATGTGTTTGGCACTGCCCTGTCCTTTGAGCAGTCTGGAGAGGGCATTTGACTTGGTGCTTAACTGGTAACCTAATAAAAGTGATGTTGCCACCCAACATGTCAGTTGTCTCTATTTCCATGAAATCAAGTGTACTGGAATCAAGTGTACTGCCTTTGACAAAGAGATTTAAAAAATGATGACCATACTCCAGATAGGCTGCTGCAGCCCTCTAGATCCACTGTGGTGGCTGTCCTGAAACACTTGAAGAAGAGCATGCTGGCTCTGTTCCACCTCATTTTCCCTCTGTTTTAACCAGTCCCTGAGTTGCAAAATGTAGTTCCTTCACCATTTTTATCAATAATGCAATTATGATAAATACCTTGTGATTTTTAAAAACACTAGATAACTTGAGCATTAATAAAGAGATGTTGCACAAAATTTCACCAGCACTGTCTTTTTGTCTTTTTTCTTTTACTTTGTCCACATTCAGGATTCTCTGCACACGTCTCTCTGTACAACTATTCTCCTTCTTCTATTATTAAGAGAATCTTCTCACTCTTTGTAGCCTACCACCTATCTACACCCAACTCCTGGAGGCTCAGCTTCTAACCCAAACTGTCTCATCAAAGCTGGTTCCAAACAAAATCAGGTCTCAAAGGAGAATTATTTTGCCAGCAGCCCAAATAATAGCATTTTCTCCTTTTTGTAAAATATGCATCAGCCTAGTGTTAATTTCCAGGTTAAAATGTCATTACTTTACAAGTTCCTACTTTACCCAAATGCAACACTATGCTAAAATGCAGAAGATGACTTAAAAGAGATAAAACCCCAAATAGCATTGAAAACCAAGGATACATGTCAGAGTATTTTTAGAGCCAGGAGTATGTATCATTATCTTCATGGCTGATAGATCTGAACTGCTCTGCACTGTTATTATGAACTATGGATGATTTGCCAACTGCCATCCCTCAAGTGGGAGGAGATACCTTTGAGCTCACTTCATACTCCCGCTGTGAGGTACACATTCTAACAGACAGAAACTGGGCAACCCATCTGTCAGAGATGTAGAGAAATATAACAATTAAGAACACTGCAGCCAGGCATGGTGGCTCATGCCTGTAATCCCAACACTTTGGGAGGCCAAAGCAGGCAGATCACCTGAGATCAGGAGTTTGAGACCAGCCTGGCCAACATGGCGAAACCCCGCCTCTACTAAAAATACAAAAAATTAGCCGGGCATGGTGGCAGGCGCCTGTAATCTCAGCTACTCACAAGGCTGACACTGGGAGAATCACTTGAACCCTGGAGGCGGAGGTTGCAGTGAGCCAAGATTGCACCACTGCACTCCAGCCTGGGTGAAAGAGTGAGACTCCCCAAAAAAAAGAAGGAAAGAAAAAGAAAGAAAGAAGAAAGAAGGAAGGAAGGAAGAAAAAGAAAGAAAGAAAGAAAAAGAAAGAAAGAAAGAAAGAAAGAGAAAGAAAGAAAGAGAAAGAAAGAAAGAAAGAAGAAAGAAAAAGAAAGAAAAAGAAAAATTGCTCTGGGAATCAAACAGACTTGACTTGGTTTCATTTTTCTGTCTCTTAGCAGCAGTGTGTCTTTGAGCAAACCACTTTACCTCTCCCAGCTCGGTTTCTCACTTGCAATACAAGGATGTAACAATATCCACCATGTAGGATAACTGTCGGCTTTAAAACAGATAATGCCGGTGCCAGGTATAGAATAAACACTCACTAAATATCCCTTTGCACTTTCGTTACATTAATGCTTCTATTTCTGTGGTGCCTCATATCTCCATCAGAGGACATAGAAAAGGACCTTGTACCCTGGAATGTACGAGCTTATGGATAGAGGCATAAATAAAGGGCTGAGGAACATAAGATCCTGTAGAGAGATTCCAACTGGTAACTACAGTGTTTATATAATCGGTCTCATCCAATGTCAGGGAGCCAAGAAATGGGACATGTAGAAAACCTCGGCTAGTCCCTTAGAAGCACACGGGATGAATCTCTCCCTAATGGGGAAATGGGCTGGGAGCAGAGCAATTCTACATACCACCTATGCTTGCGACTGAAAATGAGACTTGCTCAGGATCAATGTTGAATGCCAAGACAAGACATAAACCCTGTGTGTGGTAAATACCAGAATTTGGAGGATTCTTGGTATTCAATCTTAAGTAACAGGTAAGATCCATAAGCCTACATTCTTTGTCAGCTGAAGAAGAGGGCCCACTAAAAGCAGCATTTCTCTAGGGATATTTATATAGAGGATAAGAGAAAAACATTATAAAAATTGGTTCCATGCTCCCAATAATTTCATATATAACACAAAAGTTTAAACCTTCTACTAGAACAAACAACAAACATGAGCTTATGGAAAAATGTGAAGTTGAACTGCCAATCCAGAAGGCTAGATAAAAATGGAGCTTTAAGAGACAAAGAGAGTAGATAAACCAAAAAGACATATTAACACTAAAAAGAGGTGATTAGCCATGAGAAATTTCAAATTAGAAGTAAAGAGGGGGCTGGGCACAGTTGCTCATGCCTGTAATCTCAGCGCTTTGGGAGGCTGAGGTGGGTGGATCACCTGAGGTCAGGAGTTTGAGACCAGCCTGGCCAACATGATGAAACCCCATCCCTACTAAAAATACAAAAAATTAACCAGGCATGGTGGTGGGTCCCTGTAATCCCAGGTACTCAGGAGGCTAAGGCAGGAGAATCACTTGAACCCAGGAGGTGGAGGTTGCCGTGAGCCGAGATCACACCACTGCACTCCAGCCCAGGCAACAAGAGTGCAACTCCATCTCAAAAAAAAAAAAACCAAAAAACCAAACAAACAAAAAAAAGCAAAAAACCCCAAAACAAACAAAAACAAAAACAAAAAACATAAAGAGGGTAACTTTGAGAAGACCTCCCAGACTGTGAAGATAAAGGACAAGTAGGTAAAAATGATGGATTTAAGGAACTGGAAAAATGAAATTTAAGATTTGAAAAGTTAAAATAATCACCAGTATAGTAAGGATGAACATACATATACCTTTAAAACATCTGGAGAACATAAAAACCAACATAATATATGCAATATTAAAAGAAGAGATAGCAAAGAAGAAGAAGGAATTTAAAAAACAAAGAATATACACATTAAGATAAACATGAAACCAATTTTTTGACTTATGACATGTAAATAAATATAAGTATATTTAAATCTGTCAATTAAATGAAAAAGACTCTCAGATTAGGCTTTAGAAAACATGTGTTTTACAAATGAAGCCAAAAGTAAAATAACACAGGTAGATTCACAAAAACAAGAGGTCTAAAAATGTTATTTGAAAAAGATGACAAGATGGCAACATTTGTAATAAACCAAATGAAATTAAAGAGACAAAAGCACAGCAAATTGGGCTAAAAGGATCATTTCATATGGCGGAATGCAAAATCTAAATATAACATAACAGTCATAAATCTATATGTACTAAAAATCAAAGGATTAAAATGTATAAAGAAAACAGTTTTGGCTGGGTGTGGTGGCTCACACCTGTAATCCCAGCACTTTGGGAGGCTGAGTCGGGCAGATCATGAGGTCAGTAGACCAAGACCATCCTGTCCAACAAGGTGAAACCCCATCTCTACCAAAAAAAAAAAATACAAAAATTAGCTGGGCACAGTGGCACACACCTGTAATCTCAGCTACTCGAGAGGCTGAGGCAGGAGAATCACTTGAACCCGGGAGTCAGAGGTTGCAATGAGCCAAGATCACCACTGCACTCCAGCCTGGTGACAGAACGAGACCTCATCTCAAAAAAAAAAGAAAAGAAAAAACAGTTTTATGTGAAAGTGAATATTGGTAACAAGCCCATTACAAGCTGATTTTTTTTTTAGATGGAGTCTAGCCAGGCTGCAGCGCGGTGGCCTCATCTTGGCTCACTGCAACTTTTGACTCCCTGGTTCAAGTGATTCTTCTGCCTCAGCCTCCTGAGTAGCTAGGATTACAGGCACACGTCACCACGCCCAGCTAATATATATATACACATTTTTTTGGAGATGAAGTCTTGCGCTTGTCCCCCAGGCTAGAGGGTGATGGCATGATCTCGGCTCACTGCAACCTCTACCTCCTGGATTCAAGTGATTCTCCTGCTTCAGCCTCCCGAGTAGCTGGGATTACAGGTGCCTGCCACCACGCCCAGGTAATTTTTGTATTTTAGAGGACACAGGGTTTCACTGTTTAGGTCTGGATGATCTCCATCTCCTGACCTCATGATCTGCCCACCTCGGTCTCCCAAAGTGCTGGGATTACAGTCACCGGCCACTGCGCCCAGCCGCAAGCTAAATTTTGTGTGTTTAGTAGAGATGGGATTTCACTCCATGTGGGCCAGGCTGGTCTCAACCTCAACCTTATGTGATCCACTGGGCTCGGCCTCCCAAAGTGCTGAGATTACAAGCCAGAGCCACCGTGCCCAGCTTGCATTTATGTTACTTAAAATTACAAAGTAACCGGCTGGGTGCAGTGGCTCAAGCCTGTAATCCCAGTGAGAGGTGACAACGTGCTAGCAGCCCTCACTTGCTCTCGGTGACTCCTCGGCCTCAGTGTCTGCTCTGGCTGTGCTTGAGGAGCCCTTCAGCCTGCCTCTGCGCTGTGGGGGCCCCTCTCTGGGGCTGGTCAAGGCTGGAGCTGGCTCCCTCTGCTCACAGGGAGGTGTGGAGGGAGAGCTGCAGGAAGGAGCCAGGGCTGCATGCAGCATTTTCGGTCCAGTGCGGGTTCCGGTGGGCACGGGCTTGCCGCCTGCTGGGTGCCTCCTGGGCTTGATCAGGGGATGAGCTTCCTCTGGGCTGCTAAAGCACCAGTTAAACGTGAAGCCAGCTGGGCTTCTGGGATGGGTGGGGACTTGGAGAACTTTTCTATCTAGCTAAAGGATTGTAAAAGCACCAATCAGCACTCTGTGTCTAGCTAAAGGTTTGTAAATGCACCAATCAGCACTCTGTCAAAACGGACCAATCAGCTCTCTGTAAAACAGACCAATCAGCTCTCTGTAAAACGGACCAATCAGCAGGATGTGGGTGGGGCCAGATAAGGGAATAAAAGCAGGCCAGCAGGGCCAGCAGCAGCAACCCGCTTGGGTCCGTTTCCACCCTGTGGAGGTTTTGTTATTTCAGTGTTTGCAATAAGTCTTGCTGGTGCTCAATATTTGGGTTCATGTCACCTTGAAGAGCTGTAACATTCACTGTGAAGGTCTGCAGCTTCACTCCTGGAGCCAGTGGGACTCCAAACCCACTGGAAGGAATGAACAACTCCAGATGCGCTGTCTTTAAGAACTGTAACACTCGCTGTGAGGGTCTATGGCTTCATTCCTAAACTCAGCGACACCACGCACCCAGCAGCAGGAAGAAACTCCAGACACATCTGAAGGAATAAACTCTGGACACGCCATGTTTAAGAACTGTAACACTCACCGCGAGGGTCCAAGGCTTCATTTGTGAAGCCAGTGAGACCTAGTACCCACCAATTCCGCACACATCAGTACTTCAGGAGGCCAAAGCAGGCGGATGATCTGAGATCGAGAGGCGAGACCAGCCTGCCTAACTTGAAACCCCATCTCTACCTTAAAAAACACAGAATTAGCCCGGCATAGTGGCACATGCCTGTAATCCCAGCTACTCAGGAGGCTGAGGCAGGAGAATTGCTTGAACCTGGGAGCTGGAGGTTGCAGTGAGCTAACAACACACCGTTGCACTCCAGCCTGGGCAAGAAGAGCAAAATTCCATCTCAAGAAAAAAAAAATTCCAGCTGGGTGTGGTGGCCCACGCCTGTAGTCCCTGCACCTTGGGAGGCTGAGGTGGGTGGATCATGAGGTCTGGAGTGTAAGACCAGACTGACCAACATGGAGAAACCCCCCATGTCTACTAAAAATACAACAACAAAATAGCCAGGCATGGTGGCAGGCACTGGTAAGCCTAGCTGCTCAGGAGGCTGAGGCAGGAGAATTGCTTGAATCCAGGAGAGGGAAGTTGCAGTGAGCGGAGATCACGCCGCTGCACTCCAACCTGATTGACATTGCGAGACTCCATCTCAAAAAAAAAAATTATGAAAGTTAGCTGGGCATAGTAGCGGGGACCTGTAATCCCAGCTGCTGGGGAGGCTGAGGCAGGAGAATGGCTTGGACCCAGGAAGTGGAGCTTGCAGTGAGCCGAGATGGTGCCACTACACTCCAGCCTGGGCAACAGAGCAAGACTCCTTCAAAAAAAAAAAAAAAGCTGAATACGGCAACAGCTTGACACTATATTATTGAGAGAAATAGAGGCAGCATTTAGAAGACACCAATGTTCACTTAGTGGGAACTGCAGGTGTGCAGGTGTTCCACAGACAGCAGGCTGCTGCTTTTCCAAAGGATGTCTACTATTGACTACCACTAAAAAAAATATATTGTAGGTTTGTTACAATACGCAAATAGCTAAACTTTATATAGCCACAACCATATTCTAGCACTGCTCCTAAGCCTTTTCATGCTCTGAAATAGCTACCATTGCTTCCTCCTTTGTAGAGAGAACAGATACCAGAGGTGGTTGTGGAAGGACCACAGAAACACTATGAAATTTATTGTAAGTTTCAGACTTAAAGATTCTTCCTGCTCTGCTCTTTACATTGCCACATTTTAGGTAACATACCTCTTAAAATACTGGTCGTTTCTATATTTGCAGGGACTCCTCTTCCAATTTAAAGTTTTTTTTCTTGCACTAAGTATTTGGTCAGACTAAGATCATCTGCATTTTATGTCAGCTTAAGTACCTTTTTAGACATTGTTCAGCTAGGAATGTAAATATGAGCTTACATTGGTGTAAAAGGAAAGAAAAGCTGCTGACAACCATTTTTATCTCATAATAGAAGTACAAATCAATATGTTATTGTAAATGCAGGCTGGGAGGGGAAAGAAAAAATGCAGAGAGAAAAGCCCCATCTCTGCTTGGAGTTCAGCACTGGGTCTCTTTTCCCTTACAGCTTCCTTCTCACAGCTGTCACAGTGACAGAAGCACACAGGGCTGCCTTTTAGTGACACCTGCTGGGGCAGGCCTGTCAGAAGGGCTTGCAGATTTGGTGTTTCCTGGCTGCCTCTGCCAGCCCCTGAGTTAGCAGCCCACTCCATTTTATGCTGAGCTTGGACAGCTCAGGTTTGAAAAATTCCCCCTTCCCTCAGGGCAACTGCTTTCCAGCCTCCTCATCATTCCTAAAGGAGAATGACCTACATGCCAGCATGACAGAGATCCAGAAATTTATAGAAACTTTATTGTGAGCCTAAATCCTTAACAGGGGCTCAAACTGCCAACACCAAAGGAAGGGAGAGGTTTTGCAGTGAAGCAGGAAGTCATTAAAATAATGAATCACCCGGCTGGGTTTTGAGCTCCTTTCCCACTAATTTGATGGAAAGATTTACTGTCTTTACAATTTATGCTTTATAAATTTTACATAAATTTATCATTTACGTCTTCACATAAGTAACTCCTTTGTGTTTTATCACTGAGCAAATTTTGTGTAGCAAACCAATACTACATTTTGGCAAACTCATGTTATAGCTTAGAAGATGCTAAAGACTCGGGACCAGGCGCAGTGGCTCAAGCCTGTAATCCCAGCACTTTGGGAGGCCAAGGTGGGCAGATCACGAGGTCAGGAGATCAAGACCATCCTGGCTAACACGGTGAAACCCCGTCTCTACTAAAAATACAAAAAAATTAGCTGGGCGTGGTGGCGGGCGCCTGTAGTCCCAGCTACTCGGGAAGCTGAGGCAGGAGAATGGTGTGAACCTGGGAGGTGGAGCTTGCAGTGAGCCGAGATCACACCACTGCACTCCAGCCTGGGCGACAGAGCAAGACTCCATCTCAAAAAACAACAACAAAAAAATACTAAAGAATCACTCTAAATTGAGGGCAGCATTAAGCAAATCTACCTTTGTGACTGCAAAACTTAATGATTCAATGCTTTTCCCATGAAATTTGTCTTTCAATATTGATAGTTTTTTAAATAAAAAATGTGAATTAAATGTTGATTAAAGCTTTACCATTGTTTTTGGAAACTGACTTCCCTAGTTATGAATGGACTTGAAATGTATAGTTTTTAAGTTTGGAAATCCTTTGTAGTTTCATTTACTTTTCCAGAAAGAGAGTGAGATATTTTTTACTGCTGTTGTCT
Organism: Pongo abelii; assembly: GCF_028885655.2. Classification (NCBI taxonomy): domain Eukaryota; kingdom Metazoa; phylum Chordata; class Mammalia; order Primates; family Hominidae; genus Pongo; species Pongo abelii. Next base: position 48,456,559 of record NC_071993.2, read on the forward strand.
TGTTTTTGTTTGTTTTTTTATCATAAACAAAACTTAATGGAGCCCCAAATTTACCAACTCAGTCCTCCTTTGGTAATATGCCTTTTCCTGATTTCTAGACTTTACTTGATATTTTTAACACACTAATTGTGTTATTTAAAAATTTAGAAAAGTACTACAAGAGTAAGAAGCAAAGAAAATTGGAAACCTTAATAGTAATCCCATCATCCAAAATCATCATCAATAATATTTTGGCATATTTTATTTTAAAATACATTTTAGCATGGTTTAGTTATTTTTCTGTTACGTTATCTCTGTATTAATATTTTCCTATGTCATTACTTTTCTGAATATAATTTTAATGTGTGAATAATACTAAATCTTATATACTTGCTGTAGTTGACATGTTACCTTGTGAGGCATTTAGATTATTTTCAACTATTTAGTATTCTAATAACCAGTTATTCTAATATATTATTAGAATAATATTACTTTATTATTATTATTGTATCAATAACCTGTTTTTAGAATAAATATCCTATTGCTCATTTAACTTGTTTGGATCTGTGCACGGACAATTATGTTGGGAACATAGAATGTAACTGGCCCTGTTTCAACCCCTTAGACGTGGCCCTCAGTTCAGGGGAGGGAGGAGTTCTCTATTGGGCTGATAATACAGAACACAGAAAGCATTGTTTTCTTCTTTACCCTGTGTTTTACAAAACCAGAAATAAGGTGTGGATGTGACTGGTAAAGGCAAGAGTATATATATTAAATGCAAAAGCAGCCTGAAACATTTTATTCACAGTAAGATAGGTGATGCTTGACTCCTCGGTACTCTGAAATACTTTGTGGGGAGGGGTCAGGGAAACAAAAACAAAATTTCAGAAGTAGATTGAGCTATTTGGTGTATGTCTCCAAGTCCAATAAATAACAACAAGAAGGAAAAATAAATTACTTTGCTCTAAAACATTTTCTGATTATCTCCATGACACTGGAGGGAAGGGCTAACATATTTCTTGACTTAATCTACTTCCAGTCATATGTACTTGAACCACATCACTTGTCAGAGTCAAAGATAAATTCAGTACTAGTCCATTTTAAGCATATAACTGAATTCTGAAAGTTTAATCTCTCCAAGATTGGGAAAAAGCTTCCCATTCCGAATCAATTTTGTTCCCTGATGCAACTGTTGCTCTAGATATTCATGATCTCACTGTGGTAGCCTGGTCTCTACAATATTGCACGTTGTTTTTGCTTGTCTGGGACTCCTAAATCCTCTTAGAACTTAAGGTAGTCCCTTATTTTAAACTGTCTGTACCTCCTCTTGCCCCTTGGTCCCCTAGCCTTGCCTTCAATGGGCACTTCATAACCAATGTTCATAAATGATATTGTGACCTACATTAATGACTGTGTGCTGTGAGCTGACAGAATCCCTTCTCCAAATAAATATCTTCACTTCTATTAGCTCCAACTTGGTCAAGTAACTGATTCTATATTCCTTCATTTCCCTAAGGGTCTGCTGCCTGAAACCTAATTCTTTGTAGCACTACAAAACAAAACAAAAGGACTGGCTCAAATTCCACAATTCTCAGTTCAAAATGTGGACTGAAAACAAGAAATGTTGGATGACTGTATTAAACATATTTTGTCTCTTGCAAATATAGAGTGGGCTTTCCAAAAGGTGGATAAAATTATCAACACTTCATTGTTGAAATCTCAATTTACTTGAATTTAAAACATTTTCAAATCATTTATGTGAATGTTTTGGCACAACTGGGAAAATGAGGAAATTGGGGGAAGCAGTTATGGAGGAAGATTTGGGTGACTTGGGGTACACTGACCTCGGAGCCCATTGAGCTTGCCTCACCAGCTGAAGCAGACAATCAGCATGTTGTTTGATGCTGATCTTGCCTTGCTTGAAGGCTGTTTAGTGACATTACCTTAGGGAATTACCTTACAATGGGAAGGCAATTTTCTCCTGTATCACTTCCCACCACTTATGATTCTCAGATTTATAACCACTGACAGCTCTATGCAAAGCTTGGAATCAACAGTTTTTCCCCCAAAAGAATCGCAAGATTTTGGTAATTTATATTGATAAAAATCTGAAAACTGTGTGAGAATGGATGCTCTGGGTGGTAGACCAAGGAGAGAGGAACATACTTTTAGATTTGCTTCAATCAATTGATATAATCCAACTGCAAGAGATTCCAGATTCAAGTGGTACTTAGGCAACTGTGAGAAATTTTCATTATTTGCCTGGTTGGTTAATTAAAATTTAAACACATTTCAGTGGTTCATTCTAAATGAAATTGAGATGTTCAGTTTTCCTTGGTGTAATGTAGAGAAGAGCACCAAAATAGTGGGGAGATAGAGATGTTAAAATGGATTTATCATATGTGATCTTCTCATTGACACATTGTTCATATTGACAATGTGGTTTGGGAATACAATTCCTTAAGAAACAGGTTGGTAAGGAAATGCCCAGTACCTTTCAAAAGTGCTTTAGTGGCCGTTTTCTGAAATTGCTGATGAGGAAATGTGCCCACCTGATTCCGGTTACCATGGAAAGAGGGTGGCAGAAACTAACAGAAGCATGCTGAGTGTGGTTAACATGCCAGGCTTAGGGCCCAGCATTACAATACAAATTGTCTCATCTACATGGGAAAGACTTGATTGATCATTTGGTCCAGTATCAGTTGTGGACTAAACAGGAACCCAGAGATCACTGGGGATATTTATAATGTATATTTACAATAGAAATATTTTAGTGCAGGGGATTGGTTATATAAGCGATGTAATTTCTAAAACTCCAAACATGTGAGTCAACCCAGGGATTACCACTAGCAAGTATCAAGAGTTAAATACCATCAGCCAGTTTGTCTCATAATGGATTTAAGTGAATGTTTTTCCCACACAGTGAATATTTCTCTAGTGTTAGACTATATAGATCAATGAGATTTTCTCAGGAACTGGTAGATTCTCCACATTGAAAGCAGCCCATGTAGAAAATATTATTGTACAAAGGGCTCAATAATATTTCCTGGATATCCCCTATCATTTCATTAGGTTAAAAGCAACACCATTGGGGTTAGTACATAGAATGGGCTTAAATCAATGGCTGCCACATGAGCAGCAAATATTATGTGTTGCTATTGTTGTTATCATCAGCATTGTAAGTATTACTATCATATCTGAGGGACTCACAGAGAAGAGTGTCACCATTGACTATTTTAAAATGCAGGTATTCCCATTTAAGCTTCCAGTTTGGCTAATGTGGACAAGAGTTGGATATTACAAAGTGATAGTGTAGTAAGCTTAGTAAAACATTTAAAATCCAGATATAGTCTCCTTGCTGTAATGAATACACTTCGCTCCTGTACCTGCTATACATCTAGGCAAATTATTTTTCTCTATCTTAAATAAATGGTGAATACCTGAAATTACTTACTTTTACCAGCCAGGGTATCTTCACTATTTAGCTGTAAAGGTATAACTATGTTTGTCTGTGTCACAATTTTGTCCTCAAGAACTCTGGCCATGTCACTAGCCAAAAGGATATAACTGATGAATTACATGGACAGCATCAAGTTGATAAGCTCTAGAGAAAAGTAGCAGCTACCAGAGACATCATGGAAAGACACATTGAGCAGATGACAAAAATGAGGGTTTTCTACCTTCAGGGAGTCTAAGAATGCAATAGAAAGTGATGTGGGGCAAACATCTTCCAAATGGAAGGAAGGGATAGGGAAAGGAAGACTGTTAGTGGCTCTTTTTAATGTTAGAGGCAACATAAAACATATTTGGATGTGTATTCTAAACAAAATGCAAGTGTCAAGAAAGATGTCAGCTATGAGTGGGACTCAGAGAAAGAGAAAGGTTTTGGACTACAGAGGCCTGCGGCACAAGTGGATCTGCAATTTTGTTTAGGGAATCCAATGCCTCAGGTATCTATGAGAGGCAGAATTTTCCTGTGGAGCCAGCGGTAAGGCTCTAGAGGAGAAATACGGTACAAGCCACTTTATTTTGGAGTAAAAGCATTTTGTACAAAAATTACCCTCCCCCTCCTTTTTTGAGAAACAGTTTCATACTGGGATACTGATAAGAAGGAATGCTCAATCATGAATAAGGGTGACCCCATTGTGATCTAAGCATTATAGGCTCTGTAGGGAAAAGAAAGAGAGATCAGACTGTTACTGTATCTATATAGAAAGGGAAGACATAGAAGACTCCATTTTGAAAAAGACCTGTGCTTTAAAATAATTGCTTTGCTGAGGTGTTGTTAATTTGTAGCTTTGCCCCAGCCACTTTGACCCAACCTGGAGCTCACAAAAACATGTGTTGTATGAAATCAAGGTTAAGGGATCTAGGGCTGTGCAGGATGTGACTTGTTAACAAAATGTTTACAAGTAGTATACTTGGTAAAAGTCATTGCCATTCTCTAGTCTCAATAAACCAGGGGCACAATGCACTGCGGAAAGCTGCAGGGACCTGTGCCCTGGAAAGCCGGGTATTGTCCAAGGTTTCTCCCCATGTGATAGTCTGAAATATGGCCTCATGGGATGAGAAAGACCTGACCATCCCCCAGCCCAACACCCATAAATGGTCTGTGCTGAAGTGGATTAGTAAAAGAGGAAAGCCTCTAGCAGTTGAGATAGAGGAAGGCCACTGTCTCCTGCCTGCCCCTGAGAACTGAATGCCTCGGTATAAAACCCAACTGTACATTTGTTCAATTCTGAGATAGGAGAAAAACTGCCCTATGGTGGGAGGCGAGACATGTTTGCAGCAATGCTGCCTTGTTATTCTTTACTCCACTGAGATGTTTGGGTGGAGAGAAACATAAATCTGACTTACGTGCACATCCAGTCATAGTACCTTCCCTTGAACTTAATTATGATGTAGATTCTATTGCTCACATGTTTGTTGCTGACCCTCTCCTTATTATCACCCTGCCCTCCTACTACATTCCTTTTTGCTGAAATAATGAAGATAATAATCAATAAAAACTGAAGGAACTCAGAGACCGTTGCCGGTGCAGGTCCTTAGTGTGCTGAGTGCAGGTCCCCTGGACCCACTGTTGTTTCTCTATACTTTGTCTCTGTGTCTTATTTCTTTTCTCAGTCTCTCATCCCACCCAACTAGAAATACCCACAGGTGTGGAGGGGCAGGCCACCCCTTCAGGATCATACTAACTACAACCAGTCTTCCATCATTCCATGGAAATTGCATGTATGGCATGTTGCCTTCTCAGTTTCCAAGGGACCAATGAATGAGCAGGCTACTCACATTTTCAGCATCCTACTCCTGACAAACTCCCACCATTCTTTCCATTTATCTGTGATTCATAGAGATTTGCCTATGACTGGATTCCTGAGGAGAAAAAAGTCTGGATTACAGATGGCATTCCTTGTTATGGAAGGCCCTTCCTTCTGAAAGTCCATTTCTATCATGTTCTTTCCCTGTGCTGTCACCCCTTTGTACAGAGGAGAAGAGAAATCCATCAAGTAAATAAAATTTCATTTACCTTTGTAAAAAAATATTTCTACCAATTCACATGGAGGACCTTATTGTTTGGTCCAATAGTCAGAGATTTGAAAGAACGTGATATTGTTGGCCAGTAGATTAGAAAAGAGTTATTGGAGAGAGATGGCTGAAGTGATAATATCTGTGTGCTTTGTGAAGCTCACCTAAAGCCAAAGATCACTGAAGATAACGTATTTTACCATACTGGTCTAATCTCAGGTAAATGCCAATCAGGAGACAAACACTTGTTTATCTCCTGATTGGTATTGATCTGAATTAAGCTGTCTGCCATTTGGAGAAATTTAAATGCTATTTTAAACACACAGTCTTGTTACTTGAGTTATTTATGATCTTAAGGGCCTCCCCTCCTTTTGTGGGTTAGATTGTGTCTTCAAAAAGAGAATAGATATATTAGAGTTTTAGCCCCGATCTCTGTGAGTATTACTTAATTTGAAATTAAATTATTTGCAGATACTGTATAATTATGATATGCTAGATGAGCTCATAATGGATTAGAGTGGGCCATAATTCAATATGGTTGATATCCTCATAAGAAGGGAAGAGGAAACAGAGATGCAGGGAGGAGATGGCCATGTGAGGATGGAGGCAGAGAGTAAAGTGGGTATCCTCCAGCCAAGCAATGACAATGAAGTTCAGTGATCACCCGATGCTAGAAGAAGCAAGGAAGGATTTTTTCCCAGGTCCTTCAGAGAAAAATGCGGCACTGACATCTTCATTTAAGATTTCTAGCCTCCTGAACCGTAAAAGGATAAATTTATCTCATTTTAAGCGACCTAATGTGATCTACTTTGTCACAGCAGATGTAGGAAATTACACCTCCTTAAAGAATGCAGATTCCTGGCCTGTGCTTGCCTCATACCTATTGAATGAGAATCTAAGGGCTCTAGAATCTGCATTTTGAAATTAATACATAATACACAAAGATAACTCACTAAGTACTCTACATGCACTTCATCCTCACAAGCCATGAAGTAGTTTACTACTATAATTCTCATTTTACATATGGGAAACTGGAGCATTAAAAGATTAAGTAATTTGCCTACAGTCACTCACTCACATAGCCAGAAAGTGGAAGAGCTGGGATTCAATCCCAGTTCCAGACATCCTGATATCCTGGGTTCAGACACCACACACTTAGCAACTATCCTATCATTATTATTATTATTATTTTAATCACCGGCTCCACCTTCTTAAGCACTCAAAAGTTGAAATCCAGTGGTGTGTTGCTGTTTCCATTCATAGCAATTTATAGCCACAATCATAAATTACGCTTCCTCCAAAACAGTATACTATCTTCTCATCTCTTTCTAAAATACCTTCCTTCCTTCTTTTCTTTTTTCTCTTCTCTTCTCTTTTCTTTTCTTTTCTCTTTTCTTTCTCTTGCTCTGTCACCCAGGCTGGAGTGCAGTGGTGTGATCTCGGCTTACTGCGACCTCCACCTCCCGGGTTCAAGTGATTCTCCTGTCTCAGCCTCCCAAGTAGCTAGGATTACAGGCGCCCACCACTATGCCTGTTTAATTTTTGTATTTTTAGTAGAGATGGGGTTTCACATCTTGGCCAGGCTGGTCTTGAACTGCTGACCTCATGATCCATCCGCCTCGGCCTCCCAAAGTGCTGGGATTACAGGCATGAGCCACTGTGCCCAGCCTCTTTAACCCATTGAAATCTCATTTCAACAATGACCATCTTTTCTGAGTGGTATTTTTGAAGTTATCAATGAATTCCCTGTAATATATAGTGAGAACATTTATGGGAGCTTCCTAATTGACGTTTCTCAACATTCTGCATTGCTTCTCATTTCCTTCTTTAAATTTCCTTCTACCTTGACTTCATTAAGACCACTCAATGCTGGCCCCATGCTTTCATTTTTTTCTTTCTTTTTTTTTTTTTTTTTTTTTTTTTTTTGAGATGAAGTTTCCCTCTTGTTGCCCAGGCTGGAGCTGGAGTGCAAAGGTTTGATCTCGGCTCACTGCTACCTCAGCCTCCCAGGTTCAAGAGACTCTCCTGCCTCAGCCTCCCAAGTAGCTGCGATTACAGGCATGTGTCACCATGCCCGGCTAATTTTGTGTTTTTAGTAGAGACGGGGTTTCTTCATGTTGGTCAGGCTGGTCTCAAACTCCCAACCTCAGGTGATCCACCCGCCTTGGCCTCCCAAAGTGCTGGGATTACAGGCATGAGCCACTATGCCCAGCCTATACTTTCTCTTTAATAACTCCTTGCTGCCTAGTTTTTTCATGTCCACTGTGTAAGTACTAGTCTTAATGGGTATTTCTTATCTTACTATTCTCCACCAATGTTTCCCTAATTGACAACAGTTTTCCTGAAATGTATTCTTGGAACGGAATTCTATGATAAGCTTAGAAAATTCTGCATACCATATGCTTCACAAAGTATATGTAAAAGACTCCAGTAAATGCTCCAGGGAAGCAAAAATATTTGTGTGTTTTGCAAGTTGTGTTCATATGTGTATAAAATTCCCACAGCACTTTGGGTAACAATGCTCTGCACACTTTTCCTGTGCTCCTTTTATCCATTCCCACATTTCCAGCATTTCCTTTGACCTTTGATTTTCTTTCTTTATTTTTTTTACTCCAATTTTTTCCTGTAGGTTCCAAACCTATATTTTAAAATGTCAACTGATTCTCCCCCTCTGTCTTCACCACCTGCATCTCAAATTTGACATAGCCATAAACACATTTTATATTTTGGCAAATAAATCTATTTCTTTTAAGGCATGGCCCATCTCAGCTAATGACGACAATATCAAGCCAGTCTCCAAGAAAACTTAGAGTATATACCTTGACTCTTCCTTCTAAATGAATTATTAAGTTCAGCTGTTTCTACCTTGGATTATCTTTCTATTCTGCCACTTCTCTTCTGTGTTGCTGTTAATGTTTTAATTTAGTCATTCATCACATCATGCCTGTACTGCTGGAATAATCTTGACTATTCTTTCTGACTTTTTCTTCTAACTGCATCTCGAAAACTTCTATCTAGAATGAAAATTTGTATATATATATATACTATATACATACACACTATATATGTATATAGTATATATATAGACATGCTATGTACTATATATATGCTATATACACACACACACACACACACACACAATGCTTGTAACAATTGTTTACTTGTGTCCCATCATTGAAGGGTAAAATACAAAATCACTGATATTGAGAGACATTCTCCTCAATTATCTACCATTTTCCTTCACAAACCTGTGCTGTAGCCACACACAGAACAGGTTATGTTCCTTCAAAGACACACACACTTTTCTATTACTGTCCTTTTACTCCTTCTATTCCATCTACTTAGACCATTTTTTATTTGTTTCCTGTCTATCTTAACTCATTCTTCAGGATCCAATTAAAATATTGATACAAAGGCTGAGATCATTGTATCTTCTCTTATTTAAATTCCTGGAGCACCAGATAACTTCTTCTATTATAGTTCTTACTGTATACAACCATAACTCTCATTTGAAAACAATGAATACATAATTATAAAATCAGATATATCATAAAATGATTGGTATCAATATGTGAAAAAAAATCTTCAGTGTTGAAAATACAAGATTACAAACCATCTGAAAGTAACTAAACATCTATCAGAGAAAAATGCTCATCATTCTTTGATGAAACCAAAAGTCAGAGAATTTGGTATTAATCTACTACATCATTGGTAAATACCATATGAATTATTGTGAGAAAGAAAGAATTGATGGAATTTAAAGAAAATCAGTTTTCCTTTATTTTTATTATTCTACCTAAAAGTATTATATCTAATTAAATAATGATTTTAAAATTATCCTATCAAGTATCTCATCATACTAAAATCCATTGTTATTTAATTTCTCAACTGAGAAATTGTATTCAATTGTATTCAATTTCTCTACTGAAAAATTAATATGAAAGCAATCATATAGCATTCAGAAATTAATAAATATTTAAAGAAATTAAACAGCATGATTAGATTTACTTGTTGTTAAATTTTTCTCTTCCTTTTCTTCTCTCAATATGGATTATGTCTCATTGCTTCTATTGAACACAGCACAATTCAAGTATTAATACAGCCCCTTTATAAATCTGTGAATCTCAGAAATGAACAAGCTTACCTCCCTAGTTATTTATTAAAAGTTACAAGTCACTTTTTTTTTAACTTCCTAATAATCTTAGAGGGGTATATTTTGTGTTTATGTTTGCTATATCTTTTATAAAGAAGATCCCTAAAGATTTGAAAGTTAGAACCAATTTTCTGAAGGATTAAGCCACGCTCATTGAACTTGTGTGTTTGTGGGTGGCACGCTATGTCTTTTGCAGACCTGGTACCTACCCCTTGGTCTAGAATATCTTTTCCTCCACCTGCCTTGTAAGTTTTTATTTCAGCAGGTGTGGGTGGTTTGTGGTTGACTGAAAATAGAATGGGCTACAAAAGCCCCTCCTGTTTGATATTGAATCTGCTATTTGAGTCACCCTTACATTAGGAACTGACTGTTAATTATCACATTTGGTAAGAGAATATCCTGATCTGCTTTGCATGTGAGGCTCTCCCAGTAATAAACAAAGAAGCATAATTAAACAAGATTTTAATTTCTCTATACCCTGTTAGAAATTCAGATACAATTCAAGTCATCTTGGAAATTTTAAGTTGCATTCCGGTGTCATCTCTGTTCTGGTCATTGTGCAATGGGCCTTCAAATGATGTAGTAGAGGCCACTGATATTCCATTGTTATTCATTTAAACACAGGTATATATATGGTGTGTATGCAAATATATATATAAATATTCATATATGTGTACATGTGTACATACAAACATATAGAGGTAATACAAGTTTGCATTGTTTTTAAAATTTTTTTTACCCAAATTAACAATGACTCTATTGTATATCTTTATTGGTTATAAATATCACATTTATATAAATAAATTTATATCAGTGAGAATTTTCAAGTAAGTGAAATTGGAATTGGATTTAGGTTTTATTTTTTTGAAATTTCCTATTAAAATTACTTGATTTTAAAAAATGCTATCTTAAAATATTCAAGTCCCATTTGTAAAAAAAATCATGGATAAAAATGAAGTGTGTCTTTACGAGTCACAAATTTTAATTTTACTTCAATAATTGTTAAAATAATATTTTTTCCATGAGGCATTTTATAATGCCTTCTTTAAAGGCTCAAAATCTCAAATGCAGAAAGAATGACTTTTAAATATCCTACGTATTTAAGCCATTTATTTTATACAACAATCCCATAGATGCAAAACTACTACTAATAAACAAATAACCTAAGCCGAATTAAATAAAAGTATACCAAAAAAAAAAAAAATTAGCCGGCTGTGGTAGTGGATGCCTGTAATCCCAGCTACTCATGAGGCTGAGGCAGGAGAATTGCTTGAACTCGGGAGGCGGAGGTTGCAGTGAGCCGAGATCGCGCCACTGCACTCTAGCCTGGACGACAGAGCGAGACTGTCTCAAAAAAAAAAAAAAAGAAAGAAAAGAAAAGAAAGTAATTACTTCTTTTACACTTGCTTTTCTGTGTTTAGTTTCGAAATTATCATCTTCATGCAAAGTATTTAGCACAGTGCCTGGCAGAAAAAGTTAGCTATTATTTATTTATTTATTTATTTATTTATTTGAGACGGAGTCTTGCTGTGTCTCCAGGCTGCAGTGCAGTGGCGCAATCTCAGCTCATTGTAACCTCTGCCTCTGGAGTTCAAGCGATTCTCTTGCCTCAGCCTCCTGAGTAGCTGGGATTACAGGCATGCACCACTACGCCAAGCTAATTTTTTTTTAAATTTCGTTTTTTAAGTAGAGACGGGGTTTCACCATGTTGGCCAAAATGGTCTATGTCTCTTGACCTTGTGATCCGCTCGCCTTGGCCTCCCAAGGTGCTGGGATTACAGGCGTGAGCCACTGTGCCCTGCCGCTAGCTATTATTTCTAATCCTTTGCCATGCTCAGGTATAATCTTCTCAAATCCAGAAGTAATTTTATAACTTCAGTTAATTGCAGTGATAAATTATTGAAATATTTTCCTAAAGAAAATACACAAATGAAACCTTAAAAATACAAGGACTGGGCCGGGCATGGTGGCTCACACCTGTAATTCCAGCACTTTGGGAGGCCGAGGTGGGTGGATCACCTGAGGTCAGGAGTTCGAGACCAGCCTAGCCAACGTAGCAAAACATTGTTTCTACTAAAAATACAAAAATTAGCCGGGCATGGTGGCATGCGCCTGTAATCCCAGCTACTCGGGAGGCTGAGGGAGGAAAATCACTTGAACCTGGAGGCGGAGGTTGAGGTGAGCCTAGATCTCACTGCTGGACTCTAGCCTGGGCAACAGAGCAAAAACTGTCTCGAAAAAAAAAAAACAAGAAACAAAGGCCCAGTGCGGTGGCTCACGCCTGTGATCCCAGCACTTTGGGAGGCCAAGGTGGGCAGATCACGAGGTCAGGAGATGGAGACCATCCTGGCTAACACAGTGAAACCCCGTCTCTACTGAAAATACAAAAAATTAGCTGGACATGGTGGTGGATGCCTGTGGTCCCAGCTACTCCGGAGGCTGAGGCAGGAGAATGGTGTGAACCCGGGAGGCAGAGCTTGCACTCCAGCCTGGGCAACAGAGGGAGAGTCTGTCTCAAAAAAAAAAAAAAAAAGAAAGAAAGAAAGAAAGAAAAATGAAGGTATAGTAAATTATGAAAGAGAGAAAGAATAAGCATCTTCAACAAAAAAATGAAAATAATAAAAACTATACAATTAGAAAACAATAACTCTTGTTAAAATATTTTACATGTTATATTGTAAATAAGACACCCTCAGTGTATGCAGAAATGATTACATTAGTATAGGAAACAGCTGTGATTATAGATATACAAACTAGAGAAATGCGCATCAGAAATAAGTTTATCAATTAGAAGAGAGAAGAAATTTTTATTTGAGTAAATCTACTGTCTATAATTTAAAAATAAACAATGGTATTTCTTTCATTAAATAGCTTTATTTAAATATAAAAATAAAAGCTTATACATAGGCCAGAAGAAATATTGCTGGTTTATAATAAGGTTCATAGGAACTAAAACAGAGTAATTAGATAAGAGAGTGTGCAAATAATTATGTTATTTTAGTAAAAATATCCAACACTGTACCTTTCAAATAAAAAATATACTTTTTTAAAGGTCAACAAAAAATTATTGTGTTTCAAATTTTAAAATTTATCCTCCAAGTGAAATTACTGTAAGAAGACAAAACTAACCTATAAATAAATAATCTACTATTTGGAAAAGTTAACAAACCTCCCTACACACAATAGAATTAAGAAAGATAATAAGAAACATATATAATTCCAAGATTTTCAATATTTTTTTTACTAAGCCAGACAAGATAAATGAGTTAATCATTCATGTCAGTAAGTAAATACAGGATCAAAAAACATACCTAATGGAAGGAAATTAATAACAGAAACATAAAAATTATAATCTAGAAAATGAAAAATATAAATCGATTCATAAATGGGTAAGACTTTTAAAACTTTTTTTGAAGAAATCATTTCAAACTAGAATAAGCAAGAGGAATAGATCAAAACAAAAAGGAAAACAGTGAAGGTGATATATACATCCTCTTACTGAAAATTAATTTTAAAGAACTGCTTTGTGAACACTAAAAATCAGTGTCATCAATGTGTCTGGGTATGGATTCATTTTTATTTCTTCTGCTCAGCACTTGTTTTATACTTTAAATCAGAGTCCTCAAGTCTTTCCTCTGCAATGGAAATTTTATGGCATAATGTAAAGTGTACAAATAGTGAAGGCATTGCCAGTGTTTTCTTGTGTATAAGTATTCTCTACCATTAGAATGGAAACGTCGTCAAAGTGGGCCCTTAGTGAGTGTTTGTTGAGTGAATGAATACTGTCCTTAAATATGGCTTCTCCATTCTCTTTGGACTCCTTTTGAAACTCCTATCATACATGTGTTGGGGACTTTCTTGACTGGTCTTTCTGACTTTTTAATCCTTTTATCTGGATAAATTCATCGTTATCTTCCAATTGACTAATTCTTTGTGTTTATTGTATTTACACTTCTTTTTTATATAATTTTCATTTCTAGAGCTTTTTTTTTTTCTTTTTTTTTTTTTTTTTTTTGAGATGGAGTCTTGCTCTCTCGCCCAGGCTGAAGTACAGTGGCATGATCTCGGTTCACTGCAACCTCCTACTCCCGGGTTCAAGTGACTCTCCTCTTGCCTCAGCCTCCTCTCCTGCTTCAGCCTCCTGAGTAGCTGGGATTACAGGCATGCACCACCACACTCGGCTAATTTTTGAATTTTTAGTAGAGACGGGGTTTCATTATGTTGGTCAGCCTGGTCTAGAACTCCTGATATCGTGATCCACCCGCCTCAGCCTCCCAAAGTGCTGGGATTACAGGTGTGAGTCACCACGTCTGGTTGCTTTTAATTTTTTATATCAATCTTTACTTTGTTCTTTTTGCCTGCTTTTTTTTTTTTTTTTTTTTCCCAGAGTCTCACTCTGTTGCCCCAGCCAGAGCGCTATGGCGTGATCTCGGCTCACTGCAATCCCCCAGGGTTCTATCAATTCTCCTATCTCAGCCTCTGGAGTAGCTGGGATTGCAGGCACCTGCCACCATTCCCAGCTATGGTTTAGCCATGTTGGCCAAGTTGGTCTCGAAGTCCTGACCTCAGGTGATCCACCCATCTTGGCCTCCCAAAGTGCTAGGATTACAGGCATAAGCCACTACGCCTGGCCTTTTGCCTGTTTTTATTTCTTTCTTTTTCTTTTTTCTTTCTTTCTTTTTTTTTTTTGAGACGGAGTCTAGCTCTGTAGCCCAGGCTGGAGAGCAGTGGCGCGATCTCGGCTCACTGAAAGCTCCGCCTCCCAGGTTCACGCCATTCTCTTGCCCCAGCCTCCCGAGTAGCTGGGACTACAGGTGCCCGCCACCACGCCAGGCTAATTTTTTTGTATTTTTAGTAAAGAGAGGGTTTCACCGTGTTAGCCAGGATGGTCTTCATCTCCTGACCCTGTGATCCGCCCAACTCGGCCTCCCAAATTGCTGGAATTACAGGCATGAGCCACCGCACCCGGCCGTCTGTTTTTATTTTTAAATCTTCTATTCTTTTTGATTAACTTTATTCTTTTTTTTTTTTTTTTTTTTTTTGGCAGAGGCTCACTCTGTTGCCCAGGCTGGAGTACAGTGATGCCATCTTGGCTCACTACAAACTCCGCTTCCTGGGGTCAAGCAATTGTCCTGCCTCAGCTTCTGGAGTAGCTGGGATTACATGCACCCACCACTGTGCCCTGCTAATTTTTGAATTTCTAGTAGAGATGGGGTTTCACCGTGTTGGCCAGGCTGGTCTTGAACTCCTGACCTCAGATGATCCACCCACCTCGGCCTCCCAAGGTGCTGGGATTACAGGCATGAGCCACCATGCCTGGCCCTGGGTGTTTTCTTCTTAAAAAGCCAGTTGAGAATTCTAAGTGTACTCACTTAAAAGGAAAATTTAGTTTGCTATAATATTTCTCAATTTGCTGTGGCTGTGGTGAATTCATCTCTAGGAGGGTTCTTTGTATAATTATTTCATTATCTCTCTAATAGTTAATTCTCCATATGTTTTGTAATATTTTTGCACACTCACCTTGAATGGGAAGTTCCCTACATGTCATAGTCATATAACAAACAGAATTCACCCTCTTTCGCCACTAATCACACTTCTGTATATTCAATAAAATGTGCAGTTCTTCATGGATACTCTTTGAATCATCTAAATGGAGACTCTTTATAGAAATAATGAATCATTAATTCTTCCAACTACTGTACTCCTTTCCAACATATTGTCTTACTGATTTTTCACTTTTTCTTATTTCTATCCATTTTGTTCTACTAACCTGTCTGTCATTGGCCTTCTTCTATAGCCAACCTCAAATTTCAGTTCACACTAGCTGTGAACAGCACTCAAATTGCTGCTGTATTCTTAAAATATAAATTTACTTCATAAAGCAAAAGTGAATTATATGCATGTTACAAAAAATATTCCTAGCAGAGATAAGATGGGATGGTATTTGCTGGAATGTGCAGCAT
Source organism: Pongo abelii (assembly GCF_028885655.2). Classification (NCBI taxonomy): domain Eukaryota; kingdom Metazoa; phylum Chordata; class Mammalia; order Primates; family Hominidae; genus Pongo; species Pongo abelii. Next base: position 48,472,180 of record NC_071993.2, read on the forward strand.
CATTTTTTCCAAATTAATTTCTATCAGAATTCTCTCCTCCCTACCACCAGGCAGAGTTCACCAGTCACATGTCATGAATGACATTTTTAGTCATTTTTCATCTTATCTGATCATATGACTTGAATTAATGTTTAGATCTGCTAAGGGCAAACACCACCATGAAATTAAATTTGCAAAAGGGAAGGAGGAGGAAGCAGGAGAAGGTGGGTAGAGTCTTCAGACTAGGGTGCAGATCTTACACCTGTAGAGGGAAAGAGGGAAGGAAGGCTGATTGGGGTAGAAAGAGACTGCAGCATGATTCCAAGAATGCTTTGGCCTAGGTCACTGCGGACTCCTTAAATTAATGTTACTCATTGGAGACTCTCACAACTCACTGGAAACGTCCTCACATACAATCCCCATGTTGCTCTATGACTGTCGGAAACATGACTGCTGCACAAGTGTAGAAGTGCTTCCAGAGACAGAGGGCTAAAGCAAGGCTGTCGCTGACTTATGCTGTCTGAGTCAGGATATCTGCATTGCAAATTTCCTTGGTCATTAAAATCCATTATCCCCACCTCCTAACCCCACCACAGCACACACATATTTGTCCAAACAGGTTCTTCACACCAGCTCTTCCAAAATTCCCATGAGCCTCTCTTTTCCAAGGGGAATCTTAGAAAAGGAAGGTTAATGAGACCAACTCTAGCCCATGCTATAGCAGTTAGTCTCAGAACTGCCTTTGAATGCCCAGTTGTGTGAGGGGGAGAGAGAGAACGATAGAGAGAGAGAGTATGGGAGTGGGGTGGGTGTGTGTGTGTGTGTGTGTGTGAGTGTGTGTGTGTGTGTGAGAGAGAGACAGAGAGAGAAATTATCTCTGCTTCTTTTGTAGAAAAGTATCCCCACCTCCTCCTGCTAATCAGGGTGTATTCATCCTGCCCCAATGGTGATGTATTTATTGTCTTTTGGTTACTGGACCTAAGGAATCTAAAGCACCCAACAGATAACCTTCTTTAGAGAGCAGGACTTCCCTGCCTTCCAGATCCCAGAGCTGCAGTGATGAGAAGCACAGGAAAACCTTAGAAGATTATTGGGAACACTTGTAATTAGGGACATTCCTGTTTCTACCTCTTGTTTTCTGAACCTGTAGATTCTTCCTATGGAAGAAGAACTACTATATAAAGATCTGTGATAGAATATGTATGGGGAGGGATAGCATTGGGAGATATACCTAATGCTAGATGACGAGTTAGTGGGTGCAGCGCACCAGCATGACACATGTATACATATGTAACTTACCTGCACATTGCGCACATGTACCATAAAACCTAAAGTATAATAATAATAATTAAAAAAATTAAAAAATTTAAAAAAAAAGAATATGTATAAAAGATGGTGCCCCCTGCATTCAGAATGTCTCCTTTGGCATAGTGCCTCATTTGCATCTTTAGAATGTTTCTCCAGGGGTCCATGAGTCTAGCTGCTTCTTGAAGAGTGTATGTAATACGAATAGTAGATTATATGGTCATGGGCCCACTTCTGCACATCCTTCACTGTGAACAAGGAACCCTGGTCAGATGCTATACCATGTGGGATTTTATGCCTGCAGATCAGGAATTCTGGAAGCCTCAGAAAAGTGGTCCTGGCTCAGTCTCTGTGAACAGAAGTGCCAAACCCAGCCCTGGAATAAGGATATATCCCTCTGAGGATGAAAAGGTGGTCATTCAAGGTCAAAAGACTTGCCATATAAGAGTCTCATTATTGATTTATGCTGCTGAAAAGTAGGACAGTCAGAGGCAGCAGTAGTTAGATCAACCTTTATGCACAGAAGTCCAGGCTGTGGGGCCCATGTGTATCATCCATCTGTGCCAACGTGGTCATATGAGTGACTCCATACGTGTGACTGTTGTGCTTGTTGTGGGAAAGCCAATCTCCAAGGCTGGCAGCTTGTCAAGTCATTTTGTCTGATTGGTTATTGAGTGCCTCTTCTGTGGTGAGTGCTTTCTTGTGAGTGTTAACGTGCAATACAAGATTCTTTACACTCCATGCCTGCTCCTGCATGTCCACTCATATGCTTCTAACCCGGCTTCCTTGTCTCAGATATTTCAGTTCTTTTCTATCTAAGCCTCTGATCAGATGATTCACCCACTGACCACGGCAAAGAAATCTGTTTATATTCCTGCCTTAGGCCATGTTTCTTCTATGTAAAGTAGATGGCCAGGGCCACTGCTCCCAGTGCTGCTAATTGGGAATATTTTAATTTCCTTCTGTCTTTGAGAGTCACTCTTGCATTGGGCTGCAACACAACTATACCTTTAAACAGAGATTGCCCCTTTCTCCCTCCTTCAGTTGGCCACAGGGACACAAATGCAGTCACAGGTGTGAGCTGAAGGAAGGTTGCTAGTGCAAACATGGTGGGTGACATGAGGATCTGGGTTACCTGCTATTCAACTTATCCACTTGCTCTCGTCTTGCTTGGCCTTTGTCTCATATTTACTATGTCCACCTCGTGATGAACTACTTCTTGTCCCTTCTCATGTCATGACTTGGTGGTTCCAATAGAACTGAGACTGCAAGAGTTAGCGCCAGATGCATGGTCACTTATCAAGCACAGCATCGCTCCCAGGTCCAACATATAATTCCCTGCTATGGAGGACATGGCTTTGTTTCAGAGTCCCAGGAGCTGGTGTTGTAATTCTTTCACTGAGAATTGCCATGTGTGCCACACTGCGACCACCACTGACACCTTCAAGAATACAGGTCCTGCAAGATCATATGGCCCAAGTGGCAGGGCTGTTTACAATGCAGCCCGGACCTGCCGTGGAGCCCTGACCTGCTCTGCACTCTTCAAACCCTGCGGTCTTCCTATCTCCCTGACTTGTCTTTTGGCTTACTTGTGTTATGTTGCTTAGGGTTTCTTGAGTTTTATGAGTTTGTATTTTTATAACTGTATAGATATAGATGGATAGATATAGATACAGTCAGAGAGGAAGAGAAAGGGAGAAAGAAAAAGAATTTTGCAAAAGACTTTACTGGACATGTATAAAAAAAATCAAACTCCGCCTGTAATCCCAGCACTTTCGAAGGCCGAGGTGGGCGAATCACGAGGTCAGGAGATCGAGAGCATCCTGGCTACCACGGTAAAATCCCGTCTCTACTAAAAATATACAAAAAAATTAGCGAGGCGTGGTGGTGGGAGCCTGTAGTCCCAGCTACTTGGGACGCTGAGGCAGGCAGGAGAATGGCATGAACCCGGGAGGCAGAACTTGCCAGTGAGCTGAGATCTCACCACTGCACTCCAGCCTGGGCGACAGAGCGAGACTCCATCTCCAAAAAAAAAAAAAAAACAAACATATCAAACTCCATAGTGAGAAGTCAAACAACACAATAACAAAATGGGCAAGAGATCTAAGTAGACGACAATAACCAAAGATACATGAATGATCAATAAACACTGAAAAATGCATCATTAACCACCTGGGAATGGAACTTAAAAATCAAAATGCAATAACACTGCACAGAAACTATAACGGATCCAAAAAATGTCAATTCTGAATGTTTGAGAGGACATACAACACCCTGAATTATCATATTTAGGTGGGAGTATAAAGTGGATAATCAATTTGGATTGTAGTTTGGCAGTTAAACATACACTTACAATTTGACCCAGAATTCTTACTTAAGAGAAATGAAAACATGTGCATACAAATGAACGTAGCAGCTTTACTTGCAATAATCAAGGAATAGAAACATTTGTAAATGGTTCACCAACAGGCTAAAGGACAAACATATTGTGGTATTTCCATACAATAGAATAAAATAAAATAGAAAGAACCACTGATTTAGCAACATAGGTGAGCCTAAAATATATTGAGAGAATGAAACAACAGTAGGCATATAATAAAAGTTTATTATTACAAAATTCTGGAAACTGAATTTGTAGTGGTAGGTTGCAGATCAATGGTTGCTTGGAGCCAGAGGTTTGGGTAAGGAGTACAAAAGAACTTTTGAGGCGATAGACAGCTTCAATATCTTCATTGGTGGTAGCCACATAACTTTACATGTTTGTACTTAATTTGGATGTATTTTATTGTATTGAAAGTAAACCTCTGTTAAGTTGACTTTTAAAATTTATTAGATTCTAAAATATTAATTTGCTTCCATCCATTATATTTATTCACAAATCCTACAATAGTATGTTTTGGAAGACCTGTAATAGACACAGTAACTGGCACATTCATAAAGGAAATTTCCTTATGTAAGATAGTTTTTAGGGGATATGCCTGAAACAAAAAAATCTGTATCTGCTTATCATAATTCGCTGCACATAAGATCTAAATGTGTAACCAGCAATCAGCGTTAGCTTTGATTATCTTTCACAGCAGCATGGATCAATTATGTTTACCCAGTTGGCTATCCCTCCATGCTAAACTCATATTGCATACATGCCTCTGAAATTCCAGTCATGTATAGTCTATAATTTATACCTATATTACACAATTTGTATACTTTTCCACTTTAAAAGGGGGATTTATACCTGGAAAGGGACTTGACCTACAACTATCATCCAATTCTGTTCCAAATTTTGGATACTATGACTCTATTCTGGGAAATGATTCAATAGTTTTGTTTCATTTGACTCTTCCTACAGACATAATGTGTCGAAGTAAACCTGTTTTTTATGTTTGGAAAGTAGCCTTTTGACTGGAGTTTTCTAGCTTTTGGAAAACACATACTCGAAGCAGAAGTAACTAGTTGTTGAGGGAATAGAACCACAGCCTTTCTGACCTAGGCAAATTGAGACCTTGTCATCCTTGATGACAAACATGACATGACACGATTGCCTTTTTCAGGGAGTTCTTATGTAACATATTTTACCCCCAACTAGTTGGTATCATTCAAATAAAATTTTATAATTTTACTCTGTATTAGGATGCAGTTTTATAATTTCCAAAGCATCTTTAAGCACATTTTTTCTCAAATAAATCCTACAGCAACTGTGTGAGATACTCAAAGGTGAGAATATTATCCCCATTTTACAACTGAGCAAGCAGAGTCCAAGATTTGTTAACTTTTTGAGCTGAAGTTTAGTCCACTATTTTATGTTATCAACCTTTGATTTGCTGTGCTATACCCACCAATTTAGAAAATAATTTACCCAAGGTTGTAACATATAATACAATTAATTTATTTTTTTCTCTCCACTTGAAAACAGAACCAGTGGTGATTATGGAGTATCTACTGATTATTTTGCTGGGACAAGTTGATGTCACTGAATTTATAAATTGAACTGAACTGATAACCTCAGTTACTTTGCCAAAATTCCTTCTTTTAATGTTACATAAACTGTAGAATGCAGAAGAGGCACTTTTAATTTCTAATTATTTAAGTAGAGAAAGACTCAGCACTTCCTTTTAGGCTCACACATAAAATTTCTGGTTGATACATCACCAGCGATTGTGTTTCAGCATGTATGTAAATGCGGCTTTCTGAATAGGCAAACTTACAGGAAATATGGAATATCATTATATTTACATACAGCAGTATCTCAGACATCATTCTGAAAACTAAAGGACAATGAGGAAATATTTCCAAAAGCCATATTACAGTGCTTTGGGGGAGGTAAAAGAGAGAATGCTGCAATATGTTTTCCCGTTTGACTGACTCAAGCTACATTCTAGGAGATATTTTAAAAAGTGAATAAAATCTCTGTGTCATAGTCAAAAGATGTAAGGCAAACCACAATTATCCAAGGAAATCTGAAATGAATATTACTACATACAACCTTCTGGATTTGGTTTTACTTACCTAGTATGTTGATTATGTCTGCTTATGGTTTTCTTACTTATGCCTACCTACATCATCTTTTAATTAAATGTGCCGATAAAATTTCATCTAAGTGCAGAATTTCCTTTGCTTGACGTGAACGCTTTGTTCTACTGTGAATCAACTGCTAGGGCTTTCTATTGTATGGATGTCTACAAAGGGATGTGCTGTAACTCAAGTATAAGCAGATGGTTCTTTCATTGTTATAAATCAAATTGGTATAAACTGTGATTGGGTTCGATGTGGCCCCAGCTTTCTGAGGCCTGTGAAAATTGCTAGGTTGCTTGTTTTCATTTTTTCTTATCACCTTAACTGGAGTTGGAGGCCCTTGCAAGTCCAGGACAAAGACGTCTTAGGCAACCTCGGTTGTCTAGTGTGACTTAATAAGCCTGATGTATGTAGCAGAACCAATCTTTGCTTTTATATATAATGCCATTTGAAGTGATGTGAACCTTATTCTCTAGGTTGCAGGTATTGGATTACTTTAGTTCTTTATTATAATAAGCAAGGTGTTAATTTGTTTTTGTTGTTGTTGTTTTTTGAGACAGAGTCTCGCTCTATCGCCCAGGCTAGAGTGCAGTGGCGTGATCTTGGCTCACTGCAAGCTCCACCTCCTGGGTTCACACCATTCTCCTGCCTCAACCTCCCGAGTAGCTGGGACTACAGGCACCTGCCACCATGCCCGGCCAATTTTTTGTATTTTTAGTGGAGACAGGGTTTCACCCTGTTAGCCAGGATGGTCTCGATCTCCTGATCTCATGATCCGCCCACCTCAGCCTCCCAAAATGCTAGGATTACAGGCGTGAGCCACCGTGCCCTGCCCGCTAATTTGATCTTAACTCCTAAATTCTACCATTTTCCTTACTCGCTTTCTAATGAAAATTGATGGAGAAAATAAACTGAAAATATCACAATTCTAAACATTCCACTATTTTGAGATTCTAAAATTATTGGCTTTTGGTGTTCACTGATTCATGTCGGATTTTTAGTAGCATAATCAAACCATTTTTTGGCAATGGTATAGAGTGCAAAATGCAAAGCCATTTGCCATGGTGTAGATGCTCACAGTATGCTCCTGCATCTAAAGAGATACTATTCTCCAACATAAATCAGACATATAGAGAATACTTACAGCACAGAAAATATGAACTATGGCATAGAAATACATTAAATTAGCTGAATGACATCCCTAATAAAAATCTGAATCTGGCCGGGCACGGTGGCTCATGCCTGTAATCCCAGCACTTTGGGAGGCCAAGACAGGCAGATCACCTGAGGTTAGGAGTTCGAGACCAGCCAGGCCAACATGGTCTACTAAAAAAAAATACAGAAATTAGCTGGGCATGGTGGCAGGCGCCTGTAATCCCAGCTACTTGGGAGGCCGAGGCAGGAGAATCGCTTGAACCCAGGAGACGGAAGTTGCAACGAGCTGAGATTGTGCCATTGCACTCCAGCCTGTGCGACAAGAGCAAAATCCCATCTCAAAAAAAAAAAAAAAAAAAGAATCTATTCTAAAACTGGGAATTTTATGTTTAAGTAGATTCACTTAACTTTTTCCTATAATCTCCTGGGACAAATAAATGTTTTCAACAGTTGCACTTTACAAACTGAAAACTTGGAAGGAGAAACAACATTATTAATAATTACTTCCAGAGCAGGGTGTGGCTCACATCTGTAATCCCAGCACTTTGGGAGGCCGAGGTGGGCTCATCATGAGGTGAAGAGATCGAGACCATCCTGGCTAACACGGTGAAAACCCGCGTCTACTAAAAATACAAAAAATTAGCTGGGTGTGGTGGCGGGCGCCTGTAGTCCCAGCTACTTGGGAGGCTGAGGCAAGAGAATCGCTTGAGGAAGGCTGGCCAACATGGCTAAACCCCATCTCTACTAAAACTACAAAAATTAGCTGGGCATGGTGGTGCATGTCTGTAATCCTAGCTACTCCCAGAGGCTGAGACAAGAGAATCGCTTGATCCCGGGAGGCGGAAGTTACAGCAAGCCGAGATCACGCCACTCCACTCCAGCCTGCTCTACAGAACAAGACTCCGTCTCTCAAAAATAAAAAAAAAACTCCCTACGATGTATGATTACAAAGTTTTCTATTCTTTTCTTTTTAAAATAAATATCTTAGCTGCCTGTTTTCATTCTGGCCATCAAAATTACCTAAAGTCTTTGTGGGCAATATCATCAACCCTTGAGGGAAATTCAAGAAATTCCCAACACAGAGATATTCTTAGCTGAAGAGTATGGGATGACAATTTTCAACCTGGCACATATAAAGAGAGGAAAAATGTTGGGTAAATGAACAGCAAAAGAAAGATGACATTCATATGTCCTATGCAATTCTGAATACTTATTTTAGGTAGGTGAATATTTTAATGAAAGACGTTTATTGATCCAAAATATTTTTTAACTTAACGAACTTTGGCAAAACAATGCCCTTCAGTCAGTGACTATATTATCAAGTTTCATCTACCTCTGATCAAGAAAACAAAAATAATAGTAATCCCATACTCAGTATGTGTGAGAAAATAAGAGCTGTGTCTAATTATTTTGAGTTATGCCACATAACACACAACAGTATTCATTTATTTTGAGTTCATATGTAGAATTAGACTACTTTTTAATTTTGGGAACATGCGGAACAATATTATAGGATTATATTAGTAAGGCTATGGTAAATATTAACATTAAGCTCTCCTTATGTGCCACACACAGTTCCTTCAACCAAAATGGCAGAATTTTAGCTGAAGACTTAAAATGAAGCCTAGATATTCATGCAGAAATTAAACAACTTGACCATTATTAGAATATAGTAAATATATACATGCTCAATACTGGCCTCTTTTTTTCTCACTTTATGTTGTTTGAATGTCATTAGATTTACATATCCTGCTAACATAACATAAAAACAAACCTTAAGTTTCAAGAAATTAACAATTCTAGTTATGTACTATTTACATGTTTTTCTTATTAACTATTAGTTATTTCGAAACTTACCTTTTATGTTTTGAGATGAAAAAATATCTAATAGAAAGTAGTTTTTTGAGAAGAATGCCTTTTTTATTATTTTTATTTTTCTTTCTTTCTTTTTTTTTTTTTTGAGACGACATCTTGCTCTGTCACCCAGGCTGGAGTGCAGTGGTGTGATGTTGGCTCACTGCAACCTCTGCCTCCCAGGTTCAGGTGATTCTCCTGCTTCAGCCTCCCGAGCAGGTGGGGTTAAAGTAGCATGCCACCACGCCCAGCTAATTTTTGTATTTTTAGTAAACATGGGGTTTTACCATGTTGGCTAGGCTGATCTTGAACTCCTGACCTCAAGTGATCCGTCCTCCTCAGCCTCCTAAAGTACTGGGATTACAGGCATGAGCTACTACACCTGGCTCTTTTTTTATTATTTTTAAAGGATACTTTAGTTTTCCTAGTAATCCATGTGAATGTATTCTCTATGAACTATAGTGTGTGTGTTTACTTTTTATATATAGAATACTACTGAGGAGCAAGCTGTTTCTGTAAATGAAATGGGACTGAACCTCTACCTTGGTTGTGTTCTACATGTTACCGAGACCTGGACAGAGACAGTATGATCATCTCATGAACATCACATAATCTCCTGTCACAGTCTCAAGATAAAACACTTCCTTAAAATCAAGGCTTGCTTTAATAACCATCACATTTATTACAATAATACCTTCCCACTATAATCAATATGGATATAAACAGCCTTTGTTCTATTTTTCTCATACTTGAAAGACTTTTGCTTTCATTCCATGAAAATCTTGTATTTCTCCTCAATTATTCTAATTAGAAAAGTGGTGCTGGGGGAGAAAAAATAAAACAGCAGAGAAAGGGAAGGGGCTCCTGCAATGCACTGTTTAGACAGCTAAGGTAGCCAGGGCAGGCGATGGTCAGGTAGGGACTGCTTTCTTCTCCCTGGTGGTGAGAATTGAGAATTGCTGAGAGGTGTAGAAGTGGAGCTGATGGAGCCAGAGCACAGTCCAGCTTTCTTCCATGTTCTGTACATAAAATAATCAATCATCTTCAGCATTAAGACCACATGATCTCATGTTTTGAGAAGGAGAGTTGAGAAACACCTACTAGTCTTATGATAGGTTGAGTACTTTAAAGAGTTTTGGGCCAGGTGTGGTGGCTCACGCCTGTAATCCCAGCACTTTGGGAGGCTGAGGCGCGCAGATCGCGAGGTCAGGAGATCGAGTCCATCCCGGCCAACATGGTGAAACCCTGTCTCTACTAAAAATACAAAAAAATTAGCCGAGCATGGTGGCATGCACCTGTAGTCCCAGCTACTCAGGAGGCTGAGGCAAGAGAATCACTTGAATTGGGGAGGTGGAAATTGCAGTGAGCTGAGATTGCACCACTGCCCTCCAGCCTGGGTCACAGAGGTAGACTCCATCTCAAAAAAAAAAAAAAAGAGTTTTGAAGCTTCTTAATTCCATTTATTTAAGACATTCTTCTCATTGGGATTAGAGGGGAATCCCTGAATTTTGGTAAAACAAATCCAAGTCACAAAATCAGAAAAAAAAGGGAAGATATAGGATGATGCGTTTCATTCTTCATATGAATATGCATTTTACACATACATAACTAAGACCAATTTCAGATTTATTTCCAGGCTTGGGGATAACTTATGGAAACTTTTAACATTAAAGTTAAATTTGCAATTCAGAATTAATCCATACATTATTTCACTGTTTTCTTGTTGATATTAAATGCTGCTGACTCAGTAAAGTTTATTATTTGAATATAACAAGAATGTGTGCATTGTAAATTCCATGCTAAAGTCTGGAACATTTCTACAAAATTCAGTTTAGTAAATATTTGTTAAGACTTCAGTCAAAGCCTTTTACTACTGCACTGCTCTAGGTTTTGAGGACTCAAAATAATCTCTGCTCACAAACCAGACATGCAGACGAATAAGGTTCTATGTATTAAGGTCAATAATAGAATTTTGCTGAAGACAAAATATTATCGCACGCACAAAAAAATTAGCCGGTCATGGTGGCAGGTGCCTGTAATCCAAGCTACTCGGGAGGCTGAGGCAGGAGAATTGCTTGAACCCAGGAGGCGGAGGTTGCAGTGAGCCAAGATCACATCACTGCACTCCAGCTTGGGCAACAGACTGAGACTTCATCTCAAAAAAAAGAAAAATCTTGATTCCTTTATCCCCTGTGCTTCATAGCATTCAGAGTCTTCCATATTTTCTGGGAGTTTCTTGGTTAGTTGGGCTTGGCCTCTCCTCACTTACTGTTGGTGCCTGCCCTCTTCTTTGTGCTCCAGAGCAGATCATGTTTTCTCTACTCAGTTCCCTCTAGTGAGGAGACTCATCCCACTTTCACCCCCACCTTAGCACCAAGCACCATTAATTCAAGACCACTATGTGGAGGAGATAAGGGAGAATTACATCCCACGAAGAGCAGCAAAATGCATAAACATGCATATATATATACACATATGTATATATATACACATATACATATATATGCATATCTGCATACACACATATATACACATATACACATATATACACACACACATATATACATGCATATATTGCCACCACTATCCTGAATCTCCTCATTTATTCCCATCAGAAGGAATTTCTCCACCCCACCCAACCATTTTCTTGGAACTTCTAGTCTCTCTCACATTATTAACTCTGCACCTGGGGCTGCCTTGCCCCCTCTCACTAACTGCCTAGTGGTAACTTGGCACTCCTCTTAGTTACTATTTAATGTTACAGCTCACCCTTTTTTACGTCATATTTATGAAGCATTAAATATTCTAAAAGTGGTCGGGCACAGTGATTCACGCCTGTAATCTCAGCACTTTGGGAGGCCAAAGCGGGCATATAACGAGATCAGGAGTTCAAAACCTCCTGACCAACATGATGAAACCCTGTCTCTACTACAAATACAAAAATTAGCTGGGCATGATGGCACGTGTCTGTAATCCCAGCTACTCAAGAGGCTGAGGCAAGATAATCACTTGAACCTGGGAGGCGGAGGTCATAACGAGCCGAGATTTGCGCCACTGCACTCCAGCCTGGGTGACAGAGCAAGACTCTGTCTCAAAAAAAAAAAAAAAAAGAAACGAGCTCTTTTGTCTAGGGTACCCTATTATACCAAGGAATTTAGTGCCTCATGAAAAAAGGCTCTCAAAGATGTTTTTCTAAACAATAGAAGCTTCTACCTTAGAAATCATTTATGATATTATCCAATATTGTTATTTTTTACTTTATATATATTTTTCACTACAATAAAAATATTTCAAATATATAAAAATACAATTTTATTAAAACAGAAAAGTTGTTTATTAGATAATCTTTTAATTTTAACATATTAATTTATCTATCAAGGGTTCTATGCCATTCACTCAGGAACAGAATTCAATGAATAAATGTGTTAGCTTCATACATCAGCAGAACTTTTTCACAAAAATGGGCAATTTTTCATTTTTCAGAGTGAACACTGAGCCACCACCTGAGGAAAAATAAATGATCATTTTTAACAATTAAAGTTACTATTTTTTTAATCATCTGGTCTCTTAAGATGTTTTTAGACTTATAGCTCAAGATAAGAAGTTAGCATGCATTTATCCTTCTTTCAATTTGTATCCATCCCTAACTTATTTCTTCCTGTTGTGCAATAACTTATTATTAAGCTGAGCTTCCATTTTACTCATTCATGTTTATTTATGGGTCAGGCAGGTCAACTGCATACAAATTCACAAACTTTCTTTTTTTTTTTTTTGAGACGGAATCTCGCTCTGTCGCCCAGGCTGGGGTCAGTGGTGAAGTCTTGGCTCACTGCAAGCTCTGCCTCCAGTGTTCACGCCATTCTCCTGCCTCAGCCTCCCAATTAGCTGGGAATACAGGCGCCCGCCACCACATCCGGCTAATTTTTTGTCTTTTTAGTAGAGACAGGGTTTCACCATGTTAGCCAGGATGGTATGGATCTCCTGACCTCGTGATCTGCGCACGTCAGCCTCTGAAAGTCCTGGGATACAGGCTTGAGCCACTGCGCCCGGCCTACAAATTTTCTTTGTAACTTACCTTTTTGTTAAATTGGTCTTCCTAATTTTTATTTTTTTATTTTTAGTTTATTTATTTATTTATTGTTTTGAGACAGAGTCTCGCTCTTGCCCAGGCTGGAGTGCAGTGGTGCAATCTCGGCTCACAGCAACCTCCTCCGCCTCCCGGGTTCAAGCCATTCTCCTGCCTCAGCCTCCGGAGTAGCTGGGATTACAGGCATGCACCACCACGCCCGGTTAATTTTGTATTTTTGGTAGAGACGAGGTTTCTCCATGTTGGTCAGGCTGGTCTCAAACTCCCAACCTCAGGTGGTCCGCCCGCCTCGGCCTCCCAAAGTGCTGGAATTACATGTGTGAGCCACCGCACCCAGCCTGGTCTTTTAAAATTTGACCTAAACAGTTCATCCTGTCATGTTCTTCATGAGAGATGAAGGTCCACTATTTTTCTCTTGTTATTTTAATAAAAACAACTATTTACCTTGAATATACTGAATATACACAAAATACATATTCCTTTACACACCATGGCTTTTTAAAAGGGTTGTTCTTAGATGTGGCCTCCAGGGATAGTTAAGCTGTAAATGGAAGGCTTCATATGTAAAGATATTTTCCTTTTAACCTTGTCTCTTATAGTGTGTGTGTGTGTGTGCGTATGTGTGTGTGTGTGTGTGTGTCTGCTTTTAGTGGTAGAAGCTAAGGGGACTCTCTATGATTGTTTCTTTCTCTCCATTTATCCCTCACTTTCTTTTTTTTATTTTTTTTGAAACAGAGTCTCCCTTTGTCAGTGCAGTGGTGTGATCTCGGCTCACTACAACCTCTGCCTCCTGGGTTCAAGTGATTCTTGTGCCTCAGCCTCCGAAGTAGCTGGGATTACAGGCACCCACCACCATGCCCAGCTAATTTTTTGTATTTTTAATAGAGACGGGGTTTTGCCATGTTGCCCAGGCTGATCTCAACCTCCTGAGCTCAGGCAATCCGCCCACGTCAGCCTCCCAAAGTGCTGAGATTACAGGCATGAGCCACCACGCCCAGCCCCATTTATCCCTCACTTTAATTTTTTTTTAATTTTATTGTTTTTCTTTTTTTGAGATGGAGTCTTGCTCCGTCACCCAGGCTGGAGTGCAGTGGCGGGATCTTGGCTCACTGGAACTTCGGTCTCCCAGGTTCAAGCAATTCTCCTGCCTCAGCCTCCCAAGTAGCTGAGACTACAGGTGCCCGCCACCACGCCTGGCTAATTTTTTGTATGTTTAGTAGAGATGGAGTTTCACCATGTTAGCCAGGATGGTCTCGATCTCCTGACCTCGTGATCTGCCTGCCTCAGCCTCCCAAAGTGCTGGGATTACAGGCATAAGCCACCTCGCCTGGACTATCCCTCACTTTATAATGTGAATCAAGTTCTTTTTTAATTTTATGTTAAAGATTTTTGAATTTTGTTAATCTATTTTATTTTCCTTCATAAAATGATCAAAGCTAGAAATAACATTACAAAGTGTATCATAATCATTAATAGAGCTCTATAATCAGCTTAAATTTCTTTTCTCTCTTTTCTAGTTGTGTGATCTTAGGCAAGTTACATAAATTACCTGTGTTCAGTTTATTTATTTGTGAAATGGGGAAAATAATGGTGCCTGTCTCTGGGTAAGATTGCAGTGAGGGTGAATAACAGGTTTATCAAGCATACAGCAGTGCCTGGGACACAGGAATTGCCCTCTCTGCATGCCCCTGCATATGTGTGCATACAGGCATGAGTCACTTGATGATGGAATAAATTTGGAGAAATGTGTCATTTGGCAGTTTTGTTATTGTGCAAATATCTCTGAGTGTACTTACACAAACATAGATGGGATAGCCTACTACACTGCTAGAGCATATGTTATAGCCTGTTGCTCCTAGGCTACAAATCTGTACAGCATGTTACTGTACTAAATACTGCAGGCGACTGTAACATAGTGGTAGGTATTTTTGCATCTTATCATAGAAAATGTGCAGTAAAAAAAAAAGGGTACACTTGTAGAGGGCACTTAGCATGAATGGAGCTTGCACAGCTGGAAGTTGCTCTGGGTAAGTGAGTGAGTGGTGAGTGAATATGAAGGCCTAGGACATTACGGGCACTGTTGTAGACTTTAGCAATACTGGGTGTACACTTAAGCTATGCCAAATTTATTTTTTAAATTGTTTTCTTTTATCAATAATAAATTAGCTTTAGTTTACTGTAACTTTTTTTATTTTATATACTTTTTTTAACCTTTTTGGCTCTTTTGTCACAACTCTTAGCTTAAAAGATAAACATATTGTACAGCTCTAAAAAATATTATTTTCTTTATATCTAAGTCTATAAGCTTTTTTCTATTTTTAATTTCTGTGTTACTTTTTAACTCTTTTATAAAAACAAACACAAACTCACACATTAGTTTAGGCCTATACACGGTCGGGATCATCAACACCATTGTCTTCCACCTTCATATCCTGTCTCAATGGAAGTTCCTTGGGGCAATAACATGCATGAAGCTGTCATCTCCTATGATAACAATCCCTCCTTCTGGATACCTCCTGAAGGACCTGCCTGAAATTGCTCTACTGTTCAGTTTTCTTTTTCTCTTTTAATAAGTAGTACCCTCTCAAAACGTGATAAAAAGGGCCAGGCGTGGTGGCTCATGCCTGTAATCCCAGCAATTTGGGAGGCTAAGGTGGGAGGATCACTTGAGGGCAGGAGTTCGAGAGCAGCCTGGCCAACATGGTGAAACCCTGTTTCTACTAAAAATACAAAAATTAGGCAGGTGCGGTGGTGGGCACATGTAGTCCCAGCTACTTGGGAGGCTGAGGCAGAAAAATCGCTTGAAACCAGGAGGTGGAGGTTGCAGTGAGCCGAAATTGCACCACTGCAACTCCAGCCTGGGCAACAGAGTGAGACTCCATCTCAAAAAAAAAAAAAAAAAAAGATAAAAAGAATAGAGTAGTAAATATATAAACCAGTAATATTGTCACTTATTATCATTATCAGGTATTATGTTCTGTAAGTAATTGTATGTGCTAGAGGCCTGGCAGCACAATAGGTCTGTTTACACCAGCATCAGCACAGACATGTGAGTAATGAATTGTGCAATGATATTACATTGACAATGACATCACTAGGAAACCGGAATTTTTTAGCTCCATTACCATCCTACAAGACCAATATGTGGTCCACCGTTTACTGAAATGTATTTACAGGGTGCATGACTGTAAAATTACTAGTCATCAAAAATCAGTTGTATCTTCAACATTACCTACCTCTGCAAAATGCATCACCATTCTCCCAGTTACCCAGGCTTAAAACCTCAGAATTCTATCAAATTATTTTATTTCCTTACATCCTATGTTTAATTAGTCACTGATTCCCATCAATTTTCCCCTATCATGTTTAATAGTACCAACACATTGTTTCTCTTAGAAAAAATATTTTTCTAGTTTAGGCTCTTAATTTAGCCTATTTTTAAAATATCTCAAAGTTTACCATACAGTCTTTATTTCTTATTTCTTAAAAATTTTCTACATTTTGATACAACTAACCTTTCTAAGGCATAAATATCTCATTTTGTCACTTGTCTGCTCAAAAAAAACATAAAATATCCTCTTGGTCTAGAAAGTAAAATTATAATGCTTGGCATGATGTAGACGAAATTCCCATTTCTCCTTTTTCTCCTTTGCCCCCACACTTTTCTTCCATGTTCACACCAGTACCCAATGTCCCAGACATATGGAATTCATTGTTTCATGAATAGAGCCAACACATTCTAACTACCATGCATTTAGTCAAACCACCTGGCCACCTGGAATTTCCTACCATCCCCCATAAAATTTAAATTAAAAAAATTCCACTGTTCTGTCCTCTCTGAAGATGTCCCTGAACTTTTATTGAAACTCATTGACATATCCTTTGGTTGCCACAGCCTTTATTGCATATGTCATAATTTTTTAATTATTTTTATTTTTATTTATTTATTTATTTATTATTATACTTTAGGTATATCTCCCAATGCTATCCCTCCCCCCTCCCCCCACCCCACAAGGGGGAAGGGATAGCATTGGGAGATATACCCAAAGTATAATAATAAATAAATAGCACATACATTACTCTGCCTTACATTTTAGTAAGTTGATGACCTGTCTCTTTTCACTGATAAAACAGTGTAAGGATTTTTTCATTTTTGTATTCCCTATTGGTCCACAGAATGCTATGAACATATAATTTGCTAAGTTAATTTTAAATTGACTTAAACTTACTGGTGAATTCACCGATTAACTGTTCTCTTCCAGTGTTACTCTTAGAAATGTCCTTGCCTTGATATATTTTATGTTCTAAAAAAATTAATTTCATTTTAAGAATCACATTCTCCAAAACAAAAGAAACAAAAACTCCCATACAATTCTAATGCTAGTTATAGGTAACATTAAAAATGGCATACCAACTGTAAAAAACAAAAACAAAAAAACAAACAAAAACAAACGAAAAAAACAATTCCCATGAAAGCCAGAGGCAAACAATGCACAATTTTAATGTCAATATTGTCATTTTTTTCCTAGCTTAGGGGACAGTATAACCACATTTACAAACTTGTTCTTTTTGTCTCTCCTCATGTTGACTTCACACATAGCATATTATGCCGTTAAAACAACAAAAAAAAGGAGAAAATGCTATATTGAAATCCAGTATTTTCTTACAACAATTCCTTACTGTGAATTGTTAATGAAAATTAAATTCTTTAATCACTAGGAAAGACTCTGAGTGTGCAAGTGTTTCTTTCAGCTGATATAAACATTGATAAGATCCAAGCTTGCTCTAAATTATCTGTCTTACTGGGTCTTGACTGAATCTCAGAACAAAATCCTGTAGTTTCTCTTCATTTCAGATAAACCTTTGATCTTTTAAAAATATAGGCACAGCTGGGCACAGTGGCTCAGGTCTGTAATCTCAGCAGTTTGGGAGGCTGAGGAGGGCAGATAACGAGGTCTAGATATCGAGACCATCCTGGCCAACACAGTGAAACTCTGTCTCTACTAAAAATACAAAAATTAGCTGGGGGCGTGGTGGTGCACACTTGTAGTCCCAGCTACTCAGGAGGCTGAGGCAGGAGAATCGCTTGAACCCGGGAGGCTGAGGTTGCAGTGAGACGAGAGCGTGCCATTGCACTCCAGCCTGGGCGACCAAGCGAAACTCCATCTCAAAAATAAAAAAGTAAATAGGCACATCTGGCTAAGGAAATGGCAAAAAAAGGCAAAAAGATATGCACAAAAAAAGTTAGCCATTACTTGCATTGAAAATGGGTTTAAGTTTAAGGTTTTGGCAAGTGTTTGAGAAAAATATGAATTAAGCTCATTTTCTGTGGAGACAAGTCTCTAGGCATTTAGTTTTGGTTAAGGTAAATACTTAAATCTATTTAAAATTTTAAAGACCTTAGTAATGTAAACAAATGGTGTTGAGTTTGGACTTCTCTACAATATCTATGTGGAATCTTAGGAAAGGAAGAGTGAAAGGATACAATAAAGACAATTTAAATGGTAGTTCAGCCTAAATCCTAAGCATAAGCATAATACACTGCTGCATTTTCTTTTTTTGACAGAGCCTAACTCTGTCCCCCAGGCTGAAGTGCAGTGGTGCCATCTTGACTCACTGCAGCCCCAGTCTCCTAGATTCAAGCTATTCTCCTGCCTCAGCCTCCCAAGTATCTGGGATCACAGGCAGGCACCAGCCACGCCCAGCTGGTTTTTTGTTTTTGGCTTTTTTCTTTTTTTGGAGACAGAGTCTTGCTCTGTCGTCCAGGCTGGAGTACAATGGCACAATCTCGGCTCACTGCAACCTCTGCTTCCCAGGTTCAAGTGATTCTCCTGCCTCAGCCTCCTGAGTAGTTGGGATTACAGGCACGCGCCACCACGCCCGGCTATCCGCGTCCCAGGTTCAAGCGATTCTTCTGACTCAGCCTCTTGAGTAGCTGGGATTACAGGCATGTGCCACCATGCCTGGCTAATTTTTGTATTTTTAGTAGAGACAGGGTTTCACCATGTTGGTCAGGCTGGTTTCGAACTCCTGACCTCCTGATCCACCCGCCTCAGCCTCCCAAAGTACTGGAATTACAGGCGTGAGCTACCGTGCCCAGCCCGTTTTTTGTATTTTTAATAGAGATGAGGTTTCACCATGTTGGCCAGGCTGACCTGGAACTCCTGACCTCAAGTGATCTGCCCGGCTCCACCTGCCAAAACGCTGGGATTACAGACATGAGTCACTATGCCTAGCCAATATGTTACTTTTAAAAAATAAGTTATTCGTTTTAGTTTTCTTCTGTTGCTAACGATCATTTCTATTTTGTAGGGAAAAGGAAGAGGGATCAGACTGTTACTGTGTGTATGTAGAAAGGGAAGACATAAGAAATTCCATTTTGACCTGTATCTTGAACAATTGCTTTGCCCTGAGATGCTATTAATCTGTAACTTTGCCCCAATCACTTTGCCCCAACCTCTTTGCCCCAACCTTGAGCTCACAAAACATGTGTTGTATGGAATCAGGGCTTAAGGGATCTAGGGCTGTGCAGGATGTGCCTTGTTAACAGAATGTTTACAAGCAGTATGCTTGGTAAAAGTCATCGCCATTCTCTAATCTCGATAAACCAGGGGCACAATGCACTGCGGAAAGCCGCAGGGACTTGTGCCCTGGAAAGCCGGGTATTGTCCAAGGTTTCTCCCCATGTGATAGTCTGAAATATGGCCTCATGGGATGAAAAAGACCTGACCATCCCCCAGCCCAACACCCATAAATGGTCTGTGCTGAGGTGGATTAGTAAAAAAGGAAAGCCTCTTGCAGTTGAGATAGATGAAGGCCACTCTCTCCTGCCTGCCCCTGGGAACTGAATGCCTCGGTATATAACCCGATTTTATGTTTGTTCAGTTCTGAGATAGGAGAAAAACCACCCTATGGCGGGAGGCAAGACATGTTGGCAGCAATGCTGCTTTATTATTCTTTACTCCACTGAGATGTTTGGGCAGAGAGAAACACAAATCTGGCCTACGTGCACATCCAGGCGTAGTACCTCCCCTTGAACTTAATTATGACACAGATTCTTTTGCTCACATGTGTTTTTGCTGACCTTCTCCCTGTTATCACCCTGCTCTCCTACCGCATTCCTCTTGCTGAGATAATGAAAATAATAATAAAAACTGAGGGAACTCAGAGGCCGGTGCCGGTGCAGGTCCTTGGTATGCTGAGCGCCGGCCCCCTGGGCCCACTTTTCTTTCTCTATACTTTGACTCTGTGTCTTATTTCTTTTCTTAGTCTCTCATCCCACCTGACTAGAAATACCCACAGGTGTGGAGGGGCTGGCCACTCCTTCATATTTTCACTTAATTTACTCTGAATCCATGCCACTTTTGCATTTGAGGCTAATGTTTGTATTGAAGGAAAGGATAGCAAGTCAATTTACAACTGGATTTTTTCAATGTAGAGAGTTACATGTTTACTAAAAGGAGTAGCCCTTAATTCTTTTTAAAAAGCCCATAGCAAGTAAGATGATTAACAATTTTTATATGAACAAATGTCTTACAATATTTTAAACATCTGGAGAACACTGATACCATCTTCACTTATTGACAATGGCATATTATCAATTCACTTTTCCAAAGAGATAGAAGTTACTTCTTTTGACTTATATCTGACTTCTTAAACTGTCAAATGAAGTAGCTGAGTATAACTCACCACCCACAACTTTGATATTTAGCCTCCTCTCTTCATTTGCTTTGTATTACATGTACGGTAGCCTTTACTTTAATATTTCTATATCTTACACATCTTTCTTTCTTAAAAATGTGCTTTCATTTAGATGAGAAATACAATTTTAAGGGAGAAGTTGACTCATGCCTAATTCTGTATTTTTTTTAATTGCTGATCTGTCCTGAGGAAATTAATGTTGCCCTACTGGGTATGATGCTGTCCCTCCGGAGAGATTCCTGCAAGTTATGACCACTGGGGATTTTATAGGTGTCCACATTAAGCCTTTCACTGAGAGTAGAGATTAACTTGCAGTTGCCTCTCTGACACAAATATATCTAAGAAATCAACATAATCTTTCAAAACCCCTCTGGCTAATACTAGTTTGTAGACACTATTAATATAGTGGTTCTAAGTTTGTTCCAGGGTCTCAAAGCCTTAAATCATTTCATGAAAGCCTACTGCAAATGTCAACATATAATGCTTACAAGGACATAACTGGGTGTTTCACACTATTATTTTAGTTTTAACCCACTTGATCCATCAAGTTATCTGTCATAGAACAAATGAAAGGCCCCTTTAGAGAAGTCTCAGAATAAAAAATAGGCCTAGTTATGTTCCTTGGGAGAGGAGTAAATAAAGCATGGGTTTACATTCTCTGTCTATAAGAACTTGTCATTGTAGCTGTTGTTTGTTTCAAAATCTATGTACAGTTCTGACCTACCAATTGACAATGTCTGCCTGACTCTGACGTTCAGGTGTGTTATTGTAAATTCCCTGAGTCTTCTTTATAGCAAGAGAAAAAATCAGGACATTCTGAAAGTAATACACTGTGGATATTTACATGGCCAGAGTATAATTTTCTCTGCTTAATAATAAAACTTAATAATGAGCTTAATAATAAAACTCGCATACAAATACAAAATAAACCTCTGTCAAAATTTATTTCACTTATTCCTGAGGAAATCAGTAGGTGGGAAAGCTGGTTCCAAGAACAAGTGAAAAAAAATAATTACAGATATTTTTCCCCAAAAACAAGAAATGTTAGAATAGGATAACTATGTTAGAAGCAAAACTGGGCCGGGAGCGGTGGCTAACACCTGTAATCCCAGCACTTTGGGAGGCCAAGGCGGGCGGATCATGAGGTCAGGAAATCGAGGCCATCCTGACTAACACGGTGAAACCCGGTCTCTACTAAAAATACAAAACCAAAATTAGCCGGGCGTGGTGGCCTGTAGTCCCAGCTACTCAGGACGCTGAGGTAGAAGAATGGCATGAACCCAGGAGGCAGAGCTTGCAGTGATCCAAGATTGCACCACTGCACTCCAGCCTGGGCGACAGAGTGAAACTCTGTCTCAAAAAAAAAAAAAAAAAGAAGCAAAATTGATTAATAACAACAAATAGTACTGGGAAAACTGGATATCCACAGGCAAAATATAAACTTTGGGCCCTTAACTTACATAATATACAAAAATAAACTAAAATAGATCAAAGACTTAAAAGTAACACCTACAACCCTTAAACTCTCAGAAAAAAGACATAGGAGAAAATATTCTTTATGTGAGATTTAGCAATGATTTCTTAGATATGACATCAAAGGTACAGGGAATGAAAAAAATAACAAAGAAATTAGTTTCATCAAAAGTAAAAGTTCTGTGCATTAAAAGTCACCATTGGCCGGGTGTGGTGGCTCACGCCTGTAATCCCAGCACTTTGGGAGGCTGAGGTGGGTGGATCACAAGGTCAGGAGTTCGAGACCAGCCTGGCCAATATGGTGAAACCCCATTTCTACTAAAAATACAAAAATTAGCTGGGCATGGTGGTGTGCACCTGTAATCCCAGCTACTTGGGAGGCTGAGGCAAAAGAATCACTTGAACCTGGGAGGCGGAGGTTGCAGTGAGCTGAGATTGTGCCACTGCCCTCCAGCCTGGGTGACAGAGCAAGACTCTATCTCAAAAAAAAAAAAAAGTCACCCTCAAGACAGTGGAACAACAACTCAAAGAATGGGAGAAGATATCTGCAAATCACATATGTGATATGACATCAGTATATGTGGATATAATGTGTATAATAGAATAAAGAACTCCAGCAACTCAACAACAAATAATAAATGGTTCAATTTTTTAAATAGGCAAAGGACTTGAATAGATAATTATCTATAGAAGATATACGAATGGCCAACAAGCACATGAAAAGAGGCTCAATATCACTAGCATTAGAAAAACACAAATAAAAATAATGGTGAGATATCATTTCACACCCACTAGGATGATTACAAAAAAGAAACCCCAGAAAATAACAAGTGTTAGTGAGGATTTAGAGTCAATGGGAACCCTTGTGCATTGCTGGTGGGAATGTAAAATGGTGTAGCTTCTGTGGACAACAGTTAGATGGCTCCTCAAAGGTTAAACATAGAACTACTATGTGATCCAGCAATTCTATGCCTATATACATGCCCAAAGTAATTGCAAATAGAGACTCCAACAGATATTGACCACCAATGTTCACAGTACCATGATTTACAGTAACCAAAAGCAGGAAACAACTCAAATGTTCATCAATAAATGAATGAATAAACAAAATACACCATATTCACATAATGGAAACTTATTCAGCCTTATTAAGGAATGAAATTCTGATACACACTACAGAATTTCAATGACTACAACATACATAAACTTTGAAAACATTATGCTTAGTGAAATAAGCCAGATGCAAAAGGATAAATATTGCTTGAAGTACTTAGAATAAGCAAATCATAGAGACAGAAAGAATAATCATTACCAGGGACTAGTGTGGGTGAGAAGTTATTGTTTAAGGGGTACAGAGTTTCTATATAGGATGATTAAAGAGTTCTGGAAATGGACAGTGGTAAAGGTTGCGATATGGTGAATGTAATGCCCTCTGAACTGTTCATTTAAAATTCATTAAAGTGATAAATTTTATGGTATGTGTATTTTACCACAATTTAAAAAAGAGAATTAAAAGAAAAAAGTATGTATTCCCAATTGCACTGTATTTTTAGTTATTAAGTATAAAATTTAAACTTTATTAAACTTATTAGAAAAAGGGAATTGGAAATGTGATATAATGCAGTAATTCACAAAAATGTGTACAGTAAATGCACTCAAGAGCAGTTTTTCTGATGCTTGATGAACTCCTATCAGTTGTGAATTAAAACTGATTAATATCCTTTGTGGAAACAGATCCATAAGATCTGGCATTGTCTTTTTCTACTAGAGAGAAACCTACAAGTTATCACATAATCGCATAGCATCTAGTATCAAATCAACTAATACATAGCCAAGTCAAAAGAAAATGAAGTAGTCTTTGGGTTGGCCTTTTAGATGATAGCTTTTAATAATGTAATATTACACTAAAAATACATGTCTTATGTGAGAGTTTTAGATACTTTTCCTTAGCAGTCCCCTATCACAAATATGTCCTCTGTTAGTGCTAATCCATAACTAATTCAGTTCCTTATTTTCATGTCAATAATCTCAAAGTGTTATTTTTTTTTTTTTTTTTTTTTTTGAGACGGAGTCTGGCTCTGTCTCCCAGGCTGGAGTGCAGTGGTAAGATCTCAGCTCACTTCAGGATCCGCCTCCGGGTTCACTCCATTCTCCTGCCTCAGCCTCCGGAGTAGCTGGGACTACAGGCACCCGCCACCACGCCCGGCTAATTTTTTGTATTTTTAGTAGAGATGGGGTTTCACCGTGTTAGCCAGGATGGTCTCTATCTCCTGACCGCGTGATCCGCCCGCCTCAGCCTCCCAAAGTGCTGGGATTACAGGCGTGAGCCACCGGCTCGGCCTCCAAGTGTTATTCTTAATCAAAAAAAGGAAAAGTTTATCTGACTATATTTGACCCTGATTATTTATGTAGCTTCAGAAAGAGGAGTTAAACATATAGGTGAAGTCTTCCCTCCACAAGGTTCTAAAATGTTAAGATTCATGGCCTTCTGAAAAGACTCCCTTACCAATGTGAGGCTGGAACCATAGAACAGGTGGAGGACTTAGTAGGTATTGGCTCAACATTTAAAGTACAATCTTGTTCCTTAATAGGTATTTTCATACCTTATAAACAGATGTATGGCCTTGGATGTCCAATTAAATCCCAAGAAAAAAGGACAGATTCTTGATGAAATTATGCAAATAATGAGACAGCAAGTAAAAAGGGCTCCCCGGCAGAACCTCCGACCAGCTTGCACACTGGCAGGAGTGCACAGTGAGGTGCAGCCTCAGGAAGTTTGCAGCGGGGAGGAGCCTGGTCTCTTCTGTTCCTGGGCGGAGGCTGGGATTCAATCTATGAGGCAAGAAGCTGGGTAGCAGGACTCACTTTACTGACAGTCTCTGTTTCCCCTTTTTTCCCTTTCGCCCAATAAATTCCATTTTTCTCACCCTTCAAAGTGTCTGTGAGCCTAATATTTCATGGCTATGTGACAAGAATGCAGCTTTTAGCTGAACTAAGGAGAAAGTCCTACAATAATAATATGTTGTCCTACAAGCTTGAAGAGTCAGTACAAATATATTGTTCTGAATTCTCAGAGATAAATAGAAATTAGACAGTGTTTGAATGATGTATTTCAGTTACAAGGTGTAGTATATAAAATTGAGGATCAGAGATAGAAAAAGAAACTGTGTAATTAATACTCCTTCTACTGGATGTTGTCAGTTTTTTGCTTTGATAAAATTATCTACCAATGAGGCAAAAAGATAAATCCTTAAAACAATGAGATTTAAAAGTAAGTTGTTATGCTCAGTACTTTATAGGAGAACATTCAAGTAAGTGTCAGAGGAAAACAAAAACCACCTAGAGATGCAACTAAATGGCTGCGTTTAATTTATATAGTAAACAATAATATAAAAATGGAGAAGAATAAAATTCTGCATTAGGTTCAATACTATCTCATAAAGACTTGACCAATGTTTCACCTGGGGGCATATACCTCTTCAATTTCCTATTACAGTCTCTAATCTATGAGTTAAATGTCTAAACCATTCACCTCTTTTTTTTTTTTTTTTTTTGAGACAGAGTATCCCTGTGTCACCAGGCTGGAGTGCAGTGGTGCGATCTTGGCTCACTGCAACCTCTGTCTCCTGGGTTCAAGTGATCCTCCTGCCTCAGCCTCCTGAATAGATGAGACTACAGGTATGCACCACGATGCCCATTTGTTTTTGTATTTTTAGTAGAGATGGGGTTTCACCATGTTGGCCATGATGGTCTCGATCTCTTGACCTCCTGATCTGCCCACCTCAGCCTCCCAAAGTGCTGGGATTACAGGCGTGGGCCATCGCACCCCGCCACCATTCATCTTAAGACGTAAGATTACGTAAAATGAACTGAGAAGGCTGAGCCCTTTAGAATTGACCTCATGCAACTCACACAGATGTGTGGAACTAATGAAGAAATATGGGACACACCAAAGAAGCCCAATTTATTTTAGCCTCACTCATTTTACAAGGCAAAAATTGTCACAGTTTTTCTAGAGGTCACCTAGGAAATCTAAAAAATACTTATTTTTCCCTAAAAATCAGAAGATATTTACTTTTTGGAATTTAAGATATAATTTCAGATGGGCAAAAATCAAGTGTTATCAGAGGAGATTTGGTCACTGTGATAAAGATAGGAATACAGGTGCAGAGAAGAAAATGGTGGCAATAATCCCAATGACAATACAATATTCTAAAATAAGCATAGAAAAAGATACCATAATTGTTAGAAAATGTATCCCTTTCATAATTAATTACTTATGCTGTACAAATATGTTTTTTCTTATTTTTCTTTCTAGCTTCATTGAAGTATGATTGATAAATAAAAATTGTACATATTTAAGGTATATAATATGATGTGATGTATGTATACATTGTGAAGTAATAGCCACAATTAACACTTTCATCAACTTACAAAGTTACACTTTCTCCGTGTGTGTCTATGTGTGCTTGTATGGAAATACGTAAAACCTATCCTGTTAGCAAAATTCAAGTATACAATACATTCTTATCAGCTGTAGCTACTATGCTATATATTTTAGGTATCCAGAATTTATTCATCTTTTAACTAAAAGCATCTCCCCATTTTTCCTACCTTCTAATCCCTAGCATCTAAAGAGTTTAAATTTTTTAGATTTCACAGATAAGTGAGATTATGCAGTATATTTGTCTTTCTGTGTCTGGCTTATTTTATTTAGCATTATGTTCTCTCGGTCCATCAATGCTATCACAAATTTTAGGATTTCCTTCTTTTTTAAGGATGAATAATATTCCATGTACGTATATGCCACATTTTCTTTATCCACTAATCTGTAATAAAGGCTATTATTCAAAATACACAAGAAACCCTTCAAATTTCACAAGAAAGCAAACAATTCAGTTAAAAATGGGGAAACAATATAAATGGATACGTCACCAAAGGAAATATAAAAATGGCAAATAAGTATTTGAAAATATATTCAACAACATATGACTTTAGTGGGATAAAGCAATTCTATATATTGAGATTTCCTTTAACAAAGAAAACAAATAGAAAACTTTTTCAGAAAAATAAAATCTAAGTAATACATTGTCAGCTGACCTGTCTCGCAAGAAATACTAAAGGAAGTTCTTCAAGCGGAGAGAAAATGATGCAAGTGAGAAATTCAGATACACAATAAAGAAGCAATAAATGAAAAAGAATAAATTAAAGTTAAAAACTTTTATTTATTCCTATTGATCCATAAGATAACTGTTTAGTAACAAAAAATGGGTAATTATAGAATGTGGACAGATGAAATGAACAATGGCAATGTCATAAGGTACAGGAGGTATAATCTGGTAGTATTTTTATGAGATACCTACACTACAAGTGAAGTAACAATTTTATTTGAAGATAGACCTAAAATGTATATAATCAATTCTAATTAATTTAAAGATGGACTTAAAATGCATATAATCAATTCTAAGAAAACCACCACAAGTTTTTAAAAGAAGTGATGAGATCACATCTCATGAGGTAATGAGATACACCAAGAGCTGAGACAAAAATGCAATCATAGAAGATGCTCAATTAAAATGAGAGGAGGCAGGCCAGGCATGGTGGCTCATGCCAGTAATCCCAGCACTTTGGGATGCCAAAGTGGGTGGACCACCTGAGGCCAGCCTGACCACCATGATGAAACACCGTCTCTATTAAAAATACAAAAGTTAGCCGAGTGTTGTGGCACACACCTGTAATCCCAGCTACTCTGGGCTGAGGTGGGAGGATCACTTTAACTTGGGATGTGGAGGTTGCAGTGTGCCAAGACCACCACTGCACTCCAGCCTGGGTAACAGAGTGAGGCTCTATCTAAAATAAAATAAAATAAAATAAAATAAAATAAAATAAAATAAAGTAATATAATTAATGTTTATATTCTACTTCAACAAAAGTAGAATACACATTCTTCTCTAGTTTGTACAAGACACACTGCATTATTGGCCATAAACATCTTAAATTTTCAAAGAATAAAGTTCATACAAAGTACACACTCAGACCACAATAAAAATTAAAGTAGAAATAAATAGCAGGAAGAACTGAAAAATTTTTCAAATATTTGAAGACTTAACAAAACATCTAAATGCATCCCAAAAGAAGACTAAAGAGTAATTACAATATTTGGAATTAAATGAAAATGGAATCACAGCTTATTAAAATGTATGAGATACAGTAGAACTAGTACATAAATTTATAGCATTAAATGCATATTATTATGAAAAAAGATATAAAATCAATAACGTAAGCTTCTGCCTTAAGAAACTGGAAAAAGAAAATCCAAAGTAAGTAACAAGGGAAAAAATATATAAAGTATAGCAGATATCAGTAAAATAGAAAACAGGAAAATAATAGAGAAAATCAATGAAACAGAAAGCTGTTTCTTTGAAAAGATCTATAAACTTCCTAATATTTAGACAAACTAATAAAGAAAAAAAGAGAGAATGCACAACTTACAAATACTGGAAGTGAAAGGGGGTATGGGTTATGACTACTGATTTTGTGGACATTAAAAGGATAATATATTTACTATATTAAAAACTCTATACTCACAAGTTCAATAACCTATATAAAATGGACAAATACCCTGAAAGACAAAATATGCCAAAACTCACAAAAGAAAAAATAGATAACATGAGTACTCATATCTATAAAAGGAATTGAATAAATAGTTAATAACCCGCCCCCGCCCCCCCCGCCATGGTTCCAGGCCCAAATGGCTTTAGTGGTGAATTCTATCAAGCATTTAAAGGAGAAATTATACCAATTTTCCACAGACTTTTCAAGAAAATGGAATTTCAGAGAACACTTCCTAATTCATTCTATGAGGTAAACATTACCCTCTTACCAAATCCAATAGACATAACATGAAATAAAAACAATATATCAATATCTCTCATGAACAAAGTTTCAATAATCCTTCACAAAATACTAGACAATTGAATCTAACTATGTATTTATTCTAGGTAAGACAGTATGCAAGACTGATTCAATATTAGAAAATTATCTGCAGAATTTCTTAAATCAACAGGTTAAGGAAGAAAAATCATGTGACTGTATCAACTGATTTAGAAAAAGCTTATGGCAAAATCTATCACCCATACATAATTTGAGAAACTCTCAGAAAACTAGGAATTGAGGTGAATTTTCTTAACTTGACAAAGAACTTCGACAAAACCCCTAAAACTATCATACTTAATGATGAGAAATGGGATGCTTTTTCCCAAAAACCAGGAGCAAGAAGAATTTTGTTTTTTATTTTTTTCTTTCACCAATTGAAAAATGAAACCACCACTTTGGAAGACAGATGGGCAATTTCTTATGCCCACAGTTGCTATACTATATGTAAAAAAAAAAGTCTTACATATAATATAGCAATTGTGGTTTTTTTGTTTGTCTTGAGATGGAGTCTTGCTCTGTCACCCAGGCTGGAGTGCAGTAGTGCAATAGAAGGATACTGCAACCTCCACCTCCTGGGTTCAAACAATTCTCCTGCCTCAGCCTCCAGAGTAGCTGGGACTACAGGCACCTACCACCATGACCGGCTAATTTTTTTTTTTTTTTTTGTATTTTACTAGAGACAGTATAACCTGTTGATTTGGGAAATTTTACCATGTGGCCCAGGCTGGTGTCCAACTCCGGAGCTCAGGCAATGGGACTGCCTCGGCCTCCCAAAGTGCTAGGATTACAGGAGTGAGCCACTGCGCCTGGCGGCAAATGTGTTTTTAGGTGTTTATCCACCTTATTTGAAAACTATGTCCACACCAAAACTGGCACATGAATATATATATATAGCAGCTTTGTTTATAATTCCCGAAACTGGAAGAAACCAAGAGGTCTCATAATTGATGAATGGAAAAACAAACAAACAAACAAACAAAAAACACTGTGACACGTCATATAAGGCAATATTACTTCCTAAAAAAGTAAATGATCTGGCAAAAGATTCAGTGAGGAAGTTTAATAGGTGAAGTACGTGGGCATTGTTTGGACCAGTCAAAGTATTCTGTATGATACCACAACTGTGGAAACATGATACTATGCATTTGCGTTTTTTTCTTTTGTTTTTTTTGTTTGTTTGTTTTTTGTTTTTTTTTTTTTGAGACGGAGTCTGCTCTGTCGCCCAGGCTGGAGTGCAGTGGCACGATCTCGGCTCATGGCAAGCTCCGCAACCCGGGTTCACGCCATTCTCCCGCCGCAGCCTCCCGACTAGTTGGGACTACAGGTGCCTACCACCACGCCTGGCTAATTTTGTTTTTGTATTTTTAGTAGAGACGGGGTTTCACCATGTAGCCAGGATGGTCTCCATCTCCCAACCTCATGATCTGCCCGCCTCGGCCTCCCAAAGTGCTGGGATTACGGGCGTGACCCACCGCGCCCGGCCTGCATTTGTTAAAAAACAAAGAATCTCACAGCACAAAGAGTGTCACTTAATATATGCAAATTTTAAAACAACAACAACAACAAAGTAGGTGATGGAATGCAGAATGTGATTAAAAAATCTAAAGTACTACAAATGTATAAAGCCACTTCACTCTAGGGAGTGGGAAAAACGTGCTGACATAAGCATCTTAGAAAATGGATGGGCTTTCAGTGGTAGCTCACACCTGTAATCCCAGCACTTTGGGAGGCCAAGGTGGGTAGATCACCTGAGGCTGGGAGTTTGAGACCAGCCTGGCCAAAATGGTGAAACTCCGTCTCTACTAAAAAGACAAAAATTAGCTGGGCATGGTGGCGGGTGCCTGTAATCCCAGCTACTCAGGAGGCTGAGGCAGGAGAATCGCTTGAACCTGGGACGTAGAGGTTGCAGTGAGCCAAGATCACGCCACTGCACTCCAGCCTGGGCAAGAAGAGCAAAACTCCATCTCAAAAAAAAAAAAAAAAAAAAAAAAGAATCAAAGAAAATGCATGGAGACTGAAAGGAAGAGAAACTGCAAACAGTTCATGTGATCTGGTTGGTATAGCTGTTTCCTACAGGAAATGGGACAGCGATTCTGATATTGATAGAGAATAAATGTATATTGGAACTAGACAGTTAAGCAAACGGATGACAAATGACAGGAGCCTGGTTTCTCCCTATTAAAGTGGGAGGTTACATGTAAGCAAGGGGAGAAGGCCAGAATGATCATGTGATAAATTAAATCGTAGACATCAGTATGAACTAACACTTACACACATTACATTTAGAAATATTTATAGTTATGTGTATACAGAGCTTTGTATACACACATTTATTTCTTTGCTTATAAGCTAAGATGGTCTAGAACCAATGATATCCCAGCAGAAATGAGCATATCTGACACTCAAGTCTTCAATTCTTGGGTTTTTGTCCATGACCCGGGAACTAGGAGTTGGGCCCTGGGGCTGGGCATTGTGTAGCCTCCGGGGTGGTGCTGAGCATCCATTCCCACCCTCCTGCAGCTGGGGACCCATTCCTTGACTTGGGCCCCTGGAGGCAAGAACATGCTCACCCACTTTAATCACATGGTCCCTATCACATAATCAGAGGGCGCTGTGGGTTTTAACTCTTCAAGCTTGATGTGTAAAGAATTCGACATAGATATGATATAGTGACTAGAAGTCTTTTATTAATTTATTTTGAGAGAGAGTCTCTGTTGCCTAGGCTTGGAGTGCAGCGGCACAAACAATCAAACAATAACCAAAATCCAGAAGACTGAAAAAGTCAAATGCTGTCAAGGATGTAGAGCAACAGGACCTCTCATTCCTTGTTTGTGGCACAATCAGTTTACTGTACCCACGAACTCCCGGGCCCAAGTGATCCTCCCACAATCAATCTCCCAAGTAGCTGGGGCCACAGGCATGCACCACCATGCCTGGCTGATTTGTTTTATTTTTATAGAGATGAAGTTTCTCTGTGTTGTCTAAGCTGGTCTCAAACTCCTGGGATTCAGTGATCCTCCTGTCTCGGTCTCCCAAAGTGCTGTAAGTACAGGCATGAGGTCCTGCACCCATCCTGGAAGTCTTAATAGAGTTCAATTTAACTGTTTCTCTGTCTGCTCTACTCAGCCAAGTTTCCCTCTCAGTCCAAGGGAGAGAACTGCAGCTCAGCCCCATCCAGGATGGCTGCAAATTACCCAGCGCCACCGCCATACTCCAGATGCTGTTCAACGAGGAAGGGATCCTGAGGCCTGGCAGCGGGCGCTCTCAGCAACCTTGAAGCCCTCTAAACGGGACCCGCCATCCGTGCCTGTCAGAATTGTAGCCGCTACCTGCACTTGGCGCACAGGCAAATATGGCCACCAATCCCAAACTCGCCTCTTCCCCGCTGGGCCCAGGCAGCGCTGAACCTGCCGCTCAGCCCCATCCTGGCGACTGCACAGTGCCCAGAGCCTGCAAACCAGCGCTCTGGGCGCGAGCCAAGGAA
This sequence comes from Pongo abelii, assembly GCF_028885655.2. Classification (NCBI taxonomy): domain Eukaryota; kingdom Metazoa; phylum Chordata; class Mammalia; order Primates; family Hominidae; genus Pongo; species Pongo abelii. Next base: position 48,504,663 of record NC_071993.2, read on the forward strand.
GGGCAGGGCCTAGAGTGGGAAGGCGTGTGCCACACGGCGACTCTCAGGCCGTCGGGCCCAGCCCTGCAGCCTCTGCCGTGGGCTCAGCTTCAGCTGGCATGTGAAGGTGGCAGCAGCGGTGGCAACCCCAGAACCTGTCCGCGCCACCAGCAAGCGAACCCCAGGGTCGGACACCGCCACTGCGTCTAAGTCAGGCAGTGGGACCTCCGCTGCGGGAGAGTGGGAACCTGCCGCAAAGCCTCATCGCCGCAGTTGTACAGGGCCCAGTGGTCGCGAGCCCGCGCTGCCAGCGCGAGCCGAGGAAGAGCAGAGCCCTGGATGGAAGGGAGGTGTACTCGGCGATGCTCAGCGGTCTGGGCCCAACCCTGTAGCCTCCACCATGGGCTCAGCTGCAGCTGCCACTTGAACATGGCACGTGGCAGCAGAGGCTGCAACCCCGACCCTGCCAGCGCCACCAGCAGCGCGGATACTTGGGCCGGAAGCCTCCAGGGCGCCTAAGTCAGGGGTTGGGTCCCTGGCTGCAGGAGGGCGGGAACCGACGCTCAGCGCCACCCCGGAGGCTGCACGATGCCCAGCGCCAGGGCCCAGCTCGTGGATCTCAGGTTGAGGAGTGGCCAGGGGCGGCTCTGTCAAGCAGGCCGTGTGACAGGGAGCCCCCTACGTTCCGCTCCAGGGAGCCCCGCCAGCCCGACAGCGCCTCAGTGGCAGGTGCCACCTGCACGCGGTGCTGGGCGAAGCGCAGCCAGGGCGGTTTCCCGCCTCGCGTGTCTCCCTGGTCTGCTGAGTTGCGCATGTGCTGTTGCCTAACGGCTCTGCTCAGCTGCCTAAAGGTTCTGCTCAGCTGCCTAACGGTTTTGTGCAGCCAGTTTCTCCCGGGAGAAGCTGGAGTGTCCAAAAGCTTGGCCCGACTGCGATTTCTACTGGTGTCATGGCGGGTGCGGGGACTGAAGAAGGGCGAGGGCGAGGGCGAGCGGCGGGGACTGGGGAAGGGCGAGTAGCGGGAGGCACGGGCTGTCTCTAGCAGGTGGCCGCAGCCATGGAGAGGCTCTCTGCCGCCGCTGTCAAGGGCGAGACGGGCCCGGAGCGCCCAAGCCCCTTCAGTCAGCTGGTCTACACCAACAGCGACTCTTACGTGATTCACCATGGGGATCTCAGGAAGATCCACAAAGCTGCCTCCCGGGGCCAAGCCTGGAAGCTGGAGAGGATGATGAAGAAGACGACAATGGACCTGAACAGAAGAGATGCGAAGAAGAGGTACCAGGCCCTGCCTGAGCCAGGGCTGCAGGAGGAAGAGGTGGCTGTGGGAGGATCGCCCCTTCAGAGTGGGGGCTGGGAGGCCTGGGGACGAGGGGAGCAGGTGGAGGAGTGGCGGGCGACCGGGCGGCCGTCCTGGGCCCCGAGGTCTAGGCCTTCTTCCCGGGCAGTTCCCCCAGGCCTGGGATGGGGGCGCCCTGCAGGGCGGAGGGCCCAGGCCACCTTAAAATCAACCCCAAACTTTAGCTGCTTTCTCCTTCACTCCCACTTCCTCTCACAGAGCACTGTGTAGAGAATTTTAAAGTGATTTAACTTACAAAATTAAGTACATACAGGGTTTTACTTTTAATGTACAGGTTTTAAAATATAGTGTTAGATACATTATGAAATGGTGCATAATGAAATAATTCCCATAATATATTAACTTCTTGGCTAAAAATTTTTTGGATAAAGTCCAGTATCCATTTCAATATCAATGAATGTCTATGTAAATGTATTCTTTGCTGAGGGACCTTAGAAGGTAACTTTGAGGTGGGAAGATGGTTTATGTTTTCGAATTTAAGAAGACTCATTTTTCTCAAGATGCAAGTTCTTTATCAGTTTTACATAAACCAAATAAAGCTATCAACGTTTTAAAATTTTTAAAATTACACACGCTGTCTTTTACTATTGTGATGACATTTAAAAAATTTTGTAACGGAGTAGAAAAGTCTTGCCCTTCTAGATTTCAAAATGTGCTATTAATTTGCACAAAATGGGCCACGGCCAGGCGCGGTGGATCATGCCTGTAATCCCAGCACTTTGGGAGGCTGAGGTGGGTGGATCACGAGGTCAGGAGATGGAGACCATCCTGGGTAACACTGTCTCTACTAAAAATACAAAAAATTAGCCGGGCGTGGTGGTGGGTGCCTGTAGTCCCAGCTACTCGGGAGGCTGAGGCAGGAGAATGGTGTGAACCAGGGAGGCAGAGCTTGGAGTGAGCCGAGACCGCACCACTGCACTCCAGCCTGGGTGACAGAGCGAGACTCCGTCTCAAAAAAAATAAATAAAATAATAATAATAATAATAAATAAATACGTAAATAAATAAAATTTGAAAAAAAAAAAAAAGGGCCGGGGGTGATGGCTCACGCCTTTAGTCCCAGCACTTCGGGCGGCCGAGGTGGGTGGATCACCTGAGGTCAGGAGTTCAAGACTAGTCTGGCCAATATGGCAAAACCCCGACTCCACAAAAATTAGCCGGGCACGATGTCGGAAGCCTGTAATCCCATCTACTTGGGAGGCTGAGGAGGGAGAATCGTTTGAAACTGGGAGGCGGAGGTTGCAGTGAGCTGAGATCCCACAACTGCACTCCAGCCTGGGCGACAGAGTGAGACTCTGTCTCAAAAATAAATAAATCACAAATTGTTTGATAACAGCTGAAAAGACAGGTAAATGAATACAACAGAATAGAAAATCCAGAAACACCCAAATATCTAAGAATTTAGAACTTGATAATGCTCACACTGTATACTAGTAGGGAAAGAATTAGTTTCATAAGTGAAATGCCTGCTTTTTGGAGCAAACTAGATTTTTATGCCACAAAGTAAATTTCTGACAGAATATAGATTAAAATTTTTTTAATATACAAAATGATAAAAGCACCAGAAGAAAACATAAATGCCTATTTACACAGGTACATTTTTACGTTGACAAAACCCAAGAAGCTCAGAAGCAAGCAGTCTGAAGGATAATTAAGCAAAAAAAAATTAAATTAACCTGTAATGAGAAAAAATAAAAGGCAGCATACTTGTAAAATATTTACTACACATGTATGTGCGTGTGTGTATATATATTAGATTTAAAAATCGTCATTTTATAGATAATTCACTTAACTCAACAAAAAACCCTCTAATTTAAAATTGGGCAATTTAAATTAGAGATCTAAATTGCAGATCTAAAAATAGTACTTTGCCTGTAATTTAAAATTGGGCAAAGTATTTTCTTAAGATCTGTAAGAGACCTATGCACACAGGAAACAATATTTAGTGTTCCTGGTTAGAGAAGGCATTTAAGTTAAAAGAGGAATCAAATACTGTTTTCTATCTACAAAGTTTGTGAGGATAAAGAGCAGTGATATTTATACTGCTGTTTAAAGTTTAAGTTGCAGATAACTTTTCAAATAGACAATTTGGTGGTAAGTACCATATTATTAAGAATCCATATAATGGCTTTTATAAATACATTTCAGTGAATTTATAGCATGGGATAATATGTGACCACTGAAGGTAGAAATATATAGAGAAGTAGGTGACATTTGAAAATGTATTTTGGTGTATCAAGTGAGGGTAAACTTCAGTTTGATTATACATACACACAGACTACAGTCTTGTGTTATCTGAAATTGTGTATGAAATATGATAAAATTTGTTATTTGAAGGCATTTGTTTTAATATAAAATGTTTTTCCTTTTTATTATCTTTGATTTCCACATAGAGCATGTACAATGCTATTAGAAAAAGTTTATTATTAATGAAATAATTTTTGGGAAGAGCAGGAATATAATTTTGCACCAATAAAAATAATTTCTCACTTTCCATATTTTAATTATTATTTTTTGTGGATTAGTATATTCTGTGAAATTTTAGCATCTTCAAAAGACAATCTTTCTACCTGTGCTTGTTGATTTACATATACATCTTATTAGGCACATATTTTTATTTTATATAGATTTATTACATATATGTCAATAATTATAGATTAGTGTAGTTTTATTATTAAGAAAATAAAATAGAAAATATAAGTTGTTTATAGCAGTTTTTTAAGATATTGAACTTCTCAACTGTATTTATCCTTTTAATCAATTTATCACATGTAAGCTGAATGCCTATTGTGTAGAAGATACATTAACTCTCAAGATCCTTTCATCCTTAAAAACTTCACATTTACCTGCTCAGCCTTAGCAAAGTGAGAGATTTAAAGTTGGAGTACTAGGACTGAATCTCAGTTGAAGCTTTTCTTCTCATCTTTAAAACAAAAACACTTCTGAAGTGAGAAACTAGTAAAAGATAACTACCAACCACGATTTTGGAAATTTATAACAGCTTTAAATAGTAATATTAATCATTGGAAATACCTAATTTAAATGCATTCTATAAATTTAAATATGAATTTACATACATTCTGTAAATCTAAATATGGAATAAAATGAGCCATACCTACTTGAATCCCAAGTTTTCTTTGGCTTGAAGTTTTAAAAGTATTAAAGAAGTACTTTGTTTTAACAGTTTGTTTTTATTTCAACTCTCCTTTTGTGTAGCACTCTTAAAAGCTAAAATTTCTTTAAGTGCTAATCCTGTGACTAGGACTGCCATCATCCTGTTGTATATACCATATTCCACTTTATGGAAGGCACCGTGAATTGTGTGATGCCTCCTTATTTATGTACCAATAAAAGATTGTTTAAATTTCTGCAAAATATACTTGTAATAAATAATGACTTATAAGTGGCATTTCAATGTCAGAGATGTTAAAATATGATGAATAGAGTATCTTAGAATTATTAAAATACAGTTTTATCTCTAACCTTTAAAACATACCACAAAGTAGGCGTAATTGTACCATTTTACTTAAAATGTTTTCTTTGTTAAGTAGTAGAAATAATTACAATATCTAACAATTACTGAGCTGTTACATGTGCTAGGAATTCTTCAAAATACTTTGCACAGATTCTCATGAGGCATCACAGTGATGTCCTGTGAGATAACTGCTGTATTCATCTTCACTTTATTGATGAGAAAATTGAGGTAAAGAAAGGTTAAGTGATAGCTACAAGGTGAAAGACTTTAAAGTAATATTCAAGCCCAACTTGAACTGAATCCAAAGGCCAAGCTCTTTCTATTCAAATAGGCCACTCTTTCATTAATGTAGTGAGTAATAAGAGCAAATGAATGTTGTACTTTCTTCAGGAGAATATTAAATATTTGTTCTGAAGGCAGAGAAAGAGCATGGTATTTAATGTTGACAATTACATAAATCATTATATGTTTTGAGACAGTGGACTAAACTTTCCTAAAAAGTCCTCTCACTCTCGTAGGACTGCTCTACACTGGGCCTGTGCCAATGGCCATGCAGAAGTAGTAACACTTCTGGTAGATAGAAAGTGCCAGCTTGATGTCCTTGATGGCGAAAACAGGACACCTCTGATGAAGGTAAATCGTAGCCATTTCTTTCAGCAGGAGATGGATTTGGTTTAAATACATAGAATAAAAATGAATTTATCTCATTGAAATATAACTAGTTTGTGAAACCTCTGGAATATTTATTTATATTTCCTATAATTTATAATTTACTTCTTGCTTTGATACTGACAGGCTCTGCAATGCCAGAGGGAGGCTTGTGCAAATATTCTCATAGATTCTGGTGCTGATCCAAATATTGTAGATGTGTATGGCAACACAGCTGTCCATTATGCTGTTTATAGTGATAATTTGTCAGTGGTGGCAAAATTGCTGTCCTGTGGCGCAGACATCGAAGTGAAGAACAAGGTAGACATTAACCAATGTTATTTTCAAAATATTTGAAATCCATTTGTTTAACATTAACATATGTAAATTGTTTTATATTTGGAAGCTCAAACATTCCTATTTTTCTATGAAAATAGTTTGACAAAACTTAATTGTCTAGGATTTTGCTATAAATATTAATATTTTTAAAAGAACTATTAGTATGGCTTTTCTGTGCATTTATGATAAATATTTGAATTTGTAAAAGGTAAAACTTTTTCAAATATTATTTCCCACCCAAGTTTTTCTTTTCTTTCCAGTTAGTGTAAAACTACAGGAAAGTAAAATTTGCCTGCATAAATTGAGTCAACATGTAAAATTTAGGAGACATGCAGAAATCTGGATTTCCTCTTAAAGGACTGAATCTGGTGTCTTTTGAGCCCATATGACCGTTTGGTATGCTATGAAGACATTCTAGCTTTACATAAAGCATACATTTCCAGTTTGCTACTGTGCCCACCTAGTTACATCACTTACTCAACTTACCTCTTTTGCCTCTGTAAATATTTCAGTTATCAATTCCTCTCTCATAGTATATTTTGGTAAAGATTTCAAGTTATTGAAGACAGTTTATAGGTGTTTATAATATATAGTTTATATTTTACATTAATTCATTAATAATGGGGTTGTCTTCTAGAATTTAGAATATTTTTTAAATGATGATTTTTTCTTCATATAAACCACAAATAATCATCTTCTATTAGAAGGCCTTTAAGCCTTTTTAGATTAATCACGGTTATATTTGAATAGGTTATGCATATTGCAGAAAATATTATATCTTTCTCCACAGAATTGTCCCTTAAAATTCAAGTGATTTAGTGGCTTCTATTTTGCTAATTCATATACATGAGTTAGAACTTTCATTAATAAGCCATTTTATTCATACTTCTGATATTTTGCCAAAAAATAGTATCAGTTACAATAGAAACCAGAATAAAAATGGATTACTGCATTTTAAGAAGTAGATATGCATTAGGATCCTAGGAGTATCATTATAATTGAGAATAAACTTTTATACTGGATTTCTTTTCTTTTTTCTTTTCTTTTTTTTTTTTTTTTGAGACAGAGCCTCACTCTGTCACCAGGCTGGAGGGCAGTGGCGTGATCTCGGCTCACTGCAACCTCTGCCTCCCTGGCTCAAGTGATTCTCCTGCCTCAGCCTCCTGAGTAGCTGGGATGCAGGCGTGTGCCACCACGCCCAGCTACATTTTTTGTATTTTTAGCAGAGATGAGGTTTCGTCATGTTGACCAAGGTGGTCTCGATCTCCTGACCTTGTGATCTGCCCACCTTGGCCCTCAAAGTGCTGGGATTACAGGCATGAACCACCTTCCCTGGCCTTTTATACTGAATTTCTAATAGCTGAGATAAAATCCTATTGTCTGGTAATAGGATAAACCCCATGGACTATTTAATAATAAGCAATCAAAGTTTATTTGAAGCCAATCTCTTTTAATTTAGAGCCACTTCCTTAGTGACCCATTTAGAGCAGGAGTGCCTGACATTGGCATCTGGAATCTTGGGATCATTGATAGAAGAGAATCAAGTGAGTTTGTATCACCCAGAGGAAACCTCCATTTTTGCGGGGAAGCTGTCAAAACTGCATCCCTGAAATTCTAATTTGTCAAATGTTAATGTTTGCCACAAAAATATACTGTCAAATAAGGATTAGGTAAAGTTCAATTCATTTCTTGAATAATGAACATTTAATTCACAGTTTTATAACATTTCTTGAACATAGATAATGGTGGAATCTGTTGGGGTACTGTGCTTCTGGTAAGATAATTATTCTTTGGAATATAGTTGTAGAAACACTGTTCTAGAGGTAATAATTTAGATTACTAATTTAGTAAAAAACAAAGTATTTACTACTGTGCCTTAGGGTTTAAGGATATAGAGATAAAAGATACAGCCCCTGCCCTCAAGAAGCTCTTGGTTTACATGGGAAACAATAAAATCATTACAATATAATGATTTTTGGAGATAACCAGAGTTAATGTGATGATGCAGAGGCTGAATGTTTACAAGAGAAGGTGCAGTGCATGGGAAAGCACAGAAAAGTGAGAAAGAAGGGATTGCTATTGATTTACTTTCTATTGTTTAAGTTCATAGGATATTATATAAGGTATTCAGTTCAGTTGAGAAATATGTAATTTCATGAATTATAAATTGTTTTTGCTGTTTTACAGGCTGGCCACACACCACTTTTACTGGCCATAAGGAAAAGAAGTGAGCAAATTGTGGAATTTTTACTGACAAAAAATGCAAATGCAAATGCAGTTGATAAGTTTAAATGGTATAGTAGTTTTTTTATTTAAAAAACACTTGAGTAGTGTGCTAGAGTAATAACACTCAAGTCAGAAATATTAAATTAATAACATTTACTTAAAATTATTAGATTATACAGAAAAATACCAACACAAATTATCAGTTGGGAAGAAAAGCAATTATTTGGACTGGTCAACATAACAGTATATAGTAGGATTTTCTTCTTTTATTATATTGACTGATTCTTATTTGTAATCTGATGTTTTTGGTTGCATTATCTTCTATTAGCTAAAGTGGTTCTGTATTAGTTTTAAGAAGTATGAATTTTTAGTTTACTTTATAATTCAATATTGAATGATTAACACCTTTATAGTATTTTTTTAACTTCTGTTTTTCATACACTTTTAAAAAATGCAATATTTGCTGGGCATGGTAGCTGTCGTCTGTTATCCCTGCACTTTGGGAGGCCAAGGTGGGTGGATCACTTGAGGCCAGGAGTTCGAGACCAGCCTAGCCAACATGGTAAAACCCCGTCTCTATGAAAAATATAAAAATTAGCCAAGCACGGTGGCACACGCCTGTAGTCCCAGCTACTCTGGACAATATTATTCCTAATATTGTTTTAAGCCTTCAGATTGCTCTCACTTGTCCGACTTATAGCTAATTTTGAAGTATAAAATATTATATCAGACTAAGGAGGAAATAGATAATTCTTCACTTAAAACTTTGCCTCTTTTAGATTAGTGAACAGAACATATTTTCTTGCCCCTCAGTGGACTATATGTTAGCCAATTCTACTATGCCATATCCCAGTGGGACATGAGTCTTTTTGCCCCTTCCTTTTAGCCTTGGTCGTGATTTACAAGGATAAACACTTGAGCACTCAAGATACTTAACGTTTGTTAATACATGCAAATTGTTAATTCTACACTGACAGGCACATATTAAATTGGTTCTGTTCCTAATAATGAAGTTATCTCTTTGTTATTTTAGCACAGCTCTCATGCTTGCCATATGTCATGGATCATCAGAGATAGTTGGCATGGTTCTTCAGCAAAATGTTGACATCTGTGCTGAAGATATGTGTGGAATGACTGCAGAACGTTATGCTGTTGCTTGTGGATTTAATCTGTAAGTGTTTACATTTAAAGGCTAGGTGAGATTTTATAGTTTGTTTCAGGTAGTTTTTGAATGACAGTGAGTTAGTTCACTTCATGAGCCAGAAACTAGGCAAAAAGCTAGACTAGTTAGAAGGAGTAATGGCTCCAGGATTCTTTATTTTAGGGCTTTAGGGCCGCTAACGTTGTCTACTTGATTTGAAGTATAACCCCTATGCATGGGATAAACATAATGTCACAATTTTGGTTTTTCTAATTAGTTATTTGGGTTTTGAAATGTCCACTTTAAGCAGAAAACCTGATAATGTCCCCTGGGGGCTGTCTTCCATACATTCATTCTTGAATTTTTTAAAAGAATCTGAACCTAAGTCCAAGGAAGACATTCCTTTTGTACAAGTCAGAAGGATTAGGGGGGAAATGGCCATTCTCTTCATTTTGTTGTTTCCATTGATTCTGTTGCTGCATTGTTGCCATTGAAACTGCTCCTGCAGTCTGGTAATTATTGACCTTTGTGACCAGGATGCCCTTACTAACACAGATCCCTCAGTCTTCATGGTGTAGACTTCGAAGTTATTACATGTTTTTAAAGTTCACGTACATATTCTCAGCCATTGTTTCCAAAGTACCAGCACCCCACTCTGGCAGCTGGAACTTTTAGCTTTAGCCACACATATAGTGAGCAAATTGACCCTTCTCCTCACACACAAAACCTGATGTGAAACCCACATCTTAGCCTGGACATGGCCTAGACCTTCATGGTAAGTTATACTTCGAGTGGCTTTTTTCTGTTTTCTCTAGTCAATATTAGTTGTGGTAGTTTGAAACTGTAAGTCAGGTTGAAATAATGTTACAGGAAGAAATTAGAGATTCATTTTGTCTTTGTTACCAGATCTATATCTCTGGACCTTTATATCCTGTGTAGCACCATTTTGTAGGTAGTGGAAGGTCTCATCTTATTCTGTAATGTCATCTTTTCCAAGTTGTAGTGGGTTCCAACTTGTGGTTGTCCCCTCAAGTGATTCTTTTTTCCCAAAAGTAAAAATCTCCCATGCTACTTACATCTCTACCTCGAGTTTTTAAAATATTTTCAAATGCTGCATCACCATGAAGCCATTCAATAGACTTCACGAAATCTCAAGTAAGTTGGTTAGATTTAACAGAGCTAAGCATCCATCACTAATCAGTCTTCACGTATAAAAGTAAGGATTTGTGCTGGTTTCAGTGGTACATGTAGTAAAATTGAAACAACGTTGAGAAGATCAGCATGGTCCCCGCACAAGGATGACATACAAATCTGTAAAGTGTTGCATATTTCTTGCAGTCCCCAAAAGGACATTTTACTACTTTCTAACTAGCTCCAAGGAAATGGTGTGAGTCAAAGCAAAATGGGTGACACCCAGTATTGCAATTGTGATTTTCATACAAAAAAATTATTTACGGAAGGTGATCTATGAAATGAGATGTGGTAACACACAGGATCTTGTGTGCAATATTTTGTTAGTATAGGGATCTCAGAAATGAGAAAATACCAACTTGCATCTTCTTTGTGGAACTTATAAAAAATAAAGGTAGGGTTTTGTCTTCCATAGCAGCTGGAAATGAACATAGTGACTAAGCATCATTCCAACAAAGATTTGTTGGTTCAGAGTTTAAGGAGGTAGATAAAGAGTAGTAGTAGTCCAAGCCAGATGCTGACATCAATTAGTTTTCTGCCCTTGGTGTGACTGATGAGCTCAGTAATAGAGTATAATTCGGTTATCTGATTTAATGATTTAATATATTTATAAATAAATTTCATTACAAAATATAAAATAGCTTAGATGATCTGAATTACAAGCCACAAAGAATAGGACATCTAATATCCAAAAGTAGGAATTAATAACAGAAAATTGCAATATTTGAATATTATAACCTATGAAGAAACACATTTTTTTTTTTTTTGTAATTTATTTTTTGTAGAGACATGGCCTCCCTATGTTGCCCAGGCTGGTCTTGAACTTTTGGACTCAAGCAATCCTCCTGTCTCAGCATCCCACAGTGCTTGCATCACAAGCATGAGCCACTGCACCAGGCCAATATGTTGGGTTTTATTGGGACTTTTAAAATAGTTTCAGCAATAAGGTTCAAGAACAAATTATTTTTTTGCTTCACTATTTCTTTAAGCATTTTTAAAATGTTATCTTGTTAAATCTTTATAATAACCTAGTGAAATAAGGCCCTAAAATCCTTATTTTTAGAAGACATTGAGTCTAAGAGAAGCAACTTGTTTAAGAAAAAATACCTGTTGGTAGCCATGCTAGGACTTATTCATGAGTTAAGGACATTTTCCATATGTCAAGCTAACTCTAGTTAATTTACTGAGTTATACTGCCCTCAATTCATGAGTGTTTTATCTTTCTTTCTTCTTTAATTAGAAGCTTAATAAGTTCATAGAGCTTACAAACTTAAAGTCTATGGAAAAAGTGATGTTCTGATGTTAGCTCTAATATTGTCTAAAATACTCTAAGAACTTAATAAATTTGGTAAATGTTTTTTATATCAATGTTAAAATAGTAATTTTATTTATTTCATTTTTATACATAGCGTTCATCAACAACTTTTGGAATATAAACAAAAGATATCTAAAAATTCTCAAAATAGCAATCCAGGTAAGACCTCTGATAGTAAACTACTCTTGGTGGTGCTACCATAAGATTATAGGAGTGTTGATCACAAAAGAGCTATTAAAAAAGCAATGTGTAAGTAACATGTGTTTACATATATACCTATATGTAAGTGTTTGTATATATATACATAGCTTTGATTTAATTTTTTAGTTTATAATTCAGAATTCATTAAGAATTTAGTTTAGATGGTTTATAATCTCAAAAATATTATCTGAAAAAATATTTGTTTAATTGTGGTCCCTAATATCCTATATAATACTTTTGTACAAATAAGTAAAACAATTTTTAAGTTTGTATATTGTATGTTTCCTCAACTGTCATAACAATTTATGCTTGTTATAAAATGTATAATCCTTGGTGTGATTGATGAGCTCAGTAATAGGGGATTATCAGCTTATCCAATTTTTAATGAATTAATATATTTATAAATAAATTTTATTACAAATTATAAAATAGCTTAGATGCCTTGAATTACAAGCCACAAATAGTAGAACATCTAATAATGAAAAGTAGGAATTAATAACAGAAAACTGCAGCATTTGAATATTATAACTTATAAAGGAACACAGTTTATTTATTTATTTGTTTGTTTGTTTCTTTATTGTAGAGACACGGTCTCCTTATATTGCCCAGGCTGGTCTTGAACTTCTGGGCTTTATTTAATTTTTGCAATAAATGATTTGCATTTAGAAAATTAGAATTAATTACAGTTGAGTCTTGAGCAACATGAGAATTAGGGTGCTGATCCCCCCATGTAGCTGAAAATCTGCTTTATGTGAAAATCTGTTTCTTTTGACTCCTCCAAAACTCTACTAATATTCTACTGTTGACTTGGAGCCTGAAAAAAAGTGAAAGCATAAGCAGTCAATTAACCCACAGTTTCTATTTTATATGTACTATATACTGTATTCTTAGAATAAAGTGAGCTGGAGAAAAGAAACTGTTATAAAGAGGAAGAAATATATTCACTATTTATTAAATGAAAGTGAAT